>NC_090838.1:92687370-93887370 GCF_028021215.1 Eschrichtius robustus | reverse complement strand
CATTGTGGAGGTAAGAGGGGGCACGGAGGAGGTGGATCCTGTTATTGTGGAGGTAAGAGGGGGCACGGTGAGGAGGACCCTGTCTTTTTGGAGGTAAGAGGTGGCACGGAGGAGGTCTCAGTCACTGTGGAGATAAGAGGGGGCACGGAGGAGGAGGACCCAATCCAGTTGGAGGTAAGAATGTGCACGAAGGAGAAGGACTCTGTCTTTGTGTAGGTAAGAGGGGGCACGGAGGAGGTGGACCCTGTCATTGTGGAGTTAAGAGGGGGCACGGAGGAGGTAGACCCAGTCATTGTGGAGGTAAGTTGGGACACGGAGGAGGTGGACCCTGTCATTGTTGAGGAAAGAGGGGGAATGGAGGAGGTGGACCCTGTCATTTTGGAGATAAGAGGGGGCAAGGAGGAGGAGGACCCTGTCTTTGTTGAGGAAAGAGGGGGAACGGAGGAGGTGGACCCTGTCATTGTTGAGGTAAGAGGGAGCACGGAGGACGTGGACCCTATCATTGTGGAGTTAAGAGAGGGCACGGAGGAGGAGGACCCTGTCATAGTGGAGGTAACAGGGGGCAGGGAGCTGGTGGACCCTCTCATTGTGGAGGTAAGAGGGGGCACGGAGCAGGTGGACCCTCTCATTGTGGAGGTAAGAAGGGGCACGGAGGTGGTGGACCCTGTCATAGTGCAGGTAAGAGGGGGCAAGAAGGAAGTGGACCTCTCATTGTGGAGGTAAGAGGGGGCACGGACGAGGTGCACCCTGTCATAGTGGAGGTAAGCGAGGGAACAGACGAGGTGGGCCGTGTCTTTGTGGAGGTAAGAGGGTGCCGGGATGAGGTGGACCCTGTTATAGTGGAGGCAAGAGGGCGAAGGGAGGAGGTGGACCCAGTCATACTGCAGGTATGGGGGCACGGAGGAGGTGGACCCTGTCTTTTTGGAGTTAAGAGGTGGCACGGAGGAGATCCCATTCACTGTGGAGATAAGAGGGTGCACGGAGGAGGAGGACCCAATCATGGTGGAGGTAAGAGGGTGCACGAAGGAGAAGGACCCAGTCGTTGTGTAGGTAAGAGGGGGCACGGAGTAGGTGGACCATGTTATTCTGTAGGTAAGAATGGGCACGGAGAAGGTGGACCCTTTCATTGTGGAGGTAAGAGGGGGCACGGAGGTGGTGGACCCGGTCATTGTGGAGGTAAGAGGGGGCACGGAGGAGGTGGACCCTGTCATTGTGGAGGTAAGAGGGGGCACGGAGGGGGAGGACACTGTCTTTGTTGAGGAAAGAGGGAGAACGGAGGAGGTGGACCCTGTCATAGTGGAGGTGAGAGGGGGAAGGGAGGAAGTTGACGCTGTCATTGTGAGGATAAGAGGGGGCACGGAGGAGGTGGACCATGTTATTCTGTAGGTAAAAAGGGACACGGAGAAGGTTGACCCTGTCATTGAGGAGTTAAGAGGGGGCACGGAGGAGGTAGACCCAGTCATTTTGGAGGTAAGTGGGGACACGGAGGAGGTGGACCCAGTCATTGTGGAGGTAAGAGGGGGCACGGAGGAGGTGGAACCAGTCATTGTAGAGGTAAGAGGGGGCACGGACGAGGTGGACCCTGTCATAGTGGAGGTAAGCGGGGGAACGGAGGAGGTGGACCCTGTCTTAGTGGAGGTAAGAGGGGGCCGGGATGAGGTGGACCCTGTCATAGTGCAGGCAAGAGGGGGCAGGGAGGAGGTGGACCCAGTCATACTGCAGGTATGGGGGCACGGAAGAGGTGGACCCTGTCATTGTGGAGGTAAGAGGGGGCACGGAGGAGGTGGATCCTGTTATTGTGGAGGTAAGAGGGGGCACGGTGAGGAGGACCCTGTCTTTTTGGAGGTAAGAGGTGGCACGGAGGAGGTCTCAGTCACTGTGGAGATAAGAGGGGGCACGGAGGAGGAGGACCCAATCCAGTTGGAGGTAAGAATGTGCACGAAGGAGAAGGACTCTGTCTCTGTGTAGGTAAGAGGGGGCACGGAGGAGGTGGACCATGTTATTCTGTAGGTAAGAAGGGGCACGGAGAAGGTGGACCCTGTCATTGTGGAGTTAAGAGGGGGCACGGAGGAGGTAGACCCAGTCATTGTGGAGGTAAGTTGGGACACGGAGGAGGTGGACCCTGTCATTGTTGAGGAAAGAGGGGGAATGGAGGAGGTGGACCCTGTCATTTTGGAGATAAGAGGGGGCAAGGAGGAGGAGGACCCTGTCTTTGTTGAGGAAAGAGGGGGAACGGAGGAGGTGGACCCTGTCATTGTTGAGGTAAGAGGGAGCACGGAGGACGTGGACCCTATCATTGTGGAGTTAAGAGAGGGCACGGAGGAGGAGGACCCTGTCATAGTGGAGGTAACAGGGGGCAGGGAGCTGGTGGACCCTCTCATTGTGGAGGTAAGAGGGGGCACGGAGCAGGTGGACCCTCTCATTGTGGAGGTAAGAAGGGGCACGGAGGTGGTGGACCCTGTCATAGTGCAGGTAAGAGGGGGCAAGAAGGAAGTGGACCTCTCATTGTGGAGGTAAGAGGGGGCACGGACGAGGTGCACCCTGTCATAGTGGAGGTAAGCGAGGGAACAGACGAGGTGGGCCGTGTCTTTGTGGAGGTAAGAGGGGGCCGGGATGAGATGGACCCTGTTATAGTGGAGGCAAGAGGGCGAAGGGAGGAGGTGGACCCAGTCATACTGCAGGTATGGGGGCACGGAGGAGGTGGACCCTGTCTTTGTGGAGTTAAGAGGTGGCACGGAGGAGATCCCATTCACTGTGGAGATAAGAGGGGGCACGGAGGAGGAGGACCCAATCATGGTGGAGGTAAGAGTGTGCACGAAGGAGAAGGACCCAGTCGTTGTGTAGGTAAGAGGGGGCACGGAGTAGGTGGACCATGTTATTCTGTAGGTAAGAATGGGCACGGAGAAGGTGGACCCTTTCATTGTGGAGGTAAGAGGGGGCACGGAGGTGGTGGACCCGGTCATTGTGGAGGTAAGAGGGGGCACGGAGGAGGTGGACCCTGTCATTGTGGAGGTAAGAGGGGGCACGGAGGGGGAGGACACTGTCTTTGTTGAGGAAAGAGGGAGAACGGAGGAGGTGGACCCTGTCATAGTGGAGGTGAGAGGGGGAAGGGAGAAGGTGGACCCTGTCATTGGGGAGGTAAGAAGGGGCACGGAGGAAGTGGACCCATTCATTGTGGAGATAAGAGGGGGCACGGAGGAGGAGGAACCTTTCTTTTTGTAGGTAAGAGGGGGCAAGGAGGAGGTGGCCCATGTCATTCTCTAGGTAAGACGGGGCACGTAGAAGGTGGACCCTGTCATATTGGAGGAAAGAGGGGGCACGGAGGAGGTTGCCCCTGTCATTGTGGAGGTAGGAGGGGGCACGGAGGAGGTGGACCCTGTCATAGTGCAGGTAAGAGGGGGCAAGGAGGAAGTGGACCTGTCATTGTGGAGGTATGAGGGGGCACGGACGAGGTGGACCCTGTCATTGTGGAAACAGAGGGGGCACGGCGGAGGAGGACCCTGTCATTGTGGAGGTAACAGGGGGCAGGAAGTAGGTGGACCCTCTCATTGTGGAGGTAAGAGGGAGCACGCAGGAGGTACACCCTGTCATAATGGAGGTAAGAGGGGGTACCGAGGAGGTGGACCCTGTCATTGTTGAGGAAAGAGGGGGACTGGAGGAGGTGGACTCTGTCATTTTGGAGATAAGAGGGGGCACGGAGGAGGAGGACCCTGTCTTTGTTGAGGAAGGAGGGGGAACGGAGGTGGTGGACCCTGTCATTGTGGAGGTAAGAGGGAGAACGGAAGACGTGGACCCTATCATTGTGGAGTTAAGAGACGGCACGGAGTAGGTGGACCCTCTCATAGTGGAGGTGAGAAGCGGAAGGGAGGAGGTGGACCCTGTAATTGTGAAGCTATCAGGGGGCACGGAGGAGGTGGAACCTGTCACTTTGGAGGAAAGTGGGGGCACGAAGTAGGTGGACCCTGTCATTGTTGAGGTAAGAGGGGGCATGGAGGAGTTAGACCCTGTCATAATGGAGGTAAGAGGGGGCACGGAGGAGGTCGACACTGTCATGGTGTAGGTAAGAGGGGACACGGAGAAGGTGGACCCTGTCATTGTGGAGTTAAGAGGGGGCACGGAGGAGGTAGACCCAGTCATTGTGGAGGTAAGTTGGGACACGGAGGAGGTGGACCCATTCATTGTGGAGGTAAGAGGGGGCACGGAGGAGGTGGACCCTTTCATTGTGGAGGTAAGAGGAGGCACGGAGGAAGTGGACCCTATCATTTTGCAGGAAAGATGGGGCAAGGAGGAAGTGGACCTGTCATTGTGGAGGTAAGAGGGGGCACGGACGAGGTGGACTCTTTCATACTGGAGGTAAGACGGGGAACGGACGATGTGGTCCCTGTCTTAGTGGAGGTAAGAGGGGGCCGGGATGAGGTGGAAACTGTCATAGTGGAGGCAAGAGGGGGCACGGAGAAGGTGGACCCTGTCAGTGTGGAGGTAACTGGGGAAACGGAGGCGGTGGACCCAGTCATTGTGGAGAAAAGAGGGGGCACGGCGGAGGAGGACCCTGTCATAGTGGAGGTAACAATGGGGAAGAGAGCTGGTGGACCCTCTCATGGTGGAGGTAAGAGGGGGCACGGAGGAGGTGGACCCTCACATAGTGGAGGTGAGAGGGGGAAGGGAGGAGGTGGACCCTGTCATTGTGAAGATAACAGGGGGCTCGGAGGAGTTGGAAGCTGCAACTGTGGAGGAAAGAGGGGGCACGGAGAAGGTGGAACCTGTCAATGTTGAGGTAAGAGAGGGCATGGAGGAGGTGGACCCTGTCATTGTGGAGGTAAGAGGGGGCACAGAGGAGGTGGACCCTGTCATAGTGCAGGTAAGAGGGGGCAAGGAGGAAGTGGACCTGTCATTGTGGAGGTATGAGGGGGCACGGACGAGGTGGACCCTGTCATTGTGGAGGCAAGAGGGGGCACGGAGGAGGAGGACCCTGTCATTGTGGAGGTAAGAGGGAGCACAGAGTAGGAGGACACTGTCATAGTGGAGGTAACAGGGGGAAGGGAGGAGGTGGACCCTATCATTGTGAAGACAAGAGGGGGCACGGAGGAGGTGTAACCTGTCACTGTGGAGGAAAGAGGGGGAACGGAGAAGGTGGACCTTGTCATTGTTGAGGTAAGAGGGGGCATGGAGGAGGTAGAACCTGAAATAAAGGAGGTAAGAGGGGGCACGGAGGAGGTCGACGCTGTTATGGTGTAGGTAAGAGGGGACACGGAGAAGGTGGACCCTGTCATTGTGGAGTTAAGAGGGGGCACGGAGGAGGTGGACCCTGTCATTGTGGAGGTAAGAGGGGGCACGGTGGAGGTGGACCCTGTCATAGTGCAGGTAAGAGGGGGCAAGGAGGAAGTGGACCTGTCATTGTGGAGGTATGAGGGGGCACGGAGGAGGTGGACCCTGTCATTGTGGAGGCAAGAGGGGGCACGGAGGAGGAGGACCCTGTCATTGTGGAGGTAACAGGGAGCACGGAGGAGGAGGACACTGTCATAGTGGAGGTAAAAGGGGGGAGGAAGTAGGTAGACCCTGTCATTGTGGAGGTAAGAGGGGGCACGGGGGAGGAGGACCCTGTCTTTTTGGAGGAAAAAGGGGGCACGGAGGACGTGGACCTTGTCTTTGTGGAGGTAAGAGATGGCACGGAAGAGATTCCAGTCACTGTGGAAATAAGAGGGGGCACGGAGGTGGAGGACCCAATCATTATGGAGGTAAGAGGGGGCACAGAGGAGGAGGACCCTTTTTTTTTGTAGGTAAGAGGGGGCAAGGAGGAGGTGGCCTATGTCATTCTGTAGGTAAGACGGGGCACGTAGGAGGTGGACCCTGTCATAGTGGAGGAAAGAGGGGGCACGGAGGAGGTTGCCCCTGTCACTGTGGAGGTAAGAGTGGGCACGGAGGAGGTGGACCCTGTCCTTGTGGAGGTAACTGGGGGCACGGAGGAGGTGGACCCTGTCATTGTGGAGGTAAGAGGGGGTACGGAGGAGGTGGAACCTGTCATAGTGCAGGTAAGAGGGGGCAAGGAGGAAGTGTACCTGTCATTGTGCAGGTATGAGAGGGCACGGACGAGGTGGACCGTGTCATTGTGGAGGAAAGAGGGGGCACGGAGGAGGAGGACACTGTCATAGTGGAGATAACAGGGAGCAGCAAGTTGGTGGACCCTCTCACTGTGGAGGTAAGAGGGGGCACGGAGGAGGTGGACCTTGCCATAGTGGAGGTGAGAGGGGGCACGGAGGAGGTAGACCCAGTCATTGTGGAGGTAAGTGGGGACACGGATGAGGTGGACCCTGTCACAGTGCAGGTAAGAGGGGGCACGGAGGAGGTGGACCCTGTCACAGTGCAGGTAAGAGGGGGCACGGAGGAGGTGGACCCTGTCATAGTGGAGGTTAGAGGGGGATAGGAGGAGGTGGACCCTGTCATTGTGAAGATAAGAGTGGGCACAGAGGAGGTGGAACCTGTCACTGTGGAGGAAAGAGGGGGCACGGAAAAGGTGGACCCTGTCATTGTTGAGGTAAGAAGGGGCATGTAGGAGGTAGACTCTGTTATAATGGAGGTAAGAGGGGGCATGGAGGAGGTGGACACTGTCATACTGGAGTTAGGAGGGGGCAGGGAGGAGGTGGAACCTGACATATTGCAGGTAATTTGGGGCACGGAGGAGGACCCTGTCATTGTGGAGGAAAGAGGGGGAACGGAGGTGGTGGATCCACTCATTGTGGAGGTAAGAAGGGGCTCGGAGGAGGTGGACCCTGTCAGTGTGCAGGTAAGAATGGGCACGGAGGAGGTGGACCCTGTCATTGTGGAGGTAAGAGGGGGCACGGAGGAGGTGGACGCTGTTATAGTGGAGGTTAGAGGGGGCTCGGAGGAGGTGCACCCTGTCATTGTGTAAGTAAGAGGGGGCACGGAGGAGGAGGACCCTGTCACTGTGGAGGTAAGAGGGGGCATGGACGAGGTAGACACTGTCATTGTGGAGGAAAGAAGGGGCAGGAAGGAGGTGGACCCTGTCATTGTGGAGGTAAGAAGGGGCAGGGAGGATGTGGACATGCCATTGTGCAGGTAAGTGGGGCACGGAGGACGTGGACCCTGTCATTGTTGAGGTAAGCGGGGGCACGGAGGATGTAGACCCTGTCATAATGTAGGAAAGAGGGGGCACGGAGGAGGTGGACACTGTCAGAGTGGAGGTAAGAGGGGGCAGAGAGAAGGTGGACCCTGTCACTGTGGAGGTTAGAAGGGGCACGGATGAGGTGGACCCTGTCATTTTGGAGGAAAGAGGGGGAACGGAGGAGATGGACCCTGTCATTGTGGACGTAAGAGGTGGCACGGAGGAGGTGGATCCACTCATTGTGGAGGTGAGAGGTGGCACAGAGGAGGTGGACGCTGTCATTGTGGAGGTAAGAGGGGGCACGGAGAAGGTGGACCCTGTCAGTGTGGAGGTAAGAGGGGGAAGGGCAGAGGTGGACCCTGTCAGTGTGGAGGTAAAAGGGGGCACGGAGGAGCTGGAACCTGTCACAGTGTAGGTAACAGGGGGCAGGGAGGAGGTGGACCCTCTCATTGTGGAGGTATGATGGGGCACGGAGGAGGTGGACCCTGTTTTTCTGGAGGTAAGAGGGGGCACAGAGGAGGGGGAACCTGTCATTGTGGAGGTAAGAGGGGGCACGGAGGAGCTGGAACCTGTCATAGTGGAGGTAACAGGGGGCAGGGAGGAGGTGTACCCTCTCATTGTGGAGTATGATGGAGCACAGAGTAGGTGGACCCTGTTTTTCTGGAGATAAGAGGGGGCACAGAGGAGGTGGAACCTGTCATTTTGGAGGTAAGAGGGGGCACAGAGGAGGGGGAACCTGTCATTGTGCAGGTAAGAGGGGGAACGGAGTAAATGGACCCTGTCATTGTGGAGTTAAGAGAGGGCAGGGAGGAGGAGGACCCCGTCATTGTGGAGGAAAGAGGAGGCACGGAGGAGGTGGAACCTGTCTTTGTGGAGGTAAGAGGGGGAACAGAGGAGGTCCCAGTCACTTTGGAGATAAGAGGGTGCACGGAGGAGGAGGACCCAATCATGGTGGAGATAAGAGGGTGCACGGAGGAGGAGGACCCTGTCTTTGTGTAGGTAAGAGGGGGCACGGAGGAGGTGGACCATGTTATTCTGCAGGTAAGAAGGGGCACGGAGGAGGTGGACCCTGTTATTGTGGAGTTAAGAGGGGGCACGGAGGTGTTGGACCCTGTCATTTTGGAGGTAAGAGGGGACACGGACGAGGTGGACCTTGTGATTGTGGAGGTAAGAGGGGGCACGGAGGAGGTGAACCATGTTATGGGGGGGTCAGAGGGGGCAGGGAAGATGTGGAACACGTTACGGGTAGTCAGAGGGGGATACGGAGGAGGTGGACTCTGTCTTTGTGGAGGTAAGACGGGGCAAGGAGGAGGTGGACCATGTTATGGGAAGTCAGAGGGGCGCCCTGAGGAGGTGGACCGTGTAATGGGGGGTAAGACGGGGGCACGGAAGAGGTCACAGTCACTGTGGAGATAAGAGGGAGCACGGAGGAGGAGGACCCAATCATTGTGGAGGAAAGAGGGGGCACGGAGGAGATACCAGTTACTGTGGAGATAAGAGGGGGCACGGAGGAGGAGGACCCTTTCTTTGTGTAGGTAAGAGGGGGCACGGAGGAGGTGGCCCATGTCATTCTGTAGGTAAGAAGGGGCACGTAGGAGGAGGACCCTGTCACTGTGGAGGTAAGAGGGGGCATGGAGGAGGTAGACCCAGTCATTTTGGAGGTAAGTGGGGACAGGGAGGAGGTGGACCCAGTCATTGTGGAGGTAAGAGGGGGCACAGAGGAGGAGGAACCTTTCTTTTTGTAGGTAAGAGGGTGCAAGGAGGAGGCGGCCCATGTCAGTCTGTAGGTAGGACGGGGCACGTAGGAGGTGGACCCTGTCATTGTGGAGGTAAGAGGGGGCACGGAGGAGGTGGACCCTGTCATTGTGGAGTTAAGAGGGGGCACGGAGGAGGTGGACCCAGTCATTGTTGAGGTAAGTGGGGACACGGAGGAGGTGGACCCATTCATTGTGGAGGTAAGAGGGGGCACGGAGGAGGTGGACCCTTTCATTGTGGAGGTAAGAGGAGGCACGGAGGAAGTGGACCCTGTCATTTTGCAGGAAAGATGGAGCAAGGAGGAAGTGGACCTGTCATTGTGGAGGTAAGAGGGGGCACGGACGAGGTGGACTCTGTCATACTGGAGGTAAGAGGGGGAACGGACGATGTGGTCCCTGTCTTAGTGTAGGTAAGAGGGGGCCGGGATGAGGTGGAAACTGTCATAGTGGAGGCAAGAGGGGGCACGGAGAAGGTGGACCCTGTCAGTGTGGAGGTAAGAGGGGGAAGGGCAGAAGTGGACCCTGTCATTGTGGAGGTAAGTGGGGAAACGGAGGAGGTGGACCCAGTCATTGTGGAGAAAAGAGGGGGCACGGAGGAGGTGGACCCTGACATTGTGGAGGTAAGAGGGGGCACGGAGGAGGTGGACCCTGTCATAGTGCAGGTAAGAAGGGGCAAGGAGGAAGTGGACCTGTCATTGTGGAGGTAATAGGGAGCACGGACGAGGTGGACCCTGTCATTGTGGAGGAAAGAGGAGGAACGGAGGAGGTGGACCCTGTCATTTTGGAGGTAAGAGGGAGCACGGAGGACGTAGACCCTATCATTGTGGAGTTGAGAGAGGGCACGGAGGAGGAGGAAACTGTCATAGTGGAGGTAACGGGGCAGGGAGGTGGTGGACCCTCTCATTGTGGAGGTAAGAGGGGGCACGGAGGAGGTGGACCCTGTCATAGTGGAGGTGAGAGGGGGAAGGGAGGAAGTTGACGCTGTCATTGTGAGGATAAGAGGGGGCACGGAGGAGGTGGACCATGTTATTCTGTAGGTAAAAAGGGACACGGAGAAGGTTGACCCTGTCATTGAGGAGTTAAGAGGGGGCACGGAGGAGGTAGACCCAGTCATTTTGGAGGTAAGTGGGGACACGGAGGAGGTGGACCCAGTCATTGTGGAGGTAAGAGGGGGCACGGAGGAGGTGGAACCAGTCATTGTAGAGGTAAGAGGGGGCACGGACGAGGTGGACCCTTTCATAGTGGAGGTAAGCGGGGGAACGGAGGAGGTGGACCCTGTCTTAGTGGAGGTAAGAGGGGGCCGGGATGAGGTGAACCCTGTCATAGTGCAGGCAAGAGGGGGCAGGGAGGAGGTGGACCCAGTCATACTGCAGGTATGGGGGCACGGAAGAGGTGGACCCTGTCATTTTGGAGGTAAGAGGGGGCACGGAGGAGGTGGATCCTGTTATTGTGGAGGTAAGAGGGGGCACGGTGAGGAGGACCCTGTCTTTTTGGAGGTAAGAGGGAGCACGGAGAACGTGGACCCTATCATTGTGGAGTTAAGAGGGGGCACGGAGGAGGTTGCCCCTGTCATTGTGGAGGTAAGAGGGAGCACGGAGGAGGTGGACCCTGTCATTGTGGAGGTAAGAGGGGGCACGGAGGAGGTGGACCCTGTCATTGTGGAGGTAAGAGGGGGCACGGAGGATGTGGACCCTGTCATAGTGCAGGTAAGAGGGGGCAAGGAGGAAGTGGACCTGTCATTGTGGAGGTATGAGGGGGCACGGACGAGGTGGACCCTGTCTTTGTGGAGGCAAGAGGGGGACTGGAGGAGGTGGACTCTGTCATTTTGGAGATAAGAGGGGGCACGGAGGAGGAGGACCCTGTCTTTGTTGAGGAAGGAGGGGGAAAGGAGGTGGTGGACCCTGTCATTGTGGAGGTAAGAGGGAGCACGGAGGACGTGGACCCTATCATTGTGGAGTTAAGATAGGGCACGGAGGAGGTGGACCCTCTCATAGTGGAGGTGAGAAGGGGAAGGGAGGAGGTGGACCCTGTAATTGTGAAGCTATCAGGGGGCACGAAGTAGGTGGACCCTGTCATTGTTGAGGTAAGAGGGGGCATGGAGGAGTTAGACCCTGTCATAATGGAGGTAAGAGGGGACACGGAGGAGGTCGACACTGTCATGGTGTAGGTAAGAGTGGACACGGAGAAGGTGGACCCTGTCATTGTGGAGTTAAGAGGGGGCACGGAGGAGGTAGACCCAGTCATTGTGGAGGTAAGTTGGGACACGGAGGAGGTGGACCCAGTCATTGTGGACGTAAGAGGGCGCACGGAGGATGTGAACCCAGGCATTGTTGAGGTAAGAGGGGGCACGGAGGAGGTGGACCCTTTCATTGTGGAGGTAAGAGGAGGCACGGAGGAAGTGGATCCTGTCATTTTGCAGGAAAGATGGGGCAAGGAGGAAGTGGACCTGTCATTGTGGAGGTAAGAGCGGGCAGGGACGAGGTGGACTCTTTCATACTGGAGGTAAGACGGGGAACGGACGATGTGGTCCCTGTCTTAGTGGAGGTAAGAGGGGGCCGGGATGAGGTGGAAACTGTCATAGTGGAGGCAAGAGGGGGCACGGAGGAGGAGGACCCTGTCATTGTGGAGGTAAGAGGGAGCACAGAGTAGGAGGACACTGTCATAGTGGAGGTAACAGGGGGAAGGGAGGAGGTGGACCCTATCATTGTGACGACAAGAGGGGGCACGGAGGAGGTGTAACCTGTCACTGTGGAGGAAAGAGGGGGAACGGAGAAGGTGGACCTTGTCATTGTTGAGGTAAGAGGGGGCATGGAGGAGGTAGAACCTGAAATAAAGGAGGTAAGAGGGGACACGGAGGAGGTCGACGCTGTTATGGTGTAGGTAAGAGGGGACACGGAGAAGGTGGACCCTGTCATTGTGGAGTTAAGAGGGGGCACGGAGGAGGTGGACCCTGTCATTGTGGAGGTAAGAGGGGGCACGGTGGAGGTGGACCCTGTCATAGTGCAGGTAAGAGGGGGCAAGGAGGAAGTGGACCTGTCATTGTGGAGGTATGAGGGGGCACGGAGGAGGTGGACCCTGTCATTGTGGAGGCAAGAGGGGGCACGGAGGAGGAGGACCCTGTCATTGTGGAGGTAACAGGGAGCACGGAGGAGGAGGACACTGTCATAGTGGAGGTAAAAGGGGGGAGGAAGTAGGTAGACCCTGTCATTGTGGAGGTAAGAGGGGGCACGGGGGAGGAGGACCCTGTCTTTTTGGAGGAAAAAGGGGGCACGGAGGACGTGGACCTTGTCTTTGTGGAGGTAAGAGATGGCACGGAAGAGATTCCAGTCACTGTGGAAATAAGAGGGGGCACGGAGGTGGAGGACCCAATCATTATGGAGGTAAGAGGGGGCACAGAGGAGGAGGACCCTTTTTTTTTGTAGGTAAGAGGGGGCAAGGAGGAGGTGGCCTATGTCATTCTGTAGGTAAGACGGGGCACGTAGGAGGTGGACCCTGTCATAGTGGAGGAAAGAGGGGGCACGGAGGAGGTTGCCCCTGTCACTGTGGAGGTAAGAGTGGGCACGGAGGAGGTGGACCCTGTCCTTGTGGAGGTAACTGGGGGCACGGAGGAGGTGGACCCTGTCATTGTGGAGGTAAGAGGGGGTACGGAGGAGGTGGAACCTGTCATAGTGCAGGTAAGAGGGGGCAAGGAGGAAGTGTACCTGTCATTGTGCAGGTATGAGAGGGCACGGACGAGGTGGACCGTGTCATTGTGGAGGAAAGAGGGGGCACGGAGGAGGAGGACACTGTCATAGTGGAGATAACAGGGAGCAGCAAGTTGGTGGACCCTCTCACTGTGGAGGTAAGAGGGGGCACGGAGGAGGTGGACCTTGCCATAGTGGAGGTGAGAGGGGGCACGGAGGAGGTAGACCCAGTCATTGTGGAGGTAAGTGGGGACACGGATGAGGTGGACCCTGTCACAGTGCAGGTAAGAGGGGGCACGGAGGAGGTGGACCCTGTCACAGTGCAGGTAAGAGGGGGCACGGAGGAGGTGGACCCTGTCATAGTGGAGGTTAGAGGGGGATAGGAGGAGGTGGACCCTGTCATTGTGAAGATAAGAGTGGGCACAGAGGAGGTGGAACCTGTCACTGTGGAGGAAAGAGGGGGCACGGAAAAGGTGGACCCTGTCATTGTTGAGGTAAGAAGGGGCATGTAAGAGGTAGACTCTGTTATAATGGAGGTAAGAGGGGGCATGGAGGAGGTGGACACTGTCATACTGGAGTTAGGAGGGGGCAGGGAGGAGGTGGAACCTGACATATTGCAGGTAATTTGGGGCACGGAGGAGGACCCTGTCATTGTGGAGGAAAGAGGGGGAACGGAGGTGGTGGATCCACTCATTGTGGAGGTAAGAAGGGGCTCGGAGGAGGTGGACCCTGTCAGTGTGCAGGTAAGAATGGGCACGGAGGAGGTGGACCCTGTCATTGTGGAGGTAAGAGGGGGCACGGAGGAGGTGGACGCTGTTATAGTGGAGGTTAGAGGGGGCTCGGAGGAGGTGCACCCTGTCATTGTGTAAGTAAGAGGGGGCACGGAGGAGGAGGACCCTGTCACTGTGGAGGTAAGAGGGGGCATGGACGAGGTAGACACTGTCATTGTGGAGGAAAGAAGGGGCAGGAAGGAGGTGGACCCTGTCATTGTGGAGGTAAGAAGGGGCAGGGAGGATGTGGACATGCCATTGTGCAGGTAAGTGGGGCACGGAGGACGTGGACCCTGTCATTGTTGAGGTAAGCGGGGGCACGGAGGATGTAGACCCTGTCATAATGTAGGAAAGAGGGGGCACGGAGGAGGTGGACACTGTCAGAGTGGAGGTAAGAGGGGGCAGAGAGAAGGTGGACCCTGTCACTGTGGAGGTTAGAAGGGGCACGGATGAGGTGGACCCTGTCATTTTGGAGGAAAGAGGGGGAACGGAGGAGATGGACCCTGTCATTGTGGACGTAAGAGGTGGCACGGAGGAGGTGGATCCACTCATTGTGGAGGTGAGAGGTGGCACAGAGGAGGTGGACGCTGTCATTGTGGAGGTAAGAGGGGGCACGGAGAAGGTGGACCCTGTCAGTGTGGAGGTAAGAGGGGGAAGGGCAGAGGTGGACCCTGTCAGTGTGGAGGTAAAAGGGGGCACGGAGGAGCTGGAACCTGTCACAGTGTAGGTAACAGGGGGCAGGGAGGAGGTGGACCCTCTCATTGTGGAGGTATGATGGGGCACGGAGGAGGTGGACCCTGTTTTTCTGGAGGTAAGAGGGGGCACAGAGGAGGGGGAACCTGTCATTGTGGAGGTAAGAGGGGGCACGGAGGAGCTGGAACCTGTCATAGTGGAGGTAACAGGGGGCAGGGAGGAGGTGTACCCTCTCATTGTGGAGTATGATGGAGCACAGAGTAGGTGGACCCTGTTTTTCTGGAGATAAGAGGGGGCACAGAGGAGGTGGAACCTGTCATTTTGGAGGTAAGAGGGGGCACAGAGGAGGGGGAACCTGTCATTGTGCAGGTAAGAGGGGGAACGGAGTAAATGGACCCTGTCATTGTGGAGTTAAGAGAGGGCAGGGAGGAGGAGGACCCCGTCATTGTGGAGGAAAGAGGAGGCACGGAGGAGGTGGAACCTGTCTTTGTGGAGGTAAGAGGGGGAACAGAGGAGGTCCCAGTCACTTTGGAGATAAGAGGGTGCACGGAGGAGGAGGACCCAATCATGGTGGAGATAAGAGGGTGCACGGAGGAGGAGGACCCTGTCTTTGTGTAGGTAAGAGGGGGCACGGAGGAGGTGGACCATGTTATTCTGCAGGTAAGAAGGGGCACGGAGGAGGTGGACCCTGTTATTGTGGAGTTAAGAGGGGGCACGGAGGTGTTGGACCCTGTCATTTTGGAGGTAAGAGGGGACACGGACGAGGTGGACCTTGTGATTGTGGAGGTAAGAGGGGGCACGGAGGAGGTGAACCATGTTATGGGGGGGTCAGAGGGGGCAGGGAAGATGTGGAACACGTTACGGGTAGTCAGAGGGGGATACGGAGGAGGTGGACTCTGTCTTTGTGGAGGTAAGACGGGGCAAGGAGGAGGTGGACCATGTTATGGGAAGTCAGAGGGGCGCCCTGAGGAGGTGGACCGTGTAATGGGGGGTAAGACGGGGGCACGGAAGAGGTCACAGTCACTGTGGAGATAAGAGGGAGCACGGAGGAGGAGGACCCAATCATTGTGGAGGAAAGAGGGGGCACGGAGGAGATACCAGTTACTGTGGAGATAAGAGGGGGCACGGAGGAGGAGGACCCTTTCTTTGTGTAGGTAAGAGGGGGCACGGAGGAGGTGGCCCATGTCATTCTGTAGGTAAGAAGGGGCACGTAGGAGGAGGACCCTGTCACTGTGGAGGTAAGAGGGGGCATGGAGGAGGTAGACCCAGTCATTTTGGAGGTAAGTGGGGACAGGGAGGAGGTGGACCCAGTCATTGTGGAGGTAAGAGGGGGCACAGAGGAGGAGGAACCTTTCTTTTTGTAGGTAAGAGGGTGCAAGGAGGAGGCGGCCCATGTCAGTCTGTAGGTAGGACGGGGCACGTAGGAGGTGGACCCTGTCATTGTGGAGGTAAGAGGGGGCACGGAGGAGGTGGACCCTGTCATTGTGGAGTTAAGAGGGGGCACGGAGGAGGTGGACCCAGTCATTGTTGAGGTAAGTGGGGACACGGAGGAGGTGGACCCATTCATTGTGGAGGTAAGAGGGGGCACGGAGGAGGTGGACCCTTTCATTGTGGAGGTAAGAGGAGGCACGGAGGAAGTGGACCCTGTCATTTTGCAGGAAAGATGGAGCAAGGAGGAAGTGGACCTGTCATTGTGGAGGTAAGAGGGGGCACGGACGAGGTGGACTCTGTCATACTGGAGGTAAGAGGGGGAACGGACGATGTGGTCCCTGTCTTAGTGTAGGTAAGAGGGGGCCGGGATGAGGTGGAAACTGTCATAGTGGAGGCAAGAGGGGGCACGGAGAAGGTGGACCCTGTCAGTGTGGAGGTAAGAGGGGGAAGGGCAGAAGTGGACCCTGTCATTGTGGAGGTAAGTGGGGAAACGGAGGAGGTGGACCCAGTCATTGTGGAGAAAAGAGGGGGCACGGAGGAGGTGGACCCTGACATTGTGGAGGTAAGAGGGGGCACGGAGGAGGTGGACCCTGTCATAGTGCAGGTAAGAAGGGGCAAGGAGGAAGTGGACCTGTCATTGTGGAGGTAATAGGGAGCACGGACGAGGTGGACCCTGTCATTGTGGAGGAAAGAGGAGGAACGGAGGAGGTGGACCCTGTCATTTTGGAGGTAAGAGGGAGCACGGAGGACGTAGACCCTATCATTGTGGAGTTGAGAGAGGGCACGGAGGAGGAGGAAACTGTCATAGTGGAGGTAACGGGGCAGGGAGGTGGTGGACCCTCTCATTGTGGAGGTAAGAGGGGGCACGGAGGAGGTGGACCCTGTCATAGTGGAGGTGAGAGGGGGAAGGGAGGAAGTTGACGCTGTCATTGTGAGGATAAGAGGGGGCACGGAGGAGGTGGACCATGTTATTCTGTAGGTAAAAAGGGACACGGAGAAGGTTGACCCTGTCATTGAGGAGTTAAGAGGGGGCACGGAGGAGGTAGACCCAGTCATTTTGGAGGTAAGTGGGGACACGGAGGAGGTGGACCCAGTCATTGTGGAGGTAAGAGGGGGCACGGAGGAGGTGGAACCAGTCATTGTAGAGGTAAGAGGGGGCACGGACGAGGTGGACCCTTTCATAGTGGAGGTAAGCGGGGGAACGGAGGAGGTGGACCCTGTCTTAGTGGAGGTAAGAGGGGGCCGGGATGAGGTGAACCCTGTCATAGTGCAGGCAAGAGGGGGCAGGGAGGAGGTGGACCCAGTCATACTGCAGGTATGGGGGCACGGAAGAGGTGGACCCTGTCATTTTGGAGGTAAGAGGGGGCACGGAGGAGGTGGATCCTGTTATTGTGGAGGTAAGAGGGGGCACGGTGAGGAGGACCCTGTCTTTTTGGAGGTAAGAGGGAGCACGGAGAACGTGGACCCTATCATTGTGGAGTTAAGAGGGGGCACGGAGGAGGTTGCCCCTGTCATTGTGGAGGTAAGAGGGAGCACGGAGGAGGTGGACCCTGTCATTGTGGAGGTAAGAGGGGGCACGGAGGAGGTGGACCCTGTCATTGTGGAGGTAAGAGGGGGCACGGAGGATGTGGACCCTGTCATAGTGCAGGTAAGAGGGGGCAAGGAGGAAGTGGACCTGTCATTGTGGAGGTATGAGGGGGCACGGACGAGGTGGACCCTGTCTTTGTGGAGGCAAGAGGGGGACTGGAGGAGGTGGACTCTGTCATTTTGGAGATAAGAGGGGGCACGGAGGAGGAGGACCCTGTCTTTGTTGAGGAAGGAGGGGGAAAGGAGGTGGTGGACCCTGTCATTGTGGAGGTAAGAGGGAGCACGGAGGACGTGGACCCTATCATTGTGGAGTTAAGATAGGGCACGGAGGAGGTGGACCCTCTCATAGTGGAGGTGAGAAGGGGAAGGGAGGAGGTGGACCCTGTAATTGTGAAGCTATCAGGGGGCACGAAGTAGGTGGACCCTGTCATTGTTGAGGTAAGAGGGGGCATGGAGGAGTTAGACCCTGTCATAATGGAGGTAAGAGGGGACACGGAGGAGGTCGACACTGTCATGGTGTAGGTAAGAGTGGACACGGAGAAGGTGGACCCTGTCATTGTGGAGTTAAGAGGGGGCACGGAGGAGGTAGACCCAGTCATTGTGGAGGTAAGTTGGGACACGGAGGAGGTGGACCCAGTCATTGTGGACGTAAGAGGGCGCACGGAGGATGTGAACCCAGGCATTGTTGAGGTAAGAGGGGGCACGGAGGAGGTGGACCCTTTCATTGTGGAGGTAAGAGGAGGCACGGAGGAAGTGGATCCTGTCATTTTGCAGGAAAGATGGGGCAAGGAGGAAGTGGACCTGTCATTGTGGAGGTAAGAGCGGGCAGGGACGAGGTGGACTCTTTCATACTGGAGGTAAGACGGGGAACGGACGATGTGGTCCCTGTCTTAGTGGAGGTAAGAGGGGGCCGGGATGAGGTGGAAACTGTCATAGTGGAGGCAAGAGGGGGCACGGAGGAGGAGGACCCTGTCATTGTGGAGGTAAGAGGGAGCACAGAGTAGGAGGACACTGTCATAGTGGAGGTAACAGGGGGAAGGGAGGAGGTGGACCCTATCATTGTGACGACAAGAGGGGGCACGGAGGAGGTGTAACCTGTCACTGTGGAGGAAAGAGGGGGAACGGAGAAGGTGGACCTTGTCATTGTTGAGGTAAGAGGGGGCATGGAGGAGGTAGAACCTGAAATAAAGGAGGTAAGAGGGGACACGGAGGAGGTCGACGCTGTTATGGTGTAGGTAAGAGGGGACACGGAGAAGGTGGACCCTGTCATTGTGGAGTTAAGAGGGGGCACGGAGGAGGTGGACCCTGTCATTGTGGAGGTAAGAGGGGGCACGGTGGAGGTGGACCCTGTCATAGTGCAGGTAAGAGGGGGCAAGGAGGAAGTGGACCTGTCATTGTGGAGGTATGAGGGGGCACGGAGGAGGTGGACCCTGTCATTGTGGAGGCAAGAGGGGGCACGGAGGAGGAGGACCCTGTCATTGTGGAGGTAACAGGGAGCACGGAGGAGGAGGACACTGTCATAGTGGAGGTAAAAGGGGGGAGGAAGTAGGTAGACCCTGTCATTGTGGAGGTAAGAGGGGGCACGGGGGAGGAGGACCCTGTCTTTTTGGAGGAAAAAGGGGGCACGGAGGACGTGGACCTTGTCTTTGTGGAGGTAAGAGATGGCACGGAAGAGATTCCAGTCACTGTGGAAATAAGAGGGGGCACGGAGGTGGAGGACCCAATCATTATGGAGGTAAGAGGGGGCACAGAGGAGGAGGACCCTTTTTTTTTGTAGGTAAGAGGGGGCAAGGAGGAGGTGGCCTATGTCATTCTGTAGGTAAGACGGGGCACGTAGGAGGTGGACCCTGTCATAGTGGAGGAAAGAGGGGGCACGGAGGAGGTTGCCCCTGTCACTGTGGAGGTAAGAGTGGGCACGGAGGAGGTGGACCCTGTCCTTGTGGAGGTAACTGGGGGCACGGAGGAGGTGGACCCTGTCATTGTGGAGGTAAGAGGGGGTACGGAGGAGGTGGAACCTGTCATAGTGCAGGTAAGAGGGGGCAAGGAGGAAGTGTACCTGTCATTGTGCAGGTATGAGAGGGCACGGACGAGGTGGACCGTGTCATTGTGGAGGAAAGAGGGGGCACGGAGGAGGAGGACACTGTCATAGTGGAGATAACAGGGAGCAGCAAGTTGGTGGACCCTCTCACTGTGGAGGTAAGAGGGGGCACGGAGGAGGTGGACCTTGCCATAGTGGAGGTGAGAGGGGGCACGGAGGAGGTAGACCCAGTCATTGTGGAGGTAAGTGGGGACACGGATGAGGTGGACCCTGTCACAGTGCAGGTAAGAGGGGGCACGGAGGAGGTGGACCCTGTCACAGTGCAGGTAAGAGGGGGCACGGAGGAGGTGGACCCTGTCATAGTGGAGGTTAGAGGGGGATAGGAGGAGGTGGACCCTGTCATTGTGAAGATAAGAGTGGGCACAGAGGAGGTGGAACCTGTCACTGTGGAGGAAAGAGGGGGCACGGAAAAGGTGGACCCTGTCATTGTTGAGGTAAGAAGGGGCATGTAAGAGGTAGACTCTGTTATAATGGAGGTAAGAGGGGGCATGGAGGAGGTGGACACTGTCATACTGGAGTTAGGAGGGGGCAGGGAGGAGGTGGAACCTGACATATTGCAGGTAATTTGGGGCACGGAGGAGGACCCTGTCATTGTGGAGGAAAGAGGGGGAACGGAGGTGGTGGATCCACTCATTGTGGAGGTAAGAAGGGGCTCGGAGGAGGTGGACCCTGTCAGTGTGCAGGTAAGAATGGGCACGGAGGAGGTGGACCCTGTCATTGTGGAGGTAAGAGGGGGCACGGAGGAGGTGGACGCTGTTATAGTGGAGGTTAGAGGGGGCTCGGAGGAGGTGCACCCTGTCATTGTGTAAGTAAGAGGGGGCACGGAGGAGGAGGACCCTGTCACTGTGGAGGTAAGAGGGGGCATGGACGAGGTAGACACTGTCATTGTGGAGGAAAGAAGGGGCAGGAAGGAGGTGGACCCTGTCATTGTGGAGGTAAGAAGGGGCAGGGAGGATGTGGACATGCCATTGTGCAGGTAAGTGGGGCACGGAGGACGTGGACCCTGTCATTGTTGAGGTAAGCGGGGGCACGGAGGATGTAGACCCTGTCATAATGTAGGAAAGAGGGGGCACGGAGGAGGTGGACACTGTCAGAGTGGAGGTAAGAGGGGGCAGAGAGAAGGTGGACCCTGTCACTGTGGAGGTTAGAAGGGGCACGGATGAGGTGGACCCTGTCATTTTGGAGGAAAGAGGGGGAACGGAGGAGATGGACCCTGTCATTGTGGACGTAAGAGGTGGCACGGAGGAGGTGGATCCACTCATTGTGGAGGTGAGAGGTGGCACAGAGGAGGTGGACGCTGTCATTGTGGAGGTAAGAGGGGGCACGGAGAAGGTGGACCCTGTCAGTGTGGAGGTAAGAGGGGGAAGGGCAGAGGTGGACCCTGTCAGTGTGGAGGTAAAAGGGGGCACGGAGGAGCTGGAACCTGTCACAGTGTAGGTAACAGGGGGCAGGGAGGAGGTGGACCCTCTCATTGTGGAGGTATGATGGGGCACGGAGGAGGTGGACCCTGTTTTTCTGGAGGTAAGAGGGGGCACAGAGGAGGGGGAACCTGTCATTGTGGAGGTAAGAGGGGGCACGGAGGAGCTGGAACCTGTCACAGTGTAGGTAACAGGGGGCAGGGAGGAGGTGTACCCTCTCATTGTGGAGTATGATGGAGCACAGAGTAGGTGGACCCTGTTTTTCTGGAGATAAGAGGGGGCACAGAGGAGGTGGAACCTGTCATTTTGGAGGTAAGAGGGGGCACAGAGGAGGGGGAACCTGTCATTGTGCAGGTAAGAGGGGGAACGGAGTAAATGGACCCTGTCATTGTGGAGTTAAGAGAGGGCAGGGAGGAGGAGGACCCCGTCATTGTGGAGGAAAGAGGAGGCACGGAGGAGGTGGAACCTGTCTTTGTGGAGGTAAGAGGGGGAACAGAGGAGGTCCCAGTCACTTTGGAGATAAGAGGGTGCACGGAGGAGGAGGACCCAATCATGGTGGAGATAAGAGGGTGCACGGAGGAGGAGGACCCTGTCTTTGTGTAGGTAAGAGGGGGCACGGAGGAGGTGGACCATGTTATTCTGCAGGTAAGAAGGGGCACGGAGGAGGTGGACCCTGTTATTGTGGAGTTAAGAGGGGGCACGGAGGTGTTGGACCCTGTCATTTTGGAGGTAAGAGGGGACACGGACGAGGTGGACCTTGTGATTGTGGAGGTAAGAGGGGGCACGGAGGAGGTGAACCATGTTATGGGGGGGTCAGAGGGGGCAGGGAAGATGTGGAACACGTTACGGGTAGTCAGAGGGGGATACGGAGGAGGTGGACTCTGTCTTTGTGGAGGTAAGACGGGGCAAGGAGGAGGTGGACCATGTTATGGGAAGTCAGAGGGGCGCCCTGAGGAGGTGGACCGTGTAATGGGGGGTAAGACGGGGGCACGGAAGAGGTCACAGTCACTGTGGAGATAAGAGGGAGCACGGAGGAGGAGGACCCAATCATTGTGGAGGAAAGAGGGGGCACGGAGGAGATACCAGTTACTGTGGAGATAAGAGGGGGCACGGAGGAGGAGGACCCTTTCTTTGTGTAGGTAAGAGGGGGCACGGAGGAGGTGGCCCATGTCATTCTGTAGGTAAGAAGGGGCACGTAGGAGGAGGACCCTGTCACTGTGGAGGTAAGAGGGGGCATGGAGGAGGTACACCCAGTCATTTTGGAGGTAAGTGGGGACAGGGAGGAGGCGGACCCAGTCATTGTGGAGGTAAGAGGGGGCACAGAGGAGGAGGAACCTTTCTTTTTCTAGGTAAGAGGGGGCAAGGAGGAGGCGGCCCATGTCATTCTGTAGGTAAGACGGGGCACGTAGGAGGTGGACCCTGTCATTGTGGAGGTAAGAGGGGGCACGGAGGAGGTGGACCCTGTCATTGTGGAGTTAAGAGGGGGCACGGAGGAGGTGGACCCAGTCATTGTTGAGGTAAGTGGGGACACGGAGGAGGTGGACCCATTCATTGTGGAGGTAAGAGGGGGCACGGAGGAGGTGGACCCTTTCGTTGTGGAGGTAAGAGGAGGCACGGAGGAAGTGGACCCTGTCATTTTGCAGGAAAGATGGAGCAAGGAGGAAGTGGACCTGTCATTGTGGAGGTAAGAGGGGGCACGGACGAGGTGGACTCTGTCATACTGGAGGTAAGAGGGGGAACGGACGATGTGGTCCCTGTCTTAGTGTAGGTAAGAGGGGGCCGGGATGAGGTGGAAACTGTCATAGTGGAGGCAAGAGGGGGCACGGAGAAGGTGGACCCTGTCAGTGTGGAGGTAAGAGGGGGAAGGGCAGAAGTGGACCCTGTCATTGTGGAGGTAAGTGGGGAAACGGAGGAGGTGGACCCAGTCATTGTGGAGAAAAGAGGGGGCACGGAGGAGGTGGACCCTGACATTGTGGAGGTAAGAGGGGGCACGGAGGAGGTGGACCCTGTCATAGTGCAGGTAAGAAGGGGCAAGGAGGAAGTGGACCTGTCATTGTGGAGGTAATAGGGAGCACGGACGAGGTGGACCCTGTCATTGTGGAGGAAAGAGGAGGAACGGAGGAGGTGGACCCTGTCATTTTGGAGGTAAGAGGGAGCACGGAGGACGTAGACCCTATCATTGTGGAGTTGAGAGAGGGCACGGAGGAGGAGGAAACTGTCATAGTGGAGGTAACGGGGCAGGGAGGTGGTGGACCCTCTCATTGTGGAGGTAAGAGGGGGCACGGAGGAGGTGGACCCTGTCATAGTGGAGGTGAGAGGGGGAAGGGAGGAAGTTGACGCTGTCATTGTGAGGATAAGAGGGGGCACGGAGGAGGTGGACCATGTTATTCTGTAGGTAAAAAGGGACACGGAGAAGGTTGACCCTGTCATTGAGGAGTTAAGAGGGGGCACGGAGGAGGTAGACCCAGTCATTTTGGAGGTAAGTGGGGACACGGAGGAGGTGGACCCAGTCATTGTGGAGGTAAGAGGGGGCACGGAGGAGGTGGAACCAGTCATTGTAGAGGTAAGAGGGGGCACGGACGAGGTGGACCCTTTCATAGTGGAGGTAAGCGGGGGAACGGAGGAGGTGGACCCTGTCTTAGTGGAGGTAAGAGGGGGCCGGGATGAGGTGAACCCTGTCATAGTGCAGGCAAGAGGGGGCAGGGAGGAGGTGGACCCAGTCATACTGCAGGTATGGGGGCACGGAAGAGGTGGACCCTGTCATTTTGGAGGTAAGAGGGGGCACGGAGGAGGTGGATCCTGTTATTGTGGAGGTAAGAGGGGGCACGGTGAGGAGGACCCTGTCTTTTTGGAGGTAAGAGGGAGCACGGAGAACGTGGACCCTATCATTGTGGAGTTAAGAGGGGGCACGGAGGAGGTTGCCCCTGTCATTGTGGAGGTAAGAGGGAGCACGGAGGAGGTGGACCCTGTCATTGTGGAGGTAAGAGGGGGCACGGAGGAGGTGGACCCTGTCATTGTGGAGGTAAGAGGGGGCACGGAGGATGTGGACCCTGTCATAGTGCAGGTAAGAGGGGGCAAGGAGGAAGTGGACCTGTCATTGTGGAGGTATGAGGGGGCACGGACGAGGTGGACCCTGTCTTTGTGGAGGCAAGAGGGGGACTGGAGGAGGTGGACTCTGTCATTTTGGAGATAAGAGGGGGCACGGAGGAGGAGGACCCTGTCTTTGTTGAGGAAGGAGGGGGAAAGGAGGTGGTGGACCCTGTCATTGTGGAGGTAAGAGGGAGCACGGAGGACGTGGACCCTATCATTGTGGAGTTAAGATAGGGCACGGAGGAGGTGGACCCTCTCATAGTGGAGGTGAGAAGGGGAAGGGAGGAGGTGGACCCTGTAATTGTGAAGCTATCAGGGGGCACGAAGTAGGTGGACCCTGTCATTGTTGAGGTAAGAGGGGGCATGGAGGAGTTAGACCCTGTCATAATGGAGGTAAGAGGGGACACGGAGGAGGTCGACACTGTCATGGTGTAGGTAAGAGTGGACACGGAGAAGGTGGACCCTGTCATTGTGGAGTTAAGAGGGGGCACGGAGGAGGTAGACCCAGTCATTGTGGAGGTAAGTTGGGACACGGAGGAGGTGGACCCAGTCATTGTGGACGTAAGAGGGCGCACGGAGGATGTGAACCCAGGCATTGTTGAGGTAAGAGGGGGCACGGAGGAGGTGGACCCTTTCATTGTGGAGGTAAGAGGAGGCACGGAGGAAGTGGATCCTGTCATTTTGCAGGAAAGATGGGGCAAGGAGGAAGTGGACCTGTCATTGTGGAGGTAAGAGCGGGCAGGGACGAGGTGGACTCTTTCATACTGGAGGTAAGACGGGGAACGGACGATGTGGTCCCTGTCTTAGTGGAGGTAAGAGGGGGCCGGGATGAGGTGGAAACTGTCATAGTGGAGGCAAGAGGGGGCACGGAGGAGGTGTACCCTGTCATAGTGGACGTGAGAGGGGGAAGGGAGGGGGTGGACCCTGTCATTGTGAAGATAAGAGGGGGCACGGAGGAGCTGGAACCTGTCACTTTGGAGGAAAGCGGGGGTACGCAGGAGGTCGACGCTGTCATGGTGTAGGTAAGAGGGGACACGGAGAAGGTGGACCCTGTCATTGTGGAGTTACGAGGGGGCACGGAGTAGGTAGACCCAGTCATTGTGGAGGTAAGTGGGGACACGGAGGAGGTGGACCCAGTCATTGTGGAGGTAAGAGGGGGCACGGAGGAGGTGGACCCTGTCACAGTGCAGGTAAGAGGGGGCACGGACGAGGTGGATCCTGTCATTGTGGAGGTAAGAGGGAGCACTGAGAACGTGAACCCTGTCATTGTGGAGGTAAGAGGGAGCACGGAGGAGGTGGACCCTGTCATTATGGAGGTGAGAGGGGGAAGGGAGGAGGTGGACGCTGTCATTGTGAACATAAGACGAGGCACGGAGGAGATGGAACCTGTCACTGTGGAGGAAAGAGGGGGCACGGAGAAGGTGGACCCTCTCATTGTTGAGGTAAGAGGGGGCATGTAGGAGGTAGGCCCTGTCATAATGGAGGTAAGAGGGGGCACGGAGGAGGTAGACCCAGTCATTGTGGAGGTAAGTTGGGACACGGAGGAGGTGGACCCTGTCATTGTTGAGGAAAGAAGGGGAATGGAGGAGGTGGACCCTGTCATTTTGGACATAAGAGGGGGCAGGGAGGAGGAGGACCCTGTCTTTGTTGAGGAAAGAGGGGGAACGGAGGAGGTGGACCCTGTCATTGTTGAGGTAAGAGGGAGCACGGAGGACGTGGACCCTATCATTGTGGAGTTAAGAGAGGGCACGGAGGAGGAGGACCCTGTCATAGTGGAGGTAACAGGGGGCGGGGAGCTGGTGGACCCTCTCATTGTGGAGGTAAGAGGGGGCACGGAGCAGGTGGACCCTCTCATTGTGGAGGTAAGAGGGGACACGGAGCAGGTGGACCCTGTCATTGTGGAGGTAAGAGGGAGCACGGAGAACGTGGACCCTATCATTGTGGAGGTAAGAGGGAGCACGGAGAACGTGGACCCTATCATTGTGGAGTTAAGAGGGGGCACGGAGGAGGTTGCCCCTGTCATTGTGGAGGTAAGAGGGAGCATGGAGGAGGTGGACCCTGTCATTGTGGAGGTAAGAGGGGGCACGGAGGAGGTGGACCCTGTCATTGTGGAGGTAAGAGGGGGCACAGAGGAGGTGGACCCTGTCATAGTGCAGGTAAGAGGGGGCAAGGAGGAAGTGGACCTGTCATTGTGGAGGTATGAGGGGGCACGGACGAGGTGGACCCTGTCTTTGTGGAGGCAAGAGGGGGCACGGAGGAGCTGGAACCTGTCACTGTGGAGGAAAGCGGGGGTACGCAGGAGGTCGACGCTGTCATGGTGTAGGTAAGAGGGGACACGGAGAAGGTGGACCCTGTCATTGTGGAGTTAAGAGGGGGCACGCAGTAGGTAGACCCAGTCATTGTGGAGGTAAGTGGGGACACGGAGGAGGTGGACCCAGTCATTGTGGAGGTAAGAGGGGGCACGGAGGAGGTGGACCCTGTCACAGTGCAGGTAAGAGGGGGCACGGATGAGGTGGATCCTGTCATTGTGGAGGTAAGAGGGAGCACTGAGGACGTGAACCCTGTCATTGTGGAGGTAAGAGGGAGCACGGAGGAGGTGGACCCTGTCATTATGGAGGTGAGAGGGGGAAGGGAGGAGGTGGACGCTGTCATTGTGAACATAAGACGGGGCACGGAGGAGATGGAACCTGTCACTGTGGAGGAAAGAGGGGGCACGGAGAAGGTGGACCCTCTCATTGTTGAGGTAAGAGGGGGCATGTAGGAGGTAGGCCCTGTCATAATGGAGGTAAGAGGGGGCACGGAGGAGGTAGACCCAGTCATTGTGGAGGTAAGTTGGGACACGGAGGAGGTGGACCCTGTCATTGTTGAGGAAAGAGGGGGAATGGAGGAGGTGGACCCTGTCATTTTGGAGATAAGAGGGGGCAGGGAGGAGGAGGACCCTGTCTTTGTTGAGGAAAGAGGGGGAACGGAGGAGGTGGACCCTGTCATTGTTGAGGTAAGAGGGAGCACGGAGGACGTGGACCCTATCATTGTGGAGTTAAGAGAGGGCACGGAGGAGGAGGACCCTTTCATAGTGGAGGTAACAGGGGGCAGGGAGCTGGTGGACCCTCTCATTGTGGAGGTAAGAGGGGGCACGGAGCAGGTGGACCCTCTCATTGTGGAGGTAAGAGGGGGCACGGAGCAGGTGGACCCTGTCATTGTGGAGGTAAGAGGGAGCACGGAGAACGTGGACCCTATCATTGTGGAGTTAAGAGGGGGCACGGAGGAGGTTGCCCCTGTCATTGTGGAGGTAAGAGGGAGCAAGGAGGAGGTGGACCCTGTCATTGTGGAGGTAAGAGGGGGCACGGAGGAGGTGGACCCTGTCATTATGGAGGTAAGAGGGGGCACAGAGGAGGTGGACCCTGTCATAGTGCAGGTAAGAGGGGGCAAGGAGGAAGTGGACCTGTCATTGTGGAGGTATGAGGGGGCACGGACGAGGTGGACCCTGTCTTTGTGGAGGCAAGAGGGGGCACGGAGGAGGAGGACCCTGTCATTGTGGAGGTAAGAGGGAGCACGGAGAAGGAGGACACTGTCATAGTGGAGGTAACAGGGGGCAGGAAGTAGGTGGAACCTCTCATTGTGGAGGTAAGAGGGGGCACGGAGGAGGTCGACCCTGTCATAGTGGAGGTGAGAAGGGGAAGGGAGGAGGTGGACCCTGTCATTGTGAAGATAACAGGGGGCACGGAGGAGTTGGAAGCTGTAACTGTGGAGGAAAGAGGGGGCACGGAGAAGGTGGACCCTGTCAAAGTTGAGGTAAGAGGGGGCATGGAGGAGGTAGACCCTGTCATAATGGAGGTAAGAGGGGGCACGGAGGAGGTCGACACTGTCATATTGGTGGTAGGAGGGGTCAGAGAGGAGGTGGACCCTGTCATTTTGGAGGTAAGTTGCGGCACAGAGGAGGACCCTTTCATTTTGGAGGAAAGAGGGGGAACGGAGGAGGTGGATCCACTCATTGTGGAGGTAAGAAGGGGCTCAGAGGAGGTGGACCCTGTCAGTGTGCAGGTAAGAAGGGGCACGGAGGTGGTGGACCCTGTCATAGTGCAGGTAAGAGGGGGCAAGGAGGAAGTGGACCTCTCATTGTGGAGGTAAGCGGGGGCACGGACGAGGTGCACCCTGTCATAGTGGAGGTAAGCGAGGGAACAGACGAGGTGGGCCGTGTCTTTGTGGAGGTAAGAGGGGGCCGGGATGAGGTGGACCCTGTTATAGTGGAGGCAAGAGGGGGAAGGGAGGAGGTGGACCCAGTCATACTGCAGGTATGGGGGCACGGAGGAGGTGGACCCTGTCTTTGTGGAGTTAAGAGGTGGCACGGAGGAGATCCCATTCACTGTGGAGATAAAAGGGGGCACGGAGGAGGAGGACCCAATCATGGTGGAGGTAAGAGTGTGCACGAAGGAGAAGGACCCTGTCGTTGTGTAGGTAAGAGGGGGCACGGAGTAGGTGGACCATGTTATTCTGTAGGTAAGAATGGGCACGGAGAAGGTGGACCCTTTCATTGTGGAGGTAAGAGGGGGCACGGAGGTGGTGGACCCGGTCATTGTGGAGGTAAGAGGGGGCACGGAGGAGGTGGACCCTGTCATTGTGGAGGTAAGAGGGGGCAGGGAGGATGTGGACCTGTCATTGTGGAGGTAAGAGGGGGCACGGAGGGGGAGGACCCTGTCTTTGTTGAGGAAAGAGGGGGAACGGAGGAGGTGGACCCTGTCATAGTGGAGGTGAGAGGGGGAAGGGAGAAGGTGGACCCTGTCATTGGGGAGGTAAGAAGGGGCACGGAGGAGGTGGACCCATTCATTGTGGAGATAAGAGGGGGCACGGAGGAGGTGGACCCTTTCATTGTGGACGTAAGAGGGGGCACAGAGGAGGAGGAACCTTTCTTTTTGTAGGTAAGAGGGGGCAAGGAGGAGGTGGCCCATGTCATTCTGTAGGTAAGACGGGGCACGTAGGAGGTGGACCCTGTCATACTGCAGGTAAGAGGGGGCAAGGAGGAAGTGGACCTGTCATTGTGGAGGTAGGAGGGGGCACGGACGAGGTAGACCCTGTCATTGTGGAGGCAAGAGGGGGCACGGCGGAGGAGGACCCTGTCATTGTGGAGGTAACGGGGCAGGAAGTAGGTGGACCCTCTCATTGTGGAGGTAAGAGGGAGCACGGAGGAGGTACACCCTGTCATAATGGAGGTAAGAGGGGGTACCGAGGAGGTGGACCCTGTCATTGTTAAGGAAAGAGGGGGACTGGAGGAGGTGGACTCTGTCATTTTGGAGATAAGAGGGGGCACGGAGGAGGAGGACCCTGTCTTTGTTGAGGAAGGAGGGGGAACGGAGGTGGTGGACCCTGTCATTGTGGAGGTAAGAGGGGGCACAGAGGACGTGGACCCTGTCATTGTGGAGGTAGGAGGGTGTACGGAGGAGGTACTTGTCACTGTGCAGTTAAGAAGGGGCATTGAGGAGGAGGACCCAGTCATTTTGGAAGTAAGAGGGGGAACGGAGGAGGTGGACCCTGTCATTGTGGAGGAAAGAGGGGGCACGGAGGAGGTGGACCCTGTCATTGTGGAGGTAGGAGGGTGTACGGAGGAGGTACTTGTCACTGTGCAGTTAAGAAGGGGCATTGAGGAGGAGGACCCAGTCATTTTGGAGATAAGAGGAGGCACGGAGGAGGTGGACCCTGTCATTGTGGAGGCAAGAGGGGGCACGGAGGAGGAGGACCCTGTCATTGTGGAGGTAAGAGGGAGCACGGAGGAGGAGGACACTGTCATAGTGGAGGTAACAGGGGGCAGGAAGTAGGTGGACCCTCTCATTGTGGAGGTAAGAGGGGGCACGGAGGAGGTGGACCCTGTCATAGTGGAGGTGAGAGGGGGAAGGGAGGAGGAGGACCCTGTCTTTGTTGAGGAAAGAGGGGGAACGGAGGAGGTGGACCCAGTCATTGTGGACGTAAGAGGGAGCACGAGGAACGTGGACCCTATCATTGTGGAGTTAAGAGAGGGTACGGAGGAGGAGGACCCTGTCATAGTGGAGGTAACAGGGGGCAGGGAGCTGGAGGACCCTCTCATTGTGGAGGTAAGAGGGGGCACGGAGCAGGTGGACCCTGTCATAGTGGAGGTGAGAGGGGGAAGGGAGGAGGTGGACCCTGTGATTGTGAAGATAACAGGGGGCACAGAGGAGGTGGAACCTGTCACTTTGGAGGAAAGAGGGGGCATGAAGAAGGTGGACCCTGTCATTGTTGAGGTAAGAGAGGGCATGGAGAAAGTAGACACTGTCATAAAGGAGGTAAGAGGGGGCACGGAAGAGGTCGACACTGTCATGGTGTAGGTAAGAGGGGACACGGAGAAGGTGGACCCTGTCATTGTGGAGTTAAGAGGGGGCACGGAGGAGGTAGACCCAGTCATTGTGGAGGTAAGTTGGGACACGTAGGAGGTGGACCCAGTCACTGTGGAGGTAAGAGGGGGCACGGAGGAGGTGGACCCAGTCATTGTGGAGGTAAGAGGGGGCACGGAGGAGGTGGACCCTGTCATTGTGGAGGTAAGAGGGGGAACGGAGGAGGTGGACCCTGTCATTGTGGAGGAAAGAGGGGGCACGGAGGACGTGCACCCTGTCATTGTGGAGGTAGGAGGGTGTACGGAGGAGGTACTTGTCACTGTGCAGTTAAGAAGGGGCATTGAGGAGGAGGACCCAGTCATTTTGGAGGTAAGAGGGGGAACGGAGGAGGTGGACCCTGTCATTGTGGAGGAAAGAGGGGGCACGGAGGAGGTGGACCCTGTCATTGTGGAGGTAGGAGGGTGTACGGAGGAGGTACTTGTCACTGTGCAGTTAAGAAGGGGCATTGAGGAGGAGGACCCAGTCATTTTGGAGATAAGAGGAGGCACGGAGGAGGTGGACCCTGTCATTGTGGAGGTAAGAGGGGGCACAGAGGAGGTGGACCCTGTCATAGTGCAGGTAAGAGGGGGCAAGGAGGAAGTGGACCTGTCATTGTGGAGGTATGAGGGGGCACGGACGAGGTGGACCCTGTCATTGTGGAGGCAAGAGGGGGCACGGAGGAGGAGGACCCTGTCATTGTGGAGGTAAGAGGGAGCACAGAGTAGGAGGACACTGTCATAGTGGAGGTAACAGGGGGAAGGGAGGAGGTGGACCCTATCATTGTGAAGACAAGAGGGGGCACGGAGGAGGTGTAACCTGTCACTGTGGAGGAAAGACGGGGAACGGAGAAGGTGGACCTTGTCATTGTTGAGGTAAGAGGGGGCATGGAGGAGGTAGAACCTGAAATAAAGGAGGTAAGAGGGGGCACGGAGGAGGTCGACGCTGTTATGGTGTAGGTAAGAGGGGACACGGAGAAGGTGGACCCTGTCATTGTGGAGTTAAGAGGCGGCACGGAGGAGGTGGACCCTGTCATTGTGGAGGTAAGAGGGGGCACGGTGGAGGTGGACCCTGTCATAGTGCAGGTAAGAGGGGGCAAGGAGGAAGTGGACCTGTCATTGTGGAGGTATGAGGCGGCACGGAGGAGGTGGACCCTGTCATTGTGGAGGCAAGAGGGGGCACGGAGGAGGAGGACCCTGTCATTGTGGAGGTAACAGGGAGCACGGAGGAGGAGGACACTGTCATAGTGGAGGTAAAAGGGGGGAGGAAGTAGGTAGACCCTGTCATTGTGGAGGTAAGAGGGGGCACGGGGGAGGAGGACCCTGTCTTTGTGGAGGAAAAAGGGGGCACGGAGGACGTGGACCTTGTCTTTGTGGAGGTAAGAGATGGCACGGAAGAGATTCCAGTCACTGTGGAAATAAGAGGGGGCACGGAGGTGGAGGACCCAATCATTATGGAGGTAAGAGGGGGCACAGAGGAGGAGGACCCTTTTTTTTTGTAGGTAAGAGGGGGCAAGGAGGAGGTGGCCTATGTCATTCTGTAGGTAAGACGGGGCACGTAGGAGGTGGACCCTGTCATAGTGGAGGAAAGAGGGGGCACGGAGGAGTTTGCCCCTGTCACTGTGGAGGTAAGAGTGGGCACGGAGGAGGTGGACCCTGTCCTTGTGGAGGTAACTGGGGGCACGGAGGAGGTGGACCCTGTCATTGTGGAGGTAAGAGGGGGTACGGAGGAGGTGGAACCTGTCATAGTGCAGGTAAGAGGGGGCAAGGAGGAAGTGTACCTGTCATTGTGCAGGTATGAGAGGGCACGGACGAGGTGGACCGTGTCACTGTGGAGGAAAGAGGGGGCACGGAGGAGGAGGACACTGTCATAGTGGAGATAACAGGGAGCAGCAAGTTGGTGGACCCTCTCACTGTGGAGGTAAGAGGGGGCACGGAGGAGGTGGACCTTGCCATAGTGGAGGTGAGAGGGGGCACGGAGGAGGTAGACCCAGTCATTGTGGAGGTAAGTGGGGACACGGATGAGGTGGACCCTGTCACAGTGCAGGTAAGAGGGGGCACGGAGGAGGTGGACCCTGTCACAGTGCAGGTAAGAGGGGGCACGGAGGAGGTGGACCCTGTCATAGTGGAGGTTAGAGGGGGATAGGAGGAGGTGGACCCTGTCATTGTGAAGATAAGAGTGGGCACAGAGGAGGTGGAACCTGTCACTGTGGAGGAAAGAGGGGGCACGGAAAAGGTGGACCCTGTCATTGTTGAGGTAAGAAGGGGCATGTAAGAGGTAGACTCTGTTATAATGGAGGTAAGAGGGGGCATGGAGGAGGTGGACACTGTCATACTGGAGTTAGGAGGGGGCAGGGAGGAGGTGGAACCTGACATATTGCAGGTAATTTGGGGCACGGAGGAGGACCCTGTCATTGTGGAGGAAAGAGGGGGAACGGAGGTGGTGGATCCACTCATTGTGGAGGTAAGAAGGGGCTCGGAGGAGGTGGACCCTGTCAGTGTGCAGGTAAGAATGGGCACGGAGGAGGTGGACCCTGTCATTGTGGAGGTAAGAGGGGGCACGGAGGAGGTGGACGCTGTTATAGTGGAGGTTAGAGGGGGCACGGTGAGGAGGACCCTGTCTTTTTGGAGGTAAGAGGGAGCACGGAGAACGTGGACCCTATCATTGTGGAGTTAAGAGGGGGCAGGGAGGAGGTTGCCCCTGTCATTGTGGAGGTAAGAGGGAGCACGGAGGAGGTGGACCCTGTCATTGTGGAGGTAAGAGGGGGCACGGAGGAGGTGGACCCTGTCATTGTGGAGGTAAGAGGGGGCACGGAGGATGTGGACCCTGTCATAGTGCAGGTAAGAGGGGGCAAGGAGGAAGTGGACCTGTCATTGTGGAGGTATGAGGGGGCACGGACGAGGTGGACCCTGTCTTTGTGGAGGCAAGAGGGGGCACGGAGGAGGAGGACCCTGTCATTGTGGAGGTAAGAGGGAGCACGGAGAAGGAGGACACTGTCATAGTGGAGGTAACAGGGGGCAGGAAGTAGGTGGACCCTCTCATTGTGGAGGTAAGAGGGGGCACGGAGGAGGTCGACCCTGTCATAGTGGAGGTGAGAAGGGGAAGGGAGGAGGTGGACCCTGTCATTGTGAAGATAACAGGGGGCACGGAGGAGTTGGAAGCTGTAACTGTGGAGGAAAGAGGGGGCACGGAGTAGGTGGACCCTGTCAAAGTTGAGGTAAGAGGGGGCATGGAGGAGGTAGACCCTGTCATAATGGAGGTAAGAGGGGGCACGGAGGAGGTCGACACTGTTATATTGGTGTTAGGAGTGGTCAGAGAGGAGGTGGACCCTGTCATTTTGGAGGTAAGTTGCGGCACAGAGGAGGACCCTGTCATTTTGGAGGAAAGAGGGGGAACGGAGGAGGTGGATCCACTCATTGTGGAGGTAAGAAGGGGCTCGGAGGAGGTGGACCCTGTCAGTGTGCAGGTAAGAAGGGGCCCGGAGGTGGTGGACCCTGTCATATTGCAGGTAAGAGGGGGCAAGGAGGAAGTGGACCTCTCATTGTGGAGGTACGAGGGGGCACAGACGAGGTGCACCCAGTCATAGTGGAGGTAAGCGAGGGAACAGACGAGGTGGGCCGTGTCTTTGTGGAGGTAAGAGGGGGCCGGGATGAGGTGGACCCTGTTATAGTGGAGGCAAGAGGGGGAAGGGAGGAGGTGGACCCAGTCATACTGCAGGTATGGGGGCACGGAGGAGGTGGACCCTGTCTTTGTGGAGTTAAGAGGTGGCACGGAGGAGATCCCATTCACTGTGGAGATAAGAGGGGGCACGGAGGAGGAGGACCCAATCATGGTGGAGGTAAGAGTGTGCACGAAGGAGAAGGACCCTGTCGTTGTGTAGGTAAGAGGGGGCACGGAGTAGGTGGACCATGTTATTCTGTAGGTAAGAATGGGCACGGAGAAGGTGGACCCTTTCATTGTGGAGGTAAGAGGGGGCACGGAGGTGGTGGACCCGGTCATTGTGGAGGTAAGAGGGGGCACGGAGGAGGTGGACCCTGTCATTGTGGAGGTAAGAGGGGGCAGGGAGGATGTGGACCTGTCATTGTGGAGGTAAGAGGGGGCACGGAGGGGGAGGACCCTGTCTTTGTTGAGGAAAGAGGGGGAACGGAGGAGGTGGACCCTGTCATAGTGGAGGTGAGAGGGGGAAGGGAGAAGGTGGATCCTGTCATTGGGGAGGTAAGAAGGGGCACGGAGGAGGTGGACCCATTCATTGTGGAGATAAGAGGGGGCACGGAGGAGGTGGACCCTTTCATTGTGGACGTAAGAGGGGGCACAGAGGAGGAGGAACCTTTCTTTTTGTAGGTAAGAGGGGGCAAGGAGGAGGTGGCCCATGTCATTCTGTAGGTAAGACGGGGCACGTAGGAGGTGGACCCTGTAATAGTGGAGGAAAGAGGGGGCACGGAGGAGGTTGCCCCTGTCATTGTGGAGGTAGGAGGGGGCACGGAGGAGGTGGACCCTGTCATAGTGCAGGTAAGAGGGGGCAAGGAGGAAGTGGACCTGTCATTGTGGAGGTATGAGGGGGCACGGACGAGGTGGACCCTGTCATTGTGGAGGCAAGAGGGGGCACGGCGGAGGAGGACCCTGTCATTGTGGAGGTAACAGGGGGCAGGAAGTAGGTGGACCCTCTCATTCTGGAGGTAAGAGGGAGCACGGAGGAGGTACACCCTGTCATAATGGAGGTAAGAGGGGGTACCGAGGAGGTGGACCCTGTCATTGTTGAGGAAAGAGGGGGACTGGAGGAGGTGGACTCTGTCATTTTGGAGATAAGAGGGGGCACGGAGGAGGAGGACCCTGTCTTTGTTGAGGACGGAGGGGGAACGGAGGTGGTGGACCCTGTCATTGTGGAGGTAAGAGGGAGCACGGAGGACGTGGACCCTATCATTGTGGAGTTAAGAGAGGGCACGGAGGAGGTGGACCCTCTCATAGTGGAGGTGAGAAGGGGAAGGGAGGAGGTGGACCCTGTAATTGTGAAGCTATCAGGGGGCACGAAGTAGGTGGACCCTGTCATTGTTGAGGTAAGAGGGGGCATGGAGGAGTTAGACCCTGTCATAATGGAGGTAAGAGGGGACACGGAGGAGGTCGACACTGTCATGGTGTAGGTAAGAGTGGACACGGAGAAGGTGGACCCTGTCATTGTGGAGTTAAGAGGGGGCACGGAGGAGGTAGACCCAGTCATTGTGGAGGTAAGTTGGGACACGGAGGAGGTGGACCCAGTCATTGTGGACGTAAGAGGGCGCACGGAGGAGGTGAACCCAGTCATTGTTGAGGTAAGAGGGGGCACGGAGGAGGTGGACCCTTTCATTGTGGAGGTAAGAGGAGGCACGGAGGAAGTGGATCCTGTCATTTTGCAGGAAAGATGGGGCAAGGAGGAAGTGGACCTGTCATTGTGGAGGTAAGAGCGGGCAGGGACGAGGTGGACTCTTTCATACTGGAGGTAAGACGGGGAACGGACGATGTGGTCCCTGTCTTAGTGGAGGTAAGAGGGGGCCGGGATGAGGTGGAAACTGTCATAGTGGAGGCAAGAGGGGGCACGGAGAAGGTGGACCCTGTCAGTGTGGAGGTAACTGGGGAAACGGAGGCGGTGGACCCAGTCATTGTGGAGAAAAGAGGGGGCACGGAGGAGGTGGACCCAGTCATTGTGGACGTAAGTGGGGACACGGAGGAGGTGGACCCTGTCATTGTGGAGGTAAGAGGGGGCACGGAGGTGGAGGACCCTGTCATTGTGGAGGAAAGAGGGGGAACGGAGGAGGTGGACCCTGTCATAGTGGAGGAAAGAGGGGGCACGGAGGAGGTGGACCCTGTCATTGTGGAGGTAAGAGGGAGCAAGGAGGATGTGGACCCTATCATTGTGGAGTTAAGAGAGGGCACGGAGGAGGAGGACCCTGTCATAGTGGACGTAACAGGGGGCAGGGAGGTGGTGGACACTCTCATTGTGGAGGTAAGAGGGGGCACGGAGGAGGTGTACCCTGTCATAGTGGAGGTGAGAGGGGGAAGGGAGGAGGTGGACCCTGTCATTGTGAAGATAAGTGGGGGCACGGAGGAGCTGGAACCTGTCACTGTGGAGGAAAGCGGGGGTACGCAGGAGGTCGACGCTGTCATGGTGTAGGTAAGAGGGGACACGGAGAAGGTGGACCCTGTCATTGTGGAGTTAAGAGGGGGCACGGAGTAGGTAGACCCAGTCATTGTGGAGGTAAGTGGGGACACGGAGGAGGTGGACCCAGTCATTGTGGAGGTAAGAGGGGGCACGGAGGAGGTGGACCCTGTCACAGTGCAGGTAAGAGGGGGCACGGACGAGGTGGATCCTGTCATTGTGGAGGTAAGAGGAAGCACTGAGAACGTGAACCCTGTCATTGTGGAGGTAAGAGGGAGCACGGAGGAGGTGGACCCTGTCATTATGGAGGTGAGAGGGGGAAGGGAGGAGGTGGACGCTGTCATTGTGAACATAAGACGGGGCACGGAGGAGATGGAACCTGTCACTGTGGAGGAAAGAGGGGGCACGGAGAAGGTGGACCCTCTCATTGTTGAGGTAAGAGGGGGCATGTAGGAGGTAGGCCCTGTCATAATGGAGGTAAGAGGGGGCACGGAGGAGGTAGACCCAGTCATTGTGGAGGTAAGTTCGGACACGGAGGAGGTGGACCCTGTCATTGTTGAGGAAAGAGGGGGAATGGAGGAGGTGGATCCTGTCATTTTGGACATAAGAGGGGGCAGGGAGGAGGAGGACCCTGTCTTTGTTGAGGAAAGAGGGGGAACGGAGGAGGTGGACCCTGTCATTGTTGAGGTAAGAGGGAGCACGGAGGACGTGGACCCTATCATTGTGGAGTTAAGAGAGGGCACGGAGGAGGAGGACCCTGTCATAGTGGAGGTAACAGGGGGCGGGGAGCTGGTGGACCCTCTCATTGTGGAGGTAAGAGGGGGCACGGAGCAGGTGGACCCTCTCATTGTGGAGGTAAGAGGGGACACGGAGCAGGTGGACCCTGTCATTGTGGAGGTAAGAGGGAGCACGGAGAACGTGGACCCTATCATTGTGGAGGTAAGAGGGAGCACGGAGAACGTGGACCCTATCATTGTGGAATTAAGAGGGGGCACGGAGGAGGTTGCCCCTGTCATTGTGGAGGTAAGAGGGAGCATGGAGGAGGTGGACCCTGTCATTGTGGAGGTAAGAGGGGGCACGGAGGAGGTGGACCCTGTCATTGTGGAGGTAAGAGGGGGCACAGAGGAGGTGGACCCTGTCATAGTGCAGGTAAGAGGGGGCAAGGAGGAAGTGGACCAGTCATTGTGGAGGTATGAGGGGGCACGGACGAGGTGGACCCTGTCTTTGTGGAGGCAAGAGGGGGCACGGAGGAGCTGGAACCTGTCACTGTGGAGGAAAGCGGGGGTACGCAGGAGGTCGACGCTGTCATGGTGTAGGTAAGAGGGGACACGGAGAAGGTGGACCCTGTCATTGTGGAGTTAAGAGGGGGCACGGAGTAGGTAGACCCAGTCATTGTGGAGGTAAGTGGGGACACGGAGGAGGTGGACCCAGTCATTGTGGAGGTAAGAGGGGGCACGGAGGAGGTGGACCCTGTCACAGTGCAGGTAAGAGGGGGCACGGACGAGGTGGATCCTGTCATTGTGGAGGTAAGAGGGAGCACTGAGGACGTGAACCCTGTCATTGTGGAGGTAAGAGGGAGCACGGAGGAGGTGGACCCTGTCATTATGGAGGTGAGAGGGGGAAGGGAGGAGGTGGACGCTGTCATTGTGAACATAAGACGGGGCACGGAGGAGATGGAACCTGTCACTGTGGAGGAAAGAGGGGGCACGGAGAAGGTGGACCCTCTCATTGTTGAGGTAAGAGGGGGCATGTAGGAGGTAGGCCCTGTCATAATGGAGGTCAGAGGGGGCACGGAGGAGGTAGACCCAGTCATTGTGGAGGTAAGTTGGGACACGGAGGAGGTGGACCCTGTCATTGTTGAGGAAAGAGGGGGAATGGAGGAGGTGGACCCTGTCATTTTGGAGATAAGAGGGGGCAGGGAGGAGGAGGAGGACCCTGTCTTTGTTGAGGAAAGAGGGGGAACGGAGGAGGTGGACCCTGTCATTGTTGAGGTAAGAGGGAGCACGGAGGACGTGGACCCTATCATTGTGGAGTTAAGAGAGGGCACGGAGGAGGAGGACCCTTTCATAGTGGAGGTAACAGGGGGCAGGGAGCTGGTGGACCCTCTCATTGTGGAGGTAAGAGGGGGCACGGAGCAGGTGGACCCTCTCATTGTGGAGGTAAGAGGGGGCACGGAGCAGGTGGACCCTGTCATTGTGGAGGTAAGAGGGAGCACGGAGAACGTGGACCCTATCATTGTGGAGTTAAGAGGGGGCACGGAGGAGGTTGCCCCTGTCATTGTGGAGGTAAGAGGGAGCATGGAGGAGGTGGACCCTGTCATTGTGGAGGTAAGAGGGGGCACGGAGGCGGTGGACCCTGTCATTGTGGAGGTAAGAGGGGGCACAGAGGAGGTGGACCCTGTCATAGTGCAGGTAAGAGGGGGCAAGGAGGAAGTGGACCTGTCATTGTGGAGGTATGAGGGGGCACGGACGAGGTGGACCCTGTCTTTGTGGAGGCAAGAGGGGGCACGGAGGAGGAGGACCCTGTCATTGTGGAGGTAAGAGGGAGCACGGAGAAGGAGGACACTGTCATAGTGGAGGTAACAGGGGGCAGGAAGTAGGTGGACCCTCTCATTGTGGAGGTAAGAGGGGGCACGGAGGAGGTCGACCCTGTCATAGTGGAGGTGAGAAGGGGAAGGGAGGAGGTGGACCCTGTCATTGTGAAGATAACAGGGGGCACGGAGGAGTTGGAAGCTGTAACTGTGGAGGAAAGAGGGGGCACGGAGAAGGTGGACCCTGTCAAAGTTGAGGTAAGAGGGGGCATGGAGGAGGTAGACCCTGTCATAATGGAGGTAAGAGGGGGCACGGAGGAGGTCGACACTGTCATATTGGTGGTAGGAGGGGTCAGAGAGGAGGTGGACCCTGTCATTTTGGAGGTAAGTTGCGGCACAGAGGAGGACCCTTTCATTTTGGAGGAAAGAGGGGGAACGGAGGAGGTGGATCCACTCATTGTGGAGGTAAGAAGGGGCTCAGAGGAGGTGGACCCTGTCAGTGTGCAGGTAAGAAGGGGCACGGAGGTGGTGGACCCTGTCATAGTGCAGGTAAGAGGGGGCAAGGAGGAAGTGGACCTCTCATTGTGGAGGTAAGCGGGGGCACGGACGAGGTGCACCCTGTCATAGTGGAGGTAAGCGAGGGAACAGACGAGGTGGGCCGTGTCTTTGTGGAGGTAAGAGGGGGCCGGGATGAGGTGGACCCTGTTATAGTGGAGGCAAGAGGGGGAAGGGAGGAGGTGGACCCAGTCATACTGCAGGTATGGGGGCACGGAGGAGGTGGACCCTGTCTTTGTGGAGTTAAGAGGTGGCACGGAGGAGATCCCATTCACTGTGGAGATAAAAGGGGGCACGGAGGAGGAGGACCCAATCATGGTGGAGGTAAGAGTGTGCACGAAGGAGAAGGACCCTGTCGTTGTGTAGGTAAGAGGGGGCACGGAGTAGGTGGACCATGTTATTCTGTAGGTAAGAATGGGCACGGAGAAGGTGGACCCTTTCATTGTGGAGGTAAGAGGGGGCACGGAGGTGGTGGACCCGGTCATTGTGGAGGTAAGAGGGGGCACGGAGGAGGTGGACCCTGTCATTGTGGAGGTAAGAGGGGGCAGGGAGGATGTGGACCTGTCATTGTGGAGGTAAGAGGGGGCACGGAGGGGGAGGACCCTGTCTTTGTTGAGGAAAGAGGGGGAACGGAGGAGGTGGACCCTGTCATAGTGGAGGTGAGAGGGGGAAGGGAGACGGTGGACCCTGTCATTGGGGAGGTAAGAAGGGGCACGGAGGAGGTGGACCCATTCATTGTGGAGATAAGAGGGGGCACGGAGGAGGTGGACCCTTTCATTGTGGACGTAAGAGGGGGCACAGAGGAGGAGGAACCTTTCTTTTTGTAGGTAAGAGGGGGCAAGGAGGAGGTGGCCCATGTCATTCTGTAGGTAAGACGGGGCACGTAGGAGGTGGACCCTGTCATAGTGCAGGTAAAAGGGGGCAAGGAGGAAGTGGACCTGTCATTGTGGAGGTAGGAGGGGGCACGGACGAGGTAGACCCTGTCATTGTGGAGGCAAGAGGGGGCACGGCGGAGGAGGACCCTGTCATTGTGGAGGTAACGGGGCAGGAAGTAGGTGGACCCTCTCATTGTGGAGGTAAGAGGGAGCACGGAGGAGGTACACCCTGTCATAATGGAGGTAAGAGGGGGTACCGAGGAGGTGGACCCTGTCATTGTTAAGGAAAGAGGGGGACTGGAGGAGGTGGACTCTGTCATTTTGGAGATAAGAGGGGGCACGGAGGAGGAGGACCCTGTCTTTGTTGAGGAAGGAGGGGGAACGGAGGTGGTGGACCCTGTCATTGTGGAGGTAAGAGGGAGCACGGAGGACGTGGACCCTATCATTGTGGAGTTAAGAGAGGGCACGGAGGAGGTGGACCCTCTCATAGTGGAGGTGAGAAGGGGAAGGGAGGAGGTGGACCCTGTAATTGTGAAGCTATCAGGGGGCACGGAGGAGGTGGAACCTGTCACTTTGGAGGAAAGTGGGGGCACGAAGTAGGTGGACCCTGTCATTGTTGAGGTAAGAGGGGGCATGGAGGAGTTAGACCCTGTCATAATGGAGGTAAGAGGGGGCACGGAGGAGGTCGACACTGTCATGGTGTAGGTAAGAGGGGACACGGAGAAGGTGGACCCTGTCATTGTGGAGTTAAGAGGGGGCACGGAGGAGGTAGACCCAGTCATTGTGGAGGTAAGTTGGGACACGGAGGAGGTGGACCCAGTTATTGTGGACGTAAGAGGGGGCACGGAGGAGGTGAACCCTTTCATTGTGGAGGTAAGATGAGGCACGGAGGAAGTGGACCCTGTTATTTTGCAGGAAAGATGGGGCAAGGTGGAAGTGGACCTGTCACTGTGGAGTTCAGAGGGGGCACGGAGGAGGTAGACCCAGTCATTTTGGAGGTAAGTGGGGACACGGAGGAGGTGGACCCAGTCATTGAGGAGGTAAGAGGGGGCACGGAGGAGGTGGACCCTGTCATAGTGCACGTAAGAGGGGGCAAGGAGGAAGTGGACCTCTCATTGTGGAGGTAAGAGGGGGCACGGACGAGGTGGACCCTGTCATTGTGGAGGCAAGAGGGGGCGAGGCGGAGGAGGACCCTGTCATTCTGGAGGTAACGGGGTAGGAAGTAGGTGGACCCTCTCATTCTGGAGGTAAGAGGGAGCACGGAGGAGGTACACCCTGTCATAATGGAGGTAAGAGGGGGTACCGAGGAGGTGGACCCTGTCATTGTTGAGGAAAGAGGGGGACTGGAGGAGGTGGACTCTGTCATTTTGGAGATAAGAGGGGGCACGGAGGAGGAGGACCCTGTCATTGTGGAGGTAAGCGGGGGAACGGACGAGGTGGACCCTGTCTTAGTGGAGGTTAGAGGGTGCCGGGATGAGGTGGACCCAGTCATACAGCAGGTATGAGGGCAAGGAAGAGGTGGAACCTGTCATTGTGGAGGTAAGAGGGGGCACGGAGGAGGTGGACCCATTCATTGTGGAGGTAAGAGGGAGCACGGAGGAGGTGGAACCTTTCATTGTGGAGGTAAGAGGGGGCACGGAGGAGGTGGACCCAATCCTGTTGGAGGTAAGAGTGTGCACGAAGGAGAAGGATTCTGTCTTTGTGTAGGTAAGAGGGGGCGCGGAGGAGGTGGACCATGTTATTCTGTAGGTAAGAAGGGGCACGGAGAAGGTGGACCCTGTCATTGTGGAGTTAAGAGGAGGCACGGAGGAGGTAGACCCAGTCATTGTGGAGGTAAGTTGGGACACGGAGGAGGTGGACCCTGTCATTGTTGAGGAAAGAGAGGGAATGGAGGAGGTGGACCCTGTCATTTTCGAGATAAGAGGGGGCAGGGAGGAGGAGGACCCTGTCTTTGTTGAGGAAAGAGGGGGAACGGAGGAGGTGGACCCAGTCATTGTGGAGGTAAGAGGGAGCACGAGGAACGTGGACCCTATCATTGTGGAGTTAAGAGAGGGTACGGAGGAGGAGGACCCTGTCATAGTGGAGGTAACAGGGGGCAGGGAGCTGGTGGACCCTCTCATTGTGGAGGTAAGAGGGGGCACGGAGCAGGTGGACCCTGTCATAGTGGAGGTGAGAGGGGGAAGGGAGGAGGTGGACCCTGTCATTGTGAAGATAACAGGGGGCACGGAGGAGGTGGAACCTGTCACTTTGGAGGAAAGAGGGGGCATGAAGAAGGTGGACCCTGTCATTGTTGAGGTAAGAGAGGGCATGGAGAAAGTAGACACTGTCATAAAGGAGGTAAGAGGGGGCACGGAAGAGGTCGACACTGTCATGGTGTAGGTAAGAGGGGACACGGAGAAGGTGGACCCTGTCATTGTGGAGTTAAGAGGGGGCACGGAGGAGGTAGACCCAGTCATTGTGGAGGTAAGTTGGGACACGTAGGAGGTGGACCCAGTCACTGTGGAGGTAAGAGGGGGCACGGAGTAGGTGGGCCCAGTCATTGTGGAGGTAAGAGGGGGCACGGAGGAGGTGGACCCTGTCATTGTGGAGGTAAGAGGGGGAACGGAGGAGGTGGACCCTGTCATTGTGGAGGAAAGACGGGGCACGGAGGACGTGGACCCTGTCTTTGTGGAGGTAAGAGGTGGCACGGAGGAGATCCCAGTCACTGTGGAGATAAGAGGGGGCACGGAGGAGGTGGACCCTGTCATTGTGGAGGTAGGAGGGTGTACGGAGGAGGTACTTGTCACTGTGCAGTTAAGAAGGGGCATTGAGGAGGAGGACCCAGTCATTTTGGAGATAAGAGGGGGCACGGAGGAGGTGGACCCTGTCATTGTGGAGGCAAGAGAGGGCACGGAGGAGGAGGACCCTGTCATAGTGGAGGTGAGAGGGGGAAGGGAGGAGGTGGACCCTGTCATTGTGAAGATAACAGGGGGCTTGGAGGAGTTGGAAGCTGCAACTGTGGAGGAAAGAGGGGGCACGGAGAAGGTGGACCCTGTCAATGTTGAGGTAAGAGAGGGCATGGAGGAGGTAGACCCTGTCATAATGGAGGTAAGAGGGGGCATGGAGGTCGACACTGTCATATTGGTGGTAGGAGGGGTCAGAGAGGAGGTGGACCCTGTCATTTTGGAGGTAAGTTGCGGCACAGAGGAGGACCCTCTCATTTTGGAGGAAAGAGGGGGAACGGAGGAGGTGGATCCACTCATTGTGGAGGTAAGAAGGGGCTCGGAGGAGGTGGACCCTGTCAGTGTGCAGGTAAGAAGGGGCACGGAGGAGGTGGACCCTGTCATAGTGCAGGTAAGAGGGGGCAAGGAGGAAGGGGACCTCTCATTGTGGAGGTAAGAGGGGGCACGGACGAGGTGGACCCTGTCATGGTGGCGGTAAGCGAGGGAACGGACGAGGTGGACCGTGTCTTAGTGGAGGTAAGAGGGGGCCGGGATGAGGTGGACCCTCTCATAGTGGAGGCAAGAGGGGGAAGGGAGGAGGTGGACCCAGTCATACTGCAGGAATGGGGGCACGGAAGAGGTGGACCCTGTCATTGTGGAGGTAAGAGGGGGCATGGAGGAGGTAGAACCTGTCATAAAGGAGGTAAGAGGGGGCACGGAGGAGGTCGACGCTGTCATGGTGTAGGTAAGAATGGGCACGGAGGAGGTGGACCCTGTCATTGTGGAGTTAAGAGGGGGCACGGAGGAGGTGGACCCTGTCATTGTGGAGGTAAGAGGGGGCACGGAGGAGGTGGACCCTGTCATAGTGCAGGTAAGAGGGGGCAAGGAGGAAGTGGACCTGTCATTGTGGAGGTATGAGGGGGCACGGACGAGGTGGACCCTGTCATTGTGGAGGCAAGAGGGGGCACGGAGGAGGAGGACCCTGTCATTGTGGAGGTAAGAGGGAGCACAGAGGAGGAGGACACTGTCATGGTGGAGGTAACAGGGGGAAGGGAGGAGGTGGACCCTGTCATTGTGAAGACAAGAGGGGGAACGGAGGAGGTGTAACCTGTAACTGTGGAGGAAAGAGGGGACACGGAGAAGGTGGACCTTGTCATTGTTGAGGTAAGAGGGGGCATGGAGGAGGTAGAACCTGAAATAAAGGAGGTAAGAGGGGGCACGGAGGAGGTCGACGCTGTTATGGTGTAGGTAAGAGGGGACACGGAGAAGGTGGACCCTGTCATTGTGGAGTTAAGAGGGGGCACGGAGGAGGTGGACCCTGTCATTGTGGAGGTAAGAGGGGGCACGGTGGAGGTGGACCCTGTCAGAGTGCAGGTAAGAGGGGGCAAGGAGGAAGTGGACCTGTCATTGGGAGGTACGAGGGGGCACGGATGAGGTGGACCCTGTCATTGTGGAGGCAAGAGGGGGCACGGAGGAGGAGGACCCTGTCATTGTGGAGGTAAGAGGGAGCACGGAGGAGGAGGACACTGTCATAGTGGAGGTAAAAGGGGGGAGGAAGTAGGTGGACCCTGTCATTGTGGAGGTAAGAGGGGGCACGGGGGAGGAGGACCCTGTCTTTGTGGAGGAAAAAGGGGGCACGGAGGACGTGGACCTTGTCTTTGTGGAGGTAAGAGATGGCACGGAAGAGATGGCACGGAAGAGATTCCAGTCACTGTGGAAATAAGAGGGGGCACGGAGGAGGAGGACCCAATCATTATGGAGGTAAGAGGGGGCAGAGAGGAGGAGGACCCTTTTTTTTGTAGGTAAGAGGGGGCAAGGAGGAGGTGGCCTATGTCATTCTGTAGGTAAGACGGGGCACGTAGGAGTTGGACCCTGTCATAGTGGAGGAAAGAGGGGGCACGGAGGAGGTTGCCCCTGTCATTGTGGAGGTAAGAGTGGGCACGGAGGAGGTGGACCCTGTCATTGTGGAGGTAAGTGGGGGCACGGAGGAGGTGGACCCTGTCATTGTGGAGGTAAGAGGGGGTACGGAGGAGGTGGACCCTGTCATAGTGCAGGTAAGAGGGGGCAAGGAGGAAGTGTACCTGTCATTGTGGAGGTATGAGGGGGCACGGACGAGGTGGACCGTGTCATTGTGGAGGAAAGAGGGGGCACGGAGGAGGACACTGTCATAGTGGAGGTAACAGGGAGCAGCAAGTTGGTGGACCCTCTCACTGTGGAGGTAAGAGGGGGCACGGAGGAGGTGGACCTTGCCATAGTGGAGGTGAGAGGGGGCACGGAGGAGGTAGACCCAGTCATTGTGGAGGTAAGTGGGGACACGGAGGAGGTGGACCCAGTCATTTTGGAGGTAAGAGGGGGCACGGAGGAGGTGGACCCTGTCACAGTGCAGGTAAGAGGGGGCACGGACGAGGTGGACCCTGTCATTGTGGAGGTAAGAGGGGGCACGGAGGAGGTGGACCCTGTCACAGTGCAGGTAAGAGGGGGCACGGACGAGGTGGACCCTGTCATTGTGGAGGTAAGAGGGGGCACGGAGGAGGTGGACCCTGTCATAGTGGAGGTTAGAGGGGGATAGGAGGAGGTGGACCCTGTCATTGTGAAGATAAGAGTGGGCACAGAGGAGGTGGAACCTGTCACTGTGGAGGAAAGAGGGGGCACGGAAAAGGTGGACCCTGTCATTGTTGAGGTAAGAAGGGGCATGGAGGAGGTAGACTCTGTTATAATGGAGGTAAGAGGGGGCATGGAGGAGGTGGACACTGTCATATTGGAGTTAGGAGGGGGCAGGGAGGAGGTGGAACCTGACATATTGCAGGTAATTTGGGGCACGGAGGAGGACCCTGTCATTGTGGAGGAAAGAGGGGGAACGGAGGTGGTGGATCCACTCATTGTGGAGGTAAGAAGGGGCTCGGAGGAGGTGGACCCTGTCAGTGTGCAGGTAAGAATGGGCACGGAGGAGGTGGACCCTGTCATTGTGGAGTTAAGAGGGGGCACGGAGGAGGTGGACCCTGTCATTGTGGAGGTAAGAGGGGGCACGGAGGAGGTGGACCCTGTCATAGTGCAGGTAAGAGGGGGCAAGGAGGAAGTGGACCTGTCATTGTGGAGGTATGAGGGGGCACGGACGAGGTGGACCCTGTCATTGTGGAGGCAAGAGGGGGCACGGAGGAGGAGGACCCTGTCATTGTGGAGGTAAGAGGGAGCACAGAGGAGGAGGACACTGTCATGGTGGAGGTAACAGGGGGAAGGGAGGAGGTGGACCCTGTCATTGTGAAGACAAGAGGGGTAACGGAGGAGGTGTAACCTGTAACTGTGGAGGAAAGAGGGGACACGGAGAAGGTGGACCTTGTCATTTTTGAGGTAAGAGGGGGCATGGAGGAGGTAGAACCTGAAATAAAGGAGGTAAGAGGGGGCACGGAGGAGGTCGACGCTGTTATGGTGTAGGTAAGAGGGGACACGGAGAAGGTGGACCCTGTCATTGTGGAGTTAAGAGGGGGCACGGAGGAGGTGGACCCTGTCATTGTGGAGGTAAGAGGGGGCACGGTGGAGGTGGACCCTGTCAGAGTGCAGGTAAGAGGGGGCAAGGAGGAAGTGGACCTGTCATTGGGAGGTACGAGGGGGCACGGATGAGGTGGACCCTGTCATTGTGGAGGCAAGAGGGGGCACGGAGGAGGAGGACCCTGTCATTGTGGAGGTAAGAGGGAGCACGGAGGAGGAGGACACTGTCATAGTGGAGGTAAAAGGGGGGAGGAAGTAGGTGGACCCTGTCATTGTGGAGGTAAGAGGGGGCACGGGGGAGGAGGACCCTGTCTTTGTGGAGGAAAAAGGGGGCACGGAGGACGTGGACCTTGTCTTTGTGGAGGTAAGAGATGGCACGGAAGAGATTCCAGTCACTGTGGAAATAAGAGGGGGCACGGAGGAGGAGGACCCAATCATTATGGAGGTAAGAGGGGGCAGAGAGGAGGAGGACCCTTTTTTTTGTAGGTAAGAGGGGGCAAGGAGGAGGTGGCCTATGTCATTCTGTAGGTAAGACGGGGCACGTAGGAGGTGGACCCTGTCATAGTGGAGGAAAGAGGGGGCACGGAGGAGGTTGCCCCTGTCATTGTGGAGGTAAGAGTGGGCACGGAGGAGGTGGACCCTGTCATTGTGGAGGTAAGTGGGGGCACGGAGGAGGTGGACCCTGTCATTGTGGAGGTAAGAGGGGGTACGGAGGAGGTGGACCCTGTCATAGTGCAGGTAAGAGGGGGCAAGGAGGAAGTGTACCTGTCATTGTGGAGGTATGAGGGGGCACGGACGAGGTGGACCGTGTCATTGTGGAGGAAAGAGGGGGCACGGAGGAGGAGGACACTGTCATAGTGGAGGTAACAGGGAGCAGCAAGTTGGTGGACCCTCTCACTGTGGAGGTAAGAGGGGGCACGGAGGAGGTGGACCTTGCCATAGTGGAGGTGAGAGGGGGCACGGAGGAGGTAGACCCAGTCATTGTGGAGGTAAGTGGGGACACGGAGGAGGTGGACCCAGTCATTGTGGACGTAAGAGGTGGCACGGTGGAGGTGGATCCACTCATTGTGGAGGTGAGAGGTGGCACAGAGGAGGTGGACGCTGTCATTGTGGAGGTAAGAGGGGGCACGGAGAAGGTGGACCCTGTCAGTGTGGAGGTAAGAGGGGGAAGGGCAGAGGTGGACCCTGTCAGTGTGGAGGTAAAAGGGGGCACGGAGGAGGTGAAACCTGTCATAGTGGAGGTAACAGGGGGCAGGGAGGAGGTGGACCCTCTCATTGTGGAGGTATGATGGGGCATGGAGGAGGTGGACCCTGTCTTTGTGGAGGTAAGAGGGGGCACAGAGGATGGGGAACCTGTCTTTGTTGAGGAAAGAGGGGGAATGGAGGACGTGGACCCTGTCATTTGGAGGTAAGAGGGGGCACAGAGGAGGTGGATCGTATCATTGTGGAGGTAAGAGGGGGCATGGAGGAGGAGGACCCTGTCATTGTGGAGGAAAGAGGGGGCATGGACGAGGAGAACCCTGTCATTGTGGAAGTAAGATGGGGCACGGAGGAGGTGGACGATGTTATGGGGGGGGTCAGAGGGGGCAGGGATGGGGTGGAACACGTTAAGGGTGGTCAGAGGGGGATAAGGAGGAAGTGGACCCTGTCATTGTGGAAGTTGGAGAGGGCACACAAGAGGTGGACCCTGTCATATTGGAAGTAAGAGGGGGCACGGAGGAGGTGGACTTCTCATCTTTATGGTAAGAGGGGGCACTGACGAGGTGGACCCTGTCAATGTGGAGGTAAGAGTGGGCACAAAGGAGGTGGACCCTGTCATTGTGGAGGAAAGAGGGGGAACGGAGGAGGTGGATCCTGTCACTGTGGGGGTAAGAGGGCGCACGGAGGAGGTGGATCCACTCATTGTGGAGGTAAGAGGGGGCACGGAGAAGGTGGACCCTGTCTGTGTGGAGGTACGAGGGGACACGGAGAAAGTGGACCCTGTCATTTTGGACGTAAGAGGGGGCACGGAGGAGCTGGAACCTGTCAAAGTGGAGGTAACAGGGGGCAGGGAGGAGGTGGACCCTCTCATTGTGGAGGTAAGAAGGGGCACGGAGAAGGTGGAACCTGTCATTGTGCAGGTAAGAGGGGGCAAGGAGGAGGTGGACCATGTTATGGGGGGGTCAGAGGGGGCAGGGAGGAGGTGGACCCTGTCACTGTGGAGGAAAGAGGGGGCACGGAGGAGGTACCTGTCACTGTGCAGTTAAGAGGGGGCACGGAGGAGGAGGACTCAGTCATTGTGGAGGTAAGAGGGGGCATCGAGTAGGTGGAACCTGTCTTAGTGTAGGTAAGAGGGGGCAAGAAGGAGGTGGACCATGCTATGGGGCCATCAGAGGGGGAAGGGAGGAGGTGGAACCCGTTATGGGGGCTGAGAGGGGGACACGGAGGAGGTGGACCCCTTCATAGTGGAGGTGAGAGGGGGAAGGGAGGAGGTGGACCCAGTCATTGTGGAGGTAAGAGGGGGCACGGAGGAGGTGGACCCCGTCATAGTTGCGGTGAGAGGGGGAAGGTAGGAGGTGGACCCTGTAATTGTGAAGGTAAGAGGAGGCACGGAGGAGGTGGACCCTGTCACTTTGGAGGAAAGATGGGACATGGATAAGGTGGACCCTGTCATTGGTGAGGTAAGCGGGGGCACGGAGGAGGTAGACCCTGTCATAATGGAGGTAAGAAGGGGCACGGATGAGGTGGACACTGTCATAGTGGAGGTAAGAGGGGGCAGGGAGAAGGTGGACCGTGTCATTGTGGAGGTAAGACGAGGCACGGAGGAGGAGTATCCAGTCACTGTGGAGGTAAGAAAGCCACGGAGGTGGAGGACCCTGTCATTTTGGAGGAAAGAGGGGGAACGGAGGAGGTGGACCCTGTCATTGTGGAGGTCAGAGGGGGCACGGAGGAGGTGGATCCACTCATTGTGGAGGTAAGAGGGGGTACGGAGAAAGTGGACCCTGTCAGTGTGGAGGTAAGAGGGGGCACGGAGGAGGTCCCAGTCACTGTGGAGATAAGAGGGTGCACGGAGGATGAGGACCCAATCATGGTGGAGGTAAGAGGGTGCACGGAGCAGGTGGACCATGTTATTCTGTAGGTAAGAAGGGGCACGGAGGAGGTGGACCTTGTTATTGTGGAGTTAAGAGGGGGCACGGAGGTGTTGGACCCTGTCATTGTGGAGGTAAGAGGGGGCACGGAGGAGGTGGACCCTGTCATTGTGGAGGTAAGAGGGGGCACGGAAGAAGTGGACCCTGTCATAGTGGAGGTAAGAGGGGACACGGACGAGGTAGACCTTGTGATTGTGGAGGTAAGAGGGGGCACGGAGGAGGTGGACCCTGTCATTGTGGAGGTAAGAGGGGGCATGGAGGAGGTCTCAGTCACTGTGGAGTTAAGAGGGGGAACGGAGGAGGTGGACCATGTTATGGGGGGGTCAGAGGGGGCAGGGAAGCTGTGGAACACGTTATGGGTAGTCAGAGGGGGATACGGAGGAGGTGGACTCTGTCTTTGTGGAGGGAAGAGGGGGCAAGCAGGAGGTGGACCATGTTATGGGAAGTCAGAGGGGGGCCCAGCGGAGGTGGACCGTGTAATGGGGGGTAAGACGGGGTCAGGGAGGAGGTCCCAGTCACTGTGGAGATAAGAAGGGGCACGGAGGAGGAGGACCCAATCATTGTGGAGGTAAGAGAGGGCACGGAGGAGATCCCAGTCACTGTGGAGATAAGAGGGGGCACGGAGGAGGTGGTCCATGTCATTGTGGAGGTAAGAAGGGGCACGGAGGAGGTGGACCCTGTCATTGTGGAGGTAAGAGGGGGCACGGAGGTGTTGGACCCTGTCATTGTGGAGGTAAGAGGGGGCACGGAGGAGGTGGACCCTGTCATTGTGGAGGTAAGAGGGGGCACGGAAGAAGTGGACCCTGTCATAGTGGAGGTAAGAGGGGACACGGACGAGGTAGACCTTGTGATTGTGGAGGTAAGAGGGGGCACGGAGGAGGTGGACCCTGTCATTGTGGAGGTAAGAGGGGGCATGGAGGAGGTCTCAGTCACTGTGGAGTTAAGAGGGGGAACGGAGGAGGTGGACCATGTTATGGGGGGGTCAGAGGGGGCAGGGAAGCTGTGGAACACGTTATGGGTAGTCAGAGGGGGATACGGAGGAGGTGGACTCTGTCTTTGTGGAGGGAAGAGGGGGCAAGCAGGAGGTGGACCATGTTATGGGAAGTCAGAGGGGGGCCCAGCGGAGGTGGACCGTGTAATGGGGGGTAAGACGGGGTCAGGGAGGAGGTCCCAGTCACTGTGGAGATAAGAAGGGGCACGGAGGAGGAGGACCCAATCATTGTGGAGGTAAGAGAGGGCACGGAGGAGATCCCAGTCACTGTGGAGATAAGAGGGGGCACGGAGGAGGTGGTCCATGTCATTGTGGAGGTAAGAAGGGGCACGGAGGAGGTGGACCCTGTCATTGTGGAGGTAAGAGGGGGCACGGAAGAAGTGGACCCTGTCATAGTGGAGGTAAGAGGGGACACGGACGAGGTAGACCTTGTGATTGTGGAGGTAAGAGGGGGCACGGAGGAGGTGGACCCTGTCATTGTGGAGGTAAGAGGGGGCATGGAGGAGGTCTCAGTCACTGTGGAGTTAAGAGGGGGAACGGAGGAGGTGGACCATGTTATGGGGGGGTCAGAGGGGGCAGGGAAGCTGTGGAACACGTTATGGGTAGTCAGAGGGGGATACGGAGGAGGTGGACTCTGTCTTTGTGGAGGGAAGAGGGGGCAAGCAGGAGGTGGACCATGTTATGGGAAGTCAGAGGGGGGCCCAGCGGAGGTGGACCGTGTAATGGGGGGTAAGACGGGGTCAGGGAGGAGGTCCCAGTCACTGTGGAGATAAGAAGGGGCACGGAGGAGGAGGACCCAATCATTGTGGAGGTAAGAGAGGGCACGGAGGAGATCCCAGTCACTGTGGAGATAAGAGGGGGCACGGAGGAGGTGGTCCATGTCATTGTGGAGGTAAGAAGGGGCACGGAGGAGGTGGACCCTGTCTTTGTGGAGTTAAGAGGGGCCAGGGAGGAGGTTGACCCTATTATTGTGGAGGTAAGAGCGGGCAGGGAGGAGGTGGACCCTGTCATGGGAGCTCAGGGAAGGGCAGCGAGGAGGTGGACCTTGTCATTGTGGAGGTAAGAGGGGGCACGGAGGAGGAGGAACCTGTAATTGTGTAGGTAAGAAGGGGCATGGAGGAGGTGGACGCTGTCATTGTGAGGGCAAGAGTGGGCACGGAGGAGGTGGACTCTGTCACTGTGGAGGTAAGAGGGGGCACGGAGGAGGTGGACCCTGTCACTGTGGAGGTAAGTGGGGGCTCGGAGGTGTTGGACCCTGTCAGTATGCAGGTAAGAAGGGGCACGGAGGAGGTGGACCCTGTCATTGTGTAGGTAAGAGGGGGCACGGAGCAGGTGGACGCTGTCATTGTGGAGGTAAGAGGGGGCACGGAGGAGGTGGACCCTGTCATTGTGTAGGTAAGAGGGGGCACGGAGGATGTGGACATGTCATTGTGGAGGTAAGTGGGGGCCCGGAGGAGGTGGACCCTGTCATTGTGGAGGTAATAGGGGGCACGGAGAAGGTGGACCCTGTCAGTGTGGAGGTAAGAGGGGGCACGGAGGAGGTGGACCCTATCATTGTGGAGTTAACAGAGGGCAAGGAGGAGGAGAACCCTGTCATAGTGGAGGTAACAGGGGGCAGGGAGGAGGTGGAACCTGTCTTAGTGTAGGTAAGTGGGGGCAAGAAGGAGGTGGACCATGCTATGGGGCCATCAGAGGGGGAAGGGAGGAGGTGGAACCCTTTATGGGGGCTGAGAGGGGGACACGGTGGAGGTGGAACCTGTCACTGTCGAGGTAAGAGAGGCCAAGGAGGAGGTGGACCGTGTCATTGTGGAGTTAAGAGGGGGCTCGGAGGAGGTGGACCCAGTCATTGTGGAGGTAAGTGGGGACACGGAGGAGGTGGACCCAGTCATTGTGGAGGTAAGAGGGGGCACGGAGGAGGTGGAACCCGTCATATTGGAGGTGAGAGGAGGAAGGGAGGAGGTGGACCCTGTCATTGTGAAGGTAAGAGGAGGCACGGAGGAGGTGGACCCTGTCACTTTGGAGGAAAGAGGGGGCATGGAGAAGGTGCACCCTGTCATTGTTGAGGTAAGCGGGGGCACGGAGGAGGTAGACCCCGTCATAATGGTGGTAAGAAGGCGCACGGAGGAGGTGGACACTGTCATAGTGGAGGTAAGAGGGGGCAGGGAGAAGGTGGACCCTGTCATTGTGGAGGTAAGACGAGGCACGGAGGAGGAGTATCCATTCATTGTGGAGGTAAGAAGGGGCACGGAGTCGGTGGACGCTGTCATTTTGGAGGTAAGTGGGGGCACGGAGGTGGAGGACCCGGTCATTGTGGAGGAAAGAGGGGGAACGGAGGAGGTGGACCGTGTCATTGTGGAGGTAAGAGGGGGCACGGAGGAGGTGGATCCACTCATTGTAGAGGTAAGAGGGGGCACGGAGAAGGTGGACCCTGTCTGTGTGGAGGTAAGAGGGGGAAGGGCAGAAGCGGACCCTGTCATTGTGGAGGTAAGAGGGGGCACGGAGCAGCTGGAACCTGTCATAGTGGAGGTATGATGGGGCACGGAGGAGGTGGATCCTATTTTTCTGGAGGTAAGGGGGGGCATAGAGGAGAGGGAACCTGTCATTTTGGAGGTAAGGGGGAACGGAGGAGATGGACCCTGTCATTGTGGAGTTAAGAGAGGGCAGGGAGGAGGAGGACCCTGTCATTGTGGAGGAAAGTGGGGGCACGGAGGAGGCGGATCCACTCATTATGGAGGTACGAAGGGCAGGTAGGAGGTGGATTCTGTAATTTTGGAGGTACGTGGGGCCACGGAGGAGGAGGACCCTGTCATTGTGGAGGAAAGAGGGGGACGGAGAAGGTGGACCCTTTCAGAGTGGAGGTAAGAGGGCGACGGAGAAGGTGGACACCGTCAGTGTTGAGGTAAGAGGGGGCAGGGAGGAGGTGGAGCCTGTCATTGCGTAGGTAAGAGGGGGCACGGAGGAGGTACCTGTCACTGTGCAGTTAAGAGGGGGCATGGAGGAGGAGGACCCAGTCATTGTGGAGGTAAGAGGGGGCAAAGAGGAGGTGGACCACGTTATGGGAGGTCAGAGGGGGGTAAAGAGGAGGTGGACCCTGTTATGGGGGATAAGAGGGCGGCAGGAAGGAGGTGGACCCTGTCATAGTGGAGGTAACAGGGGGCAGGGAGGAGGTGGACCGTGTCATACTGGAGGTGAGAGGCAGCACAGAGGAGGTGGACCCTGTCATAGTGGAGGTAAGAAGGGGCACGGAGAAGGTGGAACCTGTCATTGTGCAGGTAAGAGGGGGCAAGGAGGAGGTGGACCATGTTATGGGGGGGTCCGAGGGGGCAGGGAGGAGGTGGACCCTGTCACTGTGGAGGAAAGAGGTGGAAAGGAGGAGATGGACCCTGTCATTGTGGAGGTAAGAGGGGGCACGGAGGATGTACCTGTCACTGTGCAGTTACGAGGGGGCACGGAGGAGGAGGACTCAGTCATTGTTGAGGTAAGAGGGGGCATCGAGTATGTGGACCCTGTAACTATGGAGGAAAGAGGGGGCAAAGAGGAGATGGACCCTGTCATTGTGGAGGTAAGAGGGGGCACGGAGGAGGTGGACCCTGTCATAGTGCAGGTGAGAGGGGGCAAGGAGGAAGTGGACCTGTCATTGTGGAGGTAAGAGGGGGCACGGACGAGGTGGACCCTGTCATTGTGGAGGAAAGAGGGGGTACGGAGGAGGTGGACCCTGTCATAATGGAGGTAACAAGGGGCACGGAGGAGGTGGACACTCTCATAGTGGAGGTAAGAGGGGGCAGGGAGAAGGTGGACCCTGTCATTGTGGAGGTAAAACGAGTCACGGAGGAGGAGTATCCAGTCATTGTGGAGGTAAGAAGGGGCACGGAGGCGGTGGACCCTGTCATTTTGGAGGTAAGAGGGGGCACGGAGGTGGATGACCCTGTCATTGTGGAGGTAAGAGGGGGCACGGAGGAGGTGGACCCTGTCATTGTGGAGGTAAGAGGGGGCACGGAGGAGCTGGAACCTCTCATAGTGGAGGTAACAGGGGGCAGGGAGGAGGTGGACCCTCTCATTGTGGAGATATGATGGGGCACGGAGGAGGTGGACCCTGTTTTTCTGGATGTAAGGGGGGGCATAGAGGAGGGGGAACCTGTCATTGTGGAGGTAAGAGGGGGAACGGAGGAGATGGACCCTGTCATTGTGGAGTTAAGAGAGGGCAGGGAGGAGAAGGACCCTGTCATTGTGGAGGAAAGAGGGGGCACGGAGGAGGAGGATCCACTCATTATGGAGGTACGAAGGGGCAGGTAGGAGGTGGATTCTGTAATTTTGGAGGTACGTGGTGGCACGGAGGAGGAGGACCCTGTCATTGTGGAAGAAAGAGGGGGACGGAGCAGGTGGACCCTTTCAGAGTGGAGTTAAGAGGGGGACGGAGAAGGTGGACACTGTCAGTGTTGAGGTAAGAGGGGGCAGGGAGGAGGTGGACCCTGTTATGGGGTGTCAGAGGGGCCCAAGGAGGAAGTGGACCCTGTTATGGGGGGTCAGTGGGCGGCAGGGAGACGGTGGAACCTGTCATGTGGGGCTCAGGGGCCATGGAGAAGGTAAGAGGGTGGTGGTTATCCCGGGGAGGGTGGGCAGGACCGCCTAAAGTGAGCTATAGGTCCCGTTTTGTTCCTAACTTACGTTGTGTCTAGGAGGCGACAATCTACCCCTCTGTCCATTGTCCTCACATGGAAACGTGAGACTACGTCATCTGTTTCTTTCCGGGTGCCCTCAGTCTCCACCCCGCACACCTTCTAGAGCGGATGGTCCGACAGGCTCTGTGTGAGGTTCTTAGGACTTCATGGCACAGACTGTGTTGATCCGCATCCTGGGTTCACCGTCCAGCTGGAGAAACGTCTGTCACACAATCATCTGTGTGATTCATAATTTTCCCAAAGAAGATGCCTTGGATGCATTAAATAAATTAAAAAATAAAGTGTTGATATCTTTTTTAATATAGCTGCTTTCATTTGTAATCTTGTGTATTTTATGTATTAAAAAGCATTATTCTTAGAAGAGATTTCCTAGACACACAAAACTGGTGAAGCCTGTCATTATACATTACCCAATAATAGTCATTGCTGTATTCAATAATGAATTACTTGACAACATATTTCTTGGGATCCTCGACCATATTTAGAGTACAAATATTAATATAACCTGTTGGATTAAAACTAATCAACCTAAATTAGTCATGATTGTTGCTAAAATGTCACTATCACATGTATTGATGTTGATTGATAAAACTTGGCCTGTGGGGAGATGCAAGAGGGAAGAGATATGGGAACATATGTATAACTGATTCACTTTGTTATAGAGCAGAAACTAACACACCATTGCAAAGCAATTATACTCCAATAAAGATGTTAAAGGAAAAAATCCCGCCCCCCAAAATAAAAACTTGGCCTGTGATTTCTCACTGATGAAAGACAGTTTTAACAAAGACTGCAAATATCCCTTTAAAAATCACCTTGGCCAAGCACAGTAGACCCTTGCCATATGCGGCTTTAATATCCATAGTTGCAATCACTAGAAATATTCCCCGAAGGTCAGTGACACATATTGATTTATAATTTTGTTGAGACAGAGACTTGAACCTTCTTGGCCTGATGTGCCAGTCACTCAAGCACAGAATGTGCCTCTTGGTGTGTCTGTTATCTCCTTAACATTATCCAGCTTTGATAGCGCATGGTGGTTTTGTGTGTTTTCAAATACTCTCCATAGCATGTAAATTACTTATAAACCTTTCTCATCACAATAACACAGTTTGCAATGATATGCTTAGTGAATTACTTGATTAATGCCTATCTTCCCCATTAACTTCCATGAAGACAGGCATAGTGTCTTCTGGTTTTAATTGACAAGTTTATCATTAATGACTAGCAGAATGTCTGGTTCATTGATTAATGAATGGGTGAATTATGTGCTAAAGAGCAATTCTCCAATTTGGGGCTACTCAAAGATTTCAGCATTTATTTATTGAAAAAAATTAGATATTTCAATATTAGATATCCAAAAAGATCTACTGCTGATTTGGTAGCATGACAGTAGTAAAAACTTAGCCATTAGACATCTTACCTTCCTTAGACTAGGAATCCAGATCATTTCTAAGAGTTAAGAAAGGGATCTGAGCTAAATTCAAATTCATCAAATTATTCAATATATATGATATTATGCTTTTTTGTGCCAATAATTTAAAAGAAAAACTTTAGTATGTAATATATAACTGTCAGCTTTTAATAAGCTCATAGTTAGTTAATACAATGTATTGTATTAGTATACAATGTCTCTATCTTATCTACATACATCCCTGTGACCTTCACTAATGATTCCTGGTTCACCAGAAGCCAATTGGGTAAGATCGCCAAGACGACTTGTCTAGTTTTTGACATATCAAGAACTGCCTTTTTACTGTGGGTCTTGCTAAACTTCTCATTTCCAAAGTAATTCTCCTTAGAGTATGGTACCTGGCCATCATCCCCTGGGAACTTTTAGAAATAGAAATGAAATTCATGGCCCCCACTCCCAGGAACTCTGGGGATAGGACTCTGTTTTAACAAGACCTCTAGGTAAGAGAAGTACTAATCTAAAGAAACTTGGTTCTATGAATTCCTGCTCAGATGATGACTATATGTTTGGTTTTACTAGAGGATGTAAAGATTTTTAAAAAAAAAATATTAGCAGTAACCATTTCATACAGATAGTGTGATTTTCTTTAGGAGTTTTTATTGCCCCACAAAGAGCTTTGCTGATGTGGCATAGAAATAAGCAAGCTACCAGTGTAGAATACTCTTGATAGCTTTGAGTCATATCCCGTCCCTGTTGTTCAACTCCTGAGATGGATTTCCTAATCTCTATCTAAAATGACCCCTCAGAGGCTAGTGATCATACCTGCAAATATGAATCACCTGCATGAAAAATTCCTATGACCAGGCCACACCCTATACCATTCAGAATCTCAGGGACTTGGGTTAGAGTGGGAAGGGAGAGGTGAAGGGGTGGTAATGTTAAATCTCTCTAGGTAGTTTCAATAAGACACCAAGTGTAAGGACCAAAGAACTGGAGCAGTGGTTTTCATAGTGTGGTATTCAGACCAGCAGCATTAATATCATGTAAGAGCATGCTAGAAAAGAAAATTATAACATCCCACCAAATGTAAGTTCTCACACCCCGAAGACTTACTCAATCAAAACCTCTGGGAATACCCCATCTCACTCCCTCGCCTGCTGTGTTTTAACAAGCCCTCCAAGTATTTTGATGCACTCTCAAGTTTGAGAATCACTAAATTACAGTATCTCACCTCTTATGCTCAATATGGAATAAACTATGAGATGGCAAAGGGAGAATTAAAGGACTTGAACTTTGTAAGGTAAACTCCTAAATATTTTCAGGGTAAATAAAGATCTCTAGATATGGAATTTTTACCATTGTCACCATCAGTAATTGACAGTCATTAAATGTGCTCACTTCTCATCAAATGCTTGTTGACTCGAAAGGCTCCTTAGAGATGAACTCTTAGGGAAAGTTCCTTCACAGAGGACCGCCATTGGAAAGTACTGACCTGAAGTCTCTCTACTATAGAAAAACTGGTTGCTGAAGGAAAACATGCACTATTTAGAGTCACGTGTATAATTCATTAACTTTGGAAACTCATCTCAATTGCAGCATCTGTTGTCAATGAGCTCTTACAACAGGATTAGCCACCTTGCCCCTGAGCTTCTCAGGAGGAACCAGGACATATATGCAAATGCTGATGTAATGAATCTCTAGTGCCTTTCTACTTCTGCTCACTGAGAGTGCGGAGGGCTTACACTAAGGGGTCTGTGAGGTTAAATAAGTTCCAGCCCTCTAGCAATTGGAAAGCTATTAGAATTCAGAGATAAAATTGTAATAATAACTATTTGTTGGAAAACACAAATCTCATTACAATAAATCATTTTAAAACTAAAAAAAAAAAAAAAGCATTCTTCTTAGAAGAGATTTCCTAGACACACAAAAATGGTGAAGACCGTATGATTTTCAATCAATGATCAAATGGGAGCCTCTAGTAGTGGGGGCAGATTAGATAGATAACCTGAGTCATCAATGCTCCAGTGGGAGCAGATGAGCTGCTGAATATGAGTTTTAAAAATCTGTTTAAAATGCATCCCTTAGATGATACAAAAGCAAGGCATCTGCAGAATCCCAATATGAAGCGAAAGCAGACTTTGCCTGGAGGATTCTGCAGAATCCTGTAGAGCCTGTGCTTCTCTGAGGGCTGCCTGGCACTCAGAATAGGAGACAAAGCCCGGGTCAGATGCCCCCTATGAGACTGAGCCCCCAAAAGGCTCCACCTTGATGAGGGGAAGTGACAAATTAAGCCATCACAGTGAAAAGGGCAGGTAGGATGCTTTGGGTGGGAGTAGATGGGTGGGTGGGGAGAGGGCACCAGGAGAACAGGGACCACGAGGGGTCCCTGTTTGGTAGACGCCCACCCTCCAGCCCTGGCCCCTGAACCTTAGGCCACTAGCAACAAGAAATCCAAGTGCTGGCTGGAAGAATCCAACTTAACTCAGGCTTAACGTTGCGTGCAGCAACGAAGACCCAACACCCCCAAAAACAAAAATAAATAAATAAGTTTTAAAAAACCAAAAAACAGCTCCAAAGAAAATGAGTACATCATGGTTAGAAATTACATGACATCAAGGAGGCGAGACACCATGAGTGAGAAGCAACGGGTGGCAGCTAGAAATAGAGCCGCAAAGACTTCAGATGGTGGAAATAAAGTTTAATACCTTTAAGGAAATGAAAGGGAAACTTGAAAATCTGAACAGATAACAAGACATAACTAAGCACATTTGAAAAAGGGAAAATAGTGAAATTTATACACCTGAATAAAGTTCAAGAAATAATAGGACGGGGAAGAAGTAACATTCAAAGAAATAGAATTTTCCAAATTTGTTGAAAGACACCAACCCTCAGATTAAGAAGCTCAAAAAACCCCAAGCAGTATAAATATATAGACACAGATATAAGGAACAAAGGTGGGTCTGTTATAAAAGACACTTGGAGAGGACGGTGTCCCCTCCCCACAGGAAAGACAGGTTATAATGAAAGCCTTCACGTCCACAGTGGAAACCACAAGGCTATATGGTAGTATCTTCAAAGTGCTGATTAACTCAAGCAAGAATTCTATAGCGAGTAAAACAAGGGAAAGTGTGAAACTTGGGAGTTTACCATCAAAGGACCCTCACTAAATGGATTCTGGAGGATGGAATTAAAGCCAAAGGAAAATGAGCTCAGATGTGTGGTCTGAGTCTGAAGGAGAAATAGTGAAGCAAGCGGCTTTGTGACATCTAATCAAACCAGCAACTATAAATGAAACAACGGTAACGTATGGGGAAATAAAGCAGACTAGATTTAAAATGCCAAGTTACTGTAGGTTATAAATTGGGAGGGGAGGTTGCAGAATAAAGTATTTTGGGGTCCTTGTATTGTCCAGGAGAAGACTATGGCTATTGATTACTGGTAACTTGTTAAATATGGATTAAATGGGCAAACACTAATAGAACAGACCCAGTGTACCCTTCAAAAGAAGTGAAGGAAAAAGAATAAGTGAAGGAAAACAAACAGTCCAAATGAAGGCAAGAGAAGAGGAAAAGAGGGAGAGGAACACGTAAAATGGGACAAGTCAAAATTCAAAATGTGATGTTAGAGATAAAACCAAATCACAAAGGACTTCCCTGGAGGTCCAGTGGTTGAGACTTCGGCTTCCAATGCAGTGGGTGCAGGTTCAATTCCTGGCCAGGAAACTAAGATCCCGCATGGGATCTTTTGGCGTGGCCAAAAAACCAAAACATAAAACATAAGCAATATTGTAGCAAATTCAATAAACACTTTAAAAATGGGCCACGTCAAAAAAAAAAAAATCTTAAAAAAAAAAGAAACCAAATCATAAGTCACAATACATGTAAGTGGACTAAATTCTCCTGTTCAGACCTTGAGAGTTATACCCTATTTTAAAAACAAAACAAATTTCAGCTATGTACTCTTTGCAAAAAACACACCTAAAGCACGCAGAAAGATAAAAGGCCCAACTATGGAAAAGACAGACCAGGCAATGAGTAACCAACAGGAGGCCAAATATAGTCATATTAATAGCAAAGGAGAATTCAGGCAAAAAGCATCATTAGAAATAAGGAAATTTGCTGCAGAACAATAAGTGATTCCATTCACTGGGAAAATGTATCAATTCTAGATGTGTGTCCCATGTGAATTTGTGTATAGCCTCATGTGAAGCCAGACTGACAGAATTAAAGGAAAAACTTGTCAAATCCATTGTCATAGTAGATTTTAACACACTTATCAGTAATCGGTAGATCAAATGAACCAAGAAAATTAGTAAGAAAATACAATATGTGAACAGTGTCACAATCGGGCTTGAGCTAATGCACTTGACTGCATCTGATGTCTGGAAAAGACACATTCCTTTCAGGCACACATGAACACGTGCTGGTTTGGCACACGCTCAGATGTAAAGCTGGCCTTGGTATACTTCAAAGAATTATGATCAGACTACATTTTTTTAAAACCGCAATGCAATTAAGTTAGAAAACAAAGCCAATAAGATCATTAGAAAAATTCATTCACTTGGAAATTTCATAACACTTGTAATCGACTCATGGGTCAAAGGAGAAATTATAATTGAAATTAGACAAAATCATCATCTAACTTTTCACCTCAAACTCATGGGATACAATTCTTGAAAGGAAACTTAGAATAGTAAGAATTGGCCTTTGAAAAAAATAAGGCTCAAAATTGAGCTAAGATCTAACAGAAATCAAAGACCCACAGGTGCAGAAGGAAGGAAATTAAGAGAACAGAAATTTATGAAATAGAGAAGCACATCAACAAGGCAAAAACTACATGTTTGAAAACACAAGATTCATTTTTTTTAAAGGCACAAATGAAATGGAGTGAAAAAAACCATAACCACAGACGTTACAGAGAAAAAAGGATAAGATACTAAGACCAACTCTCAAAACACTTCAAATTTTCATATAATCGAGGACTATTGAGAAAGACAGAATTTAGCAAAACAGATTCAAGGAGAGAAACGAAGCCAGAATAATCCTTTACCTGTAAAAGAAATGCATTCAATGGTCAAAGATTTTACCATGAAGAAAACGCCACATGCAAATGGCTTTATCAGAATGCTCCCAAACATTCAGGAAACAGATAATTCCATTCTTACATGAAGAAATAATAAGCAATTCATTTTAAGAAGCCAGCATAAGCTGGACACCCAAACTGACAAAAACGCAACGGGAAAGAAAACTACAGCCCAATCTTCCTCATGGACACGGATGCAAAAATTCTCAACAAATATTATCCAACCAGATCCAACAATGAAAAAAAGAATCATGATTAAGTTAGTTTTTCTTCCAGGACTGAGACTGATTCATATGAAAATGTATTATAGAATTGTTGTTAATTAACAGATTTAAAAGGATATGTTATCTCAACAGATAAAGAAACTAGAATTCAGCATCCATATATGACATTTAAATTCTTTCTTAGCATATTTTGAAAAGAATAGTAATTTCCTTAACCTGACAAAAGACATCGACCAAGCACACCCGGCAAACATACTTTATGGAGAAGCACGGCAACATTTAAGATGAGGAACAGAGCGAAGACGTCCTTTCCATCACGCCCACCCCGCCTCCCCCTCAGCGCTGCACTGGGGTTTGCGGCAGCCCCAGAGGAGTGAAGAAAAAGAAACGAAAGTTTTCACGGAACTCTGTTACCCAAGCTCTCACTGCTCGCCACAGGACAGGCCAATAATCAGGAGACGAGTTGTTGGGCAAAGAATAGCGACTTCCTTCGGAGAGCCCCCAGACCCAGAAGACGCTGGGCTCGCGCCCCAAGGAGCCGTCTCGCCTGCGGCAGCCGTCAGGCTCCTTTTATAGTGCAAGGGGCGGGACTAAAGCCCAGCACTTCCTGGTTCCCGGCGGCCTCCGGAGGGGAGGTGTTAATTTCTCCCGCGTGCAGCCATTCACAGGTGGGCCTGCTCAGGAGGGTCCGTGGGGGGCTAAACACAGGTGTTTGAGCTGAATGCTCATTACCTGGGAGGCAGGGCTCCCAGAGATGGGCCCTTATGTAGAGTTCAAGCTTATAGGCAGCACCCCTTTAGTGATTAACTGGTAATAGGATACAGAGGTTCTTCTCGATGCCAAGTAACCCCTGTCAACGTCCATTCCGCAGTCTTGTGGGAAAAGGCACAAAGACTGCCCTGGCTATCTCCTACTGAACCGGGGCGATGAGTATTCTTTAGAATCTTTAGTTGGTAGTAAACATTCCCCGTTTTTGAAGACAGAAATTCAAGATAAAACACAAACAGCACTTACAAGTGCCAGCCTTCAGAGAAGCAAACGAATCCTCTCTCCAACAGGGTATACCCCACTCCAATACGAAACAAACTGGCTTATTCCAGAGAAAAAGCCCCAAACGGAGAGGAATAAAGTTGCCGGCTGTACACGCCGGAGCCACCTACCCTAGCGTACGCAGCCCGTCGGCTCCCAAATGTCGATTCCTTCCTTCCACTGCCAAGCGCTGGGGCGGCCGGTGCTGCTTCAGAGAACTTTGAAGGGCAGATCCTCAGGACAGGGGGTCCCGGCAGCTGCTAGGGTCTCACCCCAGAATTCCCCAACCAGGGCGGGCAGGCCACGCACGAGCAGCAAGGCTCCTGGGTGGCTTCATCAAAATCGGTTACTAAGTCCAAGCTTGTACTGCTCGCCACACGACAAGCGAATAAATTGAGAGGCGAGTTGCTGGGGCAAAGGAGAGTGACTTTATCTGGGAAGCCAGCAGAGCAAGACGGCGGGCCGGAAGCCCAAAGAACCGTCTTGCTGAGTTCGAATTCAGGCTCCTTTTCTACCAAAAGGGGCGGGACTAAAGCCAAGCCCTTCCTGTCGGCCTGCGGAGGGGAGGTGCTAATTTCCCCCTCGTGCAGGCGTTCACAGGTGGGCCTGCTCAGGAGGGTCCCTGGGGGCTAAACACACAGGTGTTTGAGCTGAATGCTCATTTACCTTCATCTCTCGGAGGCAAGGGTCCGAGATGGGCCATTGTGTGGAATTTAAGCTTATCGGCAACATCCCTTTAGTGATTAACTTGTAAGAGAATACAAGTTAATTCGATTAATTAATAGGTTCTTCCCTCTTACAATTCCCCACTGTCAATGTCCAGTCCACAGTCTTGTGGGGAAAGGCATGAACACTGCTCTGGCTATTTCCTGCTGAACGGGGGCGATGAACATTCTTTAGAATCTTCAGCTGGTGGTAAAAATCCTCTTTCCTTTTCTGTCTACAACTACTTGAACCTGATGAAACCCCTTAGCACTTTGTTGTCTAATTTGTAATGGAACCTGGGGTTTTGGTTCCCAATATATATACTAAATCCCTGTGCTATTTACTTGGACAAAATTAAATAGGCTGCCCCTTCTCCGCTACAGTGGAATCCCCATCCACTTCGATTGGGTGGGCAGACCTGTTGGAGGTGAACTCATGAACAGAGCCCAAAGTTTTAACACAATTGGCAACCACTAGGTCTTTTAGAGCATTTATAGATTCGCCCACCCGGGCAGGCACCTGGAGCGGCCTACCATACACTATTTCAAAGGGGCTTAATTTAAGCTGCTTCTGGGAGCCACTGATCTGTAGCAGGGCAACTGGCAAGATCTTATCCCAGGTTAAATTAGCCTCTTGACATAATTTGGAGGTGTTCCTTTTTTACCTGCGATTCATTTTCTCGTTTTTTCCTGTCGATTGTGGTCTCCAGGATAAATGTAGTCCCAGCGCTTCAATCCAAATCAGGGAATAATTTCCTTAAGGAGGGCTTTCACCACTTCAGAGACTTCTGTCCAGGTGGCATATGCGTCCACCCATCCTGAAAACGTCCACAAACACTAGCGGGTTACCTGAAATTTCCTGCAGCTCAAGGCATTTGAGTCCCGTCCTCGGTGGGTCAAGTTCCTCTGGGTTGGGTCCCCATCTGGGGAGGTCTGATAGCCATCTTTGGGTTATTTTTAGCGCAAATCATGCAGTTTGGGTGACTCCTCTGCTGGACTTCTGTAGGTTAGGCCCCATCATATATATCTGAGTCCATTGAAAGGTGGCATCTCTCCTGCGATGGCTACTATTACGAATGTGCTGCAGCACGAGGTGCATGAGTACCTCAGGAGTCAGAACGACCGTGTGCTACATTTCTAAGCAGGCGAGGTGCGATCCGGTGAAACCCTGCTCCTCGGCCCTCTCTTTGTCCTTTGTGACTACGCTGGCTGGTATTTTGACAAGTCAGTCTGTGGGAGAAGTGACCCTCTTGCCTCAGAGGATATTGTTTTAGATCAGGTGTCCCAGCGTCCCTTTTTAATGGGGTTCATATTGGCCATGTGTTTTTGGCCTTCCCGGGGTGCCATCAGCACGCACTTCTGGTCTTACCTTTTCATAGACCTTGGGGAAGAGCTCTGTCTTCTTTCCTGGGGTTCTCGTGAGCGCCATCCGTAGGCTTCAAGCGCATTCTGGTGGGACTCTGAGGTCAAGCTGTTCTGGTGAAGAACTTCAGGGCGAGGTCTATCAGAAAGTTCATCAGCTCATTCCCCAGGGTCAGTTTTCTCCGGGGCTCCTGTGGGACATTAAGCACCTCAAGTCCAAGGGAGCCCCTGGGCCTCTTCATTCATCAGAGTGTTCCCCTCTTTCTATCACGTGGGAGGCTCTCATCTTTTATTATTTTCCTTCTTATATTTTAGCCCAGGGCAACCTGTCTTGCAAGGTTCTTCCTCCTGACAGTAAGCACATTGTTCCTTCCCCAGTGGGGGCTTACCAAAAAAGTGCCGTTTCCTTTTGCATCTTCTTTCTTCTGTTGTCGTTTCCTGTTGAACACTTTAAATGCACCATCTACCAATTGACAAGGGTTCATTCCAAATGCACCATCTAATTTTTCCAACTTTCTCCTGATTATCTAAGGCACTTTGCCCCAAAAAGTTCAAATTTACCATTCTAATATTTAAAGGGGCGGGACTAAAGCCCAGCACTTCCTGGTTCCCGTCAGCCTCCGGAGGGGAGGTGTTAATTTCTCCCGCGTGCAGTCATTCACAGGTGGGCCTGCTCAGGAGGGTCCCTGGGGGCTAAACACAGGTGTTTGAGCTGAATGCTCATTACCTGGGAGGCAGGGCTCCCAGAGATGGGCCGTTATGTAGAGTTTAAGCATATAGGCAGCATTCCTTTAGTGATTAACTGGTAATAGGATACAGAGGTTCTTCCCTATTACACACCCAGCCTAGATAATGACACTAATCAGAAGTGTATTAAAACCAAGTCTCTAATAAACAGATTGTGGTCTTTGTACACAGCGGAGTTCTATAGTCTAAGGAGAACAAATGCTCTCCAACCACATGCAACAGTATGAATGAATGCATCTGTAAACATAATGTGCAGTGAAAGAAGCTATGCACAAAAGAATACACCCTGCATGGTGACATTTATATAAAGTGCAAACACAGACAAAAGGAATGGAATCCATGGTGTCAGAGGTCAGGAAAGGGTTCCCACTGGGAGCGTGGTGACTGGAAGTGGCAGGGGACAGGATTCTGGAAGCACTGGTAACATTTTGCTGTTGTTGTTGTTGCTGTAGAAAACAGACTTTTAAAAAAACACTTGATTGAGTTATGATTGACATACAAAAATCTATTTGTATTTAACATGTAAAACTTGGTGAATTTGGACATAAGTATGCACCTATGAAACTATCACCTCGATCTATCCCATAAACACATACATCACCTACAAAAGCTTCCTGCTGCCCTCTTTATTATTATTCTTTGTGTATGTATATATATGATAAGAGCACTTAACATGAGACCTACCCTCTTAGCAAATGTTTAAGTATACGATACAGTAGTACAAACTAGGGGCACTGGGCTGGACAACATATCTCTAGAATTTACTCATTTTGTATAACTGAAACTTTGTACCCTGTGATAATACCTCCTCGTCCTCCCGTCCCCCCAGCCCCCAGCAATCACCACTCTACTCTCTGCTTCTGTGAGTTTGACTTTTCTAGATTCCATGATCACGCAGTGTCGGTCCTTCTGTGTTCGACTTATTTCACTTAGTATCATGTTCTCCAGGTTCATCCATGCTATCACATATGTCAGGATCTTTTTCCTTTTTAAGGCTGAATAATATTCAACTAATGGTATATATATGCAATCGTACATTTTTCTTAATCCATTTATTCATCAATAGACACTTAGGTTGCTTCCATGCCTTGGATATTGTGAATAACGCTGCCGTAAACGTGGGAGCAGAGATACCTGAGGTCCTAATTTCAATTTTTTGGATACATACCCAGAAGTGGGATTGCTGATTGTATGGTGGCTCTATTTTAAGTTTTTTTGAGGACTCCCCATGCTGTTTTCCACAGTGTCTGCACCAATTTACATTCCCACCGATAGTGCACGAGGGTTCCCTTCCCCGCAAGTCCCCCCTCAGCAGCACTTGCTATTCTTGTCTTTTTGATAATAGCCATTCTGACAGGTGTGAGGTGATACGTTACTATGGTTTTGATTTGTGTTTCCCTGGTGATTAGTGATGTTGAGCATCTTTTCATTTACCTGTTGGCCATCTGTATGCTCAAGGGCACAGTTCCACACCCTGGGTTTTAAAAAAAATCTGTTTGAGGATTTTATGTTGTTGAGTTTTTGGAGTTGCCTATATACATTGGATATTAACCCTTTGTCAAATATATGGTGTGCAAATATTTTCTACCATTCTGTCAGTTGCCTTTCATTTTGTTGATTTTTTCCCCTTTGCAGCAGCTTTTCAGTTTGTTGTTTCCCACTTGTCTATTTTTGCTTTTGTTGCCTGTGCTTTGGGTGTCATATCAAAGAAATCATTGCCAAGACTGATGTTGAGGTGCTTTTCCCTTATGTTTCTTATTAGAGTTTTATGGTTTCAGGTCTTACATTTAAGTTGTTAATCCGTTTTGAGTTAATTTTTGTGCCTGGTGTAAGATAAGATTGCAATTTCATTCTTTTTTATGTTGACATGCAGTTTTCCCAACACCATTTATTGAAGAGACTATCTTTTCCCCATTGTGTCTTCTTGGTACCTTTGTTCAGATCAGTTGACAAAAGACTTTGAGACCAAAGAGAAACGTAAAGACTCTGAGTAATATTGTTTCATGATATGGGAGAGAAAAGAGACAATATTTCTTAATTAAACTGTGATTTTTCAATATTTCTCATGATCAGGTTAACTGGCACGTATTATAAGACTCCCGAATATGTCACCCGTGTTGCTAGAAATTCACATATTCAGATGGGCCATCCACTTTTCTGTGGGGTTTTCTCTTTGGGAAGGTGGCAGCTCTCTGTAAATAGAGGGTGGCACATCTTGCTTCTTGATCTGGAGAAACACTGGGGTATTCTGGAAAACCTTTGAGCTGCACGCTTCCCCTGAGTGCACGTTTCTGTGTATTCTATTTCACTGAAGAAGTTTTAAAAGCCTGTTGTTGGCACTGAGAATTGAAGGGCGGTAGGGTTACCTCTGTCTCTGCAGCCCTCACACCCCTGCCTCGCGAAGCCCGCTGACCTCACGGACCCAAGAGCCGCCAGCTTACTCCCTGGGGACTCAGTGGGGACTTGTAAACCCAGTGGAGCCCTTTCTTGAATCTCCAGGATGGCAGACCAGCTGTTTCACCTCTTAAAACACTGACCATTGGGCTGCTTCATCCTGGCTTCTGACTGTGGCCCAGAGCTGTACCCACCTTGCCTCCCCCTGGGGTGATGGAAGATGCTGCCTGGCCCTGACCGGCCTGGGTTGGGGGGATGCCGGGTCCTCTGCTGAGGGCGCATCTGTGCCGTCCCCAGCCGGTCTGCCCACAGGAGACCAAGAATCTGTCCCTTTGCTCACTGCTCCTCAGTCCATGGAAGTGGGGATCATTCTCCTGCTTTTATTCTTTCAGGCCTCAAACATCTGAGCCTAGCTGGGCAGGGCCAGGGGTGGGCCTGACGGCACAGAGGCGAGAGCTGCTGTCCGTCTGGTGAGAATTTGGCCCATGTGAGTTTTGATTAACATCACTCAGAGTGAAAGGAAAGCTGGAGCTTGCTGGCAGGTTTTATCTGGACACTGTCGGTTTTGCTAGGGAGGATGGCGGCTGCCTTGGGGACCTGTGTGGGTTCCTCCTGACCCCTCGGAGGCTGGAGGCCCTCCCTGCTGTTTCCCTGCATCTTCCCACCCTCTCCCACCCACCTGTCGTAGCAGCCGCTCAAGGGCACAGTTCCACACCTGAGCTCTGCAAGGTGGTGCTCTGAAGGGCTGGGGCCTTGCATAACGGTCCATATTCAGAAGGCGTCCCCCTGGCTGGGAAGTGGTGGCAGCAGAGACGAGCCTTGCTCTGCTTTATAGCCTAAGGGCAGATTGTCTGGAAGTCTTCACTCTTTGGGAGGATGCAGCTTAAGTCGTTTGGAGCAAATTTTTCCAGGTGATGTGAAAGAAGCATTTATTGGAGCTGCGAGTGGAAACAAAGGGCAGGGCTCTCACAGGACAGGAGGTGTTTGTCAACGAGGTGGAGAGTGAAGTCAGGAGCTCTGCAATGTCTTCCAAGTCTAACACCCCCTGTTTGTAGTCTCTGTTTCTAAATTAGGGAAAATATGACCAAAAGTTCCAAAGGATAACTCATCCTTCACTCATCCAATTTACTGAGGACTGTCCATGTAGAGGAAAAATTAAAAGTGAATAAAGGAAGCCGAAGATGTTTAAAGGTAGAGTTGACAATTCTAAAACCTAAGAAATTGTTTTAAGAGATGAATTCAAACTAAGTAGGAGCTGACAGGCAGAGAAGCCGCACAGAACTAAGACCACTGAGTGAGTGCAGTCCCAAGGACACCAGAAGCATAAAGAAGTCAGGTGCAGGAGAGCCTGTGCAGGGCTATTTGGTGGCTCCATGAATTTATCAGGATCTGCTCTGTCATTCCCAGGCCTGTCCCACCTTCCTGGTCCTGGAGGGAGTGAAGCTTGAGCCACTTCAGCCGACATCTAGGAAGAGAGAACTCTGGCTTCAAGGAAAGCGATTTCCTGCAAGTGCCTTGGGCAGGTCTGATTGCATCTCATTACCTAGAACATCTGTATGTGACCTCTGTAGCTGCAAGAGAAGCCGGAATGCCTTTTGGTTGGGCAGGAATGCGGATTTTGTTATTTTGAGAGAAGGGAAGAATGGCTATTTCTGTCTACCTCTACAGAGGGTAATATATAAAACTCGGGATACACAAAACACGTAAGAGAGGTGATGATTTGCTCTATATGTGACATTTTGTTTTCCCTCCGTAGCAAAAGCCGTGCCCTGCAGCTCAGCATCCGAGAACCTTCCTAACAGTCCCTCCTCCTCCCCCTCCACACTCACCTCCTCGTCGCACCCCAGGCAGCCCTGCGCTTCTGCTACACGAGGGACCTCTGAGTTCTGAGCCTCTGCTCGCTTCGTCCCAGCTTGAAGCTCAATTCACACACGAGGGGCCGTGCTAAAACCACTGTGTTAAACTAAGTGGGCAAAGCAAGAGCAACCTCCGGGAGGGAAGCTCATGCATACACACACATGCACAGACACACACATGCACAGACACACAAGCACACCCGAGTCAATGACTCCCCCAGAAAGGAGAGCCCCCTGTGCACAGATTAGAAACGGGATGAAGAGCCAGTGGGCTGGAAGCACAGCAGGTGCACACAGCCCGTAGCCTGTGGGATCTGATGCCATCTCCAGGGAGACAGGGTCGGAATTGAGTTGAATTGGATGACACCCAGCTGGGGTCACAGAGAATGGCTGGGTGTGGGGGAAAAAATCCCATGTTGGAACTGGGTGCAGAATCCTTAGCCCCCAAAGGATTTATTTAGTTTATCAGCACTAGTTGAACCCTCCAGCCTGACAGCAGTTCTGGGCGACTGAAGATGCATGTCTGGGAGACGTGACCAGGCACCAGCAGGTCCCCACAGGCTTGCTCCGTGTCCCTCTCGGACCGCAGCCAGCGGCGGATTTCTGGGTGGAGAGCGACGCAGCGGGGACACAGTAGGGCCACCACCAGCACATGTGTCACCAGGAAGGCGGGTGCACAGAATTCTGCGCTGCTGAATGAGGGTGGGTTTTGAGGGTTTTCACTCTGCCCTTAGCTGAGCTGAGCTCTGGCCTCTTAGCGTAGAGCTGGGGCAGAGCAGAAACATAGGAACTTAGCAAAATGTTTCAAACAATGGTCCTTCCAAAACTCTCCTCATTTGCTTCCATTAAACTGGACCTTACTATTTTTGTGAGACCTGGATGTAAGTACATTGCTTTTTGTCAGCTGTTAACCATACGAAATGATTCAGAGTCAACTTAGAGTTGAATAAAAGCTAATATTCTAAGTACCATTTAATATCTTAGTTATATGAAAAACTTTCGATAAAAAATGAGATCCAGCGGGGAGGAAAGCCTAGGCCTGCTTGAGGTGACATGAAATAACCGACTTCTACTAGCACAGCAAGTGTGTTACACATAGCTTCATCGAATGCTGTGTGTCTTCAGGGTGCACGTGTGACCCAGGACTTTATTAAAGTATGTTAACCGTACAGTATGAAAGGGCATTCCCAAGTCAACAGGCCTGCGTCCTTCAAATTTCCACAGTCAAGTGAGGGGTCCCAGAGCTGCTCTAAACAGGTCATGGGAATTAGAAAAGATTTGTTTACTTATAGGACATAAGGTGAGATTTATATGTTGTTCTCGTGGTCATTCCCTAAATATTTAGTGAACCCCTATCTTAAGAGGAATTATCTAAAACTTGGAAATAAGGAGTGGGGCACAGTTTGTTCTGTCAGTGTCACACTGTGGCATTAACAAGCCTGCCCAAGGGGTGTTTAAATCTTTAGGAGAATATACCTGTTCCATGTTGCTGGTCACTGGTTAGATCCCAGGCTGTGCAGTCACTGGTGGATTTCTACCCACTGGAGAAGCTGTGGTTCCATCGTCCTGTAGAACATTAAACCACTGTTTACGGATAGAATTGACAATCTTACTCTGCATTCTGTTTCTCAAGATGCCTATAACTACCCCATTCCTTCAACTGCTTTCTGAATCACCATTATTATTATATGTGTTCCCTTATTAATAATCTAATAGGTCTTTGACATATTTATTCAAGCTTAGGATGACACCATAGTTTTGACTTTTTGGAAGTTGTACTCTGAGATGTGAAAGGTATGCAGGAATATCAGTGACAACTCCTGCCCTGTCCACAGGGGAAGGCTAGAGGAAGCACAGCAGGAAATCAAGAGTAATGATTTAGAGCCAGAAAGTTAGGGAAATCTTTAAGAAAGCAGGGATGTCTGCAAGAGCCTGGCAGTGGGTAAGGCGTGGGCCATGACCTCCCTGTGCTTTGGGAAATTTAATTTCATTCCCTCTTACTTTTACCTCTTTGTCTTTATTTTCCTTCACTTTTTAAACTCCCAGACCCTCTCCTCCTTCCGCATGCTCACCTTTCCTCTTCTGCTCCCGTCTCCCTTGGCCCCCAACCCCCTCCTTTGGAAGAACCATCCTTAGAGGAATCAGGCAGTGGTGCCTCCCTCCCACAGACACGGAGCTGAGCTCAGCTTTCAGCCAAGTTGCCAGTATTGTGCAGTGGGTTGGAGCTCATTTTAAGACAAAAAGTCTTGAGGTAACAGAGGATGAAAACAGAGGCCACGGAGCTGGGCAATCTACATTTACTTAAAACGGTTTCATGGGGACTTCCCTGGTGGCGCAGTGGTTAAGAATCCGCCTGCCAATGCAGGGGACACGGGTTCGAGCCCTGGTCTAGGAAGATCCCACATGCCGCAGAGCAACTAAGCCCATGCGCCACAACTACTGAGCCCACGTGCCACAACTACTGAAGCCCACGTGCCTAGAGCCCGTGCTCCGCAACAAGAGAAGCCACCACAATGAGAAGCCTGTGCACCGCAACATAGAGTAGCCCCCGCTCGCTGCAACTAGATAAAGCCTGTGTGCAGCAACGAAGACCCAACGCAGCCAAAAATAAAATAAATAAAGAAAACGGTTTCATGGAGTTGGCTGTTCCTTTTAATAGGCAATTTAAAACAATATCAACATTTACGTGGCGTTTATACAGCTGGGACTAATACCGCCAACCCCTCCATCCTGAGGTACTGAGGATTATATAGACACCGGTGGTCTGAGCCTTCGGGGGAGCAGAGCAAGTTTCTCCCTGGAGCTGAAATCACTCTTCCAGGGAAGAGGGGGGCCGTTTGCAGCCCGGAAAGAGGATCTGTGCTCAGTGGTCCCGACAGCCCTCCAGGAGAGCGCGGTCCCCTGCCGACGCCGGCCGCCGAGACTTTCAGGCCCCTCATCCCTCCGAGCAGCCAGGATCCCAATCAATCCATCAACCGAGGCACAGAGGCCGAGACTGCTGTCCTCAGCGGTTTATCCGATCCCATCTTAGCTGGGCCAAAAGGAAGGCGCGAAGACGATTACTTTCCTCTTACAGACCCAAGCCATCTTGCTAAGTGAGTGGATCCAGAAGCAAATGACAGCAACGAGATCTCGGACCCCAGCCTCACCCCGGCTCACACTCCACACATGCGGCAACTCCTGGGGCCGGAACAGAGGCTGCAGGCTCCCCCGGGTCCCCACGTGTGGACCTGGACAAGAGGCTTTTGCTAAACAACTCTACTTTCCCGTGGAAGAAACAGCGGCACTTTCCCACTTGGAAACGACTTTTGTAAAATTTCTTTTTATAGAGAGACTGAAAGCCCAACTGTGCAAAAATGGCTCAGCAGAGGGGGTGGTGATGTAAACAACGTCTTCCTCTCAAGTTGACAGAGGCTCATTATCTCCACATCGCTTCCAGCGCCACCAAGATTAGCCTGTGTTGATTCTGAAAGTTGTCACCTCCAAGGTTACAAGACACCCCACTGCCTCTGATCTGCAGATCCCTGGGGGCCTCTGATCAGCCGAACACCGGCTCCTGACCTACTTGGATTCTGCACCAGTGGAAACTGTGCGGACTCTTGTAGAATCGGGGGCTGGATTATAGGAGTACCAGGCGATGCTGCAGGTGAGGGACTTTCACTGTCACTGACCCCAGGGCAAGGGACTCAGTCTTTTGTCTGAGAAAAATACTGCCAAGGAACCACGGGGCAGTCGAAGAGGCCTTTGGACGGTTGAAGACTCAAAATGAGGCTAATTGTAGAGAACAAGCAAGGAAACAAAAAAGGGAGGGAGAAACTTCAGGAGGGGCGGTCAGAAGAGGAAGGCTGGGTTGAAAGCAGGATCAGACATCAGAAGAGGGGCCGCCAGAGGCAAAGGCTGGTCCTCGGGGCTGCCAACCAGCTGCCTATCGGGCCTGAGATCATTTCTTTGTTGATTAGACTAGAACGTCAGAATGCTCGGGATCACGACAGTATCCCGGTTCTGGGCTTCCCTCCAGACCAGAATCATCCCGCCTCCCATCTGCTTCCTACAGCAATCCCCGTGTTTCTAGCGACAGCTGCTCACAGCCTTCTCTCCTTTCTAAAATGTGAGCAGCAAGGAGCACATCCCTGATGCTTTGTTTAGCCTGCCTTTCCGTTCAACTAGCAGGATTGCATACTGAGAAGTGCCTGTGTTGCACGCAAACACCACGCCGCTTCATATAAGGGACTGGAGCATCTGCAGATACTGAGGGACGATCGTGTATCCTGAACCTGTTTTCAGGTTGCCCCTTGCAGATCCTCTCGGCACCCCAAGTGTTTGGTTTCCCCTTTTTTTAAAACATTTTTATTCATGTTTGGCTGCGTTGGGTCTTCATTGCTGCGCACGGGCTTTCTCTAGTTGCAGCGAGTGAGGGCTATTCTTTGTTGTGGTGTGTGGGCTTCTCATTGCGGTGGCTTCTCTTGTTGTGGAGCACGGGGCTAGGCACGTGGGCTTCAGTAGTTGTGGCACACGGGCTCAGTAGTTGTGGCTCATGGGCTCTAGAGCACAGGCTCAGTAGTTGTGGCACACGGGCTCCGTAGTTGTGGCTCACGGGCTCTAGAGCGCAGGCTCAGTAGTTGTGGCACACGGGCTCTGTAGTTGTGGCTTGCAGGCTCTAGACTGCAGGCTCAGCAGTTGTGGCACACGGGTTCCGTAGTTGTGGCTCGTGGGCTCTAGACTGCAGTCTCAGTAGTTGTGGAACACGGGTTCCGTAGTTGTGGCTCACGGGCTCTAGAGCGCAGGCTCAGGAGTTGTGGCGCACGGGCTTGGTTGCTCCGCGCCATGTGGGATCTCCCTGGGCCAGGGCTTGAACCCGTGTCCCCTGCATTGGCAGGCGGATTCTTAACCACTGCGCCACTAGAGAAGTCCCTGGTTTCCCCTTGAAAGCCTTCCCTGGGCCCGGGTAAGTGTGTGTTCGGTTTCTGAATGCCAAGCCCTTGCATCATTTCAGCTTCCGCACAGGCTTGGGCAGCACAGCACAAGTGTTCCCACTCCCTCTGTTAAGCTGTCCGTCCGGGAACTGAGGCTCTCCGCGCCGCCCAGCGCTCGCCCGTCCATGGAGCGGAGATGGTCCTGACAGAGCCGCACAGAGGCCGCTGCCTGCAGCTCGGAAGGAGGAGGTGGGCGCGTCCTCCTGCTCAGCGTCAACCGTTCACATCTTTTCCCAACAGGGGAGAAAGTCCAGGCTCACTTGATATCCTGGCACCGAACCTAACAGATAGTCTTTCTTCCTTTTTCTCAAGAAAGAGATTCCTAAGCAATCGTCTGTCTCCACGAAGCAAGTACTGATCAACATGGCTTTAGTGTTGCCCTTCCTTTTCCAAAACCGCGTCATTTATTGATGGGGGCAGGCAGGTCAGAGTCGAGGGGAGACGACGAACAGCAGGTTAATTGTGAAGCCCAAAGTGATGGCGCGAGAGGAAAGGAAATGGGTCTTGATGCTCTCCGTCTGCAAGGGGACCTCACGCTGCAGGAAAGGAGTCCTGCTGCCTTCGGCGCAGGACTGCTGCTGACCTTGCAGTAAAGCTTGGAAGGACCACACCCGACTCACTTGAACAAAGAGGACAGAGTCCTGGTTCTTGGGGCTGACCCCTTGCTTTGTGGAGGATTGCCACCGAGGACCAGAGAGGTCAAGTGCCTCACCCAACAGCACACAGAGCCTCTGTCACCCAGACTTCCGTTTTTGTTCCCCTCCCTCACAACTATTTTCGGCCAATTATGCCTATATTGCTTATTTGGCAATGTTTTCATGAGTCTAAAATTTTTGATGTCAGAGCCAACTGTATTGTTTGAAAGAAAATTGATTGAACATCAAGGTTTTCTAACCACTACACAGATAACTTTTGATTTCATCGTGTTACTTTTAAATGTTTAAAATTCATTTTAAAACATTTTTCTTATTTACGTTTAGAAATTTTAGATACTTAAAAAATTGTGGTAAGATATACGTAATATACAGAAGGTGAAATTTAGCATTTTAATTATTTTATGTGTCTAGCTCAGGCAGAGGTGCCAGAGAGCGAACGGAAACAGACAGGCACCCCGAGGCCTGGGCACAGAATCGGCACAGCGTCCCTTCTGTTTCAATTCACTGGCCGAAGCAAGTCACGTGGCCAAAGTTTAGGGAGGGAGATGTGGTCTTCCTCTTGGGGAAAAACCGTAAGTTCACACAGGAAAGATCCAGGTACAGGGGGGGTGCTGAAGAACTGGGGTCAGTAGTGCACCCTCCAAATCCAGCTGTGGGAAAATAACCGAGCACAACCCACCCTCTCCAGAGAGGCAGTGGCAGCCCGGCGGCATCCAGATGTGCTCCTTCAGCACCGGAGTGAGGACCCCAGCAGGACGCAGCCAGAACCCGGGGGGGGCGAGGGTGTGAGAGAAAGAACCACACACCTGCCCCTCCCAGGGCGCTACCTGGGGTCACCAGCATGGCAGCAGCCGAGAGAATGAGGCACTAGCCTTCCCCACTCGGGTGGAAATTGTCCCTTTGCCTCAGATTCTCTTCACAGAATCTCAACCTCAGAACTTCATTAAATGGCAAAAACAGTCTTCTGACTATTTTGCTAGAGTAAACCCTGCTCTTTCCTACAAGAGAAAGAAGAAAAGGTATACCTTCCACCTTGCGCGCGATCCCTCCAGGATGCAAGGGCCGTTGGCATCAGAGGCCGTTGTGATGGCTTTGCTCTCCAGCAGCTGGAGGTGAGCACCTGGGACGAGCTCAGAAGCAAACAGCTCGGCCCCTTCTGCTGCCATTCGGGATCCAGGTGCGGGGCCAGGTAATTAGAGCGACATGCCTGTGGCTCGGCTCACTGTGGCAAGGCGGGACACACGGGAACAGAGTCCCAGCCAGGCTGGGCTCCTTTCAGATGCCAAGTTCTCATGAACATTCCGGCCACATCGTGGTCCACATCAGGGATGCGGCCGTGGGAGGGCTGGGTGGCCCCAAGTCCCCTGCTGTCCGGGTCTGGTCACAAGAGGGAGTGCCAGAGACACAGGAGGGAGGAGATGCCGGGGTCTCCCCTGCACAGCTGCTCACTTTGGAAGGGCCCGGCCGTGGGTACTCCTCCGTCCTGAAAGCCCTCCCCAGAGCTCTTCCTCGGTCACAAGGACCTGAATGACCCCTTTTACTGAGACCATGTCTTGGGGGAGGCGGGGCTCTGGGAAGCAGAGTTCATGCAAAAAAGACAATCGAGGTTGGAGGTGACGTGATGAAAATGGACGTCAGGGAGAACAGGAGAGAGACCTCTCTGTGGATGGGTCTAGACATGGTTAGAGAGACAATAAAACTAAGTGTATTTGTATTGCTAATCCGTGGTGGACATGACAGACTTTTTTCCATTTTACCAAAGTGCATTACTGAGGATGGACAGATGTTGACAAATCTGTCCCCCAAACTCTTTTTTTTTTTAGTTATTTATCTTATTTATTTATTTATTTATTTTATTTTTGGCTGCATTGGGTCTTTGTTGCTGCGCGTGGGCTTTCTCTAGTTGCAGTGAGCGGGGGCTACTCTTCGTTGTGGTACGCGGGCTTCCCATTGCAGTCGCTTCTCTTGTTGCAGAGCACGGGCTCTAGGCGCATGGGCTTCAGTAGTTGCGGCGCATGGGCTTCAGTAGTTGCGGTGCACGGGCTCAGTAGTTGTGGCCCGTGGGCTCTAGAGCGCAGGCTCAGTAGTTGTGGCGCACGGGCTTAGTTGCTCCGCGGCACGGGGGATCTTCCTGGACCAGGGCTTGAACCCGTGTCCCCTGCGTTGGCAGGCGGATTCTTAACCACTGTGCCACCAGGGAAGTCCCTCCCCCAACTCTTAAAATACAAAAACTAACCCAGACCCACAGCATTTCTGTTTGCCCCTAACTGTCCCTCCAAAGACTTCATCACAGCTCTCCCCCGCATCATGGCCGTATTTCCCTCCCCATCAGCTCTGGGCTTCCTTCCTTCTGGAACAAGCTGGACCATAAGCTCTTCGAGGGCAGGTATCCCCCCGCCACCCCTCTCGCTGGAGCATCCTGGGCTCTGACTTGAGTCTGGCACATGGAGGGTGTTCAGGCACCGTCTTGGCATGGATGCAGCCTTGTGACACAGCCAGGACAGAACAAGCCTGCAGAGACGGGAGCTCCTAGTGGGGTCAGCCTTAGACGCTTCTCCGGCCTCTCCCAAGTTTAGCGATGGAGGTGGTGGTGATGGCAACTTGACGTAGGTGTTCTTTGCTCAGAGAGGAAACCCACGCATGACTCAGCTCAGTTTATGCAACATTCCCTCTATTCTGGGCCCTGCCGACTGCATCCTCCCGGGATCCTTTCGTACACTCTCTCCCAGGTTTGCAGGATCGGGTAGTTGGAGCTGTTGGCTCCACCAGGTTCAGACCCAGTTCTGGCAAGAACTCCTCGTGGGTGGCGCTTGTCTTTCCTGGTGCATCTCAGGAAGAGGCGGGCCTGCTCTGGGCCTGCTCAGAGGTCAGTCTGCCATTTGCTATCACTATAACTTCCCACCCAGAAAGGATGAGATGGGGTGACCTATAAACTCCCACCAGAGTCTGCTTACATCCACTGAAAACACCGGGGCAATAAGAACACACTCTGACCTTGGCAATGGCCACACTTGTGGGGTAAGTCCTTCACAAGAGCTCAGCCTGGGGCCTCGCATTCAGGAGGCCCTCGATAATAGTGGCTGTTTTTACTTTATAGATGAGAAACCCAGGGCTAGGAGAGTTAAAAGACTTACCCAAAGTTCCCAGTCAGTGGGTGGCAGAACTGGGAAAAAAAACCCCAGCTCAGTTTGATCTAGAAAGTTTGGTCTTACTCCCTGACCACGCTGCCTCAGTGGAGACACGGCTGCGTGGCAGAGGCCTCGAAAGCCAGACTAAGCCCCCGAGGGGCTCTCCCCTGTGGGGAATGGGGAGCCCTGGATAGTTGGGTAGGAGGCAACCAGAGACGTGGTAACTTAGAAGCCCGTCTGGCGGCACAGAGTAGGGGGATTTCTGTGAACAGATGCCAGGGGCAAGGAGACCAGCTAAGATTCTATTTTAATAGGAAAGGGTGATGGCCCGGGGGGAATGCCGAGCTTCTGTCCGGTCCCCGGAAGATAATGGTAACATTGGGGGAGGGGACCCTGGACCCCAGGGTCTGAGGATCATAAAACTGGGAATCACCTTCTTCTCAGCCCGCTGCTCATTAGCTGGGTCACCCAGGCTTGAAGACGTCTAGGCAGGTCTTATTCCTAAGAGTAACCCAACAAGGGAAAGGAGAGGGTGAGATACAGTAACAGGAAGATGAAGTGAGGGCTGTAAGTGGAAAGGAGTGTGTGTGTGTGTACGTGTGAGTGTGCATGTGTGCTCGTGTGTATGAGTGTGTCTGCATGTGAGTGTGTGCTGGGTAGAGGTGTATGAGTGTATGGGTGGGTGTGTGTGCGCGTGTGTGTACGTGTGTGTGCATGTGAGTGTGTACTGGGTAGAGGTGTGGGAGTGTGTGTGCGTGTGCGTGTGCATGTGAGTGTGTGCTGGCTAGAGGGGTATGAGTGTATGGGAGTGTGTGTACATGTGATTGTGCATGTGAGTGTGTGCTGGGTAGAGGTGTATGAGTGTATGGGTGTGTGTGTGTGCGCGTGTGTATGTGTGCATGTGCATGTGAGTGTGTGCTAGGTAGAGGTGTGGGAGTGTGTGTACGTGTGCGTGTGAGTGTGTACTGGGTACAGGTGTGGGAGTGTGTGTACGTGTGTGTGTGCATGTGAGTGTGTACTGGGTAGAGGTGTGGGAGTGTGTGTACGTGTGTGTGCGTGTGTGTGCATGTGAGTGTGTACTGGGTAGAGGTGTGGGAGTGTGTGTACGTGTGTGTGTGTGAGTGTGCTGGGTAGAGGCGTGGGAGTGTGTGTACGTGTGCGTGTGAGTGTGTGCTGGGTACAGGTGTGGGAGTGCGTACGTGTGCGTGTGCATGTGAGTGTGTACTGGGTACAGGTGTGGGAGTGTGTGTACGTGTGTGTGTGTGAGTGTGTGCTGGGTAGAGGCGTGGGAGTGTGTGTACGTGTGCGTGTGAGTGTGTGCTGGGTACAGGTGTGGGAGTGCGTACGTGTGCGTGTGCGTGTGTGTGTGCTGGGTAGAGGTGTGGGAGTGTGTGGGAGTGTGTGAGTGAGTGTGTGTGTGTCCACGTGTGTACGTTGGATGGGGCGTCTGAGCAGAGGACCGACCTCAAGCCGCAGGTACACAGTTGCATCTGGCAGTGAACATCGCAGGCACATCCCTTCCATGCAGGTACCTTGGTAGATGTGCCCTATAGTCGGGCCCCTACTCTGAATACTGGACCTTCCGATCTACGAGAAAGAGAAAGTCCCGGCATCTGCTGTTGTCGCAGGGATCTACCCTACACGCAGCCACACACTTCGCGCCCCAGACGGCTCGTGCTTTGAGGCCACGAGGACGGTGGGGCCGTTTCTCCGCCTCGACTCTGTCGCCCTGGTGGGCACACGGCGAGGTGGGGTGAGGCATAGGCTGGAGAGGGGCTGGTGAGGCCACTTCAGAAAAGACAGGAAACTGGCGGTCAAAGTGCTGGCTAGAGCCCTCAACACAGGCAAGAGAAGCCTTAGGTGTAATTTTGAAAGCTTTGACAAATGCAGATTAAATCTTCAAGAGGTTGGCTACATGTTTTGGGCAGAGGGAGAAAAAAAATTTTTTTTCAAGTACAAGAAACTCTGGTTGAGAGGAGCAGATGCATTACCAAGAGTTGCACTTAATCACTTAGCCATCATTTCCTGAGAACTCCTAAAGCCTCTGCTTTTAGGTTAGAGATGTAGCAGATTGACCTCAGGAGGAAAATCTGATTCAGCCTAGATTCAATCTAAGTTGATTCCAATACCTCCAAGACCCAGGGGCATTTTAAACACCACAATTGCGTCACTAACTACTTAAACAACTTTCTAACTGCCCTGTCATTTTTGAGTGGCTTTTGTAGCTTCTCACATTTCTGACGCAGCCGTATTTTAAGTAAAATATTATTATTTTTAAGGTACTCTGTCCTTTCTCATCATCTTAAAAAGATCTTTATTATTTTCCTCCAGGCTGATTTCGTTTCTCTAAGGTCATCAGGGAAAACCCTCTGGTTTCTGAAAGCTTGCCTTGGAAAGCCAGCGCGTGGTGGAGATCCAGTGTCCAGATGCAAGACTCACACAGCCGGGCAGCAGGAGGGCCAGATGCCCTCGCAGCCTCTCTGCTCTGACCCTGTGCCTCAGGGCGCCCTTCACCCCGATGTCCGCGTGAGGCAGGGACGGGCTGCCCCAATGCCCGGCCAGCACCCAGGGAGGTTCTTGAGCCTGATGACACCCAGGACCTCCGCTTTCCTGAAAGGCAGAAACGTGCTTCCAGCTGGGGGCCCCCGAGGTGAAGCAGGGGCCCAGTGGGGATCCTAAGCGGGGTGTTGATGACTTTGTACAACAAATGAAACAATTTGAAAACGATCCTGGAATCTCTCATTTTCCCTTAGTTCCTTCTTACTTACCTTCAGGGTCCATCGCTCCTGAATTTCTCTAGAATTGTTGAAGCGGATGGACCCGTGAGCACATCTCACCTCGTAGACAGGCCCAACGGGTGTGGATGGAGAGACAGGGCTACCCTGTGTCCAACCCCTGCCCCTCGCTCGCCCCACGTCTGTGCCCAAACCCAAGGACCGGCCACGGCCTGGAATCTCTACGTCCTGCGTCATCCACCACTTGGGGTGATGGAGAGCCCAGTTGTCCTATGAGTGTCACAAGTGCTGGTAGCTTCTGTCCCTGAGCTGCGCCCTCCACATCCCTGTAGGCAGATGTGACCCCTGACTTCCCCTCCTGGAGCGTAAGCCCCAGAGGGAGGGTCTGGGGTCTGGCACTGTCCACGGTGCATCCTGAGTCCCAGCACTTGGCCTGGCCAGGGCAGTCATTCAGGTAACATTCCAGAATAATGAACAAACGACCATCCCTCCCACCGTAACTGCTCCTTCCAGGCATCTTTCCTAATCTCCTTAGCACGTCTCCAAGTCCAAGGGATAAAGAATGGCTTTGGTATTATTTCCATTGTCACCAAGTAATCCTGTCTGTCCTTCTGCTTCTGTCTGTGTCACCTCCATCTTCAATGTGAGGACAAGACACCCCTGGCAGCTCCGGAATGTGAGGCCCTCGGATTCCCTGAGGCTGGGTCCAGTCAGAGCCGGCACCTCGGGGCTTCCTAATTTCCCTCTGAACAAATCGGGGTGCGGAAAAGCCCTTCCTGTTCTTCTGCAGCTTCTTCAACCTTGCGCACAGGCCCCTGGCTGCAGGGGGGCTGGTCACCCACAGTATCTTACACTGACTGCTCTGGGTGTCTCTATTCTGTCTTCCAAAACCCATAGCCTTGTTTGTGCAATTTCTTTAAGGGTTCGGGACCTTGGCCTTGCTTTCCAGTGACATTCCCATGGAACTTGAGAGATGGACGCTTTCAGAGCACACCCTCCCTTGGTGACATCAGCGGACTGCCTGGGTCTGCGGGAACATCAGGGCCACGGCCGGCACGGCGCCAGCTCCAGGGCAGCAGGAAGGAGGGCGGGGGACGGACGTGGCCAGCTTGGCTGTGTGTGCTTTTTCCTTTCTCCTCCTTCCGAAGGGGAAGAGCCAAGACCCGCTTTCTTGGCCACATGCTCTTCAAGAATGTAAAGTCAGGGGAGAGAAGGGAGGAGATGCTCTGGGATGAGGTCCAAAGGATGCATGTGCCGGTCCAGCCCCCTCGTTTGGGGCAGTCACAGGCTTTCCCTCCCTGCAGCGAGCAGGTGGCGGGGTCTCTCGTTGGAGCCTCCCCTCCACCCAGCAAGGCTCTGTCCTCAGAGACAAGAGCCTCTGTGACCCCTTGAGGTGGGAGCAGGGAGCAGGCCCTGAAGAAGCCCTGCTCCCCCAGAGGTTTCCCGGAACTCAGCCCGTGGATCCGGGCCTCGACCTGATACGGCAGAGTCAGCGCTCACGAAAGCGGGGGCAGCTCCCCAAAACCACACTCTCAGAAGACAGGAAATCACAAAACGCTGGATACCGTGTTTAAAAAACCAGTCTCTGCACAGAAATAACTACCTTTCATATAGAAAGTACGAGCGTTTGATAAGCAGATAAGGCAGGCGGTGGAGGGTGGAGGTCCTCGGCTGCCACCCCCCACAGCCCCCTGCCTGTCACCAGTCACCAGGCGGGGCCGCCCCCAGAAAGGCACGGAGCCCCCTTCCAGGGTCCAGTCACGACTCGGTTCATCGAAGACCACTTGCGCCGAAATAAAATTTTTTCAGCCCTTAATTTTAGACTTTTCACCCAACCATCTTTTTAAGCCTGTCAGAAGGTAGCCGTGTCACTGGGTTTCCCTGTACCTCCCTTTCCCCAGCCTCCTTTGGAGAGACTTGATATAAACAACAAAAGTAAGAGAAAAGTGGCAAACGAGGCAGGATGTGAGCTGGAGGAGGCTGGCGGGTCCTGGGGCAGAGCTGGACCAGACTCCTGAGGGGAATGGTCACGCAGCAAGTCGAGGTCAGGCCTGCAGGAGCTCAGAACGCTCGGCGCCTGGTTGCGCCTCTTTGGCTGCTCAGACGTCTGGCCTTGTGAAGGGAACGCCTTTAAGTCCATCCCATGGCACCTGTATTCTGGAACCGCAGGGCAGGAAGCGCTTGTTGGAGGCCTTGGGGTCAGGACCTCTGCTGTCCAGGTCCTGGATCACTGGACCGCTCCTATCCCCGCACTGCCCCGAAGTGACTTCTTCCCAGCGTTAGCATGTCTCTCTCCAGACAGCCCTGGAAGGCTGGGGCCTCACGCTGCAAAAGGAGAACCAGAACATAAACTGGTCGGCAACTTGGTCTTGTAGGATCCTGGGGGAGGGCGCATCCTGGTAAAAGCGGCAGAAACCGGTGGGTGGGGACCGGGGAGTGCGGCTGGGTGACTCCTTGCCCTGCTGGCAGGCCTGCATCCCCCAGAAGCAGACAGCGAGCGGGAACAAGGCAGAAATTCAGGGGGTGGGGGTAGGTGCTGAGCAGCCCACCCCAGACCCGCTTAGCCGAGCCCCGCCTCTGACAGCCCCCAAGCGGGGGGCGGTGTCTGCGAGTTCCAGGTGCCTCCACGGAGGGTGGGCAGGGAGGGGTCCCGGGGAGAACCGGCTGCCCTCACTCTGCCCCAGGAGGACACTTGAGTTGGGGCTTGGGACGTGGAGACCACTCAATGGATGTCTGAGGAGTTGGCCACATCCAAACTCACCCCCCGATGGGGCTTAGACCCAAGTCTGTCCAATTTGAAGCACGTTTTTTTTCCTGGATCAAACTGAGAAGAAAAAGTGATTTCTCCATGCAGATCATCGGTGTCAAAGGTCAGGGAGCCAAGGGGGTGGGGATCAGATGCACAGACAGACAGACAGACATGGCTCGTCAGAGGGGAGCCCGCTCACCACGCGTGTGCCAGGAGGAAGCAGGGATGCTGGGGACACAGGTCACAGGAGACTTTTGGGAAAGCAAAGGACCAGTGTGTCTGGGGACCACACGGTGATGAAATGCTGGGGCCTCCTGGAGGACTCCGTGATGGGTGGGGTTCTCGGCCTCGAGATTTCCCAGGACAGAGGGTGTGGGCCGGGGTTCTCCAGAGACACAGAACCGACAGGATACACAGAGACACGCAGACGCGGTTTATCACAGGGATGGGTTCACACTGTGACGGGGCTGGGAAGGCCCACGGCCTGCCGTCTGCGAGCTGGAGACCCGGGAGGCTGGTGTGTAACCCAGGCGAGTCTGAAGGTGTAAGTTCTGGACGGAATCTGGAGGACCGAGGGCAGGAGATGGACGCCCAGCTCACTTGGACGGCACGGTCTCCTCCCCGCACCTTCCCTCTCCACCCAGGCCCTCAGGGCATTGGACAGCGCCCACCTGCACTGCGGAGGGTGGTCTTTCACTCAGTCCACCAATTCAGATTTATTTTTATTGAAGTCTAGTTGATTTACAATGTTTCAGGTGTACAGCAAAGTGATTCACTTATACATACATACATACATATATCTATTCTTTTTCAGATTCTTTTATAGGTTATTACAAAATATTGAGTATGGTTCCCTGTGCTAAACAGTAGGTCCTTGTTATCTATTTCATATATATTGTGGTGTGTATCTGTTAATCCCAAACTCCTAATTATCCTTGCCCCCTTTCCCCTTTGGTTATCATAAATTTGTTTTCTATTTTTTCTATTTGTTTCTGTTTTGCAAATAAATTCATTTGTATCAATTTTTTAGATTCCACATATAAGTGATAGGGTATTTGTCTTTCTCTGTCTGACTTACTTCACTTAGTATGATGATCTCTAGGTCCATCCATGTTGCTGCAAATAGTGATATTTCATTCTTATGGCTGAGTAATATTCCATTGTATATATACACCACATCTGCTTTATCCATTCATCTGTTGATGGACATTTAGGTTGTTTCCACGTCTTGGCTATTGTGAATAGTGCCGCTATGAACATAGAGGTGCATGTATCTTTCTAAATTATAGAGTTTTTGTCTTTTCCAGATATATACCCAGGATTGCTGTATCATATGGTAGCTCTATTTTTAATTTTTTAAGGACCCTCCATACTGTTCTCTATAGTGGCTGTACCAATTTACATTCCCACCAACAGCGTAGGAGGGTTCCCTTTTCTCCACACCCTCTCCGGTATTTCTTATTTGTAGACTTTTCGATGATGGCCATTCTGACCGGTGTGACATGACATCCCATTGCAGTTTTCATTTCACAGATTCAGATTTTAATATAGTCTGGAAATACCCTCACAGACACACCCAGAAATAATGTTTGACCAGCTAATGAAGCTCCCCCTAGCCCAGTCAAGTTGACACAAAATTTACCATCTCAGAGGGGAAATCACAATTTAACCCAAATACTTCCACAGGGCAGGGTAAGCCTGGAACCCGCTTCCTGTCTCGTGCAGAAGCTGTACCAGTCCAGGGCTGGGTTGTCCCATCTGGAAACATCACCACCTGCAGCCACTGGACCCTTGGAGCGTGCCTGGTCTGAGCTGAGATGTATTTAAGCGTCAAACAGACACTGGATTTAGAAAACTTACTTTAAATAATCCCCCCAAAAAATATTAATAATTTTTATTGAATACTTGTTGAAATAAGATTATTTCGATATATTGTTTTAAATACAATATATTATTAACCTTAATTTCAAGTGTACGTGGCTACCAGGAAATTTAAAATGACATCTGCGGGTTGCGTTTTTGTCTACTAAACCGGCACTGATCTAGAAGGAAATCAAAGATTCCCTTTCACACGTTTTCTGACTCCAAGACCCCAGGAAGGAAGGGCTCTGTGGGACTTCCAGAACTGTCTGTTTTGAACTCCCCGCCTGAACCTTTAGGCCCTCCTGGTTCTCCAGAGTCAGAGACACCCAAGAAGGTGCTCCTCTAGTCAAAAACACGCCTCCCCCAGGGACCCCTCCTAAAAGGGCCTCGGGAAAGGGACCCTGCAACGGCCTGGAGACTCTGTCTAGAGCACCCTCCAACACCGCTACAGCATCCCGTGCCTGTTCCTCCGTGTGCTCTGTGGTGTGACCCGCAAAACGCTGTTAGCGAGCTCCAAGGGAGCTTTTCCTGGTGCAGGAATCCTCAGAGCCTTTATACATCAATAGGGATTGTGACTCCCCGAGGGCCAAACATTTCCCGTGACTTTCCCCAAATCGGACGAGGACGGATCCCTGCCGCCTGTTCTGAGCATCGGCTGAGCGTCCACGAGACAAGGCTGTGTGTGTTCTCTAACATCCGTCCTGCTCGCGGCCCTCCCCCTCCCTGGAGGAAGCGGCCAGAGCTACGAGGCACCCACGGCTGGATCTGAGCGGGAGCTGGAGCTGCTTCTTTCTAGAATATTTTGTTCACTGGCATTTGGCAAAATGGCAGTTGATTTACCAAGAGGAATTTGCCAGTTTTCAACCAACCACTTTCCTCTGCCTGGTTTTGACATTCTCTCCTCTAGCCCTTGGAACAACTTAAGTGCCCTCTGATTTACATGATCATAGGAGAGCTCAAAAAAATATGTGTAATTTCTGTACTGGGGGTAAGAGAGGGAGCCTTCCAGCAATGCCTGATTCATTTAACTCGGGGGGAAAATATATTCGGTTTCCAACAGGCAGCTTTAAGATTTGCAAAGTGTTGGCTGAAGGACCTTACTCAGTAATCATCCGTATTATTTCGTAAAGGGGCTCTAACCCTCCCAGAGTGCGGGGTGGCAGAGGATAAAACCTCTCTGTGGCTGGTGGCAGGGAGCTAACAGCAGGCTGGGGCTGTCTGGCTGGAAGGGGGCCAAGAAGATCATTTTCTTCCATCCATTTTGCTAACAGTGGCTGCTATGACATTCCACCCCAGGCCGTCCGCCCTCCTTGCCCCCTACCCCTCTGAGATCCTCCCAAAGACTCCACTCAGGCTACAGAGAAGCTTACAGCTCCTGCTATCCGCGTCGATCATTAGGGTCCCACATCCGGCCCATTTTTCTCAAAAACCAGAATGCCGCCGGTAGGTTGGCCTTGCCACCCGAGGCATTTTCTTACTCCTAGCTCTGCCTTGGTTTCACATCACTCAACAATGGTTTATTAAACAGAGCAGGTACGCGTGCCAGGCCTGGGGCTAAGGGTGGGTCACAAAGAAAAGCTCCCTCTGGACTCTGCGCAAATGGACGAAATCGGTTGAGTTGGTTTTTTTTTAAAAAAAGCTCTCACTGGTTGAACTCATTGTTCCTCCTGGTTTCTTTAATCTTGATGACAACTGAATGAAAGTCTGGTCCTGATTCGTGCTGGACCGCGTCTGCCTCGAGAACCATCCCCATGGAATCTCTCCCACCGCGCTGAGCTGGCAGCGCCCCGGCCTTGGGGGGGCCTGCCTTCCCTTCTCCTCGGTGTCCAGTCCAAGGGCAGGGCCACTACCGGACGCGCGGCCTTCTCCGCCTCTCAGCAGGCTTGTCGCTGTGCTGACGCAGCAGAGACCCAGTTTCAGCTGACAACCTCATACCGCAGGTCAGGAAACAAAAGAGCAATTCAGTTCTTGCGAAAACTTGCCAGATTTCCGTGCAACCGATTTTTCCTTCTTGAAGTCACTTTTTGTGTTTCCATCACAGAAGTGAATTCGAAGGAAAATGAGTCATTGCGGGTGTGCTCAGCACCGCTGGTCTCCCACGAGTAAGTCCATTCCTGCGTGAAGCTATTAATTTCCACTTCTAGGGTTTTCAGATGTAAAACAAATGTTTGATGTAACGCACACCACTGCCCTGTTATAATTAAACAGCCTCTCACTGCCTTAATTGGCGAAGCACTTCATCGATCAGCATAAATTTTGTCCTTGGGAAGACTGCTTTTACTTTTACATTAGTTTGACACAGGGGAAAACAGTCACGAGCCTTTCCCTTCTTTTTTTTTTTTAAAGAGCTCCTGACTTATTTATTTATTTTTTAATGTTTTTTTTTTTGCTGTGTTCGGTCTTCGTTTCTATGCGAGGGCTTTCTCTAGTTGCGGCAAGCGGGGGCCACTCTTCATCGCGGTGCGTGGGCCTCTCACTGTCACAGCCTCTCTTGTTGCAGAGCACAGGCTCCAGCCTCCAGCGCAGGCTATGTAGTTGTGGTGCACGGGCCTAGTTGCTCCGCGGCATGTGGGATCCTCCCGGACTAGGGCTCGAACCCGTGTCCCCTGCATTGGCAGGCAGACTCTCAACCACTGCACCACCAGGGAGGCCCACGAGCCTTTTCTTGATGGCCGCTCCCCGCCGGGTTCCAGCAACTGCTGCTTCTTGCTGGCCTTGAGGTGATTCTCACGCCGGGGGACGGCCCAGCACACGTGGGCTTGAAGGGGAGTCTCCAATTATGGATCAAATAGATTCCACTCGGTTCCTCTGCAACACCATTCTGGGCACAAGTGCCCCGTATGTACCAGAAGCTGGTCCTGGGGTTTAAGATGTGGCCCCCATAATTCTAAATATCTTCTTTCATCTACTTTTTTCCGCTGCAAAGTGGGGATGCTAGATTCCTGCCAGGCCTGACAACCTAGAATTCCCCCCCACGCAGCCCAGAGGGGCCCAGATCCATCCCTTCTTGCCCAATTATTAGGGCTGCTGGGCTGCCACATCCAGGCGAGTGCTCGCCCCAGATCCTAGAACCGTGAGGGAGTTGAAGCAGAAAGGGGTTTATCCCAGGCGGCTGGGTGGCTTCCAGAATGCTTGGAGAGCGGGAGCAGGGCCCAGGAGGAGCCACCCAGCAGACCCAGCTGCACCCATGATGACCAGGCAGGGGCCGCACCACCAGCGCCCAGCCCGCACCTGCTGGCTCCTGGTCCCCCCACCTCTGCTCTCCTCAGACAGAGACGCAGGTGTCTCGGGCTCTGCCTTTCTGGCCACCTGACTGCTTCCAAATGAAATCTCCCCCGTTTGCATCAGGAGGTGGACCCGAAGCGATGCCAGCTTCCAGCTGCACCGAGGGGGCCTGCAGTGGCGTCATCGCCTCCTGGAAGCCCGCCAGGTGAGCCCAGGCCCCCCACGGTCCGTTACACCTCCTCCTCTCTGTTCCCAGGCAACATGATTGCCTCCGTAGAAAACCTGACGGAATTCACAAAAAGCTATTAGAATCAATGAGTTTAGCGAGGTTGCAGCACACAAAATCCAAATACAAAAATCGAGTACTTACCTACATCCTAGGAACAAACAATTGGAAATTGAAATGAAAATCAGTTTTACTTAATATCACGTCAACTATATTAAAGTTCTTACGGATAAATCTGACAGAAGATGAGACAGATCTGTGCGCTGAAAACGGCAAAACCTTGCTGATGGAAATTAAAGAAGATTTAAATTAATGGAGATATAGCCCTTACTTATAGGCTGGAAGATTCAATTCTCCTCAAATTGATCCACAGATTCAAAACAGACCCAATCAAAATCCAGGCAGACCTTTTTTTTTTTGTAGAAATTAACCAGCTGATTCTAAAATCTATATGGAAATGCAAAGGACCTAGAATAGGCAGAACAACTTAGAACAAAGTTGGAGGATTAATGCTACCTGATTTCAACAATTCTTGTAGAGCTACAATAATCCAGACAGTGTGTTACTGGCATAGACATTGGCAAACAGAATAGAGTTCAGAAGTAGACCCACCCATATATAAACAACTTAATTTTGACAAAGGGGCAAAGACAATTCAGTGAAGAAAGGATAATCGTTTCGACCAATGGCGCTGGAACTATTGAATATTCATAGTTTCAAACGTTCGTAATTTACATTCATGTAAAAAGTTAAGTTTGGATTCATAACTTGCATCATATACAAAAATCCACCCCAAATGGATTATAGTCTTAAATGTGTGACAATAAAACTTCTGGAAGAAAGCATAAAAGAAAATCCGTGTGGCTTTGGGTTAGGCCCAAAGACTATTTCTTAGTCACACCACCAAAAAGAATGACCCATAAAAGAAAAAAATTTACTTTTGCTCTTTGAATGACACAGTTAATAGAATAAAAAGATAAGCCGTAGGCTGGGAGAAAATATTTGCCAGATATATCAGAATGAAGATTTGGTAACTCAGTAATAAGAAAACAAACAACCAGTTTTAAAAATGGGCAAAAGGTTTGAACCGATATTTTACCAAACAAGATATCTGGATGGCAAAAAAGCACAAGAAAAGATGTCCAGCATCATATGTCATCAGAGAAATGCAAATTAAAGCCACAGTGAGACATCACGACACGCCTGTTGCACTGTCTAAAATCTGAAAGTGCTGGTGAGGGTGTGGAGCAACTGGAACTGTCCCTGGTGGTGGGCTGCAAAATGGCACAACTACTTTGAAAAAGAGTTTGGCTGATTCTTGTGAAGGTAAACCTACACTTACTATGTGATCCAGCTTTCCCACCGCAGGCACTTACCCAAGAGAAAAGAGGGCACGAATACATATCCAGACCAAGACTCAGATGTTTACAGCAGCTTTATTTGTAACAGTCAAAACTGGAAGCAACTCATATGCCCACTAGCAGGTAGGGGCATAAATTCTGGTCCATCCGTACAACGGGACACTCTTCTGCAAAGAAAAGGAATGGATTGTGGAAACATGAAACAGTGAGGATAAGTCACAAATAAGCCAGATGAAATGTGTACACACCGTGTGAGTCTAGAAAATGCAACTCATCATTGGTGACAGAAAGCAGGTGAGTGGCTACCTGGCGGAGGGCTGGGGGAAGGAGTACAAAGGGGGCAGGACGGGTCTGTTCATTATCTTGGTTTGGCGATGGTTTCGCAAGTGTATACCTAGGTCAAAATGATCAAACTGTGCACTTAAATACGTGCAGTTTGCGGTATATCAGTTATAACTCAACGAAGCCGTTAAAGAAACAACTAGGACAGACTAAGTCTGCCCTCTACTCAGACTCTCCACTTCACTTGGACGGGAAGCCCGGCTCATCCACTGGCCCAGTGGGACTCATACCCTCCAGCTTCTCCCGGCCTGTCTGCCCTCCTCTCTGCCTTGATCACTCAGCTCCAGATGCAGCATGTGTGCTCTTCACACAACTGTTCAAAGATATCAGGCATTTGTTACCCGGATATCTCTGTGGTAAGCTCCTTCCTTTAAGCCTTTGTTAAAATGTCACCTTCTCAATGACACCCACCCTGACCACATTATTAAAATCACATGTCTTTCCCTATTCTATTTTTTCCATAGCACTTATCACTGTCTAATGAGATAAGGTAATTTACCCATTTTTATGTTAACTATTTATTGTTTGTCTTTCCCCCCCCCCACCCCAGAATATAAGCTTCATGAAGGTGATGTTTACTGTTTTTCCCCCTGATGCATGTCGAGACCTGGCACAGAGTGGGCTTTCAGTAAATACTTGTTCAGTGAATGCATGAATGACTCACTAACATGTGAGTAGTTCTGGCTCAGGCAGAGATAATAACGTATATAACCTACATAAATGCTGTTATAAAATCCAGCTCAGAAAATGCTGACATACTTCTTTTGAGAAATGGAAATTCTTCTTTTTAATGGGGTTGCATTTGTCTATTATTTCCTTCAGGATTTACACATTTTATAAATTTTTTTCCATTTCAAATTCACAAAAATCTTGTTTAAGGCGTCCTCTAAAAGCTTTGCTTTTCACATTTATGCCTTTATTTTGGCTGGGATCATGTCTCCTGTTGTAAGTAAGAGGGTGAGGGGTCCTCGACGGTGGGCTGGGTGGTCTCTCCTCCTCGCGGATTTGCGATGCCCTGACCCCTTCTCTCGAGACCACCACCTAACAGCTACGTCTGGACCAAATGCCTGCATAATGTGGTAAAACTTCCCTTTCCCAGTTGTTCAGTTTTAGGCACTTTCTATCACGTTCCTGCTGTGACAGACCAGGACTTAGCTTCTGCATCCTCTCCTCCATCTCCCTGTACTTGGGATCATTTTCTTCCGGCCATTTTCTCCCATTTTCTGGGGGTGAGAATTCCTCATAGTTGATTGTTAGTTCTTGTATATCCTATACTGTTCTTACTTCTTCTCTCTATTTTAGAAGACTTTTCTCAAAAGTACTACTCAACCCCTCTGATAAATCTATTAATAACGGCATCTTATGTTTAATTTCCAGGAGCTGCTTTGTTTTCTCCCCGTTCCTGCTCTGTAGCACCGTCCTTTCCCTCTCATGGCCACACTGTGCTCCAAGGACAGAATTTTTCAACAGTGAGAGGTACGGGCTGGAAGGAGAAAAAGGGGCCCAGCTGGGGGACCCGGGGAATTCAGGTGGATAAACAGCCCAGGGGAACTCTGTCCCATAAAATATAATGTGACCCAATTATGTCATTTTAAATTCTCTAATAGACACAGCTTAAAAAATGAAAAGAAAGAGGTTGGAATGAATTTTAAGAAAGCATTTCTTTAACCCAATAGATCCAATACATTTTCATTTCAACATATTATTGATACAAAAACGTATTAATGAGATATCTCACATTTTTTGGTGCGTCTTCGCAACTGGGTATGTAATTTACACTTCAGCACATCTGGACTCGCCACATTTCAAGTGCTCAAGAGCTGCACGCGCTAGACAGCTCAGGCCAGCTCCAGGCTCATTTCAAAGCTGCCCTGGCTCCCCCAAGAATGTCCTCCACTCTTTCTGGAACCTGATCCCCAGCTCTGGCCACCCCCCTGGCCCATCACTCCTTCCCAGATCCCCGCCAGCCGGGCCTCACCGGCCCCCGCCTTGGACATCATCTGTATTTGTGCATTTGCTCCGGGTTTAAGCCCTTTGAAAGTGCTGGTTCCCCAGGAATTGCCCCGTCCGTCTCTCCACCAGGTCTGGTTCTGTGACTGGCATCCTTGGGCTCCACGTATGAGACCAGCTCTGCTGTCCCAGCCTCAGTACCCTGGGCTACTGACCAGCCGACCAGCCTCTCAACCCGGCTAGAAAGGCTGCAGCCTGAAGGTTTCAGGAAAGCTGGGACAGGGCTCATCCCTGAGATCCTGAGCCCTGGAGCCGGCAGGCGACCAGTTTCTGCCCAACCTCTAACTCTGGGTGGGGTGCGTCTCCTACGTGTACGGGCAGTTCTGGTCACGACTGGCTCAGGAACTGGGGTGGGCTAGGGGGCTGCCGTTTCCAGGGCCTGCGCTCAGCACCTCTGTACTGGCGGAGAGAAGGCAAAGCCAGGATGAGGCAGGACAGGGGCCCCCAGTGGTCAGGCCAGGGGCCCCCAGTGGTCAGGCCAGGGGCCAGGGGTGTGGAGTGAGGCCCAGGGCATCCGGGGAGCTCCGCCTGCCCCAGCCCTGAGGGAGGGGGTGGGCAGGTGTGCCTGGTGAGTCAGCCCTGGGCCCCGCTGCCCTCCCGATGACTTCCAGCTCACACAATAGCACAATCGGGTCACTGCCTTTGGCTGTGGCTTCCGTTGCTACCCAGGGACTCAGCCCAGGGACCTCTAGGGACAGAGGGAATTGGCTATGAGAGGTCTTTGTGTAAATCTGTCCTCAGGAAGGAGCCAGGGTCACGGAGAGCAGGGCTGGCCCAGGAGGAAGAGGAGCCGGTCCAACGAGCTTGGACCACTGGCCTCTGGGTGTCGGAAAGTGACAGGGGAAGCTTATCAAAGTGGTGTGGATTGACCATGCATTTTGAGCGGGTTTGCAGACAAAGGAGCTTGAAAGTCTGAAGCCCAAGAGAGGAACCCAGTCGATGGACGTCTGGGCCGGGGACCTCCCCCATCATAAAAAATCCCTGTAGCGGAGAAGGCAAACCCAGATTCCTTTTAGGAAAGTTAAGCCACATTGTTGGGGATGACAATGATTTTTTTTTTTTTTTTTTTGGTAGATAAATATTTCTCAATCCTAGGAAGATTTTTGAATTAAATATATAGATGTTTAATCGAATTAAATTATAGCATTAATATTTTTGAGATAAGAAACTGTATATTTGGTAGTTCATGTATTTATAAAATTTAAAAGAATTTGGCTAGTTAATTTAAAATGTATAATTGAATTTAGACTTTTGAATTTAGGTTGGAATCTTAGTAAATGCATAAACAGCACTGGAGTATTTAAGAGAGCTTAAGACTTAACCATATTTATACGTTTAATTTATTAGATTTCCAAGGATTACTCAAGTACTTGGAAAGGTTTGTTAATTACATAACTTAAGCACTTAAAAAAGGAAATTTAATTAATAGACATATAAATGAATTTAAAATACATAAAGGAGTTTAATTCCATTTTTAAATGAAAACAGACATTAATCAAAGTAATTATAAGGAATTGTCTAATGCTGGGTTTGTAAATAGAATAAGAAGATTTGTAAGCTGGATTTTAAAATTTAAGGAAGAACCAGGGTTTGGTAACTGTATTTTTTTTTTAACTCATGTAACTTCCTTTCGGATAATCTTTTCTATTCTGACACATGCTACAAGATGGATGAATTTTTAGGACATTATGATAAGCTCACCAAAGGACGAATACTATATGATTCCACCCATATGAGGTCCCCAGAGGAGTCAAACTCACAGAGACAGAAAGTAAATGGTGGGTGCCCGGGACTGGGGGGAGGGGCTGGGTAGTTAGTGTTTTTAACGGGGACAGAGTTGCAGGTTGGGAAGATAAAGAAGTTCTAGAGACAGATGGGGGGGATGGTTGCACAGCAATGTGAATGTACTTAGTGCCACCGAACTGCGCCCTTAAAAATGATGAAGCTGGTAAAGTTTGTCATGTGTATTTTACCACAGTTTTTTAAAAACTCACAATAGGTCACAGGCCACGTGTGGTGTCTAGTTTAAAGGATTTTCCAGAAATGCTGTGGTAGATTAGGCAGATAAGAAATAACAGCTCTACTGAACGAGACGCTGGGCTCCTTTCCAGATGACACGTGATCTTAATCCGAGATGCAGACCCAGGGGCCGGTGGTCTGTCCTCCCACAAGGTTTGCATATAAATCAAAGTACCACTGGGACCTGGAATATACTTTCCGGCCAACGTGCGATCATATGCCCAGGCCTCCTTCTGAGTGTTTAAGGTGGGTTCGGTTTAACTCTCATTAAGCCAGAGAGAAGGATGCGATTTTCATATTTTACAGCTTCCCTTCTTCTCTCTCGTTAACCAGCAAATATTTGCTAAGCTCCTTCGATGTCCAGGAGCACAGTGTTAAGAATTTTGAGAAAAGTTTTTAGGTTGAACCTTAAGAAATTGCCAACATTCAACCATTCTGACCTGGAAAAAAAAAAAAAAAAAAGGCAATTTTGTGCTGTTCAACCTGATCTAGAGTTGCTGACAGTCTGATGGGAGAGAGGAGACACACACACACAGAGAGGCGGGCTAGCGGCAGCCAGGCACAGACACACGCCGAGGTCTCCCAAGAGGGTCAGTGTGACCAGGAGGAGGTGGGGGTGAGGCTGGGACGCGGGCCCGATGGGCAAAGTCACGCTTATTACAGAATCGGCCGCAGAAGGGAGGCGGGAGTGCCTGGCAGAGCCTGTCTGTGGGATTGTGAGAACCTAGTTTTGATCAGGAGACGCTGAGAAGCTGAGGGGCCAAGGGCAGCGGGATCGTGCCAGCTTCTGGAGTTTGGACGTCATCGTGCCTGTGGGCAGGAAGGAGCGGATGGGCCTTCCTAGCAGCCAAGCGAGGAGATGGAAGCCCGTGTCCGGGAAGGACTGATGATTGAGGGGAGGCAATAGGCAAGGCAGTGTGGTTGGCAGTTCCTACTCAGCACGGGGCGGTGGGGGGGGGGGGCAGGAGGAACAGGGAACGGGGCGCTGTGAACCGGGGGCCCGTGAGCCCCTCACGGAGGAAGAGGTGGTGCGGGGCTGGAGTGGCCGTGGGAGCTGCCCGAGAAAGGCAGGAGCAGGTGATGAGGTGGGGCGGGGGGAGGACGGGAACACAGATGGAGACAGAGCTGGGCTGACCAAAAGCCAGAAAGATGACGGAACTTCACCTAGACTATTAAAAGAAAACATGTGGATGCACTAACCGTTCCCAGCCAAGCAAGCATCTTTTTCAAGGGCGTCCTCAAGGCACGTTCAGGGATGAAAGGACTGAATCCACTGCTCCTTTCTCTCAGGTTGATTCACGCAGAGCTATTCGACAAATACTGAGTACCTACTACGTGCTAAACACTGCTGACAACACAATATCCCCGCCCTCGTGGAACTTAATTCCAGCCCTGCGAGGTGTGTGTGTACAGACAGTAAATAATAACCAGAGTCAATCAGGGAATTATCCAGGATGTCAGAGATTGGTAGGTACTATGGAGGGGAAAATAAGAGCAGAATAAGGGAGATCAGCGTGGCCAGGGCGGCTTCACTGAGAAGGTTCTCAAGGAATCTTTCTAGATGACCTAGATAACGAATTCAGTATTCGGCACCATCCACCATGCTGTTAACTGACTTCGTTACATTTTAAAATTTGACAAACAGGTTTCTAACAGGCATTTTTGATGAAAACATTGACTAAAGATAAAATTATTTTCTAATACCACCAGAAACCAAGCAAAGTCAGCAGCAGAAATCTCTCTCCTAAATATTTTTCTACAACCAGTGCAACCGATGGGACACTGATTTTTATTCACCCAATTTTGGTCCATGCCATTTAAAATACATAAGAATTTTAAAAAATGTACTTTTCGGTCAGATCATTCATATCCACTGTAGAAAATCTGGGAAATATTAGAAAGTGTGAAGAAAATAAAATGTCACCAATTCCTTAAAATGATTTCTAGATAGTTTTATAACCAAGGTCGCCATTCCCACCTAAAAAAAAACCCCAAAATACAAAACAACAACCCTAAAGATCTACCACGGGGAGTCAAAGGCTGAACCACAGTAGAGATGGGTTTTCTCCAAGGAACGAGCCAAAGCACTTCAGCAAAGATGTTGCCCTCAAACCTCCAACACCGAACGCGACAGGTGATGAATTAACATCTATTTGGACATCTGCATTCTGGTTGGGCAAATATGTTAATTGGTTTCATTACTTCAAGGTCATGCCTTATTATTATTCTCTACTCGTCATGGCATTGGAAGGGAGCTCCTGGTCTTTGTAGAAAGGAATTCTACATCTGAATTCCATCTGTGACTGGACCCATGTTCTAGGTTGAAATCGTTTGAACCAGGGCTCCGTGGTCCCACCAGCAGATGTGGTCTCGAAACTCGGATTACCAATGGCTTCATTTAGATAATAACTCAGCATATTAATCTATTTTTCCCTTTTCATTAAGATCATTTAACAGGCTGTACAAAGGTTCTAAGCATTTTACATTATTATGCAAAGCAGCTCACCTTATCTACACATATGATAACGTCTAACAGTTATAATATCACCCTTAAATGGCTGAGCAGAGAGTAGGTCTGCACCCGTGCTTCCAAGGCCATGAAGGCACAGGGGTTTCAGGACTTGGTGGAGGTCATGCTGCTGGAGTGACCCAGGTCAGGCCCCCCATAGTACTTACCAATTTCAGGCTTAGGTCCAAGGTGGACGCCAAAGTTGCAGTTCAACAACCAGGAAGGGAGGACCACCGCTTCTTTGGCCTTGGGGTTTCCCCAGGCCGTGACCTATTCTTCCACGGGCTCACCCATCAGCAGGAGCTCGAGTACACGGATCTGGTCCTTTGGTTCCTGACTTTGGCTGCAGAACCTGGTCCCCGAGCCGAGCTTAGGAGCTGGCCAAATGCCCGTCCCCTGGGGAGGAGGCCATGCACTTTAAGACACTGTCACCGTGAGTTTTTTGGGTTTTTTAAAACATCTTTATTGGAGTATAATTGCTTTGCAATGGTGTGTTAGTTTCTGCTGTATAACAAAGTGAATCAGCTATACATGTACATATATCCCCATATCCCCTCCCTCTTGCGTCTCCCTCCCACCCTCCCTATCCCACGCCTCTAGGTGGTCACAAAGCACCGAGCTGATCTCCCTGTGCTATGCGGCTGCTTCCCACTAGCTCTCTATTTCACATTTGGTAGTGTATATATGTCCATGCGTGGGTTTTTATACCAGCCGTCAGGCTCATCCATCTTCAGTAGTGACTTCCAGTCAAGCAACAGGACCTCTCCCCCCCGCCCCCAGGATGGAACATCACGTGTCTTCCCAGTTAGCTTGTGAGGCTGGGAGCTGTGCTAGGAGAAATCCAAGCGGAGGTGCAGGCAAATAAGGAGTGGTTTGGTTTTTTCTGTTTTAAAAAATCCCATTCTAGTCATTGACAACCGGATGTTTCTCTCCAGACAAGGCACAGAAAGGGCAGGCTGTGAGGCTGCAGGAGGTGTGCACACAGAGTGGGAGACAGAATAGTACCTGCCGTGCCGGCTCCACTACCCACAGGAGGTCCCGGGAGCCCCTGCCCTCCAGTGGGTATCGGCGCAGTTGAGGAGCTCGTGGAGGAGCGTTTTCTCACGGGTGGAGCTGTTACCCTCCAGGTCTGAATCGCTGTATCCGGCAGTGGGGTACCACCTGCTGAGAAGAGGGTGCTCTGGGCTGCATGTTTGCATCTGGCCCCCCAACAGAATCTGGTGGTGGAGGGATCCCACTTCTCCAGTTTCTTCCTTTAGGGTAGTTTGCTGTACATGGAAAAGATTGCTATCAAACCTGTCATCTGATGATATCCTACTTAAGAACTTATGAGACTACCATCATTTCCCTAATATGGCAGTGTCTTGATTGAAGAATTATGCTTTTAATTTTCCTGGTCACCTTCCTCGGAACAAGCATATATTTTTAGTATGTCCAACTTTTCCCATTGCCTCTAAGTTAAAAAATATCTGTATTGCGATAATTTTTTTGTAATATTTGTAACGCAATAGAAAACTGCATTTTCTACCATGAAAGAGGTAGAGCCTTAAAAAACCAAAACTTTCTTTTCCAATCCATTCAAGTCGCCAGCATCATCCACATAGCGAGAGCAGCCAGAGAACCATAAACACATTTGTCGACCCTTGGAACCCACCAGTAACGTGTGCGTATTAACTAGGTACGCGGTACCTCCAGGGAAGTGCTCGGAAGAGGCAACCCGCGGGCCCGTGAGGGGTCAGGAGGTGGGGCCCTCGGGCGGCGATGAGGTCGTGAGGGTGGGGGGCTCCTGAAGGGGGCTGGCACCCTCATCAGAGCAGCCGGAGGGCCGCTGGCTCTCTCTCCGCCACTGGAGGGTCCAAGTCGGAGGTCTGCAAACTGGGAGGCCCTCGCCAGAGCCCTGCCACGCTGACACCGCCACCTCAGACCTCCAGCCTCCAGAACCGTGGAGTAAATCTGCTGTTTCTACGCCACTCGGTTACCGTATTTTGTCCCAGCGACGGCAGCTGAGACAGGGCAAAGGTCTTCAGGACCTTTGGTTGTTGGCTTGTTCAGCTTTTGCCTGACGCTCGATGGCTACGGTGCTGCCAGCTGGGGCTGAGAAAGGTGAGGGCTTCTTCCCAGTGACATGGAGAAAACCAAGGGGTGTCCCCCTCAAGAGAGGTGACTTCCAGGGATGCGGGCTTGTCAGCTACCCAAGTGAGGATGCGGTCAAGCGTGGCGTTGGGGCTGCAGCTCCCGGAGGAGGAGTTGGCTGGAGCAGGACCTCTTCAAACGCTGGACGAGGCTGAGCTCTAAGAGAGGGGGCGGGTTGGCTCTAAGACCGCAGGGTGAGGACCACGCTCCCTGAGGGCCTCCTGGGGCCAGAGCTCTGGGTGGGGCCCCTGAGGAAGCCCACGGGGAGTGAGGGCAGCGTCACGTGGGTCACGCGACACACGGAGGCCTGGCTGGCGTCCCCTGTGGTCGTGGCCACATCATACGGTCCTGTCCAGGGCGCCACCCCAGCCGATCCCGCACGACCCTCAATATGGAGGTGGAAGCAGCCCTACTGACTTCTGCGCAAACACTCAGAAAGGCTGGATAATTTGCTTGAAGTCACGGGGCCAAGAAGGATGACCCAGCACTCCCACCAGAGCGGCCACGTCTGGACAGGGGAGGCTGTCTCTGGGGACAGCAGAGGGCGCCCGGGCCAGGTGTTAGAGCGGAAATGATGTTAATTACATGAATCATACGCTCACAGATGAATAATGCTGGATTCTAGTGAGCAAATGGCCAAAACTAGACCTGTGTTTATTGAAAAGTAGCATTTTAAAAGAATACTTTCAAGCTTTTTTATCCTCTCAGTTCTGAACTTTGGTCTTGAGAAATTATTCTGGCATTCTGGCGCTGGGCGGTAGAAATGGTGAGAAAAGGTAGATTATAAACCAGTAAGTACGTAGAAACCAAAGACAAAACTGTAAGGCACCAAAAATGCTTTGTTTGGAAATGTCAGAGTTTCAGGAGATACAAAGATTCTAATTTACAATTTAAGACTTTAATTGGTCTTTGGAAGAGAAGATGCACTTTGGAAGAGAAGATGGAGTTTTAGCTCCTAGAAACAGGATTTAATGGCATTTGGCAAAAGCCACTTGTGAAGAGCCTGGTAGTTCCAGACTGTAATGCACAGGCTGTGAATGGAAAATGAAGGCACATTTGATGCAAACAAACGAGCAGAGACGACCTTATTGTCCTCTGCTGTCTGTGCAAAGAGGCAAGGGAACAGCAAAACCAGATTTGTCCAGGCAATCTCTGGCCAGGCAGGAAGGTGATGGCACAAGTGCCACCTGGACAGAGCGTCGGTGGTCCACACTCCAAACCACACGGGTACCCTGCCTGGCACCCCCTCCCCCGCACCCGCTCTATCGACAGGCTCATACTGGGACGACCAGTTCACCCTTCGCTGGCCCACCTGGTGCTAGGACGTCCCGGAGTGCAGAACCTCAGAGATACGAATCCTGATTGAGCCCACGCAGCTGGAGACTCCTACACGGTCGTTTGAGATTAAAAATAATTGTCAATGACAACTATAAGCCTTAAAGAAGTTCCTGAAGCCAAAATGTGTGTCTGTAGCGTGTCCTTTAATTGTTTCTTCCTGAACTGCTGTGTAAATCAGCGTTTCTGCTGTCCAGGCACTCACCGTGTACAGGGATTCCCGCAGGATGTCAACGTGGCACACACAGCAGGCAGATCAGAGTCGGGAGGAAGTGGGATTTCCATGACAACGTCCAGAACCCACCTGTTTTGGCTAAGGTGATGGCCTGCCTCACTAACCCGGAGCTCTATTCTTATGTAACTAGGTGCCCCCAACCTCAGGTCCCAGACACCAGACGTCTAATTTCAAAGGCAACAACTAAAGATACAACGAACTCACAGAGAACAGGAATGGCAGATTCAGTGCAAACTCTCACCACATACCTTACTTCTCCTGGAAGCCTCCCCGGCCGCTGTTGGGAGGGCGTGGCCCCGAAGCCAGAGTCCTGGGCTTGTCACATGCCCCACGAGGCACCAGCCATGCCCCGTGCAATCACCTGTGCCTCACCTTCTCCATCTGCGTGATGGGGACGATCCCAGGACCGCCTCGAGGAGCTGGGACGAGGATGCCATGTCCGGCCCAGAGGGAGCGCTGAGCACACGTCAGCTGTGATCAGCCATGGGGGCACCAAGGCCGTGCCCTGTGGCTCTGTATTCCCGGTGCCCAGTGCCCTTGGGGGCTCGACAAAGGCTTTCCCGAGCGCATGGAAGGCAGGCGGGACGGAAGGCAGGCGGGACAGGGGAGAGGAAAGCTGGAGGGGGGAGAGGAAAGCTGGAGGGGGGAGGGCTAGCTGACAGCAGTTTGGTGAAATATTTTTAACAGATAATTTCCAAAGAGTAAAGGTAAGATCAAGCTTGAGATTCTGGTTTCTCTTGGAGTCGCTCTAATTAAAATTTATTATTTCAAGATACAAAAATGCGGCGGTAGAAAAAGAAAACACACAAGTAATAAATTTGTTAGAACACCTCTCTAGAAATGCTCTCCTTCGGGCACTGAGCGTTTCAGGAAAGGCTGCAGGGGCTCCTGCCCCATCGCTGAGTCCGAGCTTTGCCACAGATGAACACACACAGAGTCGTGTCATAATACTTTTTTATTACAATATCCAAAAAACTGAGTATGCAAGTTTAGGAGGTCTCAAGACCCCTTCCTCAGCTGTAGGAATGTGCCATCTCAAGAGTGTATATTTAAACTATAAAGGAGTTCAAATGTAAAGAAAAAAGAAAATGCAATTTCTTCATAAACATTCTGTGTCTCCTACTACCAATCACATATCCTTTTGTAAACCCTGAAAAATTTCCCTGTAAAGCAAATTTTATATACATATATATATATATATATATATATATATATATATAGTGTGTGTGTGTGTGTGTGTGTGAAGTGTTGGTCGCTCCCCTTTCCCAAAGATCAGCTGTTTTCCTTAATCATCTGTATTAGTGTCAACAAATGGCTATAGATACATATTACTTTGAGAATTAAATATATCATTGTGAAATTGAAACGAGCCGAAGGGCAACAGGAAAAAGCACTATGCAGATGGCACATCTTGGGGGAACATTTCCGAAACCTCTGTCTTTCCGAGTCTCCGGACTGACTTTCCAGGACTTCTTTTCTTTATTGCAAGTGCAGCCCCAAAGGCACTGGACAGCTTCTCCCTTCCCGTCTCACCCGGTGGTTCCAGTATTGCTACGCGTGCCCGGGGTCACCCCCGGAGAGTCTGGGAGCTGTGTGAACGCAAATGACACAGATCCAGGGATGCCGGGACCAGGACAGGTGGTCCCTGGGCAGGTGCCACCCAGGGCCCGGCCCCGCTGTCACGTGCGCTGTGGCTCATGGAAGTAAGGGCAGCTCCGGTGCATCCAAACCGCGCCCGACGTCTTTAAAGGGGGGGGGGGGTTTGCTGGCACGAGCGATTTGAACAGACTAAGGCTGGCTCCCACGGAGAAGGAATAAAGTGAGCCGACTCGCCCCCTTCCACCTCCCCGTCACTAAAACCGTCCAGGAGGGCCTGGGACGGCAAAGGAGGGCGGATGGCAAACGACCCGACCCGGACAGAAAGGGAAACCAGCTGGAGAGAGCAAGGACGGGACGGCCGCCAGGAGCGGGCGTGCAGGAGAGGCCGGGCCGGGGCGCCTTTCCGGGGCGCATCCCCTGCGCTCACTGCAGCGCCCGGACGAGGTAGAGCTTCTCCCCGCGCTCGCTGGTGAAGATGGGGGCCTTGTGGTAGTGTGCCACCAGCTCATCCATGGTGTGGAAGCGCCGCTGCCCGATGCAGTAGACGTCGTCCACCAGCTGCACCTTGAAATGCTTGTTCTTCCCTGATGCTTTGAGAGACACGGAGAAGTCACTGGGCTGCAGGGGAGAGAGAACACCAGTTACCACCCGGCCACAAGCCGTGAGCAGGGCCGGGGACGGGGCACAGGGCTCTGCATCCACACCCGGGGCGGGGGGGGGGGGGGGGGGGGAGGGGGGGGCGGCCCCTGATCTTCGCGATGACCCGGAGGCCGGCTGAGATGCCCATGTTCTGCAGTGAAGAAAACGGACGCTTTGCTTAGTAGGGTTTCGGTGCTAAATGTATGTCGTTATTTGAAAACTGGAGACTCGTTATGGAATGGACGGCACCAGTGTTAACCGGTGTTAAATGTTCATCTCCCCGAGCTATTTCTTGAATTTGTAAAAAGTGATTTCTATACAGGCAGCAGCTAGAAGTTTCACTTTCTCTGACTTCTACCACTATTAGAAGTTCACCCAACAGCATGGTGCTGGCACAAAAACAGACACATAGGTCTATGGAACAGAATAGAGAGCCCCAAAATAAACCCACACACCTATGGTCAATTAATCTACAACAAAGGAAGCAAGAATATACAATGGAGAAAAGATAGTCTCTTCATTAAGTGGTGCTGGGAAAGTTGGACAGCCACTTGTAAAGAATGAAATTAGAACATTCTCTAACATCATATTCAAAAATAAACTCAAAATGGATTAAAGACCTAAATGTAAGACTGGAATCCATAAAACTCCTAGAGGAAAACATAGGCAGAACACTCTGACATAAATTGTGGCAATATTTTTTTGGATCTGTCTCCTAAAGCAAAGGAAATAAAAGCAAAAATAAACAAATGGGACCTCATTAAACTTAAAAGCTTTTGCACAGCAAAGGAAAAGAAACCATCGACAAAATGAAAAGACAACCTACTGTGAGAAAATATTTGCAAATGATGTGACCAATAAGGGGTTACTTATATATATCCAACATATATAAACAGTTCATACAACTCAATATCAAAAAAACAAACGACCCAATTAAAAAAATGGGCAGACGAACAGAATAGACATTTTCCAGAGAGGAAATGAAGGTGCCAAGAGGCACATGAGAAGATGCTCAACATCGTTAATCATCAGGGAAATGCAAATCAGAACCACAAGGAGATATGACCTCACACCTGTCAGAATGACTGTCATCAAGAAGAACACAAATAACAAATGTTGGGAGAGAGTGTGGAGAAAAGGAAACGCTCTTACACTGTTGGTGGGAATGTAAATTGGTGCAGCCACTGTGGAGAACAGTACCGAGGTTTCTCAAAACACTAAAAATAGAACTGCCATATGACCCAGCAATTCCACTGCTGGGTATATATCCAAAAAAAACAAAAAACCCAAAATGCTAATTCAAAAAGATACATGCAGCCCAACGTTTCTTAGCAGCATTATTTACAATTGCCAAGGTGCAGAAGCAACCCAAGTGTCCGTCAACAGATGAACGTATAAAAAAGATGTGGTACACATATACAATGGAATACTACTCATTCATAAAAAAGAATGAAATTTTGTCATTTGCAGCAACATGGATGGACTTGGAGGGCATTATGCTACGTGAAGAAGTCAGGCAGAGAAAGACAAGTACTGTATGATATCACTTACATGTGGAATCTAAGAAATACAACAAACTAGCGAACATAAAAAAGAAGCTGACTCACAGATATAGGGAACAAACTAGTGGTTACCAGTGGGGAGAGGGAAGCGGGGAGGGGCAATATAGCGGTAGGGGATTAAGAGGTATAAACTTTAGGTATAAAATAAGCTACAAGGATATATTGTACAACAAGGGGAATATAGCCAGTATTTTATAATAACTGTAAATGGAGCATAACCTTTAAAAATGGTGAATGACTACATTGCACACCTGTAACTTACAGAATATCGTACATCAACTATATTTCAATTTAAAAAATTTAAATTTTTCTAATTCTAAGCTATTTAAAAATAAATATTTTAAGAGCAGTGGAAAATTCTGGTTGCATTTTAGCATGGTCCATAGTATCCCAGAGGCGGCTATACTATGGTTCACATACAGATTTTATTGAGAAATGTTTAAATTTGCGATTATGTCAGTGCCCTACGTATATGTGAATGTATTATATTTTAGAAAGATATTATTACTTTTATTAAAATTAGTCTTTCATCTCATTTATTGAAAAATATGTAGGGTAAGACATTGAATGAGGAATATTCTTTGGGGAAAAAAAGTATTGCTGAATTGGATAAACGATTGGACTCACACGAGACAGGCCACGCCCTGGATGCGTGCACATGAGAGCACAGCATGTATGCTCTACATGGGTTTCTGCTCTCTTGGAAGTGGCCATCCAGTGGGGAAAACAGATAAAGAAGGAGCTGGTATATAGGTGCAAACTGTGCTGAGTTCTGCAGAGAGAAAGGAGAGAGTACTGAGGTGGCGCAGGGCATTTAAACTCGGGGCGGGAGGTCAGGAAAGGCCTCCACAGAAACCGGACCTGGGCGCGAGAGGCGCGCTGGTGGGTGAGTGCTGGGGAGGGGAGGGGGGACGTCGGTGAAGAAAGGGAGAGGGTCCTGCCTCTCCGGGGGCACTAAGTGGCCGGCGCGGCTGAAGGAGAGGAGGACGGACACTGGCCTCCCTCAGTGGCCTCAGAATAAAACCCAACCACCCACCACGGCCCACCAGGGCTGTGTCACCTGTCCCCGCTTCCCCAGATCCGACCAATGAAACAGAAGGATGCCCTTCCCAACCCCAGTCCCATTTTCACTCCTGTTCATGTGGTTTCTGAGCCAGCCTTTGTCCCCCTCCTTGGTCGACCATTCCCGTAGGTCTCAGCTCACAAGCTGACCACCCTGGAGAAGCCTCCCCATCCAAACCGGATAAGCTCTGCCCCCCTTGGCTACTGCCCAGCAGAAAGCGTCCTGACGCATCAGGCCGGGTAGGGCGGCGTCTAATCCACGGCTGTGTTCCGCAGGGAGCCCTACGGATGGTGGGAGCCGGATAATCCAGGTCTAAACTGAATTCCTAGGCCAGGCTGCCTCCTTTCTCCAAACCCAGGTACTGCTGGTGACCACCCACCAGCCCGGCCCCTGCTTCGTGTCCCTCCCAACAGGGCAAAACCAGCAAGCACCCCGCCCCCGTCCTCTGGCTTTTACGCCGACTTTGCAAACATTTGATTTAAGGTGTACAAATCTTGCAAAACAAGAGATCACTCCATATAAACGAATGACAACTCAGGGAAATGGGGGTCTGAGAAAATCCAACTCTGGGGCGGGCTGCCACCTGTCACAGACGTCGGCAGAAACGCATCTCAGAGACAGATGGATTTATAGTTTGTATTTCTGTGTCCCTTTGCCCCAAACCGACCAAATAAAAACAAATCTTTAAGGGAAAAACCTCACCTTATCCCCATACTAAACCCAGGGCTTGACGACTTGGAGGAAACCCAGGAAGAGACAGGAAGTTTTATCTCTGATTAGGCCTTGGGCTATGTATTATTTTCAGAATCATGGCCATTAGAGGATTAGGGGCCCAGAGCAGGTGGGGAAGGAGACACAGAACTTGAAAATTATTTCCCCAACTTGATCTCTTAGAAATGAATCACCATGGGGTGAAGATCTTCTGAGCCAGCCCAGGAGGGCGACTGGGGATGGGGCGAAGGGGCCTTGGATGGCCCCTCAAAAAGAATGAATCATGACGGACGCTGATGTCACGGATGACCCTGTCAACCAGCGAAACAGCACAGAAGGACATTCGAAGTAATCATCTGCGCAATTCTCGAATCACTACTATTTTCATGAAACTGAACACGATGGATGCGAGCTGGCCTCAGTGTTTTCAGTATTCCCACCCAAGTTGGATGTTGTATACGGTTTTGAAAATGGAACAAACTAAAACAGGTACCGCCCGACAGGTGCTCTGCACCGGATGGCCCGGAGCCTCGGCCCCGGGGCCACTGTCACACGGTGATCAGTCCTGGCGGGTGAAGGAGAAGCTCTGTGGGCAGTCACTACGCCCCTGGGTCCAGCAGCACATACACACTGCGGACCGCTCAGCTCTCTCCTGGGGCTTCAGGTTTTTGTGAAGTCACGTTTAGTTTCGAGCATCTGTTAATTTTTATAAGCATATACATTCTGTGCCGTAAGTCTGTGCCTTCAGATAAAGATAGAAGGCGACCTCAGTTTTATAGTTTAGCACAAGCCGGGCACTGAGCTCGTTTTAGAGATACTTTAATCAATTCATAGACAAAGTGGCATCGTACGGAGGGAGAAGGTGAGTCAGTCAGAGTCGGTATGTGATAGGCTCAATTTTAATTAAGCCCCATGGTCAACAGACGACTCTGAATTTGCTTTTAATTTAAGCTCCTTAATTTAACATCATGGTGTGTCACGTGTATATGCGCATTACAGCAGTAAAACCAATGCAGCAGAGAAAGTAATTTTTAATCTCTGAGTAGAAACCTTGAAGTTAAGGACGTAGAATGAACTAAATTTATGTCAAGCAGGGCTGCTGAACCTTTGGGGAAATCTCAATTCAGCATGAGTACATTTTCCAATCTATGTACTAAAATGCACTGTTACGTGTTAACCACTGAATTCTAAACGAAGCCTGAAGATGAACTGGACCAGTGGTTCTCAAACTGAGCTCTCAAGACCGCAGCATAAGCATCTCCTGGGAATCTGTCGGGTGAAAAATCGAATTCTCAGGAACCCCTGAATCCGCAGCTCTGGGGCGGGGCCCAGCCATCTGTGTTTCATGAGCCCTCCCGGGGATCCTGACGCAGTTTGAGAAACGGACGCTGAGCCAACCACCAGAAGTGTTTTCAAATGCTCAGAGCCATGAGGACAAGACAGGAATGCAATTTACGGGCTAAGTAGCCTCTCGAAGGAGGCGGCTCCGCGGCCAAGCTCACCCCGAGGCAGCGGATGCCCTTCAGACTCTGTCCTGAGAAGTCAGGCCCTGCTCTAGACAGTCCCTGTGGGGAAGCCCCCTGAAGGGACAGCAAGGACTCTCTTCCCTTCACCCCGAGCCGGCCCCCTGGATCTGACGGAGACACGGCTGCTCCAGACCCAGAACGAACCTGCCCCGCACGACCCCTGAGAACTCGGCCCCGTCGGCCTTGTACACGAGGGCTGTGATCCTTCCAGGCTCAGCTCCCAAACAGCCTCCGGGGAGTCGAGGGGAGTCGAGCGAGGAAGGACGGAGCCGCACTCGCCTGCACTGGCGGGGGGTGCCGGCGGGAGGGCTCAGCGATGCTCTAACGCTAAGCTTGTCACAGAACCTTGACACGTGTCTGCTGGCCTGTCTGCATTGAGCAAGAGGACCGAGACCCACCAGCCCAGCATCTGCGGCGCGAATGATCTGGAGACGCAGGCCCACACGAGGGAGTGCTGTGCGCTTCCCATGCTGGGTACAGGGTGAGTCCCTCATCCAGAGCCAACAAGCCACAGTCATTTCCGAGGTAGGGAGAGAGCTGGACCGGGAACCCCTCCCGGTGGTGGGAGCTCGAGCCAGAACTGCTGCGGGCCTGGATACAGGGTCTCTGCATCATCGAGAAGCTGAAGACACGCTTTGTCCAGGACCCGGCTGTTTCACCCCAGGACGTGCTCGGGTTCAGAGGAGCGTGTGTACAGGTGCAGCAGGGGACAGGGTCATGAATGTCTGAGCAGGACCACTCATGCTGGCCCCAGGTGCCGACATGCCTCACGTCCACCACAGGAGTCGATAAACACAGGAGGGGACAGTTCATCACACAACAAAGTGAATGCGTCGACACGGACTGAACGAGCTCACAAAGTGTGGACAAAAGAAGAAAGTAAGAACAGAACAGCCACAGTGCGATACCAATGGTACAACCCAGAAGCAGACAGAACCAAAACAGACAAACGTAGGTCTAAAACGGTAAAGAAAACGACCAGCTCACAATGAAAGGGAGCAGTGATCTCTGGCAGGAGGTGTGGTGCAATCAGGAAGCACACACAGGTATGGGAGTAGCTTCCAGAGGGCCAGCAACGTCCTACCTCTTGACCTTGACCTGGGCCCTATTTTTCGACCTTCCTGACCTGGGTTCAACAAGTACTTTTTTTTTTTTTTTTTAATTTATTTATTTATTTATTTTTGGCTGTGTTGGGTCTTCGTTTCTGTGCAAGGGCTTTCTCTAGTTGCGGCGAGTGGGGGCCACTCTTCATCGCGGTGTGCGGGCCTGTCACCATTGCGGCCTCTCCTGTTGCGGAACACAGGCTCCAGACGTGCAGGCTCAGTAGTTGTGGCTCACGGGCCCAGTTGCTCCGCGGCATGTGGGATCTTCCCAGACCAGGGCTCGAACCCATGTCCCCTGCATTGGCAGGCGGATTCTCAACCGCTGCGCCACCAGGGAAGCCCCTCAACAAGTACTTTTCAAATGAAATTTTTTGGGTATTACGTGTCACAATGAAAGATGTCCTAAAGGTGCAGAACTTGAAGCTGGAAGACCAGGCTCAGCCACTAGTGAGTCACGGGGCAGGGGCACATCTCTCTTCAAACACAGCTCCACTCTCCTGTCCACCCCCCACCCCGACGTCCCCTCTTTGGGGACACCAATTACATGTATGTTAAACCTCTCACTTGGTCCTGTAAATCTTAGTTCTGTTTACGACAACAGAATACCGTAAACTGGGTGGTTTAAAAATGACAGAAGTGTATTCCTCACGGTTCGGGAGGCTGGAAGTCCAAGGTGAAGTAGCCAGGAGATTCAGTGTCTGGTGAAGACCTGCTTCCTGGTTCACAGCCAGCCATCCTCTCACTGTGTCCTCATGTGGCAGAGGGGCCAGGGAGCTCTCTGGGGTCTCTTTTATAAGGGCACTAATCCCATTCATGAGGGCTCCCTCCCAATCCCATCATATTGGGGATCAGGCTTCAGCCTATGAATTTAACAAGGTGGGAAGTTGGGGGGGAAGGACAACATGCAAACATTCGACCTGTAGCAAAATCTCTACGCTCTTTTCTGTATTTTCTGTCCTTTTATTTTTTTGCATGTGTATCCTAACATCTCTCTTCCTCTGAGCTATCTTCCTATTTACTAATCCTTTCTTCAGCTGCGTTTAATCTGCTGTAAACCCACCAAGTCCTTAATTTCATTTACTGTATTTTTTAGTCCTAGGATTCTCACTTGATTCTCCCTTATTACTTCTAATTCTCTGCTCAGATTGATCTTGCTGAGTTTCTTGAACCTATTCATCCATATACCTGAAAGACTGCATTTCAAAACTCAAAATCTGGACTTCCTTGGTGGCGCAGTGGTTAAGAATCCGCCTGCCAATGCAGGGGACATGGGTTCGAGCCCTGGTCCGGGAAGATCCCACATGCTGCAGAGCAACTGAACCCATGTGCCTCAACTATGGAGTCTCCATGCTGCAACTACTGAAGCCTGCGCATCTAGAGCCTGTGCTCTGCAACAAGAGAAGCCACTGCAATGAGAAGCCCACACACTGCAACGAAGAGTAGCCCCCGCTCAACGCAACTAGAGAAAGCCTGTGCGCAGCAACGAAGACCCAATGCAGCCAAAAATAGAAATAAATAAATAATTTATAAATAAATAAAAACTCGAAATCTGTGGGTCTGTTCTAATGTCTTTTTTTTATCCCCCCTTTGATTTTGGTCATCCAGTTTTGTCTCCTGGTAATTTTTCTTTGAATGCTGCATATTGTGTACAAAAAAAATCAAAGAGACACCCTGAGGTTCTCAATGGTATTACTGCCCTCCGAGAGGGTTTGCTTTGCTTCTGCACCCGGGGTGGGCAGGGCACCTTAGTTCAATGAGGGATGTAAGTAACTGATTACAGTGTGGTGTTATTCCCAGTTTGCCTTTGATCCCAGTGTATAGACTTTTGGGGGCCCTGCCCCCTCAGTGCGCCTGACCTCCCATTTCTGCCTCCCAGCACCACAGACTACTGAAGGTCTACTTCTCTGCTGCTTTGTGTTTGTCTCAATGTTTTGTCCAGCTTTTCTAGCTGTTTTCAGCAGAAGCACCGGTCTGCAAGAAACCAGTCCACCATGAGCAGATGGTCACGTGACACGGGCAGGCGGTGACCCATCCAGGCCCCAGTTCTCCACCACAATCGTGCTGCTGAGAAGCAGGAGAGCTGAGTCACTGGCTCCATTACCAGGCTGCCTGCTCTCCTATTTTGGCTCCTTTACTTACTGGCTTTGAGACCTTGGGCAAGTTTCCCAACAGTTCTTCAGTTTTTGTAACCACGGAACAGAGATAGCTCCTGAAACTGGGAAGAGACTGGGGCAGTTGAATAAACTATAGTAATGTCAGAAGCACAACGTCTTTGGGGAGGTATTAAGCAAAACTGTCACCTAGTGCCCCTTCTTTAAGTTCCTTCTATGAAGCTTTATAAAGCCATCAGCATCTCGTCGATTTTTTAAAACGTCTTTCAGTTAAAGTCTCCAGAGAACATACTTTCCACACCACTTACAAGAGGCCTACATCCTGTCACAGAAGCACTACACCGCACTGCACCTTGATCAGTCATCAGTGCTTGCTTACATGGCTCTCCTACGAGGCTCTAAGCTTTCTGAGGGAGAGGCTCCTTCTTTCTTATTTTTATATATTTGGGAGAAAAAACTGGGCCTGATACATAATAAGCACTCAACAGATGGTCGCTGAGCTAACTGGCCCAGGAGTGACTGAGGCTGTACAGACCCCTACGTCTGCCACCTGGTACCTCTGAGGTCTCCTCCTGGGTTTCAGCAGAAGGAAAGGAACATCGCTGACATGAAAGCCACCTGTCTGTTCTCTCTTTAAACACAAAGGGCAAAGCACGATCTCCTGAACTTTAATTTTCAGTTCCTTTTGTCTCCTATCTTATTATGGTCCTGTTTTCTACCTGGGCTACTCGTACTATTTGTCTACCGCTGTGTAACAAATCTCCCCCAAACCCAGTGGCTTAAATAACAATTTATAATTGGGAATTTGGGAGTACCTTAAACCTTGACTGACCTGGAGCCACCAAGCTCCATCAGGCTGTCGTGAAGACATGGGCTGAGGCTGCGGTCATCTGAAGGCCCAGCTGGGGAAGCAGGTCCACATACAAGGTGGTCCGCTCACATGAGCCGCTCAGAGGCCTCCGTCCCTGGTCTTGCAGCCTCCATAGTGCTGCCTCAGCACCTCCACAACGCGACGGCCGGCTCCCCACAAATCAAGCGATCCCAGACGCAGCAAAGCCACGTGCATTTACGATCCAGTCCCGGGAGTCGCCCACCACCTCTCCTACCACAGCCTGTTCATCAGATGTGAGTTATCAAGTGACACCCTGCTGATGGGGAGGCCGTCACCTCCACCCTTTGAAGGGAGGGGTATCAGATGATTTGTGGACATCTTTTTAAGCCACCGTGGGACCGCAACTTGTGAAAGCTGCCTTGGGCTGCACTAAAACCTAGACTGGGTCCTGTACCTGTTTCCAATTTTGGAACACCTAGCTTCCGTCCTCCCCTCAATCCTATCTTCCTGCTTCTTCCCACTGCCCAAACTTCCCCATGGTTCCCTTTCTCCTTATTTGGTATAATTTCTCTTTGCAGAATACCGTGCTAACTTTTCAAATTCAGTTCGAACATCACATCACTTCTTGTTCTCTCCTTCCCTCGGACTATTCTTCGAAGGATTGACTTTTCTATTCTCACAGTTTTTGAACCTGGGGTCCTGAAGAATTATCTGTTAGTTTAAGTCATTCACTCACCTGACATTTTAGGAAGTCATTTTCCAAGGGGAATGTGAGGACAGCTGATAGACTGACAAAAAACCACCCCCTCTCAGGGCTTTTATTATTATCACTATTTTTTTTTTAGGTTTTAGGTCCCTATTTGAATATAATCCCTCTAAGTACTAGAACCTGATTGAACTCCACGTCTCCACACCGGGATCACAGTAGGTGCTCAATAAGTGCACTGACAGGTGAGTCTCCAATTTGGAGCATCTCTTCCACTATTCGTTCCTTCAGGTAATTCTTACATCTTACCTCTTTGCAATTTCTGCTCACAACAACTTTTAGAAAGGAAAACCAAATTATACCCTCTTTGATACTATTTCTACAGCTTCACCAACTTGATCCATTGTTTCAAACACTTGCTGAAAAGCACCTTTGCATTTTTATAAAGTAGACGCCCTGGTCAAATGTTTCTCTCCTTTACTCAAGATTTAATCACGATTTTCTCATCACCAGTATTAAAAAAAAAAAAAAAAAAAAAAAGGAGCACTGAGAACAGCCCATAATATCCTTTGCTTCATTCTCCATCCCCAATAGCCTAGGTATTGATATGATTTTTTTCTAAGCATGTGGCTGTGAAGAAATAATAGAGGAAGCAGGGACCTTGCTCCCAGGCCCTCCTGAGTCTTTTTTTTTTTTTTTAAATAAATTTATTTATTTATTTATTTATTTTTGGCTGTGTTTGGGTCTTCGTTTCTGCGCGAGGGCTTTCTCTAGTTGCGGTGAGCGGGGGCCACTCTTCATCGCGGTGCGCGGGCCTCTCACTATCGCGGCCTCTCTTGTTGCAGAGCACAGGCTCCAGATGCGCAGGCTCAATAGTTGTGGCTCACGGGCCCAGTTGCTCCGTGGCATGTGGGATCTTCCCAGACCAGGGCTCGAACCCGTGTCCCTGCATTGGCAGGCAGATTCTTAACCACTGTGCCACCAGGGAAGCCCCCTCCTGAGTCTTTAATAACCTTAAAATGTCCACGTATCTTTCACTTCAGATTTTAGGGCAAGATGAGAATAGAAGTGCCCCTTGTGTGGTCTACTGAGCCTCCCAGGTGGGCACTGGGTGGATTTCTGGTCATGCTGGTCTTCAAGCACCAACAATTGATACAAATATTTAACGCTCTCTCTGCCCCCAAAGAGGGGTCACCTTGTCGGTTTCTTATCAAAAGCTGTATCATTCTTTCCCCCTTGTCTGATACATGGAAATTTTTCTCTCTTTTTTGCTTCTTTAAGGAAGGTATTCTTTTGTCCAGAGAAGTAGTTCCTTTGCCAAAGAAACCTGAGAGCCAGTGGGCTGAAGGCAGATTGTACTCCGCTGATCAATACTCTCCCGGTTCTAATCTCAGAAAAGTGGCCTTCCAGGTCCATCACCCATTAGATCACCGCCACCCCCAGCCGTCCAGCAGAGCCTTTTTAAATCAAAATTGGCTCCCTCTCTATACAGGAGCTCTACTCTTTGTGTTTACATCAGTTTACCTTCTAACTGGCATTTCTATTCTCCTATAAACGTGTCTCTGAAATATTTACTCTATAGGCCTAAAGCCAATCCCACAGGTGACATGATCAAATATTATGGCTCTCATTAGCTTCTGAAATAAAGTTGCTTACACAAGTGAAGAGAAATCGACCAGCAACCACAGTACGGCCCTCAAAGTCCATCTACCTAATCTTTCAACGGAAGTGTTTACGGTCCATTTGTAAGTTAGTATGTGCATGTGTGATTATCCCTCTCTGCGTCCCCAGATGCATTTCCTAAAGTTAATGGGAACATCTCGGAGGACAGACTTTTAGAATACTGCCCTTGTCCTTCTCTGTCTTTTGGCCATGCCATGCCTGGAGTGACTTATCAATAATAAATGGTATTATATATTTACACATATCAATTGACAGCTTGTGGCATAAGTACAGACAGGGAATCAATTTTGATTAAAAGAAGGCTATACCAGGACTTCCCTGGTGGTCCAGTGGTTAAGACTCCACGCTTCCAATGCAGGGGGCGCAAGCTCGATCCCTGGTCAGGGAACTAAGATCCCACATGCTGCGTGGCATGGCCAAAAAATAAGAAACTAAAATAAAAATAAAAGAAGGCTCTACTGGACGACTAGGGAGGGTGATCTAACAGAATGATAGAACAGCTTTCTGTGTTACAAGCTCCGTGGGGCGACTCTTTTATTTCTCTGTGCTGCTCTTGCCGTGCTACTGAGGCCACGTTTAGGAACCGCTTGGTAACAGCGCCGTGAGAAACACCCACAAATAGGCCAAAGGCGCAGCTGAGACTGAAAGGCTCTGTGCTGATGTAAACCGGAACCACAGTGAGGCACCACTTTGCACCTATGAGGCTGGTGATTATGAAAAAACAAAAAACCAGAACAACAACTGTTGGCAAGGATGCGTAAAAACTGGAACCCTTATGCACAGCTGGTGAAAGGTAAAGTGGTGCAGCCGCAGTGGAAAACAGACTGCGGTTCCTCAAACAATTCACCAGTGAATCACCATTTGCTCCAAAAACTCTGCTGGGTATAGACCTTCAAGAACTGAAGGCGGGACTTGAACAGACACTTGCACACCCATGTTCACAGCGGCATTATTCACGGTAGCCAAAAGGTGGAAGCAACCCACGTGTCCTTTGACAGATGATGGATAAACAAAGTGTGGTCCATCCATACAATGGAGTATCATTCAGCTTTAAAAAAGGAAGGACATTCTGACCCAGGCTACAGCATGGATGAACCTTGAGGACATTATGCTGAGTGAAGTAAGCCAGACACAAAAGCACAGACACTGCGTGATTCCACTTATACGAGGTACTTAGTCAAATTCATAGAGACAGAGAGTAGAAAGCAGCCTGGGGCTGGGGGAGGGGATAGGGAGTTATCATTTAATGGGGACAGAGTTCCAGCGAGGGAAACGGAAAAGCTCTGGGGAAGGATGGTGGTAACGCTTGCACAGCAATGTGAATACGCTTCACGTCGCTGAACTTGCACTTGAAAATGATTACAATGTTCAACTTTTACGTTATATATATTTTGCCACAATAACAAACATTTTTTTAAAAAGCTGATGTGCTAAAAACTGGTGAAATTCCGGTGCAAACCTTATAATCTGGACAGAGGAAACCAAAGTAGCAGGATTGGTGAGGACACGTGCTCTCCTGCCTTGGAAGTTACTGCAGGAATCGGCAGGGGGGTCCTGGCAGAAGGGATGCTGAGAGGAGGGGCCTCGGCGGGGGTACAAAGGAACCCATCATTTCCTTCAGATCACCCTCGACACGGCTCAGACCCGGCTCCTGAACCAAAAAGGGTTGCTCCCCTCTGGCCTGGGGTCAGGCAACAATCATCCCTGAACTTGACGTTTTTCTATCTCACCCTCCTAGAAATGCAACAGGGACTCTGCCCGGCTCTGGCTGGCACACCCACCGGGCCTCCTGAGTATCTGAATATCGGGAGTGTTAGTGAGATGCCTCGGACACCATCTCCGCTGGGCAAGTACGTTCCTCGCCCGCATCTTGCTTGAGACCAAAACGTAAGTGCTTCTTGTAGAATTTCTTCTGCAAGTCGCCAAGGAACTGTTTCCAAAGGACACGCGGTGAAGACCCCTGGCAGCGGGGAGAGAAGAGGCGGGCGTGCCTGCCTCCAAGAAAGAAATGTTCAGCAAGCGCCGAGCAGAGCCGAAGGCAAACGTTCCTCCCTCTGTCCAGGCTTCTCACCTCGCTTCACAAGGTGCTTCCCCTTCACCAGGGGAAGAAACCACAACCCGGGCAGAAAACACCCGCCGGAAGGGCCCACGTGCGCCTGCTGGGGCGGTAGCCCCCCGCCCCTCATGCCGGGTCTGCCTGTGCGTGTGTGCTGTTAAAAACAACAGGTACAGTTCAAAGAAACCCTAACAATTTCAACCATTTTCTCTCATTGCTAATAGAGCGCAGTGACCATCAGACTATAAGCCTTTCACCTCTTCTGTAAACCAAAGGGAGCCCTCGGTCTAGAAGACAAGCCTATTCAGGGTTATTTCTATAGTTGTTTCTTTCCAGCTGTAGCTAAAAGTAAAGACTGAAAGGTCTACACGTTGCATCCATACACACCTTTCTAATACATTAAGTGCCAAAAACTTATTATATTTGATCCAGTTTTTTTAAATTTCCACTACAGCTTTTTAATATTTGGGGGCAGTGCATGGTGTGTCATCCTGTTGGCCCTTGACTCCTAGCTCCGCGTGGGACTCCAGGAAATGTTCTCCACATTCACGTGTGGAGATCGATTGTCCACAGCGTGCGCGTGGACAGTCTCTATTCCTAACAGGGACTAGCGATTTTACGTGACAGCAATATAAATGTTTACATCAAGGGAGTTAATGATCTGAGGGACTGTTATGAAAACACTTCTGAATACTATCATGGATGAATTATTTACTTTGACACAGTTTTCTTTTCTAGCTTGAGAGAGTCATTTTTCAGTTGCCAGTGGTTTACTGGACGACCATCTCTCTCCCCATTACACTTGCAGGCCTGAGGAGAGGGCGTCTGGACCCTCTGGCAGGTGGCAGCAGTCATGAGCCAGAGGCCACCGGGTCCGACCCAAGCTCACGAGTGCGTGAGCAGGAGCCCAGGGGGCAGCGGGCACAGAGGAAGGGCTGGGCATCCCCCTGCTGCGGCCCCTGCCGGGTCCCCGTCACCCTGAATCCACACGCACGTTCTGGACAATCGACCTCCACACGTGAATGTGGAGAACACTTCCTGGAGTCCCACGTGGCACAAGGCGTCAAGGGCCAGCAGGACGACACACCATGCGCTCTGCGTGCGGAGCTGGCCGTGATGGGGCTGGCACAGCCGTTACGCCTGTGAGCACAGGATCCGCCGTGGGACCCAGGAGCGCGCCCGCAGGGAGGTTTCCCAGAAGCCGAGGTGGCGGAACGAGGCGTGAAGGCTGTGTGTGCACCGGAGGGGGCGGGGACTGTACCCCGGAGTCCTCCAGATGTGTGCAAAGGTCCAGAGGAAGAGAGAGCAGGGCCCACGCAGCACGGCAGGAGCGCAGGTGTAGGAGGGAGAGCTTGGCGGGGCTCTGGGGCCTGGAGGGATGCAGGTGTGGACAAGGGGGACCCGTCAGCTGCCATCAGCCATGTGACTGAGACACCCCAGAGCGTCCGCTGGCCCAGCCCGGCCTGCACGGCCTCCCTCTGCAGGTGCCATGAGGCAGGTGGGTTTCAGGTAACAAGCCTCTCTCTGCTCTGCTTTCTACATCATCTCCCTCCAAACAAAAGGGATTTGGTCCTATTTACCTTCTTTTACCCATAATACAGCAGAGATGAAACTCCATCCGTATACACTACTACTATATATAAAACAGATAACTAACAAGGACCTCTACTCAGTACTCTGTAATGGCTTATATGGGAAAAGAATCTAAAAAAGAGGGGATACATGTATACGTATAACTGACTCACTCTGCTGTACACCTGAAACTAACACAACATTGTAAATCAACGACACCCCGATAAAAATTTTTTAAAAGTTAAAAACAAAACAAAACTCCATCTAAAGCCCTTCATAATAAATGATAGCGTTGAGGCTGAAATTCCACGATTCTCAAGTGCCTTCCGTATTACTGAAAGGCCGGTTATTCTTTGCCTGCCAGTTCCGTGCGCTGTTAACAAGATCTGTGCCAACACAGGAGCCCCGAGGTGGAGCTCGAGGTGGAGCTCGCACAGAACGGAACCAGCAAGGCCCCGCCTTTGGGAAGAACTGGGAGCCACACCTTTAAACGAGGCCTCGGGCAGCTTAGGGGTCCTCCAGGGGCCCCAACAGAAAAGAGGACACACTGAGCGGGGGCCACTATTGATTATACTTTAGGGACTAGCTTTAGATAGGACTCGTGTCTTCTTCACTGACCCCAGTATAGGGTGCGGGGCTTTGCATCTTCTTTGGTTTTTTTTTTTAAATTTATTTATTTATTTATTTATTTATTTATTTATTTATTTATTTATTTATGGCTGTGTTGGGTCTTCGTTTCTGTGCGAGGGCTTCCTCTAGTTGCGGCGAGCGGGGGCCACTCTTCATCGCGGTGCGCGGGCCTCTCACTACCGCGGCCTCTCTTGTTAAGGAGCACAGGCTCCAGACGCGCAGGCTCAGTAATTGTGGCTCACGGGCCCAGCTGCTCCGCGGTATGTGGGATCTTCCCAGACCAGGGCTCGAACCCGTGTCCCCTGCATTGGCCGGCAGATTCTCAACCACCGAGCCACCAGGGAAGCCCCTCTTCTTTGGTTTTTTAACGTCCAGTGTTGAAGAGACAGTCAGGGCCGATGAGGCTGGGGTCTGAGAATCAGGTGACGAGGAGTGAGCTCTTCTTAGAGAAGTGCCCAAACGAAATGATCTTAGTGGCCCTTTCAGGTTTAAGAATTAAATATGCTTGAGGTGAGAAATATTTTTAAAAATCTAGGCTTAAAACTTCCATCAGGTCCTGGGCCAAAAGCCTGACAATTAAAAACAACATTATGTTTGCAACCGGAAAGATGCGTACAACAGGCTTTTTCTTAACATGAATGAATTTATGAGGAAATATCTAGGGATCGTGGTGTCAGACCATGGACTTAGGAAGCTTGTCAGCAAGTCTCTGCAGGAGGGAATTCAGGCCATGCTGCTCATCTTCTGAGCTGTGTAGGGAGCAAACCTCACTCTGCTCTGGCTCTGAAGCCTTTCCCATCCTCTGCCAGAAACGCACTGCAAACACAGCTGGCTTGTCACCAAACTCTAAACAGCTAAAAAACGAACAGAAAACACTTTCCGGAGATGAATTCCACTCAACAAAACCTAACGGTCTACATAAAATTAAGCCTTATGGTAATTATAATCTTCACCTTTAAGCATCTTTATATTTCTTGGAAATGTAGTAGTAAGCAGAAATGAGTTTAAATAATTGCTGTAAATATGTATAAAACCATGAAGATGTCACAACAGGAACCAGGGGTTTTCAAAGTGTGGTCCCTAGATCATCCACATCACCAGAGAATTGCTAGAAAGGCAAATTCTTGGGCACTTTGTGGGCTGTTGGGACCAAGCCCTCCAGAAGCTTCTGGCACACCTGCAGTTTGAGCACCACTGATCTGGAGAGATGGAGTGATGAAACTGCCTGAAAACAGGGTTTTGGTTAAAAGTTCCAATTACTATGAGAAATGCAATTTGAAAAATATAGCAAGGAACTATGCTAATCCTTCTATTCTGTTTCTTCCTGGCCAAATAGTTTTAATAGATTTTTTTTAAAAGAGTAGGAGATGAAACCCAAATAGACTGTTTGTGTGGCCAATATATACAGTAAGTTATCTTTAGCAAGTCTTTTCACACGTGAATGTGCTGTATGACAAAAGATGAGTATCTAAATACTACTGTCGGACACAATAAATAAGCTGAAACAGATGCTCTCTTTGGGATCCTTAATGTCTTACAGAGAAAAATGCCTTCCTATACCACACGCTTATGCTTTGCAGACCTCATCCTAGTTGTAACCTGTCACTTTCTATAGTAATGGAAAAAATAAAACACTGACCACTTACAGAGCACACAGAAATCTAGTTACTGGTTATTCTTCATCGTAAGTACAGCTTCCTAACCATATCCACAGGATAAGACTGAACAAATATATAAGGATTTACGATAAGCATCAGAAGGCAGGTAGGAATTTTGAATTTGCTAGATTTAATGAGGTTTGGATTAGGAGGTGGAGGTATAATGGTTAAACATGGAGAATAAGAAGCCATACCGTTTCATCTTTAGCTGCTGAGGATAAATGACAATTGCAGATGAAGGAGGAGAGAAAGGGAGGGGGAGAGAGAAGATGAAGAAAGAACAGTCGATATTAAGATTCAGGACAGGAAAGAGAGCCAAAGCAGGGTGGTCCGGTTCATTCACTGACTGATAAAACATGTCTAACAGATACCTCTGAAACACCCAGCATATCACTGACCCGGGATATTGCAGGATATGCCAAAGTTTTGCTTGTTTTTCTGAAATATGCACATCCCTCCCTCCCCCCCCCCCTCCCCCGCATCCATCCCCTGCAAGCACAGATTTCCCAGGACTCAGAGCTGGGTATATTTTTACTTTTCAAAACAGAAAAATATGAAATATTTTTAAATGCACAATATCAAGCAAGAGTCGAGCTTATTTATCTTGGAATCACTCAGGATATTTTAAAAATGAAACACATCTTGAAGATGCACTCTAAAAAAGCCGTACTTACAGAGGAATCACAGGTCCTGCAGTGACCTCAACCAAAGGCGAGCCCTGGGCCCAAAGACCACAAGGAAGGAAAGGAAATTAAATGGGGAGGCCTCTGAGTCCGGCAGGAACGCTGACCCAGGAGCTGTGCAAGATTATGAAGCTAAGGGCTCACACCGGCCTGGCGGTGGCTTTGGAAGCCAGGCTCTCACCTTAGAGATGCCAAGATGAACAGAGAAAAAGACAAAGCAGGGGAGGAAAGGAGATGCGGAGACAGTGGCAGGAAGCAGAGGCAATGGACGGCGGAAAAGGAATAAGCAATGGACTTGTCCATCTGCACGTCCGGACGGTTCCTCACAGCTGCAGACGACAGCTGAGGACAGACTGGCTATGAGCAGGAAGACAGCGCAGCTGGCCTCTCTCTGTCGTGGCCCTTCAGGAGAAGAGCAGCGACACGCCTGAGAGTCCCCTGAGCATGCCTTTGGCACAAGGCAGGCGCACGAACAGCAGAAAATGCCACACGTCACGGCGAGTTCCATCAGGACAAGCAGCCCTCCGCACCCTCGGGCCACCTGGCAAGCCTTCAGCCCAAGCCAGTGCCACCGTGGGTGCAGAGCTGACCAAGTCCCAGCAAACAAACCCCTTCCTCTGCCCCGGGAATCAATGGTCCCAGCACACGATGAGATGTCGTAGCTTGGTTTTCTAAGTTAAAACAGAAGGAAAAAAATCTGGAAAGGCTCCCATAAAAAATGGTTACAATAAAATATAAACAATTAATGTCTCAACGATTTAGAAAAAGTTAGCTTTCTCTCTAATAATGCGAGACAAATGCGACACTGGAGCCTCTGCAAGTTCTGGGATGGAGGCCAGATAAAGCAAGTACCCCTCCACCTCCAAAAGGACTCGGTCCCGAGATCAGACAGTGACCGCTGCCTGCATGTGTCTGTCCCACGGAAAAGCGACAGGTCCTCCCTAAGCCAGCGTGCCCCTCCACCTTCTGCCAAGGATGGTCCCCTACCCCAGACCCGGAAAGAGGGACATTGGGCACTGTCTCCACACTGGGGGGCCGCTTTCGCCCCTCTCCCTTCTAAGACGTCTCTTCAAACCCAACATTCCTAAATCAAGACGATACTCCTCAACTCTGGATCATACCTGTCCCCTGATCACCTCCTACTGTGATCGGGTTACCGGTGCTTCCTCTGAGTTTCTCTCAGGAGGGCTGGAAGTGCTCCGGACCCGATCTCTGAAGCCTGATCTCTCCGCCCTGATCTGTGCACGGAGCTGACCTCACGTTAGAACAACTTAACGTGATGTCCTGCCAGAAACCACCAACTCTGGATAAGAAAAGCTCAGGGATATCATATGATATTTGTCTTTATGGTATCGCTTATAGGTGGAATCTAAAAGAAAGGTACAAATGAACTTATTTACAAAAGAGAAGTAGAGTCACGGATATAGAAAACAAACTTACGGTTACCAGGGGATAAAGGGGGGAGGGCTAAATTGAGAGAATGGGATTGACATACACACACTACTATATATAAAACAGATAACGAATAAGGACCTACTGTATAGCACAGGGAACTCTACTCAATACTCTGTAATGGCCTATATGGGGAAAGAATCTAAAACAGAGGGGATATATGTATATGTATAGCTGATTCACTTTGCTGTAGACCTGAAATTAACACAACACTGTAAATCAACTATACTTCATTAAAAAGTTTTGAAGAAAAGCTCAGCATTCAGACTTCAGATGCAGTTAACGTTCAAGCCCTGTGCGCTTGCCGAAGCACAGGGCAGGCGCCGCCGTCTCCACGACCTGCCACCACCATCAGGGGGGCCAGTTTCCACCACCATCACATCTGCCCCCCTCTCTTAAGGGGAAAATCACTTCTGGGGCCTTGAACTCCTCCCAGATCAGTCAACAGGGAACCTTGACTATGCACTTACTTATTGTGGTATCAACCTTTTCAGAAGACAACAATTACAGTACATAGCACGAGCTTACTAGTCTTACAGGTTGCGTTTAAAAAATTAAACTGGGACTTACCTGGTGGCACAGTGGTTAAGAATCCGCCTGCTAATGCAAGGGACACAGGTTCGTTCCCTGATCCAGGAAGATCCCACATGCCGTGGAGCAACTAAGCCCGTGCACCACAACTACTGAGCCTGCGTGCCACAACTACTGAAGCCTGCACGCCTAGAGCCCGTGCTCCGCAACAAGAGAAGCCACCGCAATGAGAAGCCCATGCACTGCAACGAAGAGTAGCCCCCGCTCGCCACAACTAGAGAAAGCCTATGTGCAGCAACGAAGACCCAATGCAGCCAAAAAAAAAAAAAAAAAAAATTAAAAATTAAACTGAAGTCTACAGGAACCAATACAAAGTAATTACACTGGACTCTATCTTCAAAACTCTCCTTTTGGGGGGACTCACTCTGGAAGGTGTATTTGCAGGGATCGACAAAACCGGTTTAGTAGTACCTCCACAATGAAAACACAAAAAGGCTAATTCCTGTGACACAGCCCAGTTCCCCAAGACGGGCTCAGCCACACACCTGGAACACAGACCTCCGAATGTGTGCTGGAAACCAATCTGCTCCAAGTCGAGAGGCCTCATGCCGCCGACTCTGCTCACACACACAAACTCCTCTCTCTCAACAACTCTCTTTTCCCTTTCCGTTCTCTTCCTAAGTGCTTTAAAAGCTTTTCAGAAGTAAACTCAGTGGTGCCTGAGGCAGAGATGTACTGAGGATTACACGGTTTAAAAAGTAAAACCGACCAACCAACAAAAGGCTGTGTCAGAAACCGGGTGCCCGCCTTGCTGAGAACATCTGATGTGTCTCAGACCCAGAGAGGAAACAAGGTCAACCGCCAGGGCTGAGACGGTGCCATTAACCGGGAAAAACCAGGGGAGAAAATGACATTTGAGTCTGCACGACAGAACAGGGGTGATCTGAGTCAAGAGGCAGCAAACCTTCAGAAGCTAACAACACACTGTACTTACCGTGCCATCTGCAAGAACGCACCTCCCGGAGAAGAGGTGCAGCTAAGGCCGGGCAGTCCAGGCGGATTTCAGCCCAAGGCAGAGCGGGGCGTCTCAGGACACAGACCAACTGTGTTCATCCCTCTTAACATGAGCCCCAAATACCCTTGCTGTTTGAGGCCATTCACACACCTGAGAAGGGAATGGCACACACACGCACACACATACATACTCTCCGCTTCCTTCGAGCGTTCCACTCACCGAGGACTCTCTGTCCCTGATGAGCAAGCCGCCCTGCGCGCCCCGTGCACAACGCACACGTGTACACATCACACACACACACAGACACGCACACACGTGCACACACACGGGCACACCCCTCTGCCCCCCCAACCCCGCACTCACCGAGGACTCGCTGTCGCGGACGAGGAAGTCGCCCTGCACGCCCCGCGCGTTGAGCGCACACTCGGCCTGGTGGCGCGTCACGTTGCCGTAGTACCACTCGCGGCCCGCGAACCGGCCGGCGCGCGCAGGCCCCGCGGGGCCAGAGCCGGCGTGCGGGGCCGGGCCCTCGCTCAGCACCACCACGTAGTTCTTGGGCACCAGGCCGACCTGGCCGCGCGCGTTGCGGCAGCGCCACCACTCGGGGTCGTTCTCGGGCTTCTCGATCACCTCCATGGTCTCGCCCTTGTCGAAGTTGAGCTCCTCCTCGGTGACCGAGCTGAAGGGATACAGCGTCTGCACCACGTGCAGGACCCGCGCGCCCTGGCCGTTGCTGAGCGCGGCGCTGGGCCGCAGGCTCGGGCCCCCGGGCGCGTCGGCGGCCGCCTCGTCCAGCTCCTCCAGCACGTAGTTGGACGGGAACCAGCCCACCTGCCCGTTGTAGCTGCCCCGCCACCAGCCGTCGCTGCACTTCTCCATGACGGTGACGCGCGAGCCCTTCACCAGCGACAGCTCGTCCTCGCGCTCGGCCGCGTACGCGAACTTGACCACGGCCGGGATGCTGAGGTCGTAGATGCGGTCGGCGCCGCCCCCGTTGGCGGGGAACTCCGCGTCCATGCTGGGTGTGGGCGATGCATCGCGTGCGCTTGTCTTCCTGCGGGTCCTGCCGAGGCCTGCGGAGACACGGCAAAGCTCAGTGCGGGGACGGGGCTCAGCGCGCGGGGACCCGGCATGGGCTCCACGCGCGCACGGGGCTCAGCGTGCGGCGACCCGGCAGGGGCTCAGGGCGGGGCCTGGTCCAAGGGGCAGCAGCTGCACCTGAGATAGGTCGGACTGGGTCCCGTGGCTGGTGACCAGCCAGTCACCAGCAGAGAAGGTGACAGTGGCTAAATGCCTGAAAGCTGGGAATTACCAAAACTGATCTCTCTGCTTTCCTCAAAAAACTGCTAGAGCACCAGCAAACCGAGAGGATAAAACAGTGTAAAGTCTGAAAATGATTAGAGCATCCCCGTGCCACTACTACAAAAGACAAAACAAAAACAACAAAAAAACAAGGCATCAGGACAGAAAACGTCTTATGCGTTTTGGATGGGAAGTTGGACAAAATGAGCTTGCAGAGCCGCCCCAGCTCTCAGCACCCCTCAGGGCTGGCCTGCGCTCAGGCCAGCACCCTCTCCTCCATTCCGAGGACACTCAGTGCCCCCCCAGGGCCACCTGGCAGTGGAGCAGCCCCACTGGGCAGAAACCCATACCCCTCCTTCCTCCTGTTCTTTTCTTTCAACACTGCAGAGACTTCCCACAAGTTGTGATGAGTGAATTAGAAGAGAAAAAAATAGCCGATACATTAAATCTAAGGCAGAATTTTTCACAATCTGATTGAAAAACCACTAATGGATCAGAAAATCAGTTTAACGGGGTTGTGACCAGCCTGAATGTAGGTGCTGTCTTCTTTTTAAAAGGGAACAAAATAGAAAATCTCAGAGTGCATCAAACATAGAATTGCTGCTTCAGTCACATATGTGAGTCAGTGCTGAGCTATAGTGTGAAAATTATCCCTTCCTGTGCCTGAGGAACACAGCTGGAAAAGCCCTAAGGTAAAAATGCTTTAACCTGGTTAAAATGCACAGAATTCCGGGACCTTGTAGAAAGCGTGCCGAGGGGAGGAAGGCACGTCGGCCCCAGAGATGGGGACGTGCCCCTGGACCAGGGGCCCGCCGTGCCGCTCACCCGCCATGTCTGCCAGCTAAGTCAGTGTGGAGGTTTTCGTGGCATGGAAACTGTGGCCACTGGCAAGTGTTTGTTTCTTCCTGAAAGGACACCAAAGCGCTTTTATGGGTAGCTTGTACCTCCTTCTCCCTTAATTCCCTGCAGTAAAGACAGCTTGGTCCTGAGAATTACCTTTGCTTCTACTCCCCTGCCACGTGGGGAGGTCAGAGGCATAAAAGGAGGCATAATGATCGTGTCCGACCACGGAGAGTTGGGCGCTGGCTTCCAGAGCAGACCCGCCTCAGGCTGCGTTCTCTGCCCCGGGACACGTGCTCTGCTCAGTGCCACCAGCAGAGCAAGGAGTGTGAGGTGACAGCACTCCCGTGATAAGCGTTCATTCACTTGGGTCTTCAAGTGGAGACACCCTTTTTCTTTTTTTAAAAAATATATTTATTTTATTTGTTTATTTTTGGCTGTGTTGAGTCTTCGTTGCTGTGTGCGGGCTTTCTCTAGTTGCGGCGAGCGGGGGCTACTCTTCGTTGCGGCACGTGGGCTTCTCATTGTCGTGGCTTCTCTTGTTGTGGAGCACAGGCCCTAGAGTGCCTGGGCTTCAGTAGTTGTAGCATGTGGGCTCAGTAGTTGTGGCACGTGGGCTCAGTAGTTGTGGCTCGCGGGCTCTAAGGCGCAGGCTCAGTAGTTGTGGCACACGGGCTTAGTTGCTCCGCAGCATGTGGAATCTTCCCAGACCAGGGCCCGAACCCGTCTCCCCTGCACTGGCAGGCGGATTCTTAACCACTGCACCACCAGGGAAGCTCCGAGACACCAATTCTTTAAGCTAATGGCTTCTGCCGTTTCTTTTTGTTCTTCAGCGTCTTACTCAAGTGCACGGGAAATAAAGAGTAAGGCGGGACACTGGACCAAGTTAAACACTTAGATTTCCACGTAAGAGTTAATTTGCTTTACACCTGAAAACATGAGAACCTCTCAACCTTTGATCTCAAAGCTAGGTGAGTTCAACTCTGCAATGACACGGCATTGTGATGATTCAATGGCGTCCTAATCCAGAAGGCACACAGGACAGTTCATGGAAGTAAACTTCCATCCAGAAGTCTTGGGCACGAAGGCCTTCAAACCTCCCGGGGCAGTCGGCACGCCGAGCAGGAATGGCCAGGCAGAGTGCAATTTTTATGGGTAACAAAGATTTCAAGAAATAACATTTAAAAATAACTCTCTAGGAGACCTTTCCAAATTTGTGAGCAAGGAAGCCTACTTGAAGAGCCAGGGAAGAGCAGCTTTTAGAATATTCATCAAGACGTAAAGGTGTCATCGCACACTACTATATATATGATAGATAACCAACAGGGACCTACTGTATAGCACAGGGAATTCTACCCAATATTCTGGGATAGCCTATATGAGAAAAGAATCTAAGAATGAAACATACGTATATGTACAACTGAATCCCTTTGCTGTACACCTGAAACTAACACAACATTGTAAGTCAACTATATAATCCAATAAAATTAAAATATATATTAAAAAAAGGCGGAAAGGTGTCAAGATCAACAGAAAAGACAACAGCAGACCTTACGCCTCGTAATACGTGGTGGAAGACACTTATACGTAAGTCAGTCATACCGCTGACTTACGAACATACTACTTTGTCTGCTTTTTTTCAAACACAAAACAATTTAATTACTTCAGCCTTGAGCTCCTTCCAGGAACCTTCCTAGACTCTGGGGAGAGTGAGATAAGACAGGCACACTCCCTGCCCATAAGGGAAGCTTATATGTCTCTATCAAGACTGGAACTTTCTACATACAAACACCCCTGGAAAATTAACCTGTTTTGCTCTAATATGACCTAAACAGTCTTTGAGGCAACTCTGGGCTGGGGTCTTGGGGGCAGCACAGCAGAGTGACTGAGAGCACAGCCCCAGCAGGAATCCCGAGTCAGCCACTAATTAGCTGTGTGCTCTTGGGCAAGTTACTTAGTCTCTCTGGGTCTTAGTTTTCTTACCCTAAAATGTGGACAACGATGGCACTGGATCAGTCTGCAAGGGGGGCCATAACAGACTGGGGGGCTTCGACAACAGAAACGTGTTTTCTCATGGTTCTGGGGGCTGGAAGTCACAGATGAAGGGTCAGCAGGGCTGGTTCCTTCGGAGGCCTCTCTCCCTGGCTTCCAGACGGCTGCCTTCTCACTGCGTCTGCATTCTGTGTCCTAATTTCCTCTCCTTACAGGACACCAGTCATGCTGAATTAGGGCCACCCTCAGAAACCTCATTTAAACTTAGTTACCTGTTTAAAGGCCCGATACAAATACAGTCACACTTTGAGATTCTGGGGGATGGGAAATCAACACATGAATTTTGAGGGTGGACAAATCAGCCTAAAACAGGTACCTAAATTCAGATTACACATATAAAGGACAGACCATGCTTTATGAATGACAATTATTACTCTTACTAACTGAGCTGGGTGTTGAATTTCTTTTTTCTCAGATATGTTACCAGGAGAGGGTCTAAGTCCTCTCTGAACACTCTTGGCCGTGGCCCTGCGTGCCAGACGGCCACCCAAACAGAAACTTGGCCCATCAGGCGTTTGGCATCTGGGAGACATTATCTTATGGGAGCAGAGATACATGGCGGCCGGCGCAGTGAAATGCAAGAGGCAGGCGTGTGTCGGGGGCGGGTAGGGAGGAGCCCGACCTCACTGACATCTACATGATGTGAACCTCACAACGGTCCTGTGACAGACCAGGCTCCCCCCATTTCTGCAGATGGGGAAACCGAGGCTGAAAGAGACCAGGGAACTGGCCCAGCACACGCAGCCAGTGGAGTGGCACAGACAGACCGTGATCCAATGAAAGCCTATTTAATCCAGAATCATCAAGAAGCAGAGTTCCGTTAGAGGCTAGTGTGAGGCGTGATGGCAGATGCTCATTACTTGTGTCATGATTTCCATGGGCAAATGCATCCAGGGCTGTGAAATGGGGTTTCAAGATCCCCTCACGCACCCTCCCAAACTGTGATGAACCCTTCCTCTGATTCTAGGGAATGAAATGGGCCCTGTGTGTCCGGGTGGAAGTGGGGCTGAGGTTAGGGAAAGAAGGTTTGGGATAAGAAATGCATCAGGAGCAACAGGCCAGGGCCCCAGGACAAGTTTTGGGACAGCTGGGGCAGGCTGGAGGGGGCATTGGGTGGAAATGTGTGACTAGAACAGTCACCTGGGTTGTTGACAAAGGCTCTCCCCGTTTCCTCTTCTTCCCCAGTTCTTCCCTAACCCTGATTCTGCCCGAGGCCAGAGCCCGGGTGGACGGGGCCGAAGGGCTGGGAGCCCCGGGGAGCCCCGGGAAGCAGCAGGAGGGAGCAGGAAGGTGTCAGAGGGAAGGGGACCCACCCACCAGCAGCCAGGGTGGCCTTTCTGAATAAGGAAAACCAGGTGAAGGGCTCCGGAGAGTCAGGCGGCCGGGATCACAAGGACGTCAAACGAGCCGGCTCTGGAGATTCAGGACCCCGTCATCTCCCCCTGCCTGGACCTCACCCGAGGCCACGTGACTGTTGCCGCCTGCCAGCTACGAGATGCCAGGTCGGCGGGGACAGAGACCTGTGTGTGAGCCCCAAGCTCTGGACAGCCTTGGCGTCCAGGTGCTAATTCAAAGGCAAATCCGTTATCTTTTAGGGAAGGAGGCAGTGTGGGAACTCCCCTGCTCCCCACTTTCCCTGCCTGTGTATTTCCCCACATCTTCTGCTTTTTTTTTTCTTCGTTCATTCAAGTCAGACCACCTCCTTCTTCCAGTTGTAGCAAAAACACAACCTGACTCCAATGTGTGTTTTGATTTTAACAAGGATAATGTGATTAATTTCCTTCTATGATTTCACATTTTTCCCGACAGGAGAGGCAAGAGCCTCACGCCCCTTCTGCCAAGTCCCAGCCCATCTTCACCTACCGAACAGTAACTAACCAGGACCTGGCCCACCAGATGCCCTCGCTAACCGGGGCTTCCGCTCGCCCCCTCTCTGGATCACGTTCGGGAGAACGTGCTTCCCGGCCCTTTCCAAGGCCTGCTCCCCAGGGCCAAAGCGTGGATTCCGGGGCAGCCTGGGCCGCAGACGGAAGCACCTCCCAGAGCAGCTGGCCACACTCCTCACCACACCCGGGCCTCGGGTACCGACCACGTGGTGCGGGACACCCAGGCGGCTCCGGCCAGGCCACGACGGACGGACCGAGGCCCGGGGAGCACTAGCATGTGTTCACAAGATCTAGGACGAATTCAAATGCTGTGCTTGTCTTTTAGTTCCCAAGTTCATCGTAAAGTCCTCCACTGTACAGAATGTGGTGTTTGGACGTTTTGCTGCAGGTGTTGACGCGGCCCGCACTGGGCGCATCACATCATGGATGAGGATATGGAGAACGCGGCCACCAGGAAACCTTTCCTACTGCCAGCACGCTGCATTCGGTGATGTGAAGTTAACTTTTTCCCGCAAAGTTATGACTTTCTCTACAGCTCGTTCAATAATGTATAAACTGCCATACCTTCCACAAGGAAAGAACAAAGAAGGAATGGAAATCACTCTTTAAAAAAAAAAAAAAAGCAAAATGCTGTCTGACGTGGCAGGTGCTCAGGGGTGCTCAGGATTCTAATGTCCTCCGTGAAGACCAGGCTCTGAGAACACCTCTGTTTCCTTGAATCTACGATCCTAAAGTTGTGCTATTTAAGATGGAGAGGAAATCTCAGAGACGGGCTTGCTCAGCTGTGTTCTGGTTCCTGCTGCGGGGAGCAGGCTGCCCGGGAGGGGCACCGAGCCTACTCCCCCCGCCCCCAGCGGCTCTAGTGAGCTGTGCCCCCCACCCTGGGGTCCCAGGCAGGAGCCTCTCCGCAGCTGCCCCCGGACAGTCGGCCGAGGGAGGTGGCAGCCGAGCTCCTCAACGGGGCCACGTCCACAGTCACCACATGGAAGACCAGCCACGTGCTGTGCAACACACTTTATCTGCATTTAACAACCGTATAAAAAAATAACGTGTGCCGGGCTTCCCTGGGGCGCAGTGGTTAAGCATTCGCCTGCCAATGCAGGGGACACGGGTTCGAGCCCTGGTCTGGGAAGATCCCACATGCCGCGGAGCAACTAAGCCCGTGCGCCACAACTACTGAGCCTGTGCCCTAGAGCCCGCGAGCCACAACTACTGAGCCCATGTGCTACAACTACTGAGACCGTGTGCCACAACTACTGAGCCCGTGAGCCACAACTACTGAGCCTGTGTGCCACAACTACTGAAGCCCGCACGCCTAGAGCCCGTGCTCTGCAACAAGAGAAGCCACCGCAATGTGAAGCCCGCGCACCGCAACGAAGAGTAGCCCCCGCTCACCGCAACTAGAGAAAGCCCGCACACAGCAACAAAGACTCAACGCAGCCAAAAATAAATAAAATAAATAAATTTAAAAAAAAATACGCGTGCACCATCAGGAATGGGCATTTGATTCTGAGCAGACCGCGTCATTTTAAGTGGTAAACAGCTGAGTTGGATTTAAAGGTAAACTATGCTTTGAAAAGACCTCACGTTTACTAAACTTAAGGATTTTTTGAAGGGCCACCGTTTAGGATCAATGCAGTAGTTCTCTCTTGCTTTAATCTGTTCCGCACCCTCTACGCCATCCCTCTTCAACAGAGTTCCTCTCTTCTCCTGGTCTCAGCAGGGCCCGTCCCCAGGACTCGGAGCAGAGCTCCCCCTGCAGTCTGGGGCGGGGGGAACCGGCTCTCGGAGCCAGTCACACCCGCAGGCGCCTGTGTGAAGGAGAGGCCCAGAGACACAGAGACAGCACCTGGATGACGTGAGTTGTGCCCGGGAATCCAACCACACTTCCCAGTGATGTGAGCTAATCCCTCTTTAAATTGTCCTCTTCTTCCTGTTGTTTGTTTGTTTTCTTTAGCTACTTTTGAGTTGATCTCTGTCACTTCGATTAAGGGCTCTGAAAAAATAAAATGACCCTCCCCCACTCTTGCTCCTCTGCTCCCACCTCACCTCCTGAAATACGCCACTCAGAAAAGAGGTATGCTTGGGTGAGTACGCCGCAGAAAACAGAGCGAAAGTTGGGGAGCCCCCAGGCTTGTGCGCGGGGGTGAGCAGACACAGGCCGTGCTTCCTAATCCCAGGGCAGCCTGGGGTTGAATATTTACTCCAAGAGCCCGCACTCGAGGTCTGTGACTCTGGGAGGCATGGAGGTTAGGCCTAACTGACCGAAGCCCCCCGACTTCGACTTCTGCTCTGCTCTGCACGGGGACCCAGGGCCACCGGCCCCATCCGAGGTGGATCTTGGAGGACCACCCCCACCCCGGGCAGCCCGGAGAGCGACGGGCTGGTCAGTGCAGAACATCTCACACCCAGCCGGGGCTCAGGCCAAGCAGACTGGGGCGTGGCTGCCCCAGGTGGCACCTGCCCCTCCCGTCACTCAGAGGCGCAACCGCTGCTGCCTGCTGGACGTGCGAGCCTGGGGAGGGTGAAGAACGTGTGGAGAGCAGGGGGGGAACCGGGCAGGGGCCCAGGGAGGGGACGGGGAGGGGAGGGAGGAGCAGAGACGCGTCCGGCGGAGGCAGCATGACTGTGGCGGGCAGGGCACAGAGCTGGCCCATCTCACCCTCGTCCCCGCGTCACTGCTGGAAGATACTGCACGTGGCACCGTGCCTGCCTCGCTGACAGGGACCGGGTCCACTCGAAGAGGAGGACACCCCACTTCCCAGCCGCGTCCCAAGACGGAGGACTAAATGCAGCCCTAGGCGTCCAGCTTCGTCGTCCTCCCTGGGCTTGCACGCCCAGCGGGTCGCACCTCGGTCACGCCTCTGAGTGAGTGGCAGGAGGGGCCGGCGCCACCTGGAGCAGCCGGGTGATGGCTCTCATGCCCAGGTCTGAGACACTCGGTACTGTCCCGCTGGTCCTCGGGGACGGATTTCACCCGCATGAAACCGCAGCCCTGCGGCTGCCGCTGCCAGGACCACATCAGCGTCAGCAAAGCAGACGCTTGCCCTGTAAGGTCCTGACAGCAAGCGCGGGGAACGCTTTCTCCTGACGGGCGGGATGTGCCAGACCCCAGGGAGGTGAAGGGCTGAGGATAAAGTCGGGCCAGGAGCCTTTCTCCCGCTAGCAGCTTAAATCGAGCTTTTGAAGATGAAAACCACTGTCCTTTCCTAAAGCGGAGTCAGCCTGCTGTACGGCCTGTGGGAAACACCGGGGGCTCCATGCTCCCCACCCCCGAAACTGCCATGAACCCAGGGGGTTTACTTCTTTATTCCTAGGCATGTGCACCTTAGGTGCGTACCCCTCACCCTACGATGAAACGTGCCCTTTTGTGCCGTACGGAACCCCCAAGTTCAGGGAGGGGTGGTCCAGGACGGGGCAGGGGGAGGAAGGAGCCTTCATCAGATGGATGGGGGCTGCCACCGCTGTGGCAGATCCACACGGCCCGCGTCGGGCCGCCAGCTGGCCGAGGGACAAAGGAGCCATTCACCATCCACGTGCCCAGATGGTCCCCTTTCCAGCGGGCAGAAGTGCCAGCAGCCAACACAAGACGGAGAGGCGTCGGGGGCAAAGGCTACCATCGCACGGGTCCACGGGTCCAGGGCCCAGAGCCGGAATTCCCATCCCTGCCCCTAAGAGAGCCCGTTCCCTCGTGAGCAGGCAGGCGAATAACATGACAACGCGTAAGCCTGAAAAGAACTGGTTCAGAAGCACAAGATGATCTACTAAATGCTTACGTCAAATGGTAACACGGATGCTAGTGAAAAGAATTTTTTAAAAATCCGTAATTATAAATTGTAATTAAAAATACATATTCAGTACCTCTCAACACACATACCTGCTGCATCAGCACAAGCACCTCTGAACGTGCAGAACGGGGGTGGGAGTGGGCCGCGGACGTGCAGGGATTCAACGTGGCCTTCTGAAGCACCACGCAGTGTCAGCCCCTGGCAGGAGCTCACAAGCGCAACTTTCTGAGCCCACGCCTGCTCAGCAAAATGAAATATGGTAACAAAAGAGAGCGAGCGAGTAAAGGGACGACACACTGGTGGGTGCGAGGGGCTGGCAGACAACTGGACCCCAGTTCTGACCCCGCTCCAGGCCCGGCTCCTGCCCCACTGGCTTGTGGCCCTGGCAGTTCTGCACTCTCTTCTCCCGTTTCTGCATCCGTAACACGAGGACGTCAGTGGCACTGGCGGGGCGGCTGTGAGGGTCCAAAGCCTGAGGAAGGGGCCGAACGCAGCGTCCCGTACACAGCAGGAGCCGCGCGACTGTGGCCGTGGTGTTGACTGCTCTCATCGCTCCATAAGTTGTTTTCCTCTCTGGCTGAGGGCCAAGGTCCGCTGGAGAAAAGAACAGGTGGTGCTTTTCTCCACGGAGATGCGCACGTGTCTGTTTTCTCCCTAAAATGCTCCTGCGGGACAGCCTGACCTCAGTCCTGCTCTCTGGGTCAGGAGCAGCTAAGACACGAGGGCCCCTCTGAAGCATCTCAGGAGAGGATCCCCCTCAAGTGCAAAGCTGGCCTTCAGTTAGGAAGTGAAAGAGGCACCCCATCTTCCCAGGCTGGACAGAAGGGCTTCCGCGACCACACGCTGCTCTGGACAAGGCGAACGCTGGTTACTAAGAGGCCAGGGCCCTGCCGGCTCCAGGAAGGGGTCCTGATGTAGCTGGGCTCGGCCTCCAGGCCCTCGTTCCCGGCTGGCTTTTGTGGCAGCGCCCTGCCTGGGCCCAAGGCCTGCTCCTGGCTCTGCTGTGAAGCACCTTGTTACCCTGGACAAGTTACTCAACGTGCCTGATTTTCATAGAAAAGCTGTGGACCAGGTTATCTCCAGAGCCCCCTCCAGGATTCAAGAATTCTACACAGAGAGCCCAAAGTGTCGAATGAACTTCACTTTTTAAACTTAACCGTACATACTAGGCTACACAAAAACCACCACCGAAGAACCGTAAGTGGCCCTTTTGGATCCTACAGCCAACTCCTGTCACCAGTGTTTGGCTGAGCATGTTGGGCTAAACATTACAGGACGGGTCACTTTAGATCAGTGCCTAAGGACCCCAACCATTTCACTACCAATTCACGCTCCACTATGAACACCCACTTGTAAATTTTCCAAGCTAGACACGCAACTGCTTTGCTCCCTGAAAAAAGCCCAAAACTACAAAATCAATGGAGGTTCCCCGCAAACAGCCACCCCAGGATGGCTGGCTTCCAGGAGGAAACACGGGCAGACCCCCAGCCTGAAAACTCACCAAGAGCTGCCCTCCAGGTGGCTTCCCAGCCGTGAGAAGCACGGGGGACAATCTGGATGCTCACAGAATCCGTGAGTTTGGAAGCAGAGAAAGGAAGTTAAGAGCTGAGAGAGAGGGACAGCAGCCTGCGGGGGCTGATCAGGGCAGCGGCTTGTGGACAGAGATGATGTGAGCAGGGGCTCAGCGAGGAGGAGAGAAACACTCTGCCCACTCGAAGTCACTGATGCTCGACAATTAGAGCCCGGCCTCACCTGGGTCAGGTGAGCAGGTGCCCTCCTGTACAGAGAGCAGCGGTGGGTGCAGGGCGGGGGGCTCGGGGGAGGAGGGGCCTGGTTGGCCTGCCAGCAGCCCCAGAGGCTCTGCAGTCAGCACCACGGCACCCGTCCTGAACAAACCCCCCTGCGCCCCACACCGGCCCCCGGGGACAGACGTGAGCGTGTAACAGGGAAAAGGAACGTTTGAGACATATGGATGAGATCTAAAAATGAGTGCGGGCCATATGGGGAAGCGCAGTTGGAAACACGGAGAGAAGATTTTACTTAATTCTCAGCATCTGTAGTCCAGGTTTTCTCTATTCTAAAACCGAAGGCTCTCACTTGAGTAACTTTGAGTCAAGAAAGGCTGGTATCGATGTTCTTTAGAAAAACGATAATTTTAAGAAGAAGCAACCCAGGTGCCAGTCGCTGGGAACGAAACTGGGAAATGCTTTACATGGTGTCCTTGTCCTTCCTCAGGGCACGAGGGGCCCGGGGGCCGGCGCGTCTGGCTTCAAGACCCCGTGTCACCGCACACCTGCTTCTCCTCCATCTCCCGAGAGTGTAGACCCCTCCTCCTTCCCCGTCCCCTCTCCTGGCTTTTCTCCCATTAGCATTCTTTTGAACACTCTGTCTCTATTTTGTCTCTAATTATCCTCCCACTAATCTGTTGTGAGTTGTTTTACGTTTCTTGTTCTAAATACTTGGACACTTACGATATATGCAAACAAATCCAAGTTTATTTTGGGCGCTGGCACCACAATCGCTGTAGACGTTTCCATAGTCTGTGGGCATTACATCTGGCGGGTCATTTGTACCGTGAACGATCTCGCAAGACAGAATTCTGAAGAGTTCTAAGTTATGCCACATAATACGTAATTCGGGTTCGTACAACGGTAGATTATACAACAGAGACCGAAAAGGTCAACCTCAAGTGTTAAATGCAGCTCTGAAAACCCAGAGCCCCTGCTTTAATACGGGGAAGAGATGATAGTTTGGAGAAGCTGGACCTTTAAAATCAAACTGAGATCTGTCAATCTTCTTCGCATGTTACATACAAACTCTTCATGGGGCGTGGTCTGGCTCTGCACTTTAAGTGACAAAAATGTACTTGGTACTTTTTGTACTGATTGCTTAGAAGGTGACTGAGTTTAGGAAGTATGTTTAAGTGACATGTAAAAAGACTAACGGTAATTTTCTTATTCTTTATGGACATTCAACCTAGAAAACCAAACTACTTCTAAGACAAATGCACTATAAAGAATCAGCTTCTCCTCTTCGGGTTTATACAGAGCATCATGACCACTAAGGAACTGGGAGGCATGGACCAAACTCACTCGGCAAAGATCCCTTCCAGCACGTGTCACGATCAGGCGTCCACGGAGAGGGTAGATGTTTCAGGACTGACTGCCTGGTGACAGTGGTATTGATGCCAGGAAGAAGTCACCTGTGCAACCTGATTTTGATTCTACGTGTGTAGAAATACTTAGCAAACAGATGCAAATGCCAACAGTGATTATTTCTCGGTGATAAGATCACGGGTGATTTATGTCTTTTTCTATTTTCCAATTTTTTTTTAATAAGTATGCCAGTCTTCAATGAATAGTTTTATAAAAGGCAGGCATTTCAGAGATGACAATTCTGAGGACTACCCGAGTGCAGAAACCCGTGTCACACAAAGAGCCTGTGAATGGCAAAGACGGTTGAAATCTCACACGCGCAGACCCCCTGAACGTGCCTGCTGCCGACACAACTGCTGCCAAAATAAGAATCGATTTAAGGAAAAGCAGGTGTGTTCCTGGGACGTTCGGCTTCCGAATCATTTTAATTAATGGCTCCTGCTCCCCTCAGTATAAAGGAAACAGGCAGTTATTGATAAGTGAATCCCGCAGGGCCGGGAGAAAACGATCCTCATGAAGTAGCTGGTCCCCTCGAGTCCCAGGGGCTGCAGCAAGGGTGGGAGAAAACCAACCCAGCCGTGCAGGTGGGACCAGGGAGCGACTGGATGCACCAATACTGATGCCAAGCAGGCAGCATCCCCCCACCCCCACCCCAGGCTCCCCGCAATCTGAATCCCCAACCCCCGAGGCTGACCAACAATAGCAGAGCTTGAGGAGTCAGGCAGACTGCTTTGAATTTCAACCCATCACTTACTGTGTGTTCTTGGGCACACACATCCCTTAACCTCCGAGTCGCATTTTTTTCACGTGAAATATAAGGATGTCATTATATTCCTCTGAGGGTTACTGGGAAGATTAAACAAAAAGGTGTACAGGTAGGCAGCACCAACGAGGCACACAGAAATCATTATTACTGCCTACACACTGGAAAACGCACCCGACGTCAGTCCCGGGTCTCGGGTTGAATTTTTCTGCTGCATTAAGCTTTCCCTTTGGCTTTGGGTGCGATGTGGGTGTCGGGAGCACAGAGATGGTGGTTACGGAGCCTGTGGGTCCCAGGCACCGGCTGGCACAGGGCCTCCTCGGGGCCTTCCTGCCAGGGGAGGGCTTGGGGGCGGCTGTAGAAAGTAGACGGAGGCCTGGGACCAGCCCCCGAGACCACAGCGGAGCGGAACCTTGGTGGAGGAACCTCGCGAAATGCCTCAAACGCCAGGGCTCCCCTGCAGGCCGAGACAGAACTGTTTATACTGGTCAAAAACTAAGCTTCCCGTCAGCACAGCCCGTATGTGACAGCAAAAATCTGAATTCTGTCTCCTGAAGTTGAGACTCACGCCTGAAGCGTGAAACATTCCCACCGAAGGGCCTGCCATCAACTCCAACGCGTCTCGTCATCACGGCCCAGGTTCTCTTCCTACTTCCCTAACCCTCTGGTCTTTCTGCTGGTTGTTCATTCAGGCTGGAAACCCTTGAGTCACCTGTGACTAACCTGCTGCTTCACACCCAGTTGGCACAGAGTTCTGGGCCTTCCCTGCGATGCCCAGGGCCGGTGACATGCCCCCGGGCCACCCTGAGGTCTCGTCCCCAGCCTCCTGCTGACACACTGGCACCTCCACTCCCACCCCGAGGACCAGGATCAAGATGCCTGCCATACACCCCGACGGCCACCCCTCCGTCCACCACGGGACAACCGCTGGGGCTCCCCTTTTCAAAAGCATCAGGCCTAATGACGGGGGCCTCCCCAGTGCGGGTCACCCAGGGCCCTCAGTGCCGCCGGCTCACTTACTGTCCTCCCACACGCCCCCTGCTCCCAGCCTCTGCCTCTCCCTCCACCGAGGACCAGCCCCGAGCATCCTTCACGTGAAGGATTTCAGTCTCAACCATCTGATGAGATAAGCGGTCCCTTATCCCGCCCTACGGACGCCGCAGCTGAGGCTCTGCGGCTTCCACGGCTCGCCCCGAATCGCTCAACCGGCGTGTGGGCGTGTGCCGAGCCTGGATTTGAAAAGGCCCCAGCCTCACCCTCCTATGTATGCTGCTTCCGCAAGGATAAGAGAGGCCCGAGTGGCCCCATCCAGCCGTTTCTGGTGGGCCAGGAGGGGCAGTGCCACTGTCCTAATGACCCCCGCGCATCCGGGCCAGGGTTACTCTTCCGGTTACCTCACAGGCTCCAGAGAGTCAGGGGCTGAACTCTGCCCGCCGGATGAAAGAACGTGCAGCCGGCCTCCCCCGTCTGATCCACACACGCCCTGTGACACGGTGCTGATCTCGACAGCACGTCTGCATCCCTGTTTCAAAGCCTTTGGTTATTGTTCCCAAAGGTCGCTCAGCGGGGAACCAGGTGGCTTAGAAGGACTTCCAAGGGACGGAGCGAGGGAGGGACACCTCCGACTCAGCCTGCGACAACCAGCGACTACAGCATCCGTCACCCATGGCTCATCGGGACAGATCGCCTGCCCTGCTTCAGCCCTACTGGGAACGCTTCTGATCACAGCAAAGACCCACAGTCCTGCGGTGCCGGAAAGAACATCGCCCCACGGCCTCACCAGCACGGAGGCCGGAGCCCATCTCTCGCCCCATCTCTGTTGTAACAAAAATGCCTACATTGAACTGGCACAGAGCAGCCTGGGCCGGTCCAGCAGGAAGCAGGGTTCCCTCACCTGCCTGCCAGTGATACGGAGGGAACCTGCTGGATGATTACGGGAAGTTCTGAACCAAGTCCTGGGGAACCGTTCTGAGGAAGAATCGGTTGGCACATTCACACCGGGTGGCAACCTCGTGTGTTAGGTCCAATCTCAGCAGGTCCTCGGCGATCCTCTGATCTCTGAAAGACTGATGACAAATGTAAGGCCCTGCGGCACCGCAGATGCCCGGATAGAGCAGGAAGCCCGAGGTACAAGCTCTCCCCTGCTATGACCCAGCACCGAGGCCTGGGGTAGTCCCTAAACCACTCTATGTCTGCCCGTTTGGTTCAATGTACAGAGAAGCTGTAAGAACAGCACAAAGGACGTTATTTTCCCTGAACTATCTGAGAGTAAGCCGCCAGCGTCCTGTCCCATCACCTCAACACCTGGCGTGCGTCTCCACACACAAGGGCATCCTTCCTCCTCCACACAAAACCGGGACGTTAACACCGATACACGATTACTGTCACACTCAGACCCCACTCCGGTTTTGCTAGTAAGGTCCTGGTTTCCATCTGTAAAACAGGGAACCCAGTATCACTAGGATTCCCTCTAACATCCTAGCTGCTTAACTCTGTGACGCAGCCCCATCAAACGCCCACCCAGTAAGCCCTGATATTCAACTTGGTGAAAAAAACCCAAGTTCAAGCTAAAGGCATGTGACCCGTCTCTGTCACAGGCCTTCTCCCGGGGAAGACGCTCAGTCAACCATACACGGATGGGCCTCGAGGAACCCTGGGAACTTCACCCCCAGGAACCGCCCCTCCCCGACCACAAGCATCAACCCAGACAGCGCAAGGGCTCTTTTCGTTAGTGAGCGCTGGTCCCCTCCGGTAGCCGCTCTCTGCTCCCAGGTCTGGCTTGGAGTCGCAGAGGTGGGGGGCCGGTCCCGGAGCTCATCAGCGGCAGGTGACTAACTGACCTCAGGCAGGGTCGCACTGGGGCCAAGGCTAAAGCGGCAGCCGTGGGGGCAGCTCACTTCTGGTTCCATGTGCCACAGGAGGTGGTCAGCGAAGGATGCGTGTGCCTTGGAACAAACCCTCCCCGGGCGGATGCTAAGAGGTTATAAACGGAACTGTAGCTTCCCGGGTAGCCCGAGTCAGCACCTGGGCCCAAGGCAACCATCGCGAAGACAGTTAACCTTCGGGGCTTCGGCGGGTTCCAGCTGCTGTCGTCAAGTGGTGACAAAAACTGTTCTTCAGTAAAATCCCTCCCTGGGAGTAGCTTCCCCATCTCACAAGATTTAGCACAACGCCTTCCAACCCTTAACCTGCACGGTTTTATGAGTCGGGTTGTGTAAAACACCAAGGCCGGGCCGGAGCCCAGGAACGCACCGAGCCTTTCAAAACGTCGCCTGGGCTCTGCCGGCAGGAACAGTTCTTGAGGACGGCGCCTTGTTATCTGTGGAAAAGTTCTCTTGGACTAATCGTGATCGTAAGTTGAACGTGAGAGGAGACCTAGTGTATCAACGTGCTACCCGTCTACAAATATGAGCTCATGTTGTTTTATTTAATTATAAATTATCAAGGGAAAAGGAAGAGCACTAGTCCTTTCCTAACGGAGAGACCTTTTCGGGAAAGGTACGGCTTTCTGGAGGTTACTGTAACAAACTATTACATGTGATTAAATTAAATTGGCGACCGACCTCAGCACAGCACAGGGACACAGGAAAGCAGGAGAGAGCTCTGCCGAGTCACGGTTACCTGCAGTTAGAGATGCCGACACACAAGGAGAACACAGGGACTTTGACGGGGAGTCCGGTGCTATTGTGTTTCACACCAGGTGCCTGCCGGGGAAATCTTAACCACGGCTTTAGAAACTGGGTGGATTTCCATGGCAGTAGAATTACAAATGTGGATGATGTCATGAGCCGCTATTAGAAGGTCAACATGTGTGGTGGTGTTTTTGACGTTGTTTTCACGCCTTCTAATACGCAGTAGAGAGAATTTCTGCTGGGTGCATAATCAGTCTACGATCACGCTATAATTCCAACAGCACACCCGTCACGGTAGTTTACACAGGAGGCCACGGATGCTTTAGCGCCAGTCTTCTCTGTAACGGAGACCAGCGGGCGGCAGGAGAGGCTGCGGAAAGTTTTCCCACCTTCCTTCTCGACGCTGATGCCTCGTCAGGTCTGACGATGGAGAAATAAGTCACACCGCCACGGTGGTTCTTGTCGGGGTACCTCCCTTCTCTGTGACACCGTTCAAGGGGGGCAATGGAAAACTCACGCCGAGACAACAAGGTCTCTCTTTGTCCAACAAAAGCAAGGCTTTGGTGACCACGACAAACACATAGAAGCAAAAAAGACAGACAATGAATGGGGGCATTTCTCCCCGGCGATGGGCATACTGACCTCCAACAGTCTCTAGACTACAAATATTAACTGCCACGAACAGATATGGACGTTCAGAACACAGCTTTGTTGGTGTTTTTACATCAAATAATGCTAGGTACAAACGTTTCCAAGGCAGTAATGTGCCTGACGGGGGAGGAGGCCTGGAAAAGGGTGGTCAGTCCACAGAGGAGAAGCAGGTCTCCCCAGCACAGCTCTCGAGGGCCAAGCAGAGCCGAGGGGAGAGGGTTAAAGAGAAGCCAACTTTGATTCTATTTAAGGAAGAGCTTTCTAACAATCTGTGTTCTCCCAAAATGGAACTTGGCTGGCTCTGGGGAAGGAGACGTGTGCCCGCAGAGCTGGGGGGCCATCTGTCAGGGTGGGGGAGCCAGCCCGGCACCCACACGAGGACAGGCTGTCTGAGCCAGGCCCCCCGAGTTCTGAGAGGAGCCCCGGGGACTGACTGCCGCTCGTGAAAAACCGAACCCCAGCGCCAGATGTGCTTCTGAGCTCAGCTGTCTTCTCGTGCTAAAAACTGAAGGGAGGGATGACAAGCTGTTCAAGGGAATTTGTAGGTAACTCAGAGGGCTTGCTTCGCCTTATTTCACTCCCCAGCGTTCCGTTCCATTTCTGGGTGTTTCATTCTGTACTAGAATCTTGAGAATGTAGTTTTGAAAAAGGATAAGAAGACAAAACAAGTCAACAATGTTGAGCATCTCCAAAAAAAGGTACTTTAGTGGGTGAGAAGCTGAAATTGGAAAAAAATAAATAAAATTAAGCACAGGGCTCTCCTAAAGTATTTACCTACTCACGCTCCCCGCATTTCTTAGTCACAGTTAACAGAGAGTTATAAGCACAGGACAACAACGTTTCTTTCAAGTGACATGCTTGGAAAAAACGATAAAGAGGGTCACTTTTGTGAAAAAGAATCAGATTGCTCATGAAAAACGGAATTTCGCCATCAGGCAGAATCTACGGTAGCTGGTGTGATTCTCACGCAGGCCAGTGTCTCATTTCTCTCTCCAAGCCGTGAAAATAACCTAACCCACAACACAAAATTACTACCCAATGAATGAAGGCTTTACTTGGTTTTGAAGAGAGTTAGTGGACCCTTCAAGATTGCAGAAAACGAAAGATGAATATTTTGCAACACTCATCACATTCAGAGTTTAATTTTCTTTTCAGGTTTCCTCCCTGTTCCCCTCCCTCAAGTGAAACTAATTCTCTTGTTAGCATAAAAAGGAAAACCTCAAGGAAATGTAACATGGGTGATAACATTGACCTGTTTCAAGAGCAAACTCTTCCGTGATAACCATCGGTCCCGGGGGCCACCCACATGGTGCTCACAGAAGTAGGCATTGCTGACTTTCAGGAAGTCACCCTCTCGCATCCTCTGCAGGACGTCCACGCAAAGGCGAGATCGGACACCGTCAACTTCACGGGACTTGGGGTCTTTCCCACATCCGGACACCAGGGAAGGGAACAGGCACGTGGGAAGAAAGCTGGGCACCCAGCAGGCCCCCTGCGGGTCACCCTGGCGGCCTCGTATCACACCGCCGCTCGAGTCCCCCTGCCTTAGCTGCCACCGTCCAGGACTGCGGCATGAAACACCACCAATTTAACAGAGGGAAAAAATTCCCCGGGTTCAAAGTGCTTTTTTGCCATCTCCTCCTCTATGTGCAAACACCACACACACAGGACTTCGTGAGAGAGAAAAAGATTTGATGGGATGACCTGGGCGGACCTGGGGAACATGCCCGGAGGTGGTCATTCCATTTCAGGACCCTCCAGAAAGCTGATGGCAGGAGACAGAGACATGAAGGGGGCTCCGAAAGACACAGAAAGGCCAGCTTACATAAACCTCCAAACTCGAGAACCTCTAGGAAATGACCAGCCGGATATTTCTGCACTGGATCTCTCAATGTCCAGAGATTTTTTAAAAAAACAAGTAGAAAGATGTCAATATTTAAAACATATCCCCCTTTTTTTTTTTTTCCCTCAAACGCAAATGAAAGAGATGCCCTCCACCCCGAATCCCGCTGAGAAAGCACCAGGCCCCCCCTGCCCTCCAGGCCGGGCCCGGGGTCCCGCCGCGCCCGCCACTCACCGAGCGTGTCCTTGAGGTTCTTCACGAGGGAGCCCTTCTTCAGGCTGTTCTTCCTCTCCACGTAGTTGGACGGCACGTAGCCCGTCCTGTTGGCCGCGTTCCGCACCCGCCACCAGGTCCTGGAGTCGTCCAGCAGCCACAGGCGCTCGTTCTTCTTGATGTCCAGCTCCTGGCCTTGCTGGGCTGTGTAGTCCCACTTGGCTATGACGATGACCTCCTCTGTCATCTTTCATGGAGTCCTTCTGCCAGCGAAACATTCGGAGAGGCTCATTAGACACCCGGCCAAGCACCATGGCTGCTGCATCCACTCGGAAAACTACACCCGGACAGCTTTTCATTACAGCTTGGCAACCAGCTGTCTCCAGGGTCTCAAACACTCAACCTTAAGATGACCTCCTTTCAACAAGCTTTAGTGCGCTGTTTAGAAACGGTGACCTTATAAAAGCGAATCTTAATTTTGCACGTGGGGAATTCTGCTTCTCTGCTAAAAACAAACAGCAACAACAGAAAACTTGCCAAAAAATTCTAAGTAACCGTATCACGATTAAACGTGTTCACTGGATTAAGTGAACACCAGATCCTCAGAGCTGATATCTTTACATCCATTTTCTCAGGATAAGCTGAATTTTATGACCATATTTAATGACCGTGACACACCCAAACCGCAATGTGGTATCCTGGATTGGATCCTAAAACATGAAAATTAGGGAAATCCAAGTGAAGCCAGTCAATAGTCTACCACTAACCAGCGTTAATCTCTCACTTTTGACAAATGTCCCTGGTCAGGTAAGATGTTAGCACTAAGGGAAACTGAGTGAGGGGTGTCGGGAATGCTTTGCACTATCTTTGCAGCTTTTTCATAAATATAAAGTTATTCCTGGAACTTGAAACACAGATGTTTATAGCAGCTTCATTCATAATTGCCAAAATTTGGAAGCCATCAAGATGTCCTTCAGTTGGTGATAGATAAATAAACTGTGGTCCATCCGGATAATGGAATATTACTCAGTGATAAAAACAAATGAGCTGGGCTTCCCTGGTGGTGCAGTGGATAAGAATCCACCTGCCAATGCCGGGGACACGGGTTTGAGCCCTGGTCTTGGAAGATCCCACATGCCGCGGAGCAACTAAGCCCGTGCGCCACAGCTACTGAGCCTGTGCTCTAGAGCCCACGAGCCACAACTACTGAGCCCGCGTGCCACAGCTACTGAAGCCCTCGTGCCACAACTACTGAAGCCCACGCGCCTAGAGCCCGTGCTCCACAACAAGAGGAGCCACCGCAATGAGAAGCCTGCGCACTGCAAGAGAGTAGCCCCCGCTCGCCACAACTAGAGAAAGCCCGTGCGCAGCAACAAAGACCCAATGCAGCCTAAAATTTAAAAAATTTTTTTAAAAAAACAAATGAGCTGTGAAGCCATGAAAAGACATGAAGGAACTTCAAATGCACACGACTAAGTGGAAGAAGCCCATCTGAAAAGGGTAAGACTGTATGATTCTCTCAAAGACTCTCTCCTTGACCAAACTTCAGTCAGGCTCCTCTGAATCCTCTTCCCAGACTAGGCCTTGACCACTGTATTTCTGTGTCTGTACTTCCATGTCCATTGCCCAATTTCAGCAAGAATCCTGCTGAGTTGGTTCAGCCAGAATCCTCCATCCCTCACCCAGGTGATGTCTGACCATCCTGGCCTGTTTTCAGGAAGGACCCTGTTAGGTCAGGGCAGCCAGAATCCCCTCTTACCTCTGATGTTTCCTCTTAGTAGTTTTCCATCCATCTACTCCCCACCCAGCTCCTGGGCTATACATTCCTACTCTTCCTTCTTGTATGTGGGCTTGAGCCCAATCTCTCTCCCCTATGGCAAAAATCCCTCGGAGTCCTCCCCTAAGTAAAGCCTGCTTAACCGTTCTTTAACAAGTGTCAGTTTTTCTTTAATAATTCCAAGAATATAACATTCTGGAAATGGCAAAACTACAGAGACATTACAAAGGTCAGTAGTGGCCAAGGGCACAGGGGAGAGAGGGGTGATTAGGTGGAGCACAGGGTTTTTAGGGCAGTGAGACAATTCTGCACAATACTATAATAGCAGACACATGTCGTGACACATTTGTCAAGACCCATAAAACATTCAATACCAAGAGTGAACCGGAATACAAAATTACTCCAAAATTAAAAGTTTATTAAAACAAACAAAAAAAGACAGTGCATTGCATACCTAGTTAAGTCAATCCTGGAAGTAATAAATAGCAAAGGTATACCTGAATGACTGTAATGAATACAGTTATGAGCTATTTCGTAACTTCTCGGGTAGAAGGTGGGCATTTTTGCAGCAGAAAAATTCAACATTCAGTCCTTTAAATGACTAGACGTTTACTCAAAACTAGGAAGAAATGAATAATGGAAAGACTATTGACTCAAATCCCCTTCTTTTCTGACAGAGAGGAGTTCTCATTATTTATAGGGATGGCTTCAGGATGACAGAGGGGACCTAGCGCACTGACTCCACAAAAGCATGCATCCCATTTTTAAATAACATGACACTTTCTGCTAGATGCTAAAGACACTTATAAATAATACATGTTCTCCTCTTTCATGAATTAACTTCCAAATTTAGAGATAACAAACCTTTGGGGAAGGAGGAGATGTTTCATAAACCTTATGCATAATGTACACAATATCCAAGAAGATAGTGTTTGCACAAATCTCATTTCCAAATTGTAGACAATATTGTTGTCTACTTTCAGAAAATCTCAAGCCTACGCCGTGTCTCCCTCTATACTGAACTCACTGTCAGGTTAGACTTCTGAAGGTCATGAAGGTCGTTTCTCTTTTTTCAGTAATAATGGGAGGGACCAGAGCAGTAATAGGAATGGGCTTCAGAGAATATTTTATTTGAATACCGGGTTTGTGTCTTCATTACAGTTTCAAAAAGAGATTTTAACAAGAACAGACCATCACTTAAGACCAGTCAAAACAATTTATAAATTTTCTGCACGACTTAGCTACATGAAAAGCAGGTAAGTAAGGCACTGGCTGGGCCTGGTAGGTCTCAGTGCACATCGAACACCACACGGGAGGGAACCTAGAAAATGCTGTGCCCGGCTTCACCCCCATGGGACCCTCTAGGAGCCGGGCCTGAGCATCCACAGTGTGTCACAGGCCCCAGGTGACTCTGACAGCCCTCCTCACAGGTGCTCTTCCTGGGTCCGGGGCGTGGACTAAGCGCACTGCTCAGTCTGGGGGAGGACACTGGAGTGCATCGGGGCACTCATTCACTCGGCAAACACCCGCCTTTCAGGGAAGTGTGAGCTTTCAGGAGACAGAGGATCAGAGATTCAGTGCCTTCCTGAACAACAGAGCCAGGGTTTGAGCGCAGGGCTGTGCTCCTGTGCTCACTTCTGGGGTGAGCTGGGGAGGGGGTGAGAACTAATGTGGGGTCTTTGACAGGCTTATTCCACCCAGGACATCTGTAACTCTGGGACAGAAGAAAAATAAGTTTCCAAGCACCTAAAAAATGAGCAGCTGTTCCTTGGACATAACAAAGGCCTTTAAACCTGTTGTAATTGACTTATGAAAGCTTCCCATCAGTATAAAAGCTTCAGGAGTCCATCAAATCAACAACCACCCCACCCAGGGATCACAGCCTCCTGTCAACAACCACCTCCCCAGGGATCACAGCCTCCTGTCAACAACCACCCCACCCAAGGATCACCGTCACCCATCAACAACCACCCCACCCAGGCATCACAGCCTCCCATCAACAACCACATCACCCCAGCGAGGGCTGCCAACCAACAAGCTCTATCCCAGCGCCTCTGAAGGCCAGCCAATGAGGACGCCGCACTCGAGTACAGTCCACCAATCAACAACCTGCTCACTTCAGCGCTTCGCATGTCAGCCAATCAACAGCTGTCCCGTTGTCCTAAGCAGCATCCGCTGTTAAGGGTCAACCAAACCAATCCGTGAGAACTTCCGCCTCAGATACTCGGCAGATACCGACCTGGTGGTGCGGAAAGCTTCCTGAGCGGAGCTGAGTGGGGGCCGAGCGGGCGGCCAGCGCCCTGGGTGAAGGCGGATGCGGTCAGGGTCCCTTAGGGCCCCGCTGTGGACCAGGGGAGGAGAGCCGCGTGGACGGGGACACGGACTGGGGGCTTGCACGACCCGGTGGGCGAGGGAGGGACAGGACGTGAGGGCCGCGCTCAGGACGGGGCAGGAACCCAGGGCTAAGCAGGAGGAGGCGGCGTAAGTGACCCCGGACAGCGCCTTAGAATAAAACCCCGGATGCTTCCTCTCCTGCTTGCGGTCAGTCAGCGCGCAGGTGCAGCGAGACCCCCGCCCCGCCCCCCAGCACCCGGGCCACAGACCCCACGGCCTCCCCTCGGACGCCCATCCTGGAGGGAGCCGTGCGGGGGGCGAGAGTTGGGGGTTCCACCCGAGGCCCCGGGAAACTGCCCCAGGAGCCCAGCCGGAGGCGGTTCCTTTCAGTCGTGAGCGCTTTGCTATGAGCGTCGGACAGACTGCAATAGCAAGAGGCTGGAGCTGAAACAAGATTATTCCCCAATAGAAAGGAGAGTACAACTGACTTAAATTCCTAACATGGAAAAGCTGTAACAGAGGAAAGTCTGAAAAAGTACATTCTGACTACTGAAACTTTAAGTCAGAAATGGGATTCTGATTTAGTCTAAGAATCACAGAGGTCAGATGCAAAGCATAATGCACGTTTATCCCTCCAGCTTGGGCAGTTCAAGAAAATCTAATTCCTTGCCTTCCTCAACTAAGCTAGTGATCACCCACCTAAAGACAACAGAAAGAAGAGCCACGAATTTAATATTTTATAGCCAGACCACGTCTCATGTCATGTGACCAGTCTCGAATAGAGCTTAGCAAGAACCCCATGCTATACTAAATGAAAGAAATTCTCAGAAAACCTAACATGATAAGCTGCTTTTTCAAGTCTTGGATGGAAGAAGATTTTTTTAAAAAACCCAAACAGACTAGAATAGCTATAAAAACTTTCTTGGCCCAGTAGTTGTCACTAACTCCTAAAATAATATCAGTCCTATTCTGGGACTCTCTTTCTAAAAAGGATCCCCTGAACTGCGTCTTGGCCAGTTTATGACTGGGTTACATAATCCTCCTGATAGCCAACACCCCAAAATGCTCACAGGTACTTCCAAAGGGGTCACGGGGACCACGTCGAAGCACTCGGTCATAACTGCAAACAGAAAACATGAGTCAAGGATCTGGGATTCGACGCTTAGCTGAGCCATTTGTGCGTCCTCCTTGGCCTTCGGCTTATTCTGTAAAATGGGAGCAGCAGTATTTGCCTCGCCTCAGAAGACGCTTCGGATGCTCAAGCAGCCTGATAATGTCGTGTTTAAGGGGTCGGGGTTTTGTGTCATACGGGCCGGGCTTGGAGTCCTCTGTGCACTTAGCCCAGCTGCCCTTCTGTCACACGGGGTAAGAAGAGCACCTCACCTGGGAGCTTGTGAAGACAGTTCCGAGCACCCTGCCCACACAGAGAGACCCAGAACGGGAACCACAGTCAGAATGAACGCGCTCTGTGCGCTGCAGCACACGTGGTCCGTGTAGGGGGCGGGGCGGGGGGTTTGGTCCAGTCCTAGTGACCCCTCCCTCCCTCCCTCCCTCCTTCCCTTCCTCCCTTCCTTCCTTCCTTCCATCAGGCTCTCCTGAGCAGCAGATATGCTTCCAGGGCACCAGGGTTCCCTGGAGAGTGTGCAGACCCAGGGTCTGCTCTCTTGTGATTCAAGCCCCAGGCACAGAAGCACCTCTCCAGAGACCCCTCCCCTTCCCTCCCCATCTAAGTGTCACCGTCCAGGGTCTCCTCCCCAGAGGTCATTAGTGTACGACCTACGGCTGTCCTTCCCCGAGAGCACTTGCATCACCTGAGGTTACCTGTTCACTGTGTGGGACACCCTGTTATGTGCTGACAGTGGCTGCTGAGACTTCAGCCGCCCTGTTTAATGGGAAGGTCAAGGAAAGGCAGACTGATGACTCAAAGTTGACGTATTCAATACATCTGCCTCATTCATCCTTCTACGGACTGACCAATCTAGCTGGCCTCAGAGAAGACCAGGGTCATATGGCTTTAAAAAAACTGCCAATCCCACTGTGTAATAGAAACCTTACATGGATGGAATACGATTTATTGAATTCAATTCAAAACAGAGACAGACAGACAAAACAGGTGTAACATTTTACCTCTAGGATGTTAACTCGGAATTTCAGAAGAATACCTGTGTGCACACATGGATACAGACATATCAAAATATAGAGCTATGAGCAAATAACTGGTTTAGAGAGGAACCAGGTAAGAAAAGAGACTGACTACATGAAAAAAAAAAAAAAAAGTCACACTTGCCGTGATTTTCAACATACAGTCTGAATTACTCCAATAATATAATCTACTTCAAGATGGGTCTTGAGGATTTTTCTTTGTACCATCTCATGCCTTCGAGGCAGTCAACCGATTATTATGGAAACTCACTCAAACAGAGGTTTTCTGTAGATGCAGTTGGAAGAATAATAGCCCAGCCCCCCAAAGAGGTCCACATCCTCCTACCTGGAACCTGTGAATATGTCAGGCTACATGGCAAAGGGGAATTAAGGTCAGCTCATCTTGAGGGAGTATCCCGGGGGGCCCGGTGTGACCACAGAGCCCCCATGAGCCAGAAAGGAGACAGAAGAGTCAAGGAGGGACCTGCCAGGACGAGGGCAGCCCCTAGCACCTGGAAGAAGCAAGGAACAGGTTCTCCCCTGGAGCCTCCAGAAGGTACCAGGCCCTGTGCAACCTTGACTTAGCCCTGTGAGACCCGGGTGGGACTTGTGACCTCCAGAACGGGAAGAGAATACAGCAGCCGCAGAAAACCAACGCAGTGAGCAATCGTGCCAAGGTCAGTCCAAACAAGGAACACTTTCTATGTTTTCCCTCATTTATCACCATGTTTTCCTCCCTTGGTTTTTTGTTTGTTTGTTTGTTTTAACTTTTTTCATTGCGATATGGTTGATGTAAATATTACATGTTCCTCCCTTGGTTCTTATTTGCAAACACTTCAAAACAGTACATTTGCATTAAGGAGACCCACTCAAAGAAACAGTCTCAGAAGCAGCTTTAAAAGACCTTATAAATTCTTGATTAAAGTTTCAGGTCGTGTTGTAGATAAAAGACTTTCCAGAGGCCAACGAATCTGACAGGAGTTGGCAGGAACCTGTGGTGTCCTGGGGGGACAGAAAGGTCGGTTGGTGGCTTTGTACAAGCAGTATCGCTGATTACAGCTGATGCGCTTCAACTTTGTAAGTAGGACACAATATGGAATCTCATGGCTGTTTCAACTCTCAGCAAGTTAATTAACCTGTGACAGGGGTCAAGGTCTTACCACTTCCCTGAGGCACAAAAATACACTACCTGTAAAAGAGAAAATAAACAAAGAGTGCAGGCTTGGCACTCAGTCACAGGAGGGGCCGCCAACTCCCCTCGTGCCCGCGGGGCTGTTTCCTAAGTGAGCTCATCCGAGGTCTACAGCCACCCTCTGAAACAGAGAGGATCTACACACAGCCTGAATGAATGATGAAACGGGGGCTTCGAGATATCTAATAACTCGTCCAAATCCACAGGCCAGAAAGTGCCTGGGATGGGATTCAAACCCATGAGAACGGTCTTATCCCAAAGCCTGAGCTTCCTTCCTCTTGCAGCTGGTGGAGTCCTGGGTAGCAGAATTTTGCAGCATGGCCAAAAAAAGAAATCCCAAGGGTAAGGCGGGCGCCAATAAACAAAAACTGAATTTCAATTTCATTTTGATAAATTTCATCCGTGAAAACACCTGGGGGAAAGAGCAGTAGCTCCTGATCTTCCAGGTCTGATCTGGGAAGAGCCTCGCTGGTGTTTTAACATTTTACTTGAGGAGAGGCCAAGGAAGGCCAGACCAAGTTGAAGGATAAACTTTCCCGATTTCAAAACACAGGGTCAAAGAGCTCCATTCCTCACGCCCTTCCCTCTGGGGGTGCGCGGGGGCGGGGGGGGGGGGGGGAGTGGGGGAGGGGAAGCCCATCTGTCCTGCTGTCACCTGTCTTGCTGTCACCCTGAGCACAGGCCTCCTTCCTGCAGCTGCTCCTGCTGGGCGTGGCTGAACGGTACAGGGCAGAGGCTTCTGAGTCTCTAAGACCCTAGTGACCTTTGCTCTGTGGGTTATTCTGGAGAACGTCTTTTTATGATTTTTCTAATTTTGTTGGATCACAGTCAAAGCCTGTGGCCTGTACAGTCTCTGTCTTTTGAGTCTGGAAAGGTCTCCTCTGTGGGCACCGATGGGAGCCATTCCCGGGAATGTTCCTCTCTGGTCGGAGGAGGCCGGGGATGGGAGATCCAGGCTCAGCACCTACCAGTGAGCGACCCTGGGGGGAAGCTGCTTAACTTCTGACCTCCGTTATTGTTTGCAGACATCAGGATGAAACGAGACAATCACAGGAAGTACCCGATACCTGGTCAGTGCCGGGTAAATGTTAGACATCCCCGCTCTACCTGTGTCTGTGTGACGCCCAGTGGCAGGTCTCACTGGACCATAATTGTATTTCTGATTTTTTGAGGAAGCACCATTATCACCTGCACCAGTTTACACTCCCACCAGCAGTGCACAAGGGTTCCAATTTCTCCACACCCTCACCAACACTTGTCGTTCTGCTTTTTGGTAGCAGACATTCTACTCACTGGGTGTGAGGTACACAAAATTTCCTAAATGAACTTTCTTGAACAGGATTTGTTAGTGGATGGCAATTCTCAATAAAGACCAATTTTTATACTTTTTAAATAAATCTAGGGTTTCTGCTGCACCCTCTCCCCGTCTTTTTTAAAGTGAATTTCTACTATGAATTCATCCTTACTGCCAGGATCAGCACTTCCCTCCCACCCCAAATTAAACCACATTAGAAAAATACCTTAAAATGTGAGTCAGTTTTCAAGAGATAATCACCCAGCAACTCATTTTACTATGTGAAATGCCTGGACAAAACCAGTATTCCACGGACTAGCCTATAAGTCCATACAACTCACTAGCACCTAGGAAATTTTACAGAAGAAATAGGACTCGGAACTCTGTTGTTTCAGCTAGAATCTGGGAAATACTATTTTTCGCACATAATTTACTGCTCAAGCCCTGGAGTTCCCATTCTGCTAACTTTTGCTAACCTCTCTCAGTTTCCTCCTGGGTGTCTTAGACATTCATCACACTGGGAAGAAGGTCATGAACATTAGGTAACAGCCCAGCACCATCATTTTGGAGAATCACAGTCACTTTAATAAGCCAATTTTATTATATGGTATTAATTGTAAAACAAATGAAAGTCCATAAAACTGCACTGGACTTGGAATCAACACTGCCTTACGCCAACCTGGAAGACATCACAGTTAATGGAGTGATGGGAGAAATGCCAGCAGTGGGAAAATGTCCCCAAAAGTCAGATTCACAGAGACAGAGCAGAAGAGTGGCTGCCAGGGGCTGGGGGGAGGGGGAAACAGGGAGAGGTTGGTAAAAGGGTACAGTAGAAGCTTTCAGCTATAAATGAATAAGCTCTGAGGCTCTAACGTAAAACATGGTGACTACAGTTGATAACGCTGTATGGTATAATAGAAATTTGCTGAGAGAGCAGAACTTAAATGTTCTCACCAAAAAAAGATAAACACGTGAGGTGACAGATGTGCTAATTAACTAGATGGGGAGAATACTTTCCCAACGTATACCTATATCAAATCACCACCATGTACACTTTAAATATCTTACAATTTTGTCAATTACACCTTGATAAGGCTGAAATTTAAAAAAGAAAATAAAAGGAAAAATACCCATTTTCGAAAATGGACATTGATATCTTTGGTGAAACTTGACCTTCCTCTAAAACGTCAAGAGAGCATGAAGTATTTTCAGACAATGCCTACCACTGCTCCCAAAGTAAACAAACAGCCCTCTGTCACTGTATTTAGGGGTTTATTAAGCCTTGCTATTTTTTTCCACAACCATGAAAGTAGTTGTAACTTCTATAACTTAAACACCTGGTTCATAAACATATCAAAGTATAAATGTCATGAGCTTCCTTGAATCATGCTAAGGAATTCAGCTACACTATTGGATACCTGACCTTTTTCCTGGCTACCTTATTATTCAGGATTCTCTGCCTAATTCCGAAACATACAAGAGTAAAAGAAGCAGAGTGATTTACAAAACACACTCTCCGTGATCTGGGTCTCCTAGCATTCAAATATGACTAAGCTGTCACAACCATTTTAGTTCTTCAGATGTATGTGGTTTATGCCCACATTCCTACACATTCTGGTTTAGATTTTCCTATTTAATGGGAAAGGTAATTACAGAAAGCCCCTCTGTTCCTCACTCTGGGGACAAGGACCCGCACCCATCATGCTCAGCAGGGCAGGGACCCAGTTCCTGAGAAGGGACCTGAGCTACTCTGGTTTAATTACTAAACAGACACCTCTACAAATTCTAGAAAGATAAATGCTAACATTTATCCCAAATGTACGCTTCTCTTAAGGAAATCTTCCCTATCATTCAAGAAAACAATGAGGAAATAAAGATTTCTAGCATCTGTACGCGACTTTTTAAAATAAATTTTATTTTTTAGAACTGTTTAGTTTCCCCTATTATTAACATCTTCCATTACTATGATACATTTGTTACAATTAATAAACCAATATCGATACACTAACTAGAGTCCACGTTTCACTCAGGCCTCCTAAGGGTTCTTCCCTAATGTCTTTTTCTGTCCCAGGATCCCATCCGGGACACCAGCTTGCCTTGACTCGTCACGTCTCCCGACCCTCCTCTTTGCTGACAGTTTCGCAGACTTCCCTCGTTCTGATGACCCTCTCGTTTTTGAGGAGGACCGGGCAGGTGTGCTGCACGATGTCCCCCGGGTGGAATCTGTCTGATGTCTTTCTCCCCACAAGGGCTAGGCTCTGGGCTTTGGGGAGGAGACCACAGAGGTGGAAGCCCACAGTCCCTGCGTTGTCTCGGGGTGCCTGCTGTCACTGTGACTGCCCCCTGGGCTGACCCCGTCACCTGGCTGAGTCCTGACTGTCTGGTTTCCCCCCTGCAAAGTCCTTCTCTCCTCTTCGCCCCCCCGGGCTTTGGGGAAGGAGGCTCTGAGCACAGCCCACAGTTGCCGTGGGGGTGATGTGCCACCTCCTTGATGGAGAGGATCTGCAGAAATTATCTGGGATTCTGCCTGGGAGATTTGCCTCTTCCTCCCCGTTTTTAGATTTATTCAATCATTTATTCATATTAGTATAAACATATTTATTTTATACTTTGAGCTACAACCAATATTTCTTATTTATTTTGTTGCTCAAAGTGTGCTAACTTTGGCTATTGGGAGCTCTTTTCGTTGGCTCCTGTGTCCCTTTGACATACCCTGTCATTGCAAGTGTGTGTCTGTGTGTGTGAGTTTGTGTGTCTGTGTGAATTTGTGTGAGTTTGTATGTCTGTGTATGTGTGTGTGAATTTGTGTGAGTTTGTGTGTCTGTGTTTTTGTATGTGTGTGAGTTTGTGTGTGTGAGTTTGTGTGTGTGTTTTTGTATGTGTGTGTGTGTGTTTGTGTGTCCGTGTTTTTGTATGTGTGTCTGTGTGTGTGAGTTTGTGTTTTTGTATGTGTGTCTGTGTATGTATGTGAGTTTGTGTGTGTGTGTTTATGTGTGTCTGTGTGTGTCTGTGAGTTTGTGTGTGTGTTTTTGTATGTGTGTATGTGAGTTTGTGTGTCTGTGTTTTTGTGTGTGTGTGTGTGTGAGTTTGTGTGTGTTTTTATATGTGTGTCTGTGTGTGTGAGTTTGTGTGAGTTTGTGTGTCTGTGTTTTTGCATGTGTGTCTGTGTCTGTGTGTGTGCACACGTGCATGCGCATGCGCTCAGAGCACATCCTGACTTTCTGGCGCCGCGAGCTACTCCAGCTCACCGTGTGTACCTGCCGCCCCAGTCTTGGGACCACTGCGGCGGATTGTACTGGCACCGGCGGGACCTACATCCCACTTCTGGTGTGTGTAACACGCAGAGCCCTCCTGTGCTGACACCAGTCCGGCTCCTGGGTGTTGTTGAAAGCAAAGAAGCTCTTGTGAGTGATGGGACTTGATGTGTCTTCCACGCGCCTTCCCTCCCACCACACAATGCTTTTAAGTGACGCCTTCCGCTGGGTCCCTAACCTGCTGCTCACAGCGTCTGCCCTGCGGCCATCCGTCCCCTCCATGTCCACCGTCACCTGCTTCTCCAGGTTCGGCGCCATCACCCCCTCGCTGACCTGCCCCGAACCGGCCAGGCTGCCCTGGTCCCACCTGCGGTCTTGGCTGTACGTACTTCAGCTCCTCCAAGCATAATCCTTTACCCTCGACTTAGCGGAGCCAAGACGCGGTAACACGTCAGGAGCACTTGCAGAGGTGTCCGTGCTGTAAGTCAGAGCCCCAAGCGCACGTGTAGAGAACTCTGGTGGCACCCGCTCCCCACCTGCCCCAGGGCAACCGATTGTGCAAGAGACGCGCCCGCCCCCCGGCCCACGTCCTGTCGTCCTGTCTCTGACCCTGGCTCAAGGGAGCCTGGTGCTGCCTGGCAAGCCACGCCCACGTCCTCCGTGAACACCCTCCCCGGTGAGGGCTGTTCCAGATCTTGCTTCTCTGCCCTTGAGCACCGCCTCCCACTCCCGCGTGGAGCTGGTGAATGACCTTGCCTCTTCCTTCACTGAGGAAGCAGAAGCCATCGGGGGTCCCAGGGCTGCAGGCGCCTCTGTCCCTCCGGTCCCCGGGTGACCATCAGGGGCCACCTCCTGCATGTCGGACCCCACCCACCCCTCTTCCCGAAGGATCTGCTCCTCTGGTCATTCCCCCCTTCTCTCCACCGTGGCACGAGTACTCCGCTCTCTTCTGGGTCATCCTTCCTGCCCGCTGACGGCGGACACGGCCCATGAGCCCGTCGGGGGCAGCCGCCCTTCACTCGGCTCCCTGGGGTCACGCAGCCCTGCTCTGCCTCCTGCCTTGTCTCTTACTGGCCCCTCCTCGTACCCAGAGATGCAGCGGCCAAGCCTCGACCCTCTCACCCCCGTCTCTCCCCAGGCTGCTCCCAAACGCGGCCTCCAGCCCTGCTCCCCTCCAGATGCCGCCTGCTACCCCGTCGCGGCGACACCTCCACGTGGACGCCCCACCGCCCTCCAGACTCATCCAGACAGAGCTCGTCGCCATCCACACCGAACCAAAAGCAAAATAAAACCAATCACACGAACAGCAACCACAAAATCCCACCCCCCCGTCTCCCCAGGTCCCCTCTGAGTACACGAACATGAGACGACCATTCACCCAGGTGCCCGTCGGGGCAAGAATCCTAGCACATCCCACAGCACGTGGCGTCCCCATCCGTTTCATCAGCAAACCCCGCAGGCTCGCCTTCAAGATCCGTCTCAGATGGGACCAGCGCCGGCCCTGCCGCCGCCCAGCTCCGAGCCAGCAGCAGCAGGGCCCGGACAAGGCGGCTTTCTCCTCCCCGGTCCGTCCCCACCCTCTGGTCTGACTCCCCAGCAGCAGCCTGTGGTACCTGCAAACGGACAGCGGGCTGGGCCTCCTCCGTTCAAGCCCCGCCATCCCTTCCCATCACACTAGAACACAACCCGAAGCCACTGCCAACGCCAGCTCTTCCGCCAAGCCCGCAGGCCCCGCTCCCTGGCACCTGCCTTGCCCTCCTCTCCCTCTCACGTCCACATCCCACCCCTGATGAAACCCAAGCCTCCGCCCAGCCCCACGGCCCCAGCTCATCTAGAAGAGCTGCTGCATCCCCCCCCGCCGCCCCCGCCCGACAATTTCCCTGCTCTGCTTTCTCTCTTCCTGGCACTTACGGGGACTTCGCACATATTTCTGGCTGTCTTCTCGCTGAGTGGGACTCCTTGCAGACAAGGATTCTGTCTCCGCGCAAACCGAGAGCTCAGAAGCGCCTGAGCCCGTGTACCCAGCAAGCACTTGAAGGCGTGCGTGGACGCTCTGCTGCTGTGCCAGCCCCACCACCAGCGTGGACACAAGACACTGAGATGCTGCCTCCGACGCTGAAGCCCTGGTTTGCGGCTGGATTCAAATTTAAGAAACTTCAGCTAGAGCAATCTCACCTTTGGATACCGTCATTGTTACTCTACGTAATAAGGGCTCTTCACTCATGAGGGAAGCCATGGAAGAATTCCAATTGAAAATTTAAATTTCATGTCGTGCAGCTACTTTGAATAAAACGGGGGAAGTACATGGAATATACATAAATATTCATGAGATACAGATCAATAAGGAAGGGTGAATCTTGCAACTTTTTCTGACAACTGGTGAGAGCCAGCAGCAGAAAAGGAAAGATGAAAGTTTAGCAAAGCTCATTAAACTACTGAGAAGGCACCGTCTCAGACTCTACGATATACCTGGCAAAAATCAGTTAAGTACTGTCAATAAAATTCCGGCATTTCAAAACCTTGCATTTATCTTTATCAGCCCCCAAATTTAAAAATAGGTGTTGAACACTGAAACAACACAAAATACATATAAAACCCTTCCAGCAGAGTTATAAGAATACAAGACTCCCTTTTATAAGAAAGCATTAACGTCTATAAATAGTGGTATGCCATTTGTGCCACTGCTGGCACAGTTAAAGACTCTGTTCAAAGAAAGCCTGGATTCTCAAGTGAGAATTATCGATCTTCATAGATCAAAATATGATGAGATATACTTGTAACGAAACCAGTACATATAATAACAAAGGACTGGTACCTAGAATATATAGAGTCCTGCAATTCATGAAGAAACAGACCAACAACTCAATTAAAAGCAAGTGAAGACAAAGTCATTGCCCAGAAGGACAGCACAGAGGATGAATCGACACAGAAAAAGCTCCACCTCGTCTATGATCTGAGATGACAGTGAGATGCCTTTTTATGCTAGATGGACAGAAATGGACCAGGTGATGGATGGCGTGAGTGTCAGGGGGGCTGGGGGGCAGTGGGAGTCCTCATATTCTGCCAAGACAGGAACACGGCAGCCCTGCCCGGGGAGACAACGTGGGGTCATCTGGTAAAGCTGGGCGCTGACACAGCACACGGGAAGCACCTCCATGCAGAGAAGCTCTGCGCCGGGTCAGGGGGCCTGCAAGCTGCAGGCAGAGCAGCCCTGCTTACGTCGGTTAAAGAGGCGCCGTAAATGAGAATAAATGAGAAAGGAGCAAGGCAATGGATGGCCGAGTAAGTAAACCAATGGGGGAGAAGACCAACTTCCCCAGGAGAATTCAAGGAAGTGACATCAATCCTCCCCCCTGGAGGAGGTAGCGCGTAACTCCCACCCTCAGGGCGGGCTGCACCTGGAGACGCCCTCCCAGAGAGGACAAGCTAAGAGCGGGCAGGAGACAGCTGGCAGCCGCGCCCGCTCACCGACAGGTCAGATGCACGTGTGAGCCCCGATGCCCTGCGGTGAAGATGGCACTTTACCTCCGTGGTCCGCCCGCCAAAGACACACTACCCCAGTCCAACGAGGAGAAAAAGAGCGGACAAATCCCACCCGAGGGGCACCCAACACGTCCTCCTCAAAACTGCCGCGGTCAGGTCATAAAAACAGGGCGAGCCTGAGGAACCCACAGCCTGAGGACACACGGCAACTACCTGTGCCGTGCGTGATGCGGGTCCTGGTGGGACCGTCCACACCCGCGGGTCGTCCTCACTCTGAAAGACACTTTATCTGATGTTAGCACAGACATTCCTGCCTTCTTTCCATTGTGATTAATGTTTCCATGGTCTACCTTTTTCCATCCTTTTATTGTCAACATATACACACACATATGAAACGTCTATACAGCATGCCAGGAGAGTAAAGGACACCGACTTGGCTGGTATTTCACGCTGACAGGGAGGGGTGCCGTGGGGAGCAGTCAGGAACGGCCCCCGCCCCGGGGCTGGCGCTGGTCAGAGGAGTTCAGGGCCCTTTACCCGGGAACCCATCTGGAACCTGGCTCTCATTTGGGAATAAGAATTGTCCGGCATGTTAGTTACATTTTTGCAGGACAAGCCCTGAGTGACCAGGTGTTCTGAACAGCGGCCCCCTCAAGTTTTCCATCCCTGAGACAGTCAAAGTGACAGCCTCCCCAGCCCCCCGCAAATATCATCCACACTGCAAGCAAAACACCTGTGGGAACAGAACTGGGTCTCCCGGGGTCAGCCTCCCAGGGACAGGGAATATCCGAGGCCCAGCCCTTGAGTCAGGAAGGACACAGAGTAATCATCTTCTGGTTATCAGAAGATCCACTGGGATCCTACAGGGCCAGGAGCTCCGATCCTCATGGTCAGGACGCGTCGACGGGAGGGGCTCGGACCCTGAGGGCTGGAGGGTCCAGTTCAGGAAGGGAAGGCATCGCGAAGGTCTTCAGGGTTTGCAGGGTATGACACAAGTGACAGAGCGGTACTGACCACGTGCACTGCCTTCTATGAAAGTGGAACCAGTTCCCATCCCTTCTCTGCAGGTGACCCAAATACTGGCCCCACTGGGCAAGAAATCCCTAAAAGAAGAGAAATGATCATTTCCCTCTCACACAAATAATACAGACTCTGCCATGTGATTTCTCCACCAAGGACCTCCGCCCCCCCGCCCCGGATGGAATCTCCAAGCACAGAACACAAGGCGTGGAGGGCAGGTATCGGCTCCCGGGCCTGCTGTGATCTCAGCACCACGGTGCCCGGCGCTACTGCCTGCTTCTCTGTCGTGTCTGTTCGATTTCTGTGCCTAAGAGCAGTCTCCCTCGAGGGTCAGCTCCCTGCAAGGATCAAAAACCACAACTGCCAACACACACTGTAATTAGGCGTGGAACGGAATTTTTTAAAGGCTCAGGAATTATCTGAAGTGTGACTATATGAAACCAGTGGAGGACCTCAGAAGGTGCCTTTAGGGGAGACGGGTGGCAACATACAGACGCTCAGGCCCCTTTGGCCCGCTCCAGGTTGGTCTGGAGTGGGGTCCAAGCATCCCAGGCGGCCCCGCGAGGACAGTGCACATTTCAAGGTGGCCCAGGGCACAGCGGGGGTCAACGTGCACAAGGGGAGCCGGCAGGGCCAGGGGGCCGATCCCCCGCCTCCCTCTGACCTCACTAGGCCTCAGCCCCAAACGAGCCCCGCGGCACCCCAGCTGGCAGGGGATGCAAAACCCAGGGTCCGGGTCAGCAGTTTCCAAACTGGTGATCAGAAGGACTTGGGAAGCTCCAGAGAGAAAGCACGAACGTCGAGTCGTCCCCAAATTCAAGTCCCTGGAGCTGGGGCCCGGGGTGCGTGTCTTCAGAGGTCCTCCACGACCCTCAGAGGGAACCAGGTATGGGGATGTCTCTGATGAAGCACTGACACCTCGGTTCTCTCCTCCGCCAGCTCCTCAGAATCCCGGGGAGCTTTCAGCCCCGGAGACCCGGACCTGCCCGCCCAGCCCAGAGTGCAGCCGGCAGGCACGGGGCAGCCGAGGCCTGTGTGCCTCTTCTGGAAAGAGGAGGGAGGTGGGCCGTGGTGTGTCCCTCTCCACGCTGCCCACAGCCCCTAATCCAGCGTCCATCTCCCCCTGCGCCCGCCCCACGTGGCCAATGGGAGAACGAGGGCCAGCAGCCTTGGCCGCTGAAGCTCAGGGAGGCCCCAGAGCCCTTTCCTGGAGGTGGGACTCAGGTGGCGGACGGGCGCCACGAGGTTGCTGCGCCTGGGGAGGGACCTAAGCTGTCGCACACCCTGACCTTTGCCCAGAATCTGCGGGGTTGGCTGCAGTCCTGTCCCTAGATGCCCGGATCACAGACCCAGCACTCACCCAGTGCCTCCGCATGACTGTCCCGGAAACTAAGGCCCAGGGGGCAACACACACGATGGGACTCTCAGCCCCTCCACCGCGCACCTGACGCTTCCTCCAGGAACTTCTGTTCCGAGCACAAGTTGGGATCTGCCCCCTGGGAAAACATAACCAATGTTCTGCAAAACTGTCTTCATTAGGAGCTTCCGGGTGATAAGATGTGGTCATTTGAAGGTGGCCTGTAAGCATGCAGCTCCTCCCACAAAACAGGCCCCCACAGACCCAGGCTACCGACAGGGAAGATGTCGATGGCTTTCCCAGCTCTTGCCATCTGGGCACGGCATGTCCCTCTTAGCCTTTGTAAGTGCCACAGAATCTACCTCAAGAACTCAGGTTCAGAGCACAGGCTACAAACCCCCAATGCCTCCAACCAAAGCCAGTCTGACTGGGGGAGGGGGTCTCGCATCCCCTCCATTTCCCACTCATTCCCTGAGAGCTGGGGGACTCAAGCAGAAAGCAGCGTTCTGCAGAAACACCCCATCTGTGGATGAAGCATTCTGCTTCCCCAATGGGCCGGGGGGCTGCCCTGGGCCGTCCTTGACCGCGGCTTGCCCCTGTGTGCCCAGGGGGGTCTGCACACAGAAAGGTGGGAGAGCCAGGGGCGGGCCAGGGAGCCTCCACCAATCCCACCAATTCACATGTCAACGTGACTGTGGGACAAGGTCGACTCCGAGAGGCTCAGAAAGCAAATGCCATCTCACAGGGAGATGTGGGGTTGGCCCCCAGTCAGGGCCCAGCAGGTGGACATGGTTTCCCCACTCACCAAGCACTGAGGGGTACTGGCCTCCATTCAGAACCTGCTTCTGTTACTATCCTGTTCATTAACACAGCACCAGAAGTCGCTCTCTCCTTAAACGGTGATCTTTCACGGTCTGAGTTATTCATCCTGTTTTATAAACATCTTAACATCTTGGAGCCATACAGTTTCCAAAGAACGCACTTGTGGTGTTATAACAAAGGCCAACAGGAAAGTCGACCCTGATAAGCAGAAATCTAAAGCTCAAGGTGCTCTTCTGCGCTGAGACACGCCAGCGACAGGGGAAGGTGGGGTCCCTGGGGCCACCACCAACCCTCCACGGTGTTCCGGGACCACCAGGCTGCACTGCACTTTGCCACACACCCCCTTCAGATCAGCATGCACTGCAGGTGGGTCCGTAGAGGGATTCTCATCCTGCCGTGGCAGTTTAGCGCTTTTCAGCTTTATTGAGGTACACTTAACTATGCAAGGAGTTGCACGTATTAAATGTGTACAACTGGGTGAGTTTGGACATATGCAAACACACCTGGTACCATCACCACAAACAAGGTAATAAACACATCCATCACCTCCAAAAGATGTACCCGTTCAAGGTCTAGTTTGCTTTTCAAAAGCCTACACCCCCCTACCCGGCAATACACACAAACACACAGCAGGAATATGTTTTGCTTTTCTGGAGGAAGGAGGCCAAGGAAAACACTTCACCTCTCCTACTTTTGGAACCTCAAGCGCAGCAGTGCTTTATTTAAAGCTCCGTGTGGCCGGTGTGGCTTGTTTTTAAGAATCGCTCTCTCACATCTGCATTGTCTACACGCCTGGTCCAGGGACTCTGAGAGCAAACAGCGCGTGTGCGGTCAGCACCCTGCAGCCCCGGTGCAGCCGCGAGTCACGGGTCACCATCTGCCGGGCCGTCTTGGCAAGTAAAGCAACCTCTCCTGGCTCTTTTCCAATTTTTATAAAATGGGGGTGAGGGGGACATAGCCACATCACCTGATCTCAGAAAGAATTTATAGGAAAATGCCTTTGTAAACTGTAAGGTACAATTCAGAGAATAGTGGAGAAATGACTGCAAAGTTATGAATTCAGTTCTACAATCTGTCCTAAGCAAAAGAACTGGGGGCAGGGGGTGGGGGGAAGGATTTGTTTTTTGTGTTTTTAATTTGTGTCCAGCCTTCGAGGAAGCCACACCGCTGGGGCATGTCGGCTGTGACAGAAAAGAGAAATGCCTGGCTAAACTTTGACCGTCACCTCAACCATCAGAAAAGGATGATTTCACTGCTACGTAAAGAAACAGTAAATCTCGATTTTATGCAGCCTTGCTCTGGACACAGGTGCCGTGGGAAGAGCAGGGGACCCCAGGGATGACCCCACACACACGAAGTGTAGGAGGTCCTTCAGCCTCCACAGATGACTTCCCTCTCAGAGGTCAGTTGGTCAGTTGGGAGTCACAAATACACGGCAACATCTGGGAAGAGCACAGGTGCAGGTCCGAGGCCTGCTGAGCTGGCTTCAGCTGGGCCTTGAGCTGCTGAGCTGGCCCTGGGGTCTTCAGGAGGTACCGAGGCCTTTGGAAGATTCAGGTCCTGTCTCCTACCCCCCAACCCCTCCCAAAGCCTTCCTCCCTCCTCCCATCTTTAGGTTTCCAAAAGGGGCTCGCTTCCAAACCCTCCTCGGTTGCTCGAGATTTTGCTAGGGAAAATAAATAAATAAAATTCACGGTCAAGTAAGAATGAAAGGCTTTGGGTCAGGAAGATGTGGGTTCACAGCCCACTCTGCCCTACAAGCACAGGGTTTTGGCCAGGTTGTTTCATCTCTCAGAGCGTCGAGGGGTCCCAGGCTCAAGGTAAGCACGCAGATAACAGGTCGCTGCCGTGTCATTGCCGCGGAAGGTCAGAGCCGGGCGGCAGAAGGAACGCGGGCTTGGAAGCAGCAGCTTGGGGCCAGAACACAACGCTGCTTGTGGGTTCCACTCTGTGACCCTGGGCAACCCTCTTCGCTCCCCTGAGGCTCAGTGTCTCTGCCTATGAAATGGGGGTAAAAAGATCTGCATTCCAGCCACAGATAATATCCTGCAGGAGACACAGTGGGGGCCAAGCACCTGGCCAGTGCCCGGTACGTTACAGCTGCTCCCACTGACTCACCAGCAGCTTAACTGTGGTAGAATCAACACAGCAATATTTTTTTTAGCAACGCTCAATACCTATTGGTCAACTATTTAATCAATTATTACAGATCTAACCACTATATCGACTGCAACATCAAAGTCTACGTCCATCCCTAGACATTCAGTAGCCCCTAGAGAGACTCAACTAGTCCAGCTGCAGAGGCCCTACCCCAGGTGCCTCAGGGGTCCCAGTGAAGGGGGAGTGGTGGTAAGGGGATAGGATGGTCCCTTCTATTTTGGCAGAAACTCAACAAGGTACTTTCATGTATCTAGCCTCCCAGCAACAGCTGTGACCCTAAAAACTTAATGACAGAGAAATGGGTCTTGCATGTGAAAAGTCTTTCTAAAGAATCTCTGTGGGTGCAAAGTGAGTGACCAGCAATCTCCAAAATACCAAAAAGCTGGGATATGGTAAAAGACAGGAGTAAATTTAAGTCAACTTTACTTAGTATATGAACCTTGGGAAACTGCTGTTATAAAAATTGAGGCTGGGGCTTCCCTGGTGGCGCAGTGGTTGGGGGTCTGTCTGCCAATGCAGGGGACATGGGTTCAAGCCCTGGTCTGGGAGGATCCCACATGCCACGGAGCAACTAAGCCCGTGAGCCACAAGTACTGAGCCTGGGCGTCTGGAGCCTGTGCTCCGCAACGGGAGAGGCCGCGACAGTGAGAGGCCCGCGCACGGCGATGAAGAGTGGTCCTCGCTCGCCCCAGCTGGAGAAAGCCCTCGCACAGAAATGAAGACCCAATACAGCCAAAAATAAATAAATTAATTAATTAATTAATTTTTTAAAAAAAATTGAGGCTGATATGAAGACAAGTAATAAAAATTTCTTTTACTAAAAGAAATATGACGGGATAGCATTTTTACAAGCATGAAAGTGACAGGCATGCTTAACTTATTTTCTCCTGCTGGATGCACAATTCAACAAACCACTGCTGCTTCTATAGTAGAATGGAAAATGATGCGTACAGACTTAAAATTGTTATCAGCTTAAAATAGACTATTATAAGATGTTTTATGTAAGCCTCATGGTAACCACAAAGTAGAAACCTATAACAGAGACACAAAAGAGAAAGAGAAAAATATTTAAGCATACCACTCCAAAAAAATCAGCAAATCACAAAGAAAAGAGACAAAGAGGTGAAAAAAGAAACAAAAGAATTAAAAAACAGTAAGAAAACAATTTTAAAAAGGGAAGTACATACCTATCAATAATTACTTTAAATGTAAATAGACTAAATTCTTCAATCAAAATACACAGAGTGGGGCTTCTCTGGTGGCGCAGTGGTTGAGAATCTGCCTGCCAATGCAGGGGACACGGGTTCGAGCCCTGGTCTGGGAAGATCCCACATGCCGCAGAGCAACTGGGCCCGTGTGCCACAACTACTGAGCCTGTGCGTCTGGAGCCTGTGCTCCGCAACAAGAGAGGCCACGATAGTGAGAGGCCCGCGCACCGCGATGAAGAGTGGCCCCCGCTTGCCGCAACTAGAGAAAGCCCTCCCACAGAAATGAAGACCCAACACAGCCAAAAATAAATTAATTAATTAATTTTAAAAAAATACACAGAGTGGCTGAATGAATAGAAAACAAGACTCATCTATATGCTGCCTACAAGAGACTCACTTCACCTTTAAGGACACACACACAGACTGAAAGTGAGGGGATGGAAAGATAGTCCATGCAAATGGAAACCAAAAGAAACCCAGGGTAGCTTATTCTTATATCAGACAAAATAGACTTTAAGCCAAAGACTGTACTAAGAGACAAAGGAGGGAATCATATAATGATAAAGGAGTTGACCCAACAAGAGAAAGTAATAGTTATAAATATTTATCACCCAAAATAAGAGCACCTAAATATATAAAGCAAATATCAACAGACCTAAAGGGAGAAATAGACAGCAATACAATAATAGTAGGGCACTTCAATATACCACTTTCAACAATGGATAGATCATCCAGACAGAAAACCAATGAGGAAATTTGTACTTAAACTACACACTAGACCAGATGGACTTAACAGACATTGACAAAACAGTCCATCCAACAGCAGCGGAATACATATTTTTTCTAAGGCACACATGGAACATTCTCCAGGATATCACATGTTAGGCCACAAACAAGTATTAATAAATTTAAGAAGACTGAAATCACATCAAGCATCTTTTCCCATCACAATGGTGTAAAACTAGAAATCAGTTACAAGAAGAAAACTGGAAAATTCACAAATATGTGGAAATTAAATAGCATGTTACTGAACAACCAATGGGTCAAAGAAGAAATAAAAAAACATCTTGAGACATTAAGAGGTACAAACAGCTATGTAGAGGCAACAAGGATATATTGCACAGCACAGGAAAACATAGCCATTATTTTGTAATAAATTTAAATGGAGTATAATGTATAAAAATATTGAATCACTATGTTGTATACCTGAAACTAATATAATATTGTAAATCAACTATACTTCAATAAAAAAAAAAACCTCGAGACAAGTGAAAATGGAAATACAATAGACCAAACCTCATGGGATGCATTAAAAGCAGTTCTAAGAGAAGTTCAGAGTGATAAAAACCCACATTAAGAAAAAACAAAGATCCCAAATAAACAACCAACTTTACACCTCAAGGAACTAGAAAAAGAACAAATGAAGCCCAAAGTTAGTAGAAGGAAGTATAGAAATCAGAGCAGAAATAAATGAAATAGACTCTAAAAAGATCATAGAAAAGACTGATAAAACTATGAGCTGTTTTTTTTCAAAAGATAAAGAAAATAGACAAACCTTTAGCTAGACTCACCTAGGAAAAAAGAGAGGACTCAAACGAACAAAATCAGGAAAAAAAAAAAAAAAAGAGGAGACATTACGTCTGATACCACAGACATAAAAAGGATCGTGAGAGATTACTATAAACAATTATACGCCAACAAATTGGACATACCAGAAGCAGATAAATTCCTAGAAACATCAAACCTATCAAGATTGAATTATGAAGAAATAAAAAATCTGAACATACCAGTTATTAGGAGGTTGACTCAATAATCAAAAACCTCCCAACAAACAAAAGTCCAGGACCAGATGGCTTCACTGGTGAATTCTATCAAACAATTGAAGAATTAGTACCAATCCTTCTCAAACTATTCCCAAAAAATGAGGAGAGAACACTTCCAAACTCATTTTAAGAGGTCAGCATCGGCTTCCCTGGTGGCACAGTGGTTAAGAATCCGCCTGCCAATGCAGGGGACACGGGTTCGAGCCCTGGTCTGGGAATATCCCACATGCCGCAGAGCAACCATGCCCGTGTGCCATAACTACTGAGCCTGTGCTCTAGAGCCCGCAAGCCACAACTACTGAGCCCGTGTGCCACAACTACTGAAGCTGCATGCCTAGAGCCCGTGCTCCACCACAAAGAGAAGCCACCTAAATGAGAAGCCCATGCACTGCAATGAAGAGTAGCCCTCACTCGCCACAACTAGAGAAAGCCCACGCACAGCAACGAAGATCCAACGCAGCCAAAAATAAATAAATAATTAAAAAAAAAGAGGTCAGCATCACCCTGATACCAAAACCAAGAACGCTACAAGAAAACTACAGCCCCTGATGAACATAGATGCAAAAAATTCTGAACAAAATACTAGGAATCTGAATTCAACAGCACATTAAAAGATCATATACCATGATCAAGAGGGATTTACCCCAGGAACCAAGGATAGTTCAATACCTGCAGATCAATCTACATGATACAGCACATTAACACAACGAAGGACAAAAATCATATGATTATCTCAATAGGTGCATAAAAAGCATTTGACAAATATTCATTCATGATAAAAACTCAACAAAGTGGGTATAGAGGGAACATACCTCACCATAATAAAGGTCATATATGACAAGCCCACAGTGAACAACATATTCAACAGTGAAAAGCTGAAAGCATTTCTTCTAAGAGCAGGAACAAGACAAGGATCCCCACTCTTGTCACTTATTGAACACAGTATTAGAAGTTCTAGCCACAGCAATCAGACAAGAAAAAGAAATAACAGGGACCCAAATCAAAAAGGAAGAAGTAAAACAGTCTATATTTGCAGATGACATGATATTATGCATCATAATATCAAAAACCCTAAAGGAAACCCTAAAGACTCCACCAAAAAACTGTGAGAACAAATGAATTAAGTAAAGTTGAAAGATACAAAAATCAGTTGTGTCTATACACTAACAATGAACTATCAGAAAGAGAAACTAAGAAAACAATCCCATTTACAACTGTATCAAAAAGAATAAAATACCTAGAAATAAATTTAACCAAGAGGGTGAAAGACTTGTATACTGAAAACGATAAGACACTGATAAAAAGAAGCTGAAGAAAACACAAATAAATGGAAAGATTTTCCATGCTCGTGGATTGGAAGAATTAACATTGTTAAAATGTCCATTCTATCCAAAGAAATCTACAGACTCAATGCAATCCCTGTCAAAATTCCAATGGCATTTGTCTCAGAAATAGAAAAAACTATCTCAAAATTTGTATGGAACCACAAAAGACCCTGAATAGTCAAAGTAATCTTGAGAAAGAAGAACAAAGCTGGAGACATCACGCTCCCTGATTTCAAACTGCCATTGACCCTTGAACAATGCAGGGGTTAGGGGCAATCAAAAATCCACTTAGAGCTTATAGTTGGCCCTCTGGATCCACAGTTCTGCTGTCTTTGCAGTTCCACATCCATGGATTCAACCAACCATGGAAAGTGCAGCACTGTCGTATTTACTATTGAAAAAAATTGGAGTAAAAGTGGACCCCCACCGTTCAAACCCAAGTTGTTCAAGGGTCAACTGTATAGTCAAAACTATAGTAATCAAAACAGTATGGTATTGACATAAAAACAGACCTTGAGATCAATAGAATAGAATAGAGAACACAGAAATAAGGTCACTTAATTGGCCTAATGTGGGCACTTAGTTTACGACATAGGTGCCAAGAACATACAATGGGGAAGGTCAGTCTGTTCAATAAATGGTGTTGGAAAAACTGGACAGCCACATGCAAAAGAATGAAACTGGACCACTATCTTACACCATACACAAAAATCAACTCAAAATGGATTAAAGACTTGAACATAAGACCTGAAAGCATAAAACTCCTAAAAAGGAAACACAGGGGGTAATAAGCTCCTTGACAACTCTCTTGTGATGATTTTTTGGATTTGACACCAAAAGCAAAGGCAAAAATAAGTAACAAGCGTCTGCACAGCAAAGGAAACCATCAACAGAGTGAAAAGGCAACCAACGAATTGGGAGAAAATATTTGTAAATCATATACTTGATAAGAGATTAATATCCAAAATATATAAAGAACTCATACAACTCAACAGCAAAAAGACAATCAGATTAAAAAATATGCAGAGGACATTTTTGCAGAGATGTGCAGATGGCCAACAGGCACATGAAAAGGTGCTCAACATCACTAATCATCAGGGAAATGCAAATCAAAACCACAATCATATATCACCTCACACCTGTCAGAGTGGCCATCATCAAAGGGACAGGAGATAACAAGTGTCTGATGAGGGTGTGGAGAAAAGGGAACACTCTCGCACTGTTGGTGGGAATGCAAATTGGTGCAGCCACTATGGAGAACAGTACGGAGGTTCCTCAAAAAAATTAAAAACAGAACTATCATGTGATCCAATAATCCTACTTCTGGGTATCTATAAAAAGGAAATGAAAACAGGATCTGGAAGCGGTATCTGTACCCCCATGTTCACTACAGCATTAGCCATGAAAGCCAAGATATGGAAACAACCTAAGTGTCCATCAGTGGATGAATGGATAAAGAAGATGCGATACATAGGTATGTATATGCGTGTAAACACACATACATACGCACAGGAATACTGTTCAACCACAAAAAGGAAGGAAATTCTGCCATTTGTGACAACATGGACAGACCTTGAGGGCATTAGGCTAAGTGAAATAAGCCAGACAGAGAAAGACAGACAATGCACGGTAGCATTTACATCTGGAATTTTTTTATAAGTCTAAGTCACAGAAACAGGGAGTAAAAAAGTGGCTGCTATGGGCTGGGGGGTGGAGGAAACAGGGAGAGGCTGGTAAAAAGATTTCAGCTCTAAGACGAATAAGGTCTGAGGATCTAATGTAAAACATGGTGACTACAACTGATAACACTACTAAATAATTCAGATTTGCTAAGAGAGGAGAACCGAACTGTTCTCATTTTTAAAAAAGAATAAATATGTGAAGTGATGGGTGTGCTAATTAACTAGATGGGGGGACCCTTTCACAATGCATACGCGTATCAAATCAGCACAATGTACGCTTTAAATATCTTACAATTTTATTTGTCAATTACCCCTCAATAAAGGTCGAAAATGATGCCTACGCTCACATTTACCTTTTGGGTATTCACATCAGCAACCGGCACAGTCTGCAATCCAGGTCTCGATTACTTTCCTCTACCCGTAAGTCTTGTCCCCTACGCACCGTCTTCCCCCCATGACGCCCACGTCCTTCCACTCACCAGGCTTCTCTCCCGGAAAAGCCTCCAAGTAGATTTTCAAAAGATAAACAATCTTCCGTACAGCATATGATGCTGTTCACATCCTCCATCCCCAGGAAACACCAGCCAGCTTCCCACGACAGTGAATCACACTCAGTGTTCAGTTATCCAGGGAAGAATTAGGCACAGACTATACATTGTCAAGTTCATTCCAGTGGAAAAGGAAGGGGTGTGTGGCCACCCTCCTCCCATGAGCTCCACTCCCCCTGCAGGCAAAGTCAAGCCAGGGAGTTCTGAAGTCCGTAACTTCAGTGTGTGTGTGTGTGTGTGTGTGTGTGTGTGTGTGTGTGTGTGTGTGTGTGTGTGTGTGTGTGTGTGTGTGTGTGTGTGTGTGTGTGTGTGTGTGTGTGTGTGTGTGTGTGTGTGTGTGTGTGTGTGTGTGTGTGTGTGTGTCGGGGAGGGCAGGGAGGAGTGAGCTGGGAGACAAGAATACAGGGCAGGGAAATGCAGCCCCTGGACACAGGGGGCTCAGGGACCCCCTCAGCTCACCCTGAGATGCAGCTCAGACATCCCTCCCCAAGACCGCTCCCCTCAGCCCAGCGCCAGGGGTAGGCGGGCTGAGACGGCACCAACTTGGGGTGCCCGGCAGCGGGGAAACGCTTCCGAGGCTGACCCCTCACGTAGCACTTTACCAGGTCGGCACTGCTCTCCTTTCTTTCCAGGACAGGGCAAGTGACAGGCTGACCAAGCCGTCACTTCTCCTGCGGGCACATCCAAGACCCCTGACCCAGCAGCACGTGCGGGTTCCCACCCGTTACTGCTTAAACGACGTGGAGACCGCTTACCCGCTAAGCCACCCAGCCTGCCCTGTGCCACGGGATCCATGATGCCTCAGCCCCACTCCCCCCTTCTTTAAAACTCACTCAGTTTACCCTGCCTCGGGCACCTGAAACTTGCTCTAAGAGCCTGACTGCAGCTGTCACCAGAGCCCCAGAGCCATCAGGGTCGTGCCCCATCCCACAAGGCCACGAGAAAGAGAGTCCGGAACTGTATTTCATCTATTTTTGTAGCTGCTAAAACAGTCACTGCAGGAAAAACAGCCCAGAATCCAGCTGTGCTCACAGTCAATATTTATTACACGAATGGACAGCCCTAGTGGTTTTCCCACTGGACAGTTTTCAAAACCACGAAAGTAATTTTTAATAAGTAAATCAGGGCTTTGGTGTGGCTCTCATAAACTTATAGGAGTATTTGTTTAAAATTACGTGCATATAAATATTTTTGTAAGTATATCCGCGTGATAATCTACGTATGACTGTCCATCTAGTGGTACCCAGGCATCGACTCTTGTTTGTGTGATGGTAACAGACTTCTCCTGGGCACCTGTGCAGAATATACTGCCCCAATTAAGCGTGTGACTTCCCCGACTCACCACTTTCTGGAAGAGGACCCTGACAGTCACTGAGAGTCTATTCACGTCACCCATGACCAAGACCTTCTAAAGAAGACGTGTCAGACTCCGTGACTGATGAATCACTAAAGAATTCTGATGACCAGATTCCAGAATTTGTGCTAATTCCTAGTTTATATTCCCATTAAATCTGACAAACTGATTAATACGTGACTGCATTTATAAACGACCAAGTTTTAAAAGGTTCCACTTCAATGGCTATTGAAAAAATTGAATGGTTATAGCCAAGACTTTTTTATGTAATGGAAACCTCCCAGGATTAGACATGTAACACCCAAAGGCGTTCCACCCGTATAAGGTCTGGAAGAGAAACCTTGGAGGGTCCGACCAGCGCCTGGGGGGATGTAAAGCCAGTGAAAACCAGCAATGTCCTGGGGGAAGGGGGACCTCAGGATCACTTACGGGGACACAGTAAGGGGGAGGGCTTGGATCAGCTGCTGAGATGAGCTCTAGGCTCTCAATTCCAAACCAGGACCCAGACCTGGAAATCATAATGGACGCCTCCCCCCTTTAAACAGGTGAGAGACTGTCGTTTGCTCCAAGGAAATCATAAAGGAGAATTCATCATCTTAGCCTATGAAACACTACATATTGATTCCATGCCCTGTGCTCACCACACATCAAAGGGGAACGTAATTGAAATCAAGCTGGTTCCAAAAAAAAAAAAAAAAAAGTGGTTGAGGAGAAAAACCTGACTTACAAAAATTTTAGTAGTAGTTTTAGACCAAATGAAGGAAAATTCTAACTTATATTAAACTAATAAATCTACAGCAATCAAACCAAGAGATTTTATGGTCCAAAGTTATACGTTCAAGAATAGTTTAAAGCCAAACTTATGGTTACCAAAGGGGAAAGGTGGGTATGTGTGTGTGTGTATATATATTCAGTCATATATATATGACTGAATCACTTTGCTGTACACCTGAAACTAACACAACATTGTAAATCAATTACACTCCAATGTAAAATAAAAATTTTTAAAAAGAAAAAGGATAGTTCAAAGCAATTTGTGAATAATAGAAGCAAAATAAGGTTTTGAAGGAAAGCTCATAAATTGGGTGTTACCCCTACACTTCGGGGCAACACTCTGGAGGTGAAATTGGACCTTCTCATAAAGCACTTCTACTGCCCAGTCAGAGCTGGGACCCCAGATGAACTGAACCATTAGACAGCATCTCTTATAATCTAAATCAAATGTCCCAAACCCTTTGTTAGGGCTGAGAAATGTCTGTTACAACACGTGCTTTTGTCCAGTGTCTGCTATGATCTCAATCCACATGCTGTATCACAGGCACAATCTTATTTTAACGCACGAACAGATTTCTCATACAAACCCTTCCTCAGAATCCTTATCTATTTGCTTGTTTTGATGCAGACTTATCTTCCCAGCATCCAAATTGGAAAGAAGGCTTCACTAGACAGAGCTCACCCTGAAGACAGCTCCTGTATATCCTGGACCACACCCCCCGCCCCCGCCACCGGCCCAGGCGGCACACAGGAGGCCCGGCTCCTCCAGACCCAAGACTACCTGTCTGGCCCAGGAGCAGAGGCGCTGGGGGTGGCTCACAGGTTGGAGGTGCCCACTGTCCTGCTTCCTAGCTACCTGATGCCACCACGTGCCAAAGCAGGAACGGTGAGCCTGATTTTTGAACCAGATCCGTTGGAAACTTACATTTTACGAGGCTCAACAAATCACAGCTACCTTTATTGCCATTCTACTAATGCAGAGCGAGCATCTGAGGCAAAAGCAGCAAGTCCTCCCGTCTGTTTTAGGCAGGAAGCCGCACTCACCTTCGGCACTCAGTCAGGAGAGAGGACGCACGACACGGAGCTCCTCAACGAGTGAATTCTTCAACTGACAGCGCCCCCGAAGTCACCAAGCCGCAGGAATTCTCCAAATTCTCAAATCCAACTCAAACCTCAGCGGAGAACGATGATCTGGGAAATCACTTGTAGAAAAGGAACATAGGAAATCTGAAAAGAAACAGAAAGAACCGTCTATTAGGACCGCTTGCTTGTCTGATTTTAAGTCACTGCTTGAGAGATAACTGATTATTTATTTGCCTGAAACCATTATTTTTAATAGACCCCAGAAAACAGGTGCTTTATATTTACTGACCTCAACCCAATCAGAAACGCCCTCACCCTGCTCCACCTTCCAGGCCCCGGGCCGGCTCGGAGGCAGAGGCTGGGAGGGTTGGGGACCCCTGGCCATAGCCGAGGGACCTAAGCTCCCAGATATCTCCCAGCCCCCTCGCCCCAATGCCCCTGCCCATGGCCTCAGAGACTGCCGGAAAGAAAAGAGCGGTTGCCAAGTGGAAATTCAAAAAGCCTGTCTGGGAGCCTAATTAGGGAGAAGAATTACAGAGCGTGGCTATCATTTAGAGACTCCATCTCCTGCACTGGCCGTTCACTGAGAGAGATGCACCCCTTCCCCCCAACCCACAGCTTTGTGCTTATTGGGGTGAACATACACACACTACTCTGTATAAAATAGATACCTAACAAGGAACTACTGTACAGCACAGGGAACTCTGCTCAATACTCTGTTATGACCTCTATGGGAAAAGAATCTGAAAAAGAATAGATATATTGTATGTGTATAACTGATTCACTTTGCTGCACACCTGAAACTAACACAACATTGTAAATCAACTCTACTCCAATAAAAATTTTAAAAATCCCTGCAGGAAGCTGAGGACAGCATCCCGAAACTACAAGGAAGTCAAGCCGAGGAGCTGACAGAGGGGACCCGCAGTCCCCTCCCTCCTGGCCGTGGAGCTTGCTGTCACCTCATGGCCACCACACCTGGGTAACCATTTTCAGTCCCAACCTATCATTTCAGGGGACCCAGAGGCTCTGTGGACCTCCGAGGGGGTTCACTGTCATCTTTAATTACACTTCAGACCCAGAAGGGATCCGTCCTGACAGTTCACTCAGACAAGATCTATTAATTCATCCCCGGCATGATGATGACCCAAAACGTTAAATACCCCACAGAAAAGTCGAATTCTATTTTAGTCAAATAGAAAAGGATAATTCAAGTACGGCTCTCATAAAAATGTTATAAGGCAAGTTCATAAATTTTGATTAAAAAACGAATTCCTCTTTATGCATTCTCTGGCATTATTTTAAGGGCTTGCATGATTCTTTTTAAACGTACGATTTAACACAAGACAAGGCACTGGGCAAACACAGCGGGGATACGAGATCGGGACAAGATGTTAGACATACAACAGGATGACGGCGCCCTTCTCCCTGCCAAGCGTTTACAGTAACACGACAGGTTCTGCAGAAATAGACGTTCTGGTATCTGGACTTGGGGGTCCTGACCAAGGATTCTGGTTTCTCACTGCGGGCCTTACACGTGCCGTTTACTGGAGAAAGTCACCAGCTAAACACAGCTGCCCCCGCAAGCACCAGCGCTGTATTAGCATTTTCATGGGTCCTTCTGGACTTAAGTTGTAGTTTTAAATTTTTCATTGGAAAGTGAACATGCCTGAGTCAGATCTCCCCAAGCCAATGCCCGTGGGCCTCTGAAGGGCTGTCTGGGTTGCTCTCCGCGTGCACAATGCTCTCACGGGGGGTGTTATTTAACCCTCCCAATAACCACCCGGCTTAGATATTAACACCCACTTTAATTACACGGGGCTTAACGATCTCAGAGAGGTGAAAGGCTCTCCTTAGTAGGCTTTAGAGTGAGGAATGCAGGCCTCCAAAGCTCTAAACCCACCGCACCAGTAGCAAACTTAGTGCCGGAGAATTTACCCTCCCAGTGCAAAAAGCACGATGGCCTGGCTCTGGAAGCCCGGTCCTCTGACACTCGGTGTGGCGGAAAAGCCAGACAAAGGTGCAGGATCTGAGCGAACGGAGAAGCCCCAACCAGAGGCTCCGCTTCAAGTTCACGTAAAGATGCCCTGGCCACCTGGGGACTGACTGTGGGAGATGCAGGGGCAGCGTTTTCCTTGAGAAAAGCATTTCACTGACGAAGCGTCAATGAACGAAGCACACACCTTAGACAGAAATGAACACAGAGACCAAAACCGCTCTCTTGCTGGGTCTGCATGCAGTCTTTCCGCTACCATGCTTAACGTGGGTTATGGGCTTATTCAAAACCTCTGTTAAGGATGAGCATTTCAGATCAGGTCTTCATTACAACCTGTCATCAAATCCATCAGGAAAGCGTACACTTTTGTGCAGAAAACCACCTCCGACTGCAAACACTGCCAGGTTCAAGGTCACTGGGACCGCGGAGGCCCTCACCCAAGAGGTCACTCAAGGACGCCACACAGCCCGCTCAGGCGGGAGGGGACACGTGGAACGGTGCATGCTCGTCTATAAAGATATTTCTCCACTAGCATCACCTGCATCTCCCCACAGAAATAAGAGAGGAGGAGGAAGGAGTGGAAAGGAATTAACACGAATACCAAACGCACCTCGTTCTCCACATTGATCTGGACCCCAATCACTTTACCAATGCAAAATCCACGCGATTATCTGAATTCCCTGCAACAATGAGGTTTTGTTTTTCTCAACTATGTTTTGGAAAGCCCAGGCCCGACCTGGGGCTCTCCACAGCCTCGGGGGCCGTTCGGCTGAGTGCCCACACCGGCGAGGGTGCCCGGGGTGGCTGTCCCCCGAGCAGCACCGTCTGTCCCCACGGGCCTGGCTTCTGGACGCCCGAGCCAGCCGTCCCAGCCCAGCCTGAACTCCCAGTGCCACAGGGTGCCTGCCCCAGCTGGTCTTCTGGGGAGCCTGGGCAGTCTCCTCCGAACCTCCGTGCGTGTGGCCGTCCAGTGTTGGCGTCCATCACTAACGGGCTTCCCTGCAGTGGAGTCTTCGGGGTTAATGAGAGGCCCGTGCCCTTCTGCTGAGGCCCAAGGTCACTGGACACGCTGCCCTGCCCACTTCCCAACTGGCCGAACTGCCCAGGGGACTAGAATCCCCAAAAGGCTCCCTGCAGAGACCAGCCTCCCTCCTCCTGACTCGCAGAAACAGAGGAGCAGGCTGGGGAGAAGCGCTTGGACAGGTCCCAGAGGACACAGCCCTGCTGGCTCCACCTTCACCAAAGCGTCGTCCACCTTCACGGCAACCCTGGGAGACACACCTGACCATCAGCTCAGGAACGAAAGCACCAGACCCTCAGGCCACAGCCAGGATTCGAGCCCAGGCCTGTCTGACTGCAAAGCCCTGCCTGGCTCTTTCTCCCCACGAAGATCACCACGAAAGGGCCAGAACCTCGAGACTCGGGCAAAGGTCATCCGTCGCCACCATCTGTCTGGAGTGTCTGCCAGGCTGGGGGGCCCTGCTTCAGCCCCTCAAATCAGGGAGGGACAGCATCACACGGCTTCCAAGACTCAAGCCCATGACCACACACACCACCTTAATTTGAGAAAGGGGGAGGAGAGGTGGGGGAGGGATGGAGTGGGAGTTTGGGGTTACTAGATGTAAACTATTCTCTATAGGATGGATAACAAGAAGGTCCTACTGTACAGCACGGGGAACGATATTCAATGTCCTGGGGTAAAGCATAATGGAAAAAAACATAAAAAAAGAACATATGTATGTGTATAACTGTGTCACTTTGCTGTACAGCAGAAATTAACACAACATTGTAAATCAACTATACCTCAACAAAAATTTTTTTTAATAAATTATATAAATAAATAAAAACAAAGGTACTGTTTCTCTTAGATGTCAATGCAGAAAAAAAAATGACTGAGTAACATTATCTGACTGTTGAACACTGCACACAAGCTGAAGACTCCCAGGTTACAGCAGGTGACCATCATGACTGAACCTCATAGTTTATGCAAAACACACCCAGGGAACCACCCAGACCCCTGATCTGCAGACAGAGCTAAAGGCAAATGTCTTTTTTCTTTTATTAAAAAGAAAAAACAAGCCATGATTATTATAGGCCCTTTCTTCGGCCTCTTCCCCATCCCAATGGGACACCACTCTCCAGACCAGACCCCTCGGTGGCCCAGGTGGTCGCCCAGCTCAGAATGAACACCAGGATCGCCCCCTGAGCAGGCCCACCTGGGCCAGCATGGCCTCGCTGACCTCCCGCAGAACTGGCTGTGTTTCACATCTACTCAACGACTTGGTGGAAAACTTGATTCGAGTGGGAGAATGCTGGTTTCAGACACGGAACAGAGCTACACTAAAGTCTCCGTGAATGACCTGGCTGAAGATGAACCCTGGTTCCTGCCTCGTGTGGACGGACACCGGGCCGCTTAGAAAACGCTTCTGGATCTGACATCCGGGCTTCCAGGGAGAGGACCCACCCACCTCTCATCACCCCTCGCGCAGCGGCCCCGCCAGGCCTCAGTGCTGACGGCCAGATGCGGGGTTCCACATGTCAGGAGGTCCCGCCGAAATTAGGACTCTTACTCAAGATAAAGCTGTCCTGAAAAGGAAGCCATCAAATTTTTCCGCAATGGGCTGGAATCGATTTTAAACGATAACACTGGTTATCAGTTGATTGTATCTGTGGATCAGACGTTGATTAATAAAAACGGGGCAGGGGCTTCCCTGGTGGCGCAGTGGTTTGAGAATCTGCCTGCCAATGCAGGGGACACGGGTTCGAGCCCTGGTCCGGGAAGATCCCACGTGCCGCGGAGCAACTGGGCCCATGAGCCACAGCTACTGAGCCTGCGCGTCTGGAGCCTGTGCTCCGCAACAAGAGAGGCCGCGATGGCGAGAGGCCCGCGATGAAGAGTGGCCCCCACTCGCTGCAACTAGAGAAAGCTCTCGTGCAGAAACGAAGACCCAACACAGCCAAAAACAAATTAATTAATTAATTAATTAAGTTCCTCTTTAAAAAAGAAACGGGGCAAAAAAAGCACGAGTTTCTAACTCTGTGGACAGCCTGAGGGAGACAAGCCTTCCAGGACGGAGAACAAAACTGCCCACAGTGGGTCAGCCACGCGCACTGGGACCAGAGTGGCACAAGGCCGTGGGTCCCAGGCCCGGCTCAGCCCCCACACGTCCCGGTGGTCCTGCGCCTCTGTGTCCTCTTCCTTGACGAGGGTCCCTCTGCTCCAACCTGTAGCTGTGAGATCAGCACATGGGAGTGGACGTGAGAATTATCCAAAATCGATGATGTGGTACCAAAAATGTACTAAAGCTTATCTGAAATACCATGACAAGGAAGTCATAACGCAAATCTTAATATGGACTTAAATTTTATAGTCGCCGCCTCAGAATTCTAGCAGAGAGGAATGACATCAGTAACACCAGTTCTGATGGTTTGTAAGCTTTTGTGTATATAGTTGATGTCAGCCTCTTAAATAAAATAGTCCCCCATCCTCCAAAAGTCCTGATAGGTATTTGTCTTAAGCTCTTTCCACTAACCCAAACCGTAGTTTTCAGAATCAGCATACATACATATGTGTGTGTGTGTGTGTGTGTGTGTGTACATCTCAACGCCATAACTAGACAGTCTAATTACATAAAACATTTTAAAAGGGTCACCCGTGTTCTTTATGAAGTGTCTGCAGGATTTCATTGTTGCCCAGGTAATTACACCACTAATGAAAAGCATGCTGACCAAAATAAACCTTCAACACAAAAACACACTAGAATAAAACCCCTTTTGTTGCAAACGACAGACAGAAGGAAAGACAGGCAGAAAGGAAGAAAGACACACACAGAGACACTGAATTCTCATCCGAGATAACTTAGACACCAGGTGATCCAAATGGCCGGTCTTACTGTGAGTCTCTGGAAGCACTATTTTGATTATTTTGCTGAAGTTCACGTCCCTAACCTTTGGGGGATGAAGGACTGAAAGAATGAGGGAAACTGCAAGAAAGGCCATACACACATACACACACACACACTTTTTAAAAATAGAATCTTGGAAAGCAGGCAAGAAGCCCAGACCAGGGTGTGCCAAGAGGGGTTACAACTAATAAACTTGTGGGGTGGAATCAGGGGGGAGGTATAATTTTACTTTTAACTGGATTCTTTTCTGGAACACGTTCACACTGTGTCTCACTCGGGTAATGAAGATGGAAGCTGTGAGATCAACTCTGTCCTCCCTTCCCTTCCCTCCTCCACTCCGTCCTCTGCCAGAAGCCCGGCCGGACACGGGGAGCCCACCCCTCCCTCCCTCCCATCGCTGAGCAGGCTGCGAGGACAACGTGGATTACAGGGCTCCAGGGATCTGGCGTGTCACACACCCACCTGTGTCCCAGGTCACATCACATCGCCGGCCTTTTAAGAAACAGAACAGGCCTCTCACCATGAGTGTGGAGGACAGGTTTTTACAGCAATTAGATGAAGGTGATGGGAAAAAAAGACCGGGAATGGCCCATGCATGACCTTTGGCATCTGAGCAGCCCCTGGGAGGGCAGAACTATTAAGCTTTGCAGCAAAAGGTCGGGAAAGATTTCGTGGGAAGGTTGGCTTTTTTTTTTAATTTTATAAATTATTGGTAACTGAGAAGCCTCCTGCAGAATGGATTTGGGCCTAAGAAACTGTGAAAAAGCACCTCACTTCACATTGCCCTACTTCACTTCTGATGGGTAATGAGTCAACGTGATGTGTTTCCCCCATTTTTGTGTAGGGTTGATGCTCATGTAGATTACAGTATCCCATAGATGTATTCCATAAAAATTCCACAACGTATAGAATGAAAAGGGAGTTGAACAAATTAAATTTTCCCATTAAAAAAAAAGGCTAATAGTTATAAAAATGTAACTTTCAGAGAACAAATTTACGATTATTCCAACTGAATAGAAATTTTAATGTCACTGTGTTTTTAAAGTATATTTAGGGGGCTTTTGAATATTCTGAAAATGGTCAAAGTGTATTCACCCACATTTTCCCCAAATGCCAGCTGCTTTCACAATTCTGTGCCTTCATGTCTGCTACTTCTTCCGCCACCCGGAGAACAGCCTTCCCACCTCCAGTCTCCCAAAACCACTGTCCAGCCAAATCCAACTCATCGCCCAGGAATGAACTCAACCACCCCATCTTCTGGAATGTTCTACAGGAAATGTCCTCCATTCCTGTAGCCATCGCTCTTTTATAACCAAACTCCCCTTTTAAAGGCTGTGCAGAGACAAGTGCTTCTAGGAAGGGACGTCCACATGCTGGTGTCCATATGGCTCTCGGCAACATGGCAGGCTCTCGGCAAAATGACTCTTATCAGACATTCATCATCCAATAAATTTCCACTTCCTCAGTGATATCTGTAAGATCTGATGCAACTACTGTGCAATGCCTGGCCCACTCAGCGCCCCAGAGTCCAGAAGCCTCTTCTCCCAAACTTCAAACCAAGAGACCCCAAATCCCTTACACAACTACCTGAACCAGCCCTTCAGTATCAACACGGAGCCTTCAACACAGAAAGCAGCACATCTCTGCCAAAACCAAATGATGGCTCTGCTTACGAGCCATATGTCTTCATTTTATTGCTACAAATTTATATTTCTTGAGTATTTCATTTACTATATAAATTAGCAAGAAGCCAATGAGACAGACTGAATGAATCAAAGAGGACTTCTAAACTCTAAAGCTCAAAAATGTATAGATGACTTCCCACGGCAGCTGCCCAATTGATGTCATCCATAAAGCCATTTAAATACTGTGTCTGGGCTGAAATCCAATTAAGTCATTTCTGTCCGAATATCCCCAAAGAGCCTCCTGCTGAGTTTGAAGTGGAAATAATTGCCAATGCCAGATTAGCTGTGTAAGCACTTCCAGAGCTGAAACCCAACAAGAGCATGAAAATCTACATGCCCAGCTTTTCAACTGGGCACAAAGGAAACATTTCAACGATCATCTGGCAGAAAGAAAGCCCACGCCCTCCTGCAGCCAGGTCTCCTTAGATAATCCTGACGCCCTGCACGCGTCAAAGAAAAGCTGAGATCCATTCATTTACGCACGCAGTGAAATGACAAACTTGGGCTCCACCATGCCATTCGGTGCACAGAGGAAACAGAATCAAGACGAGATTTCAAGCCTTCTCCGAATTCATCATTTCCCTGACCAACCCCTTAGGCAGGACACCCTGAAATCGGTAAACCCTGAAATTCACCACCGTCTCCATGCATGTAATTTGTTCCGTGAAAATGTGCAAGCAGAGACAGGACAGTCAGGGAATAAGATAAATCTCCCCTGTACCTTGTGATCCATTACTCAGAGTTACAACTCAGCAAAACACAAGGTATCTTCAGGTGACGTGCAAGAGCTGAAACCGGCGTGTTCCAACCACACATTCCAGAGACGGAAAGGGTCCCCCCTGCCTGTTCACTGCACGCAGATCTCACTGAGACCTGCTGTATCGGACCATCTGGAGTTGGTTATGACACCAGCCCCAGGTAAGAACCACTGTTGCGGAGAAAAGGAGAGCAAGTGAGAAGGGTCGAGTCAAAAACATTTATCTCCAAACCCTCCATATCGAACGCCAGGCTTGTCTGAAAGAAGAGTCACCCAGGTGATGAGGCCAGCCACGCCTCCGCATGTGACAAAGGACACAAGGAACCTCTTCCAGTGGCCGCACAGCCCAGTCTGCCTCTTACCAGCTGCGTGCTGTGGAGGCTGTCACTTGGCCTCGGACGCTGGGTTTCCTTGGAGACAGTATCAGTCACCTCGTTGACAAAAATAAAGTCACACTTGTTCAATGGAAATGTGATGCACATCTGCTCCGTGCAAACACTGTATGTAAATAAGGCACAGCACAGATGCCGTCCTTCTTAAGGGACTCGGTCCAGCGAGGGGCCAAAGTCAAACGTGGGATGACACAGTGGTGCTTCTTTATTGTATCTGCTGCAAGAAAACTCACCTATAAAAAATTCAGTTAAACTTTTCTAGATAACTTCTAGAGCAGATGTGTGCTATCCAAAATACCTGCTAATATCTGCCTTAGAATTAAAAAAGAAAACTCTAAGGAGACAAGCAAACAGTGTATACATGAACATAATAGTTTTACATAAAAAGTAACTCATGATGGACTAGAAAGCAGGTCTGATCTCTCCTTCCCGAGACTAACCTTCCAACAGTGAGAGGAACTGCAGTGTCCCTTCAGGCCTCTTCTGCAAGCAAAACCTTCCTAAGTTGAAAAATGACAGGTTTCCTAAATGTTCTCTCTTCTGGATGGACTTCAAGATAAGTCACCCCACAAGTATTTCTGAAGCCCTCCGAGCACTGTGCTGGGTGCAGGACACACAACAGGCAACACAGACGTAGGCTTTGCCTCCACAAAGCAGACACACAGACGGGTGGACGGTAAGAGCCCAAACAGGGGAGCTCAGGCCCCTGCGGGTCACTCTCCATCACCTCTGTATGTGACACGTGGCCTCGGTGGGGACATCCTTGCAGAGAGTGGAGACGCTGACGATGCGAAATGCACGTCATTGCTGCCCGGGACGCATCGCGTAGGCACCAGCACACCTGCACGGCCTCTCACACCGCACCTGGCAGGTGTTTTCTGAGAGGAAGCAGAGGACACGTGCACTTCCCTGACCCTCCTGGTCCACGTCTTCACTCCACTTTCAGTCCAGCGCTCCAGCTTCTTGAGAGTTTTCGTTCTGCTTCAGCCCTGGATGACCTCATCCCTCCATCCATGCCTCACCTGCAAACCCCACACGCCGGTTTCCAGGTCTCTGCGTCCACGCTGCTGTTCAGATCATGGTCAAGGGCAGGACACACCTGAGACCTTCCTTGGGAGGGAGCAAACTAGCAGACCACACTCTGGGGACGGCCATCCCATCAGCCACCACTGCACACGACAGTCCTCCGCGTAGGGAGACGGGCGTGTCACCTGGGTGCGTGAGATGCCAGCTCCATCCCCGACTGGCCTGTCTTTCGACAAAATGCCTGTCTCTAAAGCTCAGTTTTCTCACCTATAAGATGGAGGACAAGGAGAAAAGCATTACCTTGCATACCTGCTGTAGATACTAAATAGCATACAAAGCACCTGGCAAAGTTCCAGGTCCATAGTAGGTGCTCAGAGAAAAGGCTACTTTGTCCCCTGTACTAGCATCTTAATATAAAGGGCCGGCGGTGGGGGGGGGTGGTGAACAGAGGGCCACCCTGCCCCAAACACCCCACCTCTGAACTGGGCCTCCAGAGACGACCCGAACAACCCCGGCAGCTGCCATCGCTGTGGAGATAAGAAGCCGCTGGGGGGGGGGGGGGGGGCGAGGGGACTTCCCTGGCGGTCCAGTAGCTAAAACTCCGCGCTTCCACTGCAGGGGGCTCGGGTTCGATCCCTGGTTGGGGAAGCTCCACGAGCCACATGGTGCGGGCAAAAAGAAAATAAAAAATTAAAAAGTTTTTTAAAAAGCATGCAATTCAACGGTTTAAAAAAATAAGAAGAAAAAAAGACAGAAAAAGAAAGAAGCCACTTGGGGGGTGAGAGGACGTGGGGGGGAGGAGGGGCACTCGCCGTGTTTCCTTTGCGCCCTGGACCACACTCCTCACCGGACTGGCTGAAGCCAGCCCTGGGCTAGGGCCTTTCACCACTCTGTCCCTCGGACCTTCTCCTTTTCTTTCTGTGAACGTCCTACACCCTGTGTGTGTGTAAACAGACTACGAAAGTAAAAACGCAACTGTCCCTCAACCATGCGCCGTGTCACAAGACCATGCAGGGAGGCAAGGGAGATGGTCAGCGGATGGGGCCGGGGTGCCACAGAGCACGGCGAGGGCGGACGACCACCGGCCATCCCCAAGGAGCCGGCGGCCCAGGGCAGCAGGGAGGGTCCAAGGCGAGAAGGTAGGGTGACATCTAGACCTGAGGGCTGCGTTCACAAGGGGGTCCAAGCTGACCCAGCCGCCTGCGGAATCAAGCCACAGGGCGTCGGGGGCTGGCAGAGACGCCCGCAGGCCTCCCAGCTTCACGCCCACTCTGTAATCTGTGCAGTAGTCTCTCCCCTGATCCTGCTTTTCCCTCCATTTAGAAAATCAGAACATCTGCCAGCTCCAATCTTCCAGCCCTCCTCTCCTTTGAGGCCAGCGGAGAATCCCGGCAGGACTTACGCCAACCAGCCGTGAACACACATAATCATCCCAACTCGATTCCTGCGTGTGCAGCCGCGAGGTGCTCTCCCACGGATTGCCTCCCGTCTCGGTGCAAGTCCTTCTTAACGAAGCGTGTTCAATACGCTCTGTCTTGAAGATCATTCTTGTGGACAAAAGACAGCAACCAAAACACCCAGACACACGTGACACTTGATCACGCGGGCTCCTGCTCCCGGTGGCACCTTCACGAGCGCCGAGCCCAGACGTCCCGCCATCCTCTCAAAGAGACCAAAAGTCAGACCCTGGAACGCGTGGGCGAACCTCCCTCACCGGGACCAGCTTTCTGCGTGCTCCTCACACGTACCTGCCCCTCTCTTATCCACCCTAAGCCCTGCCCTGCCTACCTTCACCTTCAGCCCACGAGTCCAGGAATTCTGTGCCACGGAGCTTCACACACCGAGGAAAGGAAACAGACCGAGGAACTGGCTGTCACTTACTCAGCACTTACTGGGGATACAGACAAGGCTAAGGCTCCTCCTGCATCGTCACCTTCCGTCCTAACACCAGGACGACACTTCACTGTCCCCAATCACACCAGAGAAGTCAGGGGATGTACACAGGTGTGCCATGTGCACAGGTGTGCCCAGTGCACAAGTGCAGTGGGAAGTGCAAGCCCGCTGACCTGGGAGTCCCTAGCCTTGACCCTGGGCGTGCTTCCCCTCACGCGGAGACCAAGGAGAGCCAGACGGCGCGGGGTGACCGAGCCAGACGCTGCACTGACCCTTTCTTCCAGAGGAGCAAGTGCTTAGGGGGAAACCAGTAACGGTCTCTGTCAAACACTGAGGTTTCACTGTGTCATCTGAACACAGACAAGATTCCTAAATGATACAGATTTCCTAAAGACCAGAAGCTAAACTTACTAAAGAAAGTTCTTCAGGGAACTCTTACATACTTTCCAAAATGTTCCTCCCGCCCCCATTAAAAAAATGTTGTCACTGGGACTTCCCTGGCGGTCCAGTGGTTAAGACTTTGCCTTCCGATGCAGGGGGTGCGGGTTCGCTCCCTGGTCGGGGAGCTAAGATCTCACATGCCTCTCTGCCAAAGCAACCAAAACATAAAACAGAAGCAATATTGTAACAAATGCAGTAAAGACTTTAAAAACGGTCCACATCAAAAAAATCTTAAAAAAAAAAAGTCACTATTTTCATTCAAATTTCCCACCAGGCATCCTTCCCTCCTCCTGCACCCAAGAACACAGCTGGCAGGATGAGGAGGGGGGTCCAGGCGAGGCCACCGTAATGACTTCTTGAATGGATATTCATTTTTTTACCCACTTTTGGGTGCACAATGGAGGGGGCCATCTGCCTTCTACCCCGTGCCAAACACTCAGTGACCGACCTTCAGGCCTGTGCTGTCTCATTTACCTACATGTAAGCACAGGAATTAGCTTTTCTTAGACTTTGATATAATGCCACTTTGTTTTGTTTATTTAAAGTAATGGGAAGATTTCAAAGAACTCACCTGTTCATGTTTGGTGTGGGCTATAAGGGACAGACTAATGACACATGAGGAAATAGGAACACAGACCCAAAGCACCTGGGAATTTGTTGCATGATACAGGGTGCCAGCTCAAGCACTGGGGAAAAGGTAAGACTTCTCAAAACAAGGCCACAGGATACCTTGGCAACCGTCTGGAACCTTCACATCCTACGACAGGACAAACTCCAAATGCAGTGAAGATTTACAGTGAAAAACAGAAGCATAGGAGGACATATGGAAGAAATACTTTATAACCTTGAAGGAAGAACTTTTTTTAAATCTAAGATTAAAAATCCAGAAACCACAAAAGATGGATGAATTCAATATATATAAACATAAAAACTTTTGTACATGTCAAAATATACTCCAGGCAAACTCAAAACACAAAAAGTTAGGGAAAATAATATTTGCAATTCATGACACAAAGGGCTACTTGTCCTGACACAGTGAGCGCTCCTTAAAATTGATTAGAGAAGGGTGGGAGGGAGGGAGATGCAAGAGGGCGGAGATATGGGGACATATGTATATGTATAACTGATTCACTTTGTTATAAAGCAGAAACTGACACACCACTGTAAAGCGATTATACTCTAATAAAGATGTTAAAAAAAATTGATTAGAGGAAAAGAAAAATTGGTTAATTTGAAAGAAGAAGAACAAATCAAAAGAACAATGGACACAGGAAAACCAGGAAAGAAGATACCTGGCTCTCAAACATAAGAAAAGGTACTGCACTTCACTCATAATAAAATAAACGTAAACTAAAATCACACCAAGATATCACCTCTCACCCATCAGGTTGTGAGATCAGAAAGTACTGGGTGGGCCAAAAGGTTCATCTGGTTTTTTTCCGTAAGATGGTTCTCTAGTAGCACTTAGTTGTCTTTAACTGCATTCGAAACAATTTTGTTAGACCGTACGTGACAACTGTCACATCAGCGTGCATTTAAAAAAAGACTTATCAAAATTGGTGAATTTTTGTGTAGCCATTTTAATATTAAAGATGGAAGAAAAAAAGCAACATTTTCAGCATATTATGCTTTATTATTTCAAGAAAGGCAAAAACACAACTGAAATGCACAAAAAGACTTGTGCAGTGTGTGGAGAAGGTGCTGTAACTGATCGAACGTGTCAAAAGTGGTTTGCGAAGTTTCATGCTGGAGATTTCTCGCTGGACTATGCTCCACGGTCGGGTAGAACAGCTGAAGTGGATACGATCAAATCGAGACATTAATTGAGAACAATCAATGTTATACCACGCAGGAGATAGCCGACATACTCAAAATATCCAAATCAAGCGCTGAAAATCGTTTGCACCAGCTTGGTTATGTGAATCACCTTAATGTTTGGGTTCCACGTAAGTTAAGCAGAAAAAAACCTTCTTGACCGTATTTCCGCGTGCGACTCTCGACTTAAACGTTCTGTTTTTAGAACAAATTGTGACAGGCAATGAAAAGTGGATACTGTACAACAATGTGGAACGGAAGAGATCGTGGGGCAAGCGAAATGAACCACCAACCACACCAAAGGCCGGTCTTCCTCCAAAGAAGGTGGTGTTGTGTCTGTGGTGGCATTGGAAGGGAGTCCTCTATTATGAGCTCCTTCCAGAAAGCCAAACGATTCATTCCAACAAGTACTGCTCCCAATTAGACCAACTGAAAGCAGCACTCGACGAAAAGCGTCCAGAATTAGTCAACAGAAGATGCATACATAATCTTCCATCAGGATAATGCAAGACCGCATGTTTCTTTGATGACCAGGCCAAAACTGTTACAGCATGGCTGGGAAGTTCTGTTTCATCCACCGTATTCACCAGACATGGCACCTTCGGATTTCCATTTATTTAAGTCTTTACAAAATTCTCTTAATGGAAAAAAAATTCAATTCCCTGGAAGACTGTAAAAGGCACCTGGAACAGTTCTTTGCTCAAAGAGATAAAAAGTTTTGGGAAGATGGAATTACGAAGTTGCCTGAAAAATGGCAGAAGGCAGTGGAACAACGAAAGAGGGAATACTTTGTTCAACAAAGTTCTTGGTGGAAATGAAAAATGTGTCTTTTATTTTTACCTAAAAAACCGGAGGCACTTTTTGGCCCACCCAATAGGATAATAGTAGCAGGGCATCTGTGTCAACTTCCTACTTTGTGCAATTTGGTTAAGATGTGAGGGAGCTGGATGAAGGGTATACAGGAATTCTTTGTACTATTTTTGCAACTTTTTGTAAGCCAAAATGTATTTCAAAAGTAAAAGTAAAAAAAATTAATTTTAAGTGTGATGAAATAGCATACTGCAATGGGTGGCAGTGGACGCAGGTGCTCACAGGCTGGTGAGGAAAGTACAGAACCACACGGCGCCATGGGGAATGCGGGTAGGACGTATCAAAATGGACCAAAAGGACACGGCCGAAATGCCATCAGTAGGCAAACAGTTTAATAAATAGCACCATACTGAAGTACCATCCACCTGCAAAACAGGATGAATGTCTCTAAGTTCTAAATAGGCAAAACTTCAAACATACATTCTGAACTCAGAAAAGTAAGGTAAGGACATTTTGGGTTCTTCTCCGCAAATGTATTTTGAGATGCACCACCCGAGTGAACTTAACTATGTACCAGGAACCTTGGTGGGTTCCCCACAGGCTTCTCCATCTAAACAATACATAAAAACATGTTTTTAACCCAAGCTACGCAGATCTTTGGGGAACCTCACTAGTCCCTTGTGACAACATAAAGAGGAAAGCGTTCCACGCTTCATTCATTTCTTCTCTCCAAATCAGTCCCCAAGCTCTAAGGCTACTCTTTATTAAATCGAAATGCAATTCACAGACCATAAAAATTCACCAACTAAAGTGTACGATTCAGTGGTTTTACTTATTTTTAAAAATAAGTAAAGGAGAGGTGCCTTCATATTATAAGAAAAAAGAGGCAGAAAGCCAGAAGAAAACAAACGGCTTGAGTAACCTAGTACTTAGCTATTTCCAGAACATTCTGGATGTACACACAAGAAACCGTGGCCTTGACCCTGCTGAGGCACCATCTGGATGCCTGAGACAGAAGGGAGGCTTCCCTTGATGTTAGGTTTCAGCTGCCTTTTTTTAAAAAAAACGTGCGTTAAAATTTTTTTTTAATTTTTTTCGACGAAATGATAATAGTAGATAGAAGAAAACAAAACTTAACAACAAGCTAACTTTAACTCCTACGGCTTTCACAGAATATCAAAATCCCACAGAAGTTATGTTCAAACACGCATCTTTGGGAAGTAGGAGATAATTGAATCCTGGCTCTGAAATAGATGGATCACAACGGTAAATTAATGAAAATGGAGTTGTAATTTTGTTCTCCTAGGAAATGACTTGAATCAGATTAATACAGCTAGTCATCCTGCAGTCAGGCCTTACTTAAGGTGATGAAACGGCTTAGATATCTGCAGTCAGTGTCAGAACCTTTAACAAGTTATGAAACCATAAACTAATGAGTCCACACTACATCACTGACAGAGTTCTTCAGTGCCAGACTTCTGAGCTGGTTTTCTTTTCTAGAAGCATCCAGTTTCTATGGGAAGGCAGGCACCAATAGGATTTCCCAGTTTAAGGCCTTTTGCTTTGTTTTAACTGATTACGGTTACCAAAGGCTTGGTACCTACCCCTAAGCCCGACCACGGGAGACTCACAATGAAACCATGACGTCTTCCTTTACTGTTACAAGGAGCTTTGTCCACCGCTGGGCAGGGATCCCACAAGGCCAGGACCGTGACCCCCATCAATCCTGAAGCCCGAGGGGCTGTCTGGAACGTGGTCCCCCCATACCTGCGCAGGAGCGCTTAAGAACTTCATCCCACCTACCCCCATCAGAAGGCCACCTGCCGCTAGGGGTGCCCTCTTCTCCTCCTTGGAAAGACGTGGAAACCACTTTGCCCTCACCACTTTGCCCTCACTACTCCCTGCCCTAGACCCTGAGTTCAACACCCACCACCCAAAAACAACACAAACCGTTTATTTCTGTGCTGAATGAATTAAAAAATCAACCAAGCCTTCAGACCCCTGTCAATATTTAGGGGCTGCCCCCAAAGCTAGTATAAGTGCTGAAATAGCGGTGAGTCCTTCCAAAGGTTCTCAATGTCCAAGGGAAGAGGCCTGTAAGTCAATGTCAACCCTTCCTGAGAGGGGATGGGGGGAGGCAGGGGAAACACTGAACGAAAAGGGTTGGTGGTATAAGATGCCAGTCAAGGGTCTAAAAAGGATAATAAATGTTATCTCTTGGCGCCATGAATCTAAAATCAAAAGGGATTTTGGTGACTTGATCTATTTCTGCAGGACCACCCTTGTAACCATCACAGGACACTTTCACCCCCATGAGTGCCATCCAAGCAGCCCCAAGAGTCAAAGTTCACAGGAAAACGTTGAACAAAATGATCCTATAAACCCAGCTCCCCAGGGCTGATGACCTGTGAGCCGTCACCTTAGGGTCTGACTTTCCCATGACACCTCTTCCTTTCCACGGAATCAACCTGTACTGCGTTCACTTGTGTCACAGAGACATGATCAGTGTCTGTCCAGCTGGCTGAACTGACCTGGAGAAGGCTGGGCAGTACCGGGGCGGGGAAGAGCGGTGACACAGGACCTTAGGGAAGGACACCACATCACCTGTCTCCTGCATCACCACAGGCAGGAGGGATGCTGAGATCCAAGGCCAGCAAGCCCATCACAGCTCCAGACGCGACCACCTCCAACACCTGCTTCCGACGCCCCGCGATCACACTCTAGGCCCCCCCTCTGCTAATGCTCGAGGGCAACCAGGGCCCTCGCCGATACCCCTCAGGTGTCCCGACATGAGAAAAGGAGTGAGCTCCACAACCATGTCACCTTAAACCACAATGAGATGGAATCACTCACCCCTCTTCTTAGCTGAAACTGAGTATCTCATAAGACACTGAAGGGCGGCATGGGAAGTACAGAGATGGGAAAAGTTCCCCCAGAGGAAGGGGGAATGTCATCAATGACAAGAGAACTTCCTAAGAGCAGCAAAGCTGCTCACTGCCCACTGGTCACCTACACTCACATGTGCCTGTGAATGAACATCTTTCATAAGCGGGTAGCACGTCAGGATCCACCGTGAAGCCGCAGTGTCACCAGAATCACAATTTCAACTTCAAGCACTTTAAACCGTCCTGCTGGTGGGTGTTCCACGTGCCTGCACCGAACAAGAAATCCCATCTTCCTGAGACCCGTCATAAAGTAGAATCTGCTTCCTCCAAAATACTTGGTCGCACACAGGATTTATGCCAGAGTAAAAGGAAATAGCGCTTTCTGGTGCTGGATTCTCCCTCCACGCAAGCCGGTAAAGCACAAGTCACGATGTTCTCCTGTCTTTTCATTGTAAATGGTTTACGTTTTCCTAAAGCCCTAGAGGTAAAAATCTAGTTTTACTGGAAAAGAAGGGAGAAAAGGGAGGAAAAAGAAGAGAGGGAGGGAGGGAAGGAGAGGGAAGGAGGTGACCCAAGCTCTCAAGGCCCCTTGGGACCAGGCAGGTTTTCTGACCAGACACACGGACACGGACAAGGACACGGACACGGACACGGACACGGGGCCTGATGCTTCTTGGCTGGAAGGCTGCCCCACGCGCTGCAGACGCTGAGCGGCTCCCCAACCCTCCCTCGAGTTGTGATGATCAAAAACATCCCCAGACATCTGAGGCGATGCCACACGTCCCCTGGGGATGAAATCACCGGGCAGAGAACCACTGAACTAGAATACATGTAAATTAAACAGGCCAGGTTTGGGTTTTTTTTTAAAACAGCAAAAATAAGGCAGAAATATTCACGCATTTTCTAACTATTATGGAATAGGATTAGACTATTTAGGCGGCAGTCGCCTTAATTATCCCTTCCAAAATAACCGAGTAAGTAGGCACACACGGTTTAACTCAATGTCATGATTAACTAAGCTACAACTTGCCCCATCATTAGAAGACAACCCTTCAAACTCTAGTTTGGGCTAAGTGTATAGACTATGCTATTGTTTACCTAAGAAAACATCAAGTATTAAAAACAAATATCTAACTTATGAAGACATGTACGTGCTTGCATTAGAAAGCAATAAATACAAGGGGGAAAACAAAAATAATCCGTTTAAAAATAGTGATGGAAGGAGAGAAGACAGAAACACAAAATGAACCTCTCTGAGGACATTCTTTTGGCTCTGGATCATGTAAACGGTTTACATAATTATAAACCAATATTAATTTTTTAAGTCCTAAAAATCAAAAGCAGAATGGAAACAAATTAACCAAATTATATACTGAGGTGGTGGCGTTAACACAGAGGGAAAATACTCTGAAAGACTTTGAAGCACAGTCATTTGACTGCATTTTCCTAGTGGGATAAATGGTGAGGATAGAACATCTTCAGCTGTTTTCAGTACTCATGGTGTTGCCAAAAATATTGGTGGAGATATCCTAAACCTTTCTATGGTTTGTGTATAAATAAAGTAGGATAATCAAGCGAATAAGTGATTACGTTCATGTTCTTAGGGACAAAAATGTTCGGCCTAAGAGAAAAGAGATACAAATATAAAATCAAAGAAGTAAAATGCCTTGTAATTCTAATTTTGAATTAATAATCGTGTAAATTTACAATAGATTATGTTAAAAAAAAATGGATCAAAACAATACCACCTTTGTCCACTGAAAAGCCCCAAACACAATGGCCAACCGGGGGGCACTGAGCATCCCTGACTCCCAAACTGTGGTCCCCAAATTCCATCTCCTGCTGAAGGGAGCCCGGCCAGAGGCAGACACTGGCCTAAGGAGCCTGAAGCCCCACAGGTGCTCACCAAGCACCCCCAGGGAGCCGGCACTGGCCGCAGCTGGGCCTCCCCACAGCAGCAAGGATGTCAGCTGCAAGCGACGGAAACACCTGAGAAACATCTGAAATCACGAGCTCCTGATTTCTCTAAAACCAGGCAAAATCCTCACTGGTGGCTTATGAGGACGCTGGGGAACCAGCACTATTTCTTCTGAAAACTGCCAAATAAAGCACTGACCTCCCAGCACAACTGGGCCTTGGGCACAGCTGTGTGTTCTCCTCGCTGGGCTGGTACGTGTGGAAGGGCAGCCAGGGCCGAGGGCCAGCATGCCTCTGGAATGATGAATCACGGACCATGGCCACGACCTCCACGCCTCCCGTGTCCCCCTGATACCAAGCAGGACCCTGTGGGGCTCCTGGGCACAGAAACCTTTCTGCGTTCCCCATTTCTTGATTACAGGAAATAGGCTTCATTCAGCCTCCAGGACCTTCCCTGAGTTCCAAGGAGCAGGTTCAAACAGATGCTAATCAGGGAAGGGAGGGGATGCAGAGACAAGGGAGGAACAGTCAGGAAACAATAGCGCAGCCTTGGGCCAGGGTCCTGGTTCCCCTCAAGGGATGCACACAGCAATATCTTTTGAGCTGTTTGCAGACACTGAAACCCCCTCCAGGTGGGAGACGTTAACTGTCTGCTGCTCACAAGCACGGAGACCCCAGACCGGTTGGAACCAGAAGGTTGTTGATGCCGACTCCCGATGACCTCACCACCAGCCAATCAGAAGAGTGTCCACGAGCCGACCACGCCCTCTTTGAACCGTTACTATGAAACTCCTCACGACCCGCCGCTCCAGGTTGGGACACACAGTTTTGAGGGCATTAAGCCCGCTATGGCCCCCTTTGCCTGGCAAAGCAATAAAGCTATTCTTTTCTACTTCACCCAAAACTCTGTCTCCGAGATTTAATTCGGTGTCAGGGTCCAGAGGCCGGATTCGGCTTCACCCTGACAGAAGCATGCATGGCACCGTGGAGTCATCTTGCCAGAAAATCTGACCAGAATCAGCTTTCCATCCGGCCGGCAGTTTACAGGACACACGAGGACACAGAAGGAGGCTTAACGGGGGTCTAGTTAGCAAACCGCAGCAGTGGGAAACCCAAACTGGGGACAAAAGACCCGGTTCCTGCAACCAGTCAATCCACAGCGGGGAAAAATATGATTCCACTGCAGTGTATGGACCTTATTTGGATCTTGCTTTGAACAAGCAATTTTTCAATAAAATGTTTGAGATAGCTGGGAAATTTGAACACTGGCTGCCTATTTGGTTCAGTTTATTAATTAACAAAAATTAAGAAGGAATTTTTGTTACTGGAATATTTCCTATGATATTTTCAGATGAAAGGATATCTGGGATTTGCTTTAAAAATAAATCGTTGGAGAGGGTGGCAGTTTAGATAAACAAGACTGGCCATTAACTGGTAAGTCCTGAAGCTGACATATCCATGATTCATTCTTTGATTCTACCTTAAGAAAACGACACTGAATTGATTACGCTGTTAACTAAGAAGTCCCATCTGACAACAGGACAGCATCAGAAGATATGAGACCTTGAAGGGCCTTTAGAAAACTCTAGGCTCCAGACTGCTTTCTACGCACGAAGGCCAGCAAAGCAGCTCCAGGGCAGAGAGCTGTTACCCGCGAGGCCACGACGGGCACCTCCTGTCTCCCCAGTTATCAAGGCCTGACCGGGTAGAGGAGATGGGGGAGGCCACAGAGGAATCACTACAGAGCCTCGTGCACACTGCACGAGCCTGCGGTTTACAATCAACTGCTAAGACACTAAGGCCCTTCCTGCTGCTTCTGAACATACTTCCAAAAAAAAATTTAAAAAAGGTTTTTAGCAGGTTGAACTCCCCCCTGCTACCCGCCCAAAATGAAATCCGTTCATTCGATAGTCTTACCTATGCAAAGGCTGCATATACAACAGATATTAAAACATTTAGTGTCGGGATTCCCTGGTGGCGCAGTGGTTAAGAATCCGCCTGCCAATGCAGGGGACACGGGTTCGAGCCCTGGTCCAGGAAGATCCCACAGGCCGCGGAGCAACGAAGCCCGAGTGCCACAACTACTGAAGCCCGCACACCTAGAGCCCGTGTTCCGCAATGAGAGAAGCCACCGCAATGAGAAGCCCGCGCATGGCAACGAAGAGTAGTCCCCACTTGCCACAACTAGAGAAAGCCCGCGTGCAGCAACAAAGACCCAACGCAGCCACAAAAAAAAAAAAAAATGTAGTGTCCTACGAAAACACAATGAATAACAGCAGCTGTGTCTTTTTCACACCGATCAGACTCTGCACACTCCTCCCGGCTCACGGGCGACAGGAAGAGTGTGAGGCCCTGATGTGTCTGAATTATAAAATTGTAGAAATGAAAACCTGCATCAAGCCCTTCCTTATAGAGGTCACGGTGATCATTTCTAGTATAAAGTGAGCCAACTAGAAATGCTCCTTCCTCTAGAAAAGTGGACCATACAAAACAAAGTAACACATCGGAGCGCTGTATAAACATACAGTAAACTACACACATAAACATACAAGAGTAAGGACATCCCAGGGACGGTGAATCGAATCACGAGACCACCGCTGGAAGCGCTGGCTGGAGAGGTCGGTGAGAGGGAGAACGTGCATTCCCTAAACCCACACCCCATACACCCTCGGCCCCTGCCGGCCCCAAAGGACAGTCATCCTGAAATCCACACAGCTCACTAGCCTTCTGGGGTGAAGAGGCAGAGATGGGAGCACGAGAGGTTAACGGGGGGTGGGTGGGGGGGGCCGGGGCAGAGGAAAAATGGCCAAGTCCTTACAATGCGGCTGTAATTGACATCCCTACCCAGGCTCCTCCAGAAGAAATCCACATTCTCTTACAAATTACGAGAAATTAAACCCTAAAGGGAAGGATTAAAGCTCTTCAGCTCTAAGCACTTCACTTAACAAAGGAGAAAAGGCAGGTGCAGGACGGGTGAGCCCCAGGCCACAGGGTTTCGGGGTGGCTCACGGTATCAGGCCCCTTCGGTTACGCTGGTCCAGGGTATCTCCAGAGCCCCAAAGCGTCCTGAGCTGGAGGGGCCGCACCCCAGCAGTGTCCTCCAACTCCTGTCAAGTTCCAACGACAAGAGAACTGTCCTCGGGGTTTGGATCTGTGTGCTGATGTGAAAGGGGGATCGTCGGGTTCCGGCTGATTCCTTATGAAGTCCTGTGGGCGACAGCTCTCCTCACTGGCCACAGGGGCGTGGACTAGCCAGCCAGACCCCTCCTGGGACACAACTCAGAGGCCAAAGCTGAAGAGGCGAACGCTCCACCCACGTCCTGACTGTGCACACCAGCTGGCGGTGACAGGCCCACCTGGACGGGGCCTCCCTCCCCCAGGGGCTCAGAGAACAGGGGCACCTGCAGCCCACCCGGCGCCCAGCTGTTCGCCTGAAAGTGAGGACAGGCTGGGGGCAGCGAGACCCACCCCCACGACTGGTGAGACACTCCATGCAGCCTCGCCTGGAACCGGAGGCTCCACCGGCCTCCTCTGGGATGGGGGGCGGCTCGCAAGAAGGGGCCGGTGGAGGTTCAGGGGGGCTCCCGGGCCCCCTGCCCAGGGATCCACTTTCCAGCAGGCCACGTCGCCCGCGCCAGGCCCAGAGCCTCACCCCGTGCCAGCCAAGGGGCCTGAGAGGCAGAGCCCGGCATTGGTTACCACCTTCAGTCAACAGTGCGGGAGCCACTAAAAATAGGAGGTAAGTGATTAAACAGGCTGCAGGAAGGGAGGAGACGAGAGTCTGCAATCATAATCGCATCAACCGATTCTGATGACAAAAGCGCCGTTTCCTAATGGCTACTTTTACGTGTAAAACACGTGCAGGCCCTCCTGGGGGCTCTGAGGAAGGAGAAATGGGGTACCGCATATTTAGCTCACAAATCAACTCTGAATCCCTCCCGTCGTACAAACAGGGGATAACATTTCACACGGCAAAAGCAATAAACACTGAGGTATTTGAAGATGGGCCAGTTCTGTTCTTTTGCGTTCAACGGATGCCTGAGGACACCAGGATGCTAGACTCCGACGCAGACACCCCCCCATCAAAGCAGGGAGAAGGCAGAGCCGACATCCACGTGTACAAAGTCAGCTAATGCTACCGACGCCCGGGCTGTTCTTCCTTATCCGGTGGCTCCACCTGCGCCCGGACCAGCGGCAGCACCACCTGGGAGCTTCTTAGAAATGCAAATTATTGGGGCCCACTCCAGACTCCTGAGGCAGGAACTGGGCATGGGTGGGGTGCGGGCAGCATTCTGCGTCTTAAAAAGCCCTCTGGTTAATTTGGAACAAGTTCAAGTTTGAGAACCAGGAACCACAGGGCCGGATCCTCACAAGAGACCGTGATGGGCAATAATGCTTTACCGGGTGTTTTCCAGACCTTTATATTGGCCATATTATTAGGATGGTACCTGGCAAGACAATCAGCTTCATCAGAAAGACTCAGAGAAACTTCTTCATTGGGAAAGAACTCTCTTATTTGGATCAAAAGAAGTCGGTTAATTTTTTTCTCATTGAAAGAAGTTATTAAACACCTGGGTTCAAGTTCACCCTCGGCCTGGTCATCACCCCATGGGAGGGTCCCGGTCAATCAGCTGAGGCAGGAGAACAAGTTCGGGCCCTCGACTGGCCCAAGCACTGGAGACTGGCGGCCTGGGGGAGGGGAGACTGGCGGCCTGGGGGAGGGGAGACTGGAGGCCTGGGGGAGGGGAGACTGGAGGCCTGGGGGAGGGGAGACTGGTGGCCTGGGGGAGGGGAGACTGGAGGCCTGGGGGAGGGGAGACTGGAGGCCTGGGGGAGGGGAGACTGGCGGAGAACGTGCATTAAACAGATCGCAGTCATCATACATTTTAAATAGGAATCTGTCTATATCCATTTAGAATTCTGGAAAGATGAAATGCAACTCCAATACATTTTTAAGAACTCAAACCAGTAAATAAGAGCTCTATGGTCCTCTCTAGTCTTCCTCTGTCAAAAACACACAGAATTAATACAGATGGCTTTTGTCTTAAAGCACAGGGAACTGAATGGCAATGGTTTAGAACTGATTTAAGCTATTCTAGAATGAAGAAAAGGAAAGAAGAAAACAAGGGGGGGGGGGAAATATGCATTTTATGGATAAAGAACACTGACAGAAAACAAACACCAGAAAGCCCTAGGAGAAGGGACACTGGGGGAAGGTTAGTCAGTTCTGCAATGGTAAACAGAGGAGTCTTACATGCCCTATACAAACTGTGATAGATGGTACAGCTACATATACATATGCAAATGTTTAAATATATAGTATTTCTATTATTGGGTTGGCCAAAAAGTTTGTTCGGTTTTAAGTGACTAAAAGACACATTTTTCATCTTCACCAAGAATTTTATTGAACAATGTATTCGCTAACTGAACGAACTTTTTGGCCAGCCCAACATCAGACAAGAGATGAGGTACAAGCAACAGTAGTTTCAGAACATCTATCCCTGTTAGGAAGAAAAGTTAATCGGGGTAGACAGCACTCACGGGGCCGCTGGGGGCCGGCAGCTGCCAGGTCCTTCACAGGCTTAACTTTCACGGCCCTGAATGGAAGGAACCCCCAGGCATCTCGTGCCCAGAGAGGGGCAGGCAGAGCACGGAGGGGAGGCGAAGGCCAACCCCTAGGTGGGGAGGCCAAGTCCCCAGTCACAGGCCTTCCTGGGCCAGCCCACTGCCTGTGCCGGGGCGGCTGGGATGAGGGGGGTGCCAGGCGCCAGGCCCTGCGCCCGGCCCGCGCTCGGGTAGCCATGACTGTGCTGTTACGGACTCAGGATAAGCGCTCTGTTCTATGTGTTCGGTATCACAGGCATCTGTCTACACGCCTCCTCCTCCCTCACATCGGGTGCTGAGATGTCTGCAATTTGCTGGTCCGTCCAGCACCCTAGTCACGCTGCCCTCCACGGAAGAGTGGATCAATAAAAGGCCGGATGAGTGGATTAATTAACTGGTAGAGAAACGGACGATGGAAGGGACATGAGAATAAGGCTGGTGAGGCAGGAGGTAAAGGAGAAATGCCACGGCCACACGTACGTAGATGAAAAGACGCGAAGAAAAAAGAGGTGAAAGATGCTCAGTGCCGGGGAAGGCGGTCTGGGTTGAATCGTTGGCCTCTCCCTGGGGCATCTTTCGGGAATGGACCTCTCTCACCACCAGCAGCTACGAGCACTGGCTCGCCAGAGCACACCAGCGAGAACAGACAGACACAGCAGGTCCTGGGAAGTAAGCCCCCTACCCTGACCTCCCGCCAAGCCCCAAGGCAAACGGCACCGCAGGGCAGGGGAGGGGAGGGGAGGGTTGCAGGCTGGGGACACTGGAATGAGTGTCAGAGGAGCTCAGGCGGCCTCCAGGCCACCGGAGCTGTTGTAAATCTGACATTTCCCGTATGCCCAGGGCAGAAAAACCCACTGGGTCCATGTAGAGTGTGAGAATAACCATAGTACAGCTCTCCACCGGCTGTCTCTTGCGTCCCTTTTATCTTTTTGGATAATAGGAATTACACCCCCACGACCATACCTCGACTACTCTCTCCTAGGACATCTCAAGGGAAGGAACCTTCCCACCAGGCTCCTCGGTGGCGGGGGGGAAAGGATGGTCCCAGTTCTTCTCCCATCTGTCTATAAACACTACGGCCGCCTCGGGCTCCAGCTGCCCAAGTGCACCCACGGTTTCCTAACTTCACCCACATCTCCACGCAACCAGCATCACAGGACGAACGACTTGTGTGTATCGTAGGAACACTGAAATGGGAAATGTCAGGAAGGCTAGTGGCCTGAGGTCACTCCCCCGCTGGCTCCTCGGGGCATGGACCGGTGGCTGGACCTCAGGCCCGGAGCAGGGAGCAGGCATGCCCTCCCCAGGCCAAGCCTTTCATGCCCTTTGTTCCCAATTGTGATGGCGCTACAGTTTCCATGAGGTGAAGCGAGAACCTTTCAATGGAAAGTTACAGAAACAGACTCACAGACACAGAGAACAGACTTGTGGCTGCCAAGGGGGAGGAGGGGTGTGGAGGGACGGACTGGGGGTTTGTGGTTAGTAGATGCTATTATATATAGGATGGATAAACAAGGTCCTACTGTAGAGCACAGGGAACTCTATTCAATATCCTGGGATAAATCATAATGGAAAACAATATGAAAAAAGAATACATGTGTATAAGTGGATCACTTTGTTGTACAGCAGAAATTAACACAGCACTGTAAGTCAACTCTACTTCAATAAAAAATAAATTAAAAAAAGGAAGTGTTTATTACAGCCTGACCCACAGATGTGCTCAAGTTAAATGTGAGTGATGATTATTTTTATTATAGGAATGTGTCAGTGCATTTCTGCTCACCTATGTTGTAAAAACCCACAAACCTCTTCACACTGCATAGCCCCGTACCCTTCCCCACTGGGATGCGGGGAGAACGACATATATTCCTTTGCCCTCTCAGCACCGTCTCTGGTTCACAGTAGAAACACCAAATGTTTCTTGGATTTAACATGTCCCTTCGCCTCAATAAATGCAGCACCAACACTTATGGGCCTGAACAGGCTGTTTTAAACACCTTGCTACGGCAGCGAATTAACCCCTAACCCCTCCTCCCCCTTTCCCCTACCCCCAGCTCAACCAGCAGGTGGCAATGCTTCTCCCTGGGTACACCACTGGAGTGGGAAGAAAGGTGGCAAATTTCTGTTAAAAATAACATGGTAAACACTTCCCTGAATAAAAATGGATTACATCACTGCCAAATCCATACACTAGACTGTGGTGTGGAGGCAACATCCTACAGAAGGGACCTGCCCCTTAGCGGAAGGGGGTCCACATAATTACACGGTAACCCTAAAAGGCATCCGCAGGGAAAGAGCATTTCACTTTGTCCTGCAAATCCCAAATTCATTCAGATTTCTGACTGTCCCAGGCAATAACATAAAGAACAGAAATGACTCCTACTTTGGGAAGGAAAGTCCTTGTCACCCGTCCCCGGGGCCTCTGCATGAATCCCCACCACACACTCAGGGAACGGGCTGCCTTGCTGTTTCACTCTCCAAGAGCTGAAGTTTTCCATTTTTAATCTCTTACCAGAGGAAAATGTTAACCTGGACATATTTATACAGGACTATTACTTGGAATGTTCATTGGGTTTCCTCATGCCAACCTGGTTTACAATCCCCAAGGGAGGCAAAGTGGAAAAACTACGCCCTTATTCTAAGTAAGGGTTGCCTCCCTAGGAACCCGCCCACTGTGGGAACTACCACAGATCAGCACACGCCAATTCAGGTGCAAAGCTGACAGCCAGCAAGAAGGGCCAGCGCAGAGTCACGTCTGCATGAAGCTATTTTACCCTGAAGAGAAAGCATGGTATACGTGAGCTCCATGCAGAGTCCCAGAACATGGGCGCCCTGAAACACTCACTAGCTCTGCCTCTGACGGAAAATTCTATCGGAGGCAACTCCTATCCAGCTGTAGACCAGTTAACATCTCAGTAACATCTAATCAGGAACAAATTAATGCAGAGACTGCTAACCGTGCCTCCATCCTTCCCATCTTCCGGGCTAGGCTCTAAGTCTTTTAAGACTTTTTTCCTCCTCCCTCGGCCCACCTATTTACTTCCTCATTAGCTTACTGGGTTCTTCTTTCAAAATATCTTTGGGTGATTTACCCTCTTCCCTCATCCCTGGTGACAACCTTGTCGACAAAAATCTCACAGCAGCTGAGCCCATACCTCCAGGAACAAGAAGAGCAGCCAACATTTCAGCGCTCACTGCGGGCGGGGCCATCAGGGGAAAGGGGGACGAGAAGGAAACACACAAAGCACAGCGAGGCCGGCAAGGCTGCATCCACCGTCCCTGCCGCCGCGATGGGAGGGTCCAGTTGAGATGGCAGCCACACCCCATGCATTTCTGGGCTCCGCCTCAAGAGCTAAAGGGGTGCCCTGATGCCTCCCAGGGAGCATGGGCAGGGGCCGGACTGGCTGAGCCCAGGCAAACCCAGGAACCCGCATACACTGCCTGCTGCAAGGGCTGAGCTTCGGAGGAACCCCGAGAGGCCAGGAGCCTGCCCTGTGGGCCGACCTCTGTGCCAGGAGCACCTGCGAACATGCATGCGTCCCTCCGCAGCCCCCCAGTGCCCGACGGGGGACCTGCAGGGGGTCACAGCGGCCGACGGGGACCTGCGGGAGGTCACACACGGCCGAGGGAGGGAGTGGCAGGGCCTGCTTCCCACCGCTCCAGGACCCATGTCGGCTGTTCCGTGCTGCAGTATTTTTATTTACAGAAAAGGGATTTATCTACAGCAACTTGGCACTAGGGTTGTGGATTGCTAAGCGTGTCCTCTTCTAACAGATACGAGGCTGGTCTTCCACCTGCAACGCTCAGAGCAGTGACGTCTCTGAATTTACCTGTGACACGGCAGCTGTACGAGCCCATTCGATGGACAGGCCAGCACCCAACAGCTGAGCCGGGGTCAGGCCGAGATGGCCATGGAAGAAGGTTGGATGGATGTTCTTTTTTCCCCTCCCAACTGCACCCATCACAACCGGAGCACAGTGAAGGGGGCCTGGCCCTATGTGACTGGTGTCCTGGTAAGACGACGCAGACACACAGGGGCTGCCATGTGAGGGATTGGGGAGGCAAGGATGGGTGCCCACGACCTGGGAACCTGAAGCTGGAAGGGGCCAGGAGGGACCGACTCCCCCTGCAGGTTACAGAGGGAGTGTCAGCGCCCTGACCTCCGACTTTCGGCCTCCAGAACCGTGAGACAACAGATTTCTGTTGTCTTAAGACACCCAGTTTGTTGCCACAGCCCTAGGAAACTGATAGAGTTAGTTTCTGGGAACTCGGGGAGGCCTCCAAGGCCAGACCGTGGCCGTTCTTCCGAAAGGCTCCAGCCTCGACGGCCGACGTCCTACAGTTCAGCGGCAACTAAGTGGCACCAAGGAGCCAAACCTGATAAAGAACCAACTGATTTCCTCTTTGACTTTAATAATTGGGGGGGCTTTTAAAAATGGCTGTAAAGCCATACACAAAAAGCGAAGGATTCTCTTTTAGAGCTGGATCAAAGAAATTAAAAACACCTGGGATCAGACACGCGCTCTCACATCTCTGGGGAAAGAAATACACTGCAATAATCACTCAACTCACTGACCACAAAACAATGCTCTTTGAAATTTATAATGCTCTGAAGAAACACCAAAAGAAGTGACTTAATCATTTACACAAAATAAAAGCTTTAATAGGGGAGAGTCAAGAAAGTCACCTCCAGGGGATACGTATTAAAAATCAAATATCAACACTGACAAATCAGTAACGTTATCAGCACCAACAATTACTCACCTACATCATCTCATACACACAGCAGACATAAGGCATGTAACACATGGAACAGTTCACAAATTGCCCAGCGCTCTTCAGAAGTGATCAGGGGTTGAGGCCAACTCCGTGCCCACAATCGGTCCTAAACTGTCATCAGCCAACAGCATCACACGGGACTCTGCGTTCTGCCCCTTCCCACCCGAGCAATCTCCACCCACCTGTGGCGTGAGAGACCCCCATGGGGAGGCAGATGTCCCAGGACGATGTGGATCTTATTTTACCATCTGCCCTCCACTCCCGTCCTCGGTAGATAGAAAAGTACCCGCACATGCCTGCTCATCAAATTGCAATAAGATGTTCCCGTAAAGCACAAACCCAGGCTCTCAGTTTCGAAAGGATCTATCACCGTGCCCGGGCGGTTGACCCCTGACATGACCATCGGCATTTCTGAGCACAGCGTAGCCGGGGCAGGGGCTCACCAGGAGCTGCAGATGCTACGGGGGATGCCGTCCATCCTCCTGGATTCGGCACAGCCTCGGCCGTTCCGAGCAAACCCGCCCGCAAGAAGGGAGTTAGGGAACCTGCCTCCAGTGAGTGACAGAGTGCAGGCTCCCCGGGGAGTGGGGCTGGGGGCCAGCCAGGCTCAGGCAGCTTACAGAGGGCCCTGGACACTTCTAAACAGCAGTCAGCACACTCTCACCGCCACTGCTTGCCCCTTCTAGATCCTTACGTAGTTCAAGGAGAGCCCGACGTGAAGGCTCACTGCCGCCGTGTTGGTGCAAGGCCAGCGGCAGCCAAGAGCCAGGCTCTCTCCTTCCTGGCCCGCGTCAGGGGAAAGCACAGCAGATCCCAGGAGGGGTGACAACCAACTCTCAGAGCTCTGCCCTCCCCTAACCCTCCCCGGCCGACAAGCTCCAGCAAGGCAGCTTCCCGTCCATCAATCCGAGGTGCCCACGACCTGGCCTGGCCCCAGAGCAGCTCACTGCCTGCATGCTGGCGGGACAGCCGCCCTCGCCGACAGATCAGCTGCAAGCGGTGCTTGTGATGACCTGAAATAAAGGGGCAGCGCCCATCTCACCCACGGGCACATCGCAGCAGTCAGCAGTCACTGCCCCTTCACCCACCAAAAACAGCCAGCCTCACAATCGGGAACGTCAGGGACGCTGCGTCAGCCCATGTGACCTGAGGTCAGTTCTGGGGACACGCGCTCGTTGCCGCCAGTGCTGGAAAGAAGCATAACTGCCACCCCTCCCCCGAACCCCCCACAGCTGCTGCTTCTCCACGGACAGCTCCGGCCAAATGATTTCAACGGGCGGGATCCTTGGACTCTCAGAAATGATCAGAATCACCAGATCCTCAGCACGACGGCGCCCTGCCTCCCAGGAGACAATTCGGGGGATGAGGAGGCGACGCGTATTAACTGGAGAAGGCCCGGGGGGGTAACGCAGGGCCTTCAAAGGGGAGATGCCATTTCAGGCCCGCAAGGAGGGCGGGGGGGAGGTGGGCCAGGCACCGGGAACGGCACGTGCAGAGGTCAGGGGTGGAAAGTGCATTTCCTGGCTGGCAATGGCCGGTGTGGAATTTACAAGTGCCACACGGTGGACATCGAGGCAGAAGTCAGATGCGTAAGGAGCCCAGACTTTAGCAGGACGTGGGGACCCAGAGGCTCATAGGAGAGAAGTGAAACAGTGTGGTGTACGTATTACAAAGTCGAATGCAATAAAGAGGCTGACGAGAGGGAGAAAAATCTGGAGCAAAAGACACAGGACCACAGCCGGCGAGAGATGAAGGCCCCGCGTGGGCAATGAGAAGGGAGGGGCCGGGTTCTCAAGGCTCCGGGGACCACACGCTACCCTAGCCCTGTGGCTGCAGGCTCAGCACCACTTTCCACTCGCAAAGGGGTCCTGGTGTAGACAAAAATACGATCACCTTACTCCATTCCATTTGGACAGGTTGTAGGGCACGAGGGAGAAGCAAAATGTGCAGGTGGACATAAGCATTTTAACCCAGAGACCAAATAAAAACACGTGTGTGTGCGTGTGTGTGTGTGTGTCCTTTAGATAAACTCACACATATAAAGCCAAAGTATGAAAACTTGGTGATGGATGTCTACGTGTTTATGACTATCAGCCCCCAACTCATCCCAGATGCTGAGAAGCAAAGGTTTTAATACTGAAAATATCACATTTAAATCCTTTCAAATGTTCTACAATAAAACTCATTACTCTTGATTAATCACGCAATTAGAAAATGTTTTTCAATTCAAAAACATATGCCTAGTTTCTCATGCATCCAAAATATGCTTGGTTAAAATAACGTCATATCATAAGGAAAAGGCAAAAGTACACAAACAGAAGGAGGAGTGGCTTATGAAAATCAGAGTAGAACTGAATTAAACGATCGAGGGACAGCAAACACGTAAACGCCAGAGAATTCTCAGCGGTAAAGCGTGAGGGTGCTCATGCGATGTTACGTGAGCAGGCAGGAGAAGGAAGTCTGATCACACCCGGTTCCCGTGGGCGCTGGTCCCCCAAACTGCTCTTCTCGCGTCAGTTCCTCCTTTTCTACAGTGAAGAAAATTAAGCCCATCATACAGATTTAGGAGCTCCCCGAAATAAACATTCTGCCCGGGATGTATGTGTGTATACAGGGGTGTGCTATACACCACGGACTCACCAAGAAGTCCAACGCCAAAGCTGATTCGTGGAATAAAATCAGAGTTCTGCCCCCCTTCCTTCTCCTGTGCACCCCTTCCCCCAGCCCCAGAGTGGGGGGAAGTCCCCCCCTCCCTCCCGCACCGCGAGCCGAGCCACAGCACACAGCGCGCCAGCTGGTCCTCCACAGTGTCTGGACTCTGGGGCCAAAGTCGGTCCCAGGAAACCAAGGTGAGCTGCAATGCTGCACCCTCCCCCTGGCAGGGGGTAGGGGGGACACGGCCACACTCTGATACGCGAAAGACACTATAATGATTAGATGGCAATTGACCTAAAGCAGCCGCCTAATTAAATTAATGCAAAGAGATTAAAGGCCCTGAATGCTGGCCTTTTGAGTGATTCTGATACACACTAATCATTGCTAATAAAATTACTCTCAGTAACTTCTCAATTTAAATCTTTTAAAACCAGATTTCTGCATTTAGAAAACTATATATTCTTGGAGCATATTCGCAAAGCTCTTTTTAAAATAATCTTTATTCCAATTTATGTGCACAACCAGCACGGTGACAAGGGCCTCCTTTCCTCCCGTCCAGGCGCAGTGCACGGGGACGCCAGCTGGGCGTGCAAACCCCACGCTGCCCCCTGCCCTGGGGCCCTTTTCCCTACTCCCAGCATGTGGTTATTATGAGGGCGCCTGCCCTGCAGGACAGCACCCTCTACTCCGTGGGGGATGGTCCCCTGACTGGCTGAGGACCCCACCCGGGAGGTGGGCTTCAGAGCAGAGCCAGTGGCAGACACACACCCTTCCCCTCGCGGTCGGCGGAGGCCACTTCCCACCATGCGCGCTGGAAGGGGGACAGAGGGAGGGGCTTCCCAGGCCCCCTACACGCCCCACCCAGCACCGGGTCCCCTGCCAACATCCCCTGACAAGACATCTGCCCTAGTGACAACTTCCTCTCTTGCTCAGGGAGCTGGAGAGGGCGTCTGTCGCCTCCCCAGGCCCACTGGAGAAGAGAGAGGCACATGTGGCGACAGAAGCTGGGAGCCACACAAAGTCTAGCCTGAGACGAGACAGCCTCCCAGGTCAGCGGGGAAGCTAGGCGGGTGGACAAGGAAAGCCCTCTGCCCTGGCTCGACCCTCCTGAGCCGTCACCCCAGCAATCTTCTCTTCGGTGAGAGCCAGGAGGACGCAGCATCCTCTAGATGCCTGGGGCTGCTTCCTGCGTGTCGCTGGTGAACTGCCTGCACCAGGGCTTCAAAGAGAGGCCTGTCCCTCCACCCACCACGTGACCTGCCAGGGGAACCGCAGGCCCCCGGGTCCTCACACTCAGCACCCGGATGAGAAACGCACACGCAGGCGCCCAGGACCCGTTACCCAAGTCCAGCAGCGCCGGTCACCTCTGTTAGCCCAGGCCAGCCGTGCCAACCCTGCCTCGGTGCGCGTGTCCACACCAGCGGGTGAGCAGGTCTGCGGGACGAGTGGACCCTCCCCCGCGGCTGGTCCACCTCTGACCCCTCAGGGAAGACGCCCGGCAGACACCACCGTTGCCCACCACGGGCCAGCGCACTGGGTCACACGCTCTGCCCACACCTCGAGTGTCCCCGCGCCACATGTGGCTGCTGGTATGGGCATCAGTACCGCTCTCGTGCCGCCGGGGAGGAAAACTGGAAAGCTCTGTTTCCCAGGCCCGTGCCAGCCGGATTCTTGTTAGTTCTGCCGGAGAGTGGCCCTGGTGCGACATTAAAAGGCAGGCGGAAGGGCAGAGACTTGCGGTCCCCGCCGGGAGGCTCCAGCTGCTTCCCGGGGCTGGGGGCCTGCGTGAGCCCACAGCTCCGCTTCCTGCTCGGGGGCACGGTGCAGGGGTCCTGGATTTGCTCCCCAGACCTAGGACAGCGGCAGTTTCTTAGTTCCCATCTTTGGGTGACTCACCTTCTCCCGTGGCTGCTGCAGCCCTTCTCACACTTCATACGCACCCCCTGTCCGATCCGGCCTGGCTGAAATTCCTGAGAGGTTCCCATTTCCTAAGAGAGAGGCCCCAAGGAAGAACCCGCGGCCCAAGTAAAGCAGAAGTCACCTGGAAAAGGAGGTCGGCAGTGGTGACTCCCAGTCGAGTCGAAACAGAAAGAGACCAGAGGGCTGTGTCACTCCTCACCTGTCACCTGGGGTCTGATGGCTAACGATCCCTGGGCCTGGGCAGAGACCACATCGCCCTGCAGGACAGTAGCACTAGAACCAGCTGGGCAGGCAGCCTGCAGGAGGAGGCCACAGAAGGAGGCTGCGGGAGGGAGGCCATAGGAGAAGGCCACAGGAGGGAGGCCGCAATAGAAGGCCACAGGAGGGGGGCCACAGGAGGGAGGCCACAGGAGGGAGGCTGCAGGAGGGAGTCTGCAGGAGGGAGGCCGTAGGAGGGAGGCCACAGGAGGAGGCCGCAGGAGGGAGGCTGCAATAGAAGGCCACAGGAGGGGAGCCGCAGAAGGAGACCACAGGAGGGGGGGCCGCAGGAGGGAGGCCGCAGGAGGAGGCCGCAGGAGGGGGGCCGCAGGAGGAAGCCACAGGAGGAGGCCGCAGGAGGGAGGCCGCAGGAGGAGGCCACAGGAAGAGGTCGCAGGAGGGGGGCTGCAGGAGGGAAGCCGTAGGAGGGGGGACGCAGGAGGGGGGTTGCAGGAGGGAGTCCACAATAGAAGGCCACAGGAGGGGGGCTGCAGAAGAGGGGCCGCAGGAGGGAGGCCACAGGAGGGAGGCCACAGGAGGCGGCCACAGGAGGCGGCCACAGGAGGAGGCTGCAGGAGGGGGGCCGTAGGAGGAGGCCACAGGAGGGAGGCCACAGGAGGAGGCCGCAGGAGGGAGGCCACAGAAGGAGGCCGCAGGAGGGGGGGGCCGCAGGACGGAGGCCACAGGAGGAGGCCGCAGGAGGGAGGCCACAGAAGGAGGCCGCAGGAGGGGGGGGGCCGCAGGACGGAGGCCACAGGAGGAGGCCGCAGGAGGGGGGCCGCAGGAGGGAGGCCGCAGGAGGAGGCCGCAGGAGGAGGCCACAGGAGGGAGGGAGGGAGGCAGCCAGCCCTCAACAGCCACTCAGCAACCAAACCTATGAGGAAATTCTCAAGTTCCTTTCCCTAGTCATGTTCCAAACGTCAAAGGTCCTTCTCTGGGCCAGGGGACAACCAGGATACTCACACGCAGCCCTCCACGGGCGGGGAGGGGAGGCGCAGGAAGCAGCCGGCGTCCACAGCTGGGTGGCCCTGCACCGGCCACACAGATGGCCCACCTGTCACACGCCTGGTGACAGTGGGTCCTGACCCCGCCCCCAAACTTTCTTTGGCTACTTCCAGATGACGTTGAAATTTCAAGATATTTGGAATGCTTTATGGAAATAAGGGAGAACGATAGGAACCGAGTGTGCTACAGGAAATCCAGGATGTGACCACCATAGGTGGGACAAAAGCTGGGGGCCTCCCACCCCACCCAGGACAGGAAAGGGAAGCGAGAGCTGCCGGTGACACCGGACAGCAGCGCAGACCCCGCCGGGACTCCCTGGGGACGGCCGAGGGCCACACGTGGCCTCCTCCACACCCACCTCTCCCCGGAGGTGGCCTGCAGCCAGGGACATCCGCGGTGCTGTCCCACAGCAAAACGCCAGGCCTTCATTTTCTTCAAGCCATGTCCTGGGTGGGAGTCATGAACTCCCTAAGCAACTGGGGGTCAGCAATCATGCCTCATACTGGTTTTTTTTTTGTTTTTTTTTTGCAACCGCAAAACCAAAGGGAACTTTAACAACCAGCTTGTTCACAGATGAGGAGATTAGGAGCATGACTAGTGCATAAAGAAAAAAAATTCACATCAGAAGAACCCCAGTGAATCAGCGCAGCTCTTGGGAAGCTTACACACTGGGAAGTGGGGGTACTCTAGTTATGCCACCCAGGCACGGGGGTCAAGAAGGGAAGAAACCTAATTTTCAACAGGGTATAATTAGCTGATTATTCTTCACTTGAAAGGTAGCCTGAGACAGACAGCTCCTTTGTCTACAGCAGAAGCTATTTAAATTAAGCCGCAAACTCATACATAATGTTTAAGACCCAAAGGAGACAATAAAGAACATATCAAGGGGCTATCATGACATGTGAGAAAAATAAACAAATGGGAGGAAACACAATTTCAAACAAACCAATTTGAAGTTAAAGTTAAAAATTACATTCTGGTTAAAAATAATACCAAGAAATGATATATACCTGGAATTTGCTTTACAATAAAGTAGTGGGAGCACGGCAGGGGGTGGAGGGAGGGGCGAAGATGGGACAAGACTGGCCCCCAGCTGCTAACCGCTGGGGCTGAGTGACATGCTTGCTGGGGTTACCACTCTCTATAGTTCAAAACTGTTAAGAATTTAAAATCCACATCAAAACAACCAAATTCTCACCAACTAGGTACCCGTGCACCACACACAGTGCAAATTACTTAGCGCAGAACGGGCACATAAACACCACCCTCGCCCGTGAACATCACTGATTATTGTTTTTCACGAAATACAGTTAAGTCAAAATCAGATCACAGGGTATTCAGACGATGGGACATTACTCAATTTCTAAACGATTCAATCTGGTACCCATTTTAGAAAGTCTTTTTTCAATTACACGTCATATAAAAGTTGGTAACTGTATTTCATTAGATGAACACATAACTCAAAGAAAAAGTTGCTTTATCGATGAGATACTAGGTATTACTCAATCAGAGTCCCACAGATACCGCATACAAGTTGCTAAATAAACGTGAGTTAAACCTGGATCTGCTCGTGGACACAGATTTCTGTGATGGGGCACCACACGACTTGAGACCCACCCACCCCCGCCAGTGTCCCCCATGGTGGGGTCTGTGAGTCCTCTGGCCACAGCTGACCAGACCGGCCGTGGACCGCTGCCCTAACAGACAAATGAAGGGGCTCTGGGGCCCGGATACACCACTCCAGGGACTCGGCACCAAAGGCACCCCTCTACCCTCCCCAGACGGGCCACCAGATTCCGACCAATACGTCAGCTTTATTTTTGCTCAAATAGAAAACACTGAGCGTCGATCAGACCATCATCACACAGGGCAGAGGAAGGGCTGCTGTGCAGAGGACCCTGTACCCAAAACCTGCTTCACGGAGACACCTGTTAGGATTCCTAGACGTGTGGTTCACTTGGGGGCTCTGGCATTTTCCTATGATACAAATAGGCGTTTTTTTCTTTTTAAACAAACTAAATCAGGTAAACAAATCATCCTCCAACTACCCAAAGGAGTCCACACCACCGCGCGCTCTCCGAGAAGCCGCCGGGGCCGCAGGCTGGGGGAGCAGGGCCGCCCCCTCCCCTGCAGGGGCACCAGGGCCTCCCACAGCGTTCAGAGCAGACACTCAAGTACTTGTTAAACAGGAGACTGAAGCTTGAAACCTTTCAAGGAAAAGATAACCACAGACCAAGAAGCTACAGCATTTAAGTAACACACTATGATATGCCGAGGGGTCGCTGCTATGGTCTGAGTGTCTGTATCCCCCCCCAAAGTTCACACGCTGAAATCCTAACCCCCGAAGTGATGGGCCTGAAGGTGGGGCCTTTGGGAGGGGATCAGGTCGTGAGGGCGACACCCCCTGAATGGGACCCTACAGAGCTGCCGGCCCCTGCCACCAAGTAAGGACACAGGCGAGGCCCTCACTGACCGCCGCCCTGGATCTCCCGTGTGCGGTCCCCGGGACTGAGAGAAATAAACGTCCGTGTCTATAAGTGCCCAGTCTGCGGCACTTCATGATATCTGCCTGCACGAACCGGGCCAGTCACTATAGTGCGGGCGCTCTTACAGGACTGGGGGGTAGATGTGAGGGGCGCAGACGACACAGGAGCCTTTCCACTGAGCCTAGAGCCCCCTGCTCTGCAGGCCACACACACACATCGCGGGGGGTCACAAGCAGAGCTCGGGAGACGTGGCTGCCCTCCGAGGTGCCCTCCCTGGCCGAGAAGCCAATTCCAGAAAGCGCTCAGGAAACAAAACTCAGAGGCCCCAAAGGTGTGCCGTCTCCTGCCGTGTCCCCTGCAGGGAGGGTCTCGAGCTGAGCCCGCAGTCACACATCCAGGCTCGGTGCGGCCAGACGTCCAAACGCGAGGCTGCCCCGCACGGGGGCAGGGGGTCCAGGCCCGGAGATCAGCCCCTTCCGGAGAGTCTGAGATGGGCCGGGCCGTCCGCACGATGGATACGAATGAGAGCGGGACGCGGCCCACACTCACAGGAGGGACCAGGACACACTTTCCTTTCTCCAGGCATCACCCCCACTAGCCATGCGCAGGTGGGTGGGACACGGTTCTATCTGGAAGGTTCTCCTGGGGACTAAGAAAGCAAGCGGAGTGTATGAGCTGGGCCTTGAGAAAGTTAAAATCAACAGTCTAACTCGTGGCTCTCCAGCTTGGGGCCAGAAAGGCCAAGCATCCCCGAGAGGCTCTGAGAGGCGTCTGGGAAGCAGCCGAGAAGAAACTGCTCTCCGACACCGTCAGCATCCCTCACGGGGCGCCCTCCCCGCCGAGACACCTGTCGCAGGTGAGCAGGGCTCCGGGGCATGGCCGCAGACAGGGGACAGCGTGCCTGCTCTAGCTCCCCGAGGCTTCAAGCTGAAGTCCTGGACGCCTCCGCAGCAGCAAATTTCTAGACGGTGGCAGGGAGGGAATGGAAAATTAGGCCCTCCAACTGCCCTGGGAGGGAGCGAGTCAGCCAGAAGCCCTGGGAACAGCTGCAGGAGAAGCACAGAGCTGAGCGGTGGGCGGGCTTGTCCACGGAAGGGAGCCCTGGACACCAGCAGGGTTTTCCACTTCAGACGGAAGAAAGTCAGGTAGGGGCAGCGGCAAGCTGTGTTAAACCAAGGCACATGCTTTTCCTAGAAAGGTTTACGAAGTCACAGCGAGTCTCAGTAGCTTCTGTTATGACTGAACGTTTGTGTCTCCCCCAGATTCATACACTGAAGACCTAATCCCCAGGGTGACGGCATTTGGAGGTGATTACAGGTCCAGATGAGGTCAACAGCGTGAGGCTCCGACGGGATAAATGTTCTTAGAGGAAAAGGCCAGAGCCCCTCCCTCCACCCCGTGAGGGCTCAGCAAGAAGGCAGCGTCTGCAAGCCAGGAAGTAGGTCCCAGCAGAAACTGAATCAGCTGTTCCCTTGATCTTAGGCTTCCAGCCTCCAGACAGGTGAGAAATAAAGGTCTGCTGTTTAAGCCCCCCAGTCTGTGGTATTTTGTTACAGCAGCTCAAGCTAAGACAGCCTCTACTTAAGAAACATTAGCTTTTAAAAAATTATTCTTTAGTCACAAGAAAATAACATTTAAAATACATCGCCTAAGCCATGTGATGAGAAAGAAAATACTCTTAAAATATCTGTCCAAACCATAACTTAGTTTCATGCTTCTCACTATACAGTCAGAATGAAAAGTATGAAAGAGGACAGAAACAGTGATATTAACAGCAGGATTGTCAACATGGAAAACTGAAATTGTAAGCAATCTAAAAATCTGTCTAATGCACTATAGCTTACTTCCCTAAAATGACTTTCTTGAATATCTGAAAGAATAAAAAGGCTAAAAATACTTTTTCAAGCATACTTTTCTTGACCTGTTACAGTCAAGATGTCTGAATGTAAAACAACAAAAATTAACTCAGACCACTTGAGTATCAGCGTCCATACAGGCAGGCAGCCCTGTGTGACGTAACACGTGATTCAGACTCTAAAGTGGGACGCCCTCATTTTACAGATCAGAGGCCCATGCTTCTGGAGCACACCCTTCGGAAATGATAGGTTTAAAATAATAAAATTATTATTAATTTTATAATTTTAAAATAAAATTATTATTAATTTTATAATTTTTAAATAAAATTATTATTAATTTTATAATTTTAAAATAATAAAATTATTTTAAATGGGATCATTTTGATCACACACATGCATTTTACAGTAAGTTTCAGCACTTCTTAGCTGTAGAAAAACACTGTATTTTATCACTGATGTAGCTATAACTCTTAGAAAGATAAAAGCCAGATACAAACACCACCCTTTAAAGATCTTCAACATTAGACAGAGCTTAGCACTAAGTCTACTTCTAACTCAAGTCACGGTATCAGAAACTTTAATCATGCCCTCAAGGTTTGAAGAATTTCGCGTAGGCCATGTCCAAAATTCTGATTATATTTTTGCATTTTTTAAAATTCTGATTCTTAGAAATTTCTTCAGCAACCATGCCCCACTCACAGAGTTTCCGGACTTTGCTTTCACTCATTTTCCTCATTTTCGTCTTCACGACAACCCATTTTCCAGTGAAGGCCACTGAGGCCTCCAGGGGTGAGACAACAGGCCTGACACAAGAGTCCTCCTGGTTGGCCAAGATCTAAACTGTTTACAGAATCCTGGATTTCAAACTACAAGGAAAAGCTAAGAACTCAACACTAAGAATGCAGATGGGCTTCCCTGGTGGCGCAGTGGTTGGGAATCCACCTGCCAATGCAGGGGACACGGGTTCGAGCCCTGGTCCGAGAAGATCCCACATGCCGCGGAGCAACTAAGCCTGTGCGCCACAACTACTGAGCCTGCGCTCTAGAGCCCGCGAGCCACAACTACTGAGACCGTGTGCCACAACTACTGAGCCTTTGCTCTACAGCCCACGAGCCACAACTACTGAAGCCCGTGCGCCTAGAGCCCATGCTCCACAACAAGAGAAGCCACTGCAATGGGAAGCCCGCGCACCGCAATGAAGAGTAGCCCCTGCTCGCCACAACTAGAGAAAAGCCCACGCGCAACAACGAAACCCAACGCAGCCAAAAATAAAGGAAATAAATAGAAAAATTTTTAAAAAACGAATGCAGAAACATCACGCAAGGAAGGGAGACCAAAGCCTACGTGAGGAATAAAAATCCCAGTTTTTCCCTGGCTTTCCTCCTAAACCAGTCTTACTGGCTATCCTCAGTGCGCACGGTCCATGCCGGGAAGGAGCCTGACAGCCGGCTCCCGGCAGCGGGAGCTGCCAGGACCCAGATCTAATTGACCCTGTGGTTCCACCCGCAGCAGGCGGCGGGACGGCTTCTCCACGCAGCCCATTTCTCAGAAAACCTGCAGCCACAGATGCCTATCTTCCACAGTTTCATTATTCTTCTTGAAGTTATTAGAAGCAGAGTCGCAATTTTTGTGCCACACTTACACACAGTCTGTATCTCTGAGCTTCCCTAGAAATGTTACTATATTTTTCCTGAGAACCAGGAACTGGGGGAGTTAGCTGCACAGTGAGAGCCGTGATTAGCCCAGAGGGTAGAGAAGAATGTGAAACGAGACCGCATCAGCTGTTTCACAGAGGAGGAATGTTCTCCAAGGGGGCACAGCCCGCTGGGGAGGAGGAAGGGTGGGGAAGCAGTCAGGCGTCCTGATGCGGCTGGTCCTGGTCCCCAGTTCCCGGTACAGAGCTCCTAAGGCCCGGGAATGACCGGAGCGATAGGAACGTCCCTGGTTATTGGTACCCAGCCCCTTACCCCAAGCGCAAGCTGAGGCTAATGAAGTGGCCCAGCGCTGGCCTCCCCGCATGGCTTCGGGATGGGGCCAGGAAAGACCGGCCTTGAGATCAGAGAGTGAGAACTGCCGGCCCCACCAGGGCGAGGAGGGGGCTGGAGGAACAAGATGCAGGGAGCCCGCGGGCTGCTCAACACCCCGATGTGCTGGGAGGAGAGGGCACTCAGACTCTGCGCCCCCTGTCCCCCCAAACACCTGGCCCTACGCCTCTCCTCCCTCGGGCTGTCCCCGAGCTGTATCCTCTGTAATAAACCATTGATAGTAAAGTGCTTTCCTGATTCTGAGTCATTACAGCAAATCATCAAACCTGAAGGGGGCAGGGGGGTGTCATGGGAACCCCCAGCTCATGGCCAGTGGGTCAGAAGCACAGGAGGCTCAGGACTTACACCTGGCATCCGAAGGGGTGGTCTTGTGGGACTGAGCTCTTCACCTACGGGGTCTGCACCAACTCTCAGTAGCTGGTGTCAGAATGCAACTGAAGTACGGGACACACGGTTGGTGCCAGAGAATCCAAGACCCGTCCAATTCACAAGCCTCTGGTCCCACGGCTACTGAGCGCTCAAGATGCAGCCAGTCTGGCTGTGTCCTGCTCTAAGGACACACCGGGTCTAGAGACGGGCACGAAAGAAAAAAGCACAAACGTTTAAAAATCACATATCCCAGACTTCCCTGGTGGCACAGTGGTTGAGAATCCGCCTGCCAATGCAGGGGACACGGGTTCGAGCCCTGGTCCGAGAAGATCTCACATGCCGTGGAGCAACTAAGCCCGTGAGCCACAACTACCGAGCCTGAGCTCTAGAGCCCATGAGCCACAACTACTGAGCCTGCGCTCTAGGGCCCGCAAGCCACAACTACTGAGCCCACGTGCCACAACTACTGAAGCCCACGTGCCACAACTACTGAAGCCCGCGTGCCACAACTACTGAAGCCCGCGTGCCTAGAGCCCGTGCTCCGCAACAAGAGAAGCCACCACAATGAGAAGCCTGCGCCCCGCAACAAAGAGTAGCCCCCGCTCACTGCAGCTAGAGAAAGCCTGCGCGCAGCAACGAAGACCCAACGCAGCCAAAAATAAATAAATAAAATAAATAAATAAGAAAAGGACTAAAAATAAAAAATAAAAATCACATATCCCACTGGTTATTTTTTTTTTTCTTTTAAATTTTTTTTTATTTATTTATTTTTATTTATTTATGGCTGTGTCGGGTCTTCGTTTCTGTGCGAGGGCTTTCTCTAGTTGCGGCAAGTGGGGGCCACTCTTCATCGCGGTGCGCGGGCCTCTCACTATCGCGGCCTCTCTTGTTGGGGAGCACAGGCTCCAGACGCGCAGGCTCAGTAGTTGTGGCTCACGGGCCCAGTTGCTCCGCGGCATGTGGGATCTTCCCAGACCAGGGCTCGAACCCGCGTCCCCTGCACTGGCAGGCAGATTCTCAACCACTGCGCCACCAGGGAAGCCCCCCACTGGTTATTTTTTACAAGTTGGAATGATATTGGGCTGTATACACACATTACTAAAATTAATTTCATCTCTCTTTCTGCTTTCTTAAGGGGATTACGAGGAAATTTAAAGTTCCCTATTTAGCTCGCATTTGTGGCTTATATTACAGTTGTAGTGAGTAGCGCTGTTTTAAATGCCTTCACTTCTGAAAATTCAGGGACTGAAACCCTCTTTGCATCTCAGGTTTTTACAGGTAGAAAGAGAGCGGCTACCAGGATGGGAGAGTGTGCGTGACGACGAGGCAGAGAAGGCGCTGACGCGCACGCGCAGTGTGTACGCCGCACTGGGTCTGCGGGGTGGGTTCACCCTAACGCCCCCTAGTGACGAGCATCCCAGCCTCTTAGCACAGAAAACGGCGCCGAGCTCCCGCCAGCAGAGTGACAAGAGCGAGGACCCCCGACTGCACCCCCGTGCGTCCCTGCACTCCAGGGTGGGCGGACTTCTCCCGGAAAAGGGCCAGATAAATATCTCAGGCTTTGCGAGCCAGTTTCTGCTGCCATGACTCAGCTCTGCCCCCGTACCGGGAAGACAAACACAGGCCGCGTTCTAATACGACTACTCACGAGACCAGCCTGGGAGCGGGTCTGGCCCCCAGGCCAGAGTGTGCCAACCCCTGCTCCACGCTGCTAAAAGCAAGACCACGGCCCCCAAGTGGAGTCACCTGCCGTAACCCCACGCCACCAAACTGAGACCTCATTACAGTTTCCGCTCTCCCAGAAACGGAATCTTAACCCAGTGGGTCAGGAACCGCCTGACCAGCACCGGTCAGCTGCCTGGTAGACACCTGCCGTCCTTCCCCTACAGGAAAGTGACCCTGCAATCACCAACCCGCTCTGGCCAGCGTCACTTCCTTGTCCCTGCTCCCTTCTGACGATCAAAGTCCTGCATCTGTCCAGCTCCTCGGGGCTCCTCTCTACCTGCAGATGGGACGCTGCCTGATTCATGAACGCTGAATAAAGCCAGTAAGATCTCTACACTTACTCAGTTGAATTTTATTTATTTATTTTTTTTAATAGAGGCAGCAGGGCACATAGGCGAGCCCATCTTCCACCACTGACTATTTATTTATTTTATTTATTGATTGATTGATTTATGGCTGTGTTGGGTCTTCATTTCTGTGCGAGGGCTTTCTCTAGTTGTGGCAAGCGGGGGCCACTCTTCATCGCGGTGCACGGACCTCTCACTATCGCGGCCTCTCTTGTTGCGGAGCACAGGCTCCAGACGCGCAGGCTCAGTAGTTGTGGCTCACGGGACTAGTTGCTCCGCGGCGTGTGGGATCTTCCCAGACCAGGGCTCGAACCCGTGTCCCCTGCATTAGCAGGCAGATTCTCAACCACTGCGCCACCAGGGAAGCCCCGAATTTTATTTTTTAACAACACCATGAACAGAAATAGACATCCTAAATACGTGATTCTATCTAACATCGGTACACCAAAATACAACATTTATAAACCATACCTTTCACAAAATAGGGTACTGTTGAAACAAGGCTGACCCGGGGAAGTGAAAGCCTGCAAGATCACTTACTGTTACTTTTACTGGACATCACAGCAGGCCATTTAGGTATCATCCCTAGTGGTAGTAAGTTCACAGCACTCGCTTCAACGTGGATGACGCATGTGACAAAAATGAAATTAAAATGTTCACCCAAGAGAACAGATGGAGGGATAAGGAGGCCTCCTGGTCAGCGTAGGTCCTGCCTCTGCAGAGGGAGGGGAACACCAGGGCCCACGTGTGTCCTGACCTGGGGGGCTTCCTGCACAGATGCCATGCACCTGGGCGGGCGAGCGCCGCTGTACTCGAGGTGCCAGGTCCTCTTGGACGAGGTACCCACGCCAGCCTTCTCTCCACTCGCAACTCTGACCAACACTCTCGGCACAGCAGGAAAACGCAGCAGGAAGGCTCCAGTCAGTTATCAAACTAATTTGAACACTTTTAAAAATATTGGCTCATGAATCTAAAACTCACTACAGATGGAAATGGTTTGGGGGAAAAACCCACATGCCCTCCAGGCAGAGGGAAGGCCGAGGAAAGGAGGTGTGGGGACCCAGCGAGGCGGCCAGGCTGTGCACCTGGGGACCCTCACTCCTGGCTTCTCTGCAGAGACCACCCTGAAGGGGGCCTGGTGGATAAACCCCCAGGGGACACAGCGCAAGCGCAAAAGAACATCGAAACCAGGAGGTGAGGGAGACAGAAACCCGGGGAGTCTGCCCCCTCCCTGTGGCCCCCAGCACCCCGCAGCTGGAACGGGCCCCCTGCCCATCCCTGCCCGTATCGTGCTCCCCTTCCCCCCCCCCAACTACCCCCCTTTCGTTCCTTCACTTTCTTTGAAAATCTTTTTAAAGGGTACACGATAAAGTGATCTCTACTCTGCCTTGAGCCGACTAGGGTTGGTCACAGAAACCCGACACAGAAGCAGGGCTGTCGTTTCAGGGAGTCCTGCCTGGCAGGGAGCACAGCCGGCTGAGAGGCAGGGAGGACCGTCAGGCCTGGATGCCATCAGTCACCCTCCGCTGCGAAACACACACCGCCTGCCACACACGGCGGCTCCAAACCGTGCGGCTGTGTCACCTCTGGAGCTTGCACGGCTCTCCTGGGCACTTCGCTTGTTACCGGACAACAGACAGCACACACCCGGCTAGAGACTCTTCCCACGTACCTCTTCCAGGCGTGGCAAACGTACTGGAAACGTCTTGCAACGCTCTCTCTGACATGGTCCTTCGAGATCAGATCACTGTTTAAACAAGAGTGGTCCCGTTACCTCTGTCTCACTTGGCCAGTGACCAAACCCAAGCTAATCCTACGCCATCACCCCCTTTACGCCCCAAACAAGGCTCCAAAGAATGATCTGTTACTAACAAAAACTAAATTCACCCTCAAAGGGACAAGACATGCTGGGGACACTCCAGATGCTGTCACAAAAGTCCTTTCAAGAACAGCCACCAGCTAGAAAGTAAGCTCCAAGCTTGGCCTTGGGATGACCGGGAGGGAGCTCTGACGGCAGAGAGCACTGGCCCTGTTTCATGGTCACTCTGAGGTGAGGCCTTCTGGAACCCGTCGACTCCAGGTGCCTGTCCAGAGGGGCCCTCACACCCTGGGGGAAACTGATGCTTGCACATGACTGAGAATCGGCGCGGCCCCTTTAGAAGGGGGGGGGGGGTTTGGAAACACGTATCAAGAACCATAAAGACATCCATACCACTTAACTCTGCAGCCCCTCGCCGAGGAACTTACGTCAAGGAACAGCTCAGTAGAAGAAAAGAAATATAAAGGAGCACACAGGCACCTCGTCTACTGGAGCAGGAATTTAAATGACCAAGTCAGCGGGGAGCAGCTTACACCACTGAGGGCGCTGTCCCTCTATGGGATATCGGGCAACAACAAGAAAACATCACCAAGATTACTAATAAGGTGGGAAAATACTCATATTAAGAAGAATATGAAACTGTACAAATGGTCACACATACACTTCCAAGGACTAATGACAAACGTGAAAAGTTTCTCTTTTAGGATGTTAAGGTGACAGGAAGCATTTTCCTTTTTTAAATACAGTCTTTAAGAGTTAGTTAGTAGGTTGCTTTTATCGTTAAAAGAAACTCCACCAAAAAAAGACAAAAAGAGCAGTGCCAGAAAAGATGTCTCGGAAAGCCAGGTTTCATATGGGAAGGTGTGTGTTCAGCCTGCACGTTCACATTCGTAGCTGGCAGTGCTGCAAACCTACCTGCGGAGACCAGAGCAAGTGACCGGGATCATTCTGCTCCCAGGGAAGGGGCAGCCTGGAGAGCCAGCAGGCAAAGCGGGGCAGCTCCCGCGGGGATGCAGCCCTGAGAGCACACAGCTCGCCAAGTCCAGGCGATTGCAATAGGGATGCGGGTGCACTAGGGATGCGGGTGCACGAGGGATGCGGGTGCACGAGGGATGCGGGTGCACTAGGGATGCACGTGCACGAGGGATGCGGGTGCACGAGGGATGCGGGTGCACGAGGGATGCGGGTGCACTAGGGATGCGGGTGCCTTAGGGATGCGGTGCACGAGGGATGCGGGTGCACGAGGGGTGCGGGTGCACGAGGGGTGCGGGTGCACGAGGGATGCGGGTGCACGAGGGGTGCGGGTGCACGAGGGATGCGGGTGCACGAGGGATGCGGGGGCACGAGGGATGCGGGGGCACGAGGGATGCGGGTGCCTTAGGGATGCGGGTGCACGAGGGATGCGGGTGCACGAGGGATGCGGGTGCACGAGGGATGCACGTGCACGAGGGATGCGGATGCACGAGGGATGCGGGTGCCTTAGGGATGCGGTGCCTTAGGGATGCGGGTGCCTTAGGGATGCGGGTGCACTAGGGATGCGGGTGCACGAGGGATGCACGTGCACGAGGGATGCGGGTGCACGAGGGATGCGGGTGCACGAGGGATGCACGTGCACTAGGGATGCGGGTGCCTTAGGGATGCGGGTGCACTAGGGATGCGGGTGCACTAGGGATGCACGTGCACTAGGGATGCGGGTGCACTAGGGATGCACGTGCACTAGGGATGCGGGTGCACTAGGGATGCGGGTGCACGAGGCATGCGGGTGCTCGAGGCATGCGGGTGCACGAGGGATGCGGGTGCACTAGGGATGCGGGTGCCTTAGGGATGCGGTGCATTAGGGATGCGGGTGCACGAGGGATGCGGGTGCACGAGGGGTGCGGGTGCACGTGGGGTGCGGGTGCACGAGGGATGCGGGTGCACGAGGGATGCGGGTGCACGAGGGATGCGGGTGCATTAGGGACGCGGGTGCACGAGGGACGCGGGTGCACGAGGGATGCGGGTGCACGAGGGACGCGGGTGCGCGAGGGATGCGGGTGCACTAGGGATGCGGGTGTCTGCTGCACCCCCCCCACCTGCCTGGTGAAGACGCCCAGCCAGCCGCCACCAAGGGTCACCGCACACGTGTGCAAGTACAACACACCCACGTGAAAACGCTCCAGAAAGGCCGCCAGGACCGCACTCGGATAAATTCCCTATTTACACGGGGAGGAGGCAGCCTGCAGGGGCACAGTGAAGAGCGTTATCAGAGGAGGGCAGACGAAACGTTAGGTAAATGTCGGCGGTCGTTACCGCCGAGCTCATTCTTGAGGAAGGGTCCTCCACACAGCCCCGCAGCTGATAACACAGCTCCGTGCACCAACTCTTCTTCCAAGCTACTTCTTATTTTATAACGTATTTCTGTGAAATACGGGGTCAGAAACTCCAGGGACCCTTCTGCCGTTAACACCCGAGAACCAGAAAGTCAAACTCTTTAATGCGAGAGATTTTTAAACGTCCCTGACAGTTTCCTGATGCTGGAAGTTACTCTAAACCCCTAAGTCCCGAATCCACAACCCAACCCAATCACTGGACTACTAAATCATCACAAATCCCAAAACACTATTTACATTCATTTTTTTCAGATAATAAACAGATAATGTAATTTCCCACTATGACAATTTAAATAATTAAATTTACAAAAACTGACTAGGTCTTCTATCTGATTTAAGTACAATTAATTATTCTTAGGTTTTTCTTACACACAAAGGATTTTATGTTATGCGCTTGGGGGATGTTTTATCATCACCGCACGACTGGAGAGACTTCTGTGAGGCAACAAAATTAAATTACTTTCCGCGACACCCATGTGGACCATCTCTGGCCCGAGGCCTGGGTGCCCAGCAGCTCCGTCATCAGATAAGACAGCACCCGGACCCGCCAGGCCCACGCCCTGTGCCGTGCACGCCCTCCCCATGTCAGAAGGGGAGGCCCAGGGCCTCCCGCTCAGGATGCTTTCAAATGGTTTACATTTTATGCAGTTGCATGAGAAGACAGTTACTAAAGTATGATTTAAAAAAAGAATTTGAGGGATTCCCTGGTGGTGCAGTGGTTGAGAATCTGCCTGCCAATGCAGGGGACACAGGTTCGAGCCCTGGTCTAGGAAGATCCCACATACCGCGGAGCAACTAGGCCCGTGAGCCACAACTACTGAGCCTGCGTGTCTGAAGCCTGTGCTCCGCAACAAGAGAGGCCGCGACAGTGAGAGGCCCGCGCACCGCGAAGAAGAGTGGCCCCCGCTTGCCGCAACTGCAGAAAGCCCTCGCACAGAAACGAAGACCCGACACAGCCAAAAGTAAATAAATAAATAAATAAATAAAAATTTAAAACTGGAAAAAAAATAAAAAAGAATTTGAGATGTACATGTGCTTCTTTAGGAATACGCTAACCAAGAGGGTATGGCAGGTCTAATAACCCCCGTAATTTCAAAGGAAGATGAGAGTAGCCCAAATCCCAACCATCTGCAACCACCACGATGGTTTGATACAAAAGCCCAGCTCATTTCTCTGATGGCCGTGAACGTCACGCATCGTGCTCCCTACTTTCACAACGGAAGGAAACACTAGTTAATAGCTAGTGAAGATAAAAATGTAAGTTTTTCACCCCAAGGCCACGGACCCCCTGAAGTCCATCCTCTCCCCACAGGGCCCCCGGAATAAGAACCGCCTTTGGGGAACCACTCAGAACTTCCCATGATGTCATGGACCAGGGCAGATTCAACAAATCCCTAGATTCCAGACTCGGGCGGGGCCCCAGGGAGGACCCGTCAGAGCAGAGGCTCCTGCGCTGTTGTAACAGGAACGCGTGCGGATGTGCGGAGACAGCCCGAGCTGGGAGCCCAGGGCTGGACCAGTCCCCCACTCCTTCCCACACCCCTGGTTCGACGCTCTGCCACCTACTCACTACCGTTGCCTCCAGCAAGCCCTCTTCCAACTTGAAGCTGGAAGGAAGCTGAAGAGACCACCTTGTTCAGCCCTGCTTCTACATATGGAACGCTGCTTCCAGCAGACTTGCTATAAAGAAAACCCAAGCCCAGCCAATTCCAAAAATGCTGTCCTTAAACGTTTCCCAGCAAAGTGGGAGTTCTCATTTTCATGTCATGATTCTTCTACACATAGACGCCAAAACTCACATAAGCAACCCCAGTCAAAACAAAAAATTCAGTGAAAGATTTTTTTACAATTATCAGAAACTACAGGTCAAAATAGAAATCATAAATTACACTTTAACACGGAGGCATGGATTTAAAGAAAATAATGTCCAAAAAAGTCACTGCAGATGTTTATATGCAGTCAATTTTAATAAACAAAATGCACTAATACAAGCTATATGAACGCGAATGAACGTAACTGATTCTCTCTAATGTACGTAGCTCTGGGGAGTGCGGAACGGTAAGTAGTATCCTGACAGGGGGCCTTCCACCTCCACCCTCAAAGCATACCGTCAGTGGTGGGGCGCAGGGGAGGTACAAACAGGAAAGCGAAATAGGCTACCGGCCCTATTAACCCCGACCCTCTCTGCACCCCAGAGAAAGGCCAACCACTCTTCAGCCTGATCAGCCACTGGAGGAAAGCCCCACGCCATCCCCTCCCCAGGCCAGCTCCTGAGCCCACTCCCCGCAGCCCAAATCTGCTAGCACGCACACCTGGAGCCGCGTCAGGGCACCTGGGCAGCTGGTAAGGGCCGCCAGAGCGGCTGTGTCCACAGATGCAGCGCATTTTCCCTGGGCTGGGACTGCAGCAGGGCCTCCGCCCCCCACTTCACTGGGTCTGCCTGAGCACAGGATGGCCATCTCAGAGCGTGAAGCGTCGGGCCTGTGCCAAAACCACGAAGATCTGCTGCTGGTTTTTATTTGCCCAAATTGGACAAAGTCCACGGACACTCCCATCGTCACACGTGCACACACTCACCTGCTCTCACTCACACACACACATGACAGAACCATTTCAGACAAGCCTGGCACTGAGGACCGTCCTCCTCTGGCCCAGACTGACCTTTGCAGGGCAGGGTTCACGGCTGTGACTCCATTTCCCTCCACCGGACCTCTGAGGGCGTTGGGCTTCCTTCCAAGACCGCAGCGCAAACAGAGGAGCCCTGGGTCACTCCCCAGTGGGCCCGCAGCGGACAGCCTGGCAGAGCCGACCTCGGCCAGGAAGTCAAGGTTAGCGGGGACAAGCCACGTTGATATCATGCACCCTTGACAGGATGCGATGAAAATGACGCTCTCCCTCTGTGGTCTTCTCCCCCAAACCTGTGATCCAGCCTAATCACGAGAGAAACACCAGACAGATCCCAACAGGGGAACATTCCACAAAACACCTGACTGGTCCTCCTCAACGCTGAAAATATCGTCAGGAGGAGGAGAGTCTAGAAACTGTCACAACCAAGAGGAGCCTCAAGAGACACCGTGAGTAAATGGAATGCGGTCTCCAGGATGGGATCCTGGGGCAGAAAAGACCATTAGGGAAAAAGTAAGAAAATCCAAAAAAGTACGGACCTCAGTTAACAATAAAGTACCAGTCTTGGTTCATGAGCTGTGACCAGTGTACCAGAGTAACGGAAGATGTTAACAACAGTGGAAACCGGATGCTGGGTATGGCAACTCTCTGTACTCTCTTTGGAATTTTTCTATAAATCTAAGACTTTTCTAAAATTGAAGTTTCATTTTAAAATATATATGTACTATACATACTATACATAAATCCATATATGCAAAGCATAACATGAACGCCTTTCAACAATTACACAGTGTACTTTGGAAAAATTAGTAAAAACTGTACTCAACAAAAGAAGATAAACACATTTATTGATTGGCTCAACACAACAGTATAAGGTTATTTACTTGGTTGAAACAGAACAATTTTTGCTGTTCTTCAGAGAACACATGACCTGTACTTACATACATAAAATAATACTCTACACGAGTCTGTAAACGACAACAAAAATCTTGCTTCCTTGAATGAGACCCAAAAAAGACTTATTTAGCATGCGTTAAATTCTCTCCTGTTAAGGTCCCTGAGAGCCAGGAATCAACGTATTCCAATCAATCTTTAAAACGGCCAACACAAAACTCATACGTCAAATTAAATTCTCGTTATTCTCAAATTAAGTTTCACTTAAACACTAAGCATGAATTACAGTGTATCACAAATCAATTACAATGTATCACAAAAACTATTTTACACTAACCCATGTCATCAAAAGTTAAAGGAGGAACTGTAAACTAGTTCAGTGTGAAACAGAGGACAAATCACTAATTATGATTTGAATTGTTCTGAATGCCAGGATTAAATTATTTCCGGATGCTAAACAGAAACACAGAATCTGGTCCACCGACTTGCTGTTAAAAGGACACAATGATTTGGGAACTAGATGAAGCCGAGGTCAACGACCTGAAACACTGCATTTGAAAAAATACAAAAAATAACATCTATAATGGAGCGAACAAATAGTTCACATTTCAAAGGAAACACTTCGAACTCGACAATCAGGATAAAAAACAAACCTGCAAAATGCCTGAACAGGACAGATTTACAATATTCATCACCAATCCAGGCGAAGCAGTTATCTGACTAAATAAACCTTTTCTAGATTAAAATGTAACGGCATAATGCACTTATACCGTCATCAATTAGAAAAAAAAAAAGGAATTAGAAGTATCAGTGGGCTTCCTGACACCGGCATTCCATTAAAAGCAGCAATAAGTAGTTTTGTTCTTTTTCTTTTTAGGAGCTAAAAGTCGTAGGCAAATAAATCACGTGTAAGCAGAGTTTATATAATCTGAAAATTACGGAGTAGTTGACCCCAAAACCACATGTTCATCCTAAGCAAACTGACAGCGTGGCCTCACGCAGGCCCTGGAAGACAGCGCCGTCCCGGGAAGGGAGGATGGTGTTGGGGGAGGCCAGGGTGCCGGCCCCAGCTGCAGTGGCCACAGAGCTTTACCAGCGGCAACTGGGACCATCCCTGCTCAGCGGACACTCCACGGTCTCAGGGCTGCCTGACTCTCCCGAGATTATCTGAAATGAATTCTCCCTGGCCTTGAGGACTTTCCATGGGTCTTCCCGGCACCACCCACAGGACCCCACAGAGAAGCATGGGCACTCATTTTGTACACTGAGATGAGAGTCGATTGTGAACCTGCAAAATCACTCTGGGCTGGTTCACAAGCTCCCTGAGGGCAGGGCTTTGTGTGGTCCACCTTCGTATGTCCATAGCTCCTAGCACGGTGCTTCTGCTGTAGCCGGCACTCTAAAGTATTCACTGGGTGACAATTCAGGGACAGCAAACTAGTCCGGCAGTCTGATCTGTGGGTCAGATCGGGATGGAGAAGGCAGCATGTGCTTTGTCCCCGCACACGTGCCCTTCAGTCCTCCAGCCAGATTCACAAAAAGGGACCAAGCAGCCTCAGTTTACCATACGCAGGCCGGTTCAGCCCACTCTGCTTTGAAGACCCTGCTCGAATAAGGAACTGCACAGCTGCAATTTCTAAACAGGGAAGGCAGAGCCACAAGAGGTCTTTGAAAACATCAGCGTTAAGCCCCTGCTTCGCAGAAGATGAGACGGAGGTGGAGAGGCGTTAGAAGCGAGCCGGGCAGCTTGGGCCAAACTAGCAGCAGGGGGAAAGGAGCACGCGTACCCTCGCTGCTCACAGGAAACCAGACGTCTCGAGTTCACATTTAGACCAGCTATTACTGAAGTTCAGGATGAGGCTGCTTGAAGCCAGCCCCTATCATAATGAAAAGGCAGGAAGTTACTGCATGCCGGCAAACGTTTTATTTTGAGGGAAGAGGGGATTTCAATACCATAAACACAAAGCCCTGAGGAAGCCCTGCGTCCCGCAGCTCCAGATCCGGGGCATGACCTGACAGCAGGACCCCTGCGGCCAGTCCCTGCCCCTGTGACCCTCACTTTCCTTCTCTCCGCAGTGGCCAGATCACAGTACTTGCTCCTCCACCGATGTGTCAGGATCAAATGATACAATGACACACACAGAACAATTAGACACATACAATGTTATGCAGCACACAACTGCAGAATCTCCAAGTCTGTCCAGGGAGTTACTATTCATCTTTCCTAGGTCTTTCTCAGGGCACACGAGGATGGGCGGTTAAGGAAAGAAAAAGACTGACTGTACTTTTAACCATCTCCACCGAGAAAAGTTCAAAAATTTCCAGAGTGCTGATTCTGTGTTTATCCTAGCAACAGAACAGGAAGAGAGGAGATACAAGAAGTGACCAAGTAAAAGGGAAGAGCAATACAACAGGAAATGATTTACAGAAAACAGATCTAGATTAAGCCAAGGAAACTTCTAACCGGCAGCCCTCTCAATTTCTAGGCTTCTCTGACTTTATCAAGTCAGAGCCTGCTTATGAAGAAAAAGAAGTGCAGAAAGAACATGACAATCAAGGCCAGCTAATGGGCAGCTCTGCCACTGAGCCAGACGCTGAAAGAGACTAACAACCCAATTATCATTTTCCCTTTCCTCTTCCCTGGATAAGGTCTAATTTGTGCTATTTTGGTCCTCTCTCCCCTGAAGAGTTTATTTTAGAACTATATAAAAAAAGGAAATAAAACATTCAAAAGCTAACAGATATGACCAGCTCAAAGATTAGCAGGCTGAATCTAGGATCTTATAAACTTTAGTAACAACAAGAACTTTTTTTTTTCTATAAACAATCACCAATTGTAAGGATTCTGAGCTAAGTAAACAGAGGTCTTTGATTAAACCAAACTCTGAAAATCAACTACCTATTAAAAGCAATTGATAAGGGACCCCATTACTTCCCTGTTTGTGGACATTCTAAAGGGAATGTGTTGTCACCCCGGTTCAGCCAGATTTCATAATGCTTCCTACAAAATCAGCATTTCGTATTTATATGGTCCAAAGAGGCAGAAGTAGAAAATTTAAAAAACAATGCATGCCATACTTTACCACCAACAATATTACAGATAAACCATGGTTAACTCAGTTATATTAAAGTTTCTCCTTTATATACTTAACTGTAGAGGTGTATAAATACTGTTTAGCTTTCTAAATAGGTATTATTTTTCATGTTTACAAAACTGCTGGGAAAAAATGATCTCCAAGAGGGCAACTGTGTGAAAGAATACGTGGGCCATTAATTGAAAGGTTTAAGCAAAGTATAAGAGCAGTCGCTCGTAACAAGGCTGCTGAAACACTGACTTTTCAGGCCAGTTGACCCTCTGATGTGGGGACAGTCTGGTGCATTGTGGGATGCAGGCTAGCATCCCTGGTCTTTGCCCACTGGACACCAGGACCACTCTCCAGTCTTGACAACTGGAAAATGTCCTCAGACACCACCAGTTGTCCAGAGGGGCAGAGCCACCCCTGGTTGAGAACCACTAATTTACATACAAGAGTAGAGGATCAAGTCTCAAGTTCCTTTTTTTTTTTCTTAATTATTTGTTTACTTATTTATTTTGGCCGCGCTCTGCAGCATGCAGGATCTTAGTTCCCCAACCAGGGATCGAACCCATGCCCCCTGCATTGGGAGCGCAGTCTTAACCACTGGACCGCCAGGGAAGTCCCATCAAGTTTCTTTTTTTAATATTAACCCCTGAAAAGGTATCCTCTTGTATTTGCAAAAGTGAATTGCTTTTATTTCTTAACCCAAATCTACCAGCTAGGAAAATTCAAAAACGAATGGGAATTTTCAGGTATGCAGCATGTTGAAAACATTTTCTGCCTTTGACTGTAACAACCCTCTCCGACCTGAGACATTACGGAAAAGAGGATCTCCTTCTTCCAGAAGGCAGGGCAGCCTTCCCTCCCGGGGCTGAGCTCGCCTGGTGCAAGGCACAGTCAAGTTCAAGCAGCAACAATTACACACGGGAGCCCTCATCTACGACCCTCAACGGAGCCTCAGTTCCACCCAGGCACCCTTGAAAATGAAAATGACAACAGCAGAGGGTCTGTTGTCCTCCTCTCATTTTTAAGAGGACAGTTTCTTTATAGTCACCGCTGGGTCTTATCTCCTGAACCACATGAAAGAGACCTACGACGGAGACACTAAGAAGGGAGATGAAGCAGCAGAGACGTCTTAATAAAGGGAGGGGAGCTTGTACATACGAGCCAGGCCAGTCCGAAGAAGGCAGTAACTGAACACGTAAAGGAAAACCATCCGCGTGCAGGCAAGCAAGGCAGATGACTTAAGCTGCATGGTCAGGGTCGGGGAATCACACACAAATGTGAAATACAGAGGGAGGAACCAAAAGAAAGGAAAAATCTGCTTTTACATCCGTCTTGCCAGATTCTGCTCCTAAATCTGTTCCTTAAAAAAGAAAGCAGTTTGGTGAAAATTCACTATTCACCTATATCAAATGTCCCAAAACTGATTCTAAAGTAACTCCCTGAATCCCTCGTTATTTCACGGTCTCTTAAAAATACTCCAGCAGCTTGCAGTTTTTACGTCCATGTCCCCAAGCTGGTTCCCATCACTCAGAGCAACAAGAGAGCTGTTTATCCCCAATCCCGACATCTCCCCACCACCCCTGCCCACAACACACACGGACTTGAAAACAGGGACACAAGCTTTTAAAGGGACTGTCCTTAAAACGGACACAGCTGGAAAGGGGGAAAGAGACAGAACTGCTCTTCTGTAGCCAGGCTTGCAAGTGACATAATTAAAATATCTGTTGACTCGCAGACATCCTTAAATGCTCAGCCAAAACTCACAGGATACGAAACTGAGGCACATCCTTTAAGGAAGATCAATGCAGACACTGATGGGCTTCGTCCAATGAGACAGCCACTGGCGCCTTCTCTAAGCATCTCACGCCCATCTCTCCCTCTTCTAAGATTCCTCCCGAGCTGGCCGCCCTCACCGCCGCTGGGAGAATTATTAAGCTTGTTTGAGTAAATAAATCTTTGCTGCTCCTCCTCCTGGGACAGGCTGCACGGAGAGAAGCAGCTGGACGGCAAATCTAAGCCTGTGAATTCAGAGAGCCTGCCCGCGTGATAGCCCATCGGAGACCACCGCCTTCCCGACCTGGAAACACACGGAAGTCCCCCCAACAGCACCACACTCTCGACTGTATGTCAGTTCCATCTGCCCCGAGGGGAGGCTACCCAGTGCTTCCAGGGCTCTCCAACAACGGAAGGGTGAGTTTAGGATGGTCCGGCACTAGAAGCCTCGCTTAGGACGGCAGCCGATGTCAAAGTTCCCACAAAGTTAGAACAGCAGTCTTCCAAAATTCCAAATCACCTGAGAACTCATCAGGAAAGCAAACTCTCAGGCCCCCCTGCAGACGCTCTGGTGTGTGTCCAGCCATGGGAGCTTGAAGGAACCCTCCAGGGGATGCTGAGGCCCTGCTCTGAGCTGGACAGTGTGTCTGTTTGGGGGCCCCCTGGCCCGTGGCACTCAGAAAGGAGGGCTGGCAGGCAGGAGCAGCAAGGCCGGTGATGCTCGCCGCTGCGCCTCTGTGACCCTCCGCGGCACACCCGCCAGCACCACTGGAGCAGCTGGTGATTATTTGTGATGCCCTTCCAGAGTCCAGGGACTCCAGCATAACTTGGCTGGTAAGAGGTTCCCAGAATGAACGACCTCCAAGCTCTACTCCCTATCAATGGTTTTCCATTATGTTTCTCCAATCTTACACCATCATAAAAGTTTACAGCTCTGTTTATGCATTTTCAGATACACCTTAATGAAGAGATGGTGGCCTAGCTTAGTGGATTAGAGCAGAGCCTCAGAAGTCAGACAGCCTGAGTGTGAATTCCAGACCTGCCACTGACCAGGCTCTGGAACCTTCGGCAGCCTGACCTGCTATGTCTCCATATCCTCGACTATAAAGAGAAACACAGCAAGAAATCACACTCAGGTTTTTTTTTTAATAAATTTATTTATTTTTATTTATTTATTATTTTTGGCTGCGTTGGGTCTTCACTGCTGTGCACGGGCTTTTCTCTAGTTGCGGTGAGCGGGGGCTACTCTCTGTTGCGGTGCGCGGGCTTCTCATTGCAGTGGCTTCTCTTGTTGCGGAGCACGGGCTCTAGGCGCGCGGGCTTCAGTAGTTGTGGCACGCGGGCTCAGTAGTTGTGGCTCGCGGGCTCTAGAGCACAGGCTCAGTAGTTGTGGCGCACGGGCTTAGTTGCTCCGCGGCGTGTGGGATCTTCCCGGACCAGGGCTCGAACCCGCGTCCCCTGCATTGGCAGGCGGATTCTTAACCACTGCGCCACCAGGAAAGCCCCACACTCAATTTTTGAAGGCATTCAATGAGCTAGTATTTTGTGTAACGTGGTCAGCACAGTCACTACAACGTGTGGTGTGTGTGCGTTAGGGAAGAAGCCAGTGATCACTAAAGAAATATGATTTTTAGGTTCTATACTTAGAAATTAAGTACTTAAATATATCGGAAATACACTGAACACTACAATCCCCCGAAAGTTATTTTGCATTGGTAACGTAACCTCTAGAATTCTACACACATTTTAAAACATTTGTAAAATATACAAGTATCCTGATTATAGGTAACCACATCCGGTTTGAGTACTCTAAAATTGCTTGAGTACCTGAAATATCACAGTATTCCTTCGAACTACAGATTACACCTTTCCCACTAAAGAATAATAATTACCATTATTATGATCCCAGGTTGCTTCCTCTGTGTCTCTTCAGCTATCTCAACTTAGGAAAACACAGACTAAATGAAGCTTGCATCATCAAAGTGTACAGACCTGTGCTCTCCAGCATGCAACCACCAGCCTCATGGGGCCACTGAACACCCAAATGTTGCGAGGGAAGAGGTATGCCATGAACGGAGAACACGTGCTGGCTTTCAAAGACTTCACACAAATAGAAGAATGTGAATCATCACATTAATAATGTTTTATGTTGAACACGTGGGAATAAAAATACTCTGGCTCTACCAGGTAAAAGAATAGATTGTGAAAATTAGTTTCACTTGTTTCTTTTTACATCTTTAATGTGGCTACTAGACAGTTAAAACCCCATCTGTGGCTCGCATTATATTTCAATGGGACAGCACGGCTCCTGACAATCTCTTCAAGGGACGTTTGCAGGAAACACCCCGCATTAAAACAGACACAGGCAGCATTTTCGGCACCAGCCTCTCCTCCTTCCTTACGGGTCAGGTACAGTTCCGGGGCACGAAACTGCAGTTGCGCCGTGATGCTGTTATTACAAGGGTAACACTGAATCGGCCCCGAAGTACAGAAGTCTTTAAAAATAAACTGACAATAAATGTTATCACAACTAGCAGGCAGCCATCCAGTGTGTCCTGGGGGTGGGGAAGCATATTTAGAGGCTGGGAAGGCAGCGAGGAGCCCATGGTGCAGGCCCACGGTGGCCACACTGAGGACTGGGGACACTGACCCGAGGGCAGTGGAGAGCCAGCGATGGGACCACGGCCAGGCTCGAGTACCCGGGCGCAGTGAGCAGGGTGGTAGGCGTGGTGAGAGAGGTGTTCCGCCAGTGCGAGAGGGGAAGTAAGTACCGCAGGGCTCAGATGTAAGAGATCTTTTGGAGGTAGAATTAATAAGATTGGGATTTGGGAGGCAAGGGAGAGTCCAGGATGACGCAGTGAGTCAATGCTGGGGACATTAACGAGAAGGTGGGCAGGTCAGGAGGTGGTGCCGACAGCTGTGACGTTCAGAGTTTTCAGTGGAAATGACCGGAGAGAAGTCGGGTGATTCACTTGAATGACCGACTGAGTCATGAACGAACAGGTTTGCAGCTGGAGAGCTGCGGTCACACAGGTGATCACCTGGAACAGCTCACACTGGCCCAGGCCAGCAACGCAGGCAGCGATCGGGGTGGACGTCACCAAACCCGCCCGCACCCGCCAAGGGGACGCTGGCTCCCAGCAGATCCACGGTCTCAGCAGCAGCCCCAGCAATGCTCCCGGCCCCAGGCTCCATCCATGGCCAGGAAACGCTCTCGTTTCCATACCAAATCCAGCACTTTCCGTACATCTCGTAGTTGATCATGATCCTGATCCAAAAACCGTGCTGCAGCTGAGCCAACACCGGCTGAGGGCAAGCGTCCACAAACGGAATTGGTCAGGGCTAGTTCTCTCTCCTAATGGTTCTCCTCAAAGCCTGAAGCATCTGGATCCCAGCGGCCGCCTTCCCCGCGTGTGGAGGCTGCGTGACGAACACTGAGCTGCCATCCCCTCCCCTCCCCGCCGCAGATGTCCTCAAGCACCAGATTCCAGATCGGGGTGACAGAAGCCACAGGAAGCCCTAAAATCAGCAGCCTGGTTTTGAACAGAGTGACGCACTGTTACGAACTGAACTGCCCCCCAAATTCACATGTTGAAGCCCTCACCCCCGACGTGCCTGCATCTGTAGAAGGAGCCTTGGCAGCAACTAAAGTTCAATGAGGTCAGAAGGGTGGGGCCCTAACCCAACAGGACTGGTGTCCTCCTAGGAAGAGGAACAGACGCCAGAACTCCCCACATGCAGGGCGTGTGAGGGCACAGCAGGAAGAGAGGCTCACCGAGAACCGAGTCTGCCAGCACCTGGATCCTCACTTTACAGCCTCCAGAAGGGCGAGAAATAAGCTACCTTTTCACGCTCAGCCTGTGGGATCTGTGAGGGCAGCCTGAGCAGGCGTGCACACACTGAATGGGGACAAGTGCCCTTCAACTCGCAGAGACTGTCCAGGCCGACGGGTTCAGACACCGAAATCAGGACAGGAGGTCACCTCCAGAGTGAACTCACCTGCCCGCCCTGCTCCCACCTGCAGCCAGGCAGAGGCCCACTGGGTCCACACACTCCGCCCATCAGGACCTGCGGCAGACCCGCAGCCTCCCACGGACTACCACGCCCAGCACCTCTGGGGGTCATCTCCTCCTGCTGAGCAGGCAGGGGGCTCTGTCACCCCGCCACTGTCTCTGGGCTCCGGGGTCCTCACACAGACCTCAGGGCCGGAGCCCACGTCACCATGTTATTTTGATACTAAGTATGGTGGCAGATGGGAAAGCTAATTGGTAAACCATAATTTTCCATTTGAACACTAGTACCTGTTGTTTTTATCTGACTTGAGCGTTTCAGATCTTCATTTAACTACCAACCAGCAAAACAATCCCACTTTCCAAAACTCTCAAAAGGGGAAATTGCAGTATTTCGATTCTGAGCGCACTTGAAGCTTCTTTTCTTAAAAACATTAAAAAATGGTATAAAAAGAGGTAAGAGGAAACTAAATGGCTAGCTTACCAGGCCAGGATAACAAACGCTCTGCCCAGAGTTTCCAGTTCAGGTTAACCTGGACAGACAACCTATTGAAAAGTAAAATATTTAGGCAACCCACCAGGGGGTTATATAGCTGGGTTTGCTTTTCGTCTCGCTTTTTTTTTTTTTTTAAATTAATTTTAGCTTCAGGACTATAAATGATTCGTTTGACAGAGAATTTACCAAATAGAGAGGCCACCAGACCAAATCCTCCCATTGTCTTGACCTGGACATGCTGGAAACAAAACCTTATGAACCTAGAGCCTTAATGACTGACAGGCTCAGAACTCAATGTTCACATGTTCGATCAGTATTTTCTGGGCATCCGTGTGTACAAGGAATGAACACAAACCACAGGGCCAACTGTGACAAATGTGTGTGTGTGTGTTGGGGGAGGGAGTTATAACTGGTTAATGTTGATTATACCTTCAGAAATTGACACACTTTGGGAACCATTCAAAGTGAAATGCAGGAAAAGAAAAAAACAGTCTAATTTTTAAAACCGTGTTACTAAAATGGCCTAAAGAAACAAGAAATTATCTTTACTTTAGCTCCATACGTTTGAAACCGTTAAATGGCTCTCTTGACCTCCTTCTAAACTGCCTTAACGCAAGCATTTAACAGTGTCATCACGATGTCATTTTTAGCCTTTGAAAACACGCCACAAAGGGTTTCCATCACTCATTTTAGGAAAGAGAAACATTTTGGAAGGGACATTTGCAACTCATCTGGATGGGAAAACTCATCTCGTAAGCCTCGGGTTTGAGTTGTGGGGAGTTTCCAGTTCATCTGTGAAAAAAGTTAGCTTACTAGATTTCCAAACATGGTCCACCACCCTACCCTGCAGTTCTAGCGAACAATCTTCCCCTTGATTCTTCATATAGGAGAAGCATGTCCCCAGCCCTCTCCCCTGGTTCACTGCAGGCCATTCTGGGCAGTTACAAGCATGAGTATCCCAGAGAAGCATGGTAACACAGCCTCATCCAGCCGATGCTAATGAAGTGACCAAGGAAAAAGCTCCAGGTCATTCTGGGCAATGGAGAAGACTTCAGGGTATTTTAAAAGGTTATCCAGTTTGTATACACACAAGAAAGATTTCGGGTGTGTTTACAGTGGACGATAACGCATTTCTCAAATACTGTGTACATATGATCTGTTTGTTGGAAAACCTCAATAATCCCCCAATGCAAATATTTTAACAGAGGCTGGGAAATATGGCAGTTTCAAAGAGATGAGGGATGAAGAGAACTGAAGTATAGGGCATGTAGTAAAGAAAACCTCAAAGCCTGACAAATGAGCACAGCTACTTGCAATCACCTTAATCAGGCCCCATCTTAAATGGGGAACGAAGGGGACGGGTCAGCCTATCCTCCGGATGGCAATTTACCACCCAATTTCATCCCGTGGCCCAGGATCAATCCTGCTGAGTATTTAGGTAGCAGCTGAGAAGCCCGGGGCCCAGGTGAGGCCTCTAGGTTACTACCAGCTTACAGCTGCTTTAAGTTCCCAATTTCAGCCTCAACTAGCGGCAGCCAGAGGACCACTAAGATCCGGCCACTTTCTTCAAAACTACTTCTAGGGCTTCCCTGGTGGCGCAGTGGTTAAGAATCCACCTGCCAATGCAGGGGACACGGGTGCGAGCCCTGGCCCGGGAGGATCCCACATGCCGTGGAGCAACTAAGCCCGTGTGCCACAACTACTGAGCCCGTGAGCCACAACTACTGAGCCTGCGCTCCACAACAAGAGAAGCCCCCGCTCACCGCAACTAGAGGAAGCCCACACACAGCAACGAAGACCCAACGCAGCCAAAAATAAATAAATTAAAAAATAATAAATTTAAAAAAAAAAAACTACATCTAACCAACCTGGAGGAGAGAAACATCAAAGTAGGATTTTCCCTCGTGGTCACTAATTCAGAAACACGGTTAACACCCACGTCTGGGGAAACCCCTGTTCCAAATACCTAAAAACCTACATTGACAGCTCAGTCTCCTGGTTAGGCCCACTCGATCTGCTCATGTTCACTGGCTGCCACCCTCTTTATACAACCCCACCACCCATGGCCTGAATCCTGTCATTAATTTACCCGTTTATCTAGGGCCACTGGGTAAGTGAATTAAGGGAGTGTTCAGAAGCAAAGTTTTGATCTGCTTTGATAAGTTAAAGCAGCCCAGATTAATTTCATTTTCAGTCGTTTTAAGCCTTGCAAAGCCCTGCTGCTTACGATATCAAATGCAGTGGATGAAACACACCCTGAATAACTCTCATTCCTACCAAAATCCCTTTGGCGAAGCCCAGGAGAAAGCCGCACTGGGCCGGGGCCAGGCAAGGACTCCCCTACCTGTGGGTCCCGCAAGCCACACCGGGCGGCCTCGCAGGGTGCAGTTTCTTTGGGGTCAGAGGAAGGGGTGGGCCTGCGCGGGCCCAGCGCTGCGGCCTGCTCATGCCGTTGTGCAGACGCAAACTTGCCAGGTTCAGCCCTAAACCTGTTGGCAAAATAAAGAAAGCCCGATACAGGGGACACTGCCGACCTGACCTGTCCTGGGTGCCAGAGGCCGACCCGCGCCCGCTCCTGCTTTGTCCCCCGCGCTGTAGAGGCGCCAGTGAGTCCGGAACCCCCGGGCACCCGCGCAGCCCTTCCAGGGCGATCTCCACGGTCCACAAACGAAAGCGTTTTGCGATCACACCCCCCGCACACTCCACGCCGACTGCGCTCACCAGGGAGTTACCGTCTACGCCCTCAAGTCACACACCGAATTCTTCCAGAACCTCTGGGTGGTTCGATCGCCCAGAATAAGCCCAGGGCAGCGCGATCGTGAGAAACTTTGTTTCCGGGGCCGGTGATCTCGGGCAGGATGCGGAGCCCGGCCCCGGCACAAAGCGCCGGGCCCGGAGAGCCTCCCTGACGCCAAGTGACAGCAGCTCCACGCGGGTTCGCAAACAGTCGCGACCCACAGAAGTTCCACGGGCCGCGCTCGCCTCCCGCGTCCTGAGCGGAGCCTGCGATCCGCGCGGTCCTCCCCGGGGGCGCGCCCGGCCCCCGCTCCGCGCCCCCGCGCGGGCCCAGTCCCGGGACCGCCGCGCAGGCCCGCCTAGCCCGCCCGGCCTGGGGAGGGGACGAGCCGGAGGTGCCGGCGGCCGCGGGGCCAGGCCGCGAGGGGACCCGGCTCCCGGCCCCGGCGCGCCCCGCCCCGCCAGCCCCGTGGCGCCGCAACTCCGACAGCGGCCCAAGTTGGCGGCCCCCGCCCCGGTCCCGGTCCCCGGTCCCCGGCCCCCGGTCCCCTCCCCGGCCCCGCTTACCTCGCGCGCCGCCCGCCGAGGCCGGGGCAGCGGCGCGGGTCCCGGGCGGCGGCCGCGCAGCGCCCGCCCAGGCGCCGCTCTTTGTCTGCGCCCCTCGCTCCTCCCGCCGCTCGGCGGACGCTCAGGCCCGGGCGGACCCCGCGGGCCCGGCCGACCCCAGCCGCCGAGCCCCGCGCCCGCCGGCCCGCTCTGCTCCGGCCTCCGCTCCCGCCGCGGCGCCCCCGCCCCTCCCGGCAGCTCCCGCCGCGCGCCCTTCCTCCCTCTGCCTCCTCCGCTCCGCCCCGTGACGCCGCCGGGGCCGCCCAGGCCCGCGCGCCCGCCGCCCGGGACCCACCTGGGCGCGCACGGCGGCCGGGCTCGGGCGGCGCCGGAACCGGCGCGGGGCGCGGGGCTCGCGGCTCGGCGGGGTGCGCAGCCCGGCCCGGGGGACCCTGCGCGGGGCCGGGCCGGGCGCCGAGGAGAGGGGAGGGGAGGCCCCGCTCCGACCCTGCGCGCTGGGGGAGCGAATAGGAGGACGGGAGAGGCGAGCAAGGCAGCAACTTCGGCATCGAAGGACCGGCGGGTGGTCTTTCCATCCTCTTTTTGTTTGATTTTCTTATCAGGACGCCCTGGGGCTCGGCCACCGCCCCCCTCCCGGAAGCCTTCGCCTGGCACCCTCGGCGAGGCAGGCCTGCGGTCCATCAGAAAAGTGACTTAGAAAAATGTCACTTCCTCTCTGTAATTGCTTCTGGGCATTTTTATTTATTTGCCTTGTATCTATTTACTTTCCCAACCAGACACTTTTTGACTCTCTGTTATCGTCGGAAGCACTTCTTAAAAGCAGGGGAGGAAACCCAAAGTGTGTGCCTGAGTTCCCTCGTGTCCAGCTCGAGCCCGCCCACCGGGCAGAATCCTGGAAGGAGTTGTAGGAATGTGGGCCCCAGAGGGAGTTGTCACTGGTAGTGGAACCCTCCGGTCACCTGGCCACATGCTCACCTGTAACCCCAGAGAAGGAGGAAAGACGCAAGTTTCCTTAAACAGGCACATGTATCCAGATGTCTGTCATCAATCCCCTCCCCATATGGCTTCCCAAAAGGAAATCCTAGTACTCAAATGATTCTGATTTCCTGGTGGAATAGCCCGGATCCATGTTAATGAAATTCCTTCTTAGGCTCCAGGCTTCTTATTATATTAAAGCAATAATAGTTTACCCAAGGTGACAAGGCGTTGTCACTGAATGAATGACTCATCCCCTGCCTTGTTCCCCAGCAGAAGTACCCAAGGAGGGTCCTTGGAGCCAGTATAACTTTGAAGTCGCAGTTGAGTGGTTGAGTCTCTGCTTCTTCAACTCCAGAACAAGTGTTTCTGAACCTATCTAAAATCTATCACATGGGGAGATAATATTTACCTCGCTCCCCTGTTAAGTCCCTGGCGTGCTTCCTGGCAGTAGGAAGCACTCAGTGGTCAGTGGCTGGAGGGGATACAGTGCACTGAGCCAGGATGGGTCCAAAGTCAGGGAGCTGGACAGCCACCTGCTCTATGGTGTTGAGAAAGAAGCTCCCTCAGTCCATTGCTTCGTGAAAACTTTGTCTTCCTAATAAGGAAAGCAGAATTATAGTAAATGGTCTGGCCCAATTTTAAATTAGTTTACTCAAAATGGGTATAACAACATTGACCCAATTTCTTACTGCTTGTCTGTTTTGTAACCTTTGCTGAATCAGGAGTTGAACTCCTCATCCTTCTCTGATTCTTTGTAAAGTCACCAAGGGCATTATCTAAAACCCAATGTCTCTTTCCCGGTCTTTATCCCATGCAGTTTTCCAAAGCACATGGCATTTGTGCTATTTCCTGAAATGCGGTTGTCTGTTCGATTATGTAACACAGCTACCTTTCTGACCTGCCCACGTCTGTCCTCGTCGGGCATGCTGTCCTCCCAAACTCTAAAAGTCATATTCCCAAAGCACACTTTGGCCCTTTGTTTTTCTTCTGATAAGTGCCTTTTTTTTAAAGAGAGTTGATCATGTTTTGTACGTTTCCAGTCTGACGTTCAGTGATAAACTCCCAGATCTGCAGCCTTAGAGAGCTTCCTGCTCATCTGCAGCCCCTCTGGGCGGCTTCTCAGCTCTTCAACATCACCAGGTTCAGAAGGAAACTTATCTCCTTCCCAAGGGAGCTCTTCCTCCAATGACCTCAGGCTTGGCCAAGAGGCCACCAGGCATCTCAGCTCCTGGGAGAAAGTCATTGCAATTCGACTTCTTCCTTCCTTCTCTCCAGGCTTGGCCTTGGCAGGAGGCAGAGTGGCCTCCTCAGCCTTTCCACTCCCAGACGCCCCATGAGAACAAATGGCCTGGGATGGGCCAATAGACCCCTCCCACTCAGGACTCTGGAACTGGAGAGGGTACCAAAGCCCAGGGAGGAAGAGACGGAGTTTGCTTTTGCCCAAAGGATCCCAGAACTTCCCTACAGAGGCCATTAACCCTCCTGGTGTCCCCCCCTCTCCCAGCTCCTCCAGCCCCGCCCTCTGCGAACTACCTGATTTCCTTCAGTAAGTCCCTGTTCTGCGTAAGATAGCCAGAGGTACTCTCCCTTCTTGCAACCGAAACCCCCGAATGATGCAAACGCTAGGATTTTGGAAACAGATGGGGAGGGAGCTTAGAATCCTGAGGACAGAGAGGGGGAAAGTGGGAGGACTCCAGGAGGACAGAAGATACTCCATTTAGAAGGGAGCAAAGGATGCCTGCAGAGGATCCTGAGGAGGTAAGACCAGGAGATACAGGAATTAAGTGTGGACGTCATCATGGTGGCGGGATGACTCGTTTGGTGCCCGTACCAAAGAACGCCGAGGGGTAAGGAAGAAAGAGCGGTCAGACGTTTGCAACACTTAAAAAAATAAAAGATAAAAATGTAAAAATAAATTTTAAAAAAGTCTGCAACACTTAGAAAGGTAATAACTCAAACTTGGGTGGAGTGACTGGTTGGAGGAGGGATAAACTGGGAGATTGGGATTAACATATACACATCACTATATATAAAATAGATAACCGACAGGGACCTACTGCAGAGCACAGGGCACTCTACTCAGTACTCTGTGATGACCTATATGGGAATAGAATCTGAAAAGGAATGGATATAGGTATTTGTATGACTGTATCACTTTGCTGTACACCTGAAACTAACACAACGCTGTAAATCAACTATACTCCAATATAAAATAAAAATTTTTTTTAAAAAGTTTGCGACACTTAGAAAGGTAATAACTCAAACTGGGGTGGAGTGAACCAGTCTAGGACAAGTTGAGAGGAAAAGCCCAAAAGGAATGGGCATTCCTGGATATGGCGGCGGAGGAGAACGGGAATCCAGTGTCGCCTACAGGTTTGGATATGGGTAGCTTCAAAGAGGATGGTGCCCATATCAGAAATAGAAAAGTTGGGTAAATTGGTTTGTGAGAGAGAAACAGTTCTGTTTTTTGGGTTTTTTTTTAACTAATTCTCTGTTTACTGCCATTTTTGCTACGATTGGTATCTTTATTTATTTTTATTTTATTTTTGGCTGTGTTGGGTCTTTGTTTCTGTGTGAGGGCTTTCCCTAGCTGCGGCAAGCGGGAGCCACTCTTCATCACGGTGCGCGGGCCTCTCACTGTCGTGGCCTCTCTTGTTGCGGAGCACAGGCTCCAGACGCACAGGCTCAGTAGTTGTGGCTCACGGGCCTAGTTGCTCCGCGGCATGTGGGACCTTCCCAGACCAGGGCTCGAACCCGTGTCCCCTGCATTGGCAGGCAGATTCTCAACCACTGCGCCACCAGGGAAGCCCCCAACAGTTCTGTTTTTGTATGTTCAGTTACATTGAATGAATCTTTATTGCTGACGAACTACACAGAGAGTGCTCTACAGGAAGCCAGAAATGAGCAAGTCACGGTTCCTGCCCTCAAGTGACTTTTTGCTAGAAAACTAGCTATTAGTGCTGTACGTATTCCACTGGCATAATGAGCTTTATCGTTCTTTGTGTCATGTCTCAGCTCGGATGTAAACAGCCTGAGGGCAGGACCACGTCTGATTTTCCTCTGTGACTCCAGTGCCTTTTCCTCTGTCCCCAGATGATGGATGGAAACGCCAAACCTTTATGAGTTCGCCAAAGAGAACAGAGGACTGTGTTAGCAAGGAGGCCTTGAAAGAGGCCTTTATGAACTCACTGTAAGAATTTCAAAGCAAATGCTGGTGGACTTGCAGATTTCAGCGTTTCATTTTATCCACATTCTGCCTACAAGGAGAAGGGACAGAAAGATGGCATGATAATTTCTTACCAAAACTCCAAAGTACCTCCCCATTACCTCTTCATCCATCTCTCAGGGACTGACAGGATTTTTTTTTTTTTTTAAGCCACCCATACAAAGAGTAAAGTTCATACAAAACAAAAAAAGTAAGATACTGTCCACATCTGATCAATACAATTCTCCTGCTTCTAGCTCTGAATAATGATCTGGATTTCAGGAAACAGCTATGTGTTACCTAATTGTTTAAAGAAAAACAGATGAGGTAACACCATAAAGTCAAGTGCAATTTAGCGTAAAAGGAAAATTGGAGGAAAGTTAGCGTACTATGCAATCTTTAGTATGTGTTTTGTCAAGGAATACTTCCTGTGGTTATAGATACACACGTCAGAACTTTAGAACTTGAAGCCTGCTTGCTCTGAAATAGAAAAATGATCAAACTTTAAATTGTTTTTGATTATTAGCAGCAGGGTGAATTAATTTCAGATAGGAAAAATCTTAAGAGGAGCTCCAAAACTTTAGAAAAGCTAAGAGGATTTTACTCACATTTCCATTTTGAAATCTGCCTTTAGGTGAACATCACCAATGAAACATTTCTGCGAGATACAATAAACCCTCAGTTAATCAGGCTGCCTCAGGAATGGGCTATTCTGCTAAATTAAATTTTCATTTTGGGTAAGGATTAACTGGAAAGCCCCTTTAGCTGGAACATAAGTTAAAATCTTAAAAATATATATTGCAAATTGCTATCTTACCTTAAAAAATGCAATATAGTAAGTGAAATGAACCTTTTTGATGTTGGGGTACCCATAATGCCTCAGAGTCACCATTCTGAACACAAATCCTCATTTTATGGTGCTAAGTGTGTATAAGATTGGGTGGAGTGTGCACTAAGTCAAGGCCATGCGCTAAAATTGCTTTTTAAACAGTTAATAATACTTCCCTGGTGGCACAGTGGTTGAGAATCCACCTGCCAGACACGGGTTTGAGCCCTGGTCTGGGAAGATCCCACACGCCACAGAGCAACTAAGCCCGTGCGCCACAACTACCGAGCCTGTGCTTTAGAGCCCACAGCCACAACTACTGAGCCCACGTGCCACAACTACTGAACCCACATGCCACAACTACTGAGCCCACGTGCCACAACTACTGAAGCTCGCATGCCTAGAGCCTGTGCTCAGCAACAAGAGAAGCCACCGCAATGAGAAGCCGGCGCACCACAACGAAGAGTGGCCCCTGCTCGCTGCAACTAGAGAAAGCCCGCACGCAGCAACGAAGACCCAACGCAGCCAAAAAAAAATGTTTTTAATAAATAAATAAATAAAAAATAAAAAGTTAATAAAGCATATCTGTTTTTCTGAATTTACTACTTGTTTTTTCCCTAAAAGTGGAGTACTGAGCAGGGAGACGTACAGTTAGTGAAGGTTCCCGTTATGTAAAGTCTAGTTATTCAATGTCTTACAGGCATATTTTAAAAGGGAAGATTTCTAGAATATAAAGCAATTCTCAAGTAGAGGACTGGTGGATAGACTGTTGCTTTCATTAATCACACTCTTCGCTAAAGCACAAAGAAGTTAATGCAACAGTATGTTCTAGAAACACCGTGATCTGATACCTTTTTCACTTCGCTGTTTGTGGTGTGCTGCTCGGAACAGCTCTCTCTATTCAGTGAATTTGGTGGGAAATTTTAAACTGGAAACTGGCTGTGGGTGAGGAATAATCCTGAGCGGTTTACACCTGGTGGTCTGGGACACCCTCCCTTCCAAACAGTGTCTTCCACTCATTAGTCAGTAAACCCTCTCTCTCCTTGGAATCCCTCTCACTCCCCACACTCCTGCTGGGGTACTTAGCCCCAAATGCCTCGATTTAGTCATTTACGTCTAAGTGATACTGAAAGACCACAAGCTGACGCAGAGCAGGAATGATTTCTTTGAATTCTCCAGAGTACCTCATACAAAGTTGGGAGTTAATAAAGGTTTTTTGAAGGGATGCTGTGGGATTAAATTAAACTCTTTGGAAATAGTGTTTTTTAAATGCAATATATGTTCGGCTATTTATATTGTAAGTTAGTATTAATGCTATAGTTACTCATTCACTGTGTTCTTACCACTTGCCAAGTGCTTTGTCTGCTCCTCACAACACACCGAGGGAAGCCCAGTGGTCCCCATTTTAGAGATGAGGCTTAAAAAGCTTCAAAACCTTGTCTAAGTTCACAAAGCTAACAGGTGGTTGTGAATTTTTTTTTCATGGTCTCTCATACAAATATTGGTTCACAAGGTGCCTGAGAAATACAACTAAGATAAATAAAGAGCACTTATTTTAATTACCCATTATATCACTTTCATGCTATATTCTTTTTTTCTCCATGACTTATTTATTTTATATTTATACTTTTATGTTTTGTGACCCTCTTCACCTGTTTTGTCCACCCTCACCCTTACTTCTGGCAACCACCAATCTGTTCTCTGCATCTATGAGCTTGCAGGGGGCAGGGGTGGTTTTTCAGGGTTTTTTTGTTTTGTTTTTTTTTTAGATTCCACATATAAATGAGATCATATAGTATTTGTCTTTCTCTGTCTAATTTATTTCACTAAAAATAGTATCTCAGGGTCCATCCATGTTGTTGCAAATGACAATATTTACTTCTTTCCCCTGACTATTAACTATAATATTCCATTGTGTGTGTGTTTTCTTTATCCAATTCTTTATCCATTCATCCATCCATGGACGCTCAGGTCGTTTCCATGTCTTGGCTTCTATGAATAATGCTGTAATGAACATGGGGGTGCAGATATCTCTTTGAGATAGTGATTTCATCTCCTTCAGGTATGTAGCCAGAGGTGGGATTGCCAGATCACATGGTAGTTCTATTTTTTTAATTTTTGAGGACCCTCCATTCTGTTCTCCACAGTAGCTGTAACAATTTGCATTCCCACCAGCAGTGCACAAAGGTTCCCTTTTATCCACATCCTTGCCAACACTGGTTATTTCTTGCCTTTTTGATATAGCCATTCTGACAGGTGTGAGGTGATATCTCATTTTGATTTGCATTTCCGTGATGATTAGCGATGTTGAGCACTTTCTCATGTGCTTGTTGGCCATCTGTATGTTTTCTTTGGAAAAATGTCTATTCGGTTCTTCTGACCATTTTTAAATTAGATTGGTTTTTTGCTATTGAGTTGTATGAGTTCTTTATATATTTTGGATATTAATCTCTTATCAGATATACGATTTGCAAATATTTTCTCCCACTTTGTACGTTGCCTTTTCATTTTGTTGATGGTTTCCTTTGATGTGCAGAAGCTTTTTAGTTTGATGTAGCCCCACTTGTTTACTTTTGCTTTTGTTGCCTTTGCTTTTGGTGGCAAAATCAAAAAGTCTTCAAGACCTATGTCAAGGAGCTTATGGCCTATGTTTTCTTCTAGGAGTTTTATGGTTTCAGGTCTTACATCCAAGTCTTCTGTCCTTGGCTTGCAGATAACCACCTTCTCGCTGTATCCTCACCTGGCCTTTTCTCTGTGTGTGCATCCCTGGTGTCTCTGCCTCTTCTGTTAAGGACAGCAGTCATGTAGGATTAGGACTCCACTCTTACAACCTCATTTAACCTTAATTATTACTTTAAAGACCCTATCTCCAAATACAGGCACATTGGGGCATAGGACGTCAACATATAAATTGAGGGGGGGGATGCAATTTAGTCTATGACACCTACCAAATAAATCACTTGCACTCAAATCATTATCTCAGGATGTGACCCCAAATTAAAACAGCCATATACCAACTTGCCTCAGACCTTGAAAAAAGCTGTTATAAAGGACAGACACACACACGCACACCTGGTTCGACAAAGCGTGGGTTCTTGACATCAGAGAATGCACTGACCATCACAAGCAGTTTCCTGGCAGGCTTGGATTGCGTAATCCAAGAATAAAAGTTGGGGTGGGTGGTTCTCCTTAAAAAGATGAGCCTATGGGTTCATAGGGTTTTGCTTTTTCTGCACCAGTTACTTTCCGTTTACCATTGTTCCGCACAAAGGCAGGTTGGACGCACAGCTACCCTGATGGATGGGAGGAGATTCAGGAGACAGGTTTCCCAGGGGACTTCCATCTCAGGAAGGTGTCATGTGATGTGTTTTCTGGGCACAGGAACACATGTCTAAAGCAGTTCCGTGGTAGACCTTTCAGGGTCCTCCTGACCTGACCCCCTTTGAGACCGAGGCCCACCTTCAGCCGAGAGTCACTGCGGTGGGTCCCTGACCAGTGCGCTCTCCCCACCTGCGGTCTGAGCAAACCTCACCTCGTGCACTCACGTGCATTAACTGCTATTTTTCAAGTCCATGCAGCTGCCATGGTGAGGACTAAAACACGAATTCGTGTTGTGATATTACTGAATTCACCGTAGCTTTTAGTCCTGTGACTGTCTAACCAAAGGATATTTAAACTACTATCACTAACACGAGAAGATATTTGAAAAAAACATGTGTTTGTGTAAAAAGGGATCGTCCTGCTCAAAATGTTGGAGTCACTGTTCTAATCTGTAACAGAGAGACGTTTCTGACTCAGCCGAAGCTCCGTGGACAGGGTCTAAGGAGAGAGTCTGTAATCGGCTTCCTATCCACAGCCCCTCGGCCCCTGAATAGTTTCCTCCTGGATTGCCAGGCCCACACTTCTTTGCTCTAGCCACCCTCATCCTCTGCTTCCTGTCTCTTGCTCTCTTCCGCTACCTGTATTTTTAATTCTCTTCAGGTAGGCGTTCCCTCCGCACCTTGATCAGCGCTTTCTGTGTTCTTCAACTCCTTCTTTGAATCACCATCCGCAAGTATCCCCATCAGGTTTGAAGAACTTGCCCAAATGCAGAGATGGAGAATTAGACTAGAGAAGGTGAACTCGGGTATATATCCATCCTCGAAGGTCGGCTGCGCCCGGTGTAGCAGACACAGCTGGTGTCCAGCCGCGCCCCTGGAACCCACCCTTTCCCCGCCCGTGGGCCCAGCTTCCGCCGCCAGGGATACAGTGCTCCAGGATCTCTCTGGCTCAGTGTCTGTTCCCCTCAAGCGCAGGGCAGAGGTGTGAGGGCAGGAGCACCTCCCAGAGTCCTCCCAGCCACTGACTGCTGGGAACTGCTTGGCAGACATGCCAGCTCCCTCCTCCCTCGGGTGGCATCGCTGGGGTGTGTGCCCCACTGGCTTGCAGAGTTCCCCGTGCGATGATCATCCAGGTGTCTGCAGGAGTAACTTGCTTCGTAAAAAGCCTTACGTCACCCTCCTTCCTTCTCCTGCTCCCCCCGATGATGTTTCCTGGGCTCCCCTCCCAAATAACCTTGTGCTCTAGTCCTAGCCTCAGAGATTGCTTATGGCGAACTCCAAATTAAGATGCCCTGGGAAGTTCTTTGGCCTGATACCTTTTGAACGACCTATTTCTAGATGAAAGAAAAGGGTATTTGGCAGTGGTCTAGTACTGCTTGGATTTATAATTCCATTACCTGGATGGGCACTTAAATAGTTGTGACCCAGGTAAGCCACTTAACTTCTTCATGCCTCGGTTTCCATATGGTAGAATAAGGGTCTGCACTGGAGAAGTGATTTTCAAAGTGTGGAATTCCCCTGAAGGATTTTAAAGATTCTCCAGAGCTCCAGACAACAGTAAAATCTGAAAATGAAAGGATCCCATGGAGTTATTCGAATTAAATTGCAACAATTTAGGGCAAGGGGAAGAAAGTGCTATTGGGTATCAGGAGATGATTATAGGTCTTTCATGTTTGTGCTCATCCTGCAAACAGAGGCACTAACAATCTTCATTCCAGACCATCTTTTCAAAGATGTTGCACAGCAAAGAGCCTTGGGAAATACAGGTAGTATCTTCCAATGGGCCAGGGCAGGCTTATTTACTGTCCAGTATAATAAAGATCATGATTCCCCCCAGTGCAGTGGTTGAGCAAATTTGATTGCTTGCTGCCCATTATAAGAAGCTCAGGTTCCCTGAGCTCTAGGTTTTTCAGCACTGATGTAAACCCACCGCATGCACAGCGTCTACTGGGCCACTCTGTGTCACCCCCTTGAGACTGAAGGCTGGGGGAACCAAGGCAGACACGAAGCTCATGCCACTTGCTGTCTGGGAACACTAAGCCCTTTGTCTCTGACCCAAGCATCTCGTGTCTTCTGGCGACGTTCATGAGGCTATGCAAGCTAACTTTTCTTTTTTTTAATAAGTCTTTATTGGAGTATAATTGCTTCACAATACTGTGTTAGTTTCTGTTGTATACCAAAGTGAATCAGCCATATGCATACATACGTCCCCATATACCCTCCCTCTTGAGCCTCCCTCCCACCTTCCCTATCCCACCCCTCTAGGTCATCACAAAGCACCGAGCTGATCTCCCTGTGCTATGCTGCTGCTTCCCACTAGCTATCTATTTTACATTCGGTAGTGTATATATGTCCCTGCCACTCTCACTTCGCCCCAGCTTCCCCCTCCCACCCCGTGTCCTCAAGTCCATTCTCTACGTCTGCATCTTTATTCCTGCCCTGCAGCTAGGTTCATCAGTACTTTTTTTTTTAGGTTCCATATATATGCGTTAGAATACGGTATTTTTCTCTTTCTGACGTACTTCACTCTGTATGACAGATTCTAGGTCCATCTACCTCATTACAAATAATTCAGTTTCGTTCCTTTTTATGGCTGATATAAAACTCTTAGAGGAAAACACAGGAAAAACACTCTTTGACATAAACCACAGAAAGATCTTTTTTGACCCACCTCCTAGAGTAATGGAAATAAAAACAAAAATAAACAAGCTAACTTTTTATTTAGGTAGAATCTCAGACCCTTCACAGTACTTAACTTTCGGAGAACGCTGCTGAACCCTGTGCTATTGGTGCTGCCAGTGAGATGCGGGCTGGTGAAGGTTCGTATCATACGACGATTGCCAGTGTCCAACGACATGGTCTAAAATAGAACCTAAGAGCACAGACCCAAGTTCTGAAACAACTGGCTTGAAGACCGAGATGAGCAAAACCTTCATATTGCAAATAGGCAGGTATATGGGTGTTGGTGATTTCCCCGTTTTGATGGTTTTACATGTGTTCCTGCAGGCAGACAAGAGGGTTATTTATCACTTTATAAAACTCTCACCACAGACATTTTAGGAAAGGGAAAATTTAACTGCTTAGAACACAACTAACACACCACAGATAACCTTATAAATACGTAGCAGTGTCTGTGCAATGAGTGATAGCAGTGGTAGAAAAACTGCTCACATAAACATGACTGCCAATATGTGTGCAAGTGTGTTTGCGTAACAAGCCCTGGCTGTCACAAAGAAGCAACATTGTTTTTTAGGTGTTGGATAATGTCATACAAATTAACAACTTTTATTAAAGGATTGTCTTCCCATTGTAAGCTTTTCAGATATTTACAGTGATGAATGTGATAAATTCCAAAATTTACTTTTCATACTGAAGGTCACTTGTTACACTGAGACCATTACTATCGCATAACAGAAGCATCTTTAGCTGAAACCCTCAATCACAGCAGGGCTGTGCTGTTTGCACATCTTGCTGATATATTTTTTTTAATAGATCTTTATTGGAATATAATTGCTTCACAATACTGTGTTAGTTTCTGTTGTACACCAAAGTGAATCAGCCATATGCATACATATATAACCATATCCCCTCCCTCTTGTGTCTCCCTCCCACCCTCCCTATCTCACTCCTCTAGGTCATCACAAAGCACCGAGCTGATTTTCCTGTGCTATGCGGCTGCTTCTCACTAGCTATCTATTTCACATTTGGTAGTGTATATATGTCGATTCTACTCTCACTTCACCCCAGCTTCGCCCTCCCCTCCCTGTGTCCTCAAGTCCATTCTCTACGTCTACCTCTTTATTCCTGCCCTGCAACTACGTTCATCAGTACCATTTTTTTTTTTTTTTTTTTTAGATTCCATATATATGTGTTAGCATATGGTATTTGTTTTTCTCTTTCTGACTTACTTCACTCTGTATGACAGACTCTAGGTCCATCCACCTCACTACATATAACTCAATTTCATTTCTTTTTATGGTTGAATAATATCCCATTGTATATATGTACCACATCTTCTTTCTCCATTCATCTGTCAATGGACACTTAGGTTGCTTCCATGTCCTGGCTATTGTAAATAGAGCTGCAGTGAACATTGTGGTACATGACTCTTTCTGAATTATGGTTTTCTCAGGGTATATGCCCAGTAGTGGGATTGCTGGGTCGTATGGTAGTTCTATTTTCAGTTTTTTAAGGAACCTCCATACTGTTCTCCATAGTGGCTGTATCAATTTACATTCCCACCAACAGTGCAAGAGGGTTCCCTTTTCTCCACACCCTCTCCAGCATTTACTGTTTGTAGATTTTTTGATGATGGCCATTCTGACCAGCATGAGGTGATACCTCATTGTAGTTTTGATTTGCATCTCTCTAATAATTAGCGATGTTTAGCATCTTTTCATGTGCCTCTTGGCCATTTGTATGTTTTCCTTGGTGAAATGTCTATTTAGGTTTTCTGCCTGGCATGTCTTAAATTACAGTTACAGTGTCAGGATTGAAACTGAGAACTAAAGTTTGGACTCAGGAAGAAAAACAAAGTAGATTAGACATTTAGAAACTTTAAATTACTATCTGACAAAGAATTCTGCACTACTGTATCTGATTTTTAAAAAATTAATATAGTTGTATATTGTTCAAGATTACATTTAAAAAGTATTTCCTTCCCAGTGATAATTAAAATGGGCTGAGGTATTTGATCAACCATCACCCAATTTAACAACTATTAATTAAGAGCTAACAGCACTTCTTTGATATTGTTAGATAAAAATTCCCTTACTCTTTCTCTATCAAACTTCTGAATTAGCTTAATTGATGTGTATCCTAGGTTGCTAAAAAGCTGTTTTAAAAACTTTTACAATTTGGAACTACCTGTCTTTGTGAATTATAATTGTTTTAATTCTGTTCAGCTACACTGAAGGGTGCATAAGACTGCATCTGAGACCCATAAGTCCTGATTCTTAAACTTTGTATTCATACTATAGTTCTCAGTGATTTATTTTATGAGTCAATGTTATAGATTTGAATGTGTAAATAAATATATGCTAACAAAATACCATATTTTTTGTTTTACATGTTAGAGTTCTACCTAAGATTTTACTTTTATAGGAAGCTTCTTGGGGGAAGATATTTTGAAAATCCCTAGACAAATTGATTTTTAAAGTGTGTTTTTTTTTTTTTTCATTTCTAAAGACTCTGTTCCTCTAATTTGAACTTTAACTTCTCAATTTTCCAAAATTATTGAACCAGAAGACTGAAATATTACCCAAATGGACATCTATCCAAAAGATACACACACACATGCACATTCTTTTCTTTCTGACCCAGCTTTGCTTTCTCTAATGTGATCTAGTTGCATTTTTTTAGTCGCTCTCTAAATCAGACCTGCTGGCTTTTCTGATTATTCAGTTTGTAAGTCCGTGTTTCTCTTCCCTCAAGCTGCTTTTGCTCTAGTTCTCTGATCATTTATACTTCCGCTGAGGGGTGGATGGAATAATTTATGAATAACAACAACAACAACAAAGGAAAGCAGGTCATTTGGGGGTAGTTTGTTAACTCTAATACAAAGCTTTTAGTGGAGTAAATAGTTAGAATTATTAACTGGGACAATAGTTTAGTCTTTCATGCTGCCCTATGAAAATATGTGTAGGATGAAAGATTCTGGGGAAACCTCATATCACACAATTGAAATGTTCTGGATCTCTGATCAGGGTGTTGTGTCCCAGGCTATGTATTAGCTATCTCTTATTGTGTAACAAATTACCCCAAAACGTAACACTTAGAGCCATATGCACATGTGATCTCACAGTTTCTGTAGGTCAGAACCTGGCTCAGTTTCCTGGGCGCGTCTGAGTCAAGGTCTCCCGTGAGGTTACTGTCATGCTGTTGTCCAGGGCTGTGGTCTCATCTGAAGGCTCTTCTGGGGATGAGGCTCTGCCTCCGAGTTTCCAGGTTGACCCACGAGGTTGTTGGCGGGATTCAGTCACACAGGCTGTTGGGTTGAGAGCCCAAGTTCCTCACTGGTTATTGGCTGGAGGCCTCCTTCCATTCCTTCCCACATGGACCTCTCCTCGGTCAGCTCACAACACGGCAGCTGACTCCCCTGAGCTTGAACAGGAGAAGGACCTCACATGAGCTGGTGCCCAAGACAGAGGCTGCAGGCTTTTTGTAACCTAATCTTGAACTTGACATCCAATCGGTTTTTCCATAATCTCTTTACTAGGAGCAAGAGACTAGGTCCAGTGCCCACTCAAGGGGAGGGAATTACACAAGGGCTTTAACACCAGGAAGTACAGATCACAGAAGTCCATCAGAGACGTGCCCACCACAGGGTGCGATGCAGAATCCGCAGTGCCCACTCTCCCAGCAAGCCCAGCTCCTAAGTGCAAACGGCAGCCTGAGTGAGCCCACGTCACACCGTAGGTTGTCTGCGTGGCTGGTATCACTCTCTTCAGGAATGGAAAGGAAACAAAGGCTTCCCTGTCCTCATCATGCCAGCATTTTGTAGCCATCTGAGTCAGAACAGAGGGATGGTGGTGGACAGCCTCTCCCCTCATCACAGACACTGAGAGCCTTTCAGCGGGGACCCCACCCGCCCAGAGCTGGAGATGGCAAGCCCAACTCTGCCCCTTGGAAACGGCAGGGCACACCACACCAGAGGGCCTCTCCTGCTCTGTAATCACACCTTGTCCCTACCTGTCAGATTGTTACCATGCCTCACTGCATACAAAGTGACTTTTTAAGGTTAAAGTAATTCTTGCCCCTAATCGGGGTTGACATACATCAGGTCTGCTGCAGCCAAGCCTTCGCTGCTCCGACTGGCAGTTTCCGGGGCTTGCTAATTGGTGTGTGCCCAGGTTTCAGGACTGTGATTGCTTCAGCAGCTACGGAAAGCAGCAGCTGACGTGCCAAGATCTCTGCGTGGCCCAGCCCCTGCTCACCCATCAGCAGTAGCTGCATTGAGAGCCACCTGGGTGAAGCTTGGTTACCTGTCAGCTGCCACTGCTAATAAAAATAGCACCTGCATGACACGATTAAATAAAGCGCTGGATATATGTGTGGAAAACGTGGATCTACACGGAAAAACCTGTATGATGAGTTCATTCATATCCTGAAATGCAGAGTAGACAAGAGGAGGTGATAGTGTCAATTTGGGGATGAAGTAGAGTATCCCTCCCTGGAACACCCACGGAGGGTGACATCAAAATGGGCAAGGAAAGCTCTGGCTTTCATCAGTTCGCAGTAAACCTCAAAGCATATGTGGTTCCAGACAGTCCAAGTGCAGATTGGTTTTTGCTCAAAGTTACGTTAGCATTGCAGTCTTGGGGACTTCCCCGGCAGCCCAGTGGTGAAGACTCCACGCTTCCACTGCAGGGAGCACCGGTTCGATCCCTGGTCAGGGAACTAAGATCCCTCGTGCTGCGAGGCACGGCCAATAAAAAAAAAAAAAACAAAACTGCAGTCTTTAGCAGCCTGTCTGAACCCGACTGCTGGGGTGTTGGGATGCTGCAGGAGCGCGGGTGATCGCAGTGGCCGGAGCAACTGGATTCCCTGAGGCTTCAGCTGCTCCACCTCCCAGTGCAGAGTGCAGGGTGGGGGTGAGGGGGGCAGGCGCTAGGCCAGCAGCTATTTTAAGGCTTGTACATTAACTAAAGAGGCGGATGTATTTTTAGCCCAAATTTATAAATGTTTATTACCTGAAACCCAAGAGGGACGATGAGAGCCAGTTGGCGGTTCCTTCTCTCCCCAGCAGATCCTCATCGGATTCTCAAGGGGAAGCATCAGAGGTATTCGAATTCTTCTCCAAGCAGCTCTTCAAACATGCATTAGTTTTGACTTTTAAACTTTGCCAGTGCTTTGGACACACCCAACGCTGCTACTCCCATGCTGTAAGATCAGGGGATGTATCTTCCGCTTTGAATGAAGCCTGGCTGACACAAGCTCAAGGAAGAAGCTTAAAGGTAAACTAAGGAGAGAATTAAAATCGGAAAAACCGATTGGATGTCAAGTTCAAGATTAGGTTACAAAAAGCCTCATGTGATGTCCTTCTCCTGTTCATGCTGAGGGGAGTCGGCTGCCGTGTTGTGAGCTGAACGAGGAGAGGTCCATGTGGGAAGGAATGGAAGGAGGCTTCCAGCCAATAGCCGGTGAGGAACTTGGGCTCTCAACCCAACAGCCTGTGTGACTGAATCCTGCCAACAACCTCGTGGGTCAACCTGGAAACTCGGAGGCAGAGCCTCGTCCCCAGAAGAGCCTTCAGATGTGACCACAGCCCTGGACAACAGCATGACAGTAACCTCACGGGAGACCTTGACTCAGACGTGCCCAGGACACTGCGCCAGGTTCTGACCCACAGAAACTGTGAGATCACGTGTGCATATGGCTCTAAGTGTTAATGTTTTGGGGTAATTTGTTACACAATAAGAGATAGCTAATACATAGCCTGGGACACAACACCCTGATCAGAGATCCAGAACATTTCAATTGTGTGATATGAGGTTTCCCCAGAATCTTTCATCCTAGACATATTTATAGGGCAGCATGAAAGACTAAACTATTGTCCCAGTTAATAATTCTAACTCTTTACTCTACTAAAAGCTTTTTATTAGAGTTAACAAACTACCCCCAAATGACCTGCTTTCCTTTGTTGTTTTGTTGTTATTCATTAATTATTCCATCCACCCCTCAGCAGAAGTATAGATGATCAGAGAACTAGAGCAAAAGCAGCTTGAGGGAAGAGAAACACGGACTTACAAACTGAATAATCAGAAAAGTCAGCAGGTCTGATTTAGAGAGTGACTAAAAAATGCAACTAGATCACATTAGAGAAGGCAAAGCTGGGACAGAAGGAGCCAGATGGTCCGGGAGGTAGACATAGAGTGTGGACAGGCTAATGGCATCTGGGTTGCTTCCTTTATGCCTCAACAGATTCCTGGGTATCTCCATTTCCCATCTTCACATTGCAAAATATTAGTAATAAATAAATAGTAAAAGCACAGAATTTTTTCATTTAATACAATTATACTCCTCTTACAGTGAATGTGAGGTGCCAAACTTCGGATTTTCAGGATTGACAAAATAAGGAATTAATTTTTTTTAAGCTGACGTTGCCAACTTGAATAATTTTTAGGGTGTCGTCTATTACGTGCCTACATGTGTTGTACTCTTCCCCATCAAATGTCTTCCACTCTATTTCTGAAGATTTTTCTTTCCATGGAAACATAGCTCTGGCTTTTCAACGGAGCTCAGTGGATGAATAATTGACAGTTAATGGACACTTGCTGTACAAGCTACCGAGGTTCAATTATCTGTTCCCTGGTGTAAAAGGAGGCACGGATAAACACATGCACACGACCGTTTATCACACGTCACTGTCGTGAAGCGCCAAGCAGGGGCCCCCCCACACTCCGCCTATTTTCTTGTGCTCCCCACCCTGTGATGTAGGGCGCCCCCCCCCATCCATGGCCTCTGGGGCAGATCAGAGGACAGAACTCAGGGCAAAGTGTCAAAATCTGAGGCCACTTTGGACAAACCCAATAGATTTGGACGTCTATCTGGCAGCTTTGGTTCCCAGCCAAGGAGTGGGGGAAGAAAAGAGTGAGACGGAGACTCCTGTGCTCCTGAGCTTGGCCCGGGGGGGAGGAAAAGACCCTACAGAAGTTCGAGGATTCAGAGATTAAAGAGGTCGTGAGCCCCTTTTCTTGCGAAGAGCCCCAGGAGGCGCCAAGACCCTCCATCCGGAGCCCATCGAATGGAGCTTCAGATGCTTCTAGATTCTCCCTGGAACCCAGAACTGGGAAGGACCCACAGATTAGCTCCCGCAACAGAGGGTGGCACGGGTGTCACAAACAGATGGCCAGACCCAGGAGGCCTGAGGGGCTCGAGCAGGACTCCATGGGAAGAGGGACATCCCTGAGGGCCAGCAGGATGGGTGTCACCACTCAGGGAGGCCCCAGTGCCCTGACACTAAATATGCAGACCAACCCTATGAACAACGTGTGTGTGTGTGTGTGTGTGTGTGTGTCTAAGGGGACACTGCAGTCACAAAGGTTAAGTTTATATCACCTGTGTGGACTGTACCCTCCAAAGAGAATTCAGTTCAGTTATAGATGAATGAAGACCACCTGGGGTTTCTGGATGCAGGTTTTTACCCGTTGTTCCAGTGGACTCCTACACGTGGCTGTATTTACAAGGTCCCCGACTTTCTAAAATAATTCAAAATGAATTCCAAAGGGACATGTTCATATTTTCTCAGGGAATGTTTACCATGTGCTATGAAATAGTACTTCATTTTTTAACAGCTTTAGTGAGGTAGAATTGACATTTTCTAAATTGCCCCTGTTTCAACTGTACGATTTGATACACCCAAGAAACCATCACCACCATTAAAAAAAAAAAAAAGAACATGTCAGGCTTCCCTGGTGGCGCAGTGGTTAAGAATCCGCCTGCCAATGCAGGGGACACGGGTTCGAGCCCTGGTCCGGGAAGATTCCCACATGCCGTGGAGCAACTAAGCCCGTGCGCCACAACTACTGAGCCTGTGCTCCAGAGCCCGTGAGCCACAACTACTGAGCCCGTGTGACACAACTACTGAACCTGCGCTCTAGAGCCCGCGAGCCACAACTATTGAGCCCACGTGCCTAGAGCCCGTGCTCCACAACAAGAGGAAGTCCACGTGCAGCAGCAAAGACCCAGCAGAGCCAAAAATAAATAAATAAATAAATAAATAAATAAATAAATAAATAAATAAATAAATGACATTACCAAGCAGGAATAACTGAGCTGGAAAAAATAATGAAAATTTTTAAAAAAGGAAACTAAACATGGCAGCTCAGGAGAAACACAACTTCGTTCTCTTTCAATTTTTTTTTTTTTACCATCCTTTCCACCTTTGCTACAGAAATGTCTAATCTTCCCAACCCTTCACACTCAGCGCCATTTTCAGTGCAGAAGAAGTGATACCTATGTTCTTCAGGTTTTGAGGGTTCATCCAGCCTGTTTGTATCGTGTCATCAGGTCTGTGTTTGCTTAGATTCCAATATATGAAGTTTTCCATCAAGACTTGAGTAGGGTATCTAGTACCGACCCTAAATGTGCTCCTACGTTTACTTTATTAATGTTATTCTTTTCTTGGCAAGACAGATTTGGAATCTTCAAATGTCTTTTGACTGTATTATCAGCGATGGAGATTAAAATAATGTTCATTTTGTCAATGCATCTGTCAAAAGAAGTAAATGCTCTCTCCTTGAAAACCTAATAATTTATTTTAGGTGCTTAATAGTGACATGTTTCTGCAATTAAATAATCACAGCAGTGGGATGAGGGCACTAGCCAAGGAAACAACACTTTTGTTGGAACAAGCATTATGTCAGGAGAGGATCACCGTGAACAAAGGGAAAGGTGTGTCTTATTTAACAAATGGTGTCTGGACAAGTGTTTAGCAGTTCTGGGGAAAATCTACTTAGATCTTGTAGCAAAGGCTGTAATTTTCCTCTAGGTCCATTCTCCCCTGCCTCTTCAATAAAACCTCTGAGCTGTAGCAGAACAGCTCGGTTGATGCCCAGCTGTGCTCCCGTCTCCCTGGCAGGTGGGTGAATCATGCACCTTCCAGGCACTGCCTTTACAAAGAGAACTGCAGGCTCTTTATTCTCTCTCCTGCCCGCAGACCAGAACTCAGCCTTGCTGGTGGCGAACAGAGTGGCCATGTGGAGAGGACAACAGCCTAGAGGGTGAACACATGGAAGGAGCCTGGGTCCCTGGGTGGCCCTGTGGAGCAGAGCCTCCTATCCTCATCTGCTCTGAGCCCTCAACAACCTTGGCCACCATATAGCTTCCTAAATAATTACTGAATGAAAAATTGAATGACTAACTAAATATTAAAACTGGAGGCCAAAGACAAAAGATAGAAGAAGTTCATGGGAGAGGAAATATGATAGCTCCTGAACACGAGAAAGAATGTCCACTTTACTCCTAATACGAAAAAGCCAATTAAAATAGCACTTTTAACCTCTCAGATTGGCAAATGATTAATACAAATTGATAAAAAAAAAAAGTGCGCTTCAAGTAAATAACCGAGGAAAGGATGCAAATAAAAATCATCCAGAAAACGAAATACATATTGAAAACAAGCCAACATTTCCATATATTAATTGGCAGTGTCGCCAATAACAGGGTGAATTGTGTACATTCCAACAATGTTGAGATGGTGAAATTGGTGCAACCCTTATGGAGAACCATAAAATTGGTTTTTTGTTAGCCTTTGACAATCTATTCTAATGAAATGATTCAAAATACAGCAAAGGCTATAAACATAAAGATATTCATAGCAGTCATTAGTAACAGCCAAAAATTAGAATCAAGATGCCCAAATAATATGAGATGGCTATTGTGTAACCACCCACTGGAATAGTACAATCCTTTAATATACTACTTATGAAAGCTGCAGCCAATGACACAAAGATTGATATGTTTTTTTAAACGGGAAGAGGAAGATTCAGAACTTATATACATTAATTTTGCTGTTTCACTTTCTAGGCCTACATCGTCAGACTCTGTATCTTCAGCCCGGATCTGTCTTTTCAGCAGAATCCTGAATTTCAGATGGATATTTCTACCTGCATACGCCTTGTCCTTCTCCAATAAATCTTCCGCACTTCTGCCAAATTAATTCATCCACTGTTTATTCAACAAGTATTTGTTGAGGGCTAGTCTCTGGCCAGGAAGAATTGCAGAAGCAAGTATGCTCCAGTCAACCCAGCGAAGGGCTCTGATCGCCCAGAGCTTGCGTTCTGGCCGGGGAGACACACGGTAAACGTAGGTCAGTAAACTACTCCGTGTGTTAGAAGGTGGTTAGTGCTGGGGAGAGGCTGGAGCGCTGAGTGCGGGGTGGTTGTGAGGTGGGAGGGGGATGCAGAATTAAACAGAGCACTCAGCATAGGAACCGGTCAGAAGGGATACGCAGGAAAGGAGGGGAGTTAGCCGGGGGGTATGCAGGGCAGCAGCACGTCAGGCAGAGGCAGCAGGTGCAGCCAGAGCTCTGAGGTGGGAGGCTCTCAGCAGCAGGGGGTGAGGGGAGCGTAGTGAGAGATGGAGCCCCTGTGAGGAGTGTAGCTCCGGCCCGAGGGAGATGGGCCGGCACTGCAGGGTTGGGCAGTGAGGGGCAGCTCTGATGGCTGTGGAAGAGGAGTTCCTCCCCTGGGCTGAGGATGGAATGAGGGGGCGACAGGGACACTCCCAGGCATGGGGGAAAGATGAGAGGGTGAGAGTTGATCAGATTCCAAATATCTTTTGGAGCTAGAGCTACAGAATTTCCTGGTGAGACATGCGAGTGGAAGAGAAAACCAGGGATGATTCCAAGCCTTTTGGCTGCAGGAACCAGGGGGATGTCATTGCCGCCTAGCGCGGTAGATACGGGGGTTTGTGAGGGCTGCCAGGCCTCCAGGTGCTGGTGTTCAGTAGCCGGGGATGGAGGGGTCTGCAGCATGAAGATACATCAGACTGCGTTTCAGGTACAGTAATTCGGACATTTACCTGCTGAGGGCTTGGGTGGAGTTCCCATTGCCTGGTTAGCAGGGTGTTATGTCACCCACTTCCACTGCAGAGTCTACCCCTAGTGTAGGGCTAATCATTTTCTCTCAGTCCCCAAAGGCCCTGTAGAGTCTGCAGGCCTTGGGCACTGGATCTGTGACCCTGATGCATTAAATGGGCTGGCAGAGTGGACGGTGCCCCTTGGCCATGAGTCCCGAGCTAACTCCCCGGCCCAGTTTCTGCCATCAGACCCTCTGCAGCTCATCCACACCCATCTCCCTGTGTCCCCTCTACACAGCCTCACACCTTATACCTTTTTTTAAAAGTTTATTTTCTTCTTTTTTTAAAGATTTATTTATTTTTATTTTTGGCTGCATTGGGTCTTTGTTGCCGTGCGCGGGCTTTCTCTAGCTGCGGCGAGTGGGGGCTACTCTTGTGGTGAGCGGCCTTCTCATTGCGGTGGCTTCTCTTGTTGTGGAGCACGGGCTCTAGGCGCGCGGGCTTCAGTAGTTGCGTCGCGTGGGCCCAGTAGTTGTGGCTCGCGGGCTTAGCTGCTCCGCGGCATGTGGGATCTTCCCGGACCAGGGCTCGAACCCGTGTCCCCTGCGTTGGCAGGCGGATTCGTAACCACTGCGCCGCCAGGGAAGTCCCCACACCTTGTACCTTTGATCACGCTGCCCCTAATGCAGAGTCAGTCCCTCCTCCCTCTTCTCATGACATGTTTGTTGATTGAATTACTTAAGTCCTAAGAAGACAAATATCCCCAAATGATAGGAGCTTCTGATCATTTTCTCTGCATTTTTGAGAATTCTGTAGTTATACTGTTGGAAAAACTCAAAAAATTTGAAAGTCCATTATTTTTTTTTCAAAATGAACTGTGGAAACATTGACTATAAAAGTATCACATGGATGTCGGCTTTTCCGTTTACACGCAACTTCTAGTGATGCTTTGTCATAAAAGTCCAGCTGTGATTGTCTTCCTACCTTTACTTACATGCTTGTGATTTAATTTCTTACGACTTTTGAAATGAGCCAGTTCACAAATTAATCCAAAATGACAGCCGTGCCTTTTCTGCCAGGCAAGAACTCCGTCCGAGACAGGAAACTAGGTTCCCAGCCAAGCTCTGGAGGGCACGGCCGCACTGGGTTCTGGGCACGTGGTGAAAAGAGCAGCTCTGAGTTCAGGTGGCTGGCAGGGCAGGGTCTGGGGCAAGGTGAGCGTGAGAAGGAAATGGACAGAACTTCAAGACGTCCAGCGTGAAGCAGGGAGGGCAGGCATCCCGGCTCAAATTCTTGCCTCTGTGAACCCAGACATACCTCTCAACATCTCGGTTTCTTTATTTGTAACCAAGGACAATAAAACTGTGTCGTAAGGTTCAGTGTGTGTGTAAGGACTGTGAAAGTTTGGGACACACACGTGCCTGCAGGGCTGTGCGCTCAGTAGATGTTAATTTTCCTTCTTTTTGCTGGGATATTATAACATTCGAAGTGTTATTGATCTAATAAATCCACACGTTGAGATGGCTCCTAAAGGTTTTGCGGATATCTGAGATGCCTTAACACTTACCCTGGTTCTCAAATGATCAGGCTGCATACTTATATAACAATAGCTGAGGCTGACAGTTTTAAAGCACCAGCCAGGGCTGCAGGCACTTGACCTGTATTTTACAAAGCAGCCTTTCGGGGAGATACAAGCCTCAGGAGCGGGAAGACACGCCCCCCCCCCAGGTCAGGTCAGTTAACAGGAGAGGGAGGTTCTGACAGCCACCAGGTTCTAACCCCCCCCCCAAGCCCCCACCCCAGCCTCCCCGGCTCTGCAGGTTTAACTGGTCCATGCAGGGCGTGAACATCCCTATCAAGGGCTCCTGCATCCTAAATGCACAGGCAGCTCCTGCTGAGTCAGTCTTGTTGATCAGGTTCAGACACCCTAATTCACTGTGACTCCAGCACGGCTATTTTCACCTTTCCTGTGTGGTTACGAGGCTACAATGACATTGGCAAACATGTGATGCGGGATGAAACAAAGCATTCCTGGAAGCTGGATTTGCAACAGGGCTGTCACTGTCTGCCAGCTTCCTCTCCTCTCACCCCAGGAAGCCCCCCGCCCAAGGGAGGGAGGCCAGAAAACACCCTCCTACAAATTTCCACCCTGACACTCTCTGCCAACCATCTCGCCAGTTCACGGCCCGCCCCTGCCACTCACTCACTGAGTCCTTCCTCGGGACAGGGGGATATCAGGATGTCGCAGTGGGTCACTTCACGTGGGAGGTTGTTCCATCTCTGTGCCATCCTGTAAGGACCACTGTCAGATCTTTAGGGCTTTGCAATGTCAAGTCCCCGTATTCATCTATTTTACTTCTGTTGACAACTGACTGGCTGAAAATTGCCTTGGACTCTTGTTCAAACATCTGAAACCTGCATCTCATTGTTCCTGGTCCCCAAGAGACCCTCAGGAAACTGCGCAAATCCGATGAGTGGATGGTAAATTCCTGAGCATCTGTCCTCTCCTTTGCTAGGAATCCGCCTCAAGCTCCATGCACAGAGAGAACCAAAATCTTTGTCCAAAAATTCCACTGTGTGTGAGCGCAGGAAAAGGTGGCAGGCAGGGCTTGGGGGTTGGGGGTTGGGGGAGGTGTTTGTTGATGATGAAATCGACATTCCTCAGAGACAGGAGGCACTGTCTACTCAATACATGCCGGACACCTGAGGTCAGTCGCTGCAGGAAGTGACAGCTGGGCTGTGGAAGGAGGAGGAGGGTAATTGGCTAAATTAAAATTTAGGTCAGAGTTAACAGTCCCATGTGTGAACCTCACAGTGTGATCTTAAGTCAGCTAACGCTCTTTGGGATCACAGTACTGTCTGGGCTGCATTTGAATTTCACCACCCATCCCCATTCCTGGCCGTTTCCCGGCCCGCCGCCTCTCTTACCTGGATGGCGTGGAAGGACCGACCTTCCATAGCGCCCCCGACGGGACCTCATCACTCAGCGCTCCCACACGTGAGGGACAGGGGAATCCCGGGCGGGGTGGGATGCTTCCTAAAGCACAGACTGTCCAGCCCACCCTCAGAGCCCTGGAGTCAAAACTCGAGGGTGGGCCTGGGGATCAACATCTCTGACATTTCCAGGTGATGCTGATGTGACTGTGCTGGTCCACGGACCACACTTTGAGAACCACTGGTGTACGTAACAGGGACTAGGAATCCTTCCTAATTTCTATACGTCCAGTGGAGCTGGGTTAAGGATGGGAAAGGGATTGGTCTGGGATTAAACAGAGTCCCAGCACTGCCAATTACCAGCTGCGTGAACCTGGAGAAATCCCTTAACCTCCAGGAGGTCCAGCACCCTTACCTGCAGGACGTGAACAATAAAGCTCCCTGCAGAGTGGCTGTGAGGACACACAGGCTGCAGGGGCCCGCAGACATCAGCTCAGAGGCTCTCTCCACCCCGGACCTTCGTCTCCACGTAAGCCTTGACTGCGGGTAACAGAGTCTTCCAAAATGCTCACTCCTAAGCCTTAACCCTTACCCAACAAACAGGCATCTGTTTCTGGGACACTTTGGCCTCTTATTTGTATTAATATTGCCTTTTTGCTTTGGTTCCTATTTCACCTGACCACATGGGCAGCTACAGCTCTGTACTGATTTTGTCCTGAGAGAGAGAGAGAGACTACCTATCCAAACTGACTGGTATGTGTCCCGGGATCACAGCATAGACACATGGAGAATTTTGCATCAAAATGTCACCTGTTAAAAGTTTGGCCCGCAGTTCTTAGTAGCTCATGGCTGGCAAGTGTAACCACATCTCTACAGTGTGTCCAGTTGACTCTGGTATTTGCTGGTGTTGCACAAAGCTACATGCGAGCTTGGTGAGCAGACCTTAGATGAAGTCTCCCCCAGACAATTCCCTCCTATGATAATTCCCAAGAGAGAATGGGGGCCAGGCCAGTGATGATTCAACTACAGTGACCAAGAACAGAGGCTCAGGAAGGTGACTAAGCCCCTCCCGGGTCCTGTGACCTCAGTCACTCTGTGTCCCATTTGGTTAAACACTAATCACTCAAATGAGATTTTTTTAAAATATTATTCAAATTCTTACCTATCTTCACTGAAAACTCAGGTGACACATTCATAGCAACATTATTCACAAAAGCCACTGTCCCACAACAGGTGAATGGATAAACAAAATGTTATTTGCCTTAAAAAGGAAGGACATTCTGTCACACGCTACAACATGGATGAACCTGTGCTCAGTGAGAGAAGCCAGTCACAAAAAGACAAATACTATATGATTCCCCTTATACTAGGTACTTAGAGCTAAGTCCAACTCATAGAGACAGAAAGTAGGTGGTGGGGGCCAGGGGCTGGGGAGGAGGCGGGAGTTAGTGTTTAATGGACAGAGTTTCAGGTTGGGAAAATGAGAAAGTTCTGGAGACGGAAGGTGGGGATGGCTGCACAGCAGCAACATGAATGTGCTGGGACTTCCCTGGCGGTCCAGTGGTTAAGACTCCGTACTCCCAATTCAGGGGGCGCAGGTTCGATCCCTGGTCAGGGAACTAAGATCCCATGTGCCGTGTGGTGCGGCAAAAAAAAAAAAGTGAATGTGCTTATTGACACTAAACCGTACCCTCAAAAATGGTTAAAATGGTAAATTTCACGTTATGCATATTTTACCACAATAAAAAAAAGAAATTAAACAACAGCAACAAAACTCCATGAGTTCAGCTCAGGGCCAGGGCTGTCACTAGATAAATTTGGAGAATGAATAAAGTCTGGGTCCTCTGGCTTCTAAATTACTTCTCCAACATGAGGGTTAATCCATTGTGGTGTCTGGAGGCTCCCTAGACCCCCTTTAAATCCATCCCACCAGCAAATAGCAGAAGGGAAGAACTTACACGAGGAAACAGTAAGGTTCTGATGAAACCAATAGCCTTATAACAAAGGGATGTCAAATAAGAGCCCAGCATTTCCTGCAGTTCACTGAAACAGAAGAAAACCACTGCGAGGCGGTGGGGATTAAATCATTTATTTCCCCCGGCTACACTTTTCTCACATCCGCCAGCCGATTCTATTCCCTGTAATTGAATCTCTGGGGGAGCCTCTGGACATTCTAGAAAATGACTTTTACTGACAAATTCATTGTGCAGAAGCAATGGAAGAAGCGTCCACCCCCAGCTTTGCCCGGTGCTCCTTTGAAAGGCAGAAGGAGCTTTAGGGCAGAGGGACGGGGGAACCTCAGAACCCCTCCCGTATCTTTCAGCCACACTTCCCCTTCGGCACAGCCCTGTCGGCGAGGCTCTCCTTCTCTCACGAGTGCTATTTCTAACTTATACAAATCTAGGCACAAATGAAAGCACATGGAGACGCCCAACTCCATAGCTCATTCAAGGATGGCCTTAAGCCCTTAGAGAATTGCAGAAGTGGGACAAGCCACAGGAGGGGGAACCGTTATGAGTATGTAGGTGCCCCGTGCTGTTCCCGGGTTTTTCTCTTGTGTTCCTCACAACATCCTGTATTGGTGTTACCCTTATTTTACAGCTGAGTAAATGAAGGCTAAGAAAAGTTTTAAAAATCTAAATCAGATCCCACAGCTAGTAAGTAGACAAAGTAAAATTTGCAGTCAGATCGTTTGCATTTTTATTCCCACTAATGAAAAAACAAACAAACCACTGATTTTCTGTTTCCGTTTATAATCTCTGATATAAATATTCCTTTAAAATCAGGAAGAATCAAGAATGTTTACTAACACTTTTTCTAAGTCCCAGTCAGTGCAATAAGAAAAATAACAAGAAACTACCATACTTGAGGTCTTTCAGTGTTTTCCTACAAGAGAAACGTCTAAAGTTCAATTGCCTTGGTTTATTCAGCTTAAAGGCACTTAAGACCTAGTGATTGTTGAGAGGAAAAAGATTCTAGCCCTCAGGGAGCTTGTGCTCAAACATCATTGCATAGGAAATCCACTGAATCAGAAAGCTACATGTAAAATACAAAACTAATAAAAACTAAATGTCAAAGGGATACAGGCTATCATAACATTCATTGTATCAACCATCTATTTTGTCAAATACTATCACAGATTGACTCTTCACATTGGCCCCAGAAGTTAGGCATTTTTACCACATTTTATATATTAGAAAACTAAGACTTAACAAAGTCACACCTAGCAGACCTCAAAGAAATTTCAGTTCTCAGGGCCCCTTGACATAGGTGTCCTGAGGTGGGTGGTGTGTGGGCTCATAACCCACAGGGTCCCCAGTGCAGGTGACCAGAAGCTCCGGCCACCTCCTAGTGTGGCCTGGCCTTTCCTCCACATGGCCACACAGGCCGGCTTCACCCAGCCCCCATGCCTCTGTGGGTGACCCTTATCTGGGCCCTCCTTTTTTCCATCCAGTTTATTGAGGCAAACTCAAGGCCTTAATCTTCCTGGGCCTTCCCTTTGGAGTCTCAAGAATCTTCTCTCAAACAAAAGCCAATACTTGCAAATCAAAAGCTCTGGCTTTCAAAACCATTGCTTCTGATGGCAGCTTCCAGAACCTATTTTAGAGATCAAAAAATCACATTGGCTGTTTCTCTTTCCATTTCTGCTACAGCCATCTTAAATTCTAACTTTCCTCTTGGCAATTTGAATACCTCTAAATGGCACTTGGAGAAATGTGCATATAAAGAACTTTAAGAAAGAAAAACCCAAATATTAATATCCCGAAGTATTATCTTCCAACACACATAGCAAGATATTTTTTTCTCCCCCGAATGAATCATGTTAAAGTTTGTCTTCTCCTGCCTACACGGTTCTAGCACCGGGCTGCCTGAGGGGCATGAACCGGACCCAGCTTCTCTGCCTGTCCTTCTGGAACTTACGTTCCAGTGGGAGCCACAGACCAAAAGTCAATTAATGAAATAATTATTTAATGAGAATTATGAAACATGCTTCAAAGAAGACTTATGGAATGCAGCAAGTGTGTTACATTGCGGGGAGGAGAGGCTTTCCCAGATTTTCTGGATTTTTTTCTGGACGTTTGGGGGTTGAACCCGGATCTCAGAGAAGAATCGGAGTTAGGATGGAGAAAAGGGCAAGGAAAGAATTTCTGGTCAACGAATACTTTCTGTCGCATGATTTTAAGTGACTGAATAGTATTTCTCAATAATTTATTGAACCAATTTCTTATTGTTGCAAATTTAAATCATGTCTTTTCCCCCTCCTACTATCAACACTGTTCCACGGTAGGCGAATCTCTGAGCACAAATATATTTATTTCCTCAGGATAAATTTCTAGAAGAGGAACTCTTCTGTCAGAGGGGATACAAAGGTTCGGATGTTTGATACATATTGTTAAAATATGCTCCAGAAAGTGTGTACAGCTTACACCCCCATCAACAGGGCATGGGAAATTCATTTTCAGATGTCTGATAACTATTACTATCTCTAAAAATCTTGCCAATTTTATAATGGACACATAGGATATACCTATTTTATTTTATATTGTGTGTTTTATTTCTGGTGAATGTTGACATATACTCACATGTTTAGCAGTTACTTAAATTTCTTCTTTCATTAATTGAATACTTACATTCTTTGCCCATTTTTATAATGTGGCGTTCTTTTCTTGATTAAGTTTGAGGGCCTCTCATGTATTAAGAATATTCGTTCTTTTCAGCACATTATAGTTGGCCCTTTACTTTTCTTTCTGGTGTTTTTTTTTTTTTTACATACACAAGTACATGAATATTTCCATATTAGTAGGTGTGTATACATATACACATTGGTGCAATTGTGTCAGTATATCTGTAATGTAAATTCCTATAATATAAACGCAAATGGAATTACTGGGTTGAAGAGTACGTGCATTTATTTATTTATTTATTTATTATAAATTTATTTATTTATTTATTTTTGGCTGCATTGGGTCTTTGTTGCTGCACGTGGGCTTTCTCTAGTTGCGGCAAGCGGGGGCTACTCTTCGTTGTGGAGCACAGGCTCTAGGTGCATGGGCTTCAGTAGTTGTGGCACAGCGGGCTCAGTAGTTGTGGCTCGCGGGCTCTAGAGCGCAGGCTCAGTAGTTGTGGTGCACGGGCTTAGTTGCTCCGCAGCATGTGGGATCTTCCCAGACCAGGGCTCGAACCCGTGTCCCCTGCATTAGCAGGCAGATTCTCAACCACTGCGCCACCAGGGAAGCCCAGTAGGTGCATTTAAAATGTTGATAGCAAAACAAAATAAAATAAACATAAAATAAAACAATGATGGCTGTTCCTAATTACCCAGCTCTTTTGATGGGCACAGCAACCCTCTGAGATTGTTATTATGATTGAGGCTCTGGTGGCAACCTGCTCTGAGGCACCCAGCTAGAAACTGAAGAGCCCAGATTGGAGGCCAGGCCTCTGCCTCTCACCCCTGTATGCACTGTCTCTGGTTCATTCTAAAAGGGGAAAAAAAAGGACTTGATTTTCAAGTTCTCAAACGTTTCCTTTACCAGAAATTAGGATCATAGAGACCAAACGAAACAGTTTATTTTAAACATCAAAAGAGAACATGACCTCAGTTAGGAAAGGGGAATCTAAATTGTCTGCCACGTGATGGTCTCAGCGCTGTGGCCTCCTCCAGCATCGAATGCCTGACGTTGCTGAGAACAGACATCTGGTTCTGTCCTCACAAGGGACAGCCCTTCATGTCAAATCACAGAAAACACATTCCTACGTCCTCAGTATTATTATTATTTTTTTTAATAAATTTATTTATTTATTTATTTATTTATTTATTTATTTATTTATTTATTTTTGGCTGCACTGGGTCTTTGTTGCTGCGTGCCGGCTTTCTCTAGCTGCGGCGAGCGGGGGCTACTCTTTGTTGTGGCGCATGTGGCAGGTCAATGGCATCTTACAATGGACAGCTTGCCTGTTTATTTGTCTCAGATTTTTTGTCCTTAGTGGTACGGAAGATAATCGTGCATCTTCCAACCACTGGCACCCCAAATTCGTGGAAGCAGAAATACTGACGTACAGACGAGCAAGGAGTGGGGAACATTTTAAAGGAGCAGGTGGCCATCACTCACACCCACAGTTATCGGTTAAGTGTAATTACAGTATCAGGGGCCGGCACACGAGACTTCAGAGCAAGGCTAAAGGGGACTGAAGCATTTGGGGAGGACAGGAAGGTGAAAAAGGATGATGGAGCTGCTCATTCACTGTTCAACTAAGACCACAGCCTGAGCCCAGCCACACGACTTCACCTCCCAGAAGCAAATAAGCAGTTCATTTGTTTTTAAGTGCATTTCATGTAGTAGCATTAGAGACTGAAATCCAAGTGAATCAGGGTTTTTATTGAAAGTATTGGATTGTTTTGAACACAGTGTTTGTAACTATGGATTGTGATTTGTAACAATTAATAAATACTCAGATGTAACATCTAAACAAAACACTTCTGTTCTAAAACGTGATTATAGAATTGATTTTCTACAAAACATTTTAAAGCGATGTGGAGTTACACGGCTAGGGAGGTGTAAGGGGAGGAGCCTTAGAATTTGAACTGGAATCAATTCCAGCCTTTTTAATTTGGAAAAGTACTAACAGGACACCAAGCCGTGACCCCAGAGACCCCAGACCCAGTACTGCCTGAGCCTCGCTCCCTCACTGAACAGGAAGTTGGGGGAGATATCCGTGAGGTCCTTTCCAAACACACATGGTCATCGTGCGACCAGGCCACCTGCCAGCTGCTGTCACATGAGGCCTGAGAAGAGGAGTGACACAAGGGGGGATAAATGCCATGAGTGTTCGAATGACCAAGCCCTGCTTGGGATGGAGGAGTGAAATGGCTTCATGGAAAAGCCCACGCGAGATGGGCTTCCAAGGGGGGTTCCATGATGATTCTGTGATGAGAAGGGGGCAGGTGGGCATGTTCCACAGAGAAGGGAAAGCACCTGCTAAGCATAGTGGCAGGAAGAGCCGTGTTCAGGACGGATGCTCTCGGCCTGCCCGCGTGTCAACATCACCTGGAAAGCTTCAAACAGGCGATGCCTGGGCCCGGTGCCGCCCCACCCAGCCCAATGTTTATGGTCTGACCCGCCTGCATCGGGCTGGGTGGACGCCCCCTGCCCCCCCAGGTCAAAGGAGCCAGACTCTCTGAGGGTGAAGCCCAGATACCGATGCTTCAAAAAAAAAAATTTTTTTTGAGTAATTCTGATGTGCAGTTGGGTTGAAGTCCTCTGATTTTTGGTACCCCAGGTAGAAGAGTTTCACTGACGTTCAGGGTACGAGTTGGGATGGTCAGAGGGACTGAAAACTAGATTTGTCTCTTTCCTTCGGGATCTTCTCCAGAGGGTTTGTATCGTGACGGTCCTGGCAGGAAACGGAATCCAAGTCAGCCGGGTCAAGAGGCTGTGGGCAGGGGTAGGGGCCTCAAGGAGAGACACGAGGGCGGATGGTGGCACGGACGGCAGCCCATCACCCCTAGGCCTGGGGAAGGAGGAGGCTTCCTGGAGGAGGAGGCCGGCGTCCTGGCGTGGCCCTGAGCAGGGCGGGGGCGGGCGGGGGGAACACAGCCCCTCTCTTCCCGTCCTGCAGTTTCCTGCAGCTTCTTGACCAAACCCAACCAGCAGCCCCTGGGCTGGCCTCCCAAAGGCAGGGCCCGACAGTGCTGGGGGGGGTGGGGAGGGAGGCGGCAGATGGAGTATAATCGCGCAGCGTGAAAGGCATCCGTGGAAGATTTGCCTGAACTTGGAGTCGTGATCAGAAGCATGCCTTTAAAGGTTTTGGCTCCATGCTATTAAACATTAATGTGAGTGGGAAATATGGACATGTAGTTTGATCAAGGCCAGAAGGAAGCAGGCGATTTCCGGCCTGCACGCTGCCCTGCGGGGTCAGAGGGCCTCCTGGGGCCAGAGACGTCGCCAAGAGCAGTGGGTGATCCGCGGCAGCCGCCCTGACCTTGGCCTGCCTGCACGGCTTTCTCTTGCTGCGAGGCTCCCTTCTGAAGAACAAAGGCCTGCCTGTTATTAAACCACATTTACGGGATGGCTTCATCCCGTGTCAACACTAAGGAACTATGCAAACGCTGGCGACGCATAGGAGCATGTAGATTCTGAGCTCCTGCGTGGGACTCGGGGACGGATACTTCCGTGAAGAGGTGTGAGAGGGAGGGAGGGCTTTCTGGCTGCAGCCGCCCTGGGAAAATCCTGGCCCGGGGAGCTGGCTCCACATTCGCGTGGGAAAAGGACCTCTGAGGCTGTCACTCGCCAGTGGTTCTGACCCGAGCGCTCTCAGCCGGGGCCCAGTCGAGGTACCGCCTTTGCTGTGGGTCAGCAGAGAAGCGGAGTCTGTCTGTAAGTGCAGCTCCCCCTTGGCAGAAGGAAAGGTCCCCTCCCCCTTGCCGTTTCTAAAGCAAGAGGGCAGAGGAGAATGTTCAAGGATGATCACCGGGGTCCAATGTGTGCAGAAACTCGAGCGCTCAAACTGACACATAACGCACTACTATGTATAAAACAGGTAACTAACAAGGAGCTACTGCCCAGCACAGGGAACGCTGCTCAATACTCTGTAATGACCTCTATGGGAAAAGAAGCTAAAAAAGAGTGGATGTATGTGTATGTATAACAGACTCACGTTGCTGTACACCTGAAACTAACGCAACATTGTAAATCAACTCTACTCCAATAAACATTAAAAGAAAAAGAAAAAGGAATATTCTGGCTTGTGAAACATGAGCTGTCCATCCTCACAGGGACCCCAGCAGGTGCCTGGCGGGGACGTGTATGACTGATGTTTTGGAAGACGTTTCTGCAAAGGGACCAGAATGAAGGTTGAATTGGGTGACCTCCTGTCATGGGCAGAATTGTGTGCTCCCAAAATTCACATGTTGAAGTCCTAACCCCCAGTACCTCAGGATGTGACTGTATTGGGAGAGAAGGTCTTTAAAGAGGTGATCAAGTTAAAATGAGGCCTTTAGGGTGGGTCCTAAGGCAAAATGAGTGGAGTCCTTATAAGAAGAGGAGCTTTGGACACAGACACGCGTGCATAGAGGGAATGAGGACACATGAGGACACAGGGAGAAGGTGGGCATCTACAAGCCAAGGAGAGAGGCCTCAGGAGAAACCAACACTGCTGAACCTTGATCTTGGCCTTCCAGCCTCCAGGACTGTGAAAGAATACGTTTCCGTTGTTTAAGCCCCTCAGTCTGTGGTAGTGGGTTATGGCAGCCCTGGAAGACTAACACATCCTTAATCTTTATAAGATTCTACTATTTGATTTGAAAATTTAAAAAAAACATTCACTGGAGTTAGAATAACCTCAGGATAACAAGCCTTGGTGGTTAGTAAACCAGCAGGAGCCTCAAGCTGCAGTCACACATCACTTCCCTTAAATAATTGAAACGGGAGAGTATCACAGAGGAGAAATCACACGCAGGATGTATTCACTCATTAATGAATATCTGTTGAGGGCTCTCTGTGTACCAAGCGATCAGCTGGCCCGGTTGGCAGGAGGCAAGCAGGGCTCGCCAGCAGTTGGGCAGGTGGAAGGCATCCAGCTAGGTGGGCACTGGGTACCTGGGTGTTAGAATGTAGGAACAAATGGCTCTTGTATGAAAGAGAGAATTGGCTTTCTCTGCACTCCTACAACTAAGAGCAAACAGTGGAAGTTTCTGAGAAGTAGACTTTAGCGCATCATTAGAAGACCGAGCAAACTCCCAAAGTTCCATGGAGCTGAGATGGGTTTCCAGGGGGAGGAAAGGGGATAAAAGCATTGGCTTTATAATCCCAGGCACGGATGGTCCAGCAGGGCTCAAGAACCACAAGTGAGCTAGACTGGAACATCGTGGGAGCTTCCCAGCCTTGACCTCCCACCAGGTTTCAGGACAGTTAGCTCCACAGTGGGAAAGCCTGTTAGGGAGACTTTGGAATCATTCAGTTCTGAGAGGCTGTAGATCTTTGTGAGGCCCTGCCAGCGGAGTGAAGAGCTGGACGTGGAGCCTCCCCTGTACGGCGCCCCCCTCTGCCTCCAGGCTCCGACGCCCTCTCCCTGCCCGTCTCCCTCTGGGTCTCAGAACGGCCGCAGACCCTCTGCTCCTGGCCTGAGTTCCTGCACTTCGGTTCCCTGCACTGGGCCACACTTTTTTAAGCAAAGCTCCTCGAGTTATCCTAATCTGAGTGTGCCATCTATTTTCTTTCTTCTTTTCCCTCACCCACACAAATTGCATCGCTGAATTTGGCCGAGGATAACTTTTCTGTAAATCAGTGTATTTCCACATGCACTTCAACACTGAGGGGACAGTGTCTGTGTGTGGCCAGCCAGGTCTTCTCCGTTTACCTCTTGGGCTTCTCCCTAAAATTTTACGCGTAAAAGGACTGCACAACTGAGACACAGTTTGAAAACCTCTGGGGAAAAGAAAACAACGCCTGAATTTAAAGGATGGATGGAGAATCGAAGTTCTTTGTCCAACCCTTGTCACAGACCTCAGGCAACCCAGGACCTCGTCCGTTGCCCGGGCTGTAACTTCGCAGGACGACAGCAAATGGAGTCTTGGCATTTTTCCATCTAATTTGATAGATGCACACCACTGGCAAGGTGGAGTGGCTTAGTGACTAAAAAAATCCACTTTGCAGTCTAAATTATTCAGGTAGCCTGTCTATATTAATCAAATCAGTTGGATATTTGCCAAATCACCACTTCTTAGGGCTGAGATTGTAGGAGGAAGTGGGTGAGAGGGCGGGGAAGTGGGCTCTGCCGACGTCCTCATAAAGTTGCCCTGAGAGAGAAAGCCGGCTCTTCTCAGAGCTGCAAGAGGCTGGCAGCAAATACTTGTTATAAAGACGGCTCTGCATAAAACGTGAACATCAGGACAAATCGGGCCCCCTTGGGAAGAGACAGGGGCAGGACCGCACTCCAGACGTCTGGGGGATTGCGACCTCCCTCCCAGGGCAGTGGGCTGTCAGCAGGGCGTCAGCAACACCTGCACTCAACGAAGACCCCCAGAACAGAAGCGAAAACTAACTGGAAGGGCAGAGGGCCAGTCATTTCAGGGCCATGTCAAGAATCGTGGAGTATTTGGAACTGTTTGGTTCAAAAGGATATTTCTGGCTTCTAGAAAAAATAAATGTTTCCGGTTTGCAAAGCACCAGACCACGGGGTGGAAGGAGGCGCGTCCGAAGGAAGGGCCGCAGCAGCAGACACTGAGTCCTCCGCGCAGTTTCCGGGCTGGGGACCCCAGGGCGGCTCTTCAGTAAGAAGTCCCGCTCATCCCAGGCTGTCGTGTCTGGTCACTACTTTTTTCCCAGCAGAAGGTGGTTCGGAAAGAGCATTGATTGGGCCTCAGAAGAGCTGGGTGCAAGTCCCACTGGGTGCCACCAGCCCTGAGTGCAATGCTAAAGGCACAATCGCTGCAGCAGAATCCACGTGGTTTGGAGGGGCGGGGCCACAGGGAGGGCGGGGTCTTTGATCTGCGGAAAGCTTAGTTTAGCAAATTGAGCCAGAGGCAGCAGAGAGAGGCCTTCACACGTGGGATCCTCTTGGGCTGGATTCCCAGATGGATCCGAGCGTGGATGCATGGCTGGGTCCACAGATGAGGGGCCGTAGGACGGCGGGGGCGGGGCTCGCTGCGCCTCACTGGGCTTCCGTCCCTCTACCCAAGAGAAGGACTTGGTCTAAACGATTCTGTCATTCCTTCTGTCCCTAATGCTCTATGATTTTATATCTGTTCATCCATCAAACACCAGTTCTTCTCTCTGCACTAATTGCCCAGAAAAAATTAATAGAGTTCTTCACATACTCAGAAGTCTTTCCCTTACTTTTATTTCGTAAAATAAAAAATGGAGACAGATGGCTGGTTTTCATAAACAAACTCTAAAACTTAAAAAAATTTTTTTAATTTTTTCTAACGAAACCTATTGTGTAGTTTTGAGTTGCTTTTTATACTAGAAGCAACTTTTTAATTGGTGGTATTTTAGCCGAGATAAGTGAGAAAGATTACCTTCCACGCTTTGGCAGTTCCACGGACAATGGAAAAGTCCCAATTCTGTGCCGGGCAGATCTGATCTAAAACTGTGAAGGTCAAAACTCAGAATCCTCAAGTCTGGATGTTCTCTTTAAAGGTTAAAAAAAAAACCCCACATACCAGGTGGGATTGTCAAAAAGATAAAGACTATTTCATCTTCTTTCTCCCAGGAATCTTTCCTGGGAAACCGAGTGTCATCCCAGGAGCTGATATGCTGACCCACAAACTTACATTTTCTGTTTTCCAGGATCAGAAGCCCGTATCTAAACTAGAGGCCAGAAAATTCAGAAGTTTCTCCTAAAACGGCTGTTAAAATACTAAGTAGATTGGTTTTTTTCTTTTTTGATTTTTTTTTTTTTTTTTGATGTGGACCATTTTTAAAGTGTTTATTGAATTTGTTACAATATTGCTTCTGCCTGATGTTTTGTTTTTTTGGCCCTGAGGCATGTGGGATCTTAGCTCCCCGACCAGGGATCGAACCCGCACCCCCTGCATTGGAAGGCGAAGTCTTAACCACTGGACCTCCAGGGAAGTCCCTAAGCAGATTCTTAAATTGTGAGAAATCCATGGCTCAGAGAATTTGAAATAAGAATAAAAATTGCCCACCCCCCCCCCCAAATCTGCAGTATCTGGTTAGAAAAAAATTCCATGGAATTTAGATCTTCTCTGGCCCCGTCTCTTGTCCTGGTCATGTGAAGACAAACACCCCTCCAGCAGGAGTGATGTCTCATCAGCCTGGAAGGGAAAAAAACATCACGAACCCGCACACACCACAACCCAGGACTCACCCAGCCAGGTGACGTGCGTTAATGGCGTGAAGGGAGCGTGAAGGCTTTTCAAGTCCAGCAAAGCGGCCTCTTTTCGTTATTTCAAGTGAACAGCTAAGACCAAGGCTACGTCGAGTCATTAAAAGATGTCATGGTTAAGTGGTCTTTTAAAGGATGGTTGATTGTATAATAATAACATGAAATAATTGCAAGTAACTCTTTCTCACCTGGGGCAGGGCCTGCAGCACTTTTAGGGAGACGGCTTGTAGGAACACAAGTAGTGATGGAAACATAGCATCCACAGACGTGCTCTACCAGGATCTGGAAGGACAAGAAAAATGCCAGGAGGTCGTGCGCTTATTTAGAAGTTGACCTGATGAGTGGGTAGGTATTAGTTTCTCTTTCTCTTACTCCTACTCACACTTCGGCAGCGTTTGCTTGTTCTGCTTTGGGCAGCAAGGAAAGAAGATGCTGAGGGCAATCCTGAAACTCCAAGCCTCCAGGGATGAGTCTGGTTTCAAGTGCACTCGGCGTCTTGGCCCAGGTGAGCTGGTCCTCGAAGCTGCACGGCCACAGGCAGAGGCAGGGCCTCAGGCGGCAGATTGCTGCCCTCTCCTCAGGGCAGGACGTGGTCCAGAAGGTGGCCCTGTGGGCTCCGGCCTGAGTAGCCAGTGATGTAAAGTGACTGCGAAACCCAGGATGTCTCTGGAGAAAAAATCCAGAAATCCTTTCTCTGCAGACAAAAACAGATCAACTGCCATGTGACTTCCTTCAGATTCAGAGTGAATTATTCAATAAGGCAGTTAAGGCATATTTTATCAAAATATATCATAAAATATTTACACCAACTACACAGTTGTATCTTTGAGTCATCATGGAATATATGAAGGTTAGAGTTTTTTCATTAAAAAAAACCCCTCAATATAGTACATGCTTTCAAAATAAAATAGAATAATGAGCTTAAAATAAAAGTTCTTCTACCCCATTTCTTCCAAAAGAAGTTTTAAGACCTTTATAGATTTTAGGTACAACTGTTTTTGGAATTCCTAACATACATAAAAATATGAATAAAACAATTCCTGAGGATGTAATGTACAGCATGGTGACTATAATTAACAATTCTGTATTGTATATTTGAAAGTTGCTAAGAGAATAGATCTTAAAGGCTCTCATCACAAGGAAAAAACATGTAACTGTGTGTGGTAACTAGATTTCTTGTGGTGATCATTCTGCAACTACACAAATATCGCCTCATTACGTTGTACACTTGAAACTGATATACTGTTAAATGTCAATTATACCCTAATAAAAATTTTTTAAATATTAAAATGCATCCACTGCCTTATTAAATGTAATTTTTGGCTCTAGAAATTAAAAGAATTTTTATCATTCTACTTTTGAAATTACTTATCTTCAAGTGACTCAGCAACCATGGAAACTGCTGGAGGATTTTTGCAAAATGAAAAATCTACCAACTGTTTTCAAGTGCATTAAAATGTCCCTGTATATTGAGTTTAATAATTAGCCAAGTTGATATATGATATGTTTTGTAGACATTTAGTGAGTCGTCTGTAAAGGTTAATTTAGCTGCTTTCTTTTTGAGTTTTGTTTTGTTTTGTGTGAAAGCATAGCCTGGGGTCTGAGAGCCTGATTTCCTCCCCCTCCTGTTCTTCCTGAGACTGTGACCCGGGCTCTTTATATCCCCTTCCTGTCCCTCTATTATATAATTTGTAAAATGGGGCTCCTTTAATCCCTCATCTATGATTTTGAAATCCAGAGAGTTCGAAAACTGAGAGTTTTCAGGCAAAATCTGGCCTGCGTCAGCGTGAGGCTCTGTGCTCTCTGCGTTCATGCCAGTGACTGTACACGCTGCGTGTTTGATTCTGCGGGGTGGCGGGGGGGCTTGGGTGATATATGATATGGGCACCCTGTTTCTGTTCTGCAATCAGAAAAACTCTGAATTCTGAACCGTCTCCCCAGAGCGTTTCCGGGGAGGGGTCGTGGACCTGCAGCCCTCCCTGCAGGGCTGGCAGGAGGTGAGCTGGATGGCGGGTGATTAGCACCAGCCTGGTGCACGGTGAGAGCTCGTGGGCAGCACACGTGATGACCTCTCTTCTCGTTCTTCCCAGGTCTCAGAGCGTCCTGTATGCCTCCTAAGAGCCCTGAGCCCTTCTCCCCTCAGCCCCGCTCCCCGCTTTAACTAGTCTGGTTTCTGTTATTCACGTGGGCACCAAGGCACCTCCACATCGTGGCTTGGATTTCTTTATTCACTTCCCCCCGACACCTTGAGCCTTCACTGTTGGTGACGCATGTGGCCCCCTCCCCTCCCTAGGAGGGCTCCCTCCCTGTTTCCTTTCCTCTGCTGGTGTGTTTCTCATTGCATCCACCACAGACACTGCCTCCTGTCTACCATGTCAGCTCTGGAATCGGTGACCCTGCATCTCTTCTCCGGTTCTTTAACTTCCCCAAAGTGGGGAGGGGGGTGTCTTTAAAGGCTAAACGTGGGCTTCGTATGACTAGCTGATGTTTTACTCTCAACCTAGCCGTATCAATTTAATTTTAACTGGACCTGTGTCACAATGAGGCTGGGATGCCCGCGGAAGAGCCAGGAAACATGAAGAAGGGCTGGGGGACGTGGTGCTCGGCCCCCGGAGGGGACCCCAGTGGCAGTGACAGACTCAGAGGCTGTGTTGACCTTACGGGTGAACCTGCTAATGAGACAGAACAGCATGGGTTCTGAAGCAGAAGTGACCGCTCGGTCCTGCAGATGAGAAAACTGAAGTTCAAGGTAAGGCATTGATTTGACCCGAGTCTTGTAACCGCGAAGCTTTGGTAAGAGCTGACCTGGGCTGGACGCCACGTCTCCTAAAGGTCAGGTGTAATACACTCCAGGCCCACCCTGCCCCTCCCCACCGGCGAGAACAACGCTTGTTTGCCTGGGGAGGATATTGTGTGTCCTGTGATGCCTTTCCTGATGTATTCAAAATATAACCACAATACGTCACTCTTAATGGCCTTTCCAGCCACGCTCGGGTGCAAGCCCTGTCCTCGTTCGCAGGGGACTTATTTCCACAGCTGTCTAAGCGGTCTCCTCGCTTCTACGCTCCCGCCCGAAGCTTCAGTGCAGGTGGTGCCTTTACACCATGTGTCCGAGCGCGTCCCTGCCGTGCTCAGAGCACCGCCGGCCTTCTCCTCGCTCAGAGGTCAGAGCCCGCGTCCCCTCTGCGCCCTGCATGGCCCCGCTCGACCTCACTTCCCAGGGCTCTCAGCCTTGTCACCAGCCCCCACCTGCACTGATGGCCTCGTTGTCCCTGAGCCGCCGGCTTACACCGCCCTCCCCCGGCGAGGGGGAGGGGCAGACCCCTCCCCTCAGGCCCCGCAATGGGGGGCCTTGAATGCCAACCTCACCACCCGCGTCTCTGAGCCTGAGGACCCTCTCCGAGCTCAGAGCCCCAGCAACTGGAAGAGCCAGAGAAGGAGCACCCAGCACCCCGTGCTTTCACCCACTGAGCGAATCGGTGGACAAATACCCCAGCTCCCTCTCGCCCAGGGGAGGCTGGAGCTCCAGGGTGCTGTTCAGGGTCCCCAGATGGATGGAGCGCCAGCTGCCCTCGTCGGTAACTTGCTTAAAAACAACCTCCTGTCTCCATCAGCTCCGGCTCTTGTGACAAAAGAGACTTGGGGCTTAAAGGACAGGCATTTATCTCTCACAGTTCTGGAGGCTGGACGTCCAAGATCAAGGCGCCAGCCAGCGTGGTTCGTCCTGGGGAGAACCTTCTTTGAGGCTCCCAGGTGGATGCCTTCTTGCTGCATGTTGGAGAGAGGTCATCTCGCGATGCTTCTTCTAGGGCATTAGCCCCATGCCTGAGGGCTCCACCCTGGTGCCCCGACCACCTCCCACAGGTCACACATTCTCACACCATCACACGGGGGGTCAGGGCTTCCACAGATGACCTTGGGGGACACAGGTTCAGCCCAAAGCTCTGCCCTCTGCTGCCTGCCTTGCCTTCATTGCCCTGGGACCGTCTTGCGGGTAAACTACTTGTCCTAGACTTCTTCTCCGAATCTACTCCGGAAAAGCCCCAAGAAGACAGTGTGGCACGAATGACGTCTAGGGTTCCGTTCTCCGAGATCAAGGACTCTAATGTTCAAATGTGAAAGGCCATGTTTTAGTTAGATGCTTTCCTCTTCAATAGTGATAAAGCAAGATTCACAAAAATGAATGGCGTACGGCCAATTGCCTACAAATCAAGTTTGCAGGGTAGTGAGTGGAGAACCTTTACAAAGGAAAGTGCTCAAGAGTTGTTTGAATTTTCTGTTCAAGGTGAAGTCTGCACAGCTGGACCGGTTGTGCATCTGAGGGTGCAGGGTGGCGAAGCCATGAGGCCAGGCTGGCCCCTGGGGTGCTGAGGGCCTGCCCATCAATGGCAGCCACGTGCGCCCACAAACCGCCCAGAGGGCATGCCGGGCTCAGGAACCGTTTCTGGTGTCAGCGTACAGAAGCCCCAGTCGGTTTTCCCAATTTCTGATTCAAGAAACTGCAGGAGCCTGTGTTCAGAGCCCCCGGGACCATGCCTGATAGAGTGATCACAGCACCGTGGAAAGAGCATCTACAGAACAGACGCCCTGTCCTCGCTCAAATTTCCTTCGTATGAAAGCGAAGCCTACTTCTATCAAGACACAGGCATTTTTCCACCGGCTGGAAAACTAGCCCGCTGTATTTTGGTTTATAACAAACAAAAGAAGCAACAGTGCTGAAACACTGCTGCATATTTATCCTTCAATGATTGGAGACGGGTGGAAGATTCCCCTGACTACAGCATGTAAGTACAATCCCTGAAAGACAGCGTTCTTCATAAAAAGAAGGGGGAACATTGGCATCTGTGCCCACAAAGCACTGATTCACTGCGGTGGCGCTGGGGCTCCACTGCGGGGTCAGCGCCTCACGCTGAAGGCCCAGGTCAGCACGCTGGACGCTACCCTATAAAACAAAGGCAGATCATCAGAGGGTTGTAACGTCCCCAGGATGCTCCCAGGAGCCCCCTTGGGCAGCACCTGGAGTTGATTGTCTCCTTACAGCCTCTGAAAGGAAAAGTGGGCAGGATAGAAACGGTTAACTGGGTTCTAAATTTATTGATGTCGGTGATGAGAAGCAAGACTGATTTATACTCCTCTTCCTGGCATTTAGAACACGATTAGTTGAATATTCAAGAGGGAGCTAAAGTTAAATGGAAATGTGTTTTTGAAAATGCCTCGGCGGAGTGAGGGAAAAATCCTAGGACTGAACAGACTATTACTGTTTGTTCCTATTCTAGAATAAACAGTTTAAAAACATCTCTCTTCTCTGGCAGGAATGGGAACCATTTGACTCCAAATGCTTCTTTTTTAAAAAAAATTTTTAATGGAAATATAGTTGATTTACAATGTTGTGTTAGTTTCAGGTGTACAGCAAAGTGATTCAGTTTTATATATATATATATATATATATATATATATATATATATATATATATATATATATACATATATATTTCTTTTCCAGATTATTTTCCATTATAGGTTATTACAAGATATTGAATAAAGTTCCCTGCGATGGCTCCAAATGCTTCTGCGGGGGAAGCCGTGCCTGGAGGTCTAGGGGAGCATCCCGCCCCCTGCACCGGAGCCTCCCACGTGGCAGGCAGGGGTGCCGTCCACACCGTCCACCCCGAGGGGACCCTGCCCCAGGGGCGCAGCTACAGCGGCCTGGAAAGTTCCAGAGGAGATCTGGCAGGGCTGTGCCGCTCCACGTTTGTGCCATAAAATACCGAGTGACCAGAAAAGGCAGGATGGCTCACACTTTCCTGCAAACCCCTGCGGCACTGTCAGTGAAGGGCAGTGAAACCTGTGGGAGGTCCCGGGAGGAGCCAGCGCCCTGGGCGGTCAGCAGGTGGGCGTGCAGCCTCCTGGTCACCAGGAACCAGCCTTAAATAAACGGCGTGAGGGAGCTGGGGGGGGCGAGAGGCTGCTCGAGTTTCCATCCAACAGGCCCTGGAGGGCGTGGCCTCAGGGAGCCGTGAAACTAGGCAGCAGTGGCCGCGTGACAGTGAAGGACGTGAAGAGATCGATGCTACACACACACATGCAAACTGGGCCCAGGGTCCCTCACACCCTCAGGGGCGCCTGGCTCCTCAGGGCAACCAAACCCAAGTGTGAAAATGGATTTCCTTACCTTCTCTCCAACACGACAGCTACCTCCCCTCCGGTTACTTAGAGACGTTTCCATTCTCTCAGTCACCTGTGTTAGAAACCTGGAAATATGTTCAGATGCAGTCACCCCCGCTGCCCCCACCCCTACCCCACGCACACCGGTCCTTCTGGGTCCCCTGAGTCCCTCTCTCTTCACGTCCACCACCGTGGCTCAAGGGCAAAATATTTTTCGCCTGGAAAGAGCCAGCTGGACTGACTCCTGGCTTTCTGAAATGATTTCCTGCCACCTCCCTACATTAATTGTTCATCCTGGTCATGATGAACAATTTGCAGCTGTTGAAGAAAAAAGTTTCTTAGGCCTCCCTGCCTGTGCGCTCACTGCTCTATCTGTCCAGAATCAGGAGGTCTTCCTCACCTGCCCCCGGGGCCCCTCTGCTCATCCTTCCAGACTGAATGTCCTCTGTGTGTCTTCCTACAACATCCTGAGCACAACCGCAAACCACAGGACTGACACATGCTGGTTCGGTGAGCACCCTAAGCTTTCCATTGAAGCCCCAGGAAGGCCATGCCTCAGGAGTAAGTTCTGTGTCCTAGGGCTGGAGGGTTCACCCTAGTACGAAGGAGAAACCAGAATAGATTTCCCCCAATAGAACACAAAACCAAGTCTTAACAATTCAAGGTGGTCAGCCATTAATTTATTGCCTGTTAGAACAAAACCAACACTCTTTGGAGCAAGAGCATACAGAGTCACTACAATGTATCCTCCACAAATGCTTAGTGCAAAAAAATTTTTAATTACTCAACATATGAAGAAATAGAAAGATGTGAACCATAATCAAGAACAAAAGTAGTCAACAGAAAGAGAAACTGAGATGGCTCAGACACTGGAGTGGAACTTTAAAACTGTTCATCTAAAGATGTTCCAGGAACTCAAAGGAGGAGATGGTCTTAATGAGTGAACGATGGAGAATCTCAGTAGAAAAATGTGAATTAAAAAAGACAAAACAGGAGATTGGTTCAAGATGGCGGAGTAGAAGGACGTGCTCTCACTCCCTCTTGTGAGAGCACCGGAATCACAATTAACTGCTGAACAATCATCGACAGGAAGACACTGGAACTCACCAAAAAAGATACCCCACATCCAAAGACAAAGGAGAAGCCACAGTGAGACAGTAGGAGGGGCACAATCACAATAAAATCAAATCCCATAACTGCTGGGTGGGTGACTCACAATCTGGAGAACACTTATACCACAGAAGTCCACCCACTGGAGTGAAGGTTCTGAGCCCCACGTCAGGTTCCCAACCTGGGGGTCCAGCAACAGGAGGAGGAATTCCTAGAGAATCAGACTTTGAAGGCTAGCGGGATTGATTGCAGGACTTCGACAGGACTGGGGGAGACTCCACTCTTGGAGGGCACACACAAAGTAGTGTGCGCATCGGGACCCAGGGGGAAGGAGCAGTGACGCCATAGGACACTGAACCAGACCTACCTGCTAGTGTTGGAGGGTCTCCTGCAGAGGCAGGGGGTGGCTGTGGCTCACCGTGGGGACAAGGACACTGGCAGCAGAAGTTCTGGGAAGTACTCCTTGGTGTGAGCCCTCCCAGAGTCTGTCATTAGCCCCACCAAAGAGCCCAGGTAGGCTCCAGTGTTGGGTCGCTATAAAAGAGGAAATCGACAGTAGCACAATAATAGTGGGGGACTTTAACACCTCACTTACACCAATGGACAGATCATCCAAACAGAAAATTAATAAGGAAACACAAGCTTTAAATGACACAATAGACCAGATAGATTTAATTGATATTTATAGGACCTTCCATCCAAAAACAGCAGATTACACTTTCTTCTCAAGTGCGCATGGAACATTCTCCAGGATAGATCACATTCTGGGTCACAAATCAAGCCTCAGTAAATTTAAGAAAATTGAAATCATATCAAGCGTCTTTTCTGACCGCAACGCTATGAGATTAGAAATCAATTACAGGGAAAAAAAGGTAAAAAAACCACAAACACATGGAGGTTAAACAATATGTTACTAAATAACCAAGAGATCACTGAAGAAATCCAAGAGGAAATCAAAAAATACCTAGAGACAAATGGCAACAAAAATAGGACGATCCCAAACCTGTGGGATGCAGCAGTTCTAAGCAGTTCTAAGAGGGAAGTTTATAGCAATACAAGCCGACCTCGAGAAACAAGAAAAATCTCAAATAAACAATCTAACCTTACACCTAAAGGAACTAGAGAAAGAAGAACAAACAAAACCCAAAGTTAGTAGAAGGAAAGAAATCATAAAGATCAGAGCAGAAATAAGTGATATAGAAACAAAGAAAACAATAGCAAAGATCAATAAAACTAAAAGCTGGTTCTTTAAGAAGATAAACAAAATTGATAAACCATCAGCCAACTCATCAAGAAAAAGAGGGAGAGGACTCAAATCAATAAAATTAGAAATGAAAAAAAAGTTACAACAGACACCGCAGAAATACAAAGCATCCTAAGAGACTACTCCAAGCAACCCTATGCCAATAAAATGGACAACCTGGAAGAAATGGACAAGTTCTTACAAAGGTATAACCTTCCAAGACTGAACCAGGAGGAAATAGAAAATATGAACAGACCAATCACAAGTAATGAAATTGAAACTGTGATTAAAAATCTTCCAACAAACAAAAGTCCAGGACCAGATGGCTTCACAGGTGAGTTCTATCAAACATTTAGAGAAGAGCTAACACCCATCCTTCTCAAACTCTTCCAAAAAATTGCAGAGGAAGGAACACCCCCAAACCCATTCTATGAGGCCACCATCACCCTGATACCAAAACCAGACAAAGATACTACAAAAAAAGAAAATGACAGACCAATATCACTGATGAATATAGAGGCAAAAATCCTCAACAAAATACTAGCAAACAGAATCCAACAACACATTAAAAGGATCATACACCACGATCAAGTGGGGTTTATCCCAGGGACGCAAGGATTCTTCAATATACGCAAATCAGTCAATGTGATACACCATATTAACAAATTGAAGGATAAAAACCATATGATCATCTCAATAGATGCAGAAAAAGCTTTTGACAAAATTCAACACCCATTTATGATAAAAACTCTCCAGAAAATGGGCATAGAGGGAACCTACCTCAACATAATAAAGGCCACATATGACAAACGCACAGCAAGCATCATACTCAATGGTGAAAAACAGAAAGCATTTCCAATAAGATCAGGAACAAGACAAGGATGTCCACTCTCACCACTCTTATTCAACATAGTTTTGGAAGTCCTAGCTACAGCAATCAGAGAAGAAAAAGAAATAAAAGGAATACAAATTGGAAAAGAAGAAGTAAAACTGTCACCGTTTGCCGATGACATGATACTATACATAGAAAATCCTAAAGATGCCACCAGAAAACTGCTAGAAGTAATCAATGTATTTGGTAAGGTTGCAGGATAGAAAATTAAGGCACAGAAATCTCTGGCATTCCTATACACCAACAATGAAAAATCAGAAAGAGAGATTAAGGAAACACTCCCGTTTACCATTGCAACAAAAAGAATAAAATACCTAGGAATAAACCTACCTAGGGAGACAAAAGACCTGTATGCAGAAAACTATAAGACACTGATGAAAGAAATTAAAGATGATACAAACAGATAGAGAGATATACCATGTTCTTGGATTGGAAGAATGAATATTGTGAAAATGACTATACTTCCCAAAGCAATCTACAGATTCAATGCAATCCCTATCAAATTACCAATGTCCTTTTTTACAGAACTAGAACAAAAAATCTTAAAATTTGTATGGAGACATAGAAGACCCCGAATAGCCAAAACAGTCTTGAGGGAAAAAAACGGAGCTGGAGGAATCAGACTCCCTGACTTCAGACTATACTACAAAGCTACATTAATCAGGACAATATGGTACTGGCACAAAAACAGAAATATAGATCAATGGAACAAGATAGAAAGCCCAGAGATAAACCCACGCACCTATGGTCAACTAATCTACGACAAAGGAGGCAAAGATATACAATGGAGAAAAGACAGTCTCTTCAATAAGTGGTGCTGGGAAAACTGGACAGCTACATGTAAAAGAATGAAATTAGAACACTCCCTAACACCATACACAAAAATAAACTCCAAATGGATTAGAGACCTAAATATAAGACTGGACACTATAAAACTCTTAGAGGAAAACATAGGAAGAACACTCTTGGACATAAATCACAGCAAGATCTTTTTTGATCCACCTCCTAGAGTAATGGAAATAAAAACAAAAATAAACAAATGGGACCTAATGAAACTTCAAGGCTTTTGCACAGCAAAGGAAACCATAATCTAGATGAAAAGACAACCCTCAGAATGGGAGAAAATATTTGCAAACGAATCAATGGACAAAGGATTAATCTCCAAAATATATAAACAGCTCGTGCAGGTCAATATTAAAGAAACAACCCAATCCAAAAATGGGCAGAAGACATACAGATGGCCAAGAAGCACGTGAAAAGCTGCTCAACATCACTAATTATTAGAAAAATGCAAATCAAAACTACAATGAGGTTATCACCTCACACCAGTTAGAATGGGCATCATCAGAAAATCTACAAACAACAAACGCTGGAGAGGGTGTGGAGAAAAGGGAACCCTCTTGCACTGTTGGTGGGAATGTAAATCGATACAGCCACTATGGAGAACAATATGGAGGTTCCTTAAAAAACTGAAAATAGAATTACCATATGACCCAGCAATCCCACTCCTGTGCATATACCCAGAGAAAACCATAATTCAAAAAGACACACGCACCTCAATGTTCATTGTAGCAGTATTTACAATAGCCAGGTCATGGAAGCAACCTAAATGCCCATTGACAGACAAATGGATAAAGAAGTTGTGGTACATATATACAATGGAATATTACTCAGTCATAAAAAGGAACGAAATGGGGTCATTTGTAGAGACGTGGATGGATCTAGAGACTGTCATACAGAGTGAAGTAAATCAGAAAGAGAAAAACAAATATCATATATTAACACATATATGTGGAACCTAGAAAAATGATACAGATGAACCAGTTTGCAGGGCAGATGTAGAGACACAGATGTAGAGAACAAACGTATGGACACCAAGGGGGAAAAGTGGCGGGGCGAGGGTGGTGGTGTGATGAATTGGGAGATTGGGATTGACATGTATACACTAATATGTATAAAATGGATAACTGATAAGAACTTGCTGTATAAAAAATAAATAAAATAAAATTCAAAAATTCAGAAAAAAAAGACAAAACAAAAATTCTAGAACTGAAAAATATCTAAAATGAAAAAATTCAATGAATGCTATTAGCAGCAGATTTTAGCCAGATAAATAATAATTACCCAATCTAAACAAGAGAAAGATAAAAGATGGGAAGAAATGAACAGAATCTTGGTAACTTGTGTAACATAATCAAGCAACCTGACATGCGAGGAATTGGAACCTTCAAAGGAGAGGAGAGAGAAAATGCAGCAGAAAAAAAAATGTTTGAAGAAATAATGGCTGAATATATCTCAAATTTGATGAAAAACATCAATTTAGAGTTCCAACAATGTCATGGAAACTAAGCAAGATAAACACACTGAAAAGACCACATTTAGACACACTATAGTCAAACTGCTGAAAACTAAAGATCAAGAGAAAATCTTGGAATCGGCTAATTAAGGGGATTCTATTATTACATGTAGATGACTTTTCATCAGAAACAGTAAAGACCACACACAATGCAACAGTATCTTTTAAGTGCCAAAAGAAAAAAAAAACTCCAAACTCAACATTCTACATCTAGAAAAAATTCTTTTACAAAATAGAATGAAATAAAAAAACATCTCCAGATAAACAGAAGCTGAGAGAATTTGTTGCCAGTAGACTTGTACTGCAAGAAATGCCAAAAAAATTCCTTCAGGCTAATGAGATATGATACCACATGGAACACAGATCTATAGGAAAGAGTGAAGAACCCTGGAAATAGTAAATGTGTTGGCAATTTTTTTTTAAAAAAAGACTATTTTCCCTCGATTTTTAAAATAGAGAACAAACGGTTTAAAACAAAATTATAGCACAGCATTGAGGTTTATGCAGAAAATATGACCACAATAGCACAAAGGAAGGGGGCAAGTGGAATTACATTGTTCAAAATTTCTCACAATTTATGACAAGTGGTACAATTTTACCTCTATGCAGACTGTGTTAAACTAAGGATGGATATTGTGTTCTCTAGGGCAACTACTAAAAAGATTATAGAAGGTGATATAATTAAAAAGCCAACAGAGGAATTTAAATTGAAGATTAAAAAAATATTCAATTAACCCAAAGAAGGCAGAAAAAGTTGTTGTATTCCCTTTACACACACAGGTAGTGCCTCCATCAACTCATTGGAGAAAACTTCCACATCCGTGTCTGGGGACGGAGAGATTGGGGATGAGGCCAGGAGATGCCATCCTACACAAGATCACCCTCCAACCTTTCTGGAAAAGGCAAAGGTCTTTCAAACAAGTGATTCCAGAGAATGTAACAAATACACTGGGGCTCACCATCCACTGCTATTTGCATGATATTATGGGAAAATGTGAAATTAGAGTACTGTCTTGGTCCACTCGGGCTGTAAAACAAAACACGACCGACTGTGTGGCTTACAAACAGCAGACATTTCTTTCTCAAGGTGCTGGGGGATGGAAGTTCAAGGTCAAGGTGCCGGCAGATTCAGTGTCTGGTGAGAGCCCACTTCCTAGCTCATAGTCAGCACTTCTCTCTGTGTACTCACCTGGTGGAAGGGGCAGGGGAGCTCCCTGGGGTCTCTTATGGGGGCACTAATCCCCACCATGAGGCTCCACCCTCATGACATAATCCCCTCCCAAAGGCCCCACGTCCAAACACTATCACTTTGGGGATTTGGTTTCAGCATATGAATTTTAGGGGGACACAAACATTGAGTCCATTGCAAGTACAATTTTCATATAATCCATAGGGACATTCAGTTCTTTTTGCCCTTAAAAATGTTAGTCATTCTTTGTGTGGCAGTAATTTTCTGTAATTATATGATTTTTGCTTCCTGGGGGTTTTAATTATAATGTTAACATAAAAATACTTTTTAAATGAGAAAGAAAAAGGACTAGACTATCTATGTCATTACGATATTTTACTAGCATGAAATTCATGTAACGTAGATTTGAGAAGCTGCTTTTAAAAAATACATTATTATGGGTCTCAGAGATTTATTTTATTAAAATGCATTCTATGTTTATTTCCTTATTGAATTTATTGAATTAAAACATGACACTCCTTTTTAAAGTGTCCTTTAAGAAAAATGTGGCAGGAAATTTATGAAAATAATTATATTGGTTACTTTTATGAGTTATACATATTTCCAAATATGCAATTATATGCTTACACAAAACCCCTCATATTTAATTGATATTTTAAAGCACAGACTAGAATTTTCAGAAAATAAACGAGATGTGCTATAGAAAACATTATTTATCAAATACAGTACAACTTTAGAACAAAGGCTAAGTTTTTTAAGTCAGAGAAGATTGAAGTCAGACTAAGATGAGATTTTTTTTACCCCAACATAGAACCATGCTAAAGGGCAGTGGAAATTTTTTTTTTTATCTCAGTTCCCCAACCAGGGATTGACCCCAGGCCACAGCAGTGAAAGCCTGGAATCCTAACCACTAGGCCACCAGGGAACTGCAACGGAAATTTTTAGGTCAAAATTCCCAAAGCCGTAATGGAAGCAAAGGGACTCTCTTCTTTGATCATATAATCACAAAGACTTTCTGTAAATATTAAGATTTACACAAAAGGATACCTCTTAAAAATCTAGTTTGCAGCCTCTGGTCATGATGTCACGTGACTGTCTCATAGGCCAGTTGGATTTGTGTGAAAAAGCTGGGTTTTACCCAAGTCTTCCTCAAGGATGGTCTCGTCACTCCCCAACCAGGAGGTGAGTTTCAGTGACCAGATTTTTCTGACATTAGTCACCAAGAACAGATCTGGCATTTGTAGACCTTCCATTTGGAAATCAAGAGGAATCTCTACAAATAGACGTTACCAAAAAAAAAAAAAAAAAGTAAACAGTCGTAAACAAAATACCCTCTCAGCCACCACGTGACTTTCCATCGCTGCAGGTGTAGTCTTGCAATTTATCGGTGGAGTCTTGTTTCTGATAACGTTCTATTTTTGGATGATGAGAGTACCACTGAAAACTTGCCTGAATAAAAACTGAAGTTCAGACTTTTACCATTGTTTGGCGGGGAGTGGGAGGTGTGCTAACTCAGGGCATCTTTGCCCTTTTTGGCTTTTAAGCCCACGTTGTCCCCTCTGCAGACCATCTCCTGGAGGTCATCTTGTCACGATCTGGTCTCCTCCTTCCTCAGAAACCACATCTGCTTCCCAGCGGCCGTCTGCCCCAGAGCGTATTCCATTCGATACCTCATCTCTCCAGGCCTCAGGCCACGGCCTCCTTCTGGCAGACGCGGTCTCGGTCTCGGGTTCCAGCAGGAGACCTGCTCTCAGTCACGGAAACCCATGTCCCAGGGGCTGCGGCCCAATCTTAGGTGCCTTACAGACGTACCCGCTGCCCAACCGCCCCTACACACACACCCCCACATAGTATATAAGCTGATACACTGTTTAAACTGCACAACGCACACATCCACACACTGCATAAACTCTCTAACACACGTACACACACTACGTAAACTGTATATAACACACCATATACACACATACACATACACACACCCTATAAACTATACACACACTATATAAACTATATAACACACACGTACACATTATACACCCATGTACACACACTATATATACACATCCATACACTATATCAACTGTATAACACATGTACACACACTATACAAACTGAGTAACACACACATCTATACACTATGTAAACTATATAACACACACGTACACACACTACATAAACTCTATATAACACACGCCATATACACACATACACATACGCACACAAAAATACACATACACACACCCTATAAACTATACACAGACATATACACACACTATATAAACTGTAAACACACACGTACACACTATACACCCATGTACACACACTATATATACACATCCACGCGCTATATCAACTGTATAGCACACGTACACACACTATACAAACTGAATAACACACACATCTATACACTATGTAAACTATATAACACACACGTACACACACTACATAAACTGTATATAACACACGCCATATACACACATACACATACGCACACTATATATACACATACACCATGTAAACTATACACAGACATATACACACACTATATAAACTGTATAACGCACACATATACCCTTTACACACATGTACACACACTATATATACACATACACACACCATGTCAACGATACACAGACATATACACACACTATATAAACTGTATAATACACACGTACACCCTGTACACACATGTACACACACTATATAAAACTGAGACCCATTTGTAGAACACGAGTTCTACATGCTATGATCCCAATACTAATCTTCAAGTCGCTCTTGGAATGTCATTTGGAATCTCCCCTCACCCCCTCCCCCGACCCTTTTACATTAAAATAGTGTTTGAAGGCAACTCTAAGTAAATCTGAAGCATGAACTTGTGGTGCCTTGTCTGATGGGCCCCGAGGCTCCGACAATATTTAGTTCTAGGACACGCATCTCCAAAACGCTGAAACCTGGCAGCAAAAGAGAGAAGGAACCACTGGTCCAGCAGGATGCTGGAGACCCCAGGGGTCCATCCATCGTGATGGAAGGTGGTGGCCATGGCAGCTGTCAGATGGCGACAAAAGAACAGGGTCATGGGTAGAGGGGCCTTTTAGGGATTTGTGCTTCTGCCATGGGGATCCAAACCAAGCGGGGCTAGCGGGGGCCCACCTTGCGATGCTGGGACCGTCCTCGCGGGGCTGGTGGCCTCTTCCAGCCTCTTCTAAGGAGCGTCAGGCTCCTTGAGGGGAGAGAAAGTTCCTCCAGCTTCATCTAAGTCCAAACCATCCTGGGAACTAGGGTCCCGAACAGCCCGCCCACCCAGGCGACATCCGTGGACACTTCTCTTCAGAGAGGCGAGTCCACCAGCCCTGCTGTGGCTCTGGGGCTGCAGCCGGCTCAGCCTGCACCCTTGGTCCCAGCTCCCTCCTGTTGCTTTAATTCTCAGACGAAGAAGTGATTTTCGATCACACGGATGCCACTTTAAGACGTGTGAGGTATTTTTGTGCTGACACTCGGTAGGAGGTTTTTTTCTCCCCTAAGTAGGATAAAGCCCCCCTCTCCGCAGGTCTGTGAGGGGAGGGCGGCCGGGAGCAGACACTGGACGGCGTTCTCTGTCCGCTGCTGCTTGGTTTCCTTTGCCTGCGATGCACGCGGCCCCCCATCCAGCCCGAGCTGAGCTTCGGGGCAGGTGCCCAGGTGTAGCCACAGCTGAGAGCGTGAGCCCACCTGGGAGAGGGCGAGGCGGTGGCCCAGATGTGGAGGGTACTTGGGGAGGAGCTCAGACAGGAGGTGGGAGCTCTGGGCTCTAGCCTTGGCCCTTTCTCCACTGGGGGCTCGGCAGTCGCCGGGCTGGTACCTCCTGAGGAGCGAGAAGCTCTTCCATCGGGGCCTGTGAGAGGCCGACCGACCTGGGGCGTCTGAACCCCCTCCGCACCGCGGGCACGTCATCCTCTGTCCGGCCTCCCTCCGACCACGAGCCCGCAGTCAGTGGAAGCTGGAGAGTCAACAGGATGCGAAATGTTACTGAGCACGTTCTGATAGCTAAAAAAAACGACAAGAACTTTCCAGAACAACTTGAGAACATCCAAGGGCCAAAACGTGCAGGAGAAAAACGCCTCTCAGAAATAATCAGGAGTTGGCTAAACCGCCTACGAAGCTGTTTACCCTAAACCACAAGGGAGAGGCAGACAGACAGCACGAGAAAATGCAGGTTAGGTCTGGGGGGAGGAGACGTCCTCGCCCCCTGCTCCTGCAGAATCTTCCTCCCGGGCAAAGGAGACACTCTTGTTTACGGAGAGGTGCCTGGTGATCTCGCTTGCTCCTGCTCCAGCCGCTGACTCACTGTTTACGGACGGCAAGGAGCAGACACTCTCTGTCTTCTGTAATAAACCTCACCTGCGTCCCACAGAGACAGCACAGTCGGCCACTTGTCACACGCAGAGCAGTGGCAAAGCCTCCCAGAATCTTCTACCATCTCAACCCTGGCCCAAATGGCTTTGTTTGAAAAGAAGACTACTTTTCCTAGCCTATGGAGCCAGTACTTACTGTGTGACCTTGAACAAGTTTCTAAACCTCTCTGAGCCCAGTGTCCATATTTGTAAAATAGGCCAATAATGGTATCCAGCTTGCAGAGTCATTGCTGTGATTAAATGAGATAATATATGCAGAGTGCTCTGTGTGAGGACATAGAAAAGTCCTCAATGCATGTTAGCTATTAAATAATTTTTTAAACAGACTCTATTTTTTAGAGTACTTGTAGGTTCACAGCAAATTGAGAGGAAGGTACAGCAATTTCCCATATAATCCACATATGCACAGTCTCCCCTGCCCTCCAGCTCCCCCATCGGACGGCACATTTGTTACAATGACTACATGGATACATTATCACCCAAGTCCACAGTTTCCACAAGGACTCACTCGGTACATTCTATGGGTTTTCATAAATGTATAACGACATATATCCACTGTTATTATATCAAACAGAGTAGTTTCACTGCCCTAAAAATCCTCTGTGCTGTGCGTACTCTTCCCTCCCCCTCCCCTACCGCTGGCCACCAATGAGCCTTCTACTGTCTCTGTAGTTTCGCCTTTTCCAGAATGTCATTTACTTGGAATCATGTAGTCTGTAGCCTTTTCAGATTGGCCTCTTTCACTTAGTAACATGCATTTAACATTCCTCCATGTCTTTCCATGGCTTGATAACTCATTTCTTTTCAGTGCTGAATAATACTCCATTATCTGAATGGACCACAGTTTATCCATCCAGCTATTATATTATTTTATGATTATTATTTCTCACATTTGTGCCAGCTCTTAGAAAGTATAGCCCTAGAGGAACTCATAAACCAGTTGGTTAAGTAAGACATACACACACATGCAATCACCGTGGACCAAGATGGCAAACTCTCCATTCGCCTGGATGTAAGTGTGCATATAATCAGCTAGTGTGCAGAGCTGGGCAGAGAGAACGGGACATTTAACACAGAGCGAATGGTGTGCTCCGGAGACAAATCATAAGGAGGGGAGGTGGCATGGGCTGGTATCACCAAGAAAAGCCTCTTCCCAGGGACGCTGGTCCTGGGTGATTAGGTGGATAGAAAGTGGCCCGGACATAGGGGTCAAGGTGTGTAACCAAGACGGGCCGGGCAGCCAACTGAGTGCAGGGCGAGTACAGGGCGTGTGAGAGAGGAGCGTAGGAGACGGGAGAGGCCTCAGCAGTGCCCGGGCCGCGCACAGTGGACAGACCACTGGGTGGGTCCATCCAGACAGTCAGGAACAGGCACGGGGAGCAGGGGACAGTTAAGACTGTGATGCCACCGCGAAGGGACTGGACACCCGTCTGGCCTCGAGGAGGCAGGTGGGGAATGGAAGGTCCCTGAGGCCTAAGGAGGTGGAAAACGTGTGACCCAGAACACTAAGAAGGGGAAGGGGCAGAAGGGCTGGATGAACCCTTTAGAAAAAATGATTAATAGGATTTCATTTTAGACTCTTTGAGGTAGAATAGGTTGTAACAAATTGTGACAAATCTGTGTCCCCACTGCAGATAGATGATACATAGAAGATGGGTAGGTAGATGGATAGATAGATAGATGATAGATACATGATAGAGATGATGATAGATGATTGATTATCTTTATTATGTATAGATTAGATAGCTAACTAGCTGGGTAGAAATAGATGATAGAGAGATACCGCATATAGATACACCCCACCTCCCCCATCCTTCCATGGAGCAGGGCAGGCTGATTATGAAACCCCACATGGAGAGGTGATTCCAGGGCGTATTTGCAGGCTGAGGGCTAAGTGCCGGAGCCCTCACTCTGCAGGCCTGCACTCCCCGGCCCCCCTGCCGTCACTGCTTCTCCTGGGGGCTCTGGCCTCCCTGCCTGTGAAGGTTCATGGCAGGGGGGAATGGGGATAGGAAGGCTGAGGGCCTCTCTCCTGGCTGTTCATTAACAAAGCCTCTCTGTAATTTGCTTGATAAAGTGCCCAGTGCAGGCAGGTGCTTAAATAAAGGTAATGATTTATTCACTTTTTCATAAGCTGCCCACCCCCTCTCCACTCCCGGTTCTCAGCTGACTACCCTCCTGGTTTCCCTCTGGCATGCGTGAAAAAAGGTTTGTAAATACGTGGATAAATATCAACGAAAGCTTCTCTCGTGGATAATCCTGACTGTATACACTTGAATTCATCACAGGCCCCTGGCAAGGGGCTTCCTTACCGCTAAGGGCCAAGAGGGAGGAGAGAAGGTGGCGGCCACGGGCATTTCTCTCTCCTCTGCTGCCACAGCCAGCGCTGATGACCTGCTCCTGGTGGTCTGCCTGGAAGGACAGGGTCCGGCCTGACAGCAGGGGCTCTGGACCCGCCCCTTTGGATGTGGACAGGTCGCCCATCCTCTCTGTGTCTCCATTTCCTTGTCTCGAAGTTAAGATAATGAACACGGGCTCTTTTGAGGGCTAATGAGCTAATATGTACGATCACACATGAAAGCTGAGCTCTTACTCTCGAATTAGGGTCGGTCCAGGGTGGGCTGTGGTAGCAAAGGCTTAGAAAGACCCCTCTCCCTCCTGCCCTCCCATTTCCCTGCAGTTCCGGCCCCCCCTCCTCCGGACCCCTACGTCCCATCCGTGCCTCGTGGAAGAGCTAACAGGTGCTGCCCCCTCACTCCCACCCCCTTCCTTCACTGGGGGCCCTTCTCCAGTCTGAGCTCCCGGGATGAAGCACTCAGCCCAGCCCAAGGCCAGTTTCCATCTGACCTGGAAGGAAATCTTACTTGAGTCCTTTCTCATCCCCAGAGATCCCTTATTATCACCTGTGCATGACTTTCTTTGGGAATTTTATGGGTAAAGAGTTGATAACACCAACTGTCCAGCCCTTTGGATCTCAGTCTACCGGAAAACTGTGGCCGGTGCATCTATTAACACATCATGTGTGCATTCTCCATCAGGAAGAAAGGCAAGATGGAAACCATCACAGGAATAGCTTTCAAAAATTGCAACTGTCTGTTGTTGTTATGGGAAGACCAGTTATTATGTCTCAACCCTTCACGGTCTCTGAGCACATTTAACCAAACTTCAGGGGCTCCTGGGATGACAGGGGCCCCACGGGGACCACACACACCTCCGAGGGCCACCATATACCTTGTCCTGTGCTTTTACTCTTTAGGTACCAAAAGAACCCTCACTAAGAATTGTGTGGCTCCCTTCCCCCGTCCCACCCTCCCTTCTGTGTCCTCCCCACCCCCTTCCCTCCCCCAGGCCCTGCCCCCCTAGGTCCCCCTCCATCTCTGAGGAGTTGCCCCCTCCCTGCCCTGCACACCTCCCACTCCAGCTGAGACACTCAGCCTTTGAGTCTACAACTTCTGGGGCTGAGAGGTCACCAACCCAACCTTCTCCATGGTGAATGAGAAAATTATGTCCCAGAGACTTCAGGGAGCCGAGGGCATGCAGCAGCCGGCACGAGGCTGGGGCCAGAGCCGGGCCTCCCGACTCCAAGGCCATGGTCCTTTGCCGACACGTGGCTCGGTCCCCAGGGACTCCCACCTGCCCCTTGCTGGCTTCCCTGCTTTTGTCACCCTGCCTGGCGTCTGATCTTCTGATTATCCTAAGCCTCACCACCCAGAGACCTTGGCTCTGTCCCTTCACACACCCCAAAGGCACAAAGTTCTTGAGCGACGCTTGAACTCAGCTGCGGGCACGGGAGGGGTTAAAGCTCCCAGCACTTATCGGTGGATAAGAGCTCTGAACAGGGCTGGGCTCCGAGCTTTACCCCTTATTCTTCACTCAGTCCTCACAGCCGTCCTGTGAGGCAGACGAGGAAACAGAGCCTTGGACAGGATAAGGAGGTTTGCCAGGATCACGCCACAGGAAGCAGAAGGGCCGGACTTCAGCCTCCAGACCCACTGGTCCTGGCCCCGCGGTGTCCACAACTCCTGGGAGCCTGTCAGAAATGCCGGCTCTCCTCTGCACCGCAGACCTGCTGAATCGAATCTGAGGGCGAGGGGCTGGCACGCTGTGATTTGATAAGCCCTCGTGTGATTCCCAGGGGCTCAGGCCAGAGCCTAGGGACCGTCGTGCTGGACCACACAGCATCCCTCTGGGGCACTGGACAACCCAGGATCACTGCAATTCGCCGGTTGTGCACAGAGCACAAATCTGTACTGTGCACAGAGCACCCTGCCCTTCCATTTTACAATGAAATCTGGAGGTTTGAGATGCTTTCCAACACGCAAGTAGAAGGTGGAGAGGCCCCGTGTGGGGCAGAAGCTGGGAGCTCTCACACCAAGTAATTCTAATCTTAGGGAGCAGTGCCCCTCCTCCTGGCCCTGGGCTGGGCCTGAAGACAAATAGCTAAGGACCTAAAATAAATGAAAGCCACTCTCTCCAAGTAGATCAGTAGTTTTCTCCTCTAATAAGGATCTTCTCTGCAGACCCGGAATGGCCACTGCCAGTACTTATCTTAGCAAAGCCACCAAGTCCTTTCTGCCCATCTTAAACACTCCAGGTTTTATCCATCATCTGTGCCCTGGGGACCAATGTGCTCCTGCGGGGTGGGGGGGGGTGGGGGGGGGGTGACGTCAGAGCTCCCGGCTGCCCTGAAGATGCCGACAGATGGTGCACTGTTCACGGTGGCATCTGTCACACCATCGCTCTGTTTATACTCCTGCTGCAGAAGACAACAGTGGACGCAGAGGTGTCTCCCCGAGGGACGAGAGAGAAGAGCAGGGAATGTTCATTTCACACGAAAATTCAGGTGAACTCAGAGCTGAGGAGACGCAGTCTCATTTAGTCCACTGGAGGCTGACAGTAGACCCTTTAACAGATGAGCAGCGTTGCAGTGATTCCGTCCCGGCCGCCTTGACCCCATTCTCACACACGGGACAGAGACACCCTCTCCCAGGCCACAGTGAGAACCAGGGGAGACAAATGCTTCAGCAAAACTATTTTAGAAAAGTTTATGCCTGAAATATGCAGCGGAACCCGGTGAAGGCCATTTTTTTGCAAGCTGCTCCGCACATAGTAGGTGCACAATTAAAACAGCGTATTGGCTGCTGTGGTGCCTCCTGTCTCTTTGATCGGCAAGGGCGTCAGCTGCTGCTGTTTGGATCCTGTCTTTATTTTATAACAACCGTCCTAGTCATTCATGTATCCCATTATTTATTCATTCATTATTTATTCCTACGCAGCAGGCATGTGCTAGAAGATGGAAATCCAAAGATGAATGAGAGTCCTCCACCCAACCTCGCCTTCCAGGAACTGATTCTCCAGAGAGGGCGCTGGGCCTGGAACCCCGGCTCTGAGAACAATAGGCATCTCCTTAACTCACGTCTCTCGTTGGACACTGGTGGCGTTGGTGAGGGAGCCGTCAGACTGTGGTGCTGATTTTAAAGCCAAGGCAAAAATGAGGGCTGTCTGATGAAAAGACAACCTCTCCAAATAAGATTTCTTCACCGGCTTTTACACATGGTGAGGACAGAGCTTTGCTTTCTCAGAAAATTCTCTTCCTCTTCCAGAGCCGCTTACTAAGCTGTGGGTCCCTGTGATGCCAAGAGGCGGTGGGGGGGGGGGGGGAGGTGACAAGCACGCTCTGCGGAAGGGGTGACTGGCCCTGCTAACCATCTGGCGGGCTTGCTGCTTCCAAGATAGGCTCCGACAAGGCTCGGAAGTGATGCCACGGCTTCTGCTGAAGCAGATGACGGAGATAAAGGAGCTGTAGACACTCCCGGTGCTGCCTGAGCTGGGAGGGAAGAGGAGGGGCCCGGCCTCTGACTCCCTGGGGGGCCACGTGGATGGGAGGGTGGGAGGCCTCACCTCCTCTCTGCTGTGGCTTCTCTTGGCCACACGGCATCCTCAAGCCCTCGTAAACAATAGGTGACCTCAGGATAAAAGTGCAGGGAAGACAGGCAAGGACCGGGATCCTCGGTCACTTCTCCTCTCCAGAGGCCCACATCTCACAGTCTTGCCGAAGGGCTCCTTAGATGTGGGCGGCCCGTCAGAGCTTAGAAAGCTCAGCCCTCGGAGAACCAGGGCTGCGGCGGGGTCTCACTGTGTGCCCCAAATCGAGGAGAGCTGCATGAAAAGGAAACCTCTCCTAGAAAGGGTGCTGAATCGTAGACTCATCCGGCTAGGTAGTTTGTTTGTTTTTCTCTAAAATTGTGCATCATTATGCCGTCTCTGTTGACATTATTTTGTCTGAGTTAAACACCTGCTAGGCGCCAGGCACTGTTCTGCACCAGGTTCTGGCACCGCATCTCGTGGATTTTTCATTTGGGTGCAGCTGCCTTCGCTCTGCCTTGCTCTCTGGCCCCTCCGCCCTTTCTCAGGCTGCAGCTCATCCCAGACAGTAAAGCACGTGGACTTTGCAGGAGCGTTTGGGGCGTGAGCAGGTGGCATCTGCCGTCCAGGTCACCGGGTCACCGGAACCAGGTTGGCTCTTTCTGCCCGAGCATGTGGCCCAGAGATGCTTATGCACACAGGCCCCTCCCCTTGGCCTCTTGGTTGTGCAGTCCCAGACTTGGTACAGCAGCATCCCTGGGGCAGAACAGATTCAACTGCAATAGAGAAATCTCACAGCAGACCTTTCTGAGCAGCAAAAAATGGAAATTTCCCTTCTCCGGGCGTTGCAGAAATATCATTAATTTTCCTTGCAGCAGTCAGCGCGTGCACAGGAGACCTCACCAGAGCTCTCTCCCTGGACGCGGGACCCTCTCGGGACTGCAGTTTTGATGGTCCCTGAATAAACCGCAGCTGTGTCCTCAGAAGATGAACACAAACAGTGCAATAAACAGAGACTCAGGCTCGGGGGTCCTGAGTGGGAAACGAGCGGGGCTGTAAACAAGACCCCCGTCTTTAAAAAATGTGTTCCCAGAACTAAAAATGCCATCTTTTTCTGGAGAACACCTGCGCTCGGCTGGGCAGGGGCGCTGGAGGGGACATTGCTCATCTGAGCCTCTGGATTGTTCTTGTATGTTGGCGGGAGTTTCCTTCCAGCTCACAGCTGTTTTATAGTCAGGGCATCATCTGCTCTGAAAACCAGCTGAACTGTTTATCTGGAGCTGTCCTCCTGCCATCCCCGCATGAGGAAGGGCGGCGGGGGGAGGGTGGTCACTGCACCCTCTATTTGGAAAAAAGAAAAGGTAACACGTGCTTTAGAGAGGCAGGTTGCGTGGTCTCAAATTCACTCTGTCTGCTCTCCTTGTGAATATGCAGGGAGAGAGGGAAGCTGGGCAAGGCTGGAACCTAACAGGCCCTGATCAGTCATTCCCTGCTTTGCTTTCAGTGTCTTTACTTCCTCCTCTGCCTCGACAGCAAGAAAAAGCTCTTTCTCACTGATTAAGATGCACTAGCCGCCTCTCTGTGGCTGCGTCTAGTAACTGAGTACCAGACGCCCCGTGTCGGGGCTCCACATTTGTGGCAGGAAAAGTCGACGTTGTCAACTTGAGTTTCTGAAGTCCCACAGACATCCTGCAGAAATCCCTTTTCAGACATCGCGACCGCAAACTCCTCTCTCGCCGGCCCTGAGCTGGGGTGAAGGGAACACATTCTCCAAGCCTCAGCACTTTCTCTGACGGGCTTTGCTGCGCACACGCCCCCGGGTGTCAGGACACGCCGTCCAGCCATCCTGGTGAAAAGTGCCAGACGTTTGCCGGGGGTCTCGGCAGAGCCACTCTGAGAAGGGGCCGGTGGGGAAGGAGGCTGTGAGGACTGCCCGCACGGCCTTCCTTTTTTTTCTTTTATGTTGCTTTAACTTTATTTACCTCATATTTTCTTAGCCTTTGACTCTAAGAGATGTACTAATGGGGAAAATACGGATATTCTTTTTTTTATTGAAGCGTAGTTGATTCACAGTGTTGTGCCAGTATCTGCTGTGCAGCAAAGTGACTCAGTTATACACACGTATACCGCATAGCCTTCTACGTACCGTGGGTTAACTGCCTCCCTGGGAGCAAGAGAAACTGACCCCAGGACCTCTGAACGGGAAAGACAGGAGGTCCTAGCAACGGGCTGACGGGGGCCACCACCCTCCCTCGGCCCCACTCCTGGGGCCCCTCCCTCTCACCTGCTCCTCCTATCTCACTTGACCTTCAAGTTCTGCATCTTCCCTGCTCCCACCCAGCCTCTCTTCCTCAGAATTCCTAGATTTTGGCGTCCAAACCAACTATTTGACTCGTATAAACTGCCTTGCAGTGCGATTGTTTTCACTCGATGTAATTTCTCTTCTTTTGAACCAGAGATAAACTCCTCAACCTCAGGGCTGGAATCCTTTTCCTCTCGTCACGTCATTGCTTTGCAAGTATCAGGGACTTCATGGAATTTGTTCATCCTCCATTCAACGCGCATGCCCCACCAGCATTTGAGGCGGAGACACAGACTGTATCCATTTCCAGTGAAAATAAAGCAGCCGTGAGGCTGCAGCCTCGTGCAGGGAGACTGCCTCAGCCTCCAGGAAGGGCCCGCCTCTGTGTGTGATTTCCCCCGTAACCGCCTGAGCCTCCCATTTGCAAAGGGAGGAGATTGCTTCCGACACCCTGCAAAGGTCTCTTATTAAACACTAAACTCTGCCAAAGTTCACTGTTATTTCCTTTGTTGTACGATAAGGGTTCAGTCACCGCAACTTTGCGGTGCTGAAGTCCCATCCGCTCCCACCCTGCCTTCAATGGACGTCTCACCAGTCCCCTTCCCTGGAAGGCCTGCTGACGTGGAGCTGAAATCTTCCTCCTTTTCAATTCCATCCTCGGTTTTTAGTTCTGCTTTTGAAGCCACATATTCAATTGAATCCACCTCTCTCCGGACAACTCTTCAGTTGCTAGGAGACAGGCATCACCAGCCACCCCACTTCCCATCACCTTGTGCGGCCCCGACCTGAAGGCCACCCAGACGCAGGGGCTCCGTGCAGGCGGGCAGGCATCCTTGGTCAGCGCTGGCTGCAGTGCCCCAGATGGGCCGTGCTCCAGGAAGTGTACAGAACAGTGGGGCAGTTATCACGCTTGCAAAGGACACTGTACTCTTATTAGTACAGCTTAAAATTGCACTAGCTTTTTTGGACAGCCATGACCCATTTTTAGCTCCAAATAAACTTGTGGTTTTCTAAAAACTGCCATGCCCTTCTCAGAGAGAAAGCCAAGTTTCCTCCCCAAGTTCTGTTAACAGATATTTTTTTAATCTAATTTAACTTTTTATTGAATCACGTTTACTAACTTCTCCTCATGATTTGTTTTAAAAGGGTGGTTATTGTGTAATAGGAAATTTTCTTTAAGATTATACTTTTGAATATTATGTTACTTGGATAATATTCTAACTTAATAAAATAAAAGAACCATTTTTGGTACTTCCATTTCTAAAAACAAGGTTTTTTCTATGTGGATAAGTGGGAGTTGTGATCTTTGGAACTCTGAATTAAAGAAGAGTCTGTATTCTATTCACCCATCTCTCAGTCTCTAGTGTGCAGATTATTCCAAATATATAGGTCTGCGGTGTTTGGGAAAACTGGGATAATTTGAGCAAGGGAACGCTGAGTAATTAAGTGATGTTGGTGGGAATGATCACTCAGGTGTGTTCTGGTTGCTTAATCGGAAACGAAGTTAATTATGAGATTCACAGATGCAGTTTTGCAGTTATTGGATTCGCAGACATTCTCCAACCCATCTGTACTTTTGGGTACCCTTCTTGTTTGGGGGTTTGTCAGGATTTCAGTGGAAACAAATCATCCGAGGGCTTTATTATTCACCCTGGGCTGGATTTAACCTTGAGAAGTATGCCAAGGCCTTCTTACTCCAGTTTGGTAGTTGAAGTCGTTGGGACCACAGACACAGTGGTGTCGTTCATAAAGAAAAGCCTTGAGGCCTTGGGGGTCTGCGTTGGAGCATCTGGTGGAATTTAGGACCTCGGTGCCAGTGAAATATGGGTAGCATCCAAATACCCAACCATCCAATAATCGGCTTTAAATGTGTTATTCCATAAGCCTGTCATATGTGTTTTTCTTTATAGAAGGTGAAATTCATCTGGAAAAACACCTTTGGAAATATTTGTGAGGTCATGTGGTCTCCCAGATTAGAGCCACCGAAACCAGCCTTTTCTCCGACACCTGTCATTTTAAACTGCGAGGGCTGCATTTGGGATTAGGAAACATCACCCAGCTATTTGTGGAATGCGTGTGTGTGACATTTTGCTTCTTGTTAGCGCCTTTTTAAAAATAAAACATTTTTCTTGTAATGTAACATATATGTGAGATATATATGATACACATATCTTCACTGCAGAAAATCAGAAAAGTAAATAAAAATATAAAAGAGGGACATAATCTCAACATCCTAGCCAACATTCTAGTGTATTTCCTTATTCCTTTTTTTTTTTTTTTTTTTGATTCATAAATATGAATATGTAGGGTAATTTTTAAACAAAAGAAGACATCATTTTGTACACATAATTTTGTAAGCTTCTTTTTTCTCTTAAAATTATAAAGTAAGCAATTCCACACATCATTTACTGTTGTTCAAGTATCTGATCTTCAACGGCTATGTAATTTCCATATATATGCACATATAAATATAAATATATAGTATTTCTCCTAATTTAGCACATTTAGGTGGCTTCAGCTCTTTCGCTGTAATGATGCTGTGATAAATGTCTTTGTGCATACATCTTCGACCATATATCAGATTATTTAGAATAAATTACTAGAAGCAGGAACATTCAGTTTAAAGGAACTCACAGTTTGTAAGGCTCTTGATACATATAAACCAAGTGCTTTTAAGGAAACTTTTCCAGTACAGATTCATTTCAAGAGAGAATGAAAGTGGCCCTCACATCATCCTTTGTAGCACTGAGCCTTATTTTATTTTTCATCTGCCAATTTTATATGAAACAGTAATTTCTAGTTTTAATTTGCACATCTGTGATAACTATTTACAATGAACGTTTCTACGTGCTCTGTATACAGGCTCCTTTTATGAACTGGCTCTTCTTGTCATTTGCATATGTTATGAATTTTATTAACCCTTACCCCCTTTTAAAAGATCTTAATGGTTGCCCTTTTAATGAAAGACTCTGGACTGTGCCTGCTTGTAATGTATTGTTCTTGTAAATTATAAGTTAATTGTGGGTTATGGAGGGTTCAGGCTGGTGATTCTTTCCAAAGCATTCAACTTTCTTTTTGTTCAAGCAATCACTTTCTTTCCTTCTGTACTCATATTTCGCTGGTTTAGATAATGTTCAAGGAAATTATACAGCGTTGATAACAAGTTCTTAACAGATAAGAACAATTTTAAGAAAGGATATAAACAAGATTGGAAACAAAGCCACCTTGCTTGTGGCTTTTTGATTCCACCGGTGGAGTCAGACACACCTTGTACATCAGGGGGACCTTGGAGCCCTCGGCACAAGCTGGTGCACCTGGGTCCAGCCTGTGTGTTTTACAGGGGATGGAGGGTGAGGTCTGATCCAGCCAGCCAGCCTGGAGGATAGAGCTGGGCTGGGGGTCTCCTGCATCTCACATTTGAAGAGGAATTTTACCCCAGGTTTCTCCTCGTTTCTTCTTTCCTCCCTTTAACTCTCTGGTTCACCCCTCGGTGCTAGGAAGGTGATTCACTGACACTCCCTTTATTTTTCTAGCAGCTCTTTGATGCTCTCCTCCCGCAAGACAGCTGCAATTTTGACAGGTATTGGGGAAGTCTCATAAGGACATGCAAAAACTCTGACATCTGGGATAAATAAGTAAGCGAATGAATAAATGGATGAGTTGTCAAATGTTAATCATAAAAACCACAACAATGACCTTCCAAAGACTGATGCTCAGGCTCTAATTAGGGCAGGATTATCCTTCTAGAAGATGGGCATTTTGCTCAGAGACCACTTGACCGTCTGCGGACTGACAGCTGAGGAGATTTCCCCCAGAAAGAGGCCATAAAGCTCTGGCCCTGACACCGAGGCATTTGGGGGTTGGAAGAGGTGACTGGGTGTCTATATTTTGGCTGTAAGGTTAGTAAGTTCGTGCATTTTTGAAATGAAGACTTGGTGATCCAGATATCAATTCATGAACAGAATTAAAAGGAGAAAAAAGTGGAAAACTACGTTGGGTGAAGAGAATAGGGAAAAAGTAATAATTCGGAAGTACTGAAGGAAATACTTCTTGCATTGTAAACTGGGGACATATTTTGAAAACAGGATGCAAAACAAGTCCTTCTCAAGCACTTCCGGCCCCCTGGGTGACCAGGTGGGACAGGCAGCTCCAAGTAGGGAGAGTGGGTGTCTGCACGCAGCCTTACACCACCCCCCATGACACCTACCAAAATGGTTTGCTCGGTGAGAATCCCCCTTTCAGCAGAAGTCAGGGCTGTGGCACCTGCGCTCTGAAGAAAAATGTTGATGGGGAATTTGCCACAGGCAGGCACCTCTCAAAACCTAAGTGTAAAAATGCAACAGAAAGGTTCCAAGCATGAAATCATGACAGTGGGTGTTCTTTGCTTTTACCCAAGCACATTTTATTGGCCTCTGGAATCTTGCTTCCCTACACTTGCTGCTTCCCTCTAGTTTCCTGCTAATGTAAAAAAACGATGTCACTTATACGTGGAGGCATCAGACAGACACCAGACCGGTTCCTGCCAATGGACTGAGCAGAAGAGAGGTGTGTCACCTCTAGGCCAACTTGGGGGGGGTCTCTCCCTCGCTCTTTCTCCCCATCTTCCCGTGCCCATCAAGGCCCAGGGCTGCTGGAAGCTTCATGCTAAAGATGGCAGGGTCTCCATCAGCCTGACTGTCTGAAGGACCACATGGACCCAGCCTCCACACTGGGCCTTACACTATGAGGAGACAGACTTGTGTCGGGTTTAGTCACCGAGATTCAGGTCTGACCTGTCACAGCGGCCGGTGTCACTGTAATACGCGAGCATCCCCCCTTCTCAGAAGCTTTTAGCCTCTGCACACATGGCAGCCATCTCAGCAAGAGATGTGCCCCTGCACTGCCTCCCTGAATACAGGGCTGCACCATCCCTCTGCAGAGATGGGGGAAGACCCACCCGGGGGTCTTGCTGCCCCAAGTGTGGTCCACAGACCAGCGGCATCAACACGAGCCTCTCTGAGAGCCCCCATGTCAATGCCCTCGCCTTGTCAGTCATTGGTTAAGAGTGGGCGCCACGGGGCAGCCCTCCCAGCAGGGGCTTTGGGAGGCTTTGGGAGCCAGTCGAGGGGACAAGGGCGGAGCGATCAGTGTCTCCTACAGACGACGGTTTAAGGAAAGGCAGAATCATGACTCAGCACTCTCCAGACATTCCAGGGCTGGCTTATGATATGATGCCTTCGCTTACCCATTCATTCACTCATTCATTCATTCCTGATGGCTCTACCACCCCACCACCTTCCCTGCTTGCTGTCACTTCTATTCACCCAAAGCCCTAGTTGGGGGATAAAAAAGAGAGAAATATTTGTCACCTTCAACATCTCCTTGAAAGACTGTCATCACAGACTCAGAGACCACGCTGTCACTTGGCTCTTCCCACCCAGGCCAGCAGGGAAGGGGGAGGAAAGCGCGTGGGGACAGCCCCAGGGGCCTTGCTGAGCTGCCCCACGAGCGGAGGACCGGCCGGTACCGCCCACCCCAGCCCCTCCACCACCACACCCACCATCCCTGGGCAGCTGCCGTGCAATCAGGTCGCGCCATGCACCACGCTGATCTCTCTAGCTGTACCCTCCAAGCCAGGACTGGCCATCAGAAAACCCACAGGAGCTGTGGGACCTGCTGGGAGGTGCTGGCCCCTGTGCCTGGCTTGGCATTTGGTGCTAAGATCACCGAGAACAGTTTTGTGGATGTATTTACACCTGGGCTGTGCTGAGCCTCCCAGGCTGCAAACAGGCTCCGCTTTGCTGTGTTCTCCGCTCTGGATTATACTCCTCGGGTATGATTTTAAAGAGTCTGTGTTTTCACATGAAGAGAAAAAAGGGGAGATGAGCTACGTCTCCATATGCCCTCATTTAAACCTTTGTGCTGCCTCGTGACGATGTATCAAGCTGTACAGTCACGACGTGCAGTGGTCTGTATTTGTTATACTTCAATAAAATGCTGAAAAAATAAACAGCAGGTCACATTTTACCTCCAGAGCGTCGCCAGCATCCATGAAAATCTTGTTTGTTCCCGTCTTGCACTTTAGCTGGAACCCCTGTGTCAACAGGCACACAGGCGGCTGCCGTTCACCTGCCCCAAGTTCAGACCCCAGCCCCTCGTTTGCCCGGTAGCCACAGCACTGGGTGGAGCCAGAGTCAACCCCATGGGGAGCAGAGATGAGGTCACAGAGAAAGGGGACAAACCCAGAGGAGTGAAAGGAAAATACTGTCCGTTTTAGAAGAATATGAATCTCAGGCATCACGAGCTTGAGTCTGAAAACAAAGCATCAGGCACTCAATTATTTATGGCATATTTCTAGCTCGCCAGGAATATTTTGTGGTTATAAGCAGAGCTAGCTGAACCCTATAACTCTGTCTGTTTGCGTGACCCACACGGTCTGAGATAGAATTCTGGAGGAAGGTTCTGGTGCTGAATAAGCAGACGCAGGAGGTCACTGTACCTTTCTGCACCCTGGCCTCCGTGAGTGGAACTCCCCCAAACTCCCCAAGTCTGACTTAAATGATGTTTCGGAGATGGGGTTCCAGGCCTCTTCTCACCCTACGTAGCATGTAACTGTAACTCCTTTCCGTTCTAAAATTCTCTCGTGTGTGAAAGCTTTTTGGAGAAGAGATGCTAAAGAAAAACGAAGAACCAGGTCAAAAGCATTTTGAATGTTTCCTTCAGTTGGTAGAGTCAAAGCTATGAACCGTGCAAGGCTGTTTTCAGAAGCCGCCCCCTTCTATTCCCGGGACATGTGCAGGGGGTTAAATGTGTGGAACCAGCATTCTTTGCTCTCCCCTGACACTCTCGTCCCTCGGCTCAATGAATGGCTTTTCCAAGACTGATACTTACTAATAGGAGACTAGCCCTGATTCTGACCTCAGTGATGATTTCTGTCTCCAAGGGGTTATGACTTTGTAATTAAGAGGCTTCCAATGTGCTTCTGCAGTCTTCCAGCTCTACTTTAACAGACATTTACCAAGAGCACCCAGAAGGCTTGCAATTTAACCCAAAAAATGTGAATTAAATCACACACCAATCCAAGGCCCAATAGGTTACATGCTTTAAATTCAAACTATTTCAATAAAAATTGCGTTTTCTGGTGATAGAGGATATTTAGAGAGGCATAAAGGTGAGAAGAAATAAATGAACATCGTTCATAATCCCAATACTTAGAGGTAATGACTACGTTTTGTGTGTGTGTATGTACACACATAAAATTCTATTGAACGTAATTCCGTATTTTGCCTTTTTCAATTGATATTATATTGCATCTTTTCATACCATCACGTAGCCTTTAAAATTATGCATTACTTAAAATTCACAGAAAGGTAGGAAGAACATCCTTGCAACCAACTCCCAGCCAAAGAAATGAAATATTCTATAATATAAATTTTTAAATGACATGGGAAAATAACAACATGTTATCTGAAAACAGCAAATTGCCAAGCAGTTTATATAGTATGATTCCAATCCTGGAAAAAATAATATTTTATGTGTACAGAAAAAAATAGAAGGATACTACCAGGTGATGGAATAAGTGATTTTGGGGGATGTGCTTTTCTATATTTGTCAAATTGTTTATAATTAACTTTACTTTTCTAGTCAAAGAAAAAATGAAATGAAATATTCTAACACAGCTGAATCTCCCCGTGCACCCACGCCTCCCAGTTCTCACTCAGTTCCTCCCACTAAGAGGAAACCTTCCTTCAGATTTTGGTGATTACTTAAGGAATGTAAGTAATCACATTTATTTGCTGATTACAAATAAATTTTGGTGATTAGTTACTGAAATAAATGATGTCTTGTTTTTACACATTTTTCTTTATTTTGCTTTTTGTTCCCCATTACTTCTGGGAGGTGATGTTTTGTCTGGACCTTCCCGCTTATGGACTTGTGTCACCCTAGGCCACCCACCCCCTGCTACGTGGTACCCACCGCCCAAAGGCGCCACCACACCCGCCGTCCTGCTGATGGACAGAAGTGCCCCACGTTCCCCTTTATCTCCAGTTTCACCTTCCGAGGTTTCAGTTAGCCTTGGTCAACCACCATCTGAAATGTTTAAATGGAAAATTCCAGAAATAAGCAATTTGTAAAGTTTAAGTTGTGCACCATTCTGAGTAGTGTGATGAAATCTCGGGCCATCCCACTCTGTCCTGATGGGACACAAATCATCCCTTTGTCCCGCCTATTGGTCACCTAGGAGGCATCTCTGTTAGCTGATCAGCTGTCACAGTATTGCGAGGCTTGTGTTCAGGTAACCCTTATTTTCCTTAATAATGACCCCAAAGGGCAAGAGTAGTGGTGCTGGCAATTCGGATACCCCAGAGAGAAGCAGCAAAGTGCTTCAAGTGCAAAGCTGAAAGTTCTCAACTGAATAAGGAAGGGAAAAATCGTATCCTAAGGTTGCTAAGATTTACTATTAAGATCAAGTAAGAATGAATCTTCGATTCGTGAAATAGTGAAGAAGGATGAGAAATCTGTGTTGGTTTTGCTGTCGTACCTGAAACTGAAAAAGTTACGGCCACAGTGCGTGATAAGTGCTCAGTTAAGACGGAAAAGGCATTAACTTTGTACAATAAGATATTTTGAGAAAGAGAGAGAGCACATCCACATAACCTTTATTACAGTATATTGTTATAATTGTTCTCTTTTATTAGTTACTGCTGTTGATCTCTTACTGTACCTAATTTGTAAATTAAATTTTATCAGAGGTATGTATAGGAGAAAACATAGTGTATGTAGTGTTTGGTACTACCAGGCCTCCATCAGGGGCCTTGGACCATATCCACCCCACGGATAAGTGGGAACGATGTCTTGCCAAATTCATCTCCAAAGTGGTTGTCACAGCTTTATTTCTACAAGCAGTGCATAGAATTCACATAGTTTCACATTGGAGCTGCCAGACATTTGGATTTTTACCAGTCTGATGAATGCAACATAATATATCACTGTGGTTTCATTATCTTGCCCATTGTTCCAAAACACGAGTTTTAATAGATGCACCACACGATTTCATCCTAAGGAGAGACCAGAATTTATTCACTTTTCCCTTATTATTGGACGTACAGCGTGTTCCCAATTTTTCACTATGTAAACAATGCTTCATTGAATATCCTTGTGCGTAACTCTTTAACTAAAATGGCTGTTGCCATTCCTTAGGATAAATTTATGAAAATGTACATGATTCAAAGTGCTGACACGTGTTGCCAAATTTCCCATCAGGAGAACATGCCTGCTTACTACCAAGTGGCAGCTTCTAAGCGTGCCTCTTTGCTTGCCCCTCTATAAACACTAGCTAAATACTATTTAACAAATGATATTTATCAGTTTAACGGGTGAACAATTGTAACTTGTTTAAATTTGCATGTTACTTTCTTACTGGTGAGTTTGATCTTGTATCTTATAGGTTTATTGATTACTTCTTATTTGGTCAATTATTAACATGTTCTCATTACCTATTTTCATATTGAATGCCTACGGAATAAGATAACTTGAAATTTGAAAATACTGTAATTTAAAACAAATTTTCTATCCATACAGATGCAGAAAAAAAAATTCCCGTAAGCAAACGAGGTCTTTTGTAAAATGGTGTCTGTCCAGAACGGAGCATTAATGATCAAGTCACCTGGTACCACCAGGAGATAATTACATGGATTCAGACTTTTTCACTCGTGGACTCAGGTTTTGATTTTAGTTTGAGCCAAGCCATTTGATAAAGTTTCTTAATAATGATAAGCCTGTCAGTAAGTTTAATATTGAAGATAAATAAAATATTTTAAAAGAATATTTTCTATAAATCCAGGGTGCATGTTTAGGTGAGAGAAATCTCATAGGACCAGACAGCTCCTTCCAGGGTATGTGCTCACACACAACCTCATGGCCAACTTCATAATTAAAAGTGGCCATAGATGAGAACATAATTCAGGGCTGAGGCAATTTTCTATGAGGACACAGAGCTGTAAGAAAGAAGCTCACCCCAGCTAAGAGGGAAATCATAAGAGAAGCTGGTGATGGGCCTCATTTGCAAGGGAAATGCAGCATTTGTATGAGCTGAGCTGATTGCTTTCCTTAAATGGGAAAAGACTGGTGTCTCTCTAACCTGCCAGGAAGGCTCTTGATGTCTCTTTCAGGATTGCCTGTCTCCCAATCTTTTCTCCCCTCCCTACACTGGGATGAGAAGCTCAAGACGTTAGTATGGCACACAATTAAATGGCACTCAATTCATAAATAGGCAAGAATTGTGAGAAAATGGCTAGTTGGAAGTGAAATGAAATCGCCATCGATCTGAGAGAAGTGTAGCGTAGAGATTAAGTCCAGAGACCAATCACCTAAACATGTATACAGCCTACTCTTGTTATGCACAGTAGTTTCTATCTAGAAAGTCGCCCCAAACACTGAATTAGTGAGAGTTGAACCACTGCTCCCAGGAGAAAGACAAGATTCTGTTCCTGGGAGCGTCTGGTCACCTGATCGATACATAACCTTGTTTCTTGTGTGTTTCTGTTTAAAGACACCTTATTTAATGTATATTGTTGATCGACTGACATTGAACTCACAGTCAACAGCACCATAACTCATGCCTAAACAAAGCTCATTCAACACACACATTTTCTCCATCAGGTACATCACAACCTACTTGTTCCTGGGACTTCAGCATAACAAACAAGGGCCATTTTAAACCTGAAGTCACCAACAAAAAGCACAAAAGTGCAAGATGTTTAGTGGTACTAAGTAGGCTGGAAAAAGGACACTTGTTTCCGGTCTTGGAGCCGAGCCAAGAAGACAGAGCATCACCCCGGGCCACCCCAGCTGGAATCGTGTGCGCTGGGCAACACAAACTTGCCCCCTGTTCACGTCCGTGAAGGACACGGAAGCACCAGGAGTTCTGATCTGGTGGTTGCAGACACGTTCTAGCGAACAGACGAATTCCTGAATCCGGATCCATGAACAATGAGACCCAGTGTGTTTCAAATGCTCCGCTCCAGCGTTGCCTTTTTTCTAGGCACCAGGGTGAAGCGAAGCTTTGCCCGCTGTGGTAGACTTGTGTTGTTTCATCCTCGTTCCTTCTTTTCTTCTGATAACATCCCTTAGTTTTTCTTGAGAAACTCCCCCTTCCTCCACAGTGAGCATTCTTGGTGGTGTTTCAATCAATGATCCTGTTCTCTTAGGACCAAGGGATGGACGTGCCACCTGAGCCAGACCAACAAGAATCTCCTCTCTGGGGACGTGATTCTTGACTTGAGTGACTCATGGAAATGGTTGAAGCTGATTTGCCTGGACAGCGGCACCTGCAGGAGATGGTCCTCTTGTTCCCACGCTCTAGATCCCCACGTTGCTCTGAGTTATGTCCTTGCAGCTTCTTCCCCGATTATCAGCTACCTCCCGTCTTTCCATTGGATTTCTTTTCTGCTTGAAATAGCCAGAGTGAGTTTCTATTGGTTCTAACCAAAGGACCTTGACTGATACTCATCCTAAAAATACGGGAGGGCAGGCACCGGGTCCATCTTGGCTCCTCCTTCCCAACCATGGTGATTCCTGTTCATGGATAAGGATAGAAGCTGGGTCCTGGTATCTGCACATTTTAAGGCCTTCACATGAAATTGTGGGTCATTTCCATACATTTTTAGTGCATGTGTTTGGCATTTGTTTTTTTCTTTTGAACCATATCATACTAATTGTTGGAAAAGGACATATAAACTTGCACATCAGGGACTTCCCTGGTGACGCAGTGGTTAGGACTCTGAACTCCCAATGCAGGGGGCCCGGGTTCAATCCCTGGTCAGGGAACTAGATCCCACATGCATGCTGCAGCTAAGAGTTCACATACCACAACTAAGGAGGCCACCTGCTGCAACTAAGACCCGGTGCAACCAAATAATAATAATAAAAAAAAAGATAAATAAATAAATATTAAAAAAAAAAAAACATGCACATCAGTCTGGCCACCTTCAGCTTTATTTGTTGGCAGTTAAACTTCAACAGCTTCAGGGAGCCTGACCTCAGGTCTCTATCGGTGGTGGGAATAGAAGGTTCTGGAAAGCAGGAACCACTGTCCTCTTCTTTCCTGATGTCCGAGCTCCAGTGAATAAAGTAAGGCCTCTATTATTACTTCTCATTCAAATGAAAGATGAGACTCTCAACAGATCCGAAATTTCTTTAGTTAAATAATTGGCCTTATTGTTAAAATGGAAAGTTGAGTTCGTGTTATACAAGGGTACTCCCAGATATTTTTATTTGAAAAGTGACAACAGAATTAACCTAACTACTTTGAAGGCAGCTGTTCTAAGAATCCTAGTGAGTTCATCTCTTCAATAAGCATCTAACAAACACCTGCTGTGCTGTAGGAACAGACAGCCATTCTGTGGTTCAGGAACATTGGCTGAGCCTTCAGGGAACGATCGCTGACCCTCTGGGACCTCTCATTCTGGTGGAAGAGGTTTACGTATAAACAAACGACAGTAAAATACCCTCCGTTCGTGTTTATTTTGTAGACCTTAGCTACTCAGAGTACACCTTCTTCCGTGCTATTCACACCTGAGTTTCCATTATTTTACATTAAAAGTGAAGGAGGCCTTTCTTCTTTACAGTCAAATAACAAATCCCTTGTCCTAAACACTGGATCTTTTTTGTTTCTGCGTGGGGAGATGGTAATGTAAGCTGCCGGATGGTTCCTAATCCTTTATTTGAATAACAGTCAAATAGCAAAAAGCGCTTACTGACTACTGACGCCACACGCGGTGTGTATGTGAATCGTTGGGTTCAGTTTGCATTTTCTGCAGGAGTTTTTCAGGTTCCAAGGCAAGACGGCCTGTGCTGGGATCTGGTGAGCCCTGAGTCTGTTAACCTCTACAGGGCCTCATCCTGGCCTGTCCAGAGCGGGACGGAGGAGTTCTCTGGACTCACAAATTACAGACTCTCCGAGAAGAGCAGGGGGGTAGGTTCATCCCCACGGAGGGGCTGGGACAGAACCGAAAATAAGCCTCATGCGTGCTGGGGCCTCATGAGCGTGAGTTCTTGTCTGTAAACTAGGAAGAGCAACCCGGGGGCACAGGGCTGGGGAAGGGACTGAATGGGTGGGCGTGCGGGGCAGGCGCCTGGGCGATGACAAAGCGACAAGTGCCCACCTCCTTCTCCAGCTGTCGCCTTCAAATTCAGGCAGTGTGGTTGGTTTTAACTTTTCTTCTCTTGGACATTAAATGTGCTGCCCAGAGAAGGCAACGCTAACCTGAGGGAAAGCAGGTCGAATGGTGGCAGTTTGAGTGCAGAGCTACAGGGTGGCAGGGACACTGGGCGGGGACATGTGGCTGAGACCGGAGGATGTCCTGGGCGGCTGGCTCAGCACCACACACAGTGCACAACCTCGGCCTTCCGGCCCCTGGGGGCGTCCTTCAGGCTGAACAAGGACGGGCCTGTCCCCCTCGGGAAAAGCAAGGGCAGGCACTGCAGGTGGAAGCCAGTGGGGCATCCTACTGGGAGACAGGGCTCGAGGCAACCCAACAAAAATCCACCCATGGGAAGATGCACTTTCATCCCTTCCTATTCTGGACAGATGCTTCCCCAGCTCCTCCGTGCACAGCAGCCCTGCCCCGGCCTGCCCTCTGGCAGGCCCTCCGTTTCAACCCAGACTCTCAGAACAGCCCTCTCCTGGCCCTCGGCCTTGGTTTTCCCAATCAGGCTGTGAGGCTAGGCTCACCACCCCTCAGGGCTCCAGTGCTTTTCGACCCGTGGGCTTTAGATTGTGTCTAAGGATGGAGCTCTCCATGAGGGCGTTCCTGAGCCCCTTCCTGACTCCCATGGGTGAGTACCGTGAACGGAAGGCCGCCCAGCCTCAGAAGAAGGTCTCTGCTCCCGTGCACAGGAGTGCGTGGGCCAGAATCAGCACGTCTTCATCACCCTCAGTCACCGCCCCGGGCTCCTTGCCCACTAATCACCGCCCACTCCAGCCCGAGTGCCCACCAGGGATCTGGCAGCCCCCCTGCATTCCCATCCTGTCAGGCAGGTGGGCTCCCCATAAACCTGTGCGTGTGTACGTGTGTGTCTATTCTGAGAAGGCAGAATAACACCCTGCCCGCCCCCAAAGATACCCACGTCCTAATTCCCTGTGAGTTTGTACCTTATGTGGCATAAGGAGCCTTGCATGATTCACCTAAAGACACTGAGGTGAGGGGACAATCCTGCTTGAGCCCAACATAATCGCACGAGTCCCGAGAAGGGAAAGGAGGTGGAAGTCAGAGTCAGAGGGGGACATGTCGAGGGAAGGACACAGCCAGAGCTCGGCCTCGGCCACCTGTCACTGGCTGTGCCGGTGGAGGAGGGGCCATGAACCAAGCAGGCATGTGGCCTCTGAAAGCTGGAAAAGGTAGGGGATGGGTTCTCCCTTGGAGCCTCTGGGAGAAAGTGCCCACACCCTGCTCTTAGCCCGTGAGACCCACGCAGACTGCTCACCTGTGGACTGCAGGGGAGCAATGAGGTGTGTTGTTCCAAACCTCCAAGTTTGGGGTCACTTGATATAGCAGCTATAGTAGAAACCAACACACCCCTCCAAAGTGACGTTAATAACATCCACTCAATAAGGAGATTTTCCTTTTTTCAAATAGCTATGGCTTCAGACAATTTTTGTCTTAATCCCCAAGCCCAAGCAGCTCAAATGTAGCCTATCTGTTCCCAGAACACCTTTTTAAAGATGACGTCAACACAAAGGTGGAGTAGGGGACGTGCTTCAGGCCACGCGGTTTGTTAGATGCCACAGCAGCTCCAGAAGTCAGGCCTGTGGGGTCTGTGAGACCGTGTTTCTGGGAAAAGGTGGGCTCAGCCCTCTCTGTGCATTTTATCCCGTGGCTTCTGTGGCATCTGTTCTGTTTTGGCTGTAACCGTCTGACACACATACAGACACACACGCACACCCTAAAAATGAAGGGGAGCAGAAGCTTTCTTTAACGTTGCCCCTCAATTTAAATCACCTTCCTAAGCAGAACAGTGTCTAAATGGTCTGAGTTTCAGTCTAATGCAGTTAAAAATCATTTACTGAATGATGTATCATGTGACCCTGTAAATATTGTACAAAGATGGACAGGATCACCTCTGCCCTGAGTAGGTCAGCCAGGTGGTTGGAGAGGAGGGGAGAGGATTATCTCAGTTCTGTTCCGAAGGTGCTCAGAGGACAGTGGTCCGCCCCCTGGGACCAGGGCTCTGTCCCCGCCTCCCTGAAGCTCCGCTTTCGGCCTCAGACGCTCACCGTCTCCTCTTTGTGGGTGTCCCCTTTCTCCTGGCCCCGAACGGGGTGCGCCCCGGGTGTGACCTTCACCGATCGCTCCAGTTCTTCTCTCTCAGAGGTGCCTGCCCTCCCCGTCCACTCCAGACCCAGCCCTGCCAAGCCCTAGCCTCCTGCTCTGCGCCGACACTCCCCTGGGTTGGCTGGATGCCTAAGCCTGGCCCTGGCCTCGTCTTGCCCACACGGACACACCACCTGCACCCCGTCCCCGTCGGGGGCTCTGTCCCTTCCTGTGAGTTCTCTTGGAACCACTGCCCCTCACCTCAGTTCGGTCCTAAGTCCGCTGCTCTGTTGTTCATTTTCATTTTCCTCTTACTTCTTAGGTGCTTGCCCATTGGGCCAGACACGGTGGTCCCTCCTCTCCTGTAATTCCTACAGCCTATGAAATGGGTGCACCATCTCCACTTTGGAGAGGAAGAGACTGAATCTAAGAACTCAAGTCCACAGGCTGGTAAGAGCCAGACTGGGACTTCCCTGGTGGTGCAGTGGTTAAGAATCTACCTGTCACGCAGTGGTTAGGAGTCTGCCTGCCAACACAGGGGACTCGGGTTTGATCCCCGGTCCGGAAAGATCCCACATGCCGCGGAGCAACTAAGCCCGTGCGCCACAACTACTGAGCCCGTGTGCCACAACTACTGAAGCCCATTCGCCTAGGGCCTGTGCTCCACAACAAGAGAAGCCACCGCAGTGAGAAGCCCACACACCGCAACGAAGAGTAGCCCCCGCTCACCGCAACTAGAGAAAGCCAACATGCAGCAACGAAGACACAATGCAGCCAAAAATAACTAAATAAAATAAATTAATTATTAGGAAAAAAAAGAGCCAGCCTGGGTCTGTCTGGCTTGTCTTCTGTGTGGATTAGGGTTTTAATTTTTTATATTTGACATCTCAGGACCTCTCGGACCTGGGGAGGGGCTGCCCCTCCCAGGCTTAGTTATTTCCTAGAGAAGCAAACATTTGACGTGCAACCAAACAGCCTGGAGGCCACCATCCAACTGCCTCCTCTCACCCCAGGCCAACGTGTCCCCGGCCTTGAAGCCCCCCAGGGTCCCAGATAACCAGGGACCACCCCTGCGGCCCAGAGCCCGCTGACATTATTCAGACTCTGCAATCCTGAGCTTATGCAGCCTGCCTACCCTGCCTCACCCAATTCTTACCAGCAAAACCACAACAAAGGCTCTGGCCCGTGCCCTCCCCCGGCTTTTCCACCTCCAGCCCCCCGTCCCCGTGCTTCCCCCTGGGCCCTGTGTGGTCCCCACCCCCTTGGGAACTGTGACAAATAGGTCTTCTTCCGGTGGTGTGTCCTGTCTCTCTTCTCACCTCGCCTGCTTAGAAGAAAACGCTGGGTACCTTTAAAACAACTTCCTGTTTCCCCTCCTTCTCCTGGCGATTCCCCTTACTCCTCCTTCTGGTAGCGCCTTCATTTCAGGGCACGGTCAGGAGCTTCTCGCCTTAACTAGAATCACCTTGGGAACCTTGAACGCAGCCACGCCCCCCTCACCTGCCCTGCAATGCTGAGTTAGTTGCTCTGGGGGGGCCGTGTAGATTCTCCACGTGGACGGACGTCAGCATCACCTGAAGGGCTGCTAAAGCACAGGTCGCCCAAGACCAGGCAGCTTCTGTTAGTGATTCTCCTCGTTCATTTTACATTTCTATATTGCTTATTCCTTTCCTAGAATGCTACCGGTGTCTCTGAAAGGAGAGGAGATAAAAAGTGTGGGTTCAACCTGCCATCTCAGCCCAAATAGCTCTTTCCATCTCAAATGTCAAATGTCTTCAAATTTAACTCAGGTTATGTTTCATGTCGTGGCCTTGTTGGCCAGAGAGAAGTCTGGTTTCGCCCTTCTAATCTCTTGTCTTTGGCTGTGGAAGGTGTGTTTGTGACCGAGGCGCTTAGGGGAAGGCCGTGCTGTACACGGTGGGTGTCACGGGTCCAGATCCCTGGAGACAGACCCCGAGACTCAGATTCCGTGGGCAGCTCCGTGGGGAGCAATGTCCGTGAGGAGTGAGGGTGGGACAGGGCAGAGCGGATGCTGCAGCAGAGGCCTCAGTCACCCCTCAGGGAGCTCAGGGGCGGGGAGGCACTTTGGAGACTTTCCAAACCCAGGTGAGGGACCAGGACTGCCTGGCACCCCACGCTGAGCACCTCAGGTGTGGACTCTCGCTGGGAAGGTGCAGGACCGCGACTGAGGGTGGGTCCCAGGGTGCGAGCGGTCAGCAGCCCCCAGTGGGTCTGCGGGCCTCGGCCTCACTTGTCACTCCCGGGACCTGGGGCAGACGGGCCTCAGAGGACTGCCGTGACCATGTCCTCGCATGAAGGCATGCCCACAGCAGGGCTACCAGGCAGCAGGAGGAAAGGCCAACGTGGATTCTGGACCTGGCTGCACTCAGTAATCTCCTTGCGTGAACAGCACCGGACATGGAAAGGCCTGGATCCCTCCTCCAAGGGGCAGAAGAAACCATCTCGACGTGGATGCTGTGATTGGCTGAGTTAAAGGTGAAGACCTGCAAACTGAAATTGTAAAACTCCAAGGTGGTCTGAGCCTCGCTGTGGGTTGAATTGGGTCTCCCCAAAATTCATGTGTTACAACGCTAATTCCCAGTGGGGTGATAGTTGGAGATGGAGCCTCTGAGAGGTAACTGGAGTTGGATGAAGTCGCAGGGGTGTGGCCCCCATGATGGGATTAGCTCCCTTACAGGAAGAGACGGCACAGAGCTCGCTGTCTCCCTCTCTCTGCCACATGAGGACACAGCCAACAGTCCTGTGCAAACCAGGAAGAGAGCTCTCACTAGAAACAAAACCCGCCAGCACCTTGATCTGGGACTCAGCCTCCAGAACTGTGAGAAATCATGGTCTGTAGTTTAAGCCATCTGGTCTGCGGTATTTTGTTACATCAGTCTAAGCGAAGACGAGCCTTAAAGAAAATGCAATCCAAATGGTACCTTGGTGTCTGCTGGGCTTGCAGCAGTTAAAGCAGGGAGGACGTAAACTTTTACACTGTTGTAGGATGGCCCCTGAAGATATCAGCCTGATATGATGTGAAGCCAAAGCCCAGAAACTTCAGGGGGATGAAGCAGCAAAGCCCACCTACCTGGCATATTTCTCTGTGATCAGTGAGGATGCCGTGAGGATGTTTTTTGCTGCCCCTTGGGAATAGTATGGACATGGAAATGATCTAGATGCTGATCAAGAGGTGAAAGGTCTGCCACGTGACCCAGATGGCAAACAAGCCCAGACACACCCCAAGGTAGATTCCAGCCTGGACAGTGGGAAGCCTGACCCCCCCCCCCCCCCCCCCCCCCCCGCCCAGCAGTTTTCTTAAATGGGCTGCTGGGGACTTCCCTGGTGGCGCCGTAAATGGGCTGCTGGGGACTTCCCTGGTGGCGCCGTGGTTAAGAATCCGCCTGTCAGTGCAGGGGACACGGGTTCACGCCCTGGTCCGGGAAGATCCCACATGCCACAGAGCAACTGAGCCTGTGTACCACAACTACTGAGCCTGTGCTCTAGAGCCCGTGAGCCACAACTACTGAAGCCTGCGCGCCTAGAGCCCGAGCTCCACAACAAGAGAAGCCACCGCCATGAGAAGCCCTTGCACTGCAATGAAGAGTAGCCCCCGCTCGCCACAGCTAGGGAAAGCCCGCGCGCAACAACGAAGACCCAACGCAGCCAAAAATAAATAAATAAATAAAAACAAAAAAACCGGGCTGCTGCAGTTTTGTGACTGTAAACGGTGGAAGGGCTTGGCTGTAAGGCAATCTTTCCAGACAAGTTCAGAACAGAGTGGAAGACACGTGAGCTGTTGTTTTCTTCGTTTTTCTGAAAGCGTATTTTGTGGGTCCAGGGTAGACACAGCATAAGCAGAAAATGCAAGGCATACCCAGCAGGGGCTGAGTCAGCTCAGCTCGGGAGGAAGGGGCGAGCTCCCTGCAGCAAGGAGGAAGCAAGAGCAGGGCTGCGGTCTAGAGGGTCAAGAAGGCGAAGCGGTGCCTTCTTCAAAGGACAGCGATTGCAGTTTTTTTCATTTTCATTGGAGTGTAGTTGATTTACAATGCTGTGTTAGTTTCAAGTGTAAAAAAAAAAAAGTGCATTGATTGTGGACGTTTAAGACACAAACCCAGTGTAGAGGATAATAGGGGGCCCCCTGTGCGTGCGCCACCCACCTTTAAACGTAAGTCACCTCCAGCAGTGGCATCTGCCTCCCTCTGACCAGTCTTCCCCAGGAAGCCGCCCGTCTAGACCTCAGTGCTGGTCACACGCAGGCGTCGCTTTGCTTTTTGACGTGTTTTTCCTTCTGGGCACAAACATGTAACGGGGAGGCGATGGGGAGCAATGCCGCGGCGTTGTTGAGGATTTGGCCTAGGGCAGGGCTGGGCCAGAGAGGAGCAACCAGGAGACCAGAGGCAGGAGAGCGCTCGGAGGGCATTTGCCACTCGGCCACTCCTGGGGCTCCTTCTGGCCCCTTTCGTCCCCCACCAACTTTAGCCCCCCCAAGCCCAGGCCTCTCCTGCAGTGTGGAGGGGAGCAGGGCAGGGCCTGGGCTGGGGTCTCCCCAGGCTGTTTAGCAGATATGGGGCTTCCCGTAAGGCACCCCACATGGGCTTTGGGGTTTGTTGAGTAGATAACCTGACATTCACAGACTGGAGACCTGGTCCAAACACAGGCTGTCCGCCCTTCCTGGACATTGGCCCGCATCCCTGGCCAACGCTCTCAGCCCAGCCGTCCCCACGTGGGAATATATACTGGCAGGTAAGGATCCTGTCCAAGGAGCCTCGCGTGGGTTTCCTAGGTTGTGAAGTGCCTCTGCCCGACATTATGACTAACCTGCGCGCTCTTTCCCATCTGTAAGCGGCACTGTTGCCCTGACGGCTTTGAAAGGCCAGGAACTGAGACAAGAATGTGGGTCCAGGGACTTCCCTGGTGGCGCAGTGGATAAGACTCCGCACTCCCAATGCAAGGGGCCTGGGTTCGATCCCGGGTCAGGGAACTAGATCCCCAATGCGTGCCCTCCTGCCTCAACTAAGACCTGGTGCAACCAAATAAATAAATATGAAAAAAAAAAAAATGTGGGTTCAGTCCGTGGGTGAAAGAAAGGGAGTCACCAAGGTAGGTGACATGGGGCCCTGGCCAGTGGCCCCCCCCACCCTTCCCACTCCCACGTGTGACCTTTCCACGCAGTTTGTGGCGTCAGGTTAAGAGTCCCCGTGGGCGGGTGCTGTGCCTCATTAGCAGGTGCCGGTGCAGGTGTGTAGGAGGCCCTCGGAAAATGCCTGTGGAATTAATGACAGAGCGTATCAGAGAGAACAGTGGGTTCTCAGGCCTGGAACTGGGGCTTTCAAGGCCAGATGGAGAGTCTGCGACATGTCAGGACGATTAACAACGGTGGTGATGTAAGAAAGGATGCTGAGCGGGTTAGACCAGCCAGGGACCCCCAGTTCAGCAGTGTGAGCAGTTATTAAACACTAGCATCGGGCAGCTGTGTTGTCAGGCCCCAGAACAGAAGCAGCAAAATGCGGACCCTCTTCATAGAAAGCACAGCCCAGCCTTCCTGCCCACGTCCAAGGGCAAGGCTGTCACGGCCTGAAGGTTGACCTAGAAATCTGGCTCTGAGATGCCTTGCTCACCGCTGGGAGAGAGTTATGTTAAGTTTATATATTTGCAAATAATATGGGAAGATGTAAACCATGATTTGTGACGTCTCAGTGTTTGGATTATACAACCCCTGCAGGGTCCTGAGCAAAAATTGGGAGCCCTCATCCCCGAGGGCTGCATTAGCGCCTGGATTTGCTTCTAACCAGGCAGGATCTCCAGTCCTCAGCGTCTCTAGACGTAGTTATTGGCTAAAGATCTATGGAAGCTGAGCAATCGGGGGGAGAAGACGAAGCCAGCAGGGGAAGGTGGGAGCCCCCGTGGCTGCGTCCACCACGTGGGAAAGCTCAGGGAGGCTTACACAGGGCACCTCCATCTCTGTAAGCCCACCCCTGTTGTCTTCCATACGTGCTCTACCTGGGGTTCCCGGAATTAGGAGAATTGGACCAGCTTAAGAATAACTGTTCGTCCAAAGGACATCCTACATAACAAAGAATTTTGTGGTTCCTGCACAGCTTTTGAATATCCCACATACAGCATTAAAAACCCAAACTAGAGACTGTCATACTGAGTGAAGCAAGTCAGACAGAGAAAGACAAATATCATATGATATCGCTTATATGTGGAATCTAAAAAAAAAGGGTACAAATGAACTTATCTACAAAACAGAAATAGAGTTACAAATGTAGAAAACGAACTTATGGTTACCAGAGGGTAAGGGGGAGGGGAGGGATAAATTGGGAGATTGGGATTGACACATACACACTACTATATATAAAACTGATAACTAATAAGGACCTACTCTATAGCACAGGGAACTCTACTCAATAGTCTTTAATGGCCTATATGGGAAAAGAATCTAAAAAAGAGTGGTTATATGTATATGTATAACTGATTCACTTTGCTGTACACCTGAAACGAACACAATATTTTAAATCAACTATACTCCAATAAAAATTTAAAAAAAAAAAAACTGTTGGTCCAATCTTGATTTCTACTCTCCCTTCTTTAACGTACTTGCCTGAGAAGCAAATCCACAAAGACGAGGCAGCAATGTGTCATATTCCAAAACCAGATTGTCAAAGCCTAATTCAGAGTTGTGTTCCCAGGGGACCCCAGCTCTAGGGTTTAAAATCTGAAATCACTTGTCCAAATGCCACTGCGTATTTACGGAAGCGGTTAAGGCTGTTTGAGCATCTTCCTTTGCAGTGTTTGTGGGTCAGCGAGTGGCCAAAGCAGGACTCACCCCTGTAAGTTCATAGAGATGTCAAACCCGGATGAGCAGAAGAGCCCATCTTTACGACCGACAGGTCAACTTAAAGACTGAAGATGAACCATCAAAATATTGTTTTCCAAAAAGTTATACATTTATTTAAAACTCTTGAATCCCTGCACGTTTCAAGGGATGTAGTATTACATTATTGCTAAAACATATGGAAATTTTAGGTCAGACATGAAAGGCATTCTATTTCCTTTTAAAAGAACTGCTTTCACAGTCTGTGTTTCAAAAATGTCATCTGGGTTAGAAATTTGGTTATGTCCTTCCTTGGTAGGGTTCAGAAATATTTTTAAAGCTCTAAATATTTCCAAACTATAAGGAAATAGCTTTAAAACATTTCAAGTTGTTTTAAATTTTAGGTAATTCACAAAGTTTCGACCTATGCAGTTGTTTTCATTATATCTCTGATGCGTCATTCATTTGGCTACAGTTATATGATTTTCCTGTAATTTTTTGACACGTTATCTTCTCCATGTTTCTCTGCGGCTTTCTTTGACCCAGTAACCGGACTGTCCTGCGTGTGACTGCATTCCCTGGTTGCCATCTCTGAAGACACTTTTTCCCGTCTTTACATCATCACCCTTTACCTCAACACCCTGTATTTCTCTTTATCTCTGACCCTCTTCCTGGGGACCTCAAGTGATGGAATGAGCAGGGTCTGACAGGTTGATGTAGACACGATGCTTTTCTGGATCTCCGAGGGCTGATCCCTGAGGCTCTGTACTTCCATGTGCCCTGCAAGTGTGGAGGAGGGAACAGAACACTCGGGCTGGGAAGGGACAGAACACAAACACAGGGCCCCACAGCAGGAGGACACCCTTCACTTCCCTGACCTTTCCGTGCCTCTGATTTAACGTCTGGGCAGGTTCCTCCTCACCTGGTGCCCCTCCCTGAAGCACGGGGAGTGCCCATCCCAAGGGCCAGAGAAGGAGCTGAGTCCTCGGTGATCACCCCCCGCGGCACCCAGCGCTCCCAACAAAGTGTGCAAAGTCAGCGAAATGCTCTGTGCAGGGAAAGCACCCTTGTCCACAGCTGCCCACCCACTGTGGGCACAGAGAGGAGGCCCGCCCGCCCGAGAGGGTCTCTGCCTGCGGACCCCCGTCTCCCAGCATCATGACCAGTGTTGGAGCACCCGTCCCGGGGTGGCTTCAGCCCTGCTCAAAGGCTCCACTTCCTTCCCACGTTCCCAACCCTGATGCTCAGCTACTCCTCGAAAACGAAACGTGGGAACCTCTGGTTTGGTCTCTGGGCCTTTTCGTCGGAGGACAATGTCCTGAGGTCACTTCTGTGTCCGTGTGTCTCTGTGCCACAGGATCCCGGCGCCTCTGGAGGCCCCTCTGCTCACAGGGCTGGAACAGAGGTCAGGCCAAGGTCATTCGCTTTCTAGCGGAAGCCTTTATCATCCCATATGAATTTGGCTTCTTCTTGTCCTTATTTGTCCCGGGAGACACTTTCCTGCTCGCTGACTCTCCCACCCCCGGCTCCCCTCCCTCCCCCTCTGTTTCTGCCATTTACAGTCAAAAACCTGTCCTTGGAAATCTAACCACAGCCAATCAGTGCGTGCTCAGGGGGACCTGGCTTCAGATTTTCTGGGTTCTGGAAAGTCACAAAGCCCACCTGACACATCTGCTCTTTTCCTGGCTGTGGGCAAACGCCGAACAAGAGGAGATATTCATCACGTGGGTTTAGCTACACTCTGCTCCTAGTTAACAATGATCAGAATGGTGTGACTCTGAATGCTCCAGAATCACATCACAGGAGGTTTCGTGCATCAGACGTCTCGGCATATTTAACATGTAAGAGCCCAGATGGAAAGACCTTGAAACCGGCCGAGATACCGGTAGAGCGACAGGCCCACTAGAGGGGCAGCTGGTCACGCAGAGGGTTTAGAATTCTCCAGAAAGCCCTCTTCTGTCAGAAAGTTACCATAAATAGGAAGCTTGCACGAAGCCAGAAATAAAATGAAAGAGAGGAGGGTGCGCTTTCCCAGGGGCTCGGGCCAGGGTCAAGTGGCCAGTCGGCCAAAAAGCGTCCACTCACACAAGAGTCTGGCTGCTCCCCAGGCCTCGCCTCTCCGGACAGCCCCTCGCACGCCTTCAGCATCCTCTTTCCAGCCCTCCTCGGGGACCACGGCCACGGGCCCTTGGAGAAGCAGCTGGCTGCTAAAAGAGCTGGCTGCCGGGAGGGCACGGGAGAAGCAGGCGGTGATGCAGGGATGCAGGGCAGGCTGGCCCCCTCCTGGGGCAGCCACGTGCCTGGGGAGGCTGCTCCCGGGACAGAGAGGGCCGCTCGGCAGCGCCCCCCCGCGTCGGGGGGCTCCAGGGTGTCTTGAGAAAAGCATCCCGGGGCCCGTCCATCCCAGGCTGCCCGTCTGGAGGCGTGTCCCAGCATCCGGAGCCGGAGCCGGGCCCTGAGTCATGAGGAGAGGCAGTCATGCGTCCTTTCTAAATAAAGACAAACTCTGCTGTGGGTGAGGAGAGAGCCTTTGAGGGAACTGAGCCTGCTTCCAACCTCTGCAAAAACAGTATATCCCTGGATTGAGAGAATTACGCTCGGATGTTCACAGCATCCACGGAAAAGGGCACTCACTAGAGAGAGCGGAAGACGGTGCCCTCTGGGGTCCAGTCTGCCTGTGGTCAGCCAACAGCTTAAGGGATAAAAAAGCTACACGTCAACTCCCGGCCACGATTCCTTCCCCAGTTGAACTAGTTGGCCAGGCCCTTATGCCAGTCCTAGCCACACAGAGACAGGATCCGTCGACTTGATAGAAAGATAAAGAGGGAAAGGCAGATCTTGGGTGGCCCAGGAATGAGGAGCTGGGTGTCAAGAAGGAAAGAAACCTTGGCTAGGGAGGAGGAGATGCGATTGAAGACAGACTCCAAGAGTCCCCCGCGGCCTGTGCCAGATCTCACCGTGACAGAGTTACCTGTAACCTGGCACAAAGTGAAGCCCTGGAGGGATTTCACGTCTACATGATTTGTTTGTTAATATTTCAGTATTGCTCTTGGGACCTGGGAAATTCATGGCGTTTTAGGGTGGCCTTCCTGCCCCTGGTTTCAAGAAGGATCACCCATCTGCTTCTCACCTGCCTTCCAAAAGGTTCTTCCGAGGAAGCACAGCCCCACCGGATGGATCTGGGAGGGCGTGGGTCACCTGGCCCAGCCGCGATGATTTGCAGGAGTCACACAGCTGCCAGTGGTAATGAGGCCAAGTAAAGGCATGATTAGAACAGCATCTGGGGACTTCCCTGGTGGTCCAGTGCTTGGGAATCCATCTTGCAATGCAGGGGACACCGGTTCGGTCCCTGGTCGGGGACCTAGGATTCTCACGTGCCGTGGGGCAACTAGGCCCGCATGCCACAACTAGAGAGAGGCCTGCACACTGCAGTGAAGGATCCCACGTGCCCCAACTAAGACCCAATGCAGCCAAAAAATAAATAAATATATTTTTTTAAAAAAAGGACGGCGTCTGGTCATTCCCACCAGGCCATCCTAGAAAACAGTTCAGAAGAGCTCACAATCATGAAAGCCCCAGAAAGGCTATAATAAGGATGGCACTGAGCCAAAAAGTAAAGCAGTGTGGGCACATTAAGAAGGAAACTGGAGGACAGGTGGGCAACCTGGTGAGGTGAGATGTGGTCCCTGCAGCCCTGCTGAACCTCGACACCACCTTCTGTGTAAAGAGATGGAAAGCAATCGTCCTTCCAACGCAGGAGAGTTTTTTGTTGTTGTTGTTGTTTTGTTTTGTTTCTTTGTGGCCACGCCACATGGCATGCAGGATCTTAGTTCCCCAACCAGGGATCGAACCCGTGCCCCCTGCAGTGGAAGCACGGTAGTCCTAACCACCGGATGACCATGGAAGTCCCAACATGAAATCACGGATATACAGTTGACTTTCGAACAACTCAGGAGTTAGGAGTGCCGACCTCCCATGCAGTCAAAAATCCAAGGATAACTTTGCAGTTGCCCCTCCTTATCTGCAGGGCCACGTCCTTGGATTCACCCAACCTCGGATCATGCAGTACTATAGTACGGATTTAGTGTTTCCTTTTTAATGTCCCTACGCTACTTTATTTTTTTTGTTCAGTGCCATCCTATTTTCTAGGATGGCCTGGTGGGAATGGCCAGATGCTCTTCTAATCATACCTTTACTTTGCCTTGTTACCACTGGCAGCTGTGTGACTTATGCAAAAAAATCTGAGTATAAGTGGACCCACACAGTTAGAACCCCTGTTACGCAAGGGTCAACTGTGTTTGAAAACTCTTCATAGTCTGTGAAGTGTGATTTGAGTACAGGTATTTAAAATACAGGTTTGCGCTTGAACCTTGCACACCTGAAAGCTGACACTAGAAACACATGATTTCCCAGTCAATTTGCAAATGTTGCCAGAGAACTAGTTGCACAAAAATGAGATACACAAGCCTGCAGGTCTACCCTTAGTATCTGCCCGCCCAGGGGAAGATGAGATAAGACTTACCCAGCACACGTCGAAATATTCAATTTCTAAACCATGCTAACTGTGTAGCAGTTTCTGGCCTTCTACCTCTCTGTCGACCTGGGAGGCCACCTTCCAAGCTAACAGCTCAGCTTCCTCAGCCGTCGTGCCAGCACGGCGTGCCAATCTCGCAGCTGCTCCCCGTCTCTCTCCACCCTGGCCCTGCCTCAGCAGGACCAAAGCCTGAGCACATCACCCGCCTCGGCCGCATGTCCGAAGCCCGTGCACACCACTCGCAAGCTGCTGCTGCCCTAACCAGGCAGATGCACTGGGAGGGCATGCCTGTGAAGCCCACAGGTGACAAGAGACGCCACCAGATGCCATCTTGGGGACACTCCTGCCTGTCCCAGCTCCCAAGTGCCGCTGGGAGCAGGGCGGCCAAGGTCACCGACCTGAAAAAGACGTCTGGGATAAATTATTCAGGGGAAAGGCAGGTTTTAAAGTGCCATATGGAGAACAATACCTTTTTTGTTACAGAAAAAACAGAGTGAGACATCTGGAAATATATACACCAAAATCTGTGATCTTCATTATCCTTTAAATAAGGCTATTTCTACCCTTATCTCTCCTCAAAAGCAATTATTTTTGATTGCTACTGGAGTGTGACACTAAGATGGATAGATAGATAGATAGATACATAGATATAGATACATAGATAGATGATGGATAAGTAGACAGATAGATGATAGATAATAGATTGATGATGGATAGATAGATAATAGATCAATGATGGATAGACAGATGATAGATGGATAGATAGACAGATGATAGATGGATAGATAGACAGATGATAGATGGATAGATAGATGATAGACGGATAGTTAGACAGATAGTGGTAGAGATTCAAGTATAACAATATATTGTATTTCACAACTAGGAGAGGCACACAAATGATGGACATATCTGAGGAGTATTCTCGACAGGTGATGACTGACCTGCGGTCGGAGGGGCTGGGGATGGAGAAGGAGGTACACAGACACCTGTTCCCCGTCTTGTTACGAACAACATCATAAATAACGTGGATAACAAAACAGCGTGTTCATACGTTGGAGGATGGGTGAGCAAATGCCGGGAGAGAGCGGGGCCAACGGCAGGAAGGGCGGCTGGACCAGCGGAAGAAGAGCGCGTGCAAACAGACTGAACCCACCGCAGCCAGCAGCACAGCCCACCGAGAGCAAGTGTGGCCGGAGGAGATTTCAGGGCAGAGCAAGCAGACAGGTGACGAGGCTGCAACTAGGCTGCCCTTTCCACAGACGCACGTATCTGCTGAACCAGAACGAGTCCGAGGAAAGGGGCCAGGAATCACGCGATGGCCTCTGCCCTCATGACCGCTGGGCCGGGCATTGCCAGGGCTGTGGCTGGGGGGTCTCATACCTGAAGCAAGAAATAATAGAGGGTGAAGACCCTGAAATAATGACAGGTTTGGGCGTGAGAACTTTCAAAGCAGCATTTTAGTTGAAAGGAAAGAAAGTCAAAATATGATGGGCTGGTGCGGAAAATAATGTAACACCACCACACCACCCCCAGACTGGGGCAGAAATTGCAGATATGATTTAAGTGCCTTTGGCTCCCTATTCCCCCTCCCCTCCTTCCTCACTAGAGATAAACAACTTAGGGACTGCTCTTAGGGACTGCTTTTCCTGACCATGTTCTGACATTTTTCCTATAGAAACTACTGTTTGGAGTAATTTTGAATAATTGATATTGATTTAAGTGATGTAATTTTGCAACTTGCCTTTTTCCCATGAGCTTGACGTTATATTTTTGGCACTTGCTCATGACGAAATATGTTCCATTAACTTTCCCTCCTGTAGAGAACACATAGTATTCCGCTATACAAATATACTACAGTCTACCCATTTCCTGTTGAGAGACATTTAGATTTTTCCTTTCTTTTGCTGATACAGACACCATACAATGACCATCTTTACATATCTTCCATCGCACATGTATGAGATTTTCTCCAGGTTAGAACTGTTACAGTAATGCTACTGGTTGGGAGAATATTCATACATCTTCACCTGGACCAAATATCGCCCAGCTGCTCGGCAAAGTTGCTGAGCTGATTTATATTATACTTCTGCCAGGAGCTCAAGAATTCCCATTTCTCTACATGGTCATCAATACTTGTTGGCTGTAAACTAATTCACTGTAATTTAATTATTTTCCTGATTACTAGTGAATAACCATATATACTTATTAACTACTCAGCTTTCCTTTTCTGTGTTTTCCCCATTCATATCCTTTGCCTGTTTCTCTCTTGGTCTGTTGATATCTTAGTGATTTGTAGAAATTTCGTTCCTATAGTAGATTCTAAGTTTTTTCTGGTTATATGAATTGCAAGTCTCTTTCTAACTTGTGGCTTGTCTTTTCACTTAGTTTATGTCTTTTCACATAAAAGTTTTCACCTACCTGTAGTGAAGTACATCAGCCCCTCCCTCTCAGTTTTGGGTGTATTTGGTCACATTTTAAAATATCCTTTCCTACTCTGATGGCATAAAGATATTTTCCCATATTTTCTTCTGAATGTTTTAAAGTTTTGTTGTTTGCATTTAGAGTTTTTAATACCTCTGGAAGGAGTCTATTTCCCCTACATTGATAGTTAATTTTCCCAGACACCATTTATTGAATAGTCCATCCTTGGGACTTCCCTGGTGATGCAGTGGTTAAGAATCCACCTGCCAACGCAGGGAACACGGGTTCGAGCCCCGGTCCGGGAAGATCCCACATGCTGTGGAGCAACTAAGCCCGTGCACCACAACTACTGAGCCTGTGCTCTAGAGCCCGCGAGCCACAACTACTGAGCCCGTGTGCCACAACTACTGAAGCCCGCGCACCTAGAGTCTGGGCTCCGCAACAAGAGAAGCCACCGCAATGAGAAGCCTGCGCACCGCAAGGAAGAGTAGCCCCTGCTCACCGCAGCTAAAGTCCATGCACAGCAATGAAGACCCAACGCAGCCGAAAATAAAGTTAAATGAATTTATTTTAAATAAAAAAGAATAGTCCATCCTTTATCCAGTGTGTAATGCTGTCTCTGTCATACCTCCAAGTTTCCATATGCTTGAGTCCTGGATTCTCTGTTCTATTCCATTGATCTTTTTGTGTACACTTTGTAATATTTATTTTTTGTAGGGCAAGTCTCCCAACTTTTTTATCTTGAATTTTTATGTTCTTAGGTTTAGAAATGTTTACAAAATCTGGTCACATTTTTCTGTTTCCTTTAGGACTATGGCAAAGCACCAGTTAGGAATCTTTCTCTTCTATGGTACAAAAGGTGCCTCTACTTTAAGCAAAAAGAAGTGGGAAAAAGATTCTTTTGGAAAGATATGGGTCTCACAGAATCGGTAGGAAGGAAACTAAGACCCAGCTTAGATGCAAGATGTCTTGTCAGATGCAAGACAGTCCCAGGAGACCAAGCAGGAGGAAGCAGGGACCCAGAGTGGCCTGGAGGCTGGTGGAGGTGACACCTCCCTGCTCAGCAGCTGGGAAATGGACCCTCGGTGGGTATAACTGAGTTGACCTCATAGGACCGGCCTTTTACACACAGGAGGTTGCCCTAAAACAGGGTGATTTTATTTGATATCGAACCACTCCAATTTTCATTAGCCAATAGACAAAAAGACCCTGAAATCACGTCATCGAGAAGGACAAGCATATTTGACTTGTTCCCCTGTGTATCAGGTATAGACAAATAGCGAATTCGCGTCAACCGGGTGAAATGATTTTTATATTGGTTCAAACAGGGGTTCTTAATCCTCGATGTGTATTAGAATCACCTGGGAAGCTTTCAAAACTTATTGATCTCCTCGGCTCTCCACAGACCAATTAAATCAGAATCTCTGGGGATGTGGCCTCAACTTTGGGACTTCTTTAAACGCCGCCCCCTTCAATCCAGTGATGCTGACAGGTGGCCCGGGCTGGGAGAGGGGGGCTAAGAGGATGCAGCCGCGCTAACAACCAATTCCAGGTGAGAGCACCTCCATCTCTGACCCGCCCAGTAGCCCCATCACACTAATTAAAAAGAGGCATTGGTAACTCGACTCTGTTTCATAACTGCATAGTCTATCAGTGGAAGCGAAGGCTGGAGAAAGACACATGCTTCAGACACACTTAAATAATCTTGATGAGATGTACCAGGCTATAATAGTGTTTGTAGTGAAATAATGGTGCCTGCAACCGGCTTCTCTCTCGAGGGCAATGTTAATTTTTGTTGTCCTTCATATACCTGAGGGGGGAAAAGTCATGTTTTGAAGAGAACTCATATTGAATAATAGACTTATAATTTAAGGGAGATAAAAGACTCCTTTCACCAAAGATGTAATATACCAATCTTTATTTTCATCGGGAGAAAACCATGCTGATAGACTTAATTACGGTAAACAGTTTGGCAATTAAATTCTCTCAGAAGAAGATCTGAGTAATTCTGATGGCAAGAGAGCAGCTGCTCCTGAGGCGTAGTTTTCTTCTTCAAATTTGAGTGATTTAATTCTTTAGTATTGGTTAGAGCTCCTGGCTTCCAGGAGAGAGTATCCTTGGAAACATTTTATAGAGTTCTCTGGATGAATTTAAAGTGAATTACTTAGTTTAATCGTATTCGTACAAAGATGTGTGTTTCCATAATCTTCTTCCAAAAGCCATACTTTGATGAACATCCTCAGACGTATCTGTGTTACCGATCCCAATACCTGAGCCCATACTGTACACGTTATTCGTGGTGTGCTGGAGACGTTTAATAACCAATTCTCCTGGGGAAAAAGTCCTGGTACATAGTGATTTCTGTTGTGTAAGTGCTCCCACTAGCCGATTTAATTTCAAACTACCAAATTGAGGCCACTTATCACAGAGTTGGGAAGAGTAGCATCCAACACATAATAATTCTACTGTACAGATGTGTATCGATAGATGTATGTATCTCAAGAGTAAAACTTGAGAACATAGATAATAGTAAAATATAATAAATAAGGAGAACGTGGTGAGTTTTGGGTGTTTATTACCTCTGATTTTAATGTGCTTTATTAATTTAAATGGATACAGTTTAATTTTTAATAGATTTTATTTTTTAGAGCCCTTTTAGGTTCACAGCAAAATTGAGAGGAAGGCACAGGGATTTTCCCACATACCCTCTCCCCCCGACCCCACTCACACAGCACCCCCATTATCAGCATCCTCCGCCGGACGGTACATTTGTTACAGCTGATGAACCTGCGTGGGCACGTCATCACCCAGAGCCCATTGTTTACATTTGGGTTCACTCTTGGTGTTGTGCAATCTATAGGTTTGGACAAATATATGATGACATGTATCCACCACTATAGTATCATACAGAGTAGTTTCACTGCCCTAAAAATCCTCTGCTCTGCCTGTTCATCCCTCCCTCCCCCCAGTCCCTGGCAATCCCTGACCTTTTTATTGTCTCCATAGTTTTGCCTTTTCCAGAATGTCATAGAGTTGGAATCATAGTGTGTGGACTTTTCAGATTGTCTTCTTTCATTTGATAAAATGCATTTAGGTCCCTCCATGTCTTTTCATGGTTTGATACTCATCTCTTTTTGGCACTGAATAATATTCCATCGTCTGGATGCACCACAGTTTATTTATTCACCACCTACTGAGGGACATCTTCGTGGCTTCCAAGTTTTGATGATTATAAATAAAGCTGCTATAAACATCTGTGCGCAGGTTTTCAACTCATTCGGAGAAATACCAAGGGGTGTGATTGCTGGATACATAGTTAATTTTTTTTTTAACATCTTTATTGGAGTATAATTGCTTTACAGTATTGGTTAGTTTCTGCTGTATAACAAAGTGAATCAGCTATATGCATACGTATATCCCCATATCTCCTCCCTCTTGCGTCTCCCTCCCTCCCACCCTCCCTATCCCACCCCTCTAGGTGGTCACAAAGCACTGAGCTGATCCCCCTGTGCTATGCGGCTGCTTCCCCCTAGCTATCGATTTTACATTTGGTAGTGTATATATGTCCATGCCAATCTCTCACTTCATCCCATCTTACCCTTCCCCCTCCCCGTGTCCTCAAGTCCATTCTCTACATCTGCATCTTTATTCCTGCCCTGCCCCTAAGTTCATCAGAACCATTTTTTTTTTAGATTCCATATATCTGTGTTAGCATACGGTATATGTTTTTCTCTTTCTGACTTATTGCCTTGGAAAGTTCCTGGAGGTTCAGCAGCTTCCGTTAGCCAGCGCAGGGCAGCCTTGGCACGTTGCTGCCCCAACATCGAATCCCCACCCTTCCTCCAAGTTGTACTTAATAAAAATTCAAACTTGAGCTCTCGGGTGCCTCTGAATGAAGTCCCTTTGTGATGCAGTCTTTAAAATGTCGCTTTTGTTTCTGTGTATGTATGTTCTAGTGGGTTTCTTACATCAAAAATAGACTGATTTGTTCTCGGCTTTCCAGCTAAAAAGCAAATCAAGGCTGGTTACCTTCTCTTTTGCTTCCCCCCAAAGTACCATGGGCGGAATGTGCTAAGCTCCTCTGATCCCAGCATCCCAGGGCCTGCAGAAGTGCCCCCAGGGAACCAGGGAACGTACCCTCTCCCCCACCTGGCCGTTCTCCCCAAGGCTCCTTCAACCAGAGCTTCTCCACTTTTCTCTTTGATGGACAAGCTTTCTGCATCAGATGGTGTTTGAAGAAGAATTTTGCTGACTGGAAACGTTTTCAAGTCCCTGCCTTGGCATTCACGATGTTACTGAAGGAATTGTACGCACCCACACCACTAGCCCCTGACTGGTCAACCACGCTGTCCAAACCGTGCTTGCCTTCCGGCTCCACGAGAATTGCTCTGAGGATCAGAATGTATTTAGAGAGGCGACGCCTCTGGCACTGGGGTCCAAGATGTCCATCTCCATGGCAACGGTGGGAAACAGAGAACCATTTATTAAATAGTTACACTTATGTGTGGAGCTATTTGCCATTCATCCCTGGGGCGACCAGTTGACGCTGTAAAGCTGTGAAGAGAAATAAGTGTGTTCAATTTTTATTTTCCTCTTTGACTCAACCGTTTCTTCCTGGAGGGAAGACCCATTAAGGTACAGCTTCGGTTATCAGGGCTTTGAAGAATCAAAGGCTTGGCAGAAATATTTGCCAGACACATTAGGCGAGACGCCCTGCAGTTCATGCTGTTCAGCACAGAGTTTTTTTTTTACTACTGGGTTAAGAGGTTTATCACACTGACCCCAGGCATTATGTATTTACCTTTTATATGTAATTAATTGGTAAGCGCTGTGTATCATAAGTACACTCTGGAAGATCGGGAATGGGAGAAATGGATTTGTAAGGCATCCTTGGTACCCTGTCTGCTGGTTTTGATCACACCGCCTGCCAACCTCTCTGTTCTCAGGACAGAGGCATAGGAGACGTGGGAAAACTTTTTGCAGCTCTGCCTCGTGGGGGAAGAATCCACTGATTCAGGTCTGTTTTAGAGGTAAGTTAGAGGAAAATTCTCTCATGTGCTTTTCTTTTCCCCTTTGCAGGCAACCTTGTTAGAGAAGTTAACCAATTTCTTTGTTTAATTTTGTTCCCTTCCTTCACTTGTTCTCATGGAGGGGTTGCCGCTGGGTCTGCCCCTGGCAACGGCTTGATAACTACTGTATTCTTAGATTTCATATTGGACTGATTCAAAGAAGTGTAAAGATTATATAAATGGTATTCCGTGGAAGAAGAGATATCAGATGTCATCTCACAGATGGTGCGATCGGAGCTGAAGGAGCGATACCGTTCCAGAAGTTCCTTTCAGTTCATTTGGGGACAGATCTCGTTGTGATCTGGAAACGATCAGTGATCTGAAACTCTATTGTATTCCCCAAATCTTAGAATCAAACTTTTCAAAGCTTGAGACAAGTTTGGAGTGCATCTGAGTGAGCCCTTTCATTTCACAAATGAGAAAACTGATACCCAGAGAGGCTCACCAGGCGGGAGGAGGCCACACAGCACAGAACCAGCCCAGGCAGTCCCAGCCTGTTTAGTGTGCCCGGGATGGAGCTGGGCTCTGGCTGGGAAGCTGAAAGTGCCTGCGAGGAGAGGAATCTGTCCTCTTGTTTGCAGCTTGAGGTACTGACAGGATGGTTTCTCCTATTCCCCCTTTAAGAAAAAATTAAATAAGAACGTAAGGAGATCAACTGGTAGAATTCTAATCAGTAAAGGGCTCTCTGAACCTAAGCGAGTCCCGAGAGGTGGAAACTACAGCGGCCTCCATGTTTTCAGGAAAGTGCTGAATTGCTCAGATGGTCCGGATGATGGGACTGGGCAGAAATGGGCCTTCCTTACCTTGAGTCAGAGGCTCTCAGCGCCCTGATGGTGGCTCCCGCCTGAGCCCGAAGTATGTTGCACCTGAGAGGGAGGGGGCTCTAGGGCCAAAGGTCAAGCCTCAACCACACAGGTGTTGGCAAACCCCAGCAAATGACAAACAGCCTGCCTGCTTGGCAAGCAGGATCATTTAAGGGAAAGTGAGGCACGGGGCTGGTCCAGGCACCTTGTAAAGTCGGTGAGCCTGCTTCCCTCTTGGGCTGTCACCCAGGGCAACTGTGGCTCCAGGCCTGTCCTCCGCCCATCACCAGCGGTGTCCATCGCAGCCCTGTAGCCCTGGGCAGCCCTGTCTTCCCTGCCACGCCTGGCTAGCCTGCCACACAGCCTGGTGCCAGGCCCCGGGGACTGCAGATGGATTGATTCATCCCCTTCTTCCCAGGTAAGTGCTTTCACTTTAATGATGGCTGGCTGGGGACAACTTGATCGGATTATTCAGAGGGTAGAGATCTTCAGGGTGACAGCACATCACAAAGGGGGGAAGCAGAGAGGGGGAGAGGGGGAGGGCTTTGCCCACTGAGGGGCAGTCGGGCCCTCTGGCCGAGGGACCCAAAAAGGGACAGACGGCGTGGCATCTTGGAGGCTTTTCCCTGGCACCGGGTCCTAGGAAACACTCCACACAGATCTGCTTTTTTTGACATTCCCCAAATCACAAAGTAAAGGCTGGCGATGACCTGGCCGTGTTGGGCCATTTTATAACAAGGTGTGTACAGCGCACGCGCTCTTTCAAGGGGTCGTTCTTACAGGACCCGGGTGCTTTGGGGTGGCCCTGACTCTGGGGCACCCAGGTTAGGAATTAGACACTCTCCTTAACGTCCCCCTTCTCACACTTCCTTCTCGTCCTGGGGCAGACTTGCGGAGACTCAGAACTCTTTTTTGTACCATCACGTTGCGTGTTCAGTTCAAACCATTTTCACTGTGTTTCTACACTGTGGTTTAGCATGAGCATGACGTCATGGGAAATGTTTTTTAATTAACATCCTGGGAAGGAGGGACCTTGGTGCCGGTGTCTCCCGTCTGCCCGTGTTCCTGCTCTGACAGCCCTTGAAGCGTCACCGTACAGTCACTTGCATCCTGGCGCAGCCCGGAGGCCCTGGAAACGTGTTCCTTCCAATGTCCACTCCTAAGTACCTGCTGACTTGAGTCACCCACCCTCTCCCGGCTGCCCCGCTGCACCCGAGGGCGTCACCACCCTTCTCCCCAGGGAGCAAGCGCACAGGTCATCAGGAGAAGAGCACTTGCCTTCTGTGGAGCTCCGTCACTTTCCTCAGATGAACCAGCTCCCCAAAACCCACGGTCGGCATCCTGCAGACCGTGCACACACACCCACACACACAAAATCATCACAGCACTTCACTTTAGAAGCAGCAGAATCATAGCTGAGGCACCCAGGGATCGTCTGGAGGAGTGTCGGAGGACGGTGACTAAGCATGAGCCCCTCCACACCAAGACAGCCTCCCCCGGCAGCGACAACTCAAAATGCAGTGTCAGCGACGCCACGGGTGACCGACTTCCTCAGTGCCAGCCAGGCCTGGGAACTGCTCGGAGCCTCGTGCCACGCACTTAACGGACCTTCCTGAAAGTGGTCCTTTCTGCCAGGGCTGCTCACGGCTCAGGGAAGTGGTTTCCAGCGCCCAGGAAGAGGGAGCCGCTGGCACGCGCGGTGAGTGTGAGACGTGAGGTTACGCGTTTCCGGCCCATCCAACCAACACGTCACAATCTCTTTACAGACCCCTTTCTGGAGGGCGTTGGTGTTGGACCTCAGTCTGCCTTCTAGTTCCCTTCACGGCCACAAGCTGCTACCCTCCAGCACGTGGCCAAGGGGAAGTGTGGCCCCTGTGGCTTCGGCCAGGGCCCCGGAGCCAGCTCCAGAGGCGTCCCGAGAATCTCCACGGCACGACCACCTACGGGCCACCAGCTTATCCCCTAGAGAGAGCCTTGGCTTGACCTCTGCTTCCTGCTGGGTTTCCAGCTTATCTGTCAGGCCCTGGACACACTTTGTGGTGCGTCCAAGCCCTGCCCTTCCTTCAAGGCCAAGTCCAAATTCCACTTCCTCTGTGAAATCCTTGTGGCCAGAGGTAGTAATTGCATCATGACACCTTGCAAACACGTAAGGTTTTATAGCTTTGGTTTACATCATCTCATTACAACTTCCTAGAATCTCGGAGCTGGAAAGCCTCGGAGCATCAGGCTGTGGTTTTATGGATGGAGAAGCTGAGGTCCCAGGGGGCTGAGCACACAAGGTGCCCTGTGGTTGGCAGGGTGAGAAGGATCTGGGCTCGCTTGTCCACCGGGAGAGCAGTGCATCTATCGGGGGCTCCCTGTGGGGTCACCCCACCTGCCTACTGCAGAGGAAATAACTGAGCTGAGACTCGCCCAAGACCACACGGCCAGTCCCACCGGCCTTTTTCGTGTGCAGGTGACTGCCCCCTCGACCGGTGCTGTGCAGGAGACCAAGCTGCCCTGGCACATCCGGGAGTTCTTAGTGCAGAAAGGCTCTGGGGACGAGGGGGGAGGTTCATTCCATCACTCACACGACCCTCCGCCTTGCTGTCTCCAGCTGCTATTGTTACATCTGTGACCCCTGTAAGGTCCCCAAGAGAGAACAGGGCGGGTGTTCAGTAGTTCACATCCCGCTAGACACCCTGCTGCCCCATTTCACAGTTCCGGTCCCTTCTGCAGGGCCTTCCACGGGGTGGAGCTCGGTGGGTGGATAGGGACGCTGGTCCAACCTCTGTTTTACCTGCTTCAGAAGCAAAGGGGGGCAGGAAGCAGTGAGAGCACAGCCCTCTGCCTGCCTGCGAGAGGTGTCAACTTCCTCCCAGGGGGCAGGGCGGGCAGGTGGACACGGCCAAGGGGAGAGGCTGGCAGTCACCTCCTCCCAGACCTGCCTGCCCGGGAGGACTCTGCCCTGGCAGACAGCGGTCACACCAGCCAGCACTCGCCTGGCACCGCTCTGCCGTCTCCACACACCAGGGCCAGAGCCATCACCTCCGGGGACCAGGCGCCCGACCTTCTCCCGACTCCTCACGCTGCGCCGGCCTGCCCAGCAGAGCGGCCCAAGGCCTCGGGCCCTAAAGAATCCGGGGGTTGTGCTTCACCCAAGGTTCCCACAAGCGGCCTTTGTGTAGCCAGCTCCCCGGTGCCCCCAGCTCCGGGGGCTGCTCAGAGAGCAGGAGACCCCGTGGGGACCCTTCTGAGGTCTCCCTGCCCATCCTTCTCAAAAGGGCACCAGACAGAGCCCTCAGCAGTGATGCCACCAAGGCCCAGCCAGAACACCCCCTGCACAGGGGCACCTGGAGATTCCGGTCCCTCACCACAATCGTTTCTCTTTTCTTATTATCTTTCTTGGAATTGATGGCTTTGTTCAGATCCTCGGCTCCGGTTCCTTTCCGGGGTGCGTCACAGCAGGTGGACAGGGGGACCGCTCTGCTGGGGGAACCTGGCCGGTCCCCAAGGTGTTGGGACTGGTGCTGCCCTCACAAAGCCAAAGAGCCCCTTGATGGCCTGCTTGAGGTCCTGATGGGCTCAAGCTGTCTTCTGGGCTTGGACGTTTCTCTAGAAGTTTCCCATTAAATGCATATTATACGGAAAACTTAAAACTCATTGGTTTGTGTAGTAAATCATACTTATCCCTAAACAAGCACAATGTCCTAAAGAAATGAGACTCAGCAGTTAATTTTTGCTTGTGGGTACAGATTAGCTTTTTCACCTGAAACACGGAAGAGCTGGACTAATCTCTCAAGATGACTTTTAACAACAGATATACGCTTTTGGAGTCTAGAGAGGGATGTAGTGGAGAGTTTAAAGGGAAGAGCCCTGAGGGTCCCCATTTGTGGTACCAGGTTTAGGAAACCGTGCGAGGCCCTGCCAACCCCTCCGTTCCGGGAGGGCCCTCGGGATCCCAGTCGGTCAGGCTGGAGGGCTTCTCTCCTTTGGGATGTACCCAGACCCGGGGAAGGGTGCAGAGGAGCTTGACCTGGAGTGATATTCCTGGTACTGTGGTGAGTACAGCCCAGGGGATCCCCTGTCTCTGTGACGCCCCAGCTATGGGGGACGGGGGAGGAGCGGGGCCAGGTCTGCACGTTTGCTCTGTTTCTCTGAGCAAAAGCCCTTCTTTCCGGGATTCAGAAACAATCGTACACAGGCAGTCATGGGATTTAAAATGGCAAACAGTGACCGTGGGAAATACATTAACAAGACAATGAAGGAAATAGCCCCGGCAATGAAGTCCCGTTGTGTCACAGGTACCGGGCTTGATGGCTCTGTTCCTGCCCCGCGCTGCTTGGACACATCACCACGCACGTCGTGGCTTGAAACAACGCAAATTTATCATCTCACATTTCTGTAGGTTAGGAGTCCAACCTGGGCCTCACCGGACTAAAATCAAGGCGTCAACGGGTCTGCGTTCCTCTCTGGAGGTCTAAAGGAGCGTCCACGTCCGTGCCTTTTTCAGCATCTAGGGAGCATTCACACGCCCCGGCTCACGGCCCCGTCTTCCTCTTCAAAGCCGGCGATGGCGGGTTGAGACCTTCTCACATGGTCAGACCTTCTCTGACCTACTCCTTTCTTCCCTCCTCCACGTTTAAGGAGCCCTGCGATCACACTGGGCCCGCTCAGATGACCCAGGATTATCTGCCTGTTTTAAGGTCATTGGTTAGCCCCTTTAAGTCCCTTTTGTCATGTGTTATCAGGTGAGTTGTGTCTCCTTCCCCAAAAAATGGTACATTGAAGTTCTAATCCCCAGGACCTCAGAATGTGACCTTGCTTGGAAACAGGGTCTGGGCAGATGTAACGAGTTGAGATGAAGTCGTAGCAGAGTAGACTGGGATCCTGATCCCGTGTGACTGGCATCCTCATAAGAAGATGTCCGTGTGATCACACAGACACCGGGGAGAGCACCAGGTGGAGATGCCGGCAGAGACTCGGGCGATGAGGACCAGCCAGTGGTGCCTGGGGACCTGGCACCAACGCGGATGCCCTGCTGCTGCTCTGGCTGTGACGTGGGAACCAGTCCCATGTTTCTGACCCGGCATCTCACTTCTGCCAGACTCTGCGAATCCGGGGGCTAACAGGTTAGCTTGCAGGTAAGACGAATCTCAGGCCCCTCGGTTACTGACAAAGGGAGATGCAGGCAGAAAGTCTGCAGAGCGGGAGAGCAGCAGCGGAGCGTTGCCACCAACCGAACGATTCAACGTTCGGGTCAGACGTCCCCGCCCTTTAGCTCACCTGCTTTGGGCATCGCTTGTCTACCCCAGTGGCTCTCCCAGTGAGGCCCCCGGGCCCGCAGCATCAGCAACACGTGGGATCCCGTTAGCCACGCGGATTCCTGGGCCACATCCCGGACTCTGTGACTAGCCTCCAGGGGACGCAGATGTGCCCCCCTGGGAACCACTGGCCCGCCCTGTGGTCAGCACTGTGGCTGCAGGAGCCTGGCGTGGGCACAGGGAGAGCTTTCGGGGCCACTGAGGCCTGAGTGGGAGAGAGGCCAGGAGACAAGACTTCCCCTGTCCTCTCTCTGAGGCACCCCTGCCTCTGCTTCTGCGGACGGGATGGAGTTTCTGCATTTTCCACAAACTTTGCCCTCTCGGCCCTCACCCCTAAAGGAGATCAGGCCTTTCTCTAAAAGTACACGCTGAAACACGCGGTGAAATCTGGCCACCCATTCTCAAAGACGCAACCTGGACCCACCAGCTTGACTGTTTCCCCCCGGCTCTCCCCCGCCCCAGAAAGAAGGGTCATAAAAAGAGGGATGGGGGCTGGGAAGGGGATTTCTGGGTCTCTCGGAGGGAAGCTTTGCCCACAGTGAGAAGTAACCTGAGGGGCGCCCTGCAGACGTGCCTGGCGGGGTCCTTGCACGTGGAGGGGGCCTCACCTGGCTGGGAGGGGGCCTCAGTTCTCTCCGATGGAGGCAGGGAGGCTGCAAGAGAAGAAAGGAAGTGAGCGAAGTCTTAGGAAAGAGGGGGAGGCGTTCTGTGTGCATCCAAGTGACCTCCAGGCCAGAGCAGAGCACAAAGGCTGCAGGGATCCTCCAAGGGCTTTCAGGGGACCAGGGACACAAAACAGATCCCACAGTGCACGGGGGAAGTGCCCGTGTGGGCCTCCAAGTGACCCACGCAAAGTGTTTATTTTTCTTCCCTCGGGTGATAACTACCTTGAAAATCCTCCTCGGTCCCGGAGCTTCTGAACAGAGTAAATTAGGATGAACAATATTCTTACCACGAAGAAATAGCATAGAGGAAAGAAAACCATCCCTGACAGGGATCTTAGGGGAGTTTTTTCCTAACCATGATTTTGTCCTCCCCCCACTGCCAGATAAATCACAGCACCAAAAATATCCCATTCAGCGCTCGCTTCGGCAGCACATATACTAAAGCTGGAACGGTACAGACAAGATTAGCACGGCCCCTGCGTAAGGATGACACGCAAATTCGTGAAGCGTTCCCTATTTTTAGGAGATATGGGGATATATGCATATGTATAGCTGATTCACTTTGTTATAAAGCAGAAACTAGCACACCGTCGTAAAGCAATTGTACTCCAATAAAGATGTTTAAAAAAAAATATTCCATTCACTACACACGAAGAGTTTTATTTACTAGTTAATAAAATGCTCAGAGCGGCAGCAGAAAAAACTTTGATACCAAAGCTTAATTTATCCAGACCCTTTTGTCAAATCATAATAAAGGGTTTAACAAGGAACAGATCTTGCTTGGAATGGGCTGGCCACCCTGTGGGGGTGAGCGGCCCTCTCTGTGCACATCGTCCTTCAGTCTTTCCGTTGGCACCTCCCACCCTGGGAATGTATCCTGGGATCTATGGGATCCTGCATTTAATCCATTAATACCTTAGCTTCCTGTGAGCGACCACAGACCGCTGAAGATGCCCAGTGGGTCCTGCTCGTGAAGGATGTATGGAACATTTTATTAGTGAATTACCGACGCACCTAGGGTTGCTCCTTACTGTGAACAAGCTTCTTCCGGGCGAGTTGTCTTGACTAGATTTGAGGCATCCCCTACCCACACGTCCACCCTTAAAACTGTCTATTTTTGTGGGCTGAGATTTTTTTCACTTTGAAAGGGACAGTCTAGGCCCATGCAGGCGAAGGCATTAGCCACCACCTTAAGGAAACCCGCATCGCTGGCCCTGCGTGCAGCCGTCATACGGGGTCACATGGATGTGGCCCAGTCTTCTCAGAGTGGGGACACGGCCCCTGAGCTGGGGCAGAGAGGAGCGTGGCCTCTGTCCGTCAGCATCACACGATGGATCCAGAAATGTGGTCCGTAAGGGCTGCTGGAAGGGGCAGCAGGAGGTTCGGACCAGGAACGACCAGGCAGGTGTAGCCTTGGAGGAGAGAGGCGGCTCTTATCCGTGTTTGCAGTTGGGGTGCAGTGTCCGGGGCAAAGCCAGGCTTCAGACCTGCCAGTCAGCGAGAAGGTGGCCCGAGGCCATAAAGAGGAGGGTGTAAGTCGGCGTCTGTTGAAACCCTGGGAAAAGGAGTTTAAAATCCGGCAGGAGGACCAGGGGTCCGGAAGGGGTCCGGACCCGCTGGCCATGGGAGGGAATCACAAGCAGCCCTGGCTTCTGGTCTGTCCTTCCAGCCAGGGGACCAGATCTCATGCCAGCTCTGCCCCTTGTGCTCTGCGGCCCTGGACGGCCACCTCACCTCGCTGGCCCTTGTGTCCCCGCCTGGAAAGTCCACACCGTGGGCTCGCTGGGGGCCTGGGCTCGCTGGGGGCCTGGGCCCCTCTGGCTCTCATGTCTCCCCCTGGTGGCCGTCCCTCATCCCTGTCAGAACCGTGGTCCAGCAGACACAGCCTCACCCCAGCTCAAGTGTTTCCGGAACACTCTGGCAGGGATTGTGCCTGTGTGATCCACAGCACCCGAGATTAAGCCCCCGATCCTGACTGCTCCGTTGCCGCACCCCTCACGGGGCTCCCTCTCTGCTCTGCAGGAAACCTTGGCCCTGGACCACAGGGCCCGGCCGCTCTCCCCTCCCCATGCTGGGCTGGCAGGTGAGGAATTACTCATGTGGCTAAAAAGGGGCATCAGGGAACGCCCGCCCCCCGGCCCTGCCTAGAGTCTCCCGACCTGTCTTTCCCCTCACTCTTTTCTTTCCTGCAGGGCTGATGCCGGGGGCGAGAAGCCCCCCTGAACTGACAGACTGTGGCCTTACTGGGGCCCCAGGGGCCTCCCCGCCTGACGAGGTGCCCCAGGGTGTGGGATGCTGGCCTGGAGGGGACCTGAGCCCAGAGACCCACAGGTATGTTCTCTCGTGTGTGCATTCAGACACGTATGAGCTGAGGAGGCCCGCAGGTAAATGCACGTATGTTCGGGGAGGTCTGGAGAGCTCACCGTTCTGTATCTGAGACAAATCACCAAACAGAGCCTGGGTCACTTGCTTGTCCCTGGTCGTCACAGGGTGTGTTCTTTTGGTCTTTCGCTGTAACCAAGGACCAAAAACCAGGTGGCTTCAAAGAACAGAAGTGTATCGTCTCACAGTCTGGAGGCTGGAAGTCTGGAGTCAAGGTGTTGGCAGGGCCGCGCTCCCTGAAACCCCTAGGGAGAATCCTCCCTGCCTCTTTCCAGCTTCTGGAGGGTGGTTGCTGCCACCATGGGCGTGACTTGGTTTACAGATGCATCAGTCAGTCCTACGTCTCCACGTGGCCTTCTCCCTGTGTTTCTTCACACAGCCTCCCCTGCCTGTCTGTGTCCACATTTCCCCTTCCCGTAAGGACACCGTCATATTGGACAAGGCTGCCCTAACGACCTCCTCGCAACTCGATTACATCTGCAAAGGCCCTACTTCCAAATAAGGTCAGAGCTGGAGATACTGAGGGTTAGGACCTCAGCATGGCGTTTGCGTGTGTGTTTGCGGGGGTCAGGGTGTTTGGGGAACACCTCAACTTATAACAGGGCTGGGAAAAGCTAAAACAACGCTTGCCAATTTTTCCAAGTGTGAATTTGGTATAATTACAGCATCTTCCTCCTCGATCAATGGGAGGAGTCCGTGAGGAGAGACAATCCGTGCAAAGTTAGGACCCCAGGGCCTGGCGCTCGGCGGACACGCAGTTCTTGCTCTTATGATACTTTCTACCCTGGGGTCAAATCATACATGCATTTAACTTGTGCAGTTTCAACTCTGTGTGCTGAGAGAGAGGACAAGTTATACAAATTAAAGGAACCAAGTAATAGGGGCTCTTCCACTCAAAGAGCGGACGACCTTGAGAGAGAGGGAACTTGGAGTTGAGATTTTCTGTTTCCTCAGACAGCCTGGGGCCCCAGCGTGGCTCACAGGACGTGTCCCCCCGCCCCGCACTGAGTCCACAGTGGGAAGGCATCCTGTGTCCCCAAATGCAGCTGAGCCACATCCGGCCCGAGGACCCACTCTGAGGGGCAGAGCATCCTCTTGGGATGATGTAGGGTGTTCCAAGGGAATCTGGGCTGGAGAAACACCCACCTTTCCTTACTGCAGACCCTGGCCTGACACGCCTCCTCGCTAGAAAAACCTGCGTCCCTCCATGTGGTTATTCTAACTGTTCTTTATCCAACCTCCTCTTCCCCAAGTCGCCAACAAGTGTTTCCACCCTGGTACCCGCCTTCCCACCATCCCTCCTGCACCCTTGACTCATCCTTGCAGGCACGACCGTGCCTTTACCCGTCTGCGTCCCAACCAAATGTGACCCAACTTTGCTGTTTGCTTGCGGGGGCCTTGAGTTTCAGGGAAATAAGAGCACAGCCAGCTTGCTTGTTCCTTCCCATCAGTGCTCGGATCCTTATGTGCAGGGCTAGCGGGTGAGTGCAGGACCAGGGAGGGTGCCATGTGAGGAGGGAACCTCCTTCCTCCAGCGGGCAGGCGGGGCTGGGGAGGGGGAGCCAGGGGCACAGGCAGCGGGGGAACGGCCAGCGCGGTGCTCAGAACCGCCAAGAGCAGTCAGCCCAGCCCCCCGGAGGCCTGGCGCTGCCCTTTCACGTCAGGTCCGCCTCTTCTCAGCCTTCTGTGGCGGTAATTAGAAGAGGCGAGGGGTTAGCAGTTACTAAATGCAATGCTGGTGCTGCGGTAAAGTTCTCTGTGCACCCAGGCCACTCAGAGCGGCCACTGCTGCCCCGAGGGCTGCTCGGGGGTCCCAGGAACACCCTGCTTCCCTGGCGCCCCCATCTCAATCAAGGAACCACCTCCTCCCTCACCAGTGTTCCTCTCTAGCCTCGTGGCCATGATAACTGCCCGAAATTATGCTTACTTTTGTTTGTTTCCCTCCTCTGTGTCCTCCCCCAGGAAGGAAGGGCCTGGAGGACAGACTTCGCTGGTGGGCGAGTCTTCGTTACCGGCGGCTGACGTCACACCACTGTACTTGCTCAGCTTTCTAAAAATTGTAAAACGTACATTAAACTGAAATTGACCAGCGCTGACAGTTCAATGACATTAAGTACATTCTCACTGCTGTGCAGCCATCCCCACATTCCGTCTGCAGAACTTTCTCATCTTCCCGCCTGGAACTCTGTCCTCATTCAACACTCACTCCCCGCCCCTGCCCCACCATCTACTTGCTGTCTCTATGGATGTAACTCCTCTGGGGACCCCAAATGAGTGGAATCACACAGGATCTGTCCTTTTGTGCCTGGCTTATGACACTTAGTGTAATACCTTCAAGGTACCTCCAGATTGTAGCAGATATCAGAATGTTCTTCCTTTCTAAGGCTGGTTCATACTCCACTGCACGTATAGACCCCATTTCGTCTCTCCATTTGTTGGGTGATGGACGCTTGGGTTGTGCTCATTCAACTTTTTAACGGAATTTTGTTTCAAGAGTGCTTGCAAAATGTGAGGTGTGACGATCAGAAGTGTACTGCCTGACCCAGTGCGATCGATGGCCCAACATGTCCAAGAGGGGGTGACGTCTGAGCAGAAACCTGGATGAATTCAGTGAGGTGAGTGTGATTTGGGGCAAAGGCTCGCAGGGGGGGCACCATTCAAGAACAGCAAGAAGACCAGGTGAGGGGTCCCACGAGGAAGGCGGTGCTGGTACCAGGGGACGGGTCCGGAGGGCGGCGGGAGGACCGTGGCCACTGTCCATTGGTGGATGTCGTCCTGGGGATGTGGAAGCCGCTGGAGGGCTTTGGGCTGGAGTTATGGAAACAGGGCTGTGTGGACGCACCTCTCCCTGCTACTGTCTGGAGCGGCCACGGCGGGAGGAGGTGTGAGAGCAGGGGACCCGTCTGGAGGCTGGATCGATGTTCAGAGAGGGAGGCAGAGGCTCGGACCAGAGCCACCTCGTACGGGGAGCGCAGCAGGGCCTGAGGATGGAGGGGACGTGCGGTGCAAAGAAAGGGAAGCATCAGCTGCACCCCGACCGGCTGCTGGCTGGGCAGCTGGTGGCTGTGGAGCGATTTCCTGAAGCTGGGAGCCTGGAGGGAGGATGGGGGCTCAACAGTGGACATGCTGAGGCCGATGAGACACCCGGGTAGGGAGGACAGGTCTGGAGTCAGGGATGGAGGCTGAAGGTTCCCAGGCACCGGCTGGAGCCGACACGAGTGACGTGAAGCCAGAGCCGGGAGAAACTCCCCACTAGAGCCTGAAACCCAGCCCCGGGCTCTCGGGGTTCAGACCCCACGGTCCCGTCCATGAGACACCAAGCTGAGCAGCGCCGCTCCCATGTCCTCTACTCACTCTGCCGGTTGAGGGGCCGACGGGCCTTCCCGTGCGGCCGTCACCCAGCTTTGCTGCCGCTGTGCTGGGCGTTCCTCTACTGGCCACCTCCAGCCCAGATGGCCCCAACCCTGGCTGCCCAATAAATCACCCAGGCAGCTTTAGAAAATACCACTGGCCTGAGCCCACCCCAGACGAATTGAAATCTAATCTTTGGGCTGGGACTCTGGCATCTGGATGTTTTAAAAGGCGATTCTGACCCACAGTCGAGGTCGAGCATAGATATTCCGTGTTCCTTCATGCACACGGATGTGTGTGTGCATTTGTGCATTTTCACTTGTCACCCTGCCCGTGACAAAGGCCCTGGACTCGTCAGAAAGAGCGTCTTGCAGCCCATTGACCTGTCCTCGGGTTTCTCTGGTCTTAGGTACTAGACTCAGGTGGATTTACTGTGGTTATTAGACCGAAAGAAAAAATAACTCCAAATATATTAGGCAAGAGAACACTTTAAAAATGTTCTTTCTATAGTGCATTATACATTCATAACACACAAATAAATTTTCATTTTAAAAAATTCAAACAAAGCTAATAAAGCAACAGACCTACTTGATCTCCCTTTCCTTCTCTTGGGAGGTAATTATTCTATTGGTCTGTTGGGTATAATTTCAGCCAATTTTCCGATGCATTTGAAAGCACTTAAATGCACGAAAGTAAGTGTATTGGTTTGTTTGGGGTGAGTGAGTTTTCATAAAGGAGTTTACACGAAGTACACAACACTGCAGTTTGTTTTCTTTTTTTTTCATTTTGACAATATGACCAGGAACTCTTTTGTTACTGTGTGTACTGGTCTGGTCTGTTGCCCCTAGCTATGTGTGGCTAAGCTTAAATTAATTAAAATTAAATTAAAAAGTTTGGTTCCGGGGGCTTCCCTGGTGGCGCAGTGGTTGAGAATTTGCCTGCCAATGCAGGGGACACGGGTTCGAGCCCTGGTCTGGGAGGATCCCACGTGCCGCGGAGCAACTAGGCCCGTGAGCCACAACTACTGAGCCTGCACGTCTGGAGCCTGTGCTCGGCAACGAGAGAGGCCGCGATAGTGAGAGGCCCGTGCACCGCGATGAAGAGTGGCCCCCGCTTGCCGCAACTAGAGAAAGCCCTCGCACAGAAACAAAGACCCAACACAGCCAAAAATAAATAAATTAATTAATTAATTTTAAAAAAAAAAGTTTGGTTCCTCCGTCCTGTAAGCAGCCACATGTGTCCAGATGTTCAGCAAGCACATGGGCTTGCGGCCAAGGTCCTGGGCCACCCGGTGTACTCACCCTCTTGTCACAGAGCGTTCTACAGCCCAGCCCTGGCGGAGCTCTCTCTCCCCATGTCAGAGCTAGAAAAAGAAGGCTTTAAAATAACCTTTAGCTAAGGGGCGAGAACACCTCAGCGAGCATATCTTTCAAGTGAAAAAGTGGGTCAGTCACAACAAGCAGCATCTCCAAGGGGCGGGAATCAATTCCAGGAGGGTCGTAGGTGGCAGCGAGGTGTCCAGGGCTAAAGGGCTCCTTCAAGAACGGTTGTCTGCCTTTGCTTTTAGGTGTGTAGATTCCCCTGCCACTTTTCTCATCTCCAAACTGCAAAAACACCGCTCAAACCCTGGCGTTTCTTCCCCGCTCTGCACCACATCCACGGGCCCTGCGTAGGCGCTGCGGTCTCCATGGTTTGGGGACACAGACCACAGGGGTGTCATTTATTCTAAGGCTGGAGAATTAATATTCAGGAGCGCATCTCATCGAAGAGAGCAGAAAGGCACGCTCTCCTGTAGCCAGGGCCAGGCTGTGATAGCGTTTCACTCTCCCTGGGAGGGAGGCTGTGTTTTTAAAATATTCCGGACCACCCCTGATATTGTTGCTTGAGCCCCTTGGGTCAGAATTGGCAGGTTCTTGTCGACATTGAACTCTCTGACCCCCACTTCATACAGAGAAACAAAAGACACCAGGGGGGGACTTCCCTGGTGGCGCAGTGGTTAAGAATCCACCTGCCAATGCAGGGGATACGGGTTCAAGCCCTGGTCCAGGAAGATCCCATATGCTGCGGAGCAACTAAGCCCGTGCGCCACAACTACTGAGCCCGCATGCCACAACTACTGAAGCCCGCATGCTCTAGGGTCCGTGCTCCCCAACAAAGAGAAGCCACTGCAAAGAGAAGCCCGCGCACTGCAACAAAGAGTAGCCCCTGCTCGCCACAACTAGAGAAAGCCCGCACACAGCAACAAAGAGTAGCCCCTGCTCGCCACAACTAGAGAAAGCCCGCGCACAGCAACAAAGAGTAGACCCTGCTCGCCACAACTAGAGAAAGCCCGTGTGCAGCAACGAAGACCCAACACAGCCAAAAGTAAATAAATAAATGATTTTATTAAAAAAAGATGCCAGGGGAAGTGGGAAAAGAGAGGCACCCATGAGGCCGACTTAATTGTTTAAATATTTCCAATAAAAATCTAGAATTTGTATGGCTGCTGTGCTGAATGTTTAGTTAAATTAATCCTGCTTATGTATTTTAACTGCCCTTCTTGGCTTGGTTTACAGTTATTCATTTATTCATTCATTCGTTGCCTAACCTGGGCCAGGTACTGGGGACACCATGGTGAACAGGACTGATGTGACCTGGTCCTCAGGGTGTTTCCTAGGTTTGGAGACAGACAAGCAACCAGCAAATGCCCCAGGGGAGTGAGCTACTCCTGCAGGGAAGGCCAGCGCCCTCTGGGAACATCTGGACAGGGCAATTAGCCAGATTTGGGGGTCTTCCCAATGAGCATTTTTCCTGTACCTCTAGTTCATGATTTACAGGATTAAGTACAATGCGCTCTAAGCTCTCTCTCTTTTTTTTTTTTTTTAAATTTTATTTATTTATTTATTTATTTATTTATGGCTGTGTTGGGTCTTCGTTTCTGTGCGAGGGCTTTCTCCAGTTGCGGCAAGCGGGGGCCACTCTTCATCGCGGTGCACGGGCCTCTCACTATCGCGGCCTCTCTTGTCGCGGAGCACAGGCTCCAGACGCGCAGGCTCAGCAATTGTGGCTCACGGGCTTAGTCGCTCCGCGGCATGTGGGATCTTCCCAGACCAGGGCTCGAACCCGTGTCCCCTGCATTGGCAGGCAGATTCTCAACCACTGCGCCACCAGGGAAGCCCTCTTTTTTTTTTTTATTTCCTTCCTTTTCGTCCTTTTCGAAGGGCAAGGTAAGATGAGTCCTCAGTACCAGTGGAACAGGATAGGGAACCTGAATCTTCTTCCTGGCTCCACCACCGCCTTGTGTCTGATCAGGAATATGTTTTCTCGACTTAAGAACTGCATTGGGTTCCTTCAGAGCTGGCGCTTTCAACGTGGGGTTAGCGATGGGCTCAGTGGCTCAATACACCCTTGAGGCTGTATTCCAAATGCTTTTGATGTGCATTTTCTTGGGAAGATCATCAGATTATTGAAGGTCCATGATCCCGAAGAGATGAAGAACCGGAGATCTAGGGACTTGAGGTGTTTGGAAACAACAAACTCAATTTTTCAAAATGTTCTATCTTTCTCCAGCCTGTGGTGCGGGTGTTGCAGGTGATGCGGGTGGTGCGGGTGGTGTAGGTGGTGCAGCTGATGCAGCTGATGCAGGTGGTGTGGGTGGTGAAGGTGATGCAGGTGGTGTGGGTGATGCAGGTGGTGCAGCTGACGCAGGTGGTACAGGTGGTGCAGAATGCATGGCTCAACCTGAGCTGGGGGAAGAGCAGTGAAGATGGGGGCGTGGCACAGGACACAGCCCACCTGTGGGCTCCAATCCAAATACGCCGAGGGCTCTCTTCAGGTCACACATCCCCCAGAGGCCCTGTCACCCACCCGTCCAGGTGCCCTGGGGGAGGCCCTAACTTCGCAGGCACACCTGCCCTCTTAGGCACCACAGACACTTCATATACCCTATCTTATTCTATCCTCAAGACAAGGCTCTGGGGTCAATATTACATCCATCCTTTTACAGATGAGGAAATTGAGCTTCAGAGAAGTGCAGTGATTTCACCAAGGTTCCACGACTTGCCAATAACTGGGGATTTCAACTCAGGTCCATCTAACGCACTGGTCTCACCTTGGTCTTCACGTTAGAAATGCTGGGTCGGGCTTCCCTGGTGGCGCAGTGGTTAAGAATCCGCCTGCCAATGCAGGGGACACGGGTTCGAGCCCTGGTCCCGGAAGATCCCACATGCCGCGGAGCAGCTGGGCCCGTGAGCCACAAGTACTGAGCCTGCGCATCTGGAGCCTGTGCTCCGCAACAAGAGAGGCCGCGATAGTGAGAGGCCCGCGCACTGCGATGAAGAGTGGCCCCCACTTGCCACAACTGGAGAAAGCCCTCGCACAGAAACGAAGACCCAACACAGCCATAAATAAATAAATAAATAAAAATTTAAAAGAGATAAGCAAAACATTCTCTCTATAAATTTAAAAAAAAAAAAAAAAAAAGAAATGCTGGGTCAAGTTCCCAGACCTGAAGCCAGCCTCGACGGGTTAAATCAGAATCTCAGGGCTGGGCCCCAGGTGCCAAGTGATCACTCTGTGCACCGTTTTCCGTTTTGCTCACTACACCAGAGGTAACGTTCTTAGGAGCCACTAACGAGAATGAGAAGCCTCCAGCAACTTCGTTTCCCAGGCAGAGACTCAAAGGCAGGGCTGTCAGCAACTTTGTAACGGCAGCCGCGCGATGCACACGGCTAACCTCAGACAGAGTGTGCAGTGGGCAGTGTGGTGCACAGACGCCCTTTCCTGAGGTCCAGCCGGCGTGCCAGGAGCTACCGCGTCCACGGGCAACAGCCCTTGTCTCGTTCTCACGGCCTGAGCCGCCCAGGGAGTCCAAACCCACCCAGGCAAGAGGGGTACTCAGTAGGTGCCACGTGAAGGAAGCCTTCCTCCTGAGACAAAGGCTGCTTCCCTGAAGTCGGCTGGTTCATGACCAAGAATAGGTGCTGACCTGGGGTTTGGAGAGGGGAGAGAGGAGCCTTTCCTGCCGGGCTTGGTCTCAGCGTAGCCGGCTAACAGCTGTTGGCTGGGGGCGGCAAGGATTGCATCAAAAAGCCATTTCAAGCCAATTCCCAGCCCAGATGCACTAGAAATTGCTTGACTCAATTCCAGTTCCATTTATATCATCCGAGAGCCCCCTCAGATGCTGTGTCTGTCACCAGCGGGGGTGTTGACTGTCAGGCAGGCAGAATGAAGGGGCAGACACAATGGATGGGGGAAGAGCATCTGCACATCAGAACGGGCTGCACGGACCAAGCAGGGCTCACAGCGCAGAGCCACAAGGCCTGGGTGGCCACCGTGTGCCAGGTGCCAGCCTAGGGACCCAATTCCTTATCCCACTGAAGGCAACAACCCCCGAGGCAGGAATTCTCCTCACTTGATAGGTGAGCCCACCAACATCCAGAAAAGTCGTTACTGAGCCGAAAGTCTCAGAGCTGGCAGGCAGAGGAGCTGGGATTTCCCTGGATCTCTGCGCTTTGTGTTACACTCTGTGTTTCTGAGCTAATGGCCTCAGGAAGCAGCCCCACCCCTGCAGACTGGGAGCTGTCCAGAACTCAAATAAGCCCTTGTGCTGCCGTCGCCACGGCACACCCGTGAGTCACGTGCAGCTGCGTCAGCCAGCCCATCCCAGTTTCTCCCGCTGGGTCATTTTCTCACAGTTGGCTTCATTTCATCTCAAATCGCTCAACAGGAGGGCAGAGCTATCTGGCGGGGAAACTCAGATGAATCCTCCATTGCAGATTACCATCTCGAGGCTACCAAGAACCGCTCTGCAGGGACAGGCAATGAAGGCATCCATTTACGGTCATGAGGAGCACAGTGTCTAATACTGATTTTCATTGGAATGACTCGGGGCTTCTTGCCGTGTTCTCCAGAATGATCTGCCAGCCTGCCACGCATCAGGTGTGATCTGCGACGACCGTACAAACTGTTCGGGCTCAAAGTACGTGAGAGGAGACGCAGGACATGGCGGGGGAAGGCGCACATCAGGCAGCCCGTGCAGAGTGGGTATGTGGCTGCGGTCTGGGGGTCTTGCTGTGTGCTCTGCACACCCCCAGCCCAGGGGGGTGGGCGTAGCACTCCCAGGGGGTGGAGCAGACCCCCAGGCTTACGCAGAGAGGTGTTGGCCAAAGGTCACACGGCAGGTGGCCGCACCTCAATTTCCCAAGGCAGGCCCCTCAATGCCTTGTAACTGCCCTGCCCGGATGGAAGGGCCCGACCTGGGGTGAGGTGAGGCTTCTCAGAGCATATGGCTGGGTGCTTTGGGAACGGGAGGGGCCGCAGGGCTCAAAGGGTCCCCGTCTGCGGCAGGCAGCAAGCTCCCAGCGTCCTCTGGTGCTGCCACAGGCCTTCGGGAGAGACCAGACCTTGAGGCTGCTGCTGTTTGCAGATCCCACCCTCAGCCCCGTAAGCCCACGTCCTATCTGATGACAGAGAAGAGTTGGTTCCTTTATTCTCGTGCTTCTGCGACCCCTCCTTTCTTTGAACCCTAGGTTTTTGTTTTTGTTTTTAATTTTTATTGGAGTACAGTTGCTTTACAATGTTGTGTTAGTTTCTACTGTGCAGCAAAGTTAATCGGCTCTACGTATACATATATCCCCTCCTTTTTGGATTTCCTTCCCATTTAGGTCACCACAGAGCACTGAGTAGAGTTCCCTGTGCTGTACAGTTGGTTCTCATTAGTTGTCTATTTTATACATAGTAGTGTGTATATGTCAATCCCACTCTCCCAATTCATCCCACCACCACCTTCCCCCTTGGTGCCCATACATTTGTTCTCCACGTCTGTGTGTCTATTTCTGTTTTGTAAATAAGATCGTCTATACCAATTTTTTCAGATTCCACATATATGCATTAATATATGATATTTGTTTTTCTTTTTCTGATTTACTTCACTCTGTATGACAGTCTCTAGGTCCATCCACGTCTCTACAAATGACCCAATTTCGTTCTTTTTTATGGCTGAGACTCCTACCCTTAGAGTGTAGGTTTTAGCTCCGGCTCTACTCTCACTTGCTGGGTGACCTTGGGTGGGTCAATTGACCTCTGTTTCCACATCTGTAAAAGGGGTTGTGGAGGAAATGAAATGAGATCCCTGGAATAACTGAGGCAGAGTAGCATAGCTGTTAGGCGTGTGGTTCTAGAAGTTCACCTGTTGATTGTCACCCCAGTTCTGATGCTTCCTAGCTGTGCAAACTTGGGCAAGTTACTTAGTCTCTCGTAGCCTCAGTTTCCCCATTTGCAAATGGAGAAACAATAATACCACATAATATGAGAATTATATAGGTTAATACAAATAAAGCTCTTATTGGTGCCAAAAAAAGATTCTCAATAAAGGTCCATTTTGTTCCGCTGGAGACATCTGGCAAGGAAGGGACACATTTTTGATTGCCATGACTTGGACGGAGCAGCTGGCATCTAGAGGCCAAGGATGCAGCTGAAAAAATATCTCACAATGGCCGAGATGCTCCCACAGCAAAGAATCATCTGGTGCAAACTGTCATAGCGCCGAGGCTGAGGAGACCATGGTCCAGGGAAGTTTTCTCCAGGCTCGTGCGTGGACCGACCGGCCTCCCAGATCCACACAGGGACAGAGCAGCGTACAGACTCCAAGGTCTGGACGGCGGCGCTCATGAAGCCGCTGTGGGACGCTCCTAAAGTCGCTGGTGTTCCCCAAGGGAGAAGTTGCGATTCCATCCCGTGTCACCTGCTCTCTGGAGCCCGTGCCCTGCTAGTGGCGGACGCGCTGGGTTTCGGTCAGTTTCCCTTTCCTGGCGTCTTTCTGCACCTCGGGGCTGCGGCATCGCTGAGGTTGTCTGGGTCATCCCCACGACGACCCGTCCTGGGCGGACCCTCTGTGCCCCCGGCTCCCACTAACTGTAGCTGTTCTCTGTTACACGGGGCGCCCACCCCCCGCCACAGACAAGTCCTGCCCTGGGCTGCGGGACTCGGCCCCAGGGGAACCTCCAAAGGAGGCTGGGTGATTAGCCCACCTCTTCCCGCCAGGCCTGTGGGCCCCTGGCCGCCGCCAGCAGCTACTCAATGCTCTGCCCCCAACTCAACCTCCTCCAGGAAGTTCAGCCTCCACAGTGTCCGTAGGGACGGGTAGCTCCTCCCCAAAGATGACCTTGGCACTGACCAGGCTTTGGTGGCCATAGGGCTGGTCAGCAGCTCCGGAAGGTGGGAGGGACTCGACGGTGAAGATGCAGAGGTTCTGCCCAGCAGACAAAGATCAAATCATTCGCCACCTCCCCCGGGGTGTGCGGGCCCAGCAGGGCCTGGGGCAGGGCTGGGCTGGGGTCGGGCCTGCCCCAGCGGGAGGGTGTGCTCAGAGCCCCCGGCGCTGCCCGCTCCCTAGTCTGGGAGAGGCGGGGAAGGCAGGCTGGCAGCGCCCACTGGGCTTGGGGGTTGGGGTGCAGCTGGGGCCAGTCGTTGAGAGAGAGAGATGGACCTTGGCAGGGCAAGAGCAGGCCTCCACCTCAAATGCCAACATCAGGGATGGGTAGAAACAGTCACTGATGGTCAGAGCGTTGGTGGGCTGCCCCTGAGGGTGCAAGCCCCTCAGAAATCCCATCACGGATTCCGACGGCAGAGCAGGACCTCCTGGAACGTTCATGGACAGGAAACAGACAGGCTCACTTCTTCCCGCTGAGATGGCAAAAGACGTTTACCTGACAACCTCAAGGGAAGCTCTGCTCCCCAAGGCAACGCATCCCGAAGCCGAGACCCCCCAGCACGAGTGTGCTCTCCGCGTTTTCAACGGGGAGGGACACTGACTTACTTGTTTGGTTGTCTTTAGATCCACACAGTTGAAACCTGGCCCGCAAACTCGTGCTATCAGGCCTCATTCATTGGAGGCCACGGTCCTGTGGGGCCTCACCAGGAGAGCTCTGTCCAGCTTGCGGATGCACGAGCTCCCCGTTCAGATCCAGTCTGATCAATAGACCCCACGAGATGTGCTTTGATTGGCAGGCATCCAAAACTGGGCCAGCGAGGAGATAGGCGCATACCCGGGTTCACAGAAGCTTTGTACGCAACAGCCAAGGGGGGCGGGGCGGGGGGAGTAGCTGAGGGTCCATCGACGGATGATGGATATACAAAACGTGGTCCATGCATACAATGGAATATTATTCAGCCTTAAAAAGGAAGGAACTTCTGACACCTGCTATGACATGGATGGATTTTTGAGGACATTATGCTGAGTGAAACAAATCAGACACAAAAGGACGATTACTGTATGATTTCACTCATTCGAGGTCCCTGGAGGAGTGAAATTCATACAGACAGAAAGTGGATGGTGGGTGCCCGAGGCTGGGGGAGGGGGAGGGGGAGCGAGTGTTTAACGGGGACAGAGTTTCGGTCTGGGAAGACGAACAAGTTCTGGAGACGACGTTGGTGATGGTCTCACAGCAGGGTGAGTGTGCCCAACACAGCTGAACTGTGCACTGGAAAGTCGTTAGGACGGTTAATTTGCTGTTATGTATATTTTACCACAGCTTTTAAGAAACAGATAACTGAAACTGAATAAATAAAAGTCGAAAGCTACTCTCTACGGTCCCCTGAGGAGCCCCAGCCTGGGGGGCCTCACAGGCCTGCATTACACACACCAGGAGCTCACCATCCACACGGAGAAGGTCAGGGGCTGCCTCCGGTCGGCGGATCTCATCCTCGGGGTTAGGGCTCCCCAGCAACCTCCCCAGGGCGGCAGCGAGGGGACAGGGAGGGCGGCTCTTGCTTGATGGTACCCAAGCTCAAAGTTGTCGCCTGGCTGTGCCATCCGCTGGGTTTCAACCCACAACGCGGAGTCAGTACCTTGATGCCGAAGTGGTGCCGCTGGAGTGGGTCTGAACGTGAGGGGCTCAGAGGCCCCGATAGTAGGAAACGGAAAGGGACGGCCTCTTGAGAATTCAGGAGTTAGGACCCCACCGATTTACAAGGAAACACGAGGGCCGTCCTGGGCATGATGGTGGCAGAGTCCTCCCCAGCGGGGCTTCGGGTGGGAGTGGGGGAAGGGAGGGCGTCTGCAAACCTCAGGGCACCAGCCTGCAACCGCCGTGAGCCCGGCCGACAGCACCCGAGTGGGGTCCAAGCGCTGCATCCCCTGCTCCCAGCAGTGAGGAGGAGGGGAAGGGGGCCAGTGGCCTCCTGGGGTCCAGTAACAGGGAGACCCCAGCTCAGGCAAGACCAAGACGTCTGTGCAGACTGGTCTCAACCTGGAGCTGCAGTGTGTGTCCTTGGGAGGGACCCTGTCAAGTTCTCAGCCGCCTTTGTCCCCATCACCCCAGACTAACCGACCGCCAGGCCGTTTCAGGCCTCCGGTCAGAGGGGTTTTGCTGAGGAAGCTGTGTGCGCCCAGGAGCCGCTGCTCCGTTTCTGAAGCAGAAGAGCCGCTGAGAACTCCCTCAGAGGGACCCGGAAAGCGCCAGCCATCTCAGCTGACCTCAAACCAGGTGCCGAGGTAGCTGCTCAGGCCCTCCCGTGTCCCAGGCGTGCATGGTGCACTCGCACCCGTCTTCCCAGTCTCCCCAGAGCTCCCTCCGAGCTCTTACAAAGCTCGGTCCCTGCTTTGTAAGGACTAAACGTCCTCCGCCTGGAGGGCGGAGAGCCAGGAGAAGCCCAATCTCAACTTGAAAGGCCTCACAAAATGTCCAGCAGGGTAGAGAAGGGGAAAACTATGAATTAGAGCAAGTGCGACCAAGAATTCTAATGGAAAAGGGAAAACTGCTGAACCCTCCAGAGTGAAAAAGCAGGCTGCCTTCTAGGATTCTAAGCCTCTCTCAAAGCTTGAGAGAGGCTTAGAAACCAGTAACTGAAAAATCTGACCATCACATTACACTGTGATGCAGCGAGGGTGACCGGACTTCTCCACTGGTTGTTGCCAAGCCCAAGCCCCAGGCAAACATGGACACCAATAAAGCCAGGCCTCTTGGCTCCCTGCAAGGAGGAAGAGGCACAGAACAGCAGGGGATTCACCAAGGAGGGAAAAGCTGGGGTTGGTACAGGACTTGGGAAGAAGGTGGCGTTGGGGTGAAATTGACAGGCAGCAGTGTTTTCCTAACTCAGAGCAAAGCAGGACGGATGTCCATGGGTCAGGTCTGGACTGCAGAGTCCAGGGTCCTATTTCCTTGGAAATCAGGAAGGTTAGAAGCATGTGGAAATTGTGTCCAGAATCCCCACATCCGAAACTCGGCGCCTGCAGCCTCTCTGTGTCAAGCAACTTAGATCCAAGAGCGGGATGGCCCCTCGTACCACTAGCGTCTCAGGAAGCAGCGTTCCTGACGGTCTGGGATTGGAGAGAGGAAGGCTTTCTGTGCACAAGTCGCTCTGACGCCTCACAGTGTCAGCGCGTCCTTGGGAGGAACACTGTCGACTTCTCAGCTGCTTCGCCTCTTTGTCTTTCCCAGACTGATGAAGAGCCAGGCAGATTTTACGTCCTAGGTCTGGGCTAATTTTTATTCCTCACCTTCAGACCTGCTCGCCACCCCTCTCCCGCCTGCCCTCTGCCCCAGGGCTGACCGACGGGAACCACATCAAGGGTTCCCATGCCCCTGGCTTCTGCTGGGGATGGTCTGACCCGACTGGTAGGGGGCGAGGGAGGGAGCCGGGAGGAGGAGGGCAGGGGCGAAGGCCCTCCCCGCGGGGCTGCCTGGACGTGCTGTGTCTCCTGTTCTGGCAGCTGCTCTGTGCAGCCCCTTGCTTCTGGGCTCAGGCAGCCACTCTCTCCTCTCCCCTCCCGGGGTGGGGGGAATGGCTTGGCTGCCACGAAGCAGGAGCTCTGCTCACCCACACCTTTGTCGGTAGTCTCTGTGTAAAGAAACCTTCTTGAACGATCCTCGTTTGAGAGTGCCACCTGTTTCCTATTTCCTGACACAGGAGGTATAGCCAGTAAAGGTAAACATTATTTAATAGCTCAAGCTTATTAACATGTCATTCAAAGTTCATCCATCCTTGGGCAAGTCACACCGTCTCTCTGAGCCTTGGTTTCCCCATCATGGAAGAGAGAGGGGTTGAAGTGCTGTGCTGAGGCTTAAGTGAGATAAAATGTGTAAACCCAGTGTGTTAACTTTGCAAGCCTGGGCGCAGCCTCCTTGAGAAGGACGGTGCAGTCAGACACGCAGGCGTGGTGAAGGCGTCCTCCCTCCAGGCTGCTCCGCCTCCACTGCGTCCGGCGGGACCCGTGTTCCTGGAACCCACCTTCCCACCCATGCCTCCGTGCTGCTCTTTGCAAAAGACATTCTTGACTCGACACTCCAGTCCTCCCACTGAGCCGCAGATTTCATGTGGAGTCACTTCGATATAAAAGATTTGTCAGGGGCAATGTTGTCATTCTGTAGCACATTTCTGGAAAAGAGCCTTGATTTGTCAGTTCCCAGTTCCCTGGGGACACGGAAGAGCTACAATGACCAAGTTGTACCTTTGGAAACTCCCATGAAGCCCAGCCAGCTGTGCACTCATCACAAGCTTTAACTCAGTCCCAAAGCCTCAAAGGTCCAGACACAGCACTGGTTCAAAGGATGGCCTCTGTCTCAGCCCTGAGCTCAGGCTTGTTTTATAGGTTCTGGGCGTATAGGTCCAGACTCAGGTACTTCTCTTGGGTCTTCCAGCCCAGGGACTCCTAGGGGACCACTGCACGTTGTGGGTAGGTGCTTCTTAAGGATGCTGGATCAAATGATAGTGCATGAAAAGTGGATTTTAATCAACTAAGTTTGGGAAGGGCAACATACCGTACCACCCTTAGAGATTTACAATGCACGTTGATGCCCCGAAGGCTCTGAGAAGTTCTGCAGCAGAAGAGCCTATTCACGTCGTCCAACCTAGCCTTTCTCAAGCTTATTCAACTTGGAAAACTATTTTTCCATCTTTATAACACATGTTGGGAAATACTAATGTTAGGTCAATCCCAGAAGCTCGGATCTAACTAAAAGCCTGAGGTAGAGGCATCAATTTCCCCCCAGAGTTGTCACAATGGGAAACAACTGGGCACAGGAAAATTATATAGAGAGTCTTCTTAAATGGAAAACTATAGGCTGCAAGAAAGTTTTGACCCAAAGATTTTTCTCTCTTCCATTCTTTCAAAGTATAAAGTTATGTGTACCCCGCATGTCCCCAGATGAGGGGCTTAGAACCCAGCATTTTATGTCTCCAAATTTTTCAGCTCAGTAAGCAGATCGTATCAACTTCCCTGCCACAAACTTACGAAAATGCAAAAATAAAGTGATTGCTAGCAATTCCCTAAAATGCCACATAGCTAGAGAAGACAGAGCAACAGAGGGTTTGGATAAGGAAACGCACCTGCTTGGGAATTCCTGCAGGGAATTCCCTTTGTGCCATGACCCTGAGGGGCCAGACTCTTCTCTCACCTGCACTGGCCAAAAAAAATCCTCCTCATCAGATCCGATTCTAAAGACGCCTCCTTTCTCGTCCCCCAAACCACACAACTGCCCAAGCTTCTCCATTTCCATCACCTCTATGCTTGTTCAGATAATGTAATGGCAAGTATGTATTTCATCATCATCCTCAGTTCCTGGCAGAGGTCTTCAAACCCTTGGAATTTCCTGAGTGATTAAGGGCTTGAGAAGAGTCTTCTATTATTTACAGCAAGACCCTTTCAACCATACCTGGGTTTATGCTAATGAAGTGACTCTTGGAAGATGGGCAGCTGGATGATTCCAGCAGGATGAATCAACCATGTGATGAGAGAGTCGGACCCTACAGCTTTACCCCCGACCTCTGGGGAGGGGAGGAGGGCTGGAGATTTGCGATCACAATGGCCAATGATCTAATCAATCATGCCGACATAGTGGAAACTCCATAAAAATCCTTAATGATGAGGCTCGAGGATCTTCTGGGTTAGTGAACACGTGGAGGTGCTGGGAGGGTGATATGACCAGAGGGTGTGGACGCGCGGGGCCTCCTCCGCCTTGCCGTGGCCTATGCAGCTCTTCCGCTGGGCTGCTCCTGAGTTGTATCCTTTATCATAAACCATAATAGGAAGCACAGTGCTTTCATGAGTTCTGCGAGCCACTCTAGAAATTTCTTCAGCATGGGGAGGGGATTGTGGGAACTCCCGGATTTATAGCCGGTTGGTCAGAAGTACTGGGACTTGTCACTGACGTCTGATCGTCTTGTGGGACTGAGCTCTTACCCTGTGGGGTCTGTGCTAACCCTGGGCAATCTCAGCACTGAATTGAATGGTAGGACATCTAGTCGGTCTTGGAGAATTGGTCGTTGTTTGGAAAGGCACCGCACATTCGTTGTCAAAGGAGCCTTACAGACGCGTCCATCTTTTATTCCCAGTTACAACGCTGCCTCCTCCATGAAGCCCTTCTGGATTGACCTCGACGGAAGCAACCTCTCCCTTTCCTAAACACCAACGACGCTCTGTATTACCGCTTTACAACTCTCAGCGCTTTCTTTTATCCTTTTTATGTGCCCGCATGTACCATCTCCCGCATTATATTGTGAGATCTCAGAACAGGAGGAGCCTTGCTTGGTTTTGTTTCCTATCCCTCACAGTGCCATATACATTTTTTTTTAATTCAGTAAATGTTAGTGAGACTCAGACATAAAAATATTTGTATTTCTGTTACTGTTGTCTAAACTGCAGATGTCATTATTCTAAAAAGTGTATCCAGCTGTCCCTTTTGAAATCCTTACTGCCTTGCAAAATAAAATTTAATTTTACAGGAAAAACTATATTCGTTTTGACTGAAGGATACTCACCTGGAGACAAGCACAAACGGATCGCCTGCCTCTGGGCTCCACCAGGACGAGAACAGCCCCTTGTGCCAGACTTGGATCAGCGCTGCAGCAAAAGGGCTTACCAAAAGCGGCAGCCATACCTGCAGGCAGCCAGGTGGATGCCAGGTGGACAGTGGCCTCTGACCTGAGCACAGGTATCGCAGGCCGATGACAGCTTCACTGACGCTGAGGACAGCCCTTCCCACCCTCCCGTTTCATCTGGGTCTTTAGTGAGATTTCCTAGGGTCTAGAGTGCTAACACCCACCCTGCCGGTGTATTGGGAGCTGTGAGTCATAGGTACACAAAGGTGGTGCAAAGAGGAAAAGAACAGGCCTGGAATGTGGTCGTCTCTTTATAGCTGTGTTTTACAACAGGACAAATTTTGGCAAGCAATTGAAACACCATGGCCTTTTAGACACACGGAAAACTCCACTCCCTATTATAGATTTTTCTAAGTGGTCCCTACAGTAAATCGCTTTTCCTCGTGAAAAAGAAAAAGCCCTCAGTGCACCTGACTGAGGAAGAGCGGGGGCATTCCACTTTTGGGTTAGCTTCTTCCCTGGAAGGTATTTTTCTCTCTTTGGGAAGAAGTCTTTGCTGTTGACCACAGCGACTCTCACACAACAGCTGTCCAAGTAAGTTTTAAGAATTCAGACCAGAGGGACTTCCCTGGCGGTCCAGTGGTTAAGACTCTGTGCTCCCAATGCAGGGGGGCCAGATTCGATCCCTGGTCAGGGAAATAGATCCCGCATACCACAACTAAAAAAAGAAAAAGAAAAAAAAAAAAAGATCCTGCCTGCTGCAACTAAGACCTGGCGTAGCCAAATAAATAAACACTAAAAAAAAAAGATTTCAGACCAGAGAAAAAGCATCGATACACACCTGCCTTATTCTTCTGATAGCTGCGTCATCTCACTATTTAAGGCACTGATCACACAGTAAAATTATGCAAGAAGAGAATAAAATGGAATAAATTTACATTTTGGTTGTTCATTTTGTCTCCTTTTAGAAAATGCTCTGAGTAAATTTTATAGTGGCCTATAAAACTGGTAAATAATTGATTTGATAAGCTATCATCACCTTGACATCCAACTAACATTGATTTTGCTGTGGTAGCTTTATGCAGTTGAGGGTCATCATGAACTTTGGTCTGATTTGATGAAAGTAGTAAATTTCTCCTTTGCCAGTTTTACTGCACAAGTTATCTTGAAGTTATGTTGACTGTCTTCACAGGCAACCGACGTGTGCAGTCATGCAGGGCCCTGAGCTCAGCATGCCGGTGAGGACAGAATTCCGGTGCAGCCACTCACGGGAACCCAGCAAGACTCAAGGTGAGGACAAGATAGCTGTGTCTCCTGCTGAGTAGGGGGGCCGCTGACAGCCCCCAAAAGCCATGTTGTCTTTTTTTAATTGAAGTATAGTTGATTTACAATGTTGTGTTAATTTCTGCTGTACAGCAAAGTGATTCAGTTATACATGTATACACATTCTTTTTTTATATTCTTTTCCATTATGGCTCATTACAGGATATTGAGTATAGTTCCCTGTGCTATACAGTAGGACCTTGCTGTTTATCTATTCTATATATAACAGTTTACATCTACTAAGCCCAAATCCAACTCCATCTTTCCCCCACCCCCTCCCCCTTGGCAACCACCAGTCTGTTCTCTCTGTCTGTGAATCTGTTTCTGTTTCGCAGGTAAGTTCATTTGTGTCGTAGTTTAGACTCCACATATAAGTGATATCATGATATTTGTCTTTCTCTGTCTGACTTACTCCACTTAGTAGGATAATCTCTAGGTTCATCTATGTTGCTGCAAATGGCATTATTTCGTTCTTTTTTACCGAAAGCCTTGCTTTCTGTTTGAACCACAACTTACTTCCAACGCAGAAAGCAGGCAACAGTATCTCAACAAACACAAACAGCCAACGAACCCTATTCGATCCTTTCTTTCTCTTACTTCTTTACATCAGCCCCTCTTAGGTTGAAAATGACAAGAAGGAAAGGACAACCCGAGATACCTTCATTATAGTCTTTCCTTCCTCATCTGTGAGCCAAAGACGGAGATTGGTGGCAGAATAGCCACGTATTAAAAAGCAAAATAAAAACTCCAATAAAAAATTGAACTAGGTTTGTGCAGTGTTTCCATTGTTCTGTTAAGAACGAAATATGTATGCATGTATGAACTACGAAATACAAATTGTATGATGCGGGAGATTTCAAATATGAGTCAAATGCTCTTATATTTGCATTTAAAAACAGCATTGCACAATATAAATATGTACAGTAAAACTCCTGCTATTGATGTAAAATTCTCATTTCTCTTTACTTAGAGTGACATTACCTAGCAAATAATACCACGACAAGTTGAAAGGGAAACCACGGGAAAAAGGAAAAAACTTTATATTTGAATTCACTTGAGAGAACTTTTTTCTTGCTTTTTAACAAGGGACCCCATATTTTCACTTCGCACTGAACCCCACAAATTACGTAACCAGGCTTCTCGAAGCCTCGAGGTATGAAAATTCATTTAGCGATCACTCCCAACAGCTTACTTGCAGCAGAAAATCAGTTGATGTTGATAACGTTGACCAGAAGGGATTATCTGGGCCCTTCAAAATGAAAGTTTTAGAAGAATGAGGAGTCAGCGCGGGAAAGAAGGAAGTCCTGTGCTGGGGGCAGTGGGCCCGAGTTCAGACCCAGTGCCTGGATGCCCATCTGCTGTGGATGCCCACGTGACACTAACCACCTAAAGGTCCGTCCTTTCCCCACCTGCGCCCCCAGGGCCTCGCTGCCCTCCTGCAGACACCCCACCCGCCCCCTGCCGAGGGTCCTGGGTTTCATCACCAAAGGGGAGCGTCTCGCCATCTTTCAAACGCCCAGCTGGCTTCCATCCCCGGGGCATCCACACTCTCTCCCCCACCTTGGCCCCATCTTGGTAAACGCCAGCTGCTCCTGAAGCTGCTTGAACAAGCCTCCCCGGTTACTATAGCGGCGCTGTTTCCATTGCAAACTAAGCAAACACAAGGAGTAGGATATTTGTGGGCTCCCGTCCCTGGGCCCAAAGAACACAGTGAGGACCACACTGGCCTCCTTCCCTGAGGCTTGGTCTCCTCCCCGCTCCCTTCGCGGCAGCCCCAGGCCCCAGCAGCACCACCTAGGTCCCCTCCAGGACGACTGCCTCACCGTTTCTAGAGGCAGGGCCCACACTGCTCTTGAACAAGCTCCCCTGGAAAGTCTCAGGCACACTGAAGTCTGGGAGCCTCAGCCCTACGCCCTCCAGCCACTCTGAGGGCCTTGGTGATGAAGAGTCACCAAACCAGTCGGGCCGTGGCCCCCATCGTCTGGATCTCTCTTCCCTTTCGGCCTCCTCAGTGAACCCCCTCAGGCAGAAGCAGGCAGGGGTCCCCACTCCCCAGGTTAAACGTGCCAGCCTGGTCCAGCCGGGATGTGAGCCTCAACTCTGTACCATCAGCAGGCTCGTGAGCTCTCCGTTCTGGCAGGTTTGCCTGCAAAATGTAGACAATCAAACCTCACTTGCCCAAAGCCCAGAGACCTCCCTCCACTCGTAGAACAGGTCACTGGAAAGAGTCAGACGACCCCGTGCCTGCAGCGCATTTTAGTAACGATGGGTTTGGGAAGGCACAGCATGGCATCCAACACCCCGTGACTGCGGAGAAATCAGTTTCTATTTAAGGGTGAAGGGTGGCTTTTGCCATTAGAACAAAATAAATAAAATAAACAGACTTAAGATAGAAGGGGCTGAGGTGGGACTTGTCATGAGAGGCCTGGGGAAAGGGGAAGCCTCATGACCTCCCTTCAGTGGCGGGAGAAGCTCAGCCCTGGAGCATGCTTTGAACCCCATTTTTATCTGAGCAGCACTTACTGTCTGAGACTCTGATGTCATGCAGTCGTCAAGTCTTCCCGGGAGGGAATAGGCGTCCCTTGCTCTCCCCCCGTCCTCCAGGGAGGCCCCAGATGCTCCAGCACCCCCACACCCTGATGCCGCTCTTCCCCAGCCTCTCACATCCTTCCCTGATGTGAGTTGTCGTCTAGACTCCGATTTAGGCATCAGTCGTGGCTGTCCCACAAGAGGCCCTGAGCACGCGCTCTCTGTCCATTAACGTAGCGGGATGGCCAGGAACTTACACTAACTTCAGCCCAGAGCTTCTTTCCTAGATCCGGGCTCGGATGTCCCGAGTGCAGCAGCAGGGTGTGGGCACTGAGAGCGGGGCGCAGGCCACGCTGCCCCGGGGGACTCCCAGCTCCACCACCTACTGCATTCTCTGCAGTGAACGGCTGGACGGCTTTGGGCTTACCTTTTCCTTCTGAGGACTGGGGGTAATCAGGATGCGTTCCTCTTCCTCGACTCCCTGTTGGTACAGATCTCATGGCCCAGGTGGCCCCCCGTGGCCTTGGAGGGACGGGGCCCATCCTGAGGCTGCTAGGAGAATTAAAGGACTTCAGCATGAGTGGTGGCACACAGTAGGGGCTCAATAATTGCTAGGTCTCATTTTCATATGTCAAGCACCTCACAAAATCATCCAGTATTTACAGCGCGTTTTCAAGAAATAGCATCTATCTGTGTGCGCATATTTTTATATATTTCAATTCATATTTGTCCCCCTAGTTGAGGATGACCAAAGGCGGGTCCCTTGTGTGAGATGGGATCAGGAAAGTGTGTCATGGGAAATGAAGAGGTGGCTGGTTTTGTGCGATTTCACACAAGTGAGATTTTCTTCTTACTACGTCTGACATCTCTCATTCTCTTTTCTATTTTTTATCCCTTTTTCTCTCTTCTGAACTGTTTTATCCACATTTATCGCATCTGTTGTTAGATCCATCCACTGAGTTCTTCATTTTAGCTGTTGTCCTTTTTTTTATAGTTTTCAGTCGTCTGTTTATATTCCTCATCTTGTCGTCTAATTTCATGACATTTTAACCATAGTTATCATTAAATCAGAATAACTCCAATATCTGGGTCTCCTTTGGCTCTGTACCTGTTGTTTGACTTTTTAAACGTTTTATTTTGAAATCATTTGAAACTTAGAAATGCCAAGATAATACAGAGAACTCCCGTATCTCCTTCAATCAGCCTCCCCGATGTGAACAATTTACACAACCATCGTACAAGTTTCAAAACCGAGGAAGTAACGTGGGAACAACACCATCAACTGAACAATGGACTCTGTCTGGATTCCCACACTTTTTCTGCCGATGCCGTTTTCTGGTGCAGGAAAATTTCATCCCTCATCCGTGGTATTGCAGTCAGTTTAAACAAAGATGCCAAGATATACAGAGAACTTGGGATCTATGGGAGTGGCTGCCCTGCTTGTTTCTCTAAAAGGCAGGAAGCAATAGTACTCAAATTTGCTTGTTGTATCAGAAAACCCTGATGAGTAAAGGTCGTGTACGTGTGTCTTCCCGAGGTGGCCAGGAGGCTGCACCACGTCGATGCTGGGAATCTGCATCCTGGAGCTGGCGGCTGAGCAGGGGCTGGACTGAGCTGTGGAAAAGGAAGGAGGGAGAGAAGCGGAGCTCACCTGGGATGGGACGGCTTCAGGACGAGGCTCAGGGTGCCCTGCACATCTTACTAGTTTCTTCCGTTTGGGGAGACTGCAAGAATAACAAGAAAGGCAAAACAGGAAGAGGCAGAAAGCTAATGAAAGGGAAAATGTTATTTTAAGTGCATCCTGCATGCCGGGGGCTTCACACGGGTCCTCTTTACCCTCGCGGTCCAGGGATGTCCTGAGCCAGAGCCTGGCGAGCTCAGACAAGCTGCTCAAGTGCTCATGACTAAGAAGCAGTGGAGAAGCCAGAGTTCCAACTCAGTTCTTTCTGGTGTTTCCGTCCTTTAAGAATGAGGAGTTTGGACTTCCCTGGTGGCGCAGTGGTTGAGAATCTGCCTGCCAATGCAGGTGTCATGGGTTCGAGCCCTGGTCCGGGAAGATCCCACATACCACGGAGCAACTAAGCCCGTGAGCCACAACTACTGAGCCTAAGCTCTAGAGCCCACGAGCCACAACTACTGAGCCCGCACGCCTAGAGTCCGTGCTCCGCAACAAAAGAAACCACCACAATAAGAAGCCCACGCGCCGCAACAAAGAGTAGCCCCCGCTCGCCACAACTAGAGAAAGCCTGCATGCAGCTACAAAGACCCAATGCAGCCAAAAATAAATAAATAAAATTTAAAATAAAATAATAAAAAAAAATTTTAAATGAGGAGTTAGAAGGCCTGTCTAGAAGACACTCAGGATAAATCAGGAATTTGGGAGTAACACATATGCACTACTATCTATAAAATAGAAAACAACAACGACCTACTGTAGAGCACAGGGAACTCTACTCAATGCTCTGTAATGACCTATATGGGAAAAGAATCTAAAAAAGAGGGGATACATGTATATGTATAGCTGACTCACTTTGCTGTAGACCTGAAACTAACACAGCACTGTAAATCAACTACACTCATTTATTTTTTTTAATAAAAAATTAATTAATTTTAAAAAAAGAAGACAGGTACTCAGTAAAGGACACATCAAAAGAGATAATAGGGAATTACTATCAGTCTAGCATTTTTCATAGTGTTTCACATCTAACACATCTTATTAGAGATAAAATGTCCCAGCTCAGGAGGAGTCCTTGCCTCGTGTAGCAATGAAAACTTGCACAGAAGCTGGGACGCACAATGTGCGTGGCCAAAAGAAACACAATTTAGATGTAAATGAAGTGAGAATTCTCTGTGTCTCCAGCAAGTGGTGTTTTGCAAATTAAGCACAAGTTCAGGGACTTTCTTAGTGGCCAAGGAGGAAAGTTCTCCACCTGGTAAAATGCAGAGAGGGTCCCGTGGTCTTACCTATAGCCCTCCCCCTGCCCTGAAGTGAGCTCCGCTTGGTTGTATGTTTTGAATCACGGGAGTTTTGTGCATGAGTCTAAGGTGAGGTGTCTTTTGCTCCTGGTCAGCTGTACCCAAATCTATCAATATTGTTTAGAAGCGATGACTGGCAGGAAGTTACCGAGTGTCCGCTCTGTGCCCGGCCCTGTTCCCCTGTGTTGCCTCGATCTCACTCGAGACCCCCTTTCCACACTGACAGCACAGGTGGAGAAAGGGGCGAGGCTCTGGGTCACCCCAGCTGCCAGATTCCCAGCCTCAAGCTCCAGCGAGCTGCCTTCTCATCTGTCAACTGCGATTGGTATGTGTCTCACTCGTGGGTGGTGATGACTGAAGGAACTGAGATTTCAAGGGCAAAACTTTCAGGTCTGTACTTCCCAGGACGGTTAGTAACCTGGAAGCAAGCCCTTTCATTGTAAAGGAAAACTTCCTCCCGGGCCGTGCAGTGTGGCGTGCAATTGTGCCCTCGTTTCCCGTCATGCTTTTTGAAGCGTCTTGTCATCCCTGCTTCCGAGTCGTGGAATTTGAGTCACGGGCTAGTGCTGGGCCCGGACATCGAGGCTCTGATCTCTTAGGGTGGATGGGGAGGAAGGCAGAAACCAGCAGACCCCTTGGAGTTAGACAGATAGGAGTTGGTGTCGGATGGGATGTGAAGGGTGAGGGAAGAGAGGCGGTCTCCAGCCTGCACTCCGGCGTGGATGGCAAGGCAGGAAATCAACGACACAGGCGGAGGTGAACCCCAGGCCCAGAATAGCTGTCAGTACACAGCACTTCTTCTCTCAAAGCTTCAGCCACAGACACACTCACTGTGTAACATCCTCTGGGTCTTGTAAAATTTGCTACAGGTGATTCTCATTTCCAAAAGAGGCTTTTTACCTGCTTTCTCCAACGTGGGGTGAGAAGTTTCCTGACCGAACTGGCATCACTCAGCACGCCCTGACAGATGTCTTCCCTGACCATGATGGCAGAGATGCAGCTTCAAGACGATGTGGGAAAAAAAGAAAAGAAAATATAATAGAAAAACCAGCAGTGGTGGGCCCAGGACAGAGCAAGGCTCCGGGAGTGAAAGCACGTGCTCCCTGCTATGTAGGCTGTTCCTGCTCCCAGCCGCAGGTTTCCCAGGCGTGAATCCAGACACGACTTCTCCCCCACGCCCGTGCTCACTGCACTGTGAGAAATGTGTTATCCGTACGGTCTCAGTGAGGCCGAGCCAGGACAGTCACCTGGACCCCTGCCAGGCAGCTGAGGCACCACCAGCTCCAAAGGCGGCCCCTTCCGCTCTCCTCTGGCTACCGTCAGGGCCCTGATATCTCGGTTGGTTTATTGACCCACTTATTCATTCATTACTAGTCAAATATTAACTGGGGACACTCGAGCCAGGGTACAATGGACCCTGCAGTAAGGTGCCAGTCAAAGGCTCTTTTTTTTTTTTTATGGAGGTTCTTTTTTTTTTTTTAACATCTTTATTGGAGTATAATTGCTTTACAATGGTGTGTCAGTTGCTGCTGTATAACAAAGTGAATCAGCTATACGTATACATATATCCCCATATCTCCTCCCTCTTGCGTCTCCCTCCCTCCCACCCTCCCTATCCCACCCCTCTAGGTGGTCACAAAGCACCGAGCTGATCTCCCTGTGCTATGCGGCTGCTTCCCACTAGCTATCTATTTTATGTTTGGTAGTGTATATGTGTCCATGCCACTCTCTCACTTCATCCCAGCTTACCCTTCCCCCTCCCCGTGTCCTCAAGTCCATTCTCTACGTCTGTGTCTTTATTCCTGTCCTGCCCCTAGGTTCTTCAGAACCACTTTTTTTTTAGATTCCATATATAGGTGTTAGCATACAGTATTTGTTTTTCTCTTTCTGACTTACTTCACTCTGTGTGACAGACTCTAGGTCCGTCCACCTCACTACAAATATCTCAATTTCGTTTCTTTTCAGGGCTGAGTAATATTCCATTGTATATATGTGCCACTTCTTCTTTATCCATTCATCTGTCGATGGACACTTAGGTTGCTTCCATGTCCTGGCTATTGTAAAAGGCTCTTTACAATGAGAAGATGTCATCAAAAGCAGACTTAATCATTGCAGGAGAGCAAAATTGAATTGTTAACACTTAAGGTGGAAACTGGAAAAGCTTAGGAGTTATTCCACTCACTCAGCCTGTGTCATGAAGCATTCTGATGCTGGAAGGCCTGGCACTTCCTAGGGCTCCCTGGCCAGCAGAAGATGGAGAATCTGTAGAAAGTTGTGGGCCGTCACCTGGTCATTGGGACATTAGGCCAAGCTCTGCACGGGCTCATTTCCTATGAGGACGCTGTTGTTATAGTCGTTTGAAATCATTACATCTATGCCCAGAAAGGGAAAATTATATAACCAGAGAAATAAATCGAATATTCTAAGGTAATACTTCCTCTTAATTTTCTAGACACTTTATGAAAAGAGAGTCATTTATTAAACTGAAGCATCATTAGAAAGTGGATTCAATTCTCCCCCTCATGCACTGTGCTTAGATCCTGTGCATGGAATCCATACCAAGCAGAGGCTAGAAGTGCCCGGATCTGGAGATTAAGACACAAACAGCACTGAGAAACCAGGAGCCCAAGTGTTTGGGTTCGGCATCTTTTATCACATACCCTGAGGTCTTGTTCTCTCAGCTAGAGTTTTTGGGGGGAGGTATTAGGGATTTTTAAGGCTCCCCTACACCCTGGGTTTATACCCCCTGCCTACGTCAAGGGCACATGAATCTACTCCACCAGCTGTAAGCTCATTGCTGAATCTGGGCTCTAGCCTCCCTGGGCAGAAACAGGAGGGAAGGCGCCGGAACCTGAAGGAGCCCACCTGTGCTGGCCATCCCCGTTCTCTTCCTCCATGGGCAGAAATTCCTCTTCTGCAGCCCCTGAGCTTTGGAACTGCTCCGGAGAGAGCTGTATTTGAAACTGCCAAGCGCATACGCACGTCGTGTGTGATCTCTCCGTGGTGAAATGATTTTACAGTCTCACTGGAGAGGCCAAGGTGGCATCTCAGAGCCACAGGGACCCTGTCAGTCCCAGGCTCCATGCCCTGGCAGGTGAGGGTGTGCCTTCGTCTGGCCTTGGCTCTGCCCCCTAGAAAGCCAGCCCTCCACCATCACCTGCCCCTTCCCAGCAGCTGCGTCCAGCTGCCAAGCGTGGATCAGCTCACAGCGACCAGCAACCCTTCCGCAAAGTTTAGAGCTTTCACCGACCCTTGCATGGTCCCCTTTGAGTCAAGGATCCATTATTTTTTAATTAAAATATGTTTTATTGTTTATTTGACTTTTCCTTTGAATTTTCATGTGTCGAAATGAAAACGTCTAAGACTTTCTATATATGTGTGTCTATGTGGGTTGTTTGTTTATTGTTTGTCTGTGTCATCGTACTGTGGATCTATGACATGGCACGCTGATTATAATCCTACCAGAAAGACTAAGTGCTTTGTGGTGGTTTTAAAGCAGCAGTCGGCAAGCCTTTTTCTACAAGGGACCAGATACTAAATATCTACACTTTGTGCGCTAGGCGGTCTCTGTCCCAATCACTCGGCTTTGTCCTGTAGCCCAAGAGGAGCCACAGACAATACACAGAGGGTGCGTGGCCGTGTCCCAATAAACTTTATTTATGAACTGAAATGTAAACTTTGTAGATGGATCATGGGGCACCGAGTTTCCTCCTTTGATCTTTTTTTTCCAACTCCTTAAAAATATAGGGACTTCCCTGGCGGGCCAGTGGTTAAGACTTCACCTTCCAATGCAGGGGGTGCAGGTTCGATCCCTAGTCAGGGAAACAAGATCCCACATGCCTTGCAGCCAAAAAGACCAAAACGTAAAACAGAAGCAATACTGTAACAAATTCAATAAAGACTTTAAAAATGGTCCACATAAAAAAAAAAAAAATCTTTAAAAACAAAATGTAAAAATGCTTCTTGCAGGACATACAAAAACAAGGGGATGACAGATGTGGCCCGTGGGTCATAGTTTGCTGACCTCTGGTTTCAAGTTTTGGTACAAGCTGATAAATATAATTTCTCCAAAGCTTGAAAGTTGCTGAGGCAAACGCTTCTCAGCCTGTACCGGGACGCAGGGCTTAGTCACACTTGTCGTGGCTCAAAGCCCCTCTCGGGAACCCAGGGATGTATTTTTATTCACTGGCCCCCTGCATCCCTCTGTCCAGAGACAAAGAGGACACTGTGGTCCCTGGGTTCACAGAGGGTCCCCACCCCCTCAGAGCCCTGAAGTCTCTCCAGCCTGGGGTCTGCAGAGCCCCGCAGGATGGGCTCCTCTGGGTGTGCTAGACTGCTGAGCTACTCTGTCCTCTGCCCCTGGACACACGTGCCTCCTCACCGCCCCCCAGACTCTCCAGGTGATTCTAGGAAGTGACCTGGGATCTTCCTCCGCATCTGGGCCACCCCAGGGTTTCAGGGACGGAGCCACTCCCGTTCCTGGAAACGTCAGGTCCTCGGTCCCTCCCCCAGGGCTCCTGGTCGTCTCTTGGATGGGCACTGCCCACTGCGTCAGGCGGGGGTCTCCAGAGAAACAGAACCTGTAGGAGACACACAGAAAGAGACTCATTTTAGGGAACTGGCTCAGGCAATGGTGGGTTGGCAAGTCTGGCTGCAGGCTGGACCCTCAGGCAGGACTGCTTTGCTGGTCTGGACGCAGAATACCTTCTTCTCCAGGAAACCTCAGGTTTTGCTCTCAAGGCCTTCGGCTGCGTGAGAGTTCCTCCCACGTTATCGAGGGTCGTCTCTCTCCCTCACAGTGCACTGACCTCGGATGCTGACCACGCCTGCAAAAGTCTAGATTAGTGTTTGACCAAGCTCTCCAGGGCTCAGTCCAGCACCCTATGAGCCACAGTGGGGGAAAGCTTGGGTCCAGAAACAACCAAAGCTGTGTGGCTTTTACCCCAGCTGCTGATTTCTGGGTCTCAGTTTTCTCACCTGAAAACATGCGTAAGCCATACCTGCTTTCCCGGGCGAATCAGTCTGGGTCCAATCAGGAGACAGGACCACACAGTGATCTAAACAGGGGATGTTTAGTTGAAAGAATTATTAAGCTATGATTTTAGAAAGTAAATAGAAGATGTAAAGCAGCGGTCCTCAACCTTTTTGCCCTCAGGCACTGGTTTCGTGGAAGACAATTTTTCCGCGGACTGGGGTTGGGTGGGCAATGGTTCAGGCGGTGATGCCAGCGGTGGGGAGCCGTGGGGAGCCGTGGGGAGCCGTGGGGAGCTGTGGGGAGCTGTGGGGAGAGGCAGATGAAGCTGTGCTCGCTCACCTCCTGCTGTGCGGCCCGCCTCTTAACAGGCCACGACCCGGCACCAGGACGTGGCCTGGGGTTTGGGGACCCCTGATGTAAAGAGATCTCTCTGCGGTTCCCAGGGCCGAGGGAGAACATCCAAGGGAGGACAAGCTCGGGTGGGGGCCCCGGGTGGGGGCCCCACCCCAAGGCCGGGTGCAGACCTCCATGGGGAAGTGTGGTTGCGGCCTCTGGATGGAGGAGCAAGTGGCGGGATGCCCAGGGGGAAGCCAGTCCACAGGCCCCGGGCAAGCAGGGAATAGCCGGGGTGCAGGTGCGCCACCGCCAGCATGCAGGTGGGAGGGGCTGCTACAGGTAGGAGGCCTGGAGCTCGTGTCGAGGGGCTGCAGGGAGGTAATCAGCGGGCCCCTTCCTCGTGCCCGGCCCCCCAGAGCCCCGACCAGGAAAGCTGAGCGTGATGTTCCGTGTGAGGACGGATGCTCTGGGAGTTCTGCCCCCGGCCGCAGGGCAGGCGCTAACGGGGAGCCGGGAGCTGAGAGGCGCATCACGACCACTAGCACGCGTAATGCTTGGAGGCTGAGGGAGATGACGGGGGTGACACCCCTGGACGCCCAGTTTCCACCAACGGGCCGCAGCGGCCCTAAGAGCAGGCCTTTCTCTTTAACCAGAGTTTGCAGTTGGCAAACCTAAACCTCTCAGTTACGGCGCCGGGCAGCCCGTTTCCGGAGGTCGGGAGACCTGCCTCCTGGAGACCAACGTGAGGACAAAAAAACAGGGAAGAAGCCCAAGGCCAGGTCCCGGGCCACACAACTGCTCGCGGCCCAGGCACACTTCCCTTGCTGCCTCTGCCTGCCCTGACACGGCTCGTGTTTGAAATGCCAGCTGACAGCCCTGTGCGAGCAGAGAAGGGCAAGGAGAAGGAACCATTTCCTTTGTCATTACCCTCCCCATCTGTATTCCTTTCCTAGGACTTCAACCAGGAGACAAACAACACAGGTATATTGTCTCTGGTTCTGGAGGCCGGACGTCTGGGGTGTTACAGACTTCGTTCCTCCAGCGGGCTCTGATTGGGACTCTGTTCCGGGCCTCTCCCCTGGCGTCTGCTGGTTTGCTGGCAACTGACTTGCCTCGGCTTGTAATACATCCCCCTGATCTCTGCCTTCAGGCTCACCTGGTGTTCTCCCTGTGTGCTATGTCCAAACTTCTCCTTTTTATAAGGAAACCAGTCATATTCATTACAGCCCCACCTTGCTCCAATATGATGCCGTCTTAACTAATTACATCTTAACTACCCTAGTTCCAAATAGGGTAGCACTTTGAGGAACTGGTGGTTAGGTCTTTAAGCTCTGAATTTGGCGGGAGGGACACCCTTGGACCCATAGCCCCACCCTCTTGCCCTTCGCAGGCTGAGGATGAAGCAGGCGCAGGGTTGGGGTGAGCGCAGTGGAGGAGAGCGGGGGCCGCGGCAGGACGAGGCAATGCCCCTTCTGGGCTGCAGGACTCAGTACTAAGAGTTCTTACGTGTCCCTTCACTTCTTCCCTCCATCGTCATCTTTTTGGTGTCTCACCTGCTCCTGACCTGAGGATCCCATGCTGAGCTGACCTGTTGACTTTCTACTCTCCTTTTCGGGTTTGCCTCGCCATCTGGAGGTCAGCTGTTTCCAGCCAAACCCATCCCTGCCTCATGGCTTCAGGTTTCTGGTTTCCCAGTTCCAGCGGCCTGGCCAGCTCCCAGCTGGGCTGCACTTCAGAAAAGTGCAGCCCACGGGGCCACTGAGGACAAGGCCAAATGTCACTGAAGTCTGGGGTTATCCCTGAGCTATAGGGGCAGAGCGGTAACTGATGTTCATATGAGCATCTGAGTCACCAAAGAAAGGTGCCATTGGGTTCACCATAGACAGAAAATGAGTCCTTGTCTTAGAAACATTCCCATCAACAATTTTTTTTAATTAATTAATTTATTTTGGCTGTGTTGGGTCTTCGTTGCTGCGCGGGCTTTCTCTAGTTGCAGTGAGCGGGGGCTACTCTTCGTTGTGGTGCGCAGGTTTCTCATTGAGGTGGCTTCTCTTGTTGCGGAGCACAGCCTCTAGGCACGTGGGCTTCAGTAGCTGTGGCGTGCGGGCTCACTAGTTGTGACTCGCGGGCTCTAGGGCGCAGGCTCAGTAGTTATGGCGCACGGGCTTAGTTGCTCCGCGGCATGTGGGATCTTCCCAGACCAGGGCTCGAACCCGTGTCCCCCCTGCATTGGCAGGCGGGTTCTTAACCACTGCGCCACCAGAGAAGTCCCGCCATCAACAATTTTTTAAAATCTGTAACAGGCTTCAGTTACCCAGGAAAAACCACTAGGCCGCTATATCACTGTGTCATGATAATTCTTCATAAATGAAGAATAGCTGGGTTACCTGTTATTTTTTTTAAGAAAGAAGAAGTTGCAATGACCTGTTTCTACACCAGATGGCAGAGTTGATTTTCCTTTGGCTTTTTAAAAACAGACTTTCCAAAATAACGAATTGGTCCATATCAAGTTGATATAGTTTGGGTTACACCTTTCCATGCAAGGACACAGCACACTAGAATTCCTTTACCCTAAACCCTTTTTTGGAGAAGTAGAATTCCAGGCAATCTAAAGAATGTGATTTTGGTTAGTTCATACCTATTTTGTCAAAGGAATGTGTGTTTAAATGATACCCGTGGTTACTTTCAGATTGACACAGTTTCTCATGTGGTTTTTAAAATTTTTATACACAATTATACAACCTATTGGCCGATCATTCCAATAGTTTATAGAACCTCGACTACACGGTTTCCCAAACGCATTTTTAAGAAATATGTCTGCTACTCTTAGCAATTATAAGGAACTAATTTGCACTCTTGCTCCTTCTTTTGTGTTTTATCATCTTCATTTTATTTTTTTCCCTATTAAACTTGAAGAGCAAAAACTAAAATACGAAGAAAGAAATTCTTTTTAGCCACTAGTGTAATAAACATTCAACATGCCTGCGATCATAGAACAGAACTCTCTAGTTCCAGCAGCAAATGACTATTTAGCAGACATGAATATCCACGCAGGCTGTACTACCATACACATTTCAGAATTTAGCCCTAGATTTTAAGACTGTGATTATAACCAAACTTTGGGACTATGAAACGTCTTCGTTTATTTGTCGTATGCTGGCATTTATACTGTTTATATATATATATCGTCTTAGCACTGCTCTGTGCTACGAGCACGGAAGCTAATTTGCCATCTCACTCTCCCTGGAGTGCCGGGCTGTATCACCACGTAGACGCCCAATGGCGCCCGGCGTGGATGGACGCACAGACACAGTGAGAGGAGGGGGCCACATCGGCCGCATATAGATTCCCAAAATGCTTACATTTCATCCCAAATACTCAACAGTTCCGTTCCTACTTATCCCACATCCTGGATGAGATCATTTAAACCCAGAGCTCTGTGCTTGGCCCGCGATCAGAACTAATAATATTAATGTCTTTCTGGTCTCTACTTTTCCTCGGTCTATGACAAGAGCCCTTGGGAGCACTGAAACCCTGGGTTTATTTCATATGGAATAAACGTTATAGTGCTGTGTGTCTCTGCATTACTGAAAAACAGCTGAAAATCCGATCTCACCAAAAACTAAAGCTAATTTGGCTAAAACAAGCCCCAAATACACTCAAGGGACAGCTTTCTCTGACTCTGCACCAGCATCAAACTTGCTAATTTTTCCAATGCCAAGTTCTTTACTGTCAGTCGAGAAATGAAGATTTTTATTTAAAGACAAACTAAAGGACAGTGGTGGTGTACGGTTTGAATGCTGGATGTCTTCCAAGAAGTAATATGGTGGGGACTGAGCACACTAATTTTTTCTGTGACATTTAAACTAACTCATTCTTCACATTTAATAAACTTTGAAAGCCACATTGGGCTGGAGGTGGTTTTTTTTTTTTTTTTTGAGGTTTTTTTAATAGATATGAAAGAAAGGAAACCAAAAGTCTATGACAGGCAAAGGTTAAATCGGACTTCTTCTCATTCCATTCTCATGTATTATTTTAACATCTACCGAGAGTGTAATATTAGTAAGAGCCAACCTTATTAGCTCTTCCTGTGAACCAAGCATTATTCTAAGTACTTTACCTGTGTTAACTCATTTAATTTTTATAAAATAAAAACCTTATGAACAAAATACTCCTTTTAGAAGATGTAGCACATATATAGAATGGAATATTACTCAGCCATGAAAAGAAACGAAATTGAGTTATTTGTAGTGAGGTGGATGGACCTAGACTCTGTCATACAGAGTGAAGTTAGTCAGAAAGAGAAACACAAATACCGTATGCTAACACATATATATGGAATCTAAAATTTAAAAAAAAAAAGTTCTGAAGAACCTAGGGGCAGGACAGGAATAAAGACACAGACATAGAGAATGGGCTTGAGGACACGGGGAGGGGGAAGGGTGAGCTGGGACGAAGTGAGAGAGTGACATGGACATATATACACTACCAAATGTGAAATAGATAGCTAGTGGGAAGCAGCCGCATAGCACAGGGAGATCAGCTCGGTGCTTTGTGACCACCTAGAGGGATGGGATAGGGAAGGTGGGAGGGAGACACAAGAGGAAGGGGATATGGGGATATATGTAGACACAGAGCTGATTCACTTTGTTATACAGCAGCAACTGACACACCATCATAAAGCAATTATACTCCAATAAAGATGTTAAAAAAAAAATACTCCTTTTAGCCCCATTGTGCAAAGGAGGACAATAAGTGCTGATTTTCTTGATTAGCTTATGGGGTACCGTGCACACCCATCAGCTACCCCATGGGTGGGGTGAGTGACCGCAGAGAAGCACCAGCCTCTGCCTGGGGAGGGGGGCGGAGCTTCCCCATGGAGCTGACCCTTAACCTGGCGTTACAGGGGGAGGAGGAGGGTCCCTCAGGTCCAGCAGCTCCAGGTGCGGCAACAGAACCGGGGCGGTGGGGAGGCCAGGCGCTGAGCGGGGCTGGGGGTCCCTCTTCCGGGCCGGACCAAGGACTCGGAATTAATCTTGCAGAGCAAGTGGTGGTTTTGAGCAGAAATAACTCAGTCTGTGGATGCAGAGAACAGAGCATAGCTAAGTGGAGAATGAGCAACGGTGGGGGAACCCGGGGCTTTGGGATCTCGGGGAAGCAGATGGGAGGACAGCCGAGGGCAGGGGTCTGTCCCCTGGCGGGGTGGCCTCGGAGGCTTTGCTCCCCGAGGCTTGACCTGGGGACGAGCCCAAGTTGGTTGGGAGGACTGAACGAGAACAGTGCTTGTTCGGGGCCACATATGAAGGATTCATCATGTCAGATCCTGTCCCCCCTGGTACAGACCCGTACCCCTCCCCCTCCAGGCCCTCCCCACCACCGGGCAGTAATAATAACCTAACGAGGTCAGGCACCACTGAAGGTGCAGACCAGCCGGCGCCTTGCCGGCCTTCGCTCCGTCAGCCCCCAGCTCCCGGTCACTGGGGGAGTCACCAGGTCACGCGATGTCATCCGGGGCGGCCAGGGTTCCAGCCCAGGTCCATCTGGCTAACTCGAGCTTCACGCTTGCCCTCTCTACGCAAGCAGGTGTCTGCTTCCCGAGAGCCCATGGCTGCCGGAGGAACTCCCCTTCCCCCGAGCCGCCTGCTTGGAGGGCCTTGCTCCACTCGGAGCTGCCTTGCTGCGTTACTGTCGGGGAATCAACATTAGCAAACCAAGGGGAGCCAGGCTGACACGGCAGAAGAGGTGCCGTGGGGGCCGCGTGAGGACGCAGAGGCGGTGTTTCCGCGGCCCCGCAGCAATCGTGCAGCCAGGGTCCGGTGACGTTGCCCTTTCTCTCACAGGTGCCAAGTTTCCTTGCAGATCCTTTCTCCTCACTCCCCACCGGCCCACAGAGCAACGGACACGGGCCCTTGTCGGCGAGCGAGGACGGAGGGAGAGGGGCAAAGGGGCTTGGCAGGTGCTGAGGGTCGTGTTGGGAGCAGGGCTATGGGGACGGGGGACGGCAGGTAGGGAGGTGGAAGAAGGAGGCCGGACCGGCAGGTGAGGGGCTTGGCCTCCTGGCTAAGGAGCATGGCTGTCTCCCTGGGGGAGTGGAGCCACATGCAGGGCCTGCACTGGCCTGGCCCGGGCTCCCTCCTCCCAGCTGCCGTCCTGCCCCGGGGCACACAGGACGGTGCGGAGGCCGAGTGGAAACTGCCACCTGCTGCCAGGGACAGAGCAGAGAGTCGGGGACTGGCCAGGCTTGTGGCGGGAGTCACCCTGGCTATGCCTGTATCAACACACCCAGCTCTGAGCAGGCCGGCCGAGCACCACAGAGGGCTCTGGCGCATCTGGGCGACTGAAGTATAAAAGCACAAGACTCATGCTACAAAAATACATGGTTAGAAAGGAACTCAGGGAAAGAAACTGAAATCCTTAGATTCAAACCCAGTGTCACTGGTTACGAATGTACTGCTGAATCTGAGGCTCAGTTTCCACGTCTAGAAAATGCTTCTGTTAATTCCCAGAATTTGTGAGACTCGAATGAAGTAATATATGCAAAAACTCTAAATCATTCCCAAATGCAAGCTACTCTGTCCCCAAGGCAGCTGAAGCAAAGAGAATAGCGACACATCCCGTGAGCCAAGCACTTGTGTCCTGGGAGGACCCAGGTGCCGGCAGGGATGCGGGTGGAATGAGGGAAAAGGCGTTGCTCCTTGATGTTATTGCAGATGGAGAGAGACGTGGCCATGCTGGGCTCCTTAACGGGGCGCGTGCCGGGCAAGTGGCACCAAGGAAAGGCCCGTGGACTGACCTGGGGCCCAGGAAATGATGTGCTGGGAAAAACCGACCCACACGGCTTCTGCTGCTGTCAGGTCCTTTCAAGTGACGGGAGATGCAGAAACTTCCCTGGTGGTCCAGTGATTAGAACTCCGCGCTTCCTCTGCTGGGGGCACAGGTTCCATCCCTGGTCAGGGAACTAAGATTCCACAAGCCACACGGTGCCGCCAAAAAAAAAAAAAAAAAGAACAACAACAAAAACAAACAAACAAACAAGGGACAGGAGACACTGCTCGGAGCCACCCCTCCCTGTGGCCTCCTTTGGGACCAGACGAAACTTAGTGCTTTACTCCACGTGCACTTGAGAGAGGCGTGAGATGGGGCACCTGAAACTGCTTTGGCAGCGAATCCAGAAAAGGCGAAACGGACGAAGGTAGAAAGGAGATAAATCGGCGCCTTAGAAACTTGGAAGAGTAGGGAAGGTGCTGATTTCAACTAAAAATAATCCTTAGAAACAAGATCCCCCGCTGTGGAATTTGTTTGTATATCTCGTACCTGACAACGGCTGGCCCCTCGGGAGCAGGCAGGACAGACGCAGCTGGAGCAGATTTGATCCCGGATTTACTGGTGCGAGGAAGACCCAGAGCGGCTTCATCCTGAGGCCAGATGCAGGCCGGAAGCCGACTTTGTAAAGGGAAGCCCATAAAAGTCAGCTGGATTTCATTTCGGGGCCCCGTGCCCTGTGCGCGAGGCCTGCCCCACCCCCAAGGGCGGCAGGAGGAGGGCTGACTTGCAAATCTCGTCTTTGGAAGATCCAGCCATCATCTCCGGCACGGGGAAGAGGGGACCAGCCTTGAAGAAGTCCTGCCGTGCTCTTGTGAGATACGGGTGGCTGGGATTATCCGAATGAAAGTGTGAAAACGGATTTCCAGTTTTTGTATTTTGATGGCGCTAAGCCATTTGAGTCCCATTAAGGGACTCCCATCAGCTGGGCAAATATACTCTAAAGAAGGTCAACACCCAATCTTCCCGACATTCTCAGCACAGTGGGAAGTGTGCTGAGCATTAAAGCTCCTGATATTTACAGTCTGGACTGTACAGAATGACCATTCCTACTGGGCCTGCTTTTGAGAAGGCCCAAAGGAAGAGATATTCATCTTTATCTGACTATTGCCCACAAAGACTACTTGACATAAGAAGTAATTTATGTATTCACATCTGATAACATGAGATGTGTGTAAAAAGTAAGGAAATGGGGGAAAGTTGGAAAGGTTTTCATTTGGTTCAGACACAGTCCCTCCAGATCCAGATTCTCTAGTGTTTAGGTCAAATTTCGCATGTCATTCTCACGTGTCATAGCCCAAGCCACAGCCATTCAACAGACAATGACCGAGCAGGACCAGCTGTGGCTCTGGAGCAGCGATCACATCACTGAGATGCTGAAACACGTCCAGGAAACAGCCTTGTTTGCCCTGCAGGGAAGATCTCTCGGGACAAGGTAGTGTATGTGTTTCCATCCCAGAAAGTACGCCTCTTGGAAAGTGCCCCATGACCAGGGTTGTATGAAAAGGAGGGAGGTAGTGTGTACCACAGGACGAAGATAAGGGAGTGCGTGTGTCAGGAAGCAAGAATTTAAAGATGCAGAAACCTGTAAGTAACCTTGGAGGCTCTCAACCAGAAGAGAGTGACCTGGGGGGTAGGGTCCTGGAAGAAGGTGGGTCTCGGCGACCATTTGCTTCTTCCTCTCAGTTCCCTTCTCCTTTCCACGTCACTCGTTTTGTCATGGTGCTCTGCTTCTCAGTATGTGGTTTCTTCTTGCACCAAATGTATTCTAATTATACAAAGAGCTTGCAGTGCTGCCATCTTCCTATAAAATGACAGACGACAAAATTACCAGAACAGACCTAGTGATATTTTACTTCTCATACCTACACTACAAAGCAAAGAAAATTTCCTTCTTACCTCTTCCGTGGAAGCCTGAAAGGTCCACCAAGTCCTACAATGTATGGAAACACCCCTCCACACACAAATATGGGAGGACTGACATTGTACTTGTAACCTTCTCAGACGTGTTTCCTTAATTGTTGCTTAAGATGCTCCCACACAATGACCTCCCTGGTCTCCCCCATCGCTGTGGTCCATCCCAAGGCTCCGGCTGTGAATAATGGGAGGGGGCTCACGGGGCTCTACTCCGGGGGGGTGAGGCTGGCTGGGGGAGGATGAGGGCAGCCCCTTTAGAAACATGTGGACCCTGCACACTTGAGCTGGGAAATGGTGCCTCTAACAGAGGAAACAGGACGTAGATACTGACATGAGGGAGAGGATGTATTTCCATTTTCACTGTTTCAATGTATTGAGATTAAAGATGATCAAGCATAGAGATGATTTTAAGGTAATGGTATGATGGAAACTATTAACAACAGATTCAAAACAATGAAAATAATGCAGAAAAAAATGTGACGCAGAAACGGGGAGACACAGACCAGGAATGCTGCGGCCTAGGTCTGCAGGTGTTCATGGAGATGTGACTTACTGTCTTCCTTCCTGTCTTGTGGTTATCTTACAGGTAACCTCAGAGGTGAGTGGGTATTATTATTATTAGTAGTAGTAGTAGTAGTAGTAGTAATGTCATGCCTTGGATTAAGGAAGAGGTCCGTCTAGAAGCTTCCGTGGGGCAGTGACATACAGTGGAGCAATAACATGTCAATGGAAAGAGAACACAATGGAGAAAACGAACCCCTCTCAGGGCGATTCCTACACGTTCTCCTAAGGGAAGATGGAATGAACATGTCAATAAACCACCTAGCATCGTGACAGGAGTTAGGTGAGAAAGCTCATCCCCAAAAGGGGACGCTTAAGAAATAGCCAACAGTCTTTACCACTTGCTGAATTGGGTTGGACCAATTAATTTCAGGAGTTTGTTTTGCTGGATGGGGTTTGCTCTTTGGGAACCAGAGCTGAATTATTCAGAGCACTATTAGAGGCGGGGGCCTTTCCCTGTCCTCCCTCTTGGATCCTGTCCCAAACAAAAGTCATCCTCTCTGCTAAAGAGATGGTCCACTAGTACTTAAAGAATATTGGTTTGAAAGAATTGCGGGTCGCCAAGTCTCAGTCAGGATGTGTATATGTGTGTCCACATTCCTGATGCCACGACCGAGTACACAGCTAGCCCCGCAACTCAGTGATATTAGGCGTTAGTGTGGGAGATTGTCGACTACAAGGACTTCTCCAGTTGCAGAATTTCTTCACTGAGAAGTTTTAATAATTTATTGAGACAAATGGACTGAGTTTCTGGAACTGAATTATTCTTGGAAAATCTAGAATATGTGGTCCTCCTACCGGGAGTTTACTGATGTAGTCAAATAGAATCACAAAAGCACTAATCCGACATGCATATCATGCTGCAGAATTGTCACTTTGCTACATAAAATAGATACGTAAGAAGTAGAGAGTTTATATAAATAAAACCAACATTACTTTTGTGACACTAAATCAGAATCTTAGGGTTTTCTCACGTGTCCTCCAATATCTATAGACAGTGTGAATTTTAGTTAATTACCCTCACGTTCCCAAAGCCACATCACTGCCGCTTACACATGGGGAGGTAGAGGGGGTTTGGATTCACTTTTCTCCTACCCATTCCTCGCTCTGGTTCTCCCTGTCGTGTCACAGGCCACACCACTCCCACTAGCTAAAGCCATGACCCAGCTAGCATTACGATCCTAGATGCTAATGTTAAGTATTGAGACTAATATGGAAGCATTCATTTACAACTCGTAAAAGAAAAAAAGCCCTCCTTTCTTTATTGATAAGAGCTTTCCTTTCTCAACCTTGTGAAAAAGTAAAAATATTGTAAACGTTCTACTTCCTTTGGACAATAAGGAATGAAGGGGTTTTTTTTTTTTGGTTTTTGGTTTTCTAAATATCAGAATTGTTTCAAAGATACTCATTAAAGGCTAAATGGAAAAAACGGACTCAGCAAGAAAAGAGATTCTTGCAGATGGGGAGAACCTGACCTCAACACACTGGCAAGAGACTGGTTTGGACTGTTTTGTTTTGTTAGAACACGTGTCAGGGGGCTTCCCTGGCGGTCCAGTGGTTGGGACTCCCAGCTCCCACTGCAGGGGGCACGGGTTCCATCCCTGGTAGGGGAACTAAGATCCTGCAAGCCTGCAGCAAAAAAAAAAAAAAAAAGAGAATGTCTGGTTCTCATTTTCTAAAATTGTTAATTGGCTCAGTTTCAATGCTCTTACGATGGATTCATCCAACACCCAAACAAGCAAAATTACCTAGACTTTTTTTTTTTTTTTAAACAGAATTGCTTTTTCTTTTTTTTTTTTTTTTTTAATTAATTTATTTATTTATTTTTGGCTGTGTTGGGTCTTCGTTTCTGTGCGAGGGCTTTCCCTAGCTGCGGCAAGCGGGGGCCACTCTTCATCGCGGTGCGCGGGCCTCTCGCTATCGCGGCCTCTCCCGTTGCGGAGCACGGGCTCCAGACGCGCAGGCTCAGTAGCTGTGGCTCACGAGCTTAGTTGCTCCGCGGCATGTGGGATCTTCCCAGCCCAGGGCTCGAACCCGTGTCCCCTGCATTGGCAGGCAGATTCTCAACCACTGCGCCACCAGGGAAGCCCCAATTACCTAGACTTTTGTGAACGCATTTTCCGTACAAAGAATCCGTGTGATTGTGCTTTTTCCTCGCTGTTCACCTCTCCATCTCTGAGCACAAGTGCTTTGTCAGGCGACTCACCAACCTGATCGCATAAAATTCAGACTGGAATTTGAGCAGGAAGAAGAAAAGGCCTAAAGTAAGTCGTAACATGTTCATTTCTGGAGAATAGAGGAGGTGACAGACACTGCATTTCAGGAAGAGTGAGACCTCACTCAGGAGCAAACACTGGGGAGAGGAGTGGACACAATTCTTAGGGCTTCAGGTGTGCATACGCTTGCAATTAATAAATACGCACCTAAGTTCTGTACTCGAAATAGATACAACTCCAAGCGCACAAAAACAACACTGAAACGTATCATCATAAGGAAGGTCAATTAAGAGGAAGATGGAGGCATTTAAAGGAAACAGTGTGTCAGCACAAGCAAATCTCTGATTAGATTATGTTTAAAATATAAACAAGGTAAGTGAGGGCCAACAGAAGATTAGCATGAACCCTTACAAGTAGGTAGGCTGAAGTCCAGCGTGAAATGATCTTGGAAAGATGTTGAGGGCAGTGAAAACACTGTTTGATGTTGTTCTGTTTTAATATTTGTGCTCCACTTATTTAACTTCTCAGTTCCTGTTTCCCTTCCAAAAAATAATGCTAATAATAATAATAATAATACCTATCCTATAGCGCTTCCAGAGGATTAAATAACTATCATAGGTACACCACTAAGAACAAAGCCTGACATAAGGATTCAATCAGTGTTATTATTAGCTATTACTGGCACTCTGCTACTCCTATCCATCCAGCTTGTTCCTGGTCTATCATTTATTTATCTTCCATAATAAATTAGTCTCTTCACTGGCTAGAAGTTTGTAATAGATGACCTCTGCAGTTCTTCTCCATCTTTCAACATTCTATAAATGGTTTCAGCATCTCTCTCTATATGCTGTCTCTCGTGCTAGATTATTTGTCCCTTAAGGTCACAGCTCTGTGTTTTAGTTTATTTGATTCCCCAAACTGCCCCACACAGGGCTGGGTACACAGCAAATATTCATCAGATAGTGACTCTGGAACCTATAAGTCCATGTGTAAGTCCTAGATCTGAAGAAGGTAAGTAGAAGGCTAGGTCTGTCAAAATAATTCATTTAAAAAGTTCCTACCTGGGCCAGAAAAATCTCATCCTCATGAGGATGGATGTGGGCGTTTTACGTGAATTATATCGTTGAATCATCTACAAATCCAGGGTTAAATGTCACTATCCGCGTTTACCAATTAATAAAATGGAGACTTACAGAGATTAGGTAACTTGCTCAAGTGCTCATAGCTGGTGTGAGATGAAGCTGAAATCAGATCCCAGGACCGTCTGATGACAAGCCTGTGTTTTACTCACTAGCTCAGACTACATGCATCTATAGTGTGGTAAAAACATGCAGATTGGTATGATCCTTAGCCTCTAACAAAAGGAAATAGGGAAAAGATCACTGTGTTATTTTACGCTAATAAAAATAAAGCTGATGCCTGAGAGTTCTGGCGTCTTATTGCAGGCTGCTGGTGCTCGTGGGGACATGGTGGGTTTTACTCCAGGTCACGGATGACGCTGTCACTGCCTGAACTTGAGCGTGATGACCCTGCCACTGAGGTCAGTAGGTAGGAAGGGATTCAGACTGGGGCGCTGCAGTTAAGAGGTGCTGAGCAGGGCTGGAAATCTGAGCCCAGATCAGAAAGGGTCTCATTAACAGGACAAGGTTGACACATGTAGCATCAGCAAGGACTATAAGGCAATAATGTAAATTGGTACATTATGCATTCCTGACTACAAGTAAAATGGTTTCAAAGCAGAGGGCAGGAACCTCCAGGGTCTTCTTTCTATTGCCTTGGCTCCCAACTAGACAGGTATGTGCTATGAAGGTGAAGGCGCCCAACTGGGCTCATGGACAGCCATTATACACTTTTCAAACGATTGATTCAGGGGTGAAAAAATAGCCCGGATGAAGACGGAAATGTTCTCATACCTGTCCAGCCCTCTGGTCTTCTTTTGCTCCACAACCGTAGTTCTCAAACTGTGATTCACAGGCCCCTGAGAATCCCCAAGGCCCTCTCAAGGGGTCCTCGAAGTCAAAACTATTTCTATGATACTGCTAAAATGTTATTATTGCCAAAGAAAGAGTTGCTAAAATTGGCCCAGATGACGTTTTTTTACCAAAAAAGTGTTTGTTAATTGAGGTGTGCACATTGTTTTTTTAGACATAATGGTATTGCACACTTAATAGACTACAGTATAGTGTTGACATAACTTTTATGTGCACTGGGAAACCAAAGAATTTATGTGACTCTCTTTATTGTGATATTCGCTTTATTGCAGTGGTCTGGAACCAAACTGGCAATATCTGTGAACCAACATTTTTTCTAATGGCCAACACATGAAGTTAGAGATTATGCATGGCTAGAAGACTTATTCAAAGTACAAGATAGACCTGTGGATTTTAATGTAATAGAATACAAAAAGTTCATTCATATGGTTTCCACTTCGACACTGCAACTAATCTCAGACAGCTAACGCTCATCAATTTTCCACGCAGGATCAAAGCATATTACCTACAATTATCTGAAAAGGCTGATAAAAATCCTCCTCCTTTTTCCAGCTAAATATCTGTGGAAGCCCAGATTTTCTTCACTCATTTTAGCCAAAGCAACATAACACAACAGGCTAAACGCAGAAGCCCTGAATGGACAAACCCCAGGTCACCCAGCTAGAGTGTGGACAGATCACACATCCAGGCCTCCAAACTCTCTTCCTTGGACAATTCAGAAAAGCCTTTCCCTGTGTCCACAGACACCCGGTCATCCCTTTCTTTTTTAAAATTTTTTAATTTATTTTTTATTTTTTAAATTTTTATTGGAGTATAATTGCTTTACAGTGTTGTGTTAGTTTCTGCTGTACAGCAAAGTGAATCAGTTATACATATACATATACCCACTCCTTTTTAGATCCTTTTTTCATATAGGCCATTACAGAGTATTGAGTAAAGTTCCCTGTGCTATATAGCAGGTCCTTATGAGTTATCTATTTTATATATAGTAGTGTGTGTATGTCAGTCCCAATCTTCCAATGTATCCCTCCCCACCCCCATTGCCTGGTAACCTTAAGTTTGCTTTCTACATCCATGACTCTACTTCTGCTTTGCAAATAAGTTTATCTGTACCATTTTTCTAGATTCCACATGTAAGCCATATCATATGATATTTGTCTTTCTCTGTCTGACTTACTTCACTTAGTGTGGTAATCTCTAGGTCCATCCATGTTGCTGCAAATGGCAATATTTCGTTCTTTTTTATGGCTGAGTAGTATTCCATTGTATATATAGACCACGTCTTCTTTATCCATTCCTCTGTCGATGGACATTTAGGTTGCTTCCATGTCTTGGCTATGGTAAACAGCGCTGCAGTAAACACCAGGGTGCATGCATCCTTTCAAATTATGGTTTTCTCCGGATATATGCCCAGGAGTGGGATTGCTGGGTCAGGTCCTCCCTTTCCGTTTCCATATCAGAACCCTCTAGAGTACAGAATTGACAAGAAAAGTGTCTCCCTAGGACAGGAGCCAGTAGTTATTCTCAACGCTGTTCTTTTGACCAGGCGGACTTTGGCAAGACTGTTCACACTCCTTGCTTCCTGTCTGCTGCAACAGCGGAGACCACCGCCTCTGAGATGCTGCCTTTTGGGTCCCCGATTACCCGCTTAAATCAGTTATTTCCTATGTGTTCTTCATGTGATACTTTTTCATTTTTTTTCCTACATAAAACATTATTTTTCTATGAAAAACTATGTTCTATTAAAAATGTATTCAGAGTGTAAGAGCTGATGTTGAATTCTTTCATTTGTTTGACCATCTCATTGTTGACTTTGCTTTATTACCAACATGCCTGCTTTTCCCTTTCATATGTATCTAAATCTATAAATGGAGAAACTGAATCATTCACACTGTGATCTCTGAGATCACAATGGGGCATTAAAATACCCTATTTGGATTTGAGGGCGTTTATCACTCAGCTGGGGAGGGGTGGGCAGAAGTCAACCACAATTAAGTTACCATGATGTTAGCATTATTCTGATGTTTGTTTGAGATAACTTCTCAGAAATGTTATTCCTCAGGAAGAGAGTTTGATGTGTGTGTGTCTGTGTGTGTGTGTGTGTGTGTGTGTGTGTGTGTGAGAGAGAGAGAGAGAGAGAGAGAGAGGGGGAGGATCTAAAACAGAAGATTGGGAAGGAATTTTAGAGATTGTTCTACCATGTGACAAAAATACTGGGTTGAACTACATGAAATTCCCAATATTATACAATTTTGGACTTCAGAACTGGCCATTTTATATGATTCAATATAACTGCATTAAAAGTGAAACAGGTGAGAAGTGGGCAGAGGGAGGAGGGGGCCTGGAGTGAGGCAGGACAGGGTTACAAAGTGGAAAATATTGGTGGTCACCCCTGCAGATAGCTCTTGGCCCGGGCAGGGGATTATCTATTCACAATAAGGGTCAAGTCAGTCCAGAAATTTTCTGGGGACTTATTGAGGAAATTCCCCATATAAGAAAGTTCCAGGAGGGCTTCCCTGGTGCTGCAGTGGTTAAGAATCCTCCTGCCAATGCAGGGGACACAGGTTCGAGCCCTGGTCTGGGAAGATCCCACATGCCATGGAGCAACTAAGCCCGTGCACCACAACTACTGAGCCTGCGCTCTAGAGCCTGCGAGCCACAGCTACTGAGCCTGCGAGCCACAACTACGGAAGCCCGAGAGCCACAGCTAGTGAAGCCCCTGCACCTAGAGCCCATGCTCTGCAGCAAGAGAAGCCACCGCAATGAGAAGCCCGCACACCGCAGCAAAGAGTAGCCCCCACTCGCTGCAACTAGAGAAAGCCCACGCGCAGCAACGAAGACCCAACGCAGCCATAAATAAATAAATAATAAGTTTATAAAAAAAAAAGAAAGTTCCAGGAGACTCATTTACTCCTGAAATTGAAGGGTGGATTTAAGGCTCAGGTGGAAAATTTCCCTGTGAATCCTGTGATCTGGGGCTGAGAGAAATACCTAAACCTCAAGGGTGGGGCTGTGATGAGGGAGGAACAGAGCCTCAGAGGGTCAGGTGGATGATGAGGGTTAACAGTGCCTCTGAGACTCACACACACACTCACACACGCGCACACACACTCACATACACGTGCGCGCACACACACACACGCACAACACTCACACACACACACTCACACACACAGCCCTGAAATGCCCCAGAGAGCATGTAACTGGGACCCATCACATAACTGATTCTCAAGCGTCCCCCAGTGAAAGGCCTGGCCGTGAGTGTGCTGGGTGTCAACAAATAAGATAGTTCAGATAAAAGGACAACTGAAAGGTGACAGAGCAGAAATCAGGGCTGTGGGCTTTGAAAGAGATCCCCTTACCCCTCTCCTCACATCCCTGTAGCTGTAGGATGATGGTAGCCAGGAACATCCAGGCTGAGAAAAGGCCATGGAAAGTCGCACGTCCCGGTGAAACAGAGCAGGACCATAGCTATGGTCCTTGCCCTTCTCAAGTTCTCTGCCTGTCTTTTATCTGTGGAAAAACTTTCACCAAAGAATAAGGTTAATCAGAGAAGTGAGAAAATGCAGAAGCAAAGAAAAGCAGTCAAACAGGACAATAGTTTATTATTAAATAATAATAGTTTAGTCAGTAAGCAAAGTCAAGGACCTTTAGTTCCTCCTCAAGGGCTCTCGATAATATTCTGAGCCATATCCTGTGAGCTGCCTTGTAGATACTGAAACCTCCACCCGGTGGAAGAAGTGAACGACATGATGACCAGACTGTAGCCGTGACATAAGCTGCCACAATTCCGAGAACTGGCCTCCAGGAAATGGAAACAAACCGACCCTGGAACTGAAGATGAACGGTACCTAAAACAATCAAGATGCTGCTGGTCAGACCACCGATGACCAAGTTCAAGATGCCTGTCAGAGCTGCCTGTGCTGTTTCTGCACGGAGCCCCCTCCCTCCGCCTATAAAAGCTCTTGCCCCTGATTGTCAGAGGGGCCTCCAAAAAAGCAAACTTTCCTTTCCACCAACCTGGCCTCTTTATTGGCTTCTGAGCAGTAAGCAGCCGGACCCCACTTGCGGTTACACCGGGATCCCTCTCCCCACCTGACCCAAAATTAGATGGCTGTGCAGATGTTGATAAAACCTGCCGGTTGGACCCTAACTCTTCGCTTTTGAGGACTGAACTAGAGTCCTTCAAACAGTGGGCACGAAGAGTACAGACAGCCAGCCTCAGAGTCGCTCAAAATATCTTCCCCAGGGGCCCTCATTAGGTAGCAGGCTGCCCTTTCCAAGAATGTGTTTATCAAAAAGCAACTGGAAACTGTGCTCTCTCTAGAAGTCTGCTAACATGCGACGTGAGATAGCCGCACAGGCCTCTATTTGGAGAGCAGGACTGACTATTTATAATAATAACGGCTCAGGCCGTCAGCTCCCCTCTGGGGCCTGCCTGCCAGCAAGATCAGGACGTCCATTCGCCCCCCAGATAGGCGAAGAGCGCTTTGCTACGAGACCACAGATTCTATCCGCAAGCTCTTCCCTGCAAGGGTGGGCCTGGTTTTTGAAGCAAAAGTTGAATTTCCAGGAAGAAACAGTCAAACGAGTCCCTGACAGGCAGCCAGTCTACCCTCCTGGGGATCCCGCCGTGACGCTTTCATGAGCTCTCCGCCCCTGTGGGGGCAACGGGAGGGGACCAGGCTGGTTCCAACTTCAGGAGCTTCAGGCAGAACACAAGGGAATAAAGACGATTCTGTCCTGGAATTTTCAAACTTCGAAGTCAGGCTTCCGTTGTGTGTTTAAATTTTCTAGCCCAAGGAAGGGACTCTCCCATTCACTGGAAGGGGGGATATTGTGCTCTCCTTCACCAGCTGGTCACTCGCCATTTATGGTTCAGGAATTCTGATCCCAGTTCTGTGTGCAACGAATGATCAAGCCCAAGTTTGTGAAAGTGTACAAGAGAAAATAGTATATCCTGGTAATTCAAAATTACAGACCATCTTACAACAGGACAGGTTTGCCCTTCTGCTTCTGGTCTTGCCAAAAGTGCAAGCACTGGGCCTAAACTGGGTTTTCATTTTCATACTTTCCTTCTTTGAGAGTGAAATCCTTGAAAAGTTTCTAATCTCCGCACACACACCCAGGTGGGTAATGCGCTCACGGGTCCACGGTCTGAAGGGAGCCTTCGTGCACAGTTTATCACCTTGGAAGAACCATCAGCAAAGCAACCGGCTGACAACGTCCAGAATCCAGCTGCCTCTGAAGGGCCCAAGTGGTGTGGATTTGTGAAAGCAATACCCTAGATAACAGGCAATAAAAAGCTGCTGCTTGTTTTAGAGGAGAGTTCAAGTATAATCACAATGAAAACTGCATCATAAATAGGAAGATCCTGGGGTTTCAGCAACTCTATGAAAAGCTGGTATTGCCTGATTGGGACCAGAAGTCCAAAAGTGAAATGTACAGGGACTTCTCTGGTGGCGCAGTGGCTAAGAATCCGCCTGCCAACGCAGGGGACACGGGTTTGATCCCTGGTCCGGGAAGATCCCACATGCTGCGGAGCAACTAAGCCCGTGCACCACAACTACTGAGCCTGTGTGCCACAACTACTGAAGCCCATGCGCCTAGAGCCCGTGCTCCACAACAAGAGAAGCCACCGCAATGAGAAGCCTGCGTGCCGCAACGAGGAATAGCCCCCGCTCGCGGCAACTAGAGAAAGCCCGCGCGCAGCAACGAAGACCCAACGCAGCCAAAAATAAAATTAATTAATTAATTAGTTTTTTAGAAATCAGTTTTTAAAAAGTGACATGTACAAAAACACACATTTCTGAGTAAGGCATCAGTCGCTCTATTTCCGTCTCCTCTTCCCGAAGTCACCAGAATCAATGTCCACTTTATCATCCAGTCTGGAGGCTGGACTGTGTTCCAGGGTTTGGACTTGGGCAAAACTAGGCTTGAATGCCGATTCCATCACTTGTGAGAACTAGTAAATTAACTCTGTAAAATTAAGCATTTTACTTCACCTCCCTGAGCATCAGTTTCTTCATCTGCAAAAGAAGAAAAATAGATCATAAAATTGTAACGAATAAACAAGGTAATCTAAGAGCTTTTCACCCACATGCTGGGCACATAGGAAGAGTTTCATGATGCCAGCGATTCCCCCCCCCCCCCCCTGGTTCTCCACGGGGATAAGCCTTCCAGTTCAGGCAAACCACGTCCGTCTCCTCTTTCTGGAGCTAATGTCTAAGCCTCTTCACCACCCCAGCCTCATTCTCTTCCCTCCCGTTTCTACTCTATACTTCTTTGCCACAATGACAAGCACCATGCTTCCTTGCAAGATGATCTCTGGCAACAAAGAACAAAATGTTAAACTAAGTCAATCCAAGAATATTTATTTTTAAGAACATTTTAGAGTGTAGTACTAGAAGTGTATACTTCAGGCTTTTCAAAATGGAAGTTATAGTTCTTAAAATACTTTTAAAATGTAGTATCAGAACTTTAATAATCAAAATTGAATTACAATGGATCAAAAATGGAATTTGATCTTCTTTTCCAAAGGCAATTTTGGCTTATATAAAATGAGTACTATTATGCTATAAAATAAAGGGGAGATAAAGGGGATTTACCTAAGGCTTCTGAAATCTTGCAGTTTATGAATGTACAATCTCTAATGTAACAGGCAGCAATTAAACCAAGCACTAGAAAACCAGCTCATAAAAATAACAGAAAAAAATGCAGAAGTAGAAGGATTCTTTTTTAAATAGCTAAAATTAATATGCTGAGAGCTAAGGGAAGATACTATATTCATGAAACAAGAATAGGATTCAATGAAAAGGAACATTCAAAGATCAAAACAGTGATTTAAAAAAATAAATTTATGATAGCAAAAATGAAAATTCAGTTTAAAGAGGTTGGAAGTTAAAAATTAAAGAAACTCATAGAAAACAGAATAAAAAGAAAAAAGAAGGAAAAATAGAGAAGGAAAAACTAAGAAAATTCGTGGCTTCATTCGAGATAATAGGTTGCTCTCTCTTTCTCCAGAAAAAGCAAACAGAGAAAATGAAGTTGAGAAAATAATTAAAGAGACCCTTATCTACATCCTGATCTCTCTCAGGTAGATGGATAGCAGGGGTCCAGATGGGAGAAGAAAGTGTTATACAAGGAGAATTCTCTTTTGCCAGGAGTCCTCGGTGAGTTCTCCAACATCCTGGAACAAAACCAATTACCTCTTGGGTCAATTACAAGCAAAATGGAGATGGCATGGGTGACAAAGAAACACAACAAGAAATCAGGCAGAAGAAAGGGCAAGAAAGCTCCTTCTGGTTCAAACTTCCCATTTCTTGAAGCCCTCACCATTCCTACATACCAGTCACCACATCGGGATCTACCGAACAGAAAGAACTGCCGAGAGGAGATCAAGGAAATTATGGGTGGGAGGGTCGTCCCACCACAGCACTCCAGGAGACACCGTTAACCTCACAGTCACGGAAATCATGCCCTCTGGTCTTGAGCAGTGCACAACCCACACAGCCGGTCATGGTGGTCCTGGGGTGGCCAGAACGCTGGTCAAGTGAAGGTTTTCTTTATACCTGCTCAGAAATAAGGAGGGAGAGATTAGTATCAAAGTCCCAGAAAAACAACAGCAGTAACAACAACCAGCTACCTCAAAACATATTCAAACTTAAGATGTCCCTACTTTGCTAGACTGTTCTAAGTTACTTTGTACTATCCTAATCTCGGGGTCAATTGTACACAGAGACCCAGACTAACTACGCACCTGTATCATGTTTCTAATGAGTGAATATCTAACCATGTGCCTTAGTCTCCAAATGCCAGGCTTGGGAAACCTGGTGGCTGGGTTTTATTTATGGTGCCCTGTCCAGAACTCGTTCGGGGGTTCTGCTATGAGGAAAAGAGCAAGTGGAGTCAAGAGGGTCGTGGGTAACAGGGAGGAGGTGGGAGGCCAAAGGTGCTGACAGCCGAGAAGGGGCGGTGAGCATGTCTCAGGGCCAGCACAGACCCCGCACACCTGTCTATTTTTATACAGCACTTAGCTGCCGTGTCACTGAGTCCCCAAAGCCTATTTTAAGAGATTCCACTTCAATGACTGATACGAAAAAACATGCAAATTCTGCCAAATGACTTCACGGAAAGGAGGTCTGGGGCAGCTTTCATCGCTGGAAAAGCAGAAATAACGCCTCCCTGCAAGTGTGTGGACATCAAGGGACCTAGTGAGACCATCATCAAAGGAAAAGAGGCCCTGGGAAGCAGGCTCCCTGTGTCCTGTGACACGCTTTTGTAATTTTGTCACTACAGGAGTCCTGTAATATACCTCCTCACCCTTCCCCAGCATAGGTGAAGCGTCTGTTGCTTTTATTTTCCTGTTACTTTTTAGCCTTTCTTCGTAAGTGGTCCATCTTTGGGGGCAAAGATTTTATATTTATAAGAAACAAATAAAGGTGGACGAAAGATTGTGCTCCTCCCTCTCCTAACTTTCTCAGAAGGATGACGGGTGACGGCTGATGAGTTCCGGGGACTCGGGCTTGGAGGTGGTTTCGTCAGCATAAAGAGGACGCTGGATTCTCTTCCTGGAAGAGGCCACGCACCAAAATGTCCCTCTCTCACTGACAGTTTCTCGTGTTCCACGCACATCTAATCGCAAAGCTGAGTCTGCCAGGTTCACGTCAGCCCTGGAAGCAGGATGCACTTCTTATCCAAGCACAAACGAGGCACAAGGGCACCCTTTCGCTATCTTTATGGCAGATGCTGACTTTTAAGCTTCCTGCCCAGGCAAGTTCTCCCAGATACTGATGACGTCTGATGCTCAGTAAACACTGCGGGCTCGGGGAGGGTTCCTGATCAACGCTGGAGAAGAGCCATCACACCAGTTTCTCTGAGTGACATGGGGGACATCGGGCAGCCTGGCTCCCCTCCCCGACCCTCCACACAACACCAGGCAGATCCTTGCACTCAGGTGAGGGATAAGGTGGTGCTGGCAGTTGACCTCGAAGGTGCTGAACTTTGAAGCTATGGGCCATCCTCTTAACCCAGAGGATGGCCCTCACACCCCAGCCCTGGAAAATGCTCCCGACCTGAAGGGCTTTGCTGCCCCACAAAACCTAAGTGACTCGAGTTGATTGCTTGGAAAGGAAATGGAAAACAAAACACGATTTGGATAATTGTGGTTAGAAAAATAGCTTCAGGATCCCTTGGCCTGAGTGTTCAGAAGACCCAGGGGGCCTGAAGAATGCAGTGGGTTCCGGGAAGGCGGAGATGAACACTCATTCCTCTAAAACACCCAATTACCAAGTTTTCATTTGTTTTCTTGGAACCAAAAACGTCTGAAGAGAGGTCGTCCTCTTTGGCTGGGGTGCAGAGACGTGTCTAAATTGCAGTCAGAGAAGACAAACAAGGCAATGGCAGAACATCTAATACTCATTAAACTATCATTTCAAACAAATTCTAATTCTAAGCCAACAAGAGGCAGGCAGTGAAGAGTCAGCTGAAGGAGGCAACGTTGGAAGACTTGTGCATTGCTGGTGGGAGCGCAAAACGGTGCAGCACCTGGGGAACACTTCTTCAAAACGGTACACACTGGGGCTTCCCTGGGGGCGCAGTGGTGAGGAATCAGCCTGCCAACGCAGGGGACACGGGTTCCAGCCCTGGTCCAGGAAGATCCCACATGTCGCAGAGCAACTGAGCCCGTGCGCCACAACTACTGAGCCCACGTGCCACAACTACTGAAGCCCGCACACCTAGAGCCCGTGCTCTGCAACGAGAGAAGCCACCACAATGAGAAGTCTGCGCACCACAATGAAGAGTAGCCCCCCCGCTCGCCGCAACTAGAGAAAGCCTGCAGCAACGAAGACCCAACACAGCCAAAAATAAATAAAAATAAAACAAATAAATTTTTTAAAAAATTAAACATAGAGTTACCACATGATCCAGCAATTCCACTGGAATTGCTAGAATAAAAGTCAGTGTATAAATGGGCTTGTCTTTTACTTCCAGTCAAGAACAAATGATGAGATGGTCTTGAAATTCTTTAATCATTCCTGCTGATTGACTTGCAAATGTGCCTAATATGAATGCAGATGCATATGTTGAAATGTTTTTATTATAGAAATAACAAAGATTTGTTAAAGAAAGGAAACCAGAAAAAAATATTAACAAAATAATAAAAATTAAACTAACACAACATTGTAAAGCAACTATACTCCAATAAAAATTAATTAAAAAACAAAACAAAACAAAAATAATAATAATAATAATAATAATTATAAACATTACCTGCAATTTTATCATCTAAAGATGACATCTTAGATGTTTGGATGTATATCCTTTCAGTCTGTTTTCTGTGCACATGGGTAGGTGTTTTTACGTGACATCAGTGGAGTTGTGTTACATATGCATTTTTATATCTGCCTTTTTTCACTTAATATGACCGGGGAGCATATTCTCGTGTTGCTACTTACCTGTCCCTGTCTCGTGGGTAAATCATAATTCGTTAAGACATCTATTATTGCACATCTAAACTGTTTACAATTTTTTACTATTATAAATTTATTTATTTATTTATTTATTTTTGGCTGTGTTGGGTCTTCGTTTCTGTGCGAGGGCTTTCTCTAGTTCTGACGAGCTGGGGCCACTCTTCATCGCGGTGCGCGGGCCTCTCACTGTCGCGGCCTCTCTCGTTGAGGAGCACAGGCTCCAGACGCACAGGCTCAGCAGTTGTGGCTCACAGGCCTAGTTGCTCCACGGCGTGTGGGATCCTCCCAGACCAGGGCTCAAACCCGAGTCCCCCCTGCATTGGCAGGCAGATTCTCAACCACTGCACCACCAGGGAAGCCCTTTTACTATTATAATTACACCACAATGAGAGTACATGTCGCATTGAAAAAGATGTATCTGGTTTCCTGCAGTTGCCGCCCAAGCTCTGTGAAGTCGAGAGAGGCCACCGGGTTTTAAATACATCTTCCCAGCAAGCAAAGCAGTCAAATGTCTGCCGCTTGTTCGTGGAGTGAGGCCAAGCTGTTTTCACACCCAGATTAAAAGGGGAGACCAGCCAAACGCTCCTGGACTCCCTGTTCTCAGTGGGCTTCGGACATTCAGCAGGAGAGGTGACCCTGGAAGGCCATGTCCCCCTGCAGGCCCTGGGGGCGGCGTGGGTGGCGTGTCACTGGGTCCCGCTGCACCCAGGACCGGTGAGCAGACGTGGGCCCAGGACAGAGCCACAGGCAGGCGGGTCCTTGGCCTGAAACTTTTGCCTTCCCTGTTGCGCTAGGTCGTCACGGTGGCTTGGAGAAGCAGGGCTGCTGGAGCAGGGCCTCCTGCCTGCGATCCCCGCCCACTCCCCTCTATCCCCCCATCTCCCGCATCCCAGCCATCTGCCCAGCAACTGAACCTTCCCCTCCGTCCACCCTGCAGGCTCCTCGCCGCGGCCACTGCTCGTCTGTCTCTCTGCTTCTGTTTAACGAGGTCGTCCTCCTGGCAAAGATTTAGGTACGATTTATGTTTGCTGGGGCGGGGAGAGAGGAACAGAACTCACAACCAAAATAGAACAGTTAGCACAACATTTTTTCCTGCTGAATGTTGTCTGGCACCGGATTATCTGGAATCCATCTGTTCCCAAAAGAATTGTAGAAATGTTCAGAAAATTAAAAAAAAAAAAAAACAGTTCGATAGGGGTCATCTTGCAAATCCAACCTGAAAGAAGAGAACCAGCCCAGGGCCTGCAGAGGGGCCACAAGAGGAAAGCAAGAAGAAACGAACAGCGGCTCCCAGGCGGCATCCTGAAGGCAGTGCTGGGCCGCAGGCAGGCCCTGGGGTCACATTCAGTCCTCCAGCAAACACGGGTCCACTCGCACCACGGCCAGGCCGCCCTCGGGGACTCACCGACCACAGGCCTGCTTTCTGGGCCTGGCTGTCTGGTCGGCCTGTGGTCACCACTGTCACATCGTCGGGCAGCTGACCACACAACCCGCCTGTCACCCAGACGAAGGAGCGAGAGGTCGTGTCCACCTGGGGCTGAGGCTCTCCCCCGGGAGTGATCATCACCCCAGCCCAGGAAGAACGGGGGTGACAACCCCGTGCGTGATAGAGACTGACGGCTGCTCCTGGTCACATGCAGGTGCGGCCACGTGCTCACCCACCAGGTGGCCCCCCAGCCTGGCCCAGGAACCCCAGCATCAGCCCCAGCTTCTCTGCCTGGGCACCACGTGTTCACCAGACGTCCCGGGGAGCAGGCATCTCCCAGCACTGGGAGGAGGGGGTCAAGGCCAGCAGAGGCAGCACACCCGGGGCTCATAGCCCAGATCCAGATGGCGGATGGCTTTGCTGCAGCTTCTGGAGCATTTTGAGAAAGCTAGGCCGCTATTGAAAGATGAGTTTTTACAGAACGCTCTGGATTTCCAGATTCTCTGGGGAAATGGCAGGAGCTGGCACTGCCGGGCCTGAGTGTCCTCAGGGCAGGATGGCCCCTCGCGCACCCCCAGGGCTGCCTGATGGCTGCAGCCAGCGTGTCACCACCTTTCCAGCCAGGCGCCAGCAAGGGTCCTCCTGCGCAGTGTCACTCAGGCCAATAGAAGGAACAGAGTTGGGTTCAGAAGCAAAAGAAAGGGTTAGTTTTTGAGCAGAGAGGTGCTGTGATACTTTCATCCTTAAATGGAAAAACAAAGAAACTAACCCAAAAGGCCCCCTCCAGCTCCTTCTCTATTTTTCTGCTCCCCTCACAGCACGAGTCCTCGAAAGGGCTGGCTCTGGCAATTGTTGTCACTTCCTCACCCGCAAGGCCAGTCGGACTTTCATGTTCCATTTCCACTGGCTCCCCTTGGTCAAGGTCGCCATGTCCTCCACTCGGCATATTCCAGCCCCTCAGCACGGGAGCCCCCATCAGTCCCTCCACTGGAAAGACGTCCTTCGCTTAGCTTTGGGCCACCACCTCCCTTGGTTTCCCTCCTTCCTTCCCTGTCACTCACCTCCACACCCAACCACCCTTTCAGTGATATGATTTGGTTACTCGGGACTTTGGTCTCTATCGAAGCTCCGAGCTCCATGCAGGCGGGGACTGATCTGGGCCACTTTCTTCTCTGTCCTGAGCTTCCAGACTTGCCTGGCACTCGAGACAGGTGTGCTGAACAGAGAATGTGGAAACGGGCCATTGTCTGTGCAGCGCCCAGCAGGGCACAGAACTGTGTATGACTAACAATAAGTACCTTAGTTTCTGCTGTAACAAATCACCCAGATTTGCTTAAAACAACAGAATTTTATTCTCGCGTGGTTTTTTGGGGAAATCGAAAGTCCGAAATCAAGATGCCAGCAGGGCCGCACTTTCTCCCAAGGTCTGGGAAGAACCCCAGGCTTTCCTCGGCTGATGGAAGCACAGCTCCAATCTTTGCCTCTGTTACGTTCTCCCTCGTGTCTCTCCGTGTCCAAAACTCTCTCTCCTTCCTCTTACAAAGACACCAACACTGGATTTAGGGCCTATCATAAATAAAGGATCTCAAAATCCTTAACTACTTACACGTGCAAACAGCTTATTTGCAAACAATTCCACCTTCTAAGGTTCTTAATAGATGTGAATGGGGGGGGGGCACTAACCCCCTACAGTCAGTTTGGATCTCCATTGATATTCAGATTTTCTAAATACCCAAAACAGCTTCTACCGATTCAGCTATTGTGTCTCAAAGATTTTTTGGTTCTTCAGGTCTCATAAAGAAAAAGTTTGTAAACTCCTGGAGCTGATAGTGGCGTGACATTTTCTATCTAAAAACGTATCTTACTTTCTCTTATGTGACTTTTAATTTTAACTTGAGCTCCATTCCACCTAATGGAGAAGATCAAGTGGTCATTTCCAGGTGATGTCAGTCTGTCCTCAGTCAGTCCAGGTTGGAGTACACTGAGTTCCAGTTCCCACCCGCCACCAGCTCTCCCATTTCTCTGTCATCCACAGTCCTGGCTGCTGTGTGATCAGGGTCTCCAGGGTCCTTGCCCTCCGGGGACGTCCCTCAGGACTGAGAGCAGGGACCCCCAGGCCCACCGGCGAGGACAGATGTGGCGAGGACAGACGTGGCGAGGACCCCACTCCAGCCCCTGCCTCCTGTCTGCCCTTCCTTCACTTTATCCAGGCTTGCGGGGCGGTGCAGGGGTTGGAGCATGTGAATAGCAGACAGGCCAGCTCTGCCCAATTGTGCTGTGCACAGATTTTTCCTTTTCTGAAACTGGATGGAGGTGTTTGGGGTTTGGCTTGGTCTTCATTTTTTAACTTAAAAGTCAAGAATTGTCTTTGATCTCGGTTTCTGCCATGCCCACTTTTGTCTGAGTTGGTGACGCATGCGGGCAGCCTGGTAAAGCAGAGGCCCTCTGGGCACGAGTGAGGCCGGTTACTAAAGCAAGGGCGGGGACCGAGTCTGGGTGCCAGGACACACCCCTACCTCACGCCATCCACACCTGCAAGAGAAGATCCTCCAGCAGACTAGACCCAAATGTTCTCCATTCACAGCACCCCAGGGTCTCAGACATTGTTCCATGGTGCCCCTATGTCAAAGAAACACTCAACAGTCTGTTTACTAAGTAGTTAGGTTCAAACAACTTGATAAGCGTTTATGCCCTAACAGCAGAGTAACCTATGAAAAAAATAATATGTATAAATTGAAAGAAAAAATAATTTTTGTTTCATTCTTTAATAAACACAATTTCTTACTATTTTGATGTGTGCCTGTCGGGCACTGAGCAACTTTTCAAACTTCAGAATCAGATGGGGGCTTCCCTGGTGGCCCGGTGGTTAAGAATCTGCCTGCCAATGCAGGGGACACAGGTTCGAGCCCTGGTCCAGGAACATCCCACATGCCACGGAGCAACTAAGCCCATGTGCCACAACTACTGAGCCTGCGCTATAGAGCCCGTGAGCCACAACTACTGTGCCCACGTGCCACAACTACTGAAGCCCGCACGCCTAGAGCCCATGCTCTGCAACAAAAGAAGCCACCACAATGAGAAGCCCACGCACTGAAATGAAGAGTAGCCCCTGCTCGCTGCAACTAGAGAAAGCCCGTGCACAGCAATGAAGACCCAACACAGCCAAAAATAAATAAATTAATTAATTAATTAAAAAAAAAAAAAAGAATCAGATGGAACACAGTCTGTTATGGACTGAATCGTGTCCCTGAAATTCATACGTTGAAGCCCTAACCTCCAATATAACTGTATTTGGAGATGGGGCCTTTAAAGAGGTGATTAAAATTAAACAAAGTCATACGGGTATGGCCCTAATTCAACAGGATTGGTGTCCTTACAAAAAGAGGAAGAGACACCTGGGACAGGTGTGCACAGAGAAAAGGCCAGGTGAGGACATAGCGAGAAGGTGGATTTAGGAGAAAACTGTTCCTCTACGCTCCTAGGTTCTATGCTTACAGGCCTGCAAATTAAATGAACAAAAGACAGATTAATAGAAGAGCAACAATTTTTATTAATATTTACATGCATGAGAGTTCACAGAAAAAAAGTGAAACTCAAAAAGGCAGTTAGACTTGGGGACTCATATACCGTCTTAACAAAAGAAGGGGGTTTGGCTTCCAGGGACGATAAATCCTGGGGAAGTTACTAGGAAATAGATGGGAGAACTAATGGAAGATAAGGGTTATGTTAATGAGGTCTTTTTATGCCAGTTCACCTGGTGTGACCTCCATCTATGACGAGTCACTCTTATCACCGGGGAGGGGGAGGGGCTGAGGGAGCACTTCTCAAAGTCTACTTTAGGCAGGTAAGGGAGAGCAGAGAACCCTTCCTGCAACTGTTGACTCCCAAATGGCTTCAGCTCAAAATAGTCCTTACGCCAAAGTTGCATATTTGGGGTGGCTTACCTGATGCCCTTCAACAGCACCCTGAAAGCCAAGGAGAGAGGCTTCAGGAGAAATCGACATCTTGATCTTGGACTTCCAGCCTCCAGGACTGTGAGAAAATAAATTTCTGTTGTTTAAGCCTCCCAGGCTGTGGTATTTTGTTATAGCATCCCTTGCAAAACTAATTCACTATCACTTGTTTCCTTTCTTTTCATTTTATTTTATTACGGTGAATGTCTTTGGCAAAGAACAGAACTCTATCTGGTGCTGAAACCACAAATGACCTCGAGCTAATTGTCCACACGGAGGGGCAGATATCAAGGACGCAGTCTTCCCCATGAGGATTTGAAATATCTCAGGGCACTTCACCCACAGTGCAGGAACCACGGCATCAGACCAAAAAAATTAGGTCTCTCCCCTGCAAGAGGCACAGGTTTAGTAATATAGGCGAGTGTTTTCTTCTTATGTGTTCAAGCTTACTGCTTGCGTCTTCTGACTAATAATTTTTCATCTTTATAGTAAATATTATAAAACTTCATGGTTTTCAGTATTTAATATCAACCCATAAGCCAAGCACAGATACACCCATTCAATACCATTGAAGAAGAGAGCAAAACTGTTACGAACCCCATCCAAGAAAAGTGATGGAATTGCGAAGAGTTGAGAGGTGCAGGGGGTGGACGGCTATGACTTTCCTCCACTTACCTGGTGGAAACTCAGGAGGAAATGACTAAATGCAATGAAACAGAAAATAGAGGCTCAAGTACGTTGTAGACAGTTGTAAAAGTAGAATGAAAGCATTAAAAGAAATACTTTTAAAATGGAGAGGGACAGAGAAGATGGGGGAAATGTGATTGACCCGAAATCTACACCCACACTATGCAGAGTTAATAGATACAGCCTAAATCTAATAAATTACCAAACAGAGGAATAAACGTGCTTTTAAATTCCTTTAGAAGAACAAGAGGTAAAGGTGTGTCTCCCTGGGCAGTACTACTGTGTGTGAATGGGGAGAGGGGTGGTTCAAGTTGAAACAAGACTCGTTTACTTCTTATTTGCTGGCATTCCATTCACTTTATTGCTTTCAAAATAAAAGTTTGTTGCCTAAAAAAAAAAAAAAAAAAGTTTGTTAAATGGAAAGAATAGTATCCAAAACATAATACTGTATAGTATTATTCCAATATACTTCATCTATCTAGTTCTAACATATGTTCAAAAAAAAGATTGGAAGAAATAAACCATACTGCTAAGAAAGACTAATTCGGGATGGTGAGAGCACCAGTATTTTAATTTCTGAAATTAGTAGGCATCACTCTTTTTTTTTTTTTTAATAAATTTTATTTATTTATTTATTTATTTATTTATTTATGGCTGTGTTGGGTCTTCGTTGCTGTGCGCGGGCTTTCTCTAGTTGCGGCGAGCGGGGGCTACTCTTCACTGCGGTGCGCGGGCTTCTCATTACAGTGGCTTCTCTTGTTGCAGAGCACAGGCTCTAGGCGCGCAGCCTTCATAGTTGTGGCTCGCGGACTCAGTAGTTGTGGCTCAAGGGCTCTAGAGCGCAGGTTCAGTAGTTGTGGCGCGTGGGCTTAGTTGCTCCGCGGCATATGGGATCTTCCCAGACCAGGGCTCAAACCCATGTCCCCTGCACTGGCAGGCGGATTATTAACCACTGCGCCACCAGGGAAGTCCCTAGACATCACTCATATAATCAGAAAAAAAAAATTATCTTGAGAGCTGGTACCCGGATTTTTCTCAGAAAGAGAACTGAAATTTCAGTATATGAGATTTTAGAAAACTCCATCTTAGCCCTTGAGGGATGGGTGAGAGCTGTAGGCACAAACACCTGCTGACACCTGCTGACACCTGGGCAGCAAAGTAAAGGTGTCCCATGCCCCTTCTCAAGCTGCAGGGGCAGCTCATGCTCGACGACCACACCTGGTCACAGATACAGGCCAAAGCTCTGAATTACTCCTTTTCCACAATCTGCTTTTCTACCAAATTCTTCGGCACTGTGGTCCCCACTCAAGACTTCAAATCTCTGTAAGAGCACAAAACAACCCCTTTCTGGAAGGATGGGTGTCAGGAAAAGTCTCCACGAGCCGTGAGAGAGAAATCAACACGGGCAGATTGACGCGAGGATCGAGGTCAGGTCAGGGTGTGTATCTGGGGGCAGGGAGGGGGGGCGGGAAGAGCTGTTGGCTCCATCAGGGGTCACAAGGAAAGCTCTAGTTCAGGACTGGCCTATTCCATTTTGCTCAAGGAGCCCCCAGAAGACCCGAGCAGTTCTCACACCATGAGGCTGGAGTGGGCTCAGACTCACGCATGGTGGGCCTGTCTGGTTAGGTCAACCCAGACTTGAAACACGTTATAAAATCAAGGCTGTGTGCACAAGAAAGCCTGCCAGGTAGGTGCCACAGAGACCATGAGACATAGCAGAAGCAGGCAATTTCTGCCCATGTTTTTGTGTCCCTTTTGAAGCTTCTCAGAATTCACTACTGAGTCTACCACCTTTAAGAAAGGGTCCAAGGGTTGCAGACTCCCATGCTTACAGCAGCCAGGAAAGTGTATGAATACATGAAGCAAACTGCTTAAGGCTGTAGGTGGAAGTGGGGAGACCCTGAGCTGGACGGGTGGAACCTCAGAAACCATGCGCACAGGACGTGGCCCTCCAGCGGCAGATGGGCAGCCATGGAGGAGAATCCAAGGCCAGGCTGATCAGCTCAGATCGTAAAGCCCCTGGAAGCTCATGTCAGGCTTGGAGGCTTTGGCCCCAGCCGTGGCAGCCAAAACACAAAACCTTAAGTAGAATATGAGCTCCATCAAATCAGGTTACATTCATCAGCCTTTTACTCAATTGTTTGCTCCACTTTTTCCCCTTTCCTCCTCCCACCTACATTTTTCTTTCCAATTTAAGCAAAACAGACCTTGAATTTCTTGCTTCTGGAATGTTACCGAAAATAGCTTACTCAGAAAACTTACTTTCCATAAATATACCGATTTATAAATGAGAGAACATGATAGCGGGAGCTGCAGACATTCCTAATTTGTTTTTGTTTGTGTGTTTGTTTGTTTGACTCTCTCAGGGACAGGATTATCCAATGCACACAATCTTTTCAGATCTGAACATTAGTTCTGGAGTCTTGACCGGAATTCCTTAAGCCAAAGGAGTTTACACTAACAGAAATAAGCAAAAAAGTTTTATCCACATAAAGAATGTGGAGTTAATGGCACTCAGGATTAAAATTCCTCTTTTTGGTTACACTTAAATATGTCAGAACAAAAGATTAAAGAAGCAAGGATTATCTGATACCTTAACCTACCCCACCATGATGTTCTAGTACAGTTGGAGGATAGAAAGACACAAAGTTTCTAGAATAAAGAACTAATTGACAGAATTCACTAGTGAAGCCATCTGGTCCTGGGTTCTTCTTTGTTGGGAGGTTTTTGATTATTGATTCAATCCCCACGCTATTTATAGATTTGTTCGGACCTTCTATTTCTTCATTAGTTTGTCTTGGTAGGTCGTACGTTTCTAGGAATTTATCCATTTTGTCTAGGTCATCCAATTTGTTGGCATATAATTGTTCATAGTAGTCACTTATGATCTTTATATCATCAATTCTTCTCAAACTCTAGCCAAAAAAATTGAAGAGGAGGGAACATTTCCAAACTCATTGTGTGAGGCCAGCATTACCCTGATACCAAAGTCAGAAGAAGATACCACAAGAAATGAAAACTACAGGCCAATATCCCCAATGAATATAGATGCAAAAATTCTCAGCATACTAACAGATCTAATCTAACAACACATTAAAAGGATCATATGCTATGACCAAGTAGGATATGTCTCTGGGATGCAAGAATGGTTCAATATGAGAAAATCAATTAATGTGATATACTACATTAACAGACTAAGAATAAAAAGCACATGATCGGGGGCTTCCCTGGTGGCGCAGTGGTTGAGAGTCTGCCTGCCAATGCAGGGGACACGGGTTCGAGCCCTGGTCTGGGAAGACCTCACATGCCACGGAGCAGCTGGGCCTGTGAGCCACAACTACTGAGCCTGTGCATCTGGAGCCTGTGCTCTGCAACAAGAGAGGCCGCGAGAGTGAGAGGCCCGCACACCGCGATGAAGAGTGGCCCCCACTTGCCGCAACTAGAGAAAGCCCTCGCACAGAAACGAGGATCCAACGCAGCCATAAATAAATAAATAAATAAATAAATAAATAAATAAATAAATAAATAAATTTAAAATCAGAATGGCATCTTAAAAAAAAAAAAAAGCACATGATCATTTTAATAGATGCAGAAAAAGCATTTGACAAAATTCAACCCTCTTCATGATAAAAAAACTCAAAAAACTAGGAAGGAAACAAACTAGAAGAAAATTATCTCAACAAAATAAAGACCATATTTGACAAGCTCACAGCTAACATCATACTCAATGGTGAAAAACTGAAAACGTTTCCTCTAAGATCAGGAACAAGGCAAAGATGCCCACTCTCACCACTTCTATTTAACATAGTATTGGAAGTCCTAGCCAGAGTAATTAGGCAAGAAAAAAATAAATGAAAGCCTTCCACGTCAGAAAGGAAGAAGTAAAACTGTCTATTTGCAGATTACATGATGTTATTTAGAGAAAACCTTAAAGACTCTATAAAAAACTGTTAGAACTAATTTGAAAATTCAGTAAAGTTGAAGGATACAAAATCAACATTAAAAAATCACTTGGTTTTCAATAAACTAACAAAGAACTATCTGAAAAGGAAATTAGGAAAACAATTCCATTTGCAATAGAACCAAAAAGAATAAAATATTTAGGAATAAACTAAGGAGGTGAAAGGTTTGTATACTGAAAGCTACAAAACATTGATGAAGGAAATTAAACAAGACACAAACAAATAGAAATGCATATCTTTTCATGGACTGGAAGACTTCATATTGTTAAATGTCCACTCTACCCAAAGCAATTTACAGATTTAATGCAATCCCTATTGAAATCACAATGAATTTTTTAACTAGAAAAAGCAATTCAAAAATTCATATGGAACTACAAAAGACCATGAAGAGCCAAATCAATATTGAGAAAGAAGGATAGGGTATTTAAGGTGCAGGTTTTGGCTATTTTGGAGAGTTACTGTTTTCCTGATCTCTCCCATGTATACATGTTATTAAACTTTTATTTGATTTTCTCACATTTTAAAAAAAAAGAAGAAAGCTAGAGGCATCACACTTCCTGATTTCAAACTATATTATAAAGCTAAAGTAACCAAAACAGTGTGATACTGGCATAAAGATAGACATATAAAACCACGGAACAAAATAAAGAACCCAGAAATAAATCCATGCATATACAGTCAACTGATCTTTGACAAGGGTGCCAAGAATACACAATGGGGAAAGGGTAGTGTCTTCAGCAAATGGTACTGAGAAAACTGGATAGCCACATGCAAAAGAATGAAATTGGACCCTTATCTTACACCATAAACAGAAATCAACTCTTAATGGCTTAAAGACTCAAACATAAGACTTGAAACCATAAAAATCCTAGAATAAAACATAGGGGAAAACCTCCATGTCATTGGTCTTGGCAATGATTTCATGACTATGACATCAAAAACACAGGCAACAAAAACAAAAATAAACAAGTAGGACAACATCAAACTAGAAAGCTTCTGCATAGCAAAGGAAGAAGTTAACATAGTGATAAAGCAACTTAAAGAATGGGAGAAAATATTTGCAAACCATCTATCTGATAAGGGGTTAATATCCAAAATATATAAGGAACTCCTATAACTCAATTTTTTAAAAAACTAATAACCTGATTAAATAATGGGCTGAGGACTTGAAGAGATATTTTTCCAAAGAAGACATACAAATAGCCAACAGGTAGGTATATGGAAAAAAATGCTCAACATCACTAATCATCGAGGAAATGCAAATCAAAATCACAGTGAGATGCCACTTTACATCTGTCAGGATGGCTATAATTTTTTTTTTAAAAAGACAGTAAGTGTTGGCAAGGATGTGGAGAAACTGGAATTCTTGTGCACTGTTGACGAGGACGCAAAATGGTACCCCTGCTGTAGAAAACAGTACGGACGTTCCCCCAAAAAATAAAAATAAAACTACCATATGATCCCGCACTCCATTTCTGAGTATTTATTTATTCAAGAGAATTGAAATCAGGATCTCAAAGAAATATCAGCACCTCCATGTTCATTGTAGGGTAACCGAAAGTGGGGTCTGGCTGCTCGCTTCTCAAAAGCCAATAAAGAGGCCAGGTTGGTGGAAAGGAAAGTTTGCTTTATTTTGGATGCCAGCAACTGGGGTGTGGCGGGGAGGGCGGACGCCTGTCCAAAGGCTTTTGTAGACAGAGGGAGGGGGCTCCGTGCAGAAACAGCACAGGCAGCTCTGACAGTCATCTTGGAACTGGTCATCGGTGGTCTGACCAATCAGCGTCCTCTTGATTGTTTTAGGTACAGTTCCTCTTCAGTTCCAGGGTCGGTTTGTTTCCATTTCTTTGAGGCCAATTCTCGGAATTGTGGCAGCTTATGTCATGGCTACAGTCTGGTCACCATGTAGTTCACTTCTTCCAGCTGGTGGCGGTTTCAGTATCTCTAAGTCAGCTCACAGGATATGGCTCAGAATATTATCTATAGCCCTTGAGGAGGAACTAAAGGTCCTTGACTTTGCTTACTGACTAAACTATTATTTTTTTGGCCTCCTTTGACTGTTTTCCTTTGTCTCTGCATTTCCTCACTTCTCTGATTAAACTTATTCTTTGGCTAAAGTTTTTCCACAGACAAAAGCAGGCTGAGACATACAGAGGGGGGAAGGCACAGTTTCAGCAGCACCGTTTCAGCAGCACCGTTCACAACAACTAATATGCAGAAGCAACCTAAATGTCCATCATCAGATGAATGGATACAGAAAATGTGGTATATATACACAATGGAATACGATTAAGCCTTAAAAAACAAGGAAATCCTGCAATATGAGAGAACCTCGAGAACAGTATACTAAGCGACATAAACCAGTCACCGAAAGGCAAATATTGCATGATTCTGTTTATGTGAGTTACCTAAAGCAAATTCAAAGAATCAGTGAATGGAGTAGTCGTTACCAAGGGCCAGGGGAAGCGGATGATTGTGGAGTAGCCAATCAACAGGCAGAAAGTTTCTTTTAAGCAAGATGAAAAAGCCCTAGGGACCTGCTGTACAACGCCGTCCCCCATAGTCAACAATACCATTGATATATTGTGCACTTAAAAATGTATTAAGAGGGTAGAGCTCCTGTTAAGTGTTCTTACCACAATGAAGTTTAAATTTTTTTTTAAAAGAAGAACTAATTGAGCACCTGGCTTACAATGTAAGGAGTGTGTTTTGATACCAAATATCTAAAGCCTCATTTTCTTTCTTTTTTTCTTGAGTCTTTATTGAATTTGTTACAATATTGCTTCTGTTTTATGTTTTGGTTTTTTGGCCCTGAGGCATGTAGGATCTTAGCTCCCCCACCAGGGATCGAACCCGAACCCCCTGCATTAGAAGGCAGAGTCTTAACCACTGGACAGCCAGGGAAGTCCCTAAAGCGTCATTCTCTACTAAATTAGTTGGCTTTTCGATCCTCGGCTTCAGAGCTCTGGAAGTGATCTTGACATGTGCTGTTCACCGCCCCCCCCCCACCCTGTCCCCGCCCTCACGGGCTAACCCACCTTCTTTGGGGAAGATTGGTTTTCGAAAGAAAGAAATAGGATGTTTTCGTTTTGTTGGGTTTTTTGGGTTTTTTTGTTTATTTGTTTGTTTGTTTTTATCTGACCTCCTTTTTCTACTTCCTGCCCACCTTAAGGGTTTTACAATCAATGAACATCTTCACGCTAGAAAACAGATTTTGATTCCTTGCTCAAAGTCCCTTCCAGTTCCTCCCAAAATAGAATAGAAATTTGGGAAGTCTTCTTCCCCATGATCTTTTGTGACGAAGTAGATGATGATGGAAAAACAGGGCAAACAAATACATGTGTCACAGTGGGCAGCTGTCACCTGTTCAACAGCTGGCGTCTGTTTTTTCAAGACGGTACAAAACCTGCGTGTAAGGAAATAAGTGCCATGGGAAGAAAGGGGGCCTCTCCGATCGGCTCCTCACCATATGCTTAGGAAGGAAGGTTTGTTACCTACTTTATCTTTGTCTCCTTACCAAGTTAATTGTTGGGGGGGCGGGGGCGGTGGTGAGTAGCATTTTCACCAGACCTTTATTTTCTGGTATCGTCTAAATCAGGACGAGACGGCTCTGACCCCCTTCCTCCGGTTTGCACGTCTTTCATTTCTTTCTCTGGTCGCCTCTAGCTCCCTCTCTCCTCTCCCGGACCTCCTTTCCAACCCTCCCACTTCCTCCTTCCCCCTCCATCCATTCCTGGCCCTCCCACACTCCTCCTGTTAGACACTAAGCCCCTGGCTTCCCACCAGATGGTAGGATTCCAGCCTGAAAGGACTGCTAACCTCTTTTCACCACCCTTGACCTGGGTCAAGGGTCAGTCTTTGTGCCTCTGTTAAAATGTCTTCGCCATAGTACCGATGAAACGTCAAAGAATCAGCTAATACTGACGTCCCTCCCTGTGTGTTTGGAGCGTCTTACCGGTGAATTTGTGTTGCCCTAAAACCTTCCATGTTTTCATAAGTTACAAAGACCAGTAACGTGAAGTGATTTAAAGGACAGGGCCCCTTGTTTTATGCAGGTAAGAGTTCATTTCCAGGACAGGCTGACAAATACCGTAACATCTTGATTTTGTCAAATGTTCACCAACTATTTTTCAACTATCTTAGTTCAGGAAAACCAAATCTCTCCCTTCCCGGACTTGTAAACTCATGTGTACTTTAGGTGAAATATAATACCTATGTTTCTACTACATTTGCACTTAATACAGCCAGCTATTGTTTTCTTAACGTCCAAGAACACTTTCAGGATTTCAACAAGCCTCTTTTGAAAGGCTTTCTTCCTCCCAGGCCCCTAAACAGGAAATCGTATTTTACTCAGGGTAAACAGATTTTATAGCTTCCAGAGTTCAAGTGTGGATTCATGCCAAGCGCCCAACATGATTAAAGAGGCTCTTAAATTTGACAAAATGTGTTCTGTTTCCTCTGGTTCAAAAGTGTGCAGATGTGAAATTCCCAAATTTATAATCTTACATGGATATGTACGATGATCAATATATTATATAAGTGCATTTATATCTTTATATCGCTCTCTCATTGAATGCTTTCTTTCAAGTTCTGATGCCAAGGTCTATGAACAGTTCTTTACTCTGCATGCAAGCGTAATTAATAAAAAGCTTTGCATTACATATGATAAGATTTTAACATTCAAATCAGGACACATCTGACTTGGAGGGTTCTGAAGCCTTCTCATGGCCAGCGGTTTGACGCCACTGCTTTCTGATTTCTGACACACCCTGTCCTACCCCACTCGCAGAGTTTTATAGCTAATCACTTCATCATATTAACGAAATTGGATTCCATGCTCTGAATGCCATTGCAAAACTCATTTGTAACATGCCTGCTGCCCTCTTAAAAGTGGTTATTTTCCCTCCAGCTAGGCTGGGCTACCCAGCAGAATGTAAGCAACAGTGTGCTTGCCTGATGGCGACCAATCCGTTAGTCCTGGCATGCTTGGAAACTCTGCCTAACAATGCCAAAATTCTGTTAAACATGTAAATATCACTCAAGACCTATGTTTCTAAAAACTCAAATTAACTATTTTCATGCATGGGTTATACAGATCTTTGTCCAAAAATGTCAACCCCCATTTCAACTTTCGTGGTGTATCTGAAGAATATAAAAAGCATAATTAGGAAAATGAAGATGTATTATTAAATACACAGACCTTGAGGAAATCCCTGAAGCATCCCATCAAGGCTATCTCTTGATATAACTTTGCTCCCTTAAATATATGACTTAACTGGAGCTTTTCTGTGCATCTAAGCCAAGTGGTGGTGGATGTTACCTTGTACTCAAACACCTGAATCCAAGATTTACCTTTTTTCTTTTTTTAATAATCCAGCCGACCTACTGGTTCATTGCTCCATAGCCCAGTTCTCTGAGCTAGGACAGGATTGAGTGTCCCCAGCTAAGCCCAGCTGGAAGATTCTGAGGCTACCCCAGCAATATATTTTCCTGCCAGCAGGGCTATCCCCAGGTGGTTTTGACTTAGTAACCCCAGATAGCATTCTTGTCCTCTAATCCCTCAAGAATATCTAATTCTTGTCCTCTAATCCCTCAAGAATATCTAATTCTTGTCCTCTAATCTCACCTTTATGGTACAGCCAACAGCCAGACCTCTGAAGCAATCATCGGAAAGAATAGGAGAGGCAAAGGCTGGAAAAGGCTGGTATTTGTTTGCTCATTCAGAGGAAGATCATTCACATTAATGGTTCATTGTTGGCAGTTGTTCCCTGAAAGTCCTGAGAGCCTTTACCTGGTACTTGACAGCTTTCCTGCCTCCGGTGTCTCTTACTTTAGTTGGAAAAAGAAAGAAATGAAAATATAGGAAGAGGATGCGTGGCCCTGATGATGTTTGTCTGAGGCTAGGAGAATCAAAATGAAGTGGAGAAATGCAACTCACTTTTGCATATTGATTTTGTATCCTGCAACTTTACTGAATTTGTTTATTAGTTCTAGTAGTTTTTTGGTGGAGTCATGGTTTTCTGTATATAACATCATGTCATTTGCAAACAGAGACACTTTTACTTCTTCCTCTCCAATTTGGATGCCTTTTCTTTTTCTTGCCTGATTGCTCTGGCTAGGACTTCCCATATATAGGGGAGCAAAATTTGCCACCCCCAAATGCGTCTCTTGGTATGAGGATTAATTTACGTTGATTATTTTAAAGAAACAGACTCAGGAAGAACCCTTGACCTCCCCCCTTAGCTGCCTAAAAAATGTAGATGGAGGACCTGTTCCGGGAAGGGAGCTGTCACATAGATAACTCTAGTGTGAACTAAGCAGGTAGGCAGGGAGGAACCCAGCAAAGTCTCTTAAATCTCCTTTCTGTATCCCACTGTCTCTGTCTGGCCCAGCAAACATTTGTTTACCAAGCCTCACTTTTCCATCTCCATGTGAATTGCCTTCCTCCCCTTTGAGATCCCAAACCACTAACTGACTAGATACTTTTCCAAAGACATACAAATGACCAACAGCTACATGAAAAGGTACTCATCATTGATCATCAGGGAAATGCAAATCAAAACCACGGTTAGATATCAGCTCACACCTGTTAGAATGACTATCATCAAAAAGAAAAGAGATAAGTTCTGGAGAGGATGTGGAAAAAAGAGAACCCTTGTGTGCTGCTGCTGAGAATGTAAATTTGTGCAGCCACTACGGAAACAGTATGCAGCTCCTCAGAAACTTAAAAATAGAAGCACCAGATGGTACAGCAATCTCACTTACGGGTATATATCCCAAGGAAATGAAATCACTACCTCAAAGAGTGCAGTATTATTCATGATCAAGATATGAAAACAAACTAAGTTTCCATCAATGGATGAATGGATAAAGAAGATGTGAGATTACATATATTATTCAGCCATAAAAAAAGATGGAAGTCCTTAGTTTATAGCAACATGGATGAGTCTTGAAGGCATTATGCTAAATGAAATGTCAGACAAAGACAAACACTGTGTGATCTCACTTATATGTGAAATCTAAAAAAGCTAAACTCATAGAAACAGAGAGTAGAATGGTGGTTGGCAGGGGCTGGGGTAGAGGGACTTGGGAGATATTGGTCAAGGGGCACAAACTTCCAGTAATAAAGTGAATAAGTTCTGGGGATCTAATGTCCGGCATGGTGACAATAGTTAACAATGCTGTATTTTATACTTGAAAGTTGCTAATAGAGTGGATCTCAAATGTTCTCACCACAAAACAAAGGTAAATATGTAAAGTAATATTTGGGTAACTAACCTTACTGTGATAATTATTTCACAGTAGATGGTATAATCACATTGTACACCTTAAACTTATACAGTGTTATATGTCAGTTATATCTCAATAAAGCTGGGAGTGGGGAATGAAGTGGAGACTCACAATTTTACAAAGAAGTGAGCAGGGGCTTCCCTAGTGGCGCAGTGGTTAGGAATCCGCCTGCCAATGCAGGGGACACAGGTTCGAGCCCTGGTCCGGGAAGATCCCACACGCTGTGGAGCAACTAAGCCCGTGCATCACAACTACTGAGCCTGTGCTCTAGAGGCCGTGCGCCACAACTACCGGAGCTCTCACCCCACGACTACTGAAGCCCGCGCACCTAGAGCCCGTGCTCCGCAACAAGAGGAGCCACCGCAATGAGAAGCCCGCGCACCGCAACAAAGAGTAGCCCCTGCTCACCGCAACTAGAGAAAACCCGCGCGCAGCAACGAAGACCCAACACAGCCAAAAATAAATAAATAAATTGATTTTTTAAAAAAAATAGTGAGCAAAACTGGAAACTCTGACAGGGAATACGGGATTAGCAAATCAGGACAGACATTTCTTCGTAGACATTTCTTTGGTGCAAACCCATGATCCTTGGGGCTGTTGGAGATCAGATGACATATAGTCCCAGGGTTATGGATCATGGATTCAGTTGTCTTTCAAAGACTTGCCTGCCTGCTGCCTGACTTCTGTTAGTCCCAACCGAATGTCAATCACCTTGTGGGTTTTGGGGTGTTGGAACTTGAAGCGTCTGTGCTGTGTGTTTCACCCAGTGACAGTAACTAGAGGAAGCGGTTCAAAGTCTGCAACTGATGATCTACATTCCGTGGATCCATTTGACCCACGCTCTGAAATGGCCTGAATACCGGTTCTACTTGACCAGTTACTCCAGTGAGTGCTCAATGAGAAAACTCAATTAGAAATGCAGTTTTCGGGGTTTTTTTTTGTTTTTTTTGTTTTTAATTTATTTATTTATTTATTTTTGGCTGTGTTGGGTCTTCGTTTCTGTGCGAGGGCTTTCTCTAGTTGCGGCGAGCGGGGGCCACTCTTCGTCGCGGTGCGCGGGCCTCTCACCATCGCGGCCTCTCTTGCTGCGGGGCACAGGCTCCAGACGCGCAGGCTCAGTAGTCATGGCTCACGGGCCCAGCTGCTCCGCGGCATGTGGGATCTTCCCAGACCGGGGCTCGAACCCGTGTCCCCTGCATCGGCAGGCGGACTCTCAACCGCTGCGCCACCAGGGAAGCCCCGGTTTTCGTTCTTGAAACGCAAACGTGACGACAGTATGATGAGGAAAATAAGACAAAAACCATGTGAGCACATAAGCAAAGGCTTACTGTCTGGTTGTTAAAATATTGAAATACTTCCTTATCCACTGGTGACAGCAGCTTCGCAAGCTCCCCAAATGTCCCACTGTTGCCTTCAGATGCCTGGCCCTCCCCAGGAATCTTCTGGGCTGCCACAAGATCCAGCCACAAAAATGTTAACACCTGGCACCTGGCACAGCAGGAGGCCCTGGACCTGCTTCCACTCTGGTTGGACAGTCATTCCAGGGTGCAGATCTTCTAACACACAAATCCCCGCACACATTACCATGAATTCTTTCTTTAGGAATTCTAGTTGCTACAATTCAAAAAGACTCAATGAGGGAATTCCCTGGCAGTTAGGACCTGGACTTTCACTGCCGAGGGCTTGGGTTCAATCCCTGGTCAGGGAACTAAGATCCCACAAGCCATGAGGTGTGGCCAAAAAAAAAAAAAAAAAAGACTCAGTGAAACTGGAGTTAGACAACTGGGGACGAGCCCCACGAAGGCAGAATATAACTGAGAATGTTTGTCAAGAGGGATAAAAGCCTTGAAAAGACGATTGTTGGTAACCAGCATGTTCCGGGGGAACGAGGACGAAGTGCTTTGCCCCTAAAGTAGAAATTAGTGGCGTAGGACGAGGATAAGTACATGCTCCTTTGTTCAGCCTGTAACGAGCTTGGGAAAGCAGCATAGTATCAAAGGATGCTGGAGCTGAAGGTGTAAACAGGTCCAAAATGCATATTCAGTTTTTTTAATGTGAGCATTTGGTAGCTTGAATATTGATTACTAAGGGAAAACTGGAAACCTCAATACGATTGTAACTGTTTGAGGCTGATGTCAGGAAGGATGGCTCTCCTCTGCAACTATTATCTTGGTGCTTTTACAGAAACAGAATTTTGAACTTGGCATGATGCGTCCTCTTAGACAGCACACGCTTTTGGCATTATTGTCATTGTTGGTAGCGTGGTGATCAGAAGGGGATGGGAAATTCTCTACCCACTGAAGGCGGAGGAACCTGGGAACCTTTCTGTTTTTCATCCCTCACCTCACCCCATGCTAAGGACCCATGGGCAGAACCTCAGGCTGTGGATTGCTGAAAGGTAAAGCAGCAGCAGGACGAGTGGGAGAGGGCTGGACAGGGAAGCTGGGAAGTGGGGTTTGAGTTCTAGTTCAGCCATTGAACCTGCATGAAAATGTATTATGTTATTAAAAATACATTTCCTCTTTGTCTGTTTAAAAATTATATATGTTCATTATAAAAATAATGAATGATAATCCAGAAAAAATATAAGGCATAAAATAAAAACTGCCCAATTTTCCACCAACCCCAGAAAAAAGCCCTGGGGCCTAACATAAACAATCCACTGGACATACTTCTGGATAGCTCTCTCCATGGTCCATATATAAACACACAGCATGTAACATGCCACTTTTCATCCACGGAATCCTGCTTTACATGCTATTTTATAACATGCCTTTTTTTTTTTTTTTTGGCTGTGTCGGGTCTTAGTTGCGGCACGAGGGATCTTCGTTGAGGCATGTGGGATCTTCTGTTGCAGTGTGCGGGCTTCCCTCTAGTTGTGGCGTGCGGGTTTTCTCTTCTCTAGTTGTGGCGCGTGGGTTCCAGAGCGCGTGGGCTCGGCACGCAGGCTCTCTATTTGAGGGGCGAGAGCTCGGTAGTTGCAGCGCACAGGCTTAGTTGCCCCGAGGCATGTGGGATCTTAGTTCCCTGACCAGGGATTGAACTCACGTCCCCTGCATTGTAAGGCGGATTCTTTACCACTGGACCACCAGGGAAGTCCCTATAATATGCCTTTTTTCCTTAATATATGTTGTAGACATTTTTATTCAGTCAATGTATATAGCTCTGTTTCATCTTAAAGATTGAATTATGCTCATTGTTATACTGTTTTGATGTACAATAATTTACTTGATGAAACTGTAGATGAGCATTTTGATTGTTCCCATTTTTTCTACCCTAAGTAAGTCTATGATGAAAATCCTTGCATCTATATCTTTTCACAATTATCAAACATCTTCTTAGAACAAAGTTCCAGAAGTGGAATTTCTACATGAAAGGGCGTGCTCATTTTAAGTTTTAAGAAACATTTGCCAAACTGCCCTCCAGAAACTTGACCTCATTTATACTCCGACCGACAGTTACAGGGAGTTGCCTTTTGATTCTGGTGCCATCAACACCGAGTAAAGTCAACTTTTAATCTTTCCCAATTTGATAGAAAAAAATGACATCTCAGTTTGGCTTTTATTTGCATTTATTTTATTACTAGTGAGGTTGACACATTTAAATAAGGTCACTGACCTCTTTTATGGTGGTTGCTTGCTAAATCATCAGCTTTATGTACTCTTCTATTGGATTATTTACCTTATATTAATTTATACAAACTGCATTAGGTATATGAATAATTGATCATATATGTTATAAGTATTTTCTCCAGTTTGTGTTTGCCTTTTAACCTTTGCATATGATATTTATTGCCCACATTTAATGTGGCCCAATTCAGTGTTTTAATATTCCATGTCTTCCCTTATCTCAAGATTATAGAAAGAGCCCACTGGATGTTTCAGCCTCTGACAATTAGATGGATCCAGCGTCCAAACTCAGAAATTCTGTGTTTCACTTGGTAACTTACACTCTCTCTAGTCTTCGCCTCTCAAGCCAGTGTCCACTCCTGTTCCTGAATTCTCTTCATAGTGCTAGGGGATCACGTTCAACCTCTCCCTGTCACGGTGGCTGCAGAAGCTCTCCATCAGCGCTCGGCCAGGCCAGTGCCAGACTCAGGTTACCAGCTTGGGGCCAGCACTGACTTCCACATGGTCACAGAAAATAAACATCAGTTATCACAGCAACAGCTGCTGTGGCCCTGCCTCCAAGACCTCTTTCTCACTTAGGGCCCCACGTCTTGAATTGTGCTCATGAGCTGAGCTCAAGCTACTGTCGGTGACGGCCATCTGAAAAGTTAGCCCCTCCTGGGACCTCAGGGTGCTCGTGTTTCTTGTTCGTTTCTTTCTCTACGATTTCATCTGTCCGAGACCCAAACTTTTAATTCTGCTACACAAAGCTAAAGAGTGGCTAAAGGGAAAACAAGGTGAATAGAAGTCAGTCGGGGGTCAGGAATGAATCACTAAACATGGATTTCATGGGGAAATTTGTCCTTAGCATGGCAGGGCAAAGGTTTTCTAAGGTAATGGGAAGCCGTTGTGAGGAATGAATGCCCAGGGCTGTGTGTGATAGCACATCACCTTTCACATGAGAGGTGACTGTGAGGATTCCCTGAGTGATGAAGGCATGAATAATGCAGGAATGAATGAAGAAATGAACGGAACTCCCCAACTACATTATTGTTGGATAGAGTAAGGCTTAAATTCTATGCTGTGGCAGTCGTGATAAAGGAACATGAGATTCTGCTCTCTAGTTTCTACTTAAGACAGGATTGTTTTAAATGCCTCCTGAGGCCAGTTCTCAGATGGGGAGGATGGAAGTGGACGTGGAAATTCATTAGAACCACCTGAGCAGCTTTTTATTTTTATTTATGTATTTTTAAAATTAATTAATTAATTAATTTTATTTTTGGCTGCGTTGGGTCTTCGTTGCTGCCTGCGGGCTTTCTCTAGTTGTGTCGAGCGGCGGCTACTCTGTTGCGGTGCGTGGGCTTCTCACTGCAGTGGCTTCTCTTGTTGCGGAGCACGGACTCTAGTTACGTGGGCTTCAGTAGTTGTGGCACGTGGTCTCAGTAGTAGTGGCTCGTGGGCTCTAGAGCGCAGGCTCAGTAGTTGTGGCGCACGGGCTTAGTTGCTCCGCGGCATGTGGGATCTTCCTGGACCAGGGCTCGAACCCGTGTCCCCTGCATTGGCAGGCGGACTCTTAACCACTGCGCCACCAGGGAAGCCCCATGAGCAGCTTTCTAAGCTGCCCACACCCCTGCTTTCTGCAGATGCAATGGTGTGCGGTGGTCCCACCTCCCTGTTCTGGGTTCACTGCACTTGCTCCTCTGGGGGGAATCACGCCCGTCTACAACCCTGGACACTGCCCGAGGAGCTCATGCTTTGTTACTATGCGAATCCCTGCACCACCACCGCCCCCCCCCGCCCAGTGTGTCCACAGACCTCCAGGGCCAGCACTGGCCAGACCGCCTGAGGCTCCACCCGTATCAACAGCAGCCTCCTTTGCTTCCTGGGGACGTTGTAACAAGTGGGGCAGCAGGAAACCTGTGCTCTCAGGAAGTCTGGGGGCTGAGCACCTGCCGTGTCTCCACTCACGTGACCGACAGCTCTGGGAGTTAACCAGATGTTCACGAGGCCCCTTACCTCGCACACCTGCGGCCCCTGGTGCGTGGAAGGAAGCCCTGCATCTGGCCTGGGTGCCGCAGTCCCGGCCCCTCCCTGCTCGCCCTTCATGAACCGGTTACACCCTCTGTGACCAGCCACGCCCCTGCTCTCCCGCCGACCCGGTGTGTCCATTCCCCTGAATTCACCGACTTGACGCAGTTCACTACCACTTATTAATTATATACTCTTTCTGTTGCAATACAGTATCTCTTTCTTCTGATTGGTACATGCATCAAAGTGATTAATTAAATGAGTGACTAGTGTAGATATACTCCAGTTTCCAAGCCCTCTCCGTAGCTAGTCTGGGCTCCCCTACTTTCCAGCTGCCAAAGCAGCCTCTTCCCTAACTTGGGATCCATGTAGCTAACTCCCTCTACAAAGGGCTGTATATGTTGACTGACGAAAGCTAAGTGAGGAACTCGCCTTCTCAAAGCATCCCTCCGCGTGTCTTGGAGGACACAGAGTTCACATAAACATGAAAAGATCAATTAGGTCAGCTCAGAGGATAGGGATACGGGTTTTGTTAATTTGTCCAGATATTTGTATATAATGAGACTTTAATTAACGGAAAACCGTGGACTTCTAGAAACAGTTGGAAACGTCTAAATAGGGAAATAAAATCTACTTTAGGTAAGTTAGTGGGATTTAACGCCGAGGAGTGGCCACAGGGGCTCTGGAGGGGGCGCTGAGAGGCCAGATTGGGAGGGTGAGGAGGAAGCCACTGCGCCTCCATGGGAGCCCCAGAAGCGGGGGTCCCCCGAAGGACGCCGGACCCGCAGCAAGAGCGGCACCTGCGGCCCAAGACACCGCCGTGGGCATCGGGGAAACCTGCCTGTCCCGCTGTCCCCCAGCCAGCGCCCCCTAGCGGCTGCGCCCTCGGAAGCAGCAGCCGCAGGGGCAGGGGAGGCTCCCGTGGGGCCACGTGGTCCTGCCGCGAGCAGAGCGGGCAGGGGCGGGGGTGGAGGTGCATCTGGGCGAGGAGATCCAGAGCCAGCCTTGCAGGCCTCGCCCGCGTCGTGGACCAACACAGACCACGCGATGTGAGGAGTGAGGCTGCACCGAGAACTCCCGGGAGTCGGGTCTGTCCTTCGTCCCTCTAGCCTGGCAGGTAGCAGGAGACGACTCTACAGCCCTTACATTGAAGAAGAAACCGTCTCACCTCCCCTGAGAGCCTCAGAGGTCAAGCCTCTCAAGGTGCATTTTTAAACAAACTGGTTTATGCTCCCTCACTGGTACTGGGGACTTCAAGGTAGGGAAATATCCACAAAACGCCCACTCTTCGGACGTTTCTCCTAACTGAGGCACAAGGGGCAAACTTTTCGGATTCTTCAATTATGTTTATGTGTATTTATTCTAAAGAGTATGAGATGACTTAACGAAGAAGTCACATATTTACCTGTGCCACCCACGTGTCCATCAACCGATAAATGGGTGATAGAAAACAAAATTCAGCCGAGTAAAGTCGAAGATCTAGTTGGCCTTATCCAATGACTCATGAATCAGGCAGCACCCCTCCTAGTAGGTAGAAGGTGCTCCTGGGAGTCGTAAAAACTGGAAGGTTTGTACAGGTGGAAGGAGGGGGCGGGACAAGGAAGTTACTAGCTGGAAAGGAAAGAAAGGGCTGTTTCAGGGCAGGTCACCTTCCCCTAGGGGGAAGGGCAGGGGTCTTCTTGTGCAAATGACCTCACCCCAGTGCTGAAATTTCAGATTGTCTGTTTAAAGGTCACATTTCTGGGAGAGATTGAAACTGCAGTTGTCTTTCTTTTTTTATATAAATTTATTTTATTTATTTTTGGCTGTGTTGGGTCTTCGTTGCTGCACGTGGGCTTTCTCTAGTTGCAGAGAGCGGGGGCTACTCTTCGTTGCGGTGCGCGGGCTTCTCATTGCGGTGGCTTCTCTTGTTGCGGAGCACGGGCTCTAGAGTGCGGGCTCAGTAGTTGTGGCACGTGGGCTCAGTAGTTGTGGCTCGCGGGCTCTAGAGCACAGGCTCAGTAGTTGCGGCGCATGGGCTTAGCTGCTCCGCGGCATGTGGGATCTTCGTGGGCCAGGGCTCGAACCCATGTCCCCTGCATTGGCAGGGCTCGAACCCATGTCCCCTGCATTGGCAGGCAGATCCTTAACCACTGCGCCACCAGGGAAGCCCCTGCAGTTGTCTTGATTGCTGTCCCGGAGGCAAATGACTCCATGTGGGTACCGTGGTCTCTTTCTAACAAGATAAACAAAATGTGTATGTACATACAATGGGATATTACTCAGCCTTAGAAAGGAAGGAAACTCTGATACCTGCTATAATGTGGATGCACCTTGGAGACCTTGTGCTACCTGACGTAACCCGGTGTGAGATGTACAGTCATGTATATATATTGTCCCCAGCTTTATGGCCAGAGCATCTAAAACTCTTGTAATTCCTTAAGTGATAAGAGCAAAGGGGCATCTTTTGTTATCATATTTGGGTTTTGTCCCAGGTCCTGAAATAGCTTCAGAGGGTAAAGGTGAAAAGAGTGTCCTGTTATTCACAAGCCCCTTTCAACCACGCCAGAGTTTATATCAGTGACGTGACTTTCTGGAAAGCCCCTAAGGATGGGGGTGGCTGGTTGCCAAGGGAACCAACCATGTGATTAGCGGATTGGAATTTTCAGCCCCACTCCCGACCTCAGAGGAGGAGAAAGGGTCTGGAAGTTGACTTAATCTCTAACTGCCAATGATGTAAACAATTGCACCCGTGCAATGAAGCCTCCAGAAAACCCCAAAGGACGGGGTTTGGAGAACAGGGAGGTGCTGGGAGGGTGGTCAGCTCCGTGCCACCTACCCACACCTTGTCCCATGCATCTCTTCTATCTGGCTGCTTTTGAGTTATGTCCTTCATATTAAACATGTAAAAAACATACGAAAAGTGTTTGCCATTCTAGCAAATTGTAGAACTGAAGGAGGTGGTCATGGGAAACTCTGATCACAGCCAGTTTGTCAGAGGTCAGAGGGAGGCCCAGACTTGGGACAGGCTTCTGAAGTGGGGGGCAGCCTTGTGGGCCTGAGCCCTTCACCTGTGGGATCGGACGCTATGTCCAGCCGGACAGTGTCAGGACTGACGTGAGTTGTAGGACACTCAGGTGGTGTTCACAGAAGATTGGAGAATTGGTTTGTGTGGGGGAAAAAATGCATTTGGTGTGGAAGTGAAATGTGAGAGCATAAAGGAAAAATAGTTTTGTTCTCTTTAGCCCGTCACAATAGGACAAATCCTGCATGATTCCACCTACACGAGGTACCTAAAGTAATAAAAATTGTCGAGACAGAAAGTAGAATGGTGGTTGCCAGAGGCTGGTGTGGGGAGGGGGGGGAGAGAATGCGGAATTAATATTTAATAGGTGCAGTTTCCGTTTGGAAAGGCGAAAAGTGCCAGTGAGGGATGGTGGTGATGGTTGTGAAACAGGAGGGAAGGGGGCAGGGCACACCTTTGAAAGAAAGACATAGCCCGAGGACATGACATAAACTGATTAGAACCAAATGGGTCCAAGATGGCGGACAAGTCGACTTCCACTAGACCTTGAGCCTCAGTATATGCTCACTGTAACACATCGGCAAGCTAAATGACACACCCACAGGCGCCATGACGGTTCCAAGGCCGACCATAAGGGTCAAAAAGTGGGTGGTGGCCCAATTCCTGGAAATCCCCACCCCTTCCTAAAATAACTGGAATACTCCTCCCCCTCATTAGCCTATGAAATTACCCACCCCTATAAAAACTGACAACTCCAGACCCTGGTGCTTTTCTCACCTTCTGAGATGGCCCACACTCTGTCTGTGGAGTGTATTTCTCCCAAAGCCTTTCTCACCTTCTGAGGTGGCCCACACTCTGTCTGTGGGGTGTGTTTCTCTCTAAATAAATCCACTTCTTACCTATCACTTTGTCTCTCGCTGAATTCTTTCTGCTATGAGACATCAAGAACCTGAGCTTCAATAAGTCCTGAAACCAGGTGTGTGATCTCAGTTGGAAGACTGTGAGTTTTGGCCGGGTTCGATCCTAGCCGAGTGGGTTCAAGTCCCAATCTGAGGTGCACAGTTTCAGTTGCACAACAACGTGAATGTACTTAATGCCACTGAACTGTCCATTTAAAATGGTTAAAATGGTCACTTGTATGTTATGTATATTCTACTGCAATAAAAATATTCACATTTAAAAATGTATCTACCTGGGGTTTTCCTCCTGAACTTGTATCCGTAAGTCCGGGCATTTAGGACGTTTTAAAATGACTTTGCAACTGCGTCGTGAGTCATGAGGGCTGTACTTTGAGTGACTCATGAAACACTCTTTTTTTTTTTTTTTAATTAATTAATTTATTTATTTATTTTTATGGCTGTGTTGGGTCTTCGTTTCTGTGCGAGGGCTTTCTCTAGTTGCGGCAAGCGGGGGCCACTCTTCATCGCGGTGCGTGGGCCTCTCACTATCGCGGCCTCTCTTGTTGCGGAGCACAGGCTCCAGACGCGCAGGCTCAGTAGTTGTGGCTCACGGGCCCAGCCACTCCGCAGCATGTGGGATCTTCCCGGACCGGGGCACGAACCCGTGTCCCCTGCATTGGCAGGCGGATTCCTAACCACTGCGCCACCAGGGAAGCCCTCATGAAACACTCTTGCTTACATCAGCTGGACATGGGCCTTTGGCAATCAGGGGATGCTATCCTGGGTTCTGAGGAAGGCAGGCCTGCCCCGGTCCGTCCAGATGGGGCAGCTATCGGAGGGGTAATCAGAGCAGAATCAGTAAATGCTGTAGTCACCTGGGAGAGGAATGAGGCGTGCCTCTCTGATGATGCAGGAAGCAGAAGGTGAGTGATTATGTCCTCTCTGGGCTCTTCAGTTTCAGCTTTTCTTTTTTCTCTTTGAATTTCTCTATTTTATTTTTTTTAATTTTTTAATTGATTTTTATTGGAGTATAGTTGCTTTACACTGTTGCATTACTTTCTGGTGTACAGCAAAGTGAATCAGCCATACATATATGTATATCCCCTTTTTTGGATTTCCTTCCCATTTAGGTCACCACAGAGCACTGAGTAGAGTTCCCTGTGCTCTACAGTAGGTTCTCAGTAGTTATCTATTTTCTACACAGTATCAATAGTGTATATGTGTCAACCCCTATCTCCCAATTCATCCCAACCCCCTCCTTCCCCCCTTGGTATCCATAAGTTTCTTCTCTACATCCGTGTCTCTATTTCTGCTTTGCACATATGTTCATCTGTACCATTTTTCTGGATTCCACATATGAGCAATATGATATGATATTTGTTTTTCTCTTCCAGCTTTTATGAATGCGGGAGTTAGCAGAGCTGACGGGTAGATCTGAGGAGGTGGGAGGGAGTGTCCACCTGCGAAAGGTGTGCTTTCTCTCCATCTTTATATTGGTCTGGCTTCAAATGTCAGCCCCTCGAGGACAGCAGGTGGCATCAAGCAAATGGGAAGTTGCCAGGAACTCGGGTGGCCCCTGTGAACCAGCGGCCCCCTGCTGTGGAGGCCCCCTCTCTCTTTGGGGCCGAGCTGGGTTTGCCCTCAGGCCTTCAGCCTCCTGCAGCTCCGAGGTCCCCTCACCACCCCTTTGGCGGAAGAAGAAGAGGCAGGTGAAGAGCCGAGGGCTTGCACAGTAAGGACAGTGGTGTTTCCCCAGGCTTCCGAGCTCCTTCTCGAGGCCCCCCTTGAAGGGAAGGGGCAGGCAGCGTGGTGTTTACCAGCATAACTGTGCTACCGACCGCACGACAGGCCAATAAATCAGAGACGAGGTGCTGAGGCAAGGAATAACAACTTTATTTGGAAAGCTGGCAGACGGAGACGATGGCAGACTAAAGTCTCCAAAAAACCATTTTATCAAAGCTTGGATGCCAGTTTCTTTTATAGCCCAGAGAGGGGGAGGAGATGAGGAAGTAAAGTAAAAAGACCATAAGATTTGCAAATATCCCCTGGAATGGCCAACCTCGGGGAGGGGATGTGTTCATTTCTTCTTTCTTGCCACCATCCGCCAGGTGGATAGGGTCCGGATGCTTCCCTGAACAAAGGCACTTTGGTTTAACCTTCAGGCAGAGGGGCAGGGTTCCCCAAGGCAGGCCACTGTGTACAGACAGTCTCCTTTCAGTGAACAAAGGCAGCGGAAAGCAGAGGTGAAAGTAGAAGAAACAGAGCCAACATGGAGTCAGATTTGGCTCTTCCCTGTTACGACTGCAGCTGGCGGTCGCGGCCTTCTAGGCCTGCCCCACACGCGCTGGCCGAGCCGCGACTGTGCCTCATACATCGAAAGGGCTCAATAAACGGCAGGTGGAGTTGTCATTAAACAGGTGCACATCTCGGTCTAGAAACACAGCTATGCAGGAAATATCACTTTATTTTCCTTAGAGCAATTTAATGAGGACCTTGGGCACCCATCCCCGCACAACACAGTAGGAAATTCTCCCCCTGGCAGTACTGGGTTCCTTCCTGAATCTGGTCCAGAATCTGGAGGACTGTGTGGACCCCCACTGCGGGTAAGGCAGTCCCATCACTGGACACCATCTCCTGGTCACGCCCCAGCCCTCCCTTCATTCACAGCCCCGCAGGGCGAGGGCTGGGGGCACATGGGAGCCACTCTCTACCTGCTTCTCAAGACACTCGGTCTTTCTCCTCTGCATCCGTCTGGGTCCAGGCAGGTGAGAGGCCACACCTGACCTAGGTAACTGGAGGAGAGTTTTACCAAAGGTACTCTCTCCAAAGGTGTGGGCGGTTAGGGAAACCAGTAAGGGAGAGTGAGGACCTTGAGTTGGCAACTGTGGAGGTCATCGTGTAACGGGGAAGAGCCAAATCTGACTCCATGTTGGCTCTGTTTCTTTTACTTTCACCTCTGCTTTCCACTGCCTTTGTTCACTGAAAGGAGACTGTACACAATGGCCTGCCTTGGGGAACCCTGCCCCTCTGCCTGAAGGTTAAACCAAAGTGCCTTTGTTCAGGGAAGCATCCAGACCCTGTCCACCTGCGGATGGCTGCAAGGAAGAAGAAATGAACGCATCCCCTCCCCGAGGCTGGCCATTCCAGGGCATATTTGCAAATGTTATGGCCTGAATTTTACTTTACTTCCTCATCTCCTCCCCCTCTCTGTGCTATAAAAGAAACTGGCATCCAAACCCTGATAAGATGGTTATTTTGAGACTTTAGTCTGCCATCTTCTCCGTCTGCCGGCTTTCCGAATAAAGTTGTTATTCCTTGCCTCAGCACCTCGTCTACGATTTATTGGCCTGTTGTGGGGTGAGCAGAGTGGGCTTGGACTCAGTAACAATTTCCCCCTCAGCCCTTAGAGTTCAGGAGAAGGAACCAGAGCCCGGAGAGGGCTTCCCTAGAGGGACAGAGCCAACCACAGGGGGGACGGGGCACTGAGGGCCTGACCTCACTCTCCTGTCTTCTGCCCTCCGCTGGTACTGTCTACTGGCCAAACCCAACCAAAAGCCAGAGAACAAAGGCAGAGGATAACCTTAGAGAATCACGATGCTGTTATCAACAATGTGAATTGGTGTAGATGAACATGGTAAGAGCAGATCTGATAGGGATTCAGGGGAGAGAATATCAGAGTCCACAGTAGGTGGAGTTTGAGGAATGATACTTCCCGCTATGGGTAACATTTTGTGTGCCTTTGGCATGTGACTTGAAGCAGAGGGATGGGTCGGATCCAGGGGTTCTTAAATGAGGAAAGCTTAGCCCAGTGCTGGGCATGTATGAGCTTTCTTCCTGTGGTAGCTATCAGGACCCTGAGACCCCAGTCATGGCTCAGTTAGCTCTCTGACTCTGTAAGCTGGTTCATTTCAACACCCAAACTAGCTCAGCCTAAGCCAAGTTCAAAAGAAGGGATGTCTGGATTCTCTCACACCAAGAAATGGTGATGCTATTTTTCAGGTTGAAACTTTCCAGAGCTGTTCACAGCCGTATTTATACTCTTGGACGTTTATGCAGCTGTTCTTGCCTGTTTATTGTTCTGGAAAGTGCGGAAGGAATGTTTATAGAGAGATTTCTGTCATAGTGCACGGAGCAGACAAGGATGCGGCAGCAAAGGCCAGCCTTGTCCTCCTGGCTCCGTGGGTAGACAGTCAGCAGGAGACGGGCTTCGTTAGCCTCCCCCGCATGGCCTCGACCCGCGGGCTCTGCATCCAAGAGCTTCCCAGCACAAGGGAGCAGGGCTTGATGCTGTTCCCTGCCCCTCCTCCAAAAAAGCTGCTCTCTGCAGCTTCTGGCCTTATCACTAAGCGCCCCTGCTCCCGGCCTGTGCTTGTCCTTCTCTGGCTGCCTGGTTAGCTCATTTTCCGCTGTCATGGAATCTGCTAATCCAACGAGGGAAAATCTGTCCAGGGCAGAAGAGACTAGCTCCCTCCCACTGGGGCAGGTGCATTAACCCCTGTGCCTTCCCACTCAGGGAGGGCAAGGAGGAAAAGGTTGTCCCAGCGGCAATCGCCCGGTGACAGCCCTGGTGACACCCAGCCTCAGCAGCAGGGCCCAGGGCTGCACTCAGGCGGCTGGGAGAGGCGCCCCGCCGGCAACTTACAAAACTCAGCCCTGGCAGGTTCCAGGAGCAGCAGGGCCAGGTCCACAGAAGGATGAAGGCTGCTCACCCCAGAGCAGGGAGCCCTGGTGGCAGCAATCCACAAGAAGATGACAGTGGCAGCCCAGCAGGAAATGGCAGCAACAGTGACCGGGAGAGAAAGATGCTCCAGGTTCAAGGTGAGAGGCTCAGGCTGCGACAGTAGCTCACAAGAGACTGTAAGCTCCTTGAGGTGAGGTTTTTTTATTTTGTTCAGGGCTGACGCTCCCAGATCTATCACAGTGCTTGACACGTGGAAAAAGCACAACGAATATTTATTTTTAAAAAAAAGAATGGGGCTTCCCTGGTGGTGCAGTGGTTGAGAGTCTGCCTGCCAATGCAGGGGACACGGGTTCGAGCCCTGGTCTGGGAAGATCCCACATGCTGCGGAGCAACTGGGCCCATGAGCCACAACTACTGAGCCTGCGCGTCTGGAGCCTGTGCTCCGCAACAAGAGAGGCCGCGATAGTGAGAGGCCCGCGCACCGCGATGAAGAGTGGCCCCCACTCGCCGCAACTGGAGAAAGCCCTCGCACAGAAACGAAGACCCAACACAGCCAAAATTAAAAATAAATTAATTAATTTAAAAAAAAAATTTTTTTTTAAAAAAGAATGAATAGTACAGATGGATGAACAAGGATATTTCCTGACCTCTTGGGCAGAGGGCCTGAGAGCCGAGACAGTAGCAGTGCTGGTGGCTGGGAAAAAGGTCCCGGAGGTCCTGGGCCGCTGGTCTCCATCATCTCTCTACCCTTGTGTCTCCTGGTTCTGGTTCCCAGTGCGGGCTCAATACACAGGTGCTGGATAAATCAAAATGTTTGTCCCAGACCTCGATGTCCGTCAGTTTTGGTCCCCGAGTTTTTGGACACTGGACCAAGAAATGCAGGTCAGCCTTTCTGTGATACTGTGGGAGAGAGGCAGCGCCCCATCCACATTCAGTGCTTCTCCCTGCACCCGCAGTCCTGGCCACAGTCCGGAATCCTGGGCCTCAGCCCCCATACGTGTCTGCTCCAGGGGACACAGTCCATCACGTCCCACCCACCTCCAGGACTGTGTGCCCCCCGAAGGAGAGTGGGTCAGCACAGAGCAAGGGAGAATGTCACACCAGGATCCCTCTGAGCGCACTCCTGGAGTTCAAGGAAGAGTCCTTAAACCGGCCCTTACAGAGGCCGCCCGTTACGTGGGCACCCCAGTTCCTGCCTCAGGCCTGTGTCCTCCAAGAGAAGCCCTCATTCAACCCGACCCTGCACTGACCTCTTGTTTCATTTGGGAAACTGGCCTGCGGCTGGAGTCCCCCCTTCTCACCACGGCCCCTGGCCACGAGTTAGCACTGAAGTCAGAGGCAGGCGTTAGGTAGACTTTAGGGGAACCAGCCAAGAGGGGCTTGGGCTCTGAAAGCTCCAAAGAACTGTCTGGAGGGTTCCTCAGCCTCCAGGTTCTGGCCCTGGGTGGGGTCTGTTACAGGGCCCCATCCTGTAACAGCGACTCCACACAGTGCTTTGAAACTACCCGTTCTCTGCCTTAGACCAGGTCCTCTTCAAAGAGGGGGCCGCCCCCCTCTGGTTTCTGCATCAGGAGAGAGGCAGTGAGAGGATGGGGCCCCTCTGTACCACGACCCGGGAGCCCAGTGGGAAGGGAGGCTTCTTCCCCTTACACCTAGCAGTGAAATGTGCTCGACCACACAGGTTTGGAAGTCATCACTAAAGTCAAAAACAATAAAAGAGGAAGTTGTCATCAGAACGTACAAATCCTACAAATAAAAGGCAGAGAGGTGCCTTTGTCATGTCCTGGTCAGAGCATGAGTGGGGATGTTAGGTTGGATGGGGTGATCTGGGGCTGTGGGTGTTCTCTATCACCCCCATTACACACACTCTCTTATTTTCTAACTCCTCTTTCTCTTAGTGTTTTCTTTTCTTTTCTCTCTCTCTCCTCTTGACTTACCTTGCCTTGGCGGGCGCTCTTGGGGACCCTATTGGCCTGGCTTCATCACATCGATCGTATCGGCATGAAGAAAGGCTGCTGAGTGCTGTAAAGGTCTTTCCAAAGACCAGGGAGACTCTGAGGAATTCTGTAATCCTAAAATAAATGGGGGTTCATTAATGCAGGGACACAGAGCGCTCTCTTCTGATTCTCAGAAACTTCGATTTTAAATGAAATTAAAGGGGGGAGGGATAAACTGGGAGGTTGGGATTGACATATATACATACTACTATATATAAAAGAGATAACGAATAAGAACCTACTGTAGAGCACAGGGAACTCTGTTCAATACTCTGTAATGACCTGCATGAGAAAAGAACCTAAAAAAGAATGGGTATGTGTATAACTGATTCACTTTGCTGTACAGCAGAAACTAACACAACATTATAAATCAACTGTACTCCAATAAAAGTTAAATTTAAAAATAAGTGAAATTACAGTTCTTATTATGAAAGCAAAATGAGATCACTGTAAACAATTTAGAGATTGTGGATAAGCCAAAGAAGAAAATGAAATCAGCCATAATTCGACCATCCAGCCATAGCCTCGTTTTCTCACTGGGGGCGTGTTCTTTCAGAGGGTCTGGGGGTTGGGGACTGCGTGTGGTCACTTACTGCAAATACCCCATCTTCCCCTTAAAGTGGCTGCTTTCTTAGTACCAATTATCATAGTACTGTTTCTAAATCATTAAACCCTCTGCCATGGCATTTAAGGTTGCAGGGTGTTTCCTTTATGGACGTACTTGTCCTCGTTTAACCAGGCCTCTGTTTTTAGCCACTCAGGTGGTTTCCAGCTATTCCCAATTATGAAAAGAGCTGCAAGAAATGTCCCTGTAGCTGCATCTCTGTCCACATCCATGGTTCTCTCCTTAGAATAAATCCCCACACCTGGAATCACTGCCGTAACACAGACAGCGGTCCTCGGATGAAATGCCTTTCAGAAGAAATTTAATGAGTGAGAAATTTAGGGATGAATCAGAAACAGTCACTCCCCCAAATTAGTCTTCTCCCTTGTCTCCCAACAAATGATTTGAAAAGGCTCTAGGAAGATTGCATTTTCTTTCAAGAAGGTGACTTGAGGTTCCAGAAACCCTCACCATCAGGCTGGGGCGGGGAGGGTGGCAACCAGGACTTTCTGTAAATGCGTTCACTCCTAGCTTCCCGGAGGCCCAGTGGTGATTAGACTGATCCCTGGTCTTCCCAGAATCTCCACCCAAACAAACGTCCCTGAAGCCGGGGTGGGGTTAGGGGGGGCTTGTGGGGGAAGGTGGTGGTCAGCTGAAACTCCACTCAGACCACAGAGGGCTGTGTGTCCTGGGGAAGTTTCTTCCCCCTTCTGTGCCTCAGTGCCAACCCCCTAACCTGAGGGGCTTGCTGCATGGGGCCTCGGAGGCTCTGCCACTTGTCCGACAAAGCGAGATCCCTCCCTGGCGCCCTGGCTCTCCCCTCCCCTCCCGCTGCAGGAATACGTGCCAGACCTGGGATGTCCTTGAGGCCGGCAGGCCAGATGGGGAGCTGGCAGCCCCTTCCCCTCTGGGGGCTGAGGCTCCTTTAATTTGCATACCTTAAAAGGCTTGCAGGAGCGAGGGGCTGGGTTCTTATCTCCTGTGCTCTGGAGGGGCCTTATTTATAGCCCAGCTGGCCAGCAGCTGCTTGTACGTTGGGGTGAACCCACAGGGCGGTTGACCTCCAGCCGCTGTCCCCCCTGGTTGGGCTGGAGGGCAGAAAGCAGACAGGTAAGGCTCCAGTTTCTCTTCTCTTTCCCTTCCCGTGCCATCCTTCCTCTTGTGTCTGCACAGCTTTGTACCCCAGCTGTGCAGAGGGAGTGTCCAGCCCTGGGAGGGAGCTCTCTGGCACTGTGGACCGCAGACCCAAGTAGGACCCAGGGGGCAGGGACAGCTGGCTCTTCCAGCAGCTAAGCTCCTGCTGCCCCCAAAGCTGCAGCAGGTACCCACCGGGACCTTAAGAACTTGGAGGTGGGAGGGAGGGAGACGCAAGAGGGAAGAGATATGGGTACATATGTATATGTATAACTGATTCACTTTGTTATAAAGCAGAAACTAACACACCATTGTAAAGCAATTATACTCCAATAAAGATGTTAAAAAAAAAAAAAAAAAAAAGAACTTGGAGGAACCCTAGTTTATCTTACTCTCTCTCAGTGGGAATCAGGAATCTGCATTGAGTTTTGACACCGGAAAGTTTTTTTTAAAAAAAGAGGAAAGAAAAAGAAAAAAAATGATAAAATCAACACTGGAAGGGGGAAAAACCACAGTGCCCTTGAGCTGCTTCTCCCTGACAGAATTTCCGGATGGCCTGGGGTAAAAAGGCAAGTTACGGATAAGTCTGATTATGCTGGGGAAGTGTGTTTATACAAGAAGACTTGTTACGGCTGATGGTTTGAAAGTACAGATCACTGTTGTGTGCTTTACAAAGGAAATGCATTAATATTTTACTAATTTCTAGAGCAGGATATGTGCGAAAGACGAAGTACTGAGGAATGTTCTAATGCTCGGCCAGCCGCGTAATAATGTTAGTACTGATAGAATGACACATATGTGATAATAGGTATCATAGGTATAAACATCCTCTAGCCAGACCTCAAGCAAGGCATTTTATCAGGTCCAATCTAAAAGGAAAAAAAATTGTGACATCAGTTTTTTAAAAATAATTCTGAGGTCAAAAGATAGATTAATGGCTGTGTTACAGGCTAATGCTACTTTATCACGTATTTGCTCTATTTAGATTTATTGTTTTGTTTCTTGAGGAATGTTATTTGAATCTTGCTTTATTGCTGGGTTTATAACAACAAAATGTGCTTTAATAGTCTATTACATTTTGGGATCCATTCTACTGTAAAAAAAAGTTTTTGTTTTTAATGGAGTAGCCAACTTAATCTACTCAGATGATTACATTTTGAAGGCTTTTTCTAATATTAAGGAAATATTATTGTATCACTTCCATGAAAAGCTGCATATTTTCCCATAAAGTGTACCCTGACCGCTCACCCCCCACCCCCCATCTCGCCTGTCTTCGAGAACATTTTGCACCTTTAGATTTCATCATCTTCTTAGTGCTTCCGTTGATTTGGGGTCCCTGAGGCTGGGCCACGCCGTTCTCTCTGCATCCCTCAGCTCCAACACAGGCACCTACACACCTCCTACTGTGTGTCCTAAAACACTTCATATTTAAGGATAGATGGCCGAGAAACACTGATTTTAAATTCTCTTCTCCGCATCTGTTAAAAAGCATTCAACTAAGTAAATTTTTAAAGATCTTATTGGCTTTATTCAATGATTCATGAATCAAGCAGCGTCCCATCCAGCAGGTAGAAAGAAGGTCTGAGGAGCTGGGCAAAATGAAAGACTTTTCCTGGCAGAAGGGAATGGCAACAAGGAAGTTGTCCTCGGCAAAAAAGCAAGTTGGTTATTGAAAGGTTACTTTCCTTTAGGGAACGGCAGGGGTCTATCAGGCAGGTGACCACACCAGTCCTGGTCAAGCCATTCCTGATTGACTGGGTTAAGATTCCATTTCTGGAAGAGCCGAAACTGTAATGAAGTCTCAGTTTGGTGACATGGGGCTTACAATAGGTGACTCCATTTGGGGCCTGTTGTCTTGGTTTTTTTTTTGTTTTCTTTTTTTAAAGAGCTCCTGACTTATTTATTTATTTACTTTATTTATTTATTTATTTTTGGCTCTGTTGGGTCTTCGTTTCTGTGCAAGGGCTTTCTCTAGTTGTGGCAAGCGGGGGCCACTCTTCATCGCGGTGCGTGGGCCTCTCACCGTCGCGGCCTCTCTTGTTGCGGGGCACAGGCTCCAGACGCGCAGGCTCAGTAGTTGTGGCTCACGGGCCCAGTTGCTCCGCGGCATGTGGGATCTTCCCGGACCAGGGCTGGAACCCGTGTCCCCTGCATTGGCAGGCAGATTCTCAACCACTGCGCCACCACGGAAGCCCTGTTGTCTTGTTTTTAACACCACAAAAGAAAGAGGTGAAATTATATTCATAGTGTCTGTATTTTCTTTTGTTTTTTCTTACTGTACACATATATGTTCACCACAGGAAGTACAAACCAGCAGAGAGAAGAAAATGGAAAATGATGTGCAGTCTTACTACTCAAAGATAACTCTTAGCATTGCATTGTGAATCTTAACTATTTCTTGATTCTAAGAGGTCTTTGATTGTAACATCAACCATTAATTTAATGCTAGCTTTAAAAGAGAGGGGAAAATTTCCCCCTATGTTATACAGATTAAGACGAATCCAAAAACAATAAATTGGGGGGAAAATATAAATTGTAATTAAGGAAAAATACATATATGATCAGGTTATTTGGTAATCTACTTTTTGTCCCATGTATAGTCAGTGTACTTTTACTGTGCATTCAAGTTCTAATTCTTTGAAAATTGGTTTCCAATGTTTTTATATACTAAATTATGACATTTTCATTTAGCCAGAATATTAAAATATCCATAATAGCTGGATAAGTGGGACATAAAAAAATCATAAAATGAGATTTAGATAAATAATTTTTATCAACATATAACTTGTTTCGAAGTATGATCTGCTGATTTCTACACTATTAATGCTACCTACTGAATAAGAGAAACAACTCAGCCGTCTAGGACCTGGATCTTTATTCCCCCCTCAGTTTTGTTTTATTGATTTTTTTCATTATCCTTGATTTGTCAGTCTTCATACTTAGTCTCCAATATACCAACGTAAGGTTGAAAAACAGAAAGAAACATAAGTTCTGAGCAATATGATATTTAACAGATATATTTCATAAATATCATTAAATGTTTTTAAGTGTAAGCCTATAAAAATAAAATCAGTTTTAACTTTGAGGACATTTTTACAACTTGGGGCTTTGTTTAAATCTAAAAGAGAAATTTTAGATAGAAGACAGATAAAAATTTATTTTAACAGAAGACTTTGTTACAGTTAAACTGTAATACTGAAAAGTTAAACTGAAGTAAAACCCTATCCAGCCAAAAACACATAAAATATGCTCCAGGTGTTTTATTAAGAAGGCTGCAGGGACTTCCCTGGTGGCACAGTGGTTAAGAATCCGCCTACCAATGCAAGGGAACACGGGTTCGAGCCCTGGTCCGGGAAGATCCCACATGCCGCGGAGCAACTGGGCCCGTGAGCCACAACTACTGAGCCTGCACTCTAGAGCCCGCGAGCCACAACTACTGAGGCTGTGTGCTACAACTACTGAAGCCCGCGTGCCTAGAGCCTGTGCTCCACAAGAGAAGCCACCGCAATGAGAAGCCCGCGCACCGCAACACAGAGTCACCACAACTAGAGAAAGCCCGAACGCAACAATGAAGACCCAATGCAGCCAAAAATAAATAAATAAATTTTTTAAAAAAAGAAAAAAAGAAGGCTGCATAATTAGGTTTTAGGGGGAAAGAGAAAGAGTTTTCGTTTGGTTTTTAAGAAGTGAGCCCTCTTTTTCTGCCTGGGACCTGCCTGCTCAGCATGGAGGGCACCTGAAGGGGCAGGGGGACCGACTGTCTTCATGGAAGTTGAGGTCACCAGAGCACTTCCTGCCTGGGTTCAGGTCTGTGCTGACAAATCCTGACCAGGATTTAGCATGAATGCAAAATAGAAAAGTAAATGGTGTTGATTATTCTACTTCTCTCTAATTCGTAGCCTTTGTAGGAAGATAAAATGGGTAATATGAAGGCACAAATAGTTATATGACAACATATTATATGTAATAACTAAAATGGTCAACAGTGAGATTGCTCAAAAGCCAAGTATGGTTAAATAAATTATGATATAGCCAAGGTATGGATGATGTACAATCATCAAAAATAACGTTTGCACAGAATTTTTAATTTAAAAAATCAGAATACAAAGCTGTATTCTTATAATTAATAATCTTAACCTATATAATATATAAACACTGAAAAAATATACCAAAATATACACAATTATTGTTTTTGAGGGATAAGATTAGTAGTGAGTTTATATTCTCTCCACATTTTAAATAGTTTGCTACGTTTTCTACACGGAGACTAATCATGAAAGTTTTTTATGGCAAAATTCCACGCAAATGTAAAGGATTCTAATTATTGCCACCAATTATAAAAACTGTAAATAACCTATCAGAATGATCAGCCTCTTGAAACAGGAGGTAAAATTTACTGAGTGGTTACCATGTCCAGGAACTATGTATTGGCTCATCTAACGTACAAGCAGCCTACACGTGGGTATTATTATCGTTGTTGTTATTGTTATTATTCCTACGTTCAGACACGGAGGCAGGCTTAGAAAAGTGTTATCAGTGCAGAAAGTGCAACCCAGTGAAAGACAGGGCCTGGGATCCAGCTGGTGTTAGAAGCACAGGAGCACGCTGAAGGCCTGCGGGAATGTTACAGGAATGGGGGCTGGTACTCCTGAGGAACGTTACTTGGAGCAGGAAGGGAGTACTTGGGTAGAGGCTGCATACACTGTGGTGTGGAGACAGGAAGTAAGGAATTCTGAAAGGGGGGCAGGTTGTCCTGCCAGGTGTAGGGCGGGGCCCTCGGGAAGCAGAGATGCTCTGTGTGTGTGTGTGTGTGTGTGTGTGTGTGTGTGTGTGTGTGTGTTGTCTGGGCGTGTGTGCGAGTGTGTGGTGTGGGGTGTTGTGTATGTATGGGGCAGTGTGTGCCGTATGTGTGTACAGTGTGGGGAGGTGTGGTGTCTGTGTGTGTGCTGTGTGTTTGTGTGCCGGGGGAAGGGAAAGAGGGTGGAGATGAAAAATGTTAAATGCCGTAAGCTTCCTTTTTAAAAAACTCTCCAATTTTGTTAAGAATCGCTTAATTTATTAGGAAACAACAACATTTTGCTCCCTTCAAATATAGTTCAAGAGACGAAAGAGCAGGTGAGAGAGGAGTCCCCTTATTTCAAAACCCCAATTTTAATTACAGTGAATTATAGACCAGCTATTATGTCCTTCCAACCCCTAAATCAAGACAGAGGCCCACAAGACTTCCAAATCAGTTAGGTTCCATGAAAAAATAATCATGTGTGTGCAACACAAAGAAAGCTCAGAGGTTTTGAAAGTGCATGAGACAAACTCCTTTTAGGCACCTCTCTCTACTCCTGCAAATTGAACATGCAAAAACACTATCAGCAGGTGCAAACTTGTTGGCATCACATTAAGCTGCATGAACAACCGTCCGAGTGAGGGAAGAAATACTTACGACCACAATCCCACGTCTAAAATACTATCGGATGGAAAAACTCTCAAGGCAGCAAGGAAGGCTGAGGGAGCACCTTCTAATTAAGATAGAGTTCTCTACAAGTCGGAATTCATACCGGCAAGTTCAACATCATTTGAATAACGCAGTTTGGACAGAAGAATGATAAGCCCTTCGGCCACCGTTTCTGAGCAGCAGTAGCACGAACCCTCCAGCCTGGCGGGGGATGAGCTCTGGCAGGATCCTGGAGCCCGCCCTGAGCTGTTTCTACTTTGCCAGGACACACTTCTCTATCTCCTGGGAAGTGTCAGCAAACCTCAGCCAGCCTCAGGCAGGAGCAGCCGGGTAGCTCCAGAAGCCCACGTGAGCTCCATTGAACCTCACGTCTCTCTTTAAATTTCGCTCTCATATTCCAACTTATATCAGACCGGTCTCTCTTCTGCTCAAAACTCTCCAATGGCTTCCCAAGTCAAAATAAAGTCCAGTGCTACATAGCCTCCAGAGTCCTACAGGATCCAGGCCCCAGAACCTGCCTTCATCTCCTTCCTTCCTCCCTCTCCACCTAGGATGCTCCCGTCACACCGCCCTACCCCAACTGTGCCACACATGGCCCTGCACCAGGGCCTTTGCACCTGCTGGTGCGCTAGCCGGTCAGGCTCTCCCCCGAGGAAATCACACGCCTCCCTCCCGCCTTCAATCCTTCAATCACACCACATGTGAGAGCCAGCCCCGAGGGTTCCATCTGAAATCACACCCTCTGCTGCTCCCTAGCTCCTTGCCCTGATATACTTTTCTTCAAATCACTTATCTCACACATGCACACCCACAAAGGGGTGTGTAGGCGCTGAATGAGTATCCGTGAGAGACGAAGGCTCCAACAATCCACTTTCATAAATTTCATTTGAATTCTTAGAGGCTTTTCCAGTGTCATTCATATATCAATACCCTTACAAAGTACCCTTATCAGGGTCCAGTCTCAGGCTTCCCTGTCCACAACTTAAACCTCATTTAAAAAATGTCCGCTGCACTTGGAGTTTGTTCAGGGAGAGAAGTGGGAGCTGGGGGATCAGGCTGCCTGCGTTTTGTCCCCAGCTCTGCCATTTACAGCAGGGCAAGACCTCAACCTCCCAGAATCTTGTCTTTAAAAAGGAGATAACAATAACAATAACCTCTTAAATACATGGGAGGATTCAACAAGGCAACAGCCACAACAATAATAATAGCTATGGGTAATTGACAGATGAGGACAAACTGAAATCCAGAAAAGTATCTTAGACATAGTTACTATATTAGTTTCTTGTTGCTTTTGTAACAAATTACCCCAAAACTATTGTCTGAAAGCAACACAAATTTATTACCTTATAGTTCAGGAGGTCAGAAGTCTGCAGGGGGTCTCCGTGGGCTAAAACCAAAGTGTGGGCAAAGCTGTGTTCCTTCTGGCGGCTCCAGGAAGGAATCTGTTTCCTGGCCTTTTCCAGCTTCTAGAGGCGCCTGTGCTCCTTGGCTCGTGGGCCCTCCCCCACCTGCAAAGCCAGCACGGTCACGTCTTCAAATCTCTCTGATTCTGACTCTCCTGCCTCCTTTTCCCACATTACGGACCCTTGTGATGACATTGGGCCACCTGGATAACCCAGGGTCATCTCCCCGTATCAAGAGCCTTAATCTAATCACACCTGCAAAGGCCCTTCACAAATTCTGGAGATTAGGACATGAACGGTGCTGGGAAGCCGTTATCCTGCCTACCAGTTACTAAGAGACAGAACTGGGGTTGGCATCCGGCTGGTCTCTTGACGGCTGCGCTACAGAAGGACACGCAAAGCCCTGGGAGTAACGAAGGCGGGGTGGAAAACTTGCATCTCAGATTCGGGTTTTTGTCTTCAACATTGAACAAGACGATTCATCCCCTCTGCCCTGCTCACCGGCTGTGGGTGCCAGAGCAGCACGGCTGACTCTAAAAGTCACTTTATCTCATCGAGGCCAGTTTTAAATAATCAGTCTCACTTCAACCTCAAACATAGCATTGACTTTCAAGAAACCACAGACAGGGACTTCCCTGGTGGTGCAGTGGTTAAAAATCTGCCTGCCAATGCAGGGACATGGGTTCGATCCCTGGTCCGGGAAGATCCCACATGCCGCGGAGCAACTAAGCCCATGCGCCACAACTACTGAGCCTGCGCTCTAGAGCCCGGGAGCCACAACTACTGAGCCTGCGCTCTACAGCCCATGTGCCACAACTACTGAGCCTGTGTGCCACAACTACTGAGCCCGTGTGCCACACTATTGAGCCCGCGTGCCACAACTACTGAGCCCATGTGCCACAACTACTGAGCCCGCGCACCTAGAGCCCGTGCTCAGCAACAAGAGAAGCCACCGCAATGAGAAGCCTGCGCACTGCAATGAAGAATAGCCCCTGCTTGCCGCAACTAGAGAAAGCCTGCACGCAGCAAGCAACGAAGACCCGAGGCCAAAAATAAATAAATAAATTTATTAAAAAAAAAAAAAAGAAACCACAGACACTCCATAAAAGTCGGTTGCAGAGTGGGAATGAAAGCCCTGCTTGGAGACAGGCCATGCCGCACCGCCCATGGGGGTCGGGGTAGAGGGGGTGCCTGGACGCAGGGTGCGGAGCAGCTGCCGAAGACCCAGAGCCGGGACACCCCCCGCCCCCATAAGAGAGCAAGCGGCAGGAGCTGTGGCATGAACACTTGGGCGGCACCTGGCAGGCTGGGGGGGGCCACATGAGAGGCAAAGAGGACGCTTTTCATTAGTGCCCAGGTCAGCAGTGTAAACGGACCGGCCTGGTGGCACTGCCGGGCAGGGACCAGGCTCTGGGTCCCAGACCTCATTCACGGGCACCAAGACCCCGGATGGAGCCACCTTGCCTGGAAACATGATCATTCAGAGGGGTTTTCAAACCCTGTAGGCTTCTTGCAGCCTCAGACATTTCTGTTCCTTTCACAAGGAAGATAAGAAGCCACAGGCCAAGCTTCATACAAGGAACATCTGGGATATGACCCTTACACTGGCCACCGTGTTAAAGGCAGGTGTCCTTTCTCCAACAGACAACTGACACATTTGAGAGTTCTGAGGTTTCTTCTGTGACGTTTTCCTGAATCGGTTGCTTTTTTTCTCTGCTGTCTCCCCACACATTTGTGAGGGAACCACACGTTCACAAGAAGTTCTCCTTTGCCTGACTCTCCCCCAAATGCAAACTTTTCAAACTGCAGGTCAACATCATAGGTCTTAGTGAGTCACGAAATCCATCTAGTGGGTGGAGACCCGCACTTTTTTTTTTTAATCTGAAATGTGTTTATATTGTAAAATCATTACCATGATAAGTTTAGTGCACATACGTCACCTCGCAGTTACACATTTTTTTGTATATGATGAGAGCTTTTAAGATATACTCTCTTAGCGACTTCCAATATATAATAGAGTATTGTTAACTGTGGTCGCCATGATCTATATTACATCTCCAGGTCTCCTTTACAACTGGAAGTTTGTACATTTTGATCACCTTCACCATTTCACGTTTTGAAGAATAAAATGTAAAAGACTAGAGTACGGAAAAGATAGAATAAAAAAGAACAAAAAGCATAGTAAGGGTAAGAATTATTTCATGACGATCTCTCCCAGCATTGCACGTGGGGCTGGGGGAAGCCGTGGGGATGTAAAACTGTACTTCCTAGTTTGCGTTGCTGTCAAAGACTTGGAAGCACTGCTGTCAACATGTGCAGGTTCCCTTTCTCCTGGGTCCTCTTGACGCCTATGAGCCCCCCTCGGATACTCCTCTCTCTCTGCAGATGGCTTTGCCCTCCTTAAGGCAGGAGCCAATGAAATGCTTTCCTACTTGATCAGCTCTACAAATGTGAGTCTTCATGGAAAAAGGAAAAGGGAAACAAAAGATCAAAACACAACCACCTGTGCCATTCATCCAAGAGGGAGACAGCCGTGTGAGCAGAGCTCTGGGGGAAAGGCTAGACAACCCTCCCCCCCAACCCGCAGCATCTCCCCTGCAGCACCACTTGCGCCTGGCGTGGAGGTGCATGAGTGTGTGTGCTGCTCTAATTCACCTCCCTTCTAGGGCCCGAAATAAGTAACAACACCACAGCCTGAGGGACCAGCCCCTTCCGCATTGTTTCATGGTCTCTGCAGCCATGCAGCCTCTTCCTGTAATTTGGCAGAAGGGCTGGGGGGGGGGATTGGTGCTCACTGGTTCCCACATCAAAGGCTGCCTTTGGTGACTGCTGGCCAGGGGAAGGGAGAAGAGGGGCCCCCGTGCAGAGCAGAAGGGAGCAGGACGTCTGGAAGGAGAGAGAAAGCAAACTGCAAAGGTATTTTAATAGACATGCCGTTTCCATTCTTGGCCCATGTGTTTTTCATTCTGATTTTGGTTACTTTTGACTTGAATTATGGAGTTCTGTCTCTTGGTTCAGGCAACTTAGATGCAATTGCTTTTCTATCTCAAAAATGAATACTGACTTTTGGGGGGGTGCGGTGCTGGGGGTGGTGGGAAGTGGCTGAGACAGAGAGCATATCAGCTTTCAGAAGGCAGGGAATTTCTCTTTTCCCTCTCCCTCAGGGGACTAGAGAGCGTATGTTTCCAAGAGCCCAGGGGACTTTGACAAATGCAGAGGGTAAAACACTGCATCCGCATGGAAGAGATCGACGATGCGACGCTGCGGCCCTTCTGCCAGAGGAAGCAGCTCTTTTCCCCAGAGGAGCAGGACGTAGTAGAGATAAACAGCCTTCCCGCTGCAGAGACATGGCGGACCCATCCCAGGGCTCCTGCAAGCACTTCCTCACTTCTCCTCTAAGATGCAGATAATTATGTTTGTCAAGGGTCGTTGTCATGAAATACGCTTTTGAAATCTTCAAGTGGCTTCTGAATCATTGAAAGTTGAGCTACAATTTCCAGTCTTCAGTGAGCTGCCCCGTGGCCTGTGCTGGAGCCCTGCCGCTCTCTTGACCATTCCTAGCATCTGAGTATCAGGAACTCCCTAGTTCTGTGGCAAAATGCAGAAGTATCCTCACTCCTCTGGGGGCAGAGATCAGAGATGGGGAGGGAAGAGGGGCCCCAGGGACACCACTCCCTGAGTCAGGCCCATCTGAGCTGCAGGAAAAGGCAAGAAACAAGAGACAGAGAAAATGAACACTCTGATACCGAAGTCCTCACCATGGTTCCCTAGCCATCTTAGGGACACAGTGTCTACTGAGTGGAGAAATCAGAATGAAAAACAGTAACACTGCAAAGATTTTGGTATCTTGACCAATGTAACCCATAGTATAACTGATCCAGACAATTGTTTTCTCAACCAATCAATCAATCATCAAATAAAGAGGACACAAAAATCACCCCCAGAGACATAATTTGGTGGCTGTATTAAACTGCAGTCCGTGTTCAGTGTCGCTGAGATTTCTTTCATCTGGGGCATTTTGTTGTCAGAGATAAGTCACCATCTGTTTGGACAAAAAAAATATTGGCAGAAAATTTATTTTAATAGTCTTGATGTATTTAAATGGCTGGTGGTTCAGTTTGTAGATTCATGTCTAATCTAGAGCTTTAATCCTGTGATGAAAAAGTAAATCAAACCATGAGGAAACTGTAAACCAAAAAAAAAAAAAAAAAAAATAGTCTGTCCTTGTCTGTGACCCATTGTTCCATCACAGTTCTGCTTCTTCAGTGGCTTTGTCTTCTCTGAGAAGCTGCAACTATCCGTCTACTGGCCCTGGCCATTCCCTCATGTGTCCACACATGACATTCATCTCCACGTCCATCTTGCCACCCACTTGGGAAAGCCAGGAATTAGTTATGGTCTGTTATTCTTACCAATGACACCATTTTAAAATCCCAAACCAAAAAAGCAAACAAGTTACAAACACAAGCAAAACAACACGTCTTTAAACCAAAACAGGTTCTTCTCACTATGACTTTTCCTTTCTGATCTCATCGTGGCCTAGATCGCTGCTGAGCAAGCCTCATGCTGGGCGACCCGCTCGTGGGCAGCTGGCCACTCATTCTTTCCTGGGCAAGTCCTCCGGGCTGACCCTCCACTCAGCCACAGGCAGGACCCCAAGGGAGGCAAAGAGCTGATGGGGACGAAAAGGTGCAGTATTGAACATGCTCTAAATATAAAAATAGCGTGGTGAGGAACTAGAAATGTCGTTCCTATTAAATCAAAGAAACAAATCTGGAAAACCAGATCTGAGAGGGCTGAGTCCCGATGGCAGGACTGTCGTTTGCAAGGCTGGCACAGGGCCGAGCCCTCTGCAGGGGAGATGCGTTGACCTCACAGCAGACATCAAGGTCATGCCAAGGGATGCCTGCGTCTTGCTGCTTAGAATGCGTTTGCTTTCTGACCTCAGGCACTGGGCTTTCTTTGGGGCAGTTGTGAACCCTCCAACCCAACACCCAGCCAGCATCCTGTGACCAGCGCTCCTTCCCCAGGGTCACCCTGGCCTGTGACCCTGAGCAGGGCAGGACCCCATGGCGGAGCCCCAGGTCACTTGTGCCTAATCAGGACTCTGTCCATGGTGCTCCACAGGGAGCAGGCCATCCTTCCAGCCCATGACAAGTGGTGACACCGGGAAACTGAGCCCTGCTGGGGTGGGCTTTGGCAGCTCCCCAACACAGAAGGGCTTTAACTGACAAGATGTGTGGTGGTACCAATGGATGTGATTTGGAAGAGCGACAGAACCAGTATTTCTAAATATTACAAAATAACCAGTAAGTAAAAGATCCACTTAAAGTTCAAGACAGACCAAATGGGTTTTAGTGGAAAAGAATATGAAAAGTTTATTGATGTGGTTTCAGATTGCACATTGGAAGTAATCTTTAAGAAACTACCATTGGCCAAGCTTTGGTTTGGTAGTAAAAATATATACCTTGACAGTTACCTGAAATGGCTATGAAACGCCTCTCTTTTCTAACAACATATCTGTGTGAGGCTGCATCTACACTTCAAATAAAAACACATACCTCAAAAGACAAAGTGTAGAAGCAAATATGTGACCCCAGCTACCCAGCTGTCTTCAATTAAGACAGACATGAAAGAGATTTGCAAATATGTTAAAAAAAAAAAAAAAGCCACCCTCTCACTATTTGCTTTGTTCTTGGAAAAGAGTCATTTTTCATGAAAAGAAATATAAGTTAACATGTAATGAGCTGATTATTGTGATTTTTCAAAGAATTAATTTTTTGTTTTCTCCATTTTAATTTTTAAATTTTTATTGGAGTATAGTTGCTTTACAATGTTGTGTTAGTTTCAACTGTACAGCAAAGTGAATCAGTCATACGTATACATATATCCACTCTTTTTTAGATTTGCTTCCCATTTAGGTCACCACAGAGCACTGAGTAGAGCTCCTTGTGCTGTACAGTAGGTTCTCATTAGTTATCTATTTTATACATAGTAGTGTATATGTCAATCCCAATCCCCCAATTTATCCCACACCCCTTCCCCCCTTGGTAACCATAAGTTTGTTCTCTACATCGGTGACTCTGTTTCTGCTTTGCAAATATGTTCATCTCTACCATTTTTCTAGATTCCACATATAAGCGATATTATACAATATGTTTTTAATTTTTAATGTAGTAAAAAATCTATAGGTGTAACTCACAGAAACAAAAGCCCTTTGGGATCCTGAATAATATTAAAGAGAGTGAAGGGGTTCTGAGAACAAAAAGGTTGAGAATAGCTGGTTTAATTAAACTTGAGATTGATTGAATATGATTCCACACACAGAGTTTCAATTCCCTTAATGTTCCTCACCTACCCCGTCGTATGAAACACTGAGTCACAGACTATTTTTTGGCTTAAATAACCTAGATGATTGTACTGTACATGCTGTCTCCTTCATTTCCATCGACCCCTGCTGCTTAATTTGGGGTTAAGGCCGCAGAGAAATCTTTCAGAGGTGCCCGAATCGCTTGTGCTTCTAAGAAATTTGCTTCAGTGACTATTTTTTTGTTGTTGATCTATTTTAGGTACAAATTTTCATTGGGCTTATTTTCCCAACACAGGCTAGTGCAGTTTCCAGAGACACAGTTTTTGTTCTTGCAAACGGATTATCCCACTGCCTGTTGTGAAGCCATTTTCCTTCTCTCTTTAAAAGCATTATTGAATTTTTTTTTAATAAATTTATTTATTTTTTCTGGTTTTGGCTGCATTGAGTCTTCGTTGTTGTGCGCGGGCTTTCTCTAGTTGCGGCGAGTGGGGGCCACTCTTCGTTGTGGTGCGTGGGCTTCTCACTGCGGTGGCTTCTCCTGTTGCAGAGCACAGGCTCTAGGTGCACGGGCTTCAGTAGTTGCGGCACACGGGCTCAGTAGTGTGGCTCGCGGGGTCTAGAGCGCAGGCTCAGTAGTTGTGGTGCACGGGCTTAGTTGCTCCGTGGCATGTGGGATCTTCCCGGACCAGGGCTCGAACCCGTGTCCCCTGCATTGGCAGGCGGATTCTTAACCACTGCGCCACCAGGGAAGCCCAGCATTATTGAATTTTATTATTTAAAGACATTATTTAAACTGTCTTTGCTCTAATAGGAGATACCACATTTTATTATTCTATTTTATTTAGTAGATCATCAATGCACACGGTGCAAAATTCGAAAGGTACAAAAGGAGAAATGATGAAAAGTGGTCCCTCCCCCGACCTCCATGCTCCCTCTCCTCCACAGAGGCAGCTGTGATTGCCAACTAGAGATAGTCTAGACGTGTCTGGTGGGCACGGGTCCTTTCCTTACGCACATGGGGTGGCGTGCTCTGCAGTGATTTGCACTGCGCTCTTTTCTCTCACACCCCACTTGGAGATTGTTCTGAGCTCACATGCTCCATATGCAGCGAGTCTGCCTCACTCCTTACAGCTGTCGGATCCCACAGTCAGGATGAGTGATTTATTTGACTCTCCCCTGCCTATCAGCATTTAGATGGTTTCCCATCTTTTGCTACCGTAAACAAGGCTTTAATGTCTCTGTACACGTGTGTTTGTGTATAATAAATATATACAAGTACAGCACAGGGCCTGTCATATGACATCCCTAAACTACAGTGTATCGCAGAAGGTGATGTCCTGGGTCCCGAGAGCGATTGGTAAGGAGCTGCAGGGCAAGTAGCTCTTAGCTTAGTCACTGTCAGCGCAGCTCTGGGGACAGGAGGTGGTCTTCCCTTTAAAAACACAGTGGAAAGGAAAAAAAAAATAGAGCGTGGAAAGTTTCCTTCTCTGACTAGGAAGAGAAATCAGGTTTTATGCTTCTTGATCTTGGAAAGTTTCTGTCCGTTTTTGCCAGGAGGGTGAAGGGAGAGAGGAGCCTTGGAGAGAAAAGGGACGGGAGAGGCTTTGCCTTTCTCTTGGAGGGTTGATTCCTGTGCTGGTTGCGAAGGAAGAGCTGTGAGGAGAGGAGGTGAGCCGCCCCAGGAGGCAGCACAACGCGGCTGGAGGACCACAGGCCGTGGAGTCAACCTCCCCTGGTCTGAGTCCTGTCCACACCATGACCTCCGATGTTGGGCACATCACTGACCCTCGGGCCTTGGTTCCTACCTGGGTGACCACCGCTGCTGCTTCTGTTTATTCCCATCGTTACTAACCCGGATTCTTGGCCTCCTTAATCAATAGAAATTGACGAGAGGCCAGACAGGAAACTCAGGCAAGGCTTTATTGGGGCCCCTGCTGCAGCACGGGGCGGGGGGGGGGGGGGGGGGGGTGGAGTGAGAGCAAACAACAGGTTCCCCTGCTTGCTCCCTCCCTGAGATGGGGACGAGCTGGTGAGGGTAGGGGTGGGTCCAGGGGTCGGGCCAGAGGGGTGGCTTAGGTGTTCTGCCCACCCCTTAGGTGGTGTTGTGTGCAGGGCGCATGCGCAGTACCTGCTTTTGGTCCTGACGCCGTTTTTGATCCCGGCTCTTCAAAAGTGGCAGTTGGGGTTTTTTGGTCTCTTTGTATCTTTTGGGTCCAGAATTTGCCCGGACTGCGCATGCACGCAGTTATTTTTAGTTCCATACAGTTTCTTTGTATTTTGTTGGTCAAGGAGAGGTGTGTCCATGTGCAAGCACTGCAGCACCGCAGCAAAGGGTCCCAGGTCCCAGCCTGTCTCACTATCACACTTCTCATACCGCCATCGCCACATCCTCAGTTGCATTGACTTCAGCCTACTGAGGCTTGGCCTCTGTCCCCCTGAAATACATTTCAGAAGCCGCCAACCATCTCCACGCGGCCACAGCCCACCATCACTCCCGGCCACGACTCTCAGGGATATGTCAGTCACTGGTGTACCGCCCTCTCTCCTGGTCCCCCATTGCTGCTGGACAGCCCTCCTCAGTCCTGTGCTTCCTCCTCTGCCTGCCCCGCAAACCCTGGAGCCTCCTGGAACTTGACCTTTGATCCACTCCTCACAACCCACACCCTCTCTTGGGTGACTTACTGTGTTTTTTAACTGCCATTTAGCCTCCCATCCACATCACTAGCTTTCACCTCCCCCAAGCGTTCATACAAATTTGGAAAATATTTCTATTTGGATGGCTGTCCCCAAAGTGCTTCAGCTTCAATAGGTTAAAACCCAGGAATTCCCTGGCGGTCCAGTGGTTAGGACTCCCCGCTTTCACTGCTGAGGGCTCGGGTTCAATCCCTGGTGAGGGAACTAAGATCCTGCAAGCCACAAGGCCAAAAAAAAAAAAAAAAAAAAAAATCAATAGGTCAAAACTGCATTCATCCCCAACCAAAACTTGTATTTCCTATTTTCCTGATACTGGTACCTTCCAGTTTTCCAAGCCAAAGAAATTATCTTAGACTCATCCTCAGTATTAGCATTTCTACTGAGTCGACATGTTTAAAATTCTTGAAGCTGACACCCTCCCCCCCCAGTTACTCCCACCCTTGCTCATCGCACACCTTCTACCGAGCGGCCGCCACCTGTCGCAGGTTGGGTTTCCCAGGAGCAGAGTGTGGGCTTTGTGAGGAAGTGCCCCCCCTCCACAGGAAGTGGGGAAACAGGACAGGGAAGGGGAGGGCCGAGCCAGGACGTAGTTTCAGGTCAAGTCCCAGCCTCAGCCTGATCCCGCAGGGATGCTCTTGAGTGTAGACTTTGCCTCTGGTTACCAGACTTGCAGGAGGGGGCTGGGCTTCCACACCCCCCCCACTCTGGGGAATCCACACAGAAGCACTAAAAGGGATCCAAAGGGACCCCAGGGGGTCCGAGCAGAGGGTCTCCTGCACCTGCTAGATGAGCCACTGGTAGACTTCTACACCTGAGCCAGAGTCGTGTGGCCCAGGGGTCCCCATCCTGTCTGCAGCCCACCGGGCCGCACAGCAGGAGGTGAGTGGCAGGCGAGCGAGCCAAGCTTCTTCTGTATTTACAGCCGCTCCCCATCTCTTGCGTTACCACCTGAGCTCCACCTCCTGTCAGCATTATGGTGAGTTGTATAATTATTTCATTATATATTACAATGTCATAATAATAGAAATAAAGTGCACAATAAATATCATGCACTTGAATCATCCTGAAACCATCCCCCACCCCCAACCCCCTGGTCCATGGAAAAATCGTCTTTCACAAAACTGGTCCCTGGTGCCAAAAAGGTTGGGGACCGCTGATGGTGCCAATCAAAGAGCTGAGCAGGGCAGGCGCCACTTCAGCCTTTTCAGAGGCCTCCAGTGTCCCAGCAGCACCCTCTGGGAACAGGCTTCCTTCCCCATCTTAATAGGAATCAGAAGTAGACAAGGGGAGGACTCGTGTTAAAATCCAACATCCCCTCCTGAACGTGCGCGCGGCACACCGGCTCATTAAAGGCTCTGAAACATCCTGCAGTAAAGAAGCCTATGAACCTTGCTTAACCTGGGAATGACCCACCTTCTCTGACCTCGGCCTTGCACGCTAGCTCGCTGGTGTCTTGTGTGAGGCCCTGTTACACACTGCCGTCTGCAGACCTCGTGGGAGATGCTAGCCCACAGGATAAAGCTCCCTGACGGGGCACACGAGGTTCTCCATGGCCTGGCCACACCTCCACACCCTCATCCCTGGCTCTGCTAATGCTTGACCTGCCACAGGGGCCTCGGTGGCCCATTCATGTCGGCCAACTGGCCACCTCGTGCCTGTCTGTCAAGGCTCAGATCCAATGACATCCCTTCCAGAAGCCTTCCCAGGACCCTATCTCAGTCAGTCAGTCAGTCAGTGTTCTCCAGAAATAAATCTCCAGAGATTTATTATAAAAAATTGGCTCGTGTGATTTTGGAGACCAAGAAGTCCCAAGCTCTGCAGGGTGAGTCGACAAGCTAGACCCCCAGGAGAGCCTGTGCTTCAGTTCTAGTCCAAACGCAGGAAAAATACCGATGTCCCAGCTTGAAGGTCATCACGCAAAAAGAATTCTCTCTTACGCAGGGCAGGGTCAGCCTTTTTGTTCTCTGCAGACCTTCAGTGGCTTGGGTGGGATCTACCCCCATTAGGGAGGGCAATCTGCTTTACTCTACAGATTCACATGCTAATCACACCCAAAAACACCTTCACAAAAGTCCCCAGAATAATGTTTAACCAAATATCTGGGTACCCTGTGGCCCTGCCAACTTGACACACAAAATTAATCATTAGAGACCCTCAGGTTGGCCTAAGTGCTTTTCTTGTCTTCCCATCACTTTCTACACTTGCACTTTTCCGTAATTTTTTTTTAACCATCTTTGTTTATAAGTGTACAGTTCAGTAGTGTTAAGTATATTCACTGTTGTACAACAGATCTCCAGAACATTTTCTTCTTGCACAACTGAAACTCTATACCCATTAAACAACAACTCCCTGCTCCCTTCTCTTCTCAGCCCCCAGCACCCACCCTTCTACTTTCTGTCTCTATAAATTTGACTCCTCTAGGTCCCTCATATAAATGGAATCATGCAGTATTTGTCCTTTTGTGACTGGCTTATTTCACTCAGCATAATGTCCTCAAGGTTCATCCGTGTTGGATCCTGTGATGAACAGGATTCCCTTCCTTTTTAAGACTGAATAATCTTCTGCCATTTGTATCGACCATGTTTTGTTTATCTACTCCTCCACTGATGAATACTTGGGCTGCTGCCATCTCTTGGCTGTTGTGAATTACTTTGCTATAAACATGCAAGTGCAAATGTTTCTTTGTGACTCTGCTTTCACCTCTTATGAATATATACCCAGGGGTGGGATACACTTTCTATATCTTAACCCTGACCCTATGGTATTGGGATGTCATCTCTACCAAGCTGGCAACCTCCCTTCCGGTCGTGCTAGACTTTAGGCTCTGGGAGCTAATGGCCTGAGCTCTATTCATCTCAGTGGCTTGGTGAGGATGACTCACTCAGCAAACAGCAAGTTCCTGCCTGATAACTTCCTCTTGCACATCCTCTTCAATCCAATAGCTCTGAGAAGGATGTCATCTGAGCTTTTAATATCAAAACAGTGCCAAGTTCCAGGCACAACTTTTTCATTTCAAAGATTAGAATTCTGGGTGATTAGGGAAAAAAGATTGTAACTCAAGCCAGCAGTAAGAGACAAGGGCTATTAAGTTGTGCTCCAAACGAGTCTTGAGAAAGCAATGTTACACGTGACACTTAGTTTTCTTTGAAAACTTGCTCTAAATGTGACAGCATTGATCTTTGATAATACTCTTTCTAGAGTGATAATTTGTGTTTATTTTTAAAAGTTACCCTTTTAAACTTTACCTCAAAGGTAATACCAGGAAATTATGCTAATGTCCTTTAATTTTGTCTACAGTTTAAGATATATTGGGTGTCAGACTGCCTTAATTTTAGGATCAGTTTTACTGACTGAAGTGAATGAGTTTAAATATCTAAAGTGATGATATTAATGTGCATGTTTGTCCCCCTAGAGGCCCATTTGGAATTCTTTTATGTTGGTTCACATTACTGCTTGCCCCCCAGCCTGCCCTGCCCTTTACATTTCATGAGGATTTAATAAACAAGCCATGGGTTCAGGGCCAAAATGGTGAACGTTTTGTAAATGATGAAACGGAACTTGGAAATATTAAAATAAAATCCTTCTATGTACTGGTCCCGTGACATCTTACCTGAGGCTGGTTTAACATGCAGCGTGTCAGGGCTTCCCTGGTGTCGCAGTGGTTGGGAATCCGCCTGCCAGTGCAGGGGACACGGGTTTGATCCCTGGTCTGGGAAGATCCCACATGCCGCGGGACAATTAAGCCCGTGCACCACAACTACTGAGCCTGTGCTCTAGAGCCTGCGAGCCACAACTACTGAGCCCACGTGCCGCAACTACTGAAGCCCACGCACCTAGAGCCCGTGCTCCCCAACAAGAGAAGTCACCGCAGTGAGAAGCCCGTGCACCGCAACGAAGAGTAGCCCCTGCTCGCCACAACTAGAGAAAGCCCACGCAGCAACGAAGACCCAACACAGCCAAAAATAAATAAATAAATAAATAAATAAACATGCAGCATGTCGCTTCCTGAGATAACGCAAGCATATTCATCACCTAAATTTTCTAAATGCTCACCTCCTGCCTTCAGCTCTGTAGCGCTGTTAACTTTTGTCTAAAAGGATCACTCATTTCACTGCTCCTCACCTAAGCCTCTCAGCATTTCTTTCCACCTGTGTGGATGCCAGCATCACAGAAGCACAAGCCGATACAAGAAGATGTGCATCCCACACGCCGCCCTCGGGCTCCCGGTGCCAAGAAAGCCTCCTGGTCTTAGTAAGACCATCCAAAGTGCTGGTTTCAGACACCAGCATCAACTCGCAGGGTAATGCATGACATGTCCCAGAGGTGAGCAGTGAGAACAGACTTCAAAAGGCCTTGCCCTCCTACATCTGCTGCCAGGTAGTTGACTGCCATTCAGAGCAGTGTCTGCTGAGGACTGGCCTGCCAGCCACGTTCCATTAAAGTGGCCGTGGCCCTGCCGTGGATTCACGCAGTCTAACATTCAGCTTAACCCTCTCCTCTCCATCTGTCGAGACCGGCCCTGGACTCTCCAGATGCCAAGAGGAGAAAATCATTCACCCTGCAGTTATTTGGGGTTATTTCCCTTCCTGGGGCAGGTGCCTGCTTATCACGAGTACCGTGGAAGGGGGTCGACAGGCCAGGATGCTAGAAGGTGAAGGGTTCGCCATAAAGCTACCCCGGGTCTCCTTCCAGCTGACAAGCTGCTTCCACGGGGGCACAAAGCCCTCCTGCTCGCCTGTCCTTGCTGGTCCGGCCTCTCCGCCCCCAAATCACAGACTTTGCTTTCAGCTTCGCTGGGGGTAGAGCGTAGTCTGGGGTCCATCCGCTACCTCCCAGCCTGGGAACCGCCAGGCTCCTGGTGTTCCTCTCCCCCTGGAATGTGCCTTCCCCTGGGTTAACTTGGCCTTGGGCCCCGTGGCAGGGACCAGGCAGGAGAAGGCTTGTCCTCCTGGCAGAGCTGCTGGGGAGGCCCCGCGAGCCTAGCTGAGTAATCTGCTCCAGGGAAAAGCGCAGCCCGGGCTCTTCTAGGCGGCTCCAGACTCCAGGGGAGGCCAGAACAGACCTGAGATGCTGCAGGGTGGATTTTTTTTTTTTAATCTTTTTTTTTTTTTTTTAAATGGTAATTATTTATTTATTTATGGCTGTGTTGGGTCTTCGTTTCTGTGCGAGGGCTTTCTCTAGTTGCGGCAAGTGGGGGCCACTCTTCATCGCGGTACGCGGGCCTCTCACTATCGCGTCCTCTCTTGCCGCGGAGCACAGGCTCCAGACGCGCAGGCTCAGTAATTGTGGCTCACAGGCCTAGTTGCTCCGCGGCACGTGGGATCCTCCCAGACCAGGGCTCGAACCGGCATCCCCTGCATTGGCAGGCAGACTCCCAACCACTGCGCCACCAGGGAAGCCCTGCAGGGTGGGTTTTTTATCCCCGCTCTGCCTCCTCTTTCTGAGACAAAGAGCCTTGATAGGTGTTAAACAATAATATCACATGATTTGCTAGCGTCCTGAGCAGGCGTCTGTAAGCGCGGACCAAGGGCCATCAAACCTGGTTAGTCCCGCACACAGCTGCGCTAACCACTCCATTCAACAGAGATGCAAAGTTCACCAAGAACTTGCGGCCGATCCAAACTGCCAAGTCTCGGTCCCCTTCCCCTTCCCCTTCCCTCGGCTGCTGTCTTGCTGGGCTTAGTGTCCTGGCCTCGCTTGGAATGGCTGGAGCTGAGTGTGAAGCTAAGGGGTAGGGAGATTTGGGGGTAACTTCAGCTTCTTCCCCAGAAACCATCCCAACTGCCAGGCGTCACTGGTGAACAGTGGCCTTATTTGCCAGCGTCAATTAAGCAGCCAAAGCAGCCACCTCCAGCTTCCCCAGCGGAAGCTCCCTGTCACCTGTTCTCACCACCTTCCCTCCTTCCTTCCCTCACTTCCATCTCTCTGTCTTTCCTGCCAACACTGTCCCTCCGTGCATCCTTCCCAGGAGGCCCCTGCGGCCCCTTCACTATGTCCCAAGACCTTTCCTGCCACCATCTCCAGCTGTTTTCTGGCCCCATCGGGAGGGGCCCCCCCGTGACGGCGGCTGCCGCGGGCTCCCACCCGCGCTCTGCTCCCCCCGCCCCACCGTGGATGCAGAGCCCACCTCACACCGCCTCTCCTCCTGGGGTTTCAGGGGGAGAGGGGAAGCCAGGAATCTGCACAGACCGAGTCTGAATCTCAAGCCGAATCCGGCCTCTGTATCCTGACACCGAATTAATTTTTGGAGACAGAGTTTTGAGTGAAGTAGTAAAAAGTAGCTTTATTGCTTTGCCAGGCAAAAGGGGCCACAGCGGGCTAATGCCCTCAAAATTGTGTGTCCCCCCCCTGGAGGGAGTGGTGAGGAGTTTCATAGTAATGGTTCAAAGAAGGCGTGGTCAGCTCATGGACACTCTTCTGATTGGCTGGTGGTGAGGTAATCGGGAGTGGGCATCAACAACCCTCTGGTTCCAACTGGTCTGGGGTCTCCGTGCTTGTGAGCAGCAGACAGTTAACTTCTCCCACCTGGTGGGGGCTTCAGTGTCTGCAAAACAGCTCAAAGATACTGTTGTGTGCATCCCTTGAGGGGAACCAGGACCCTGGCCCAAGGCTGCATTATTGTTTCCTGACTGCTCCTCTATTGTCTCTGCGTCCCCTCCCTTCCCTGATTAGTAACTGTTTGAACCTGCCCATTGGAACTCAAGGAAGGTCCTGGAGGCTGAATGAAGCCTATTTCCTGTAATCAAGAAATGGGGGACATGGAAAGGCTTTCGTGCCCAGGAGCCCACACCTGCTCCGTATCAAATCCACACCCACCTCACCTTTCTCTACAAAACATTCCGCCACATCAGCAGTCAAAAACAAACAAACAAACAAAAATATTTGTTGTAACGGTGATGATGAATCAGGGATGTCAAGTTGACGTCCATCGACCCTCCGCCTGATCAGCTCTGCTCCAGCAAAGAGACGTGTCCTCTGTGTGCGCCCCGTGCCTGTGAACAAGAGAGATCTGTCCAAAATAAGCCACTACTTCTCTCTGCAGCCCCAGCTGGCTGTGGAGGGTGTCCGTCTCGTAAGCACAGGCTGTCACTCTGCCAGTGAATGGTGCTGGTCCCAATCCCAGTCAGGAAGGGCTCTCAGACCACCTGCTGGGCCCCCATGGTCGCCTCTGGCCAGGTGTGGCTGGCCACGGTCAAGGGAAGTACCCGTTTATCACTCTGGTCCACCTTTGGGAATGTTTATACATCAGTAAGATGAGCCGCAGGACAGGCCCATGAATCGGAGACGAGGTGCTGAGGCCAGGAATACGACTTTATTCAGAAAGTCGGCAGACCGAGAAGATCGCAGACTAGTGTCTCCGATAAACCATCTTATCGGGGTCTGGATGCCAGTTTCTTTTATAGAATCAGCGAGGGGGAGGCAGTGAGGAAGTAAAGTAAAAGGGCCATAAGTCTTGCAAAACACCTCCAGGAATGACCAGCCTCAGGGAGGGGATGTGTTAATGTCTTCTTTTCTGCAACCATTCACAGGAGGGCTGGGTTCCCTGAGGCAGCCTATTATGTATGATTATAATAACAAAAGCAACGAAAAGCAAAGGTTAAAGCAAAGGTTAAAGCCAAAGAAACAGATCCAAGGTGGAGTCCCATTTAGCTCTTCCCTGTTACAAGTGAAGGAAGAGAATACAGCGCTTTTCCTTCTGAGTGGTTCCGCCTGAAAACAGTCTGGCGGATGGAGGTGAGCGGTTTGCTCCTCTCTGGGCCGTGTCCCGGGCCTGCTCGTCAAAGGCGCTCCTCCAGGGTCGGGGCCCCTCTTCAAAGCTCCAGCAGAGTCGCTGTTGGTAAATAGGCCACTGATTTCAAGAAGACGCTCCCATAGACGGTCTGCAACCCAGGCTCGGACAGTTATGGAGGAGGGAACCTGGCTGATTTCTGTGGGAGGGAGAATTTGTTTTGTATGTTCCCATTTGTGTAGATGGAGTTTGCTGAAAGCGTTTAATAGGAAATCAAAATGCCCCAAGTGTTATTTAAAGACACGAATAAGGCCAGTAGGGGGTGAGGGCAGGAGCGGGTCAGGAGGGACCCCCCTCCGCCCCTGGGGAAGAGCAGGAATACCATCCCCAGAGCGGCCACGCTGACCCCTGTAGCCTCCTTTTCAGCGTCCGTACCTGCAGATGCTACACCCCTGGGCTTCCTCCGGGTAATGCAGGAAGCGTGATTACAAGTCCTCGTGTGGCCATCTGGAAGGGCAGGCCCTTCTGCTTTGCTTAATTCAAGCTGTCTGCAAGTTGCATCTCAGCACAGAGCCCTGGTAACTGAGCCGCCCAAAGGGACCACGGGCCTGATTTGTTTGCTGCAAAGAGGCCCATGTGAGCCTGTGTATGGCGGCCTTTTATTATTTTGGGCATTTTCAGGAAACCTGATGTGAATTCAGCAAATATTGAAGTATAGAAACAAATGTCCCAATCCTGGCCCATCAGAAGCTCACACTCTATCCTCTGTTGTCATAAACGAACGAAAGATGAGGCAGTGTGGAATGATGAAAATGAGGCTACTGATGGCACCCCACACAGCCTCCCTAGGCCAGGTGCTTTATCTGGGTTATACAGGGTATACTGGAGTTTGCCGGGCAGAGCAGAGTGAGGAGAGGAGTTGCGGCAGGTCACAGGATGAAAGGCATCTTGCTCCCAGGCTGCAGGGGGACCTGTGGGCGGGGCCTCGAGACTGGCTCGCCAAGGTTCTCATTCCCCACGCTCCTGACCCGATAACTTTCCATACACGTTCTTACCTCTCAAGCGTTTCCTTCAACTGATTTTAGCAAGTCCTGGGGACTCAAGGGACCAATATCGATGTAGGGAAACAGACACGCCACAAAAAAGGGTGGGAGAGAGAGCTGAGTCCACAGAAGGTTAACAAGGTTGGGGTGCCCGGTTATGGTGAGGCCACCTGCCATGTAAAAAGAGAATTGCAAACTGCTGAAAAGAAGGGGAAAGAAAGAAAAGAGGGAAGGAAGAAGGAAAGGAAGGGAGGGAGGGAGGGGGAGGGGGAGGGGGAAAGGGAGGAGGGAGGGGGGAGGGGGGAAGGGGAAAGCACCTGAATGCCAGGGCAGCTAGATGAACGTTTTGGACATCTGGCGGTTAACTTGCCCCTGGTCCATCCCTGCAGGAGGCGCATGAATAATCTGGTGCAGTTATAGAGTAATTGCTCAGCATCTAACTGTGCAGAAGTTTCCAAAAAATATTTGTGCAGTGAGGATGGCCCAGAATTTTAAAAGACGTTTTGAGGGGCAAAGTACTGCCAGCAGAGGCTGAAGGTCAGACGATTTAGAAAATCTTTTCCTGGTTTTTGAACAGTCCACTGTTGCAATGATGTAGAAAGAAGCTTGACTGTTCCAGAAAGCTCTGCCATGACTCTCGGGTCCGGTGTCAAAGCACTTTCTGAAATAGGTGGAAGATAGTCCTTAACTTGTTTTTTAGAGGAACGTAAATCAATTTAAAATACAGTTCTTCATCACACTCAAATCCACACCATGGTAAAGAACCATCCACTCTTCCTGGCTGGACCACCAGGTTTTCTGTTAATGACCCTGATTTAGGGGGAAATAGTACAAAAGGACTTTGGTGACCAGGAAGAGAGATGTTGGGATTTTAAAGTTACAGGGTTGACTTATAAGGTTACTTCACAAAGAGTAACTGCGATTTCAGTGTGGTTTAAAATCAACATTCTGAGAAATAAGTGAAGCATGAAAATCTCCTTTATCAAGGATGCCAGGAAGGACTGTCAGAAGACCCAAACATGGTTCCTTTAAAACAGGATTTTGCCAGGTTTGCACAGACCTGGGACATTTATGTGTCCTTTAAATGGATTTTGGACTAACTGACAGGGAGAAAAAACACAAAAAACTGCTGGCAAGCAGAGAAGTGAATTGACTGCTACAGAAAAGGACTGGAATCAGAGACCAAACGATCCCAAAGAAAAAGCAAGAGGCAGAGTTTTTCTGGGCCCACAGTAGAAATAGTTTCATCTGAAACAGCCCAGCGTTTCCTGATCTGAAACAGACCCAAAGGAGCTGCGGTGGGAACGGCTGCCTTTCATTGGACGTTAAGCCACCGGACAGAACCGTTCCTACTGACTTAGCAAAGGCACCCTGGAAACTTGTGTCAGATACTCAAATATGCAGGAACCAACGATGGGAAAGTCCGGGATCGCAGAGCTGCTTGTGGATTTGACTCCAAGTCAGATATGTTTTGGAGGTTTTACACACTGTTTGCACCCAGTAAGTCAAAGTTTATGGAAAGGAGCACGAAGAAACGGGATGTGGAAACTCTGCATCTTGAGGAGGAACCAAGCATCTTCCCTCCAAACCAGAGCGTGAGGGGCAGGGGCAGGGGCAGGGTTTGTCTTTTGTGAGGGCTGAGCTTTTCCTGAACGTCCACCAGGCACAGGAACAACACTTGGGTCCTTCAGGAGAGAGCGATCGAGCCATTGTAACCAGACCCAGATCTTTCTGTGTGCTCTGTGAACACCCTGCCTGCCGGCCGGCTCCCACACGGTCTCCTGCGCTTTCAGTAAGAGGGAGTGCAGGTGTCCTGAGCCCCCTCCCCTCCCCTCCCCTCCCGGGAGCCCCGCCGGCCTTGTGATCTGAGACATTCCCTCCCTCTCCAATCACGAGGCAACTATGGATGATTACCTCTGAATCAGGGTCAAATCATCCACCGGCTTCCTGCCCAGGGTTGGAGTGGGCGGAACGAACTGCCTGTGAGAAATCCTCTCTGCAATGGGAGAGAAGTGTTCTGAAGATCTCCGCTGAGATGGCGGGGTAGGGTAACCAACCCTCTCCTCCTGGCGGTGGTCAGGGCCCGGGTACCCGTGGGTACCCGCCACAGGGGTCTGCAGCAGGCCCACCCTCTGGGCAGCTGGCCCTCCTCTCAGGGCCGGGAAGAAAGAGTTCAGTTTCAGCGTTTGTATCACTGAGAGGCGTCTGGAACTTCTTGCCCTGTAAGGTTTCTACCTTGTGCCTCCCTCCCAACAAGTGTCCGACAGCCTAAGTGACACTTGCAGTTGGATCTGAGTCCCTGGGCCTGCTCTGTGATTAGTCTATCCCCGTTCCCGCCCCCATAGAAGCTTCTGGTAAATTATTGAGTCCAGAGAGGGAGTCCCTGGCGGGTATTTCACCTCAAAGCACGATCAGTCATCCGCATTACCTGGAGCGCTTTGTGCATACACAGAGCCGGCCTGAGAACGTTTTCTCCTGCCACGTTTCGGGCGATGCTAATACTTCTGGTTCCAGGTCACTTGGAGAAACACTGGCCTACCCCACAGAGCCTTCCCTTTCTTTCCTGTTCTCCCTGAACCTCTCCCTGAAACCCCCAACAAGAGGGGAAGGAGCCACTAGGGCGGTGTTGGCTGGTGCAGGAATTTCAGGAGAATTGAAATAAACTATTAAGATCTGCTCTGTTACAACATTCAAGTATACCATACAGTATTGTTAACTAGTCACCACGCTGTACATTAGATCCCCAGGACTTATAACTGAAAAAGAAGTTTGTACTGTGTAACCACCTTCACATTTCCTTCTTATTCAGATTCATCTCTCCTTTACCCACAGAATAAAAGCTAATACTTACTGAGGGCCTACTAGGTACCAAGTGTGTACTAGTGGTAAGCGGTGTATATGCAGCGTGTCAAAGGATCTTCCCAACAATTTTGCAAACGATATGTCATTGGCCCATTTTACATATGAGCAAACTGAGGGTTAGGGAGGTTTTGTGGTTGCCCAGGGCCACAGAGCTAGTCACAGGTAGGACAAGGATTCAAATCTGGGCCTGATTCCAGAGATCAGCTCTATTGCTGCAGATACTTATATTTTCTATAGTATTCCATCTGCTATACTATGAAATAACCCATTACAAAATGAGAGACATCACGTTATTAAACAATTCTTCTGTGATCCAACCATTCATTCAAATTCTGTATTTAATAAGCGCATACTATGTGCCATGCCCTATAGTTAGGTCCTGAGAATACAGTTGGCCTTCTATATCAGTGGGTTCTGCATCTGAAAATTCAACCAACCTCAGATGGAAAATATTGAAAAAAAAAAAAAAAAAAAAATTTCCATAAAGTTCCCAAAAGCGAAACTCGAACTTGCCAGACTGGCAGTTAGTTACATAGCATTTACAACTGTTTACATAGTTTATGTATTATAAGTAATCTGAGATGATTTAAAGTATACAGGAGGTAATATGCAAATACTACTCCATTTTATGTAAGGGACTTGAACATCCTTGGATTTTGGTATCCTCAGGGGTCCTGGAACCAATACACCTCGGATACAAAGAGACAACTGTACAGTGATGTACAAGATAGAACTTTACACAATATATTTTCCCAGAACGTCTAGTGAACTATTTTTTTAGTAGTTTGTCCTTTGGTTAAAAAATTGTTCAGAAAAGTACATATGTCATGAAGCTCAGAAGGCATTCCGCCTTCCTCTATTTGCTTTCTAGCAAACCACTTTTGACTTCCTAAAAACTCAGTTTAACAAATTTGTTTCCTATTTTTCTTAAAGAAGGAGCATGTGTTGCTTTAACTTTTAAAATACTTTTATTTTTGAAGGGACAATACATACGTATAGCTCAAAATTTCAAGAAAAACAAAGGATTTACAGTAAAAATCAGTCTTCCTTGTACTCCTGACCCCCAGCCACCCAGAACTCCCCAGAGGCAACCACTATTATATGTATATATTGTCTTCCCCCTTCCTTTCCTTATTAACACAAATGGTTGGTTACTATTGCCAAATTAATAAATATACTTACCTCGTTCTTTTTAACAGCTGCATATAGAAATAATTCTAAAATGTACCATGTGATATTTAATTAGGCCCAGTTGATGAACATATAACATGGTCCAATATTTTGCTATTACAAACAATTCTACAATAACTACTCATGTATGTATATGAACTTACGCATGAGCAAGTCTACCTGTAAGTTAATTTCCTTTAAGAGGAAATGCTGGGTTAAGGGCAAATGATATGTGCATTTGTAATTAAAATTTTTTTCATTACTGAATATTTCAAGCATTCAGTAAAGAAAGAGACCAGTATCATGAACTTCTACCACCTTTCAATGGTTACCATTAATCTGTGGCTGATACTATTTCATATGTATATATACCCTTCAGCCCAAATTATTTTGAAACAACCCCAGACATAATGTTTTTTCATTGGTAAACATTTCGGTATTATTTCTGAAAAGTAAGGGCTTTAAAAATGTGTGTGTGTGTGTATTATTTCATTATCATGCCTAAAATAAATTAATATTAATTTATTAATGTCACCATGTGTTAGTGTTACACTTCCCAAGATTGTCTCAAGAAAACTTATTTTTCCAATAGTTTGTTCTTTGATGCAGAATCTAAGTAAGGTCCATCCATTCACTGCAGTTGGTTAAGTCTTTTTTTAATCTATTGGTTTCCTCCTCCATCTCTCTCCTTTCTTTCTGTCTTCTTCTTTTTTTTTTTCCTGAGTGATATTACTGTAGAAACTGAGTGAATTTGCTTCCAGAGTCTCCATTTTGCTGATTACATCCCAATAGGGTCATTTAATATGTTCCGCTATCCTTTAGGTCAAAGGAAATATACAAAATTAAACTGTAGAATTTCTTAAAATAATAAGAAAACAACATATCAGAGTCTGTGTGGCATAACTAAAGTAGTTATTAGAAGAAAATTTATAGAACCAAATAACTATCAATTAAAAAATTAAAATAAATGAATCAAACATTCAACTCAGAAAGCTAAAAGAAAAAGTAAAATAAAATCAAGTAAGCCAAAAGAGATCGAAAAGAAGATAAATGCAGAAATGAATGTTTCATTATTTTTTCAACTTGTTTTTACAAACTGAAACTTTAGGCTCATCATTTGAGAACTAGGAGATCATTTTGTAATTTGCAACTAAATAGACAACATACCTCGGCAACTGTCAGAGGGAAAGGCTTTTCTACACAGTTTGCCCTGGATTTCAAGATAGGGCCTGCTTTGACTGTCAGTGGGAAATCAGGTCCGGAGCCCACACTTCCGTTCTTGGTGAGAAGCTGCAAGGTTCAGGCAGGAAGCAGGCGAGGCAGAGTTCTGGGGGCTCAGGTCTGGGGCGAGTCTCAGCCCCTAGGGGCCCTGGAGTGACTGATGGGACTAGGGGTACCTCCTCTCCTGCGAGATAACAGGGCTTGGCCTTGACAGACTCCAGGTCAGATGGCAGCTGCCATAATTATTGCTCAGCAGGCCTTGAGCAAACCTCTCTGAGCTGAAATTTCTTCATCATAAAACGGGGGTATTATTAACCCCTAACTTTTAAGGGGCGAGAATCCAATGAGATGCCCGGTAGAGCTAGATCTCAGTAGGTGGTAGCTAATAGGATGGCGCTCAGGTTCCGTGATTCCGTGATGGAGGCCCATGGGGGCCGCTAAAACATCACGGGACACAGAGCATCAAAGAAGGGAAAGCAATCAGAGCTTCCCTTCTTCTCTGAGGCCCACTGATGCTAAACGCGACACGCCTGCCCACGGTCCTTCTGCCCACCTTGCGCCCCGGCTGCACGCGGAGGACGTTTCCATCCCGGCCGCCGTGAGCTCTCCGCCTCTGACCGGCCCCCCGGCCGGGCTCGGGGGCCTGGGCTCTGGTGTGGGAGGCGCTTTCTCCTCCTCTGCTAGGTCTTCCCGGCCCGGAGGGGGCCACAGAGCGTCCGAGGAGCCCTCGGCCTGGAGTGTGGGCGACTGGTCCTTCCCCTCCCCTCCCCAGCGGGACAAAGACCCGGCCTTCCCCATTCTTCCTGCCATCGGCCGGCTCACTTGGTGGCAGAGGGGCCGCGGGGGCCGCGGAGAGACGCCCCCCCTCCGCAACCCCCGTCCTCGGCGCGCCTCCCGCTCCTCCGGACCCGGTAAGTGGCCGCCCCTCCGCCGCGCGTCCCCGCACCTCCCCGGCCGGGCCGCCGCGCGCTCGGGACCCGGCGGGAGCCCCGGAGCCGGCGCCCGCGACGCCGCAGGACGGAGGAAACGCCCGCGGCAAACAAAGGGCCGGGGTCCCCAGCGCCGCCCCGGAGCCCAGGGGCGCTCGCCCGCCCGGCAGCGCCGCCCGCGCCGCCCGGCGAGCGTCTCCTTATTTGGTCAAATGACACGCGGGGTTCTCCGGGCGGGGCGCGCCTCTCCCCGGGCCCAGCCGCCCGGACCTCCGCTGCCATCCGCCGTCCGCGAGACGCCGCGCGGTGAGTGCGCTCCAGCCGGGCCAGGGCCAGGGGGCCGGCAGTGGGGGACGGGGGCCGGGGGGGCCGGGGGCGGAGGAAGACCTGGGGGACAGGGGAGCCTGGGCGGAGGGGGACTCCGGGGCAGGGGAACCGGGGGCGATGGGGACATCTGGGGTGGGGACATCTGGGGAGGGGGTGCTGGGCAGTGGGGGGACATGGGGACAGGGGAGCTGGGCCACGGGGACACCCCGGGGGCACCTTGGGTGGGAGGGACCCCGCCCCATCCCGGAGGGAGGAAGGCAGCCGTCCTCCTGGAGAGGAGGGTCACGAAGCCAGTGGTCCCAGAGGGCTGGGCGCCCAGGCTTTTCCCTGCGGTAGGAAGGAGTGGAGCTTGTCGGTGACCTCAGGCATCGACCCGTGGGGAAACTGAACTACTGAACCACCAGGGTTAAAAAAAAAAAAAAAAAAAGGCTTGTTTTAGACGAACACAGTGGTAATCTTAAACTGTACTCGTGTGATACCTTAGCATACCTAAAATTGCAGGAAGAGAGTGTTAAATGTTTTATCGACAAATGAAGAGAGTTCTCTTTACTTTCTGATACCCATTTGGGTTTCCGTTCCCACCAGTCTAACCAGGTTAAATGAGCTGCACTGGGGCACTTAAATCACAATAAATCACAGCTGGGGCTCACAGCCGGAGAACTCTGTTCAGAACCAATGCCAAATACTTCCCAGCCCTTTGGCGCTAACCCCCGCTTATGTGTGTTTTGTAATAATACGTTAGAGGGAGAGGCTTTGGTATCCTGAATGTGATTTCGACTAAAAAACATTTGGGGCAAGTCTGAGAAGTACAGGAATTCCTAGGCTGCCTGTTAAACTCCTATAAAAGCAAACAGTGAAGAACATTTTATTGTGCATGTATATGAATTTTTTCACAGTGTTTTTCATCCTGAATTTTTAAGGCTTATCAGTTAATATATAGAATGGGGTTTCTTCAGTGTTTGTTATCCTGGCGTGCCTCAGTGCTTCTGCACAGCTGCATGTTCAGAGGGCTGTGTTGGCTTACCACAGGCCAGGCAGTGCCAGGCACAGTGGGGTAGGCTCAGGTACGAACGTGCCACGAGGCAGGTGTGGCAGGTAGCCCGTGTGCTTGGGCTGGAGCTAGGCTGCCTGAGCTTACGTTCCTGTCCATCAGCCCCGAGCGGTGCAGTCTTGGCCAAGTCACCTAATCTCATGGTGCCTCAGTTTCAACAGCTGGAAAACACAGATGAGATGGTGGCTTGCAGGGTTGCTATAAAGCCTGCATGTCAGAAGCAGTGTATACAAATTGGCTATTACCCTCGTTTTTACAGATACACTGAAGCACAGAGAGATCAAGGTAACTTTTCTCAAGGCTTTCCAGCCTAGAAATGGTGACCCTGAGAGGTGACCTCAGGTAGCTCTTAACTTGAGAGCCTGAGTTCTAACCACTAAGCTATGGCGGATGCACCCGAACATTTCGGTGAGGCCTTAGTCTGCATACTTTCACCCAAGGTTGTTGTTAAACCACTTCCAGTACTGAAATGACTCTAAATTGTAGACAAAAGGGCCCACCCAGCAGGATATTGAAAAAAATCAGACTGGGCTCAAGAGGTCTGGGTTCTCTTCCTGGCCGGCACCGAGGGCCGGTTCCCCAGCCTCCGGAGCTTAGGCTGCCTCGTTATCAGCAGGGGGCTGGAGTAGGCAGGTAACTTACCTAAGCTGCTCTGACTCAGCGCCAGGAGATACCCAGTTCATTGGATACATTGGATACTTCCTGGGTGGTTTTCTCAGGACAGTTTTATCAGAGCCACATTGGTCCCGTGGACTTATTTACTGAGTGGTCACTTCCTGAAGATGACCAACTTGAACTGAACGCACAAGCCCTTCTCTAGTGACTGAGAGCCCAGTCTTCCGGAGTCCAGGCTGGCATCGTGAGTTTGGGGTGAGTTAATGGACCGGCCTCTCTTGTCCTGACTGGTGGATTTCGGCGTTAGCTCTTGTGATGGTTAATTTTGTGTCGACCTGACTGGGCCACCAGGCGCCGAGACACAAATGTTATTTCTGGGTGTGTCTGTGAGGTTGTTTCTCGGTGTGGTTAACATTTTAATCTGTAGCCTGAGTGCTCTTCCCAAGTGGCCTCATCCAATCAGCTGGAGACCTGAATAGAATAAAAGGCTGAGCAGGAGGGGACTGCCCCTGCCCTACTGTGCAGCTGGGACTCCGTCCTTTCCAGGCTCTGGTCTCAGACTGAAGCATCAGCTCTTCTTGGGAATTGAGCCTGACGGCTTTTGAGCTAGAACTTAAACCTCTGGCGCCCTGTTTTCTCAGGCCTTCAGACTCAGACTAGAACCACCCAGTAGCTCTGCTGTGTCTCCAGCTCGTCAGCCGCTTGGGACTTCCAGCCTCCATAATGATATAAGCCAATTCCTAATATCAATAATAAACCTCTTCATATTTTATATATATATATATATATATATATATATATATATATATATATATATATATATATATATATATATATCCCCTTGGTTCTGTTTCTCGGGAGAACCCTGACTACTACCGTTCCCCAGTAACTTTGCTTCCCAGTTCTCCCCACCAGCTCTCAGTCTTGTTTTTTTTTAAGATTCCATCACCCCTTTGCTACTGGTGGTCCTCACTTTCCTTTCGCTGTAAAATGTGCTTGCCCACCCTCTTGGGTCTCTGATGAGAGGTTCAGGGCAGCCTCTGGTCTGTGCATCTTTAGTCCACTTCTCATGGGTGATTCTCACACACTGAGTTTGGACATCACATGTCACCCTACTCATCCTTGGCCTTTGTCAGCCACACGTTGCCAGCCCTGATTTAGTCTGTGACTTACAGATCTCCTTTAGGTGTTTCTAAGTGTCTGTGCCCACAGGAGAAGTGGCTGCCCGTTTTTGTTTTTGTTTTTAATAAAATAAATTTATTTATTTATTGCTGCATTGGGTCTTGGTTGCTGCGTGTGGGCTTTATCTAGTTGCTGAGAGCGGGGGCTACTCTTCGTTGCGGTGCGCGGGCTTCTTATTGCGGTGGCTTCTCTTGTTGTGGAGCACGTGTGGGCTTCAGTAGTTGTGGCTCACCGGCTCTAGAGCGCAGGCTCAGTAGTTGTGGCGCACGGGCTTAGTTGCTCCACGACATGTGGGATCTTCCCGGACCAGGAATCGAACCCGTGTCCCCTGCATTGGCAGGCAGATTCTTAACCACTGCACCACCAGGGAAGTCCGTCTGCCCTGTTTTTATGGGTAAATAAAACCAGTGTAAAAGAGCATCCTTGAAGCCTGTAAACATTTAGGTTTCAAGAAAATAGGTCTATGTTTGGTGGTACAACTTTTGGAACAAATAAGAATTAGCCAACTTAGGCAGCAAGCGAAGGAAGCAGCAGGAGGTGTGCACGCCTGTCGTGCCAGGGCCCTGATGGTGGTGCTAGAGAAACACCACGAGGAGCAGGGTTTCGAGGACAGTGAGGGGCCAGCCTTTCCTGGATGTTGGGGTCATTGCAGATGGAAGGCCAGGCAGATGAGAGCAAACCGGAGCTGCCTTTTGGAGGCGCCTTTTGGAGGCGGGAGGAGACGCGTGAAGGGCAGTGAGGGTTTTTCCTTTTGTTCTTGTGCAAACAGACATGGATAACTGGACCACACGTTCCCAGGAAGCAGAGGGAGAGAGGGTGGGGTGCACGCCCCCCCCCCCCGCCACACACACACACACCCACACACCACACACACACACACCACACACACACCACACACACACAACATACACACACACCATACACACACACCACACCACACACACAGACACACACCCATACACACACCACACACACAACACACCACACACATACCCCACACACACCATACACACACCCCACACACACAACACACCACACACACACAACACACCACACACACATACCACACGCACTATACACACACAACACACCACACACACACACACACACACGTGCTAGTTACGGACCTGAGGCCGATCGCCGTCCTAGCTCGCATAATGATGCTTGTCCTGCGCAGACAGAACTGACACGTTTCGAGATTAAATATCCAGATAGTATCTTAAAGGTGATTTAAACGCTTTGGAGCTGGAACTAAACTCTTCTGGAGACTGTGTGTTTTATCTCAGTCTCCCAGGGCCTAAGACGGTACCTAGAAAAGAGAGGTTACTTAATATATCCTTGACTGGATTTAAAAGTCCGCAGGACATCAAAACAAGTGTCACTATTCTTAGTTTATGGTCTTAAGGTCAGAAATCTGACATTTGTAATTTCCCATTTTCAGTATCCAAAAGATAATTCCAAAGACAGCAGTTCACCTTACTCAAGCCTTGTCTCTCACACAAAACATTTCTTAACATGAGCATAGACAAATCAAGCTTGTTAAACGTTTTTGAAAGTTACCAGTTTATATATCAAGGTATAATACCTCCCTGATCCCTGCCTATATAGTCAGAAAAGGCTCAGTAAATGAAGCCATAAATATACAGCAGTAGGCATAGTCATTCTCAGAAGAATCCCAAAATGGATTTCAAATGAATTTTAAATACATCATAACATGTTTTTAAAAATAGCAACATCCCTCAAGCTGGTGTTCCTCTGCCTTTCACCAGAATTTTTATTTAAGAGAAACAGTTCTGCTGGACTAATGGAAAGAGTGTCGGGGTAGCAGAGCTGGTTCGTGTGTTGATCCTTCTGTCCATAGAAAAACAAACTGGCGCAAAGTGTTCTCTGGCTTCCCTTCTGGTGTGAGAGCCCCTGCCTTTGGACAGAGGACCTCTGATTTATAGGCCGCTGCGCCCGGGTAGGACACCCGGGGCCCCACTGGTACCTGGAGCCTGGGTCAGGGGAGCTGGCAGTTCCGCGCAGAGATGTCGGGAACATCTCTTGGTGAGGCTTGCGCTTCTTGGCCTGACCAGGCCTCATCCGGGGCTGTGCAGCTGTGTGTTCACATGGGTTTGGATCCAAACACAGTAAGAACAGCTCCACCCGCTGTGGAAGCAGCAGTGTATCTGGAAGGGGGAAGAGGCCAGAGGCGGAGGAGAAAGAATGCAGCTCAGGATCTGTTGCATTAGAAATTGTACCAGCATCGGACGCCAAGCCCCATTACATCTGGGGTTTGCTATGCACAGTGGGTTGTTCACATAAAACATTCCTCGTTTCCACTCTGGATGTTGCCTACATGTTTGTGCTCTGGGATATTTGTGTTCACCTGCCGCCCATCCGTGTGTCCGTTCATTCATTCCCCAGGTGTTTATGAAGCGCCTGACCCGTGTTTGTCACCTGGCGTGGCCCCAGTGATCCTAGGGCCCACCTTTGCGGGGCTTATGGTTGGGGGCTGGGAGGTTGCACGGGCAGTCAGCATCCTGTGGTGTCCTGAAAACACTGCATTTTCCAATACATTCTTCAAAAGAGCGAGCCCGCGTGCAACAGACCAATTTTCTTAATTCTCTCTGAAAAGCCCTGGATGTTGGTAAGCCATGGCGTTTCCCACCTGGGACCCCGGGTGGCATTTAAAGCTGGGCATGGCTTCTTCGGCACTGACTTACTGAGGCTGCTTCCTGCTTGTGGGAAGGCTTTGGGAGTGTTCGCAGATTTCTCTGGAGGAATCGAGGATGTTAGGGCAGTCTCCTGGAGCAGCGTGGATAGAGAAAGACGTGTGGGTTTCGAGGGGCAGGAGGCAAATGGCATCTTTGGGGTCAGATTAAAGTACGTAGTTGAGGAAAGGGAGCACTGAAGAGGGCGCTCCACGGACACTCGTGCGGCCCAAAGGGCCTCCTGTTCAGGAAACACCTGAAACTCTGCCCCTCCCTTGATTCCCAAGAAGTGTTTTCGGTTAAAAAAAAAAAAAATGCACGTGCTTCCTGGGCTCTAAACGCCCTCCTTCCATCTCCCTCCTCCTTGCTTTCTCTCCTTTCCCCACCTCTCCACTTCCTCTCCTCCTCCCTTTTCTTCTTGTTTCTCTTCTCTCTTCCCTCCCCCCCAACCAGCCCGCAACTCCAGACACTGATGGTTCTTCAACCTGAGAAGATAAAAATAGCCCACACGTATAAGCCTGTGGACCTTGCAGATAGTCATTATTTTCCATGGGGGAGCCCTGCGCGTTGCTGCCCAGCGCGCTCTGAACCCGTGTCCTTGCCTCTGACTCAGCGCAGGTGGAGAATGGGTTTTAATCGGAGATCAAAGCTCTCCCTGTCCCGCCACCCCAGGCCTGTCCGCACCCACCCCTCACCCTGGGACTTTGCTCTCCCAGCACTGTGGTCGGTGGCTGGGCCTGTGGCCACAGCTGTAAACTTGCCCCCTAAGATCCGGGTGCTTGTTCAGAGCCGAGGGGGATGACATCAGAGGATGACTTAACCCCGGGGGAGGGGTGAGAACTCCCCCGACGCTGGGATTTGGGTTTGGTTCATGAATAACAAGTCAGCAGTCACACCGGCGGTCCAGATGTCTCCTCGCTTGCTGCTGCTTCATATTCTCAGCACCTGTGCACCAGGTGATGGGCAGGAGTGACAGGTAACCCGCGGGGAGGGATACGGCAGTTGAGAGAGGGTAAGCAGATTGTGCACAATTAGGTTAAAAAAAGAACCCCAAGATGTTCTGTTTTTTTTTTTAATTAACTATTTTTGGCGGCGTTGGGTCTTTGTTGCTGCACGCGGGCTTTCTCTAGTTGCGGCGAGCGGGGGCTACTCTTCGTTGCGGTGCGCGGGCTTCTCATTGCGGTGGCTTCTCTTGTGGAGCACGGGCTCTAGGGGTGCAGGCTTCAGTAGTTGTGGCGCACGGGCTCAGTAGTGGCACATTGGCTCTAGTGCACAGGCTCGGTAGTTGTGGCACATGGGTTCAGTAGCTGTGGCTCGCGGGCTCTAGAGCGCAGGCTCAGTAGCTGTGGCGCACGGGCTTAGTTGCTCCGCGGCATGTGGGATCTTCCCGGACCGGGGCTCGAACCCGTGTCCCCTGCGTTGGCAGGTGGATTCTTAACCACTGCGCCACCAGGGAAGCCCAACCAGGCATTTTATAAGATTAAAAAATGGAGTTATAGGAGGCGTCTAATGCAAGGCTATAGCTAAGTTTTTGCCATTAAAAAGAGGCTTAAGATGGATCGTATAACTTTAAATACACAATTTTGTATAATAATTTTCTATTTGGTAGCATTTGATTAAAGAAGAATTGGTTTTAAACACTTTGTGGTGGAGGGGACGCTCTTAGTCTCCTCAGTAGCTCGTGGGCTACTGATTCTGACGCTCAGGGTTTGTGCTTCTTGTAACTTTGCCGGAAATGCGGCCAGATTTGTGTCCCTCTGCTCTGCCCCTCGTTAGTGATGGTCTCACTTTCCACCCCAACTTGTTGGTTTAAGCAGAAGTGCTGTCCTAGCCAATAAAACTGGAGTGACTTCTCAGAGGAGATAAGGAACAAGATGAGAGAGAGATCCACCAGCGTCCAAGACAGTTCTGCAGAAACGGGGGCTGTCGGACCCTCCGGGCAGGTCGCGGCCACGCGGGTCCTCCTGGGAGTTGGTTTCAGTGATGGGGGCGTTGTCTCGGGGTCACCTCGGTCCCCTTCAGCTGACATGGAGCCCTGTGTGTTCTCACAGTTTACTCTGTCAGGTGACTTCTGTCCCAGTCCTGCAGAGTTGGAGGAGGTAGAAAGCACATCCCAGGTCTGAGCACCACCAGGGCCTCACCTGGGACGAAAACAGTTCCCCACTTTGATGGCTCCAGAGCACAGGAACGGTGCCCAGTGGGGTTGGTGCAGTCTATGGTCTGTCGTCTCCTTTCCCCTGTAGGGCCTGCGCTTGTCCAAACCCACATGGAACCAACCACCTTTCCATTTAGATCGGGAGTTTCTTTTTTCTAAGTGAGATGGCTGTTTGGGAATGCTCATATGAATCTTCTGTTTTCATTAATATTCCTGGCCTCCAGTTTTTCCATCCATAAAATGAGGTAGTCATAGATAATCTCCCAAATTGTTTCCAGATTAAAAAATTTTATGATCTATAGCCCTATCTCCTTTCCTTGTTCTTATTTCAAATCCTCAAGTCATTATTCTTTAATTTGTGTGACCAGAATAGGCAAATAAGCTTCCACAGGTAAATGGCAGCCTTTATTCGAAAAATCTGCATGTTGGAGGGACGGCGCTTAACTGCGATGAGCTAAACGATGGCCACTTTCAAGGCCAGTAACTGAGGAATTACAGGAAAGCATTGCATCTTCTGCCAACATAGCCGCTGCAACCTGACGGTGGCCTTAGGACAAAGGATATTTACATGTTGTGTTTCAGAACAAAAATTCAAACGCTCAGGAGCCTCATCTTGTGATGTTATTGCAAGAATGTCCAGACAATGTTTTCTTTAACCCCAGGAAAAACAATTCAGAGGGCTGGCTCTCGCCACATGTGTCCAGCTGCATGCTTCATACTTTTGGGAAAAAACTGTCCTAATAAACACATAAGTAACCAAGTATGGATGCTTGAAAGCTGTCCATTTCTTTGCTTACAGTTGTCAGGATCTTATATACACAAAAGTACAAAATAAATAAACACTATCAAATTCGCTATTATCTCATAAACCAGGCAGCAATATTTCATTTGCATCCTGGGGTATTATTTTGGAATTTCACTCTGAAGTGGGTGGAAATGACTGAAAATGGAATCAAGTTTAATCAGAGTTTGTGAAACATCGCTCAGAGTTACACAGTCGACCTGTCTCCATATTTAATAATTTATAAAGCTTTTTCACTTGTAGCGAATCAAATATTGCCACTTGAGAAGATATTTCTAAAGAAGTTGGACCGTGTTTCTAATGGCTCGGAGGCGTTTCTCCACCCCTAGTCTTCCCAGGGTAGACCGGCTCTTTCTGGGGTAGTGCTGACATGTTTGTGCAGGAACCACATGGGGAGGGGGGGGAGGGGGAGACCTCCCGCCTTCCTCTGCCCCTACCCTGTCCTTTCTGCTCAGACACACACCACACTCATCCTGGAAAAATGCAGCTCGAGGTGTCGCCTGGAGTGGCCGTTGACTGCCGCCGTCACTGTGTTTCCCACCGTGATAATCCCTGTCCTTGGAAGCCAGCCTTTCCCTTTCTCCTGCTCCCTGGATACCTGGGCTGGGAGAGGATAGTCTTGTCATCTGGGAGGAATGAGGCCCCCGGGGCGGCTCCTCTTGGGCAGGGGCTGGGCGTGCTTCCCAGTGAAGCCGGGTCGAGGTGATGCTCTGACACCCCTCCCTTGGCTTCTGTGGTTTCTTCTTATTCAAATGCATGAATCATAAAGGGGAGCTCATGGAAAGTCTTTTTATAGCAATGAGCATATTGTTTTCTATCCCTGCTGTGCTATTTTGGGGGCAGGGAGAATGGGAAGATGTGAGGTTGCGTCCCACGTTTGAAGCAGGCACTCCTTTCCAGGGGATGAGGGCTCTGATGCCAGCTCTTTCTTGGGTCCAAAACTGAGATCACGTTTTCTGACACGGTCACCCAGAATTGGGACTTTTAAAAGAAGTGGAATGCACTCAGACACAGAACTGCCCCCAGCAAAGTTCTTAAAAGTATCATTGAAAATTAACACCCGCTTCAAGGGTGAGTGTCGATTGCTCACGCGGAGGATGTAGCCACCGATGGGAAAGGTGACGGGAAGGGTGACCCTCACCGAGCCTGTCCTTTGTCTCCTCCCTGGACACGGGCCATCGAGCACGCTCACCGAGCCTGTCCTTTGTCTCCTCCCTGGACACGGGCCATCGAGCACGCTCACCGAGCCTGTCCTTTGTCTCCTCCCTGGTAGGTGCAGAAATCTGGTGCCAGGATGACCGAGCGCTTCGACTGCCGCCACTGCGAGGACTCCCTCTTCGGCAGGAAGTACGTCCTGCGGGAGGAGCGGCCCTACTGCGTGGCCTGCTTCGAGGCCCTCTTCGCCAGCACGTGCGAGGAGTGCGGGAAGCTGATCGGCTGCGACTGCAAGGTACCCGGGCCCTGGACGTCCCCCAGCCCCGTGCCCCCCGCCCTCCCTCAGGCCTCCCAGCCCCCCTGGACACCCGCACTGGACTCCCCGAGAACCACACGCTTCTCAGCACGGTTGTGCTCACGTCCTGGTCCTCATCAGCCTGGACACTCTGCAGGCCCCTCTGCTGGGCTCGGACCCTCCACCGGCCCTTCCCAGCCGCCTCCCCACGGGCGTGGTCTCTGCCCGTCCCAGTCCCGCTGCCCCTGGTCGGGGCTTTTCCAGGACGTGTGCGCCGAGCATCCCAGGTCCACCTGTGATGGCCCCGTGGTCCGCATCCTTATCTAACCAGCCACCTGCCGCCCAATCCCGTGCTCCCCCGAGGGCAGCGCTCTCCCTCCTGGGCTGACTCGTGGGGCAGGTGCAGGCGGTCAGTGTTGGCGCAGTGAGTGTGCACGTGGGAGAGCCGGCACCCACCCCCGGCTGGAGGGGCTGAGAGGCCCTGCCTGCACTGGGGCGTCGGGGGAGCTTGTCTTCTTCGTGGGGAGGGTCAGGATGTGTGGCTGCCGGCTGAGCAGGTAGGGCTGGCTCTGCTGGGGGCGATCCGGAGTGGTTCAGCGCGTGTCTGCCCTATTTCTGTCGCATCCATCCTTCCCATGACGGTCAGTAAGCAGCCGGCTTACTGGCGCTAGGCGTTCAGTGACAGTTGAGGGATAATTCCCGTCTTACGGGGAAGAAGCCTTTGCCCTGAGCAGAGACAAAGGGTGTGGGATGCCCCCACTTGAGCCCGAGCTGCAGCTACGTGTCGTGGCTCCACAGAGCAGTGGCACGTGAAGCGGAAGGGACACGAGACTCGGCACCTGTCCCGTGGAAGCCTTAAAGCATCCAGAGCCTTGGCTACGACCACGAGCAAAAGTAGCCGGTCCTGCTTGTCTGAAAGCCGCCTGCCCTCCGACCTCCAGCTCTGTGTGATGTGTGTCCAAGTCCCTCTGCGTTCATCTCCAGGCCAAGCACAAGAGCTCAGACACCACGCTGCCCCGTTCCATCCTGGCTCTGCGTCTCACTGGCCGTGTGATTGCGGGCCCGTGGCTTGACCCCTCTGTGCCCGTCTGCACGTTTATAAAAGGGAGCTACAACAAGGGAGCCTGCGTCATGGGTTCTCGTGGTGTGTAGCTATCACGCAATCAGTGCCCTAAGGAGCAGCTGATGGTGTGGAAAACTCCAACCCCCTCTTCTCTTCCGACTGCTTCCCTGCAACTTGCTCCCTCCCCCTGCCTCTCGAAGCTTCACCCTGTCTCTTTATCAGTTTTCACTAGAGAAACATCAATAAAAATGTCCGCTTTGAGGAAGAACTAAGAAGCAGAGAAAACAATTATTATTTTATAAAGGCTTTACCTGGAAAAGACATAAGTAGGTGAGAGGTTCAGATATCATTCTGACAAACAACTGTGGTTTAAAGGAGACATTTTGGAGATTTAGGGCTCATCGTCCTTGCCCTGGGGGCTAAAGTAAAAACAAAAGCGAAGTCACTGATCATTTCTTCAGTATGATTTAGTGGGCAGACCCTTGAAACTAGTTATCCTTCAGCACATGCTTTAGGAGCAGATAAACAAGAATTCCCCAAATGGGGCCAAAATCAACAAGACTGCTGCAGAGTCAGGCGTCAGTCACGCTGAACTTTTCAACCCAGATAACGGTTCACTCTCTGGAGTTACGCCACGTGATTCTGCGCATGTGGGAAGGGAAAAGATGTGAACTTGCAGTTAGACCTTGCCACTTGGGGCTTCTGAATATTTGGAATGGTTTTCTTGGCTTTCAGACGTAATTACGCAGTTGGTTTTGTGGAGGAAGTGATGGCAGGAAAAATGTGCCTGCACTTGGGGAAGAGAAGCCCCAGCCTGGCAGGCGGGGTGCTGGGCAGAGCTGCCGGGCTGGCGGGTCTGGTGGCCCTTCTCTTGTCTGAAAATAGCAGGGGCGCCACAAGCCCCACTTGGGTCTCCCTCCGAAGGACATGGGTGTATAACTTAAAATACTGCAAGCCACCGGGGATTAGGCTGATGTTGTGGGTATTGACTGACTTTCAAATGAGGTAGGCAGGACTTCAGGATGACCTGCTTCCATAGGTAGCTTACCTGTGTTTGAGCATCATTTCTATGCAGACTCTCTTTCTGTTCTTTCTTTCTGCTTAGTTAACTCTGAGGAAATGCTGTCATCTCCAGGGGTAAAAATCATTCATTTTTATGGCCAGGGGAATAGTTGACAACAGGTAATACAAATAAAAATGTATGATCCTCTGACCTTATGCTCTTCCGGAAATTTTTCCTGGACACCTGTGGATACCAGCAAAATATAAATTTTTTTGCCTGATTACAGATGTTTTTCGGGGGATAGGTCTACCTAAGTCCCGGGCTTCAAAAAGTCAAGAAACCAAAGAAAAGATAAGCTGGGCCAGTACTCAGAGGTGGCTGCTGGTCCCTCGCATCAGCAAATTGGTGCCTTTAGCAAACTCTGGGCCGCAAACCTGGCTCAGACTTTGGGTTTTCCGTGTCTCTGCGAGCAGCGCCATAAAGTCAGACGGGCCTCCAAACCCACCCACCCGCGTGCCTGGAGGGGGCCGCGAAGAGGAAGAGGTGATAACAGTGAAAGGACCTTCTGCAGGTCTAAAACCAGCATTGGGGGCTTCCCTGGTGGTGCAGTGGTTAAGAATCCGCCTGCCAATGCAGGGGACATGGGTTCGAGCCCTGGTCCAGGAAGATCCCACATGCCGCGAAGCAACTAAGCCTGTGTGCCACAACTACTGAGCCTGCGCTCTAGAGCCCACGAGCCGCAACTACTGAGCCCACGTGCCACAACTACTGAAGCCCGCGCGCCTAGAGCCTGTGCTCCGCAACAAGAGAAGCCACCGCAATGAGAAGCCTGCACACCGCAACGAAGAGTAGCCCCCGCTCACCACAACTAGAGAAAGCCTGCGTGCAGCAACGAAGACGCAACGCAGCCAAAAGTTAAAAATAAATAAATAGTAAAAATAAATTTAAAAAACAAGTAAACAGGTCCCCTTGAGGGCACACCTGGGACAGGCCTGCACAGCGTCGTTCTTCAAGGATTTGAAAGGATGTGCAGTTGGGGACATGGTAGCCTGACAGTCTCAGAGTGCAGAACACCTTTTCAAAGCGCTGAGCACGAATGACACGGCAGATCCACCGATGAGGTGAAATCCCGTGGATTTGAGGACCGGCTAGTTTGGGAATCAGCATCTGAGCTTCCCCCAGCCCAGGAGGGATAGACAGGGTGTAAAGGAGGGTGAGGGACCCCCCCTGCCCGCAGCTGCCCTCGTTAACTGGTGGGCGAGGGGGTGCTCCAGGCCGCTGACCCCCCACTGCGGCTCAGCTGAGGTCTCAACGAGGGCACATTGGGAGCAAAGCCACAGGCGCTTCCCATATTAGGAATATTTCTGAAATGGAAAAATATAAATTCTGAAAGGAAGTGCTTGGGCCTTATCTTACCTTGTGTATCAGACATTTTACTGCAATTTATGACATTCTGCGTGCATAAGATTAGTATTGGTCTTTTTTCTGGGATGTGTCAAAGATTTTTTTTCTTCCTTTTTGTTGTTTCTCCCCTTCATGCTCTCTCTCTACAGAACCTGAAAACCAGGGTATTTCTAGGACATTTCCAAGTTCTTGAAAGTCAGTCAGTGCGTCCATATGTCTTAGCCTTGAACCTCCAGCATCTAAATGGTATCTTTGGGGACCATCTGGCATACTCGACACATAACAGAATTAAGTGAGACGAGACTAGCTCGGTACTAAAAACCAAAACTAAAACTCTGTTTGGAGCCGTGAACACCAGAGGTGGAAAGAGCCGCTAGGAACCCAGTCTTACAGACGAGCATTCAGAGCAGCCGTGCATTTCGGTTCAGGCACCGGGTCGAATCAACCTCACCTAACCTGGAGCCTTGGCCTTTCTGTGCCGTTTTCCGGTCCATCCCCCCGAGCCCCGAGCCCCCAAAGCCAGTGGCATTTCCCACCTCCGCGCCCACAGGGCATGGACTCTGCGGAAGTGAGTTCAGGAGGGGGTGGTGACGTGAATTATCAACTTGACTCAGACTCGCTTTTCAGGACCCCACAAGAGAAGGAGGATTACCAGGAAACCCGACAGCACAGCAGCAGATGAGGGCTTCCGTGTGTGGTCCTGAACGAGCTGCATGACGTGGGCTTTTCCGGGGGTGCCCGCGGGGGTGGCACCAGGGGCACAGCGTCCTGCGGGGCCAGGATCACTCATGGCCACGCAGGGGTCACGGAGCGGCTGGTGCCCGCGCGGGGCCTCACAGCCGAGGGGGCGGAGGGGCGGGCCTCCCGAGGTCAGGCACGGGCACGGGGTGAGAGAGGAGACTGGGGCAGAGGGTGAGGCTGGGCGAGCGTGCTGAGACCTGCTTGCAGAGATGCTCCCGGGCCGCACGTCAGCAGGAGGGATGCAAGAAACGGGGTTCACGGCGTCTTGGCATTGTTACGTTAAACTTGCTCACCTATCAAATGGGAATAAACCTTATTCCGTGGGGTTACTGTGCGGCTGAAATCAAGGAAGAGGAGACTAAGAGTTTTAGAATCAGAAGGGCTGCGGAGGCTGAAAGCACTGTACAGAGCAGTGACTGAGCCAGGAGCTCGGAGCTTAGGTGAGGGCGTCCGTTCCATCCCCGTCTTCACGGGTAAATGTGATCTCAGCAAGTGACGCTTCGGGGCACCTGCTGTCACCACGAGCTGGCATCTAAGACCGACATTAATCGAGCCGTTACAATGTGCCAGGACCGTTGTCAGTGCTTCACCATCATCCCTGTTTCCCTGGGCGGATCTGAGGCTGGGAGAGGTCAGGTGACGCACCCCCAGCCCCACGGCAGGTACGTACGTGGCAGAGCCAGGGTTTGAGTCTGGAGCCGTCCGCTTTAAGCGCTGGGATGAAATACATCAGGCGTTTCAGACACTGTGCTCCTGGGTCCCCGAGGGCACTGGTGGCACAGCAGGTGTGCAGGGCGGTGCCCGGAGGGCAGTCACCGCTGGCTGCAGCTGGAACAGGGGTGGATGGTTCCAGTTCCCCACGGCCCCACCCTCGACAGTGACGCTAGCTTGTTCAGAGACCGTTCGTGACTCACCGAGGCTTCTGAGAGCAGGAGCGTGGGTTGGTATTTGTCTCGAGGAGAAACATTTCATCAGAAGGTTTGAGAATTATCAAATGCCCCTGAATGCACATTTCAGGGCTGTGGAGTGTTAATGCAGAAACACGTGTGTGTGCGTGTGTGCGTGCGCGCGCGCGCGCGCCTGAGAGGGGCAGACAAGGGAGCAGCTGTGTGAGGGTCACGGTGCTCCAGGGAAGGGACGGCTGGTAACTCAGCTGCGCCGGCATCCGGGAAGGACAGAGACTAGCTCCCTGGGGCGGGATGGGGGTGGGACCAGGAAGGGGGGATGTTTCCATGTGGCTGCTGTTAACCAGCCTGGAGGGCTAGGCAGAAGCCAGGGCGTGAGCAGTCCTTCCCTCGAATACAGGACGCGGGACGCAGGACTGGAAGTGACCAAGTGACCAGCAGCCTCGGGAGGGTGGAGCTGGGCCTCCAGAAGGTCTAGAAGTCCTGCCTGGGTGCTCAGGGTCTCGTCAGGACAGGGCGGTGGTACCCAGATTTCGAGGGAACTTTCTAGTGTCAGATGTCTGTCAACACATGAGCTCTTGTCAACCTAGCTGATGTGTTTTCATGCCGGAAATGTTCACCGTAGGCAAGTGGATTTCTGCAGTGCTTTTGAGCCACGAGATCGTTTTAAATGAGCTTTCCCCTGACCGTCCAGTCACCTAACGATGCGCGGCGCTGTCCTCCTGTGGGACTCGCTAACCAGGGCAACTGGTGACAGCTGGTGGCTTCGCTCTCACGATGTCGTCCGTGGAGGGTCCCCCCCTGGGCTGTGTTGAAGGTCAGGCCCCAAAGGCAGATGTCCTTGGACTTGGCTTCCTTTCTTCCCCGTTCACTCGCAGCCTCGCTGTCTCCTGCCCCGCCCTCCCGGGCTCGCAGCTCAGCGGGGTGGGGCTCACGGAGGGGACCCGCTGAACTTCTGGAAGGGTGCTTTCCACATGCCACGTGATAATCAAAACTTATTTTTTAATTGTGGTAAAATACACGTAACATAAAATGTGCCATCTTAACTGTTTGGAAGTGTACAGTTCAGTGGTGCTAAGTACCTACACTCTGTTGTGCGACCATCCACCTCCAGAACCATTTCATCTTGTAAAACTGAAGCTCTGTCCCCACTAATACCCGCACTGCCCCAGCCCTGGGTACCCACCCTGCTGCTTCCTGTCTCTGAACTTACCTCCTCCAGGACCTCATATAAGTGGAATGATTCAGTATTTGTCTTTTTCTGACTGACTTATTTCACTTAGCATGTCCTCAGAGTTCATCCATGTTGTAGAGTGTGTCAGAATTTGTTTCCCTTGTGAGGCGGAGTAATAGTCCATGTTTATCCATCATCTGTGGATGGACACTGGGGTGGCTTCCACCTTTTGGCTGCTGTGAATGTGGGTCTGCAGATTCCTTCTTTTGGTTCTTTGGGGCATATACCCAGAATTGGAATTGCTGGATCATATGGTAATTCTCTTTTTAATTTTTTGAGGAACTGCCATACTGTTTTCCATACAAGAAACTGTTAAATGCATTTATTCTATAATCAGTGTTATAACAGTGATCCCATGATCAAAAACTCCTACTCTTCTTAAATTAGGCTGATTACTGTTCTTAGTTGACAGGGCATTATTTATTTAATTATTTAAATTTTTTGGCCACGACGCTTGTATCATGTGGGATATTAGTTCCCCGAGCGGGAATTGAACCTGTGCCCCCTGCAGGGAAGCACGGAGTCTTAACCACTGGACCACCAGGGAATTCCCAGCGGACGGGACTTTAAATGGTTTGTTGGACTTTCAAAGTCTCAACAAAGACAGTGCTGAATTGCATTCATTCATTTGGCCTCCTTGGTCCAGCCCGGCGGGAACTCTCCCAGCTGGCTGCCTGGAGCCGTGGCACAGCTCCGCCCGGCGCCCCTCTGTCTTGCCCTCCTGGTCTGTGCCCTTTCTCTGTCCAGCTCACTGTATCCTCGGGTCTTCGACGCTCAGCTGATGGCACCTACTGGATCTCTCCTGACCTGCTTTCCACCAGGTTGACCCAGGGCCCCATCCTCAGGCTCTGCCTCTGAGCTTCCCAGCAGCCCGGGCTCCCTCCCGCGGGGATCACAGCCATCATCCAGCACAGTTGGGTTTGCCCAGCGTCCTCGCGGCCAGAGGACTCCCGGGGTCTGTGTGTCCAGGAGAAGCGCTGACGAGTTTCATGTGCCGTTTCTCTTTCTTACAGTCCCCAAGGGAAAGGCACTCGTTTTTCAGACGCATCTCGCACACACCCCCGTCTAAACAGTGGCCCCAAGAACAGCAAGGGAAGCATCCTACCTGACTCATTCCAGCCCCTCGTTGCCCATTTGCCCCCCTCGCTGTGGGTCCAGCAGAGCCCACGCCCCCGGCCCCTCTCACGTCTCACGTCTCGTGTGCTCTGGGCCTGCAGGACTTGTCCTACAAGGACCGGCACTGGCACGAGGCCTGTTTCCACTGCTCGCGGTGCAGGGGGTCCCTTGTGGACAAGCCGTTCGCTGCCAAGGAGGACCAGCTGCTCTGCACCGACTGCTACTCGCAGGAGTACTCGTCCCGCTGCCAGGAGTGCAAGAAGAGCATCATGCCAGGTGGGCACCAAGCCGCTGCCTCCCGCCCGCCTGCCCCCGCAGAGAGAGAGAGAGAGAGAGAGAGAGAGAGTGTGTGTGTGTCCGTGCGCGTGCGTGTGGATGTGCGTGTGCGCGCTTCCCCCGCCCCCTCTGCCTCCGTCCCGCCCACCCCCGCAGAGCGTGCGCGCAAGGGCACGCGTGAGTGCGTGCGCGTGCGTGAGTGTGCGTGTGCGCGCGCGTCCCCCCCCCCCGCCCACTCCGCGCTCTCTGCGCACGCGCGGAATTCCTGCCCCGTTGGTTACTGCCGGAAATGGGTCCTGGGCCGAGAGCTGGGCGCTGTGCCCTCATGCAGGTTACCTTCCCGGCAGGCTCGGCGGCAGCTGCGTCCAGTGCCAAGGCCAGTGATGGGTGACCTGTCTGTTGGTGGGGGAGGGTGGGACTGTGTCCCTTGCTCTTTGGGGGAACTTTAGTTTCTTTGTTTTATGGCAGAGAGGAATCTTTCATTTTAAAGAACAGAGTGGACAAAAATACTTTATGGAATTTTTCAATACAGAATTTAAAAAACGAATCTTGTTAGACACGCACACAGTGCGGGCGAGAAGAGCCTGAGATTTGGACCTTGGATGGTTCATCGGCTACTTAGGGTCAGTGACGTCCTCTGTGTGACCAGTAAGGGGTGGCTGGACGGTATAGCCTTGCGAGATTTAGCAAATAAAATACAGGACTCCCAGACAAATCGGAATTTCAGCTAATCCCACCTGGGACCTCGGTAATCTGGCATCCCTACCAGAGAGCCACCTAAAACCGGGAGAGGACTCCGTCCATTGACCATCTTTGGGAATGTGGCCCCCGAATCAGGCTCAGGCTGGGGGAGTGGGGGTCAGGGTCACAGGCCGGGACCCCCAGCTCTTAGGAAGCTCGATACAGCTGCGCAGGGAGCCCTCAAATTGCCCTGGAAGGCATCTGTCCTCAAGACAGCTTCTTTGGTAGATACGTTTCCTTTAGTCCTGGGAAAGTTTAGAATTAAGGGCACACATATAAAGAGAGTCCAACCCAGAGCAATAATAGTGTGTTAAATAATCTGGTAAAGTGTGGGTGAAGTGTAGAAAAAATTTCGTCTAAAGAGTAAATTAACCTTATGATGCTGACTGAAAGTGTGCAATCAAGTAAGTGATTTAGGCTTGTGGTTTTACACTGGAATTTTCTTAATTTGTAAATGGTTTTGACGCTTAAGATATTTTAGGATTCATCATATTTATAAGTTTAATTCATTTCAACAATAATTCCTTAAGAACTTGAGGGACTTCCCTGGCGGTCCAGTGGTAAAGAATCCGCCCTCCAATGCAGCGGATGAGGGTTCGATCCCTGGTTGAGGAACTAAGATCCCACATGCCCCAGGGCAACTAAGTCCGCGCGCTGTAACTACTGAGCCTGAGCGCCTCAACAAGAGAGCTCGAGTGCCGCAGACTACAGAGCCCACTCGCCCTGGAGCCCGTGTGCCACAGCTAGAGAGAAGCCCGAGTGCACCAACAAAAGATCCTGAATGCCGCAACTAAGACCTGCTTGCTGTCTTAGTTACTTACTTACTTAGTTACTTACTTAAAATAAGTAAAAGAAAAGAAAAATAGGGGTTACTTTAAAAAAAAAAAAGAGGAACAACTTGAGGTCTGGTGTGCTAGTTGAGGCTTGGTTTGCTAGTTGAGGTCCTTAAAAGGCATGTCAAATACATTACATTTTCAAGTGTCCTTTTAAAGGAGTTCATTTCACTACATTGGTGAATGGAACTGAACACAAAGAAATGCACCTTAAAAGTAATTTTTAAAATTCTCTGTATTCATGAATGCAGGATAAAGATGTGCAGGATGAACTTCAACTGAGGGTTTTGAATTTTCAGCTTCAATAGAATGAATGTCCCTTTGTAGAAACCAAGGTGCCCTGCTGAGTCCTCCTAGTCTGCACAGCGGCTGGGGTCACACTGACACGTGAAGAGAATCAAGGCTACAGGGGTAATTTAGAGTCAGACTCCTGACTCCGCGGGGAGACTGAGCGGTGAGGATGCCCAGCTGCCTGGACCCGAGCTGTGGGCCACGCGTTTGGGGAAGGGCACAGCTTCCCAGGGTAACAGCCTGCAAATTCCAGATTGCGAAGAAAGATATTAACTGCCGCTTTGACAAGGACAAATATATGTCTATCTTAGAGTAGAAGGTGGATTTTTCTTGATTCTGGCAGGCTGGTCTCAAGACGATGCCCTCCTCCTCCCCAGGGATGCGCATCTCACCGTCTCTGCTGTAGGGGGTTTTAGGTAGAAACGGTGGAGAAGCCTGGCTGGTACCTCCTGTGACAGAGGAACAAGCCCAGAGAAGGGCAGCCAGGAAAGGGAGCCTTGGGGCCGTCACCTTTGAGCAGTCTTGAAGGTCAAGCTGATTTTAACAGATGGAGAAGTCAGGATAGGAAACGGACCGGGCACCAGAGGCAGGGTGTCTGGAAAAGGCCTGGTGTGTGGAAAAAAAAAAAAAAAAAAAAAATGCAAGCACTAGATACTTTTTTTAAAAAACCAAAAAAACCAACCTAGACCTGAGCGCTAGCTTTCTTCCTTGGTTTGATTTTAGAAAGTGCTACAACCAACTCAAGGTGAAAGCAGTGCAGACCGTCAGTGTGGCTTCTGCACCGAAATCAGATAAAGAGGAAAGCGGCCCCCGCCCAGTGCAAAGCTTGCCCGCCTGCCCACACCTGCAAGTCACCAACCGCGGTGCACGGCTCTGTCCCCACCCAGGGAGGCTGAGCCCCACCTAGCAGGTGCACCACGGCCTCCGGGCAGGGTCACGCTGTCACCAGGCCTTCACCGGGTTCCTCACTTGCTCCTTTGAATCAGAAAATGACACCCCTTCCACCAGGCGGTAGACTCTGTCCGAGGCGCGGCCTCATCCGCAGCCCGTGAGAAGGAGCTTTGCCGCCCTCTGCTGGCGATGCTGCACAAGGACCACACGGTCTGCACCCAACCCCCTGGGGCTGCCGGGTGCCGGCGGGCGCCCTCCCACGGACCTGGGACGGGACAGTACCCCGAGCTCTGGGGTGGACAGAGGACTGTCCTTCAGAACGTGCAGAAGGCACGCGTGGTCTGGCCTGGGGCCTTTAGTGAGAATCACGATGGTCCTCCTTTCTCCCCGACCCCTGACAGGCACCCGTAAGATGGAATACAAGGGTAGCAGCTGGCACGAGACCTGCTTCGTCTGCCATCGCTGCCAGCAGCCCATCGGAACCAAGAGCTTCATCCCGAAGGATGGCCAGAACTTCTGCGTTCCCTGCTACGAAAGGCAGTATGCTCTGCAATGCGTTCAGTGCAAAAAGGTACCTCTTATTCCCCCGGCCCTTGCACACCTGTTGTCCTTTCCGAAAGAGCGTCCACCTATCCCTAAGGTGTCTTTGTTCATCGCCCTCCTTGAACAAACAAGAAACAGCCCTAGACCTAGTGGGGGGGGGGGGGGGCGGGGAGGGGAAAAGGAAACTGGAAAGGCCTGTCCCTGGGGTGGGGGCAGATCCCTCGTCACACTCCAGGGCTGCGTCAGGTTAAAGAAAGAAAAGCGTCCTAAGACCACAGACAGGGTGGGAAGGCAGGCTCTGGGCTCATTTTTTCCACCCAGGAAGCCAGCCCCACGGTGTCTGTTAAGCCTCTTCCTTCTTCCACCCGAGTAGCTGAGGCGGCTGTCGGAGCAGGTGCACCTGGTGCTGGAGAGATGCTCACAGGGATCTGCCCGCGGGGGGTGCTCAGGAGGGGCTGCGTGCCATCAGATCCCGGCCCCTGCGCTGCGGTCTCCCTGCTTCGCCCTCCTGCCGGCCAGGAGGCAGTGCTGTCCCGGCAGACACCCCGGAACCCACGTCACGAACGGGGATCCGGGGCCTGCAGCGGGGGCCTGGCAGCTTGGGGAAGGGGCGGCGGGGTGACCTTGCCGTCCGGAGGACAGCACCGCTGGGACCCGGACGCCGGTGCGGCGTGTCCTGGGCGAGGACCGCGCGTCCTCCAGAGGCGAGGGCCGGGACAAGGGCGCCAGGCACAGGCCCCCGCGGGAGCTGACGCCCTTCTGCCCGCAGCCCATCACCAGCGGGGGCGTCACGTACCGGGAGCAGCCCTGGCACCGCGAGTGCTTCGTGTGCACCGCCTGCAAGAAGCCGCTGTCGGGCCAGCGCTTCACGTCCCGCGACGAGTTCGCCTACTGCCTGGGCTGCTTCTGCGACCTGTACGCCAAGAAGTGCGCGGGCTGCGCCAGCCCCATCAGCGGTGAGTGTCCGGTCCCTGGCCTGCACCACCCGCTGCCCCTCGTGTGGCTGCCAGGCTTTGGCTTGTGGATCTGTTCACGTGTGCGGACTCTGGGCCGCCGCGCTGCCCTCCCCCACACGCTGGGCGCGCTTCCCTGCCTCCCCCCGATCCCCGTGGCCTCTTCTCCACGGCGGCGTTATTTCTGCTTTCGGCTGGGTTCTCTCCAGACCGCAGGCTGTGGGTCTCTGACATCCCCGCACAGGCGCAGAAAAGCAGCTGGGCTGTGCACATGCTCCCCGGCCTCTGCGGGGGGCGCGCTCTGGGTCGTCCCTTCCCACCCGCCAGGCGCTCGGTGGAGCAAGAGCCCGAATCTGGGCGACTACAGGGTGTGCCCCAAATTCAGAGCGGAGACCAGATGGCTGGCGGGGCTCCGGTCCTGGAAATGCTCCCACTTCAAACACCTCTGGGGAACTCTACACACGTCTGCTGCCTGGTCATGACTTAACTACTCTGGGGGACGACCTGGGTGTTAGAATTTTTAGAAGCTGCTCAGATAATTCATATATGCAGAAACTCCTGAGACTCTGGCCTGAATCACTGGTTTGGTTCTGCCTCAGGGCCAGGGCCCGGGCTGTGCGATCTGCGGGTCTCTCGTAGTCACTGTGGGCCTAGGATGGGTAAAGGCGGTTTAAGATGTTTAGGGGAAGAGGTGAAAAGCTTTGCTGGTGCAGCGCCATCAGTAGCAGAGGGCGTGTGGTATCAGAAAACTGGCCTCAGTTATACACATACAGATTCCTTTTTGGATATTCTTTTCCATTATGGTTTATCACAGGATATTGAATAGAGTTCCCTGTGCTCTAGGGTAGGACCTTGTTTAGCTATCCTATATATAATAGTTTACATCTGCTAATCCCACACTTCAGTAAAAAAAAAAAAAAAAAGTTAAATTAGAAAAAAGAAAAGTCCCTACCTAGGTTTCAGATTAAAAAAAAAAAAAGAGAACTAGCCTTGGAGACCTGGGTTCACCCCGTCCTGTCACTCACTAGCCCAGGGGATTAGCCTGAGGCCGCCCACGTGTGAATGGATGTAATGCCAGACATCAGGCAGTTAAATTACAAAAGGAGCTAACTGCTGGGTGAATGACAGACTTCTCCTGCCCCTCTGAGACCTCCAACTATTAGCCAGTGTTGTTACTTGTTCTTAACATGGCAGATTGAGCCGTTATTTCTGGAAAGAGTTTGTAATCGCGAGTCATGATCCAATCCTTTCACCAAGGATTACCCCGTGTGTCTGATTCCATTTTGTTTCAGGGGCCTTGGTGGCCGGACAGACCACCTGTGTTGTAACAGGTGGCCAACGTACCTTAAACATTTGATAAGAAGTAGACATCAGACAGAGTCAGACACCCCAACTGAAATGAGTTCCTGCTTCCGTTGTTTCGGTGAAGGATGGCTTTCTCCACTGCCCACACGTCCTCCTAACCTGCTCTCACGTTCCACCACCCTCACTAGACCTCCGAGTCTCGTGCATGGCTGAGGCTTGTTCCTGCAGCAGGCGTGCCCATCCCTCTGCCCCCCGCCCACGTAGCGTCTCTTTCGTGAGGCCGTTCTGGGCAGTTCCAGAGACGGTTCACATCTTCCTCGTCTGTGCTCCCTTTGGCGCCTCATTCATTAAATCGCCAAATTTTTGAGCACCAGACCTGAGTCACCCAGGGAAGGAAGGGGTGGGAGAAATCGGCTCCGTGACTCAGGCGTTTCACTCGGGTGGGAGGGACACACCCCCCCCCCACCCCCCCGCAGGCTTCTTATAATTACGGCGATTGTCACGTAGCTGTGGAGCCCGTCTGTCTCTCTTTCTCCTGCGGTTCGGGAGCTCCCCGACCTGAGCACAGGATGGGACTTAAACGTGGAGCCCAGCGCTGATCACATGGCACCAGCCGGGTTTTGAATGCGTCCACGCAGGACTCTTCTCCCCCCCCGCCCCGTCCTCACCCATGTCCTTTTCCTCTGTCCACAGGACTGGGCGGCACCAAGTACATCTCCTTCGAGGAGCGGCAGTGGCACAACGACTGCTTTAACTGCAAGAAGTGCTCACTGTCGCTGGTGGGGCGAGGCTTCCTCACGGAGAGGGACGACATCCTGTGCCCCGACTGCGGGAAGGACATCTGAGCCGCTCCCCGACGCCCCCCCCGCCCCCCCCCCCCCCGCAGCCCCCCAAGCCCCTGCTCGCGCTGCACCTGGCTCCACCAGCCACCCGGGGACTCGCCTCCGCGCTGCTCAGCGGCACTCACGTCTGTTTACACCCTTCATCTACCCGTTGTGCTCGTTCTGTTAGAGGAGGAGGAAAGCCATGGAAGCCTGAGGCGGGAAGAGGGTTTTGAGTGTTTGTAATCAGGCGAGGCCAATCAAAGTGTAAAAATCCTTTTGAGCGATACCTTTATAAACGCTTTTCTTTCACTGCATATTTAACTTTTAAGTGCAATGAATGTGTCACGAAGTTGAACATGTCCAAGCTAAGTAAGGTAACGAAGAGTTGGTATTTGCAACAGTGTAACTTCCTGTCCGGCGGGGCCCAAAGCAAGATTATATGGCTTACAATAAAGTTACCCAGAGCAAAATCTTTTGCCAGGCGCGGTGTGTGAAGTGGTGAGGCAGCGTTCAGGTTCTGAGTACGAATAACACTTTACCACGGGTGCCACTGATCACTCTGGGGGGCTGGGTGGGTGTCAACTGAAACGGCGTCACACCTTTTATTTAAGAGAAAGTCAGTTGGAATTTCTTTCTCTTGGAATTCAGTGCTCCGCCTCTGATGCAGTGACACAGGCCCCGCACATGGGCTAATGGCCTCGCAGGCAGCATGGGGTCACTCTTCTGGACAGAGCTCGGCGCCCTCCCATCATCATGGGTCCGGACCTGACAGTGGCCTGCCTTCTCCTCTGTAAGTGGGACACAGGCACCTGGAGGCCAGAAATGACATCTTGGTCTCCCGTGTAGTTATCAGCACCCGAGCAACTGAGGGCATCCCGGGAGACTTCAGTGAGTGTTACTGAAAAGAAAGACAGTAAAGAGAGAGAGAATCGCTGCTATCAGGATAACACTCTTTTCCGGTAAACCTCTAAAAATGGTTCGCTACTCACTTGACCCAGAAAACCCCGTAAAATTGTGCAAATCAAGAGGTTCAAATCTTTGTGTTCACTTTAAGAACACGCGTGAAACTGCCCAGGCCGTTAAGGGTATGCATATCCAAAAAGCCACCAAAATATCTGAAGGATGTCACTTGACGGAAGCAATGTGTGCCATTCCGTCGTCAGAATGGTGGAGTTGGTAGGTGTGCCCAGGCCAAACGGTGGGGCTGGATGCAAGGTCGGTGGCCCAAAAAGAGTGCTGAATTTTTACTGCACTCGCTCAAAAATGCAGAAAGTAATGCCGAACTTATTAAGAGCTTGGATGTAGATTGTCTGGTCACTGAGCACATCCAGGTGAACAAAGCCCCCAAGATGTGGCGCAGGACATACAGAGCTCACGGTGGGATCAACCCGTACATGAGCTCTCCCTGCCACAGTGGATGATCCTCACTGAAAAAGAGCAGACTGTCCCAAACCAGAAGAGGCGGCTGCACAGGAGAAAAAGGTATCCCAGGAGAAACTGAAGCAACAAAAGCGTATGGCCCGGGAATAAATGCCGTAAGAAATAAATGCCAATAAAAGTAAAAAAAAAAAAAAAAAAAAAGATTTAACACTTAGAGCCCCTAGCCTGGCAGTAGTCTGTAAACTCGTCTTGGAAAGAGCAGTTTACAGTTGGGAAGCACTGAGCCAATTTATGAGGTAGGGCATTGCATGCTTCTCTGTTTATACTAACAGTTGTGACTTTTTGTCCTCAGTTTTCTAAGACAATGCAATATGATAAAATGATAGGCTCTGCAACAGAAACATCTGGTAGAAATCAAGTCCCGTCTGTGCGGAGCATGTGTGAAGTCAGTTTCTTGACCTGAGCGCTGGTCGGTGCGGGAAACCCTTGATCACGTCTGAGACAGGCCTCTGGATGGACAGTCAGCTGGAGGCTTTGCTTAAAACGAATAATGCCCCCCATCCCTTGTGAGTTGTTTTGCCGGCTTCTTCTACTTTATGATACAAAAGTAAAAGCATTCTTGCAGATGAGCTTTTTTAAATAAAAATAGCAAAATGTTTTAGGACAGTAAAAGCTTCCTAAATCTTGTGATGGAGCCTCTCACCTGCCCCTCGTGATAACCACGGGCCACTACACACAGCCAGCGTTAACTTACCCAACCTTAAATGAACGGTTAGGGGAGTTCCATGTCTAGGAAGTAGCTCCTATTGGAATAATCCTCCCACAAGTAACAACCACTCTGCACAGAATATTTTTAAAAATCTGAGAACACTGGAGCCTGACCCACAGCGGGAGGACTCTGGAGGGGCGTGGGCCCTGGAAAAAGAGGGCAGCCGGCAGGTTTCCCATTCTTACGGCTTTTAGGTCAGGGCAGGCCCCACAGGGCAGCTACAGCTCTGTTAGAAAACCTGCGGTCTCACCGGCTTGAAGAAGCAGAGGCCAGGGTTTGGGACCAACAGCCTCTGGAAAGTGAGATGGAAAATTCTAGAAAAGAGAGCCCCAAGTTATGTGCGTGAAATCCCTACAAATCTCTGGCTGAACCACCGGACTCCAAGCAGCCCAGCCAAGCCTCAAAGAACTGACTTCTTCGAGAAGGAACTTTGGATGGTGGTGTGCACCACCATCAGCCCAGGTCAGCTGGGCTCAGCTGACCCTCTGCCCAGTGAAACAACCCTTTAGCTGGGGAAACTGTATACAAACTAAATAACGTAAAGTCTCTGAAAATGTCCCTAGAGGCATACAGCACATGGAGAAACATTTATTCAGGAAAGTCGACTGCATGTTAACGAGACCAGTGAAGTCTGTGGCATTTGAGCCCCAGCTGATCCCACCCTACCCCCACTCCCCAGTGTCACGTGGCAGAAGCTCTGCTCCAGGTTGGTGCTGCCCGGAAGGGAAGGGCTCCTGTGGTCGAGGGCGCTGCCCCAGGGGTGATAGGCTGAGAATTCCGGGGCTCCAACCTCTCATGGGGTGAAGGTTCCACATTCAGAGGGGCAGTCTGAGAAGACCAGGGGCTACCCCCCCACTTCCCCAGCACCCACCTGGGAGAAGGAGTGTTCACTCTAGGAGAAGCCAACACTGTCCAGCCCCAGGGGGGGGGAGGCAGGCTCTGTGAACCTCTGCAGGAGGGCACTATCTCGTACCAAGAATGGAGAAATCTGCCGGAGGGGACTGTCAAAAACAACAGAGATCTTGGTGGCAAGCAGTCAAGAGGGGGCTGGTGGCTCCATGATACTAATAGCGAAAAGCAAAACGGCAGGCAGGTCTCGAGTGTAACTGAAAGAACTGGGGAAAGAGTTGAGGAGAGCGGTCCTGGGATCCCACTTAGCCCTGGGGGCCAGGAGGCTGTGGGCATGCGCTGGGCTGCGCCCACCCACTCAAGAGCAGCCAGAGTGGGACGTGAACAGACTTGGAAGCATTCTCCAAGCCACACCAGCTCCTCAGCAAAGGGCAGAGGTCCTACTAGCTCAAGGTGCTTACACAGACCCTCCAACCACACACTGCTGAACGTGTGTTATAAACACGTTCAAAGAGGGACTTCCCTGACGGCACAGTGGTTAAGAATCCGCCTGCTGATGCAGGGGACACGGGTTCGATCCCTGGTCCAAGAAGATCCCACATGCTGCAGAGTAACTAATCCTGTGTGCCACAACTACTGAGCCTGTGCTCTAGAGCCCACGAGCCACAACTACCGAGCCCTCGTGCCACAACTACGGAAGCCCGCATGCCTAGAGCCTGTGCTCTGCAACAAGAGAAGCCACCACAATGAGAAGCCCGCGCACCGCGATGAAGAGTAGCCCCTGCTCGCCGCAACTGGAGAAAGCCCTTGCACAGCAATGAAGACCCAACGCAGACAAAAAAACAAAAAAACCAAAAAAACCCCCAAAAAACATGCTCAAAGAACTAAAGGAAACCACATTTACAGAACTGAAGGAATATGTGTGAGAACAATCACTCATCAGACAAAGAATAACCAAAAAGGAGATAAACATGATAAAAAAGAATCAAGTGGAAATTCAGTAGTGGAAAAGTATATTAGCCAGAATGAAGAAATTCACTAGAGGGGTCAATAGTAGATTTGAGTTGGGAGAAGATAAAACACCAGTGAACTTCAAGATGGATCAACAAAGATTATGAAACTGAAAAACAGAGAAGAATAAAGGAAAACGAACAGAGAAATGTGGACATCACTAAGTGAATCAACATACGCGTAATGGGAGCACCAGGGAGAAGAGAGAAAAGGGACGGAAAAAAATATTTAAGAATTAATGGCCAAAAACCTCCCCCGGGTTCAATGAAAAACATTCATCTAAAAATACACATCCAGGACTTCCCCAGTGGTCCAGTGGTCGGGACTCTGCACTTCCACTGCAGGGGGCACGGGTTCGATCCCTGGTTGGGGGACTAAGATCCGGCATGCTGTAAGATCCCTGGTTGGGGAACAGCCAAAAATATAAAATAAAAAAATAAAAACACACATCCAAGAAGCATGACAAACTCAAAGTAGGAAAAATGCAAAGGCATCCACACCCAGACACATCACAGTCAAAATGCTGAAAGCCAAAGATAAAAGGAAAAATCCTGGGCTTCTCTGGTGGCGCGGTGGTTAAAAATCCTCCTGCCAATGCAGGAGACACGGGTTCGAGCCCTGGTCCGGGAAGATCCCACATGCCGCGGAGCAACTAAGCCCGTGCGCCACAACTACTGAGCCTGTGCTCTAGAGCCTGCGAGCCACAGCTACTGAGCCCGTGCGCCACAACTACTGAAGCCCATGCGCCTAGAGCCTGTGCTCTGCAACGAGAAGCCACCACAGTGAGAAGCCCCGTGCGCCGCAAAGAAGAGTAGCCCCTGCTCGCCACAACTAGAGAAAAGCCCGTGCACAGCAGTGAAGACCCAACGCAGCCAAAAATAAATAAATAAATAAACAAATGAGAAAACAAAACAAAACTAAGGACATCTGAATAAATCTATGGACTTCAGTCCATAATAATGTATCAATGCTGATGGATTTCAACACATATACCACACTAACGTATAGCAGTAACATGGGAAACTGGGTGTGTAGTATATGGCAACTCTCTGTACTATCTTGGTGATTTTTCCATAAATCTAAAACTTACCTAAAATAAAAGGTTTATTTAAAAAAATTATATAGCAAGGCAGAATAGATATTAACAGAAGGCTTAGCTAGATGATGGTGTTTTTATATTTATGAAAACTATCTTTTACCTTAACTGGTATTTTAGTCTCTCCTAAGACTTAATTATTAGCCATATTTTCTAAATGAATATTTTAATTCAAATATGCTAAAACAAAAACAAAAACTTAGATAATTTTATTAGATAAAAAAATGTTTAGGTCTATTATATATACTTATTGAACTAGTCTTATTTCAGTCTTCTCATTAAACTGAACGCTTGGTTAAGTCTGAACACAGTTAACAAAGAGCTTCCAATTGCTCTTAGAATCAAATCCAAAGTCCTTACACGGCCCGTTTAAGTCCTGTGTGGTCTGGCTCCTGCCCCCCTGCTTTGGGGTCATTTCACACTAGCCTCCCCACTCTCTCACTGACCCTAGCCACACCAGCCTTTCTGCCATGAAATCCTGTCCAGCCTCAGGGCTCCACTCTGCCCCTGGCTGGCATCTGAGTTATCCAGGGCTAGGAGCAAAGCACCCCAACACCTAGTGGCTTCGTACACCCCTCACTCTGCCCCCTCATGACTCTGAGTCAGCTGCCTGGGCTGGTCTCACCTGGCAGCAAGTGGGGAAGGGTGACAAGCAGTCCCAGGTCTGGGGGTTAGTGCTGGCTGCGGGCTGGGACACGTTTCTCCGGCAGGCTTTTCCCACGGCTGCCGCAGGGCTCCAAGAGCGAAAAGCAGTGGTTTGATCAAGGCAAACTACCAGGCCAGCCCACACCCAGCGGTGGGACGCGGATCCCGCCTTTGATGGCAGGAGCAATAAAGACCACGCAGCCCTTTAAAACCCACCGCGAACAGGACGCTCTTCCCGAAAGCTTTCCCAAACCGCCTTCCCTAACCACTCCTCACCCTCCCCCCTTCCCTCAGCTGTTTGATGACTGATTTTCTTCCCGTCATTACGATTATCCATCATTCGCTGAGCAGGAACTTACTAACTCACGTCTTTAGCTTTTCTGCCACAATAGGAAAGACAACCAAGGTCAGCACCGACAGCACAGAGCACGTGAGCCAGCAGAGGGCACTTCCGTAAAAAACCATCTAAATGGAAATGAGATTTTGTCGTCTCTTCTGTCCAGACAAAAAATGAAAGATCTACTTTCAAGTTCAAGGTAGAAAGTTACCTGAGGCTTTTCCAAGTTAATTAGTTAATTTAGAGCTTCAGTCTCCAACAGTAAGATACCAGTAAAAAACATTAACTTCTTCAAGATCACTCCAAACACAAACAACCCCTCGACCGAATCTCTGGTCAGTCCCCCCCCCCACCCCACCACCCCGGGCAGGAAAGCTTCCACAGGACAGGTTCGGGGGACGGACGGCGTCTCCATCCCACGAAGTGCAGTGGCCGCCAGCGAGTCAGCCGTACAGCAGGCCGCCCTGGCGACCCAGCACCTCCCGCAGGCCCAAGACGTGGCCGGACTGTTGGCACCAGGGCGGAGCCCAGCTGATCTGGGTACAGGAGGCTGTACATAAAGAATAAGTAACACTTTTTGACATAGTTTAGTGAAACAGAAAGAGATCAAATCACTACAGAGTGCGTTTCCATTTTATTTTTTTTTGTGAATGAGAAACCTACTCAATAATTTTATTCCTTTTATTTAAATAAGGATAAGGCTCCTTAAAAGACTTTTTACATACAAAAATGTACATTACAAGGTTAAACTTTCTGTACCGAATTACAAAACCTGCACGAGCATTTAATAAAAGAGCACACTTAAGAACGTTTTGACCATTTTGGAGCCTCACAATTACTGAGGTCCCACAGTAGTAAACAAAGGAAGCTCTTACATACATATGATTTAATCCACTGGCAGTTTCACTTAATGTAAGTTTTTAACAGGTTGTTGCTATTAAGTGAGTCTCTAGATCAGTTTTAGAATCACCTCTCAAAACTTAAGTTAACCAAAACACTCTTTCAAACGATAACTGCAATCCTGAAGAATTTTAATACTAGCAGAAATATTACAGCCTCACAGCAGTAGTTGAGCCAGCCTTGCAGAGTGCCTGGCAGCCGCCCAGATCAGTGAGTGGGCCCTGGTAAACCGCCCTGCCTCCAGAGCCACTGCGGCAACTCAGCGCCCGGTGCTGCAGGGCCTTGAGACTCGCAGACCCCCGCGGCAGCGTCTGTGGTCCTCAAGAAGCACGGGGCTCGCCTAGCTCCAGCCCCAGCCGACAAGCGGGCCGAGCAATGCGACTTGTAAACCTAAGCCTGGACCTCAGGATCTACAGGGTGACGGAGAAGGGGCAGAGCAAGTGCACTGTGGGAGGGGAGAGTAAGAAAAAGGAAAACAGGGAACAAAGAGGAGGAGGAAGAAAAGAACGAGACCACCTGCTAAGGGCAGGAAGTGGACACATGCCTATTCCCCGGGAGCCGCCTGACTCGACCGACTGCCCTTCGCTGACCCCAGGAAGGAATCCAAGCAACCAGATCAGCCCACGTTAGGGGGCGAGGGGTAGTCCAGGTGTGCGCCGTTCACATCAAGGCCTTGGGAGCTCTCAAGCCCACGAAGCACCACCTCGGAGCCCTACCACCGCCCATGGAGCTGTGTCCACGCACCGCAAGGAGGCCTAGCGCTCGGATGTCAGTGTACGTGACACACAGCACAGGGTTGAGGCTTCCCCACTTTTCAAACTCAAGATAGCGCAATAATATGCTGCTATATGAGCACTGATTCTGAATGTTCATAATATAAACTTCAATTTGAAGCAACAATGTTACACAGTTCAGCTGTTATTACCAACCTACTCTGTAAGTTAAATACACAAATTAAAAATTAATTTTATTGAGTAACTAAAGACAAGTTTCCACTGACTTAAAACTGTCAAATGGCTAAATCTCTCTTAACTAAGAGAGAAATGCAGATGGAAGCAGAAGAGACAACAGAATGTAGAATATAATTTGTCATTCTACCCTGAAATCTGCATTTTTAAAATCTCCCTTAACACACAGTTGTGTATAGGATTATGGCTGTCCTGCAACAATATTCCAAATATCAGCCCTGCAGGCAACCAAACATTTAACAATTTAGCATAACATTAACAACTTATGCCACACTCAGTGTCTTTCAGTTTCGTCTTACGGGTATGGATTTATAGTCTGGATAAAGGCAGAAAGGCTGAACACTGCAGGCTTAAAGTTTTAGTACAGTACTTACCTGCAAGGCTGAATTAATTTTTTGTAAGGCTATTCAATAGCTGAACTAAAATGCTTGTTTTAACATATCAAAAAAGCAATGGATTGCTCTAAAAAGTGTTGAAAGGCAAACCCCATTCGAAGATCAGTCGTACAAGGGAAGAGTATAAAGTACCCTTGGCTTTGGTTAGAAATACACAGCAGGAAGTGGACACCAGAACCCGTGAACGTGAGGGCTACCCTATCTCCCCGCTGACTTCTGCTACACAACTGGAGCGACACCACTTAACACCAACGAAACCTCGGCGGTGCCTCCGCGGGTGACGGGCCCCTGCCCCCGTGCTGCTCTCTCGTGACCTCCGACTCAGCAACCCCCCTTCTGCCGAATGCACGTCGCGCCGAGTTCCCCTCACTGCCAGGCTTCCTGGATTCTCAGGTTCTAGAATTCTACCCACCCTTCCTATCCTGTAAGCTTTCTGCCATCAGGTACCACCTCTAAAGTGATTACTTCCCCTGCAGAGTTTGAAGTCGGCCTCATTTGGAAAAGATTAAGCTCCCAGGAGACAGTGAAACCAGAGCTGAGAGGGAGGTCAGAGCCACCGTGAGAAGAGGAGCAGGGCTGCCACGTGACAGGAGCGTCCAAGGGGTGGGCCGGTCTACTCACAAGAAATCAATTCACAATAAAAGGGAAGGAGCAATAGCAAGCGCCGGTTTCCCTTTCGAGTTTATGGAAAGAGGCAACACGAGCACTTGAAGAACAGCAATTTCATCTGTATATTCCGAACAGTTTATTGGCAGCACTACTAATATGCTTTCCATGGGGAACCTTGAGGAGGAGTTTGGCAGAATTCACTAGAATATTGCAATGAACTGTTATTTTCTTTTGCTTGGGAAAAGAAATGAAAATTGTGAACTTCTAAAATATCCGAGTTTAAAAAAACCTCAAATTTCCCCAAAGACCAAAAGAGACTAATGCGAATAATTCCTAAAATTCATCAAATGCTTTATACCAGACTTGCAGCTAATTATTTGAGTAGGGCCAATATAAATGACTTATACTAAACCATTTGTTTAAAAAGAAACTCTTTCCTAATAGGAGCATGAAAGGCAAGATTTGTTCCCCCCAAAGGAAGGAAAAGGAGGGAAAAAGGAAAGGAAAGGACTTTATTATTTTGAACCTAATTTAAACCTCTTAAGAAAATTCCACAATAATCAGGATCTCTGTAAATACTGTCAGTAAATGTGAACTTGTTTGAAAAACTACAGTTACAGTTATATTTACATTTTTCGAAACTTTCCTTCACGGCCATGTAACATGCTGTATCTTCCTCTTTGCTTCTGGGGGCTTCAGGTTATTCTGAAAAGACATGAGAAGAAGTCAGTTTACACTTGCAGAAATGTCAGAGAATACCCAAAAGGCACGTTTTAAACCACCAAGCCTGACCACTGATGCAGAAACGGTGGGGCACTGCTGCCATCTGGTGGGGAAGGTGAGGAAAGAAGGCGAGCCCCGGGCTCCCGTTTTGCCAGCTGTGGTTCTCAGATGTTTACCCTGCAGACTCACCCACGGTAAAGTTGACCAACTGACCAACATGCCCAGGCCTGGGCCCTATCGCAGAACCAACTCAGTCAGCACCCACGGGAGGTGGCTGGGACAAGGCTCCGACTCGGGCCAGGTTTTCTGGAAGCCCCTCGAGGTGACCTCAGGCACATTCGGAGTTGAGAACCACTGACTGCTCCAGACCTGCTTCCTCCCTGCCGAGCCCATCTCCTCCCAACCTCACAATCTAAGACCTTAATACAAGATTTAAAAGAGAAAAAAATCACACCTCTGAAACAGTAAAAGCTTTCTGAGTAGAAAAATGCTTTCCAAGAGACTGGGGGGAAAAAAAAAATCCTCAAAGCTCACTCTTATCCCAATATTCAAGGTCTGGACTGCTCTTCCCGCTCGTTTCCGACACCCCCTCCTGGTCCCATAGGAGTGATAGAATGAGGGCAGAGGCAGCGTGGTGCCGTCAGAAGTGCGTCCGCTGAGGCCACACAGACCTGGATTCAAACTGTGGGCCGGCCACTTACTGACTCTGGAACCTGGACAAGGTTATTTAAATTATTTAAGCTTCTTTCCCCTCATCTGTGAAATGGGAAAAGCTATTGTACCTCCTTCACAGGGTTGCTGAAAGGAGTCAATGAAGAACTAACACAAGAACTTTGGGCGGCTCAGATACAGAGCAGCTTTCTTTTTCCAGGGTCTACTATTTTAGTTTTTTTTTTTTTTTTTTTTTTTTTAATTAATTAATTTAATTTTTGGCTGTGTTGGGTCTTCGTTGCTGTGTGCGGGCTTTCTCTAGTTGCGGCAAGTGGGGGCTACTCTTCGTTGCGGTGCGCGGGCTTCTCATTGCAGTGGCTTCTCTTGTTGTGGAGCACGGGCTCTAGGCGCACGGGCTTCAGTGGTTAATGCTCACGGGCTCTAGAGCGCAGGCTCAGTAGTTGTGGAGCACAGGCTCTAGGCACGTGGGCTCAGCAGTTGTGGCTCGCAGGCTCAGTAGTTGTGGCACGCGGGCTCTAGCCCACAGGCTCAGTAGTTGTGGCTCGTGGGCTGTAGAGCGCAGGCTCAGTAGTTGTGGCACGCGGGCTCTAGCCCACAGGCTCGGTAGTTGTGGCGCACGGGCTTAGTTGCTCCGCGGCACGTGGGATCTTCCCGGACCAGGGCTTGAATCCGTGTCACCTGCATCGGCAGGCGGATTCTTAACCACTGTGCCACCAGGGAAGCCCCGGATCTGCTATTTTAGAAGGTCTGAACCACTCAGAGTTTTGCTGCCTTTGACACACAACTTGAAGATGATAATAAAGCCAAAGTATACTTACATGGAATGTTTGTGTCCCCTCAAAATTCTTGTGTTGAAACCTAATCTCCGATGTGATGGTACCTGGAGGTGGGGCCTTTGGGAGGCGCTTATGTCATGAGGGTGAAGCCTCATGAAGGGGATTAGTGCCCCCATAAGGGACCCCAGGGAGCTCCCTTGCCCCTTCTGCCATGTGAGGACACAGTGAAAAGCAGCTGACTCTGAACCAGCAAGTGGGCCCTCACCAGACACTGAATCTGCCAGCGCCTTGATTTTGGACTTCCAGCCTCCAGAACCATAGGAAGTAAATGTTTATTGTTTGAGCCACCCAGTCAATGGTATTTTTTGTTATACCAGCCTGAATGAACTAAAATAAGGAATAAAAGCTATAAAACTGCTGGATGTTTAAAAGTGAAATCACTTTTCTGAGAAGACTATGGGAAGATCAAATATATATAGATATGTAAAATCTCATAATTAAACTCAAAATCAACCATGTTATCTATAGAAATCTGCTGTACGAAATCCAAGCATCCAAATGGTAAGTCTAGTAGAGCGTAACGGAGGAGACTCCATCCTTCTAAAGATAGGTACATGTGAGGGGTAGGGGAGGCAAGGGGTAAATCCTAGAGATTCTGGTGTGATTTTAAGGTAAGTCCAAAACAGACTTAAGGTCAAGCTCTAAAATGCTACTTCATAAATGCGTGACCCTGGACAACTGAGTTAACATTCTAAGCCTTGCTAACAAGGGACTATTTCTCTCTTTTAGTTCCAAGATAGTGAAAGGATCTAAGTGAGGAAAATCTAGGAAAAGGGCCTAAGAGACACTCTCTTTACACATTTTAAGCAGAAATAAACTGAGTGCACTTTAAGAAACATTAGCTTATCATCATGGATTCCAGGGCTCAAACACACGAGAAATGAGATGTACAAGTGAGACGGATCACTGACGGGCTGGAGAACGATCACATCTCCTGTCCACACTCACCGCGGCCTCGGCCTCGGCCTCCTCCTTGGGAGCGGCTCGCTTTAACTTCACCGGAGTAGTTCCTACAGGCGACAAAGGCGGCGACTTCACGGGGCCGGAAGGACTTTTCCTATGCATTAAGTCATGGTTCTGTTTAGTGTCATTATTATTGTGTTCCATTCTATTGTTCGTAGGCAAATTGGAAGACAAAATTAGGGGTGAAACACCTGAAGAGGAATCTGACAATTTTCGAAAGGCATTACTGGTAGCGCCGGCCTGAGGCCGGGACTTGAGTCGGTCATTGTCTCCGTTCTCGCTCTTCTTCACTTTTATGCTTGTACTTGTTGAACTCCCGTCAAACACGATGAGGGGTCTTTTCCGAAACCCGTCTGCGGTGCTACTCCTGAAATCGGAGAGATGTGTCATGAAAAATACCCTCTGGACAGCAAACCAGTTCCCTGGGACTCAAAGGTAAAACAATGACCGAAAAAGATTTATTGATAAGTAGGACTACTGGAAGTAGGGCTACCAGAAATGCAGTTTTCTATGTTTACTTTAAGTGAAATGATAATTTTCCAGTGCTTTTAAGTTTAAAATATTTATTGACAAAAATTTACAGTTACCTTTCATGTATACACAGTTATTTTTAAAGCATCAATCCACCAACTAACCCCAAAACTTAAAACAGGATTTCCTAGTCACAAAAAAATTTTTTTTTTTAATTTTTAAAAATCACCATCCTATTGATAGGGTTATCTTGCCCACGTATCAATGATTATTTAGAAAGGAAATAGACTATAGAACTATACTAAACTACCATAATGGCAGTCTACAGACAATGGGACAGGACATTCTACTCCATTCATTAAAGGTCTTTAAAGCCACGGCATCTTCGAAACTAACTGTAACATCTGTATAATTTTAAGTTTATAACTTGGCAAGTCTTCACATTTAGCTTCCGAAAACCTAACTGCCACTCTTAATCATAAAGATTAATAATAAAAGCATTCATTTGTTCATTATTAATTATACCTCAAATGAAACATAGATTTGTTTATTTAAAATAAACACGTTAAAAGGACTTGAGTCGTCAGGAAGGACACTTGGGCTTCGCCGCTCAGGGGCCAGCAGCACCAGCGCCATCTCGGGAGCTCGAAAGAATCGCAGCAGCTGGGGCTGTGATCTGTACTGACTGAGAGTCTGCACTTTAGCCAGACCCTAGGTGACTGGCCAAACTCACCAATTCTTAGGCCACCAGTGAACACCATTTGGTAGAAGATGAAAAACAAGCTCACCGTCCGCCCACCGCCACCTCCGAGGGCAACAGACAGCAGGACTGAGGGCAGGACTCTCCAGCTGGGGAGAGGTCAGCCTGACTCAGGAGCACGCTGAAGTTTGAGAAGCACTGCACCAGAGAGCCGGGCCTGGCGTGGTGTGCCCTGGGGGACATCACAGCACCTCTGGAGCTCAGCTCCTCCGGGGAAAGTCACAAGCAATTAAAAAAGGCCTGATGGTCTCTTAGATCCTTCCAGCTTTAATGCTCTGATTTGAGAGCCAAACTGTGATGTTTACAAACAGTCAAAGGTCCTTTCCAAAATGATATAGAGGAATTAAGAGGGATTACCATAGGAAGTAAAACATAACAGTACTGAAAGCTTTGCTTACGACAACGTGCCTGAATGTGCAGGTCAAGAAGAAAGTACTTTCTTAATAAGAGTCACCAAAAATAAGTTAAAGGTATACACGGCATCATAATCCACAGATTTACCACAGTTAACACTCATACACGGCCTGTAACCACAGAGTTAAAATGCTGCTCACCCTGAGCTGAATGTGTTCCTGGTCAACAGTGAGACTGTACCCATATCTATTCTCCAGAAGACTATACACAGATGAGCACACACGTCACGTTCTTCAGCTATTCTCGGACTTGGGGAACAACCTCCCTATCAGTCATGAATTCTTCTTTGTACCTGGAGAGTAAAGCCACTAACTCAGAGCTGGCATTCTCCTCACGCAGCCCTCTCACTCCATCTCCTCCCACTTTCTCTAGTGCACTGCCTGTGACGGTAAGGCTCTAAAAAGAAATTCAGCAATTAATCAAGAGCACCCACTTGCGATAAACAGACACAAGAAAAGAAATAATTAGCCCATTTAGGGATCTTAGGATACTTGGTCCTCACTAACCAACTACACTGATTAGTTAAATGTAACTTTCTTTATAAAAGGAAATTCACTTGCTTGTGGTTTTACGAAAAATTTTCTGGAATTTAAAACTTTAAAATAGTGTACCTGAAGCTACACGACCATCTCTTCACTTCTGTTTCATTCAAAGACCTCAGAGTCTTATCTGACTCCACTTTTTTCTGACAATTCAACAAATCTTATTGGCTCTGCCTCCAAAACACATCCAGACCCCAACCGCTTCTTACCGAGTCCACTACCTCAGTCAAAGTCACTGCCATCTGCTGCTAGGATTACAGCACAACCCCTTAAGTGGTTTCCCCATTCCCCTCCCCCAACCTTAAATCATTTCTCAGTACAGCAGCCAAAATAAACCTCTTAAAATGTACATCAGATGGTGTCATCACTCTGCTCAAAATTCTCCAATGGCTTCTCATCTCAGAGCAAAGCCAAGGTTCTTACAACGACTGACAACCTCCTGCGCTCACCCGTGTGCACCTCCTTCCCTGCTCTGCCTTTGATGCTCCCCGCCCAGCCTGATGGCCTCTGGGTTGTTCCTGGCACATCGTGTGGACACACGCCTGACCAGGTTCTCAGGTTCGGCCTGGGACGCTGGCTTGCCCTCTACCTTCTACAGGTCTCTCTACTGAAATGTCACTTTTCAGTGAAGTTGTTCCTGGCCACTTTACGTAAAATTGTCCTCCCTTTCCCTGTTTCACTTTTCCCTTAGCATTTACCACAGTGTAGCATACCTTGTATTTTACTTAACTTTTTTATTGTGTTTCTCCCAATTAAAATATGAGCAAGGAATTCTGTCAGTTTTATTCATGCTACAGCACAGTACCTGGTGCTCAATAAACAGTAGCTGAGTCAATACTGTTTACCTAAGTCTATCTGGGGAAAAAAGGAAAGCAAAATTGTTTAGTCATATAAGATAAGATGATAACCAGAACGACGCAAAAGTACCTCTTCGTCTCATTTTTTATCTCATGTTGTTCTCTTTTCTTTTCCATCACTTTCCCCCATCTATTCTTTGGCAAATCTCTCTGCGGCAGCGGTATTGCATGCTGAACATAAAGATCGGTAAGACTGTCTTTGTTTACTCTCGTGTCATTTTCAACAGTTATGTTCTTCTGTAGAAAAGGAAACAACAGTAATTTCAAAACAACATCTCTCATTTTAATAACTAACCAACTGCCTACCTAACAGGGTAAAACATGACTGCTTAAATTACAAGTATGAAACCATTTTCACGTTTAGACACATGCCTAACATTCTATATGATACTGCAAGAAACAGTATTATAGGGCTTCCCTGGTGGCGCAGTGGTTGAGAGTCCGCCTGCCGACGCAGGGGACGCGGGTTCGAGCCCCGGTCCGGGAAGATCCCACGTGCCGCGGAGCGACTGGGCCCGTGAGCCACGACTACTGAGCCTGCGCGTCTGGAGCCCGTGCCCCGCGACGAGAGAGGCCGCGACGGTGAGAGGCCCGCGCGCCGCGATGAAGAGCGGCCCCCGCTAGCCGCAACTGGAGAGAGCCCTCGCGCGGAAACGAAGACCCGACACGGCCATCAATAAATAAATAAATTAATTAAAAACAAAGAAAAAAAGAAAAAAAAAAAAAAAAACGACCACTTCCAGGAGCAGCACCTTAACCTACGAACAAAAGTGAAAATGAGGGACCTTCTGGGGAGACCAGACGAGAAAACAAACAATGATAACAATCACTACATCCTGTCAAAAAGTTATCTAGAGGGTTACCATCATGATCAGATTAGCGAGCGGGCTGGAGGCCTCACCCTGTATATTGCTCCCCACGTTTCCCTAATAGTGCTTCTTAAACTGAAGGCCACCACCCAGACTTGAACGGCCCTATGGACGGAAGCTGCGTTCGCCTTCCTGATGATGGCCCTGGTAACAGCACACACCAGAACAAGCGGCCCCTCATGTCTGCACCAGTCCTTTCAGTGGCTCCCGGTCATCGTCCAACTATCCCTCTCTGCATCACCTCACTTTCCGACTTACTCTCAACAGAAAACATATGGCAGAAGGCATAGGAGCAGTTACGGACAGAGTTGGATTTAGGAAGGAAAATAAGGATGGAAAGGAGATTGTGGGCTCGACAATTCAGAAAGGCTTGGAAACATTTGTGTTTAAAACTGACAGAACAAATCCAATCAGCCCTCTGATAAATTGATCCCCTTTCTTTTTGTTCTTCAAGATTTAAAAGCACAAACTTTACTTCTTTTATCTCTTATAATGTCTCTGGACCATTCTTTATTATCAATTTTCACCTGTACTCACTCAGAAGAATGGGGAAACGCTAGGGATTCTCTTGGACAACATTCCTACAGAATCCATAGACACCTTAGTTAGGGAAGCACTGCCCCAGGACAGTGGTTCGCAAACTGTGGTCTCTGGACCAGCGGCAAGAGCTCGTTAAAAATGGCAATTTCCAGGCCACACCCCAAACTACTGAATCTGAAACTCAGATTGGAGTTGGAGCCCAGCAGTCTGTGTTTTCACAAGCCCCGGGGTGACTGTGACCTACCTAAAAAGTTTGAGAACCACAGGTAAGAAAGGTAACTGACATCCCTAAAATAATCTACTTAGCAGGGGAGCTTGAGGAAACCAGAGAAAGAGTACCGAGGGGGAAAAACACAAGGAAAACAACAAAACACGCTACTTAAACCCCTCCAAAGGCTTTCAGTAATTCTCTACCACTTTAAACAAAACTCATCACTTCTTTGGTCTTATTTCTCTTCTGCTATCAGAGGCCACACCAGCTGAAAAAGAGCAAACGCTGCACTGAGAGCCAGTTCGCCTGTCTGCACCATCTACCGACGGTGTGACCTCACAGAAGTAATGCCACTTCTCTGGGACTCAGTTTCCCCATCTTTGAACGCGGTGAGACTGGAGAACAGTCGATTTCTCCGATGCCCTCCAGCCCTGGCAGTCGGGGACCACCACCCGTCATTTCCGTTCTTCTACGACCTACCCCTCTCTCCGGAGGCCCTTGCTTACATCCAGGCCGCGGGGGTCGCCTGAACTCCCCTTTCCGAGCCATCAGGACCCAAAAACGTAAGTCCTAACTCCCGGGAGTTCCTGATATTCTAAGGACATCTCTCTCCCGGACAGGGTAGTGAGGAGACCCGGCCGGGCCGAGCGGGGCGGAGAGAGGCTCGACCCGGCGGCAGGCGCGCCGGCGGCGGGTGTGTCCGGCGCCGCCGAGGACTCCCCGGGGCGAGCTCAAGTCCCAGCGCCTCCCTCAAGCAGGCCCGCCCGCCCCGGCGCGCCGCACCTGCTCCAGGGTGAGGAGAAGGAACTCCTGGGACAGCAGCTCCGGGTGCAGCAGCAGCTCCGAATCGGGGCAGCTGCGACCGCCCACATCCCCCGCCATCATCGTCGCCAGGAGACCCCGGCCGGCTACCCACAAGGCCCCGCGAGGAAGCGCCCCGGAAGTGACGTCCCAGCCGGCGCGGCGGTCTCGGGTGCGTCGTCACTCTGGGTGCGCCGCCCGTCCCGTTCCGCCTCTCAGGGTCGGCTGGGGTGCCGAATGGGCTCTCGCCGGGGAATATCCCCGGGGGCGAAAGAAGTGAAAGGTCTTTCTGCCGAGGAAACGATTGGCGTTTCCAGTCTGGCGGGAAGAGACGGAAAGGCGAAGTTCACGGAGCGGTCCCTGATTGGTCGCGGCCGGTCGCGCCTCCTGTGACGTCAGGGGCAGAGACCAATGGGAGCCCCAGGACGGCCTCGCGGGAAGACGGCGCGGGAGGCAGATAGACGTTATCCCAAATATGGCGTGGGTAGCGTCTCGGGTTTCTCTTTTTAACCGTTTTATTGTTTCTTTCTTAATCCTCCTTCAATATGATGTAAAGCCAGAGGGTTTAATTCCCTGAAACCCCACCGCCTGGCACATAGTAGGCACTCAAGTATTTGTTCCCTGAAATAATACTCGGATGAAACTGCTCAAACATGAAAATAACGGCTGAGAAGCGCTGGGGACACGGCCGCATTTTTGTTTAGCTTCCGCAGCTGTGAAATGGGAATGATAACGCCACCTCACAGTGTTGTGAGGTTGGAGCCAGAGCACGGAAAGTCCCTTCCCTGTTACCTCTATCTACCCGGACATTTGTTGTAGCCTGTTGACTGTCATCAGGGGAGAGAGGTGGCAGGACGGTGGAGTAGGTTGGGGGAAAAGAATTTGTAAGAGCCTGAAAATGTGGTTACCGGTTCTTGCTGTGTTCTTTCTCCCTGTGGTTTTCAGGACTTAACCTGAAGCCTCAAGCTCTTCATCAGCAAAAATGTTTTATGGCAGGTGAGATCTGCGCGCTTTTTTTCTCCCGATATTTCCCAGTTTAAAGCTAAAAGTACTTCCCTGCTTAAAACTAAATCCATTAAGATAACTCTTGGTGCCTCTGAAACAAACATCTCAGGATAGAGGGAGCGTCCCCTGGGCAGAAGAAAAAATAATCAGGAGTCAGAGAGGAGGGAGTAGAATTCGGTTCTAACACCGCTCCCTGCTCCAGGGAAGGAGAGACTATGTCTTTGGTAACGCCTGCCCCGGCTCCATCCTGGGCAGAGGCTTGCAGAGTGGAGCCTCCGAGAACATGTGGTGTGCGGTGTTTTAATCAGAGTTTCTGTTGTAGGAAATAGGGCAGGGAGAATTTGCGTTTCTAACAAGTTCTAAGGTGATGTTTCAAATGTGTCCAGGCAGAAAGGCCACCTCACAGAGACTCCTGTCACATCGAAACAAGGAAGCTACAGGTTTCCCGACCTTCAAGCCAGGCAGTTACCGTGATTGGAAGGGCCAGGCCTGTCAGCACCAAAACCAAAAGACAAACCCAAACCCCAGAGTGGCCAAAGAGCATCTCAGAATCTATGTGGGGACCAGGGATGCGAGGACCTGACCTCTCCTGCTTCTCCTCATCTCTGGCACTTCACAAATTCCCTAACCAGACACAGTCCTGAGAGAGGGAGCCGGCCTCCGCTGATAAGATTATTGTCACTGTAGCTGAGTGGGGGCTTAAAGTAGAAATAAAGCTCAGTTACAGAAAAAATTCCATTTGTTGCATATTTAAGTTTGTAGACTGAAGTTTATTCCTGCTACAGTATTATCTATGAGTATTATATAGTAACCATAAATGCTTAAGTTTTTTTTTTTTTTAATCTAACTTTTTTTTTTTTAAACTCTCTAGGAGTTAAGCCAGCATTTTATTTATTTATTTATTTTTGGCTGTGTTGGGTCTTCGTTTCTGTGCGAGGGCTTTCTCTAGTTGCGGCAAGTGGGGCCAGTCTTCATCGCAGTGAACGGGCCTTTCACCGTCGTGGCCTCTCTTGTTGCGGGGCACAGGCTCCAGACGCGCAGGCTCAGTAGTTGTGGCTCACGGGCCTAGCTGCTCTGCGGCATGTGGGATCTTCCCAGACCAGGGCTCGAACCCGTGTCGCCTGCATTGGCAGGCGGACTCTCAACCACTGCGCCACCAGGGAAGCCCGATGCTTAAGTTTTATTATGAGAATTTTCCCTTCACTCAAAGATCATGAGGGTTTCATTAACATTTTTATTTGGTGCCTGTAGTCGACAAGAACAAAGCTGAGGGAAACCAACAAACACTGCCCTGCCTGGCATCATCACCTCACTGGGTTATGAGCTCCTCTGGGACAGGGTGCATATGTGTCCTTGGAATCTCCGCCCGGTCCCTAGCATGCGCAGCGCTTGTACTTAGGTACTCAGTAAGTGTCTACTGAATGAATAAATTGTGAACAAGATATAAACTGAGAACCTGGGGTGTTGATTCCTCTTGTTGGCAGTGTAATATTTAAGAGACTTATGTTATAAATATTTTATCAGATGTATTGTCAACTGTATCTGAGCATCCATAAAATGCTTCAAAGTGAATATAACAAAAAACAGTTCACGTTTTGGACCCATGTTTTTAGCTATTTAGAACCACAGTTCTGCTATGTGTAAGTGAGGATGTTAAGTTTTGGGAGTAGATAGCAACTATTAAAGTATTCGGTTGTACCTATTCAACGCTTAATCTATTAGACCATTTTTTTCAAACTCTAGAAAATACTCTAACGTGTAGTATGGGCCCAAGGGATATTTAATAAATATAATAAATGAAGTTAATTAATAATTCCTTTGAAAATATTACTTTGATCATTCATAAATATGACCAATCAAAACAACATGAGAAATATTGAGTTAGCCTGATGGCAGATCTTTGCACATTTATGGAATAGTTACTTACATACAGCTGCCGGACATATGTGAAATAGACTCCTCAGAAAGTTCAGGAAGAACAAATGTTTCTAGATGGAATAATGAGCACATGTGGAGTTTGCCATTTTAAGAATCTTATGGCAAATCCTTTCAAAAAGGAAATAATTATTTCTGAATTACCTCCTTTTACTCCCCTTTTTTGTTAACACGTTTGCACTCCTAGATTGTTTAAAGCAGAACACAAATATTCCATAAACCATTCAACCAACAAAACTTAATTTTATGTATAAAAAATTTTATGGTGTTATTGAGTTCTGGGTTCTTATCCTTGCTCTTTTCTTCCATGGAATTTGGGAGAAGCCTTTCACTTCTCTTTGCACCTGTGAATTCGCGTGTACAATGCAGAAATCAATAGTGCCTACCTCATAAGGATATGGCGAGGCTTAGATGAGATCACTGCCCTAAGCCCCTTAGCCCAATGTCCAGCTGGCAGTCAGTAGCTGTCGCCTCTGCACCTAATCTCACGCCAGGCCATGGTAGAGCGCTGAAATGAAAAAGCGCAGAGTGGACTCTAGGCCCGGCTGGGCCAGTGATGAGCTGATGACCAGTCACATATCCTCCACAGGCCTGGGCCAAACGAGGAGACGGCTGAACGTACTCCGGTGTTCTCCAGCTCCCTGGCTGCGCTAGACGCGGGAGTCCGTTCATTGCCACTTGTCTTTGAAGCACACATAGCTGTACACTCAGGGAAACCGCTTCCCCGCCTGGAGGCTGGGCCAGTGATGCTGGATCCGCTGGGTCAGGGCTGAAGCACTGCCTGGGGCTGGGGCACGTGTGTGGCCACGAACTCCGAAGGGAAGGGCGTAAAAGGCCATAGAAGAGTAATTCCTGATGGTTCTTTATTTCCTTCACTTAACTTTTTTTTTTGGGGGGGGGTGTCATTTGTTTTTCTCCATTTGAAGCAGAAGACCACAGAGTAGAATCTGGTATGACTCCTGGTTCTGGAGGACGTTTTTATTCTGTCATCCCCAGGGGCTGGAGGAAAGCTGAGGTCACAGGGGACCTCTAAAGTCAGGGGAAATCATTGAGAAAATTGGGCTTTTTATAATTTATGCTGATCATTGAGCACTGACAGCTCTGGAGGGAGTTTTCTAATTTTTTCATCCTGAAACTGGATTTTGACTATATATTGAAGAGAGGCGCATGGATTCTTCGTAACCTAGGAGTCTTCACTGTGGCTTGACCCAAAGGAATAGCTATTGATGAGCTTTCCTTAAGGACTGGGTAAAATAGTCCCAGGACTCCCTGCTTCAATAAGGACACCTTGGAATACACTGCCCCTGGGGCTCGGGTCTAGCGGTGGGCCGGAAGCGGGCGGCTCATGCCCAGCAGTACATTTCGGTTCCAGGGGGGCCACCGGCAGCCGTCCACTCCTCCAGCCCGACTTCGTCAGGTGGCAGCGCCATCCAGCCTTTCCCAGGAGTGATGGATGGGTGGATGGATTCATTCATTCCTTCAGCAGGTGCACTGCCCAGCGCCGTCGCGGTGCTAGAAGCAGGGCGGCGAGCGAGTCCGGCAGGCCGCGGGGGAGGAGAAAGCGCGGCCCCGGCAGCGGCAGCCTCGCCGCGTTACCGACCCCGCCCTGCGCCCGGCAGGCTCCGCTCGAGCGCCCGCGGGGATCGGCGCGTCTCCCCCCGGACCCCCGAGGCAGGCGCGCCGGGAACCCTGCAGACCCCCGGCACCGGAGGCCGGAGGGGCGCCCCCCTCCCCGTAGCCCGGCCCGGGGCGGGGTCTGTAGGCGACGCTGGGCCGCAGGCCGGACGGGGCCTGGCGCTCCCGCCCTCGGCCGTCCACGTGACGGGAAGCGGCGGGGCCGGGCTGGAGCCGGGGCCGGGGCCCAGGAGCGCGCGGCCCGGGGCGCGGGGCCCGGAGCGGCCGGAGCGCGGGCCGGTGAGCGCGGGGCGGGCAGGGAGCGCGGGGAGGGTGGGGCTGGGGTCGGCAGGGGCTGGGGGTCGGCGGCCTGCGGGCAGGTGCGCGGACAGGTGCGCGCAGGCAGGTGCGCGGGTGGCGGGCGCGCGGCGCCGGGAGGGGGCGGCTGTGCGGCTGCGCGCTCTCGGGGCTGGGAAGACCCGAGACTTGGTCCCGGTTTGGGTGGGCTTTCGCTGTTCTGGAGGGAGGAGCCCGGCGGGACAACACCCCGTGCCCCTCGCCCGTCTCCCCTCCACCCGTGCGTACGATGGTTTTGTCGCTGTGGTTGACGTTTTCTGGAGCTCGTGGGATTTGAGAGTGCAGATTCCGGGCCACATTCGGGCCTGTTTGGCCTGTACTGGGAGACGGGGCAGGGGTGCGATGGGAGGAGGGGAGACCTCGCCCCTGTTCTCCCCTGGGACGGAGGTGCGGGTGGAAGGAAGTTGAGTTCTCCGCTTCTCGCCTCCTGTGTTTTAGGGGGTGGCTTTCAAGACACAAGCTCCCGCCTGCAATTTCCCGCACCTGCCATTGCTTCCGTCACGGGCTGCTGGGTGACCATCACCCCCCCAGGCCCTGCCTGGCCGCTGGACATGGGGGTTCACCCAGCGCCTCTTAATGCACACGGACTGTACTGGGTGCTGGGGTCCCAACCTGTCGGATCAGGGTTCCATCCTTGAGGAAGCGCTTGGGGAGGGCAGGCAGCCGCGGGGACAGTGGTGGCAGGCGAAGACCCGGGGAGAATGTGTGAGGAGGGTCCGCTGCGGTGTGAGCTGGCAGACCCCGGCCCAGAGCTCACGGCTGGAGGCGCCCCCCGAGCCCACTACCCCTCCTCTGGCCGCGCTTCTCTGTTGGTCAGCCGGAAACTCCAGCCCTATGGTCAGGTAGGAAGGAACATCTGGCCAGCTGCTTCCTTTTCTTTTTCCTTCCATTTCTGACAGGCACGCAGCCTCAGTGGTCACTGAAGCGGCCTCTTTGGTGTGTGGCCCTAGAGGCCGTCTACCACTAGCCTTCGCAGGCCCCGTTCCTTTGTGCAGAGGGGCAGTGCTGTTCCATGGCGGTGGTGGGCGTGGAGCTGCAGGTTCAAACCCTGACGCTGCCACTTCCTAACTGGGAGCCCAGGGCATTCACTGGACGTCCTGAGCCTCAATTTCTTCAATCAAAATAGGGGGAATATGAGAAAAGATACATGCATTCCAGGAAGAAAATGTGCATTGGGCACAGAGCCTGGCACTTAGTAGGTGCTCGATGAATTATTGTTACTAAATAGAAATGAGGATGTGGCGTGGTGGCTGTCTCAGTTTTGAAGGCGGTGGTCTTGGCTCTGAGTAACTGTTAACCCAGTGAGGGCTCTCCTCTGGGGTGAGGCTCCCCGGGGGCTCTGAACTCCAATTTGCTGTGAACATTTTACAAAGACGCGGGGGACAGGTGTGGTGCTAGCCCTCGCCTTCAGGTACGTCCTCTGCCTTTTCTCTTCCACTCAGACGGTGAACAGCAGTCCTTGGGTCCTACGGGTGGAGGCAAGTTGCCGTCCACTGCGGGCTCCCAGGACGCTCCAGCCTCTGCCTGACCCTCCAGTGACAGGGCTTTTTGTCAGGAGCCTGTTCTTCCCTCAGGCAGCTCCAGTTGACAAGCTTTAAAAGCACCGAGCTCACTGTTTAAAAAACGTGAAATTTCCAGGCCTGATTTGCAGCTAGCATTTCTGTTCATAAAAAAAAAAAAAAACTGGTTATTATGGTTTATTCCTTCACGCTAATATTAAAATTTTGTGATCCTTTAAGAAAACTCGAGGAAATTTGACGTAACGAGTTAAGCATCTTCATCTTGGTCTCAGTTCTCATTAGAAATACATTAATCATTTGTGGCAGCCAGGTGTTTGGATACCGCCTAACAATTTGGCCTTTATAACTCATCTCCTCTGTGGCAAACCTGACCCGTTTTTCTTTCTTAAACAATACCGTACTACAAAGTGAGCGTAGAAGTAACAAGCTAATTTGGGGCTACCCCGAGTGAGCTGGAGAGCTCCATGCAGAAGGGCAGGAGTGGTCACTGAGCGTGTTGTGAAATCGTGCAGGTGATTTGAGATCAAGATCTTTTGATGGTCAAGTAGCTGCTGTTGGGTAGATTAAAGATTCAGGAAAAATAACCTGTGAAAGAGGACAATTGCCTAGCATCCAGTAGGCCCTCAATCATTCTTATGACGGTTTGAAGGTCCAGTACTGAGGAAGATGTTACAGAGAAAATGCCCTGGAGAGCCATACTCCTCCTCTGCAGCTTGTCTGCCTCCCCTGCCCTGCCCTTCGCAAATCCCTGCTTCAGTTATAACTGCTGGTGTTGCTGTTACAGGACGCATATGATATGTATACACAGAGACACACAAATGCATATATGTGGTATGTGTATATATGTATGTGTACATACACTTGTGTGTGTATATTTACATATATACGTATTTAAATATTTCTGATTAGTATTGCCCAGGAAAAGGGTCCCAACTATGAATAGTTACATATAGGTATGTACTGGGAAAAGATCAAGATGACAAGTTAGTTGTTCGGCCTTAGCTGTATCTTTTTTCTTCTTCTGTTTTAAGATACTCTTTCAGGTCATTGAAACAGGTTTATTGTGATGTAACTAGTCTTATAATAGCTCTGTCACATGAGTGCAAAAGAGAACATTAAACGGTCATCCAGTGGTGTCCTGATTTTCAAAAGGGGGAAAAGTTGTCTTTGGTGCAGGTCAGTAAATGTGTTGTCGATTCCTGGCGGATTTCAGGACCGGGTCACTGAGCATCCGGCTGTGAGAGCTGAGAGAAGCACAGGGGCAGCATGGGCTGCCGTCCCTCAGAACATTTGACGCCACAGAAACGTGTGTCCCGTTTAGATGAGATTACCGGGCTGGCGGAGAGACGTGTCCGCGTGTCACTCTGTATCTGAGGTTGAGCAAGGCAGTGCTGACTGCACTCCATTTGGGAAGAAGCGTTTATTTGTGACACAGCTTGTTTAGGGGGCGTGGGGAGGGGGGGAGGCGTTTGGCCACAGAGAAACGTAAGAAGGGAGGGTGAGGCGGGTCCTGGGGGCCCTCTTCTAGCCTCGGGATGGAAAGCGAGGACCTACTGCTGAGGGTCCCTCGGGAGGAGCCGCAGGACGACCCCACCTGTGGGCCTCACACCACGGTGCCCCCCGTGTCTGGGGTTGTCTGAGTTCTCTTCGGGGATCCGAAGTCACACTCGCCCCCTTTGGTCAATGCAGTAGGAAGAACGTGGCCTTGGAGTCAGAAACAAACGGGGGTGAAGTCCCAGTTTCTTCACCTGCGGCTGTGTAGCCTCTGTGTCCAGTGACACCCGCCTCTCGGAGCAAAGCATCCGTCCAAACCCGGGGCCCAGGGCCGCAGTCAGCTGGTGCCCATCCTTCATCCAGACTCAGAGCGGCCTTGACCCCGGGGTGGGCAGTGTGGCGCAGTGGTTAGGGCCCCGCTCTCCGTGGTCCTTCAGCCTGTGAGAGCTCCATCTCCCCCTGCGGAGTGGAGTGACGAGAGTGCTGGCCTGGTCGGCCACCGCCGTGAGGTGGAAGAGCCCACTTGATCCGGAGCCTGGCACGTGAGGAGCATCCCAAGGGTTATGGCTTCCCTAGGATACTGTTGTCACTACCCTGTCCTCCACAGGAGCCAGAGAATAGCCCAGAGACAGTGTGTCATCCACCAGATTCAAGGAGGGGACAGGCCCAGAGGCTTTAAGTGACTTGCCGGGAACACACCCTCTGTCCACCTGAGTCCATCCCAGACGTTCGTGGCTCCCCTGGTCCAGCGTCTGCTCAGTCTTCCTCCTTCCACGAGAAACTGGCCCCGAGCTTGCTCCAGCCTCCACGGGAGTGAGGCCAGGTGACCTGCGGTGTTGTGAGACCTCCCTTCCGGCCCCTCCGCTCAGCTCCGTCCTCTGGGCCTCAGCTGTCTCTCCTGATCTTATGGGACCAACGTGATAACCTGTTGATGTGGGGTTGAAAACAGCCGATGAAACTTGGGAGGCTGTGTATCTCCCCCCGGCCCTTTCCTGGAACGTGAGAATGTGTGACAACTTTAATTCCCTTGTAGGTTTGATATTTTCAGACCTGATTTCAGTAGAACTGCTATTTTCAGTTTTCCCAAAGATCTCCCCCTTCTAGAGTATTGGTATCTCAGGTCTTTATAAATGCATTTACCCAGGTTAATCGAGAAACTTCTTACGAAACTTTTTTCTATGAAAGTCTGTTGTTAAAATGGCAAAATAAAAATTTTTTTAAAGTTGCATTTGTAGAAATACTGTAAATGACAGGCAGATTCAAGGAATGCAAGCTCTCTTACAGCTAACGCCTGAGCTCCTCTGACCAGTGGCGGGCTCTCGGAGGGTCTCTGCCATGCTCCCTGGGCCCACTTCTGAGACTCTGACCCCCAGTCAGAGTCTTTCTTTCTTTCTTTTTTAATTTCTTGGCCGCACCCTGCGGCATGCAGGATCTTAGTTCCCCAACCAGGGATCAAACCCGTGCCCCCTGCGGTGGAAGCGTGGAGTCTTAACCACTGGACCACCAGTGAAATCTACTTTCTGATGAATGGTTTCCGTCCCTTGAAACGGTGCCCAGGGAGTGGTTTTTGCTCCCGATCCCTTTTGACAACTGGTGGGTTTGTAGAGCCCCTCACATGCTTGCAGATGCAGACATGGCTTTCCAGCTCAAGTGCCTGAGGAATTCAAGGATTCAGAACTGAATGTAGCTAATAAAACAAGTGACTGATGTGGAATAATATGATTAGGTTAATGACTGTAGTTTATAATTAAGAGGAAAGATTGGCCAAGTTTACATTTTTAACGGCTTCGCATCTTGTGATCAGTTTGGAGTTTATCTTTTAGGCAGTGGCACACTTTCCGAAGCGCTTTGAGGGGGGTGATGACGTGGTGTTTGAGATGTGAGGTCCATGGTCCTGCCTATCTTCCTGTGTTGGCTTAGAATCAGGCCTGGCTCTGGTCCAAACATTAGAATGACCGTTTGATCTCTATTCACTTATAAAGGACTATCAGAAAATTTAAAAAAAATGTAAACTGGGACAATAGCAAATCTGCCTTTAGGTAAAGTGTCCTTTTTAAGTAGGTAAGAATTAATCTTTAGCTGGTCCATAGGGAAGCACCTCCTGTCATAGGGCTGTGATACCCATTGATGGGTTTTTTACCTCTAAAGTGATATATCTCTGATGCACATATGCTGCGTAGGGATCTATAGAGTTTGTTTTATTTTGAAGTGTCGATGTAATCCTCAAATGTGTGATTCTTTGCAGACACACAGGATGCCATGCCCATCTTAAGGCTGTTCTCATATTATGTGAACGTTCTGTGACAGGAGGTAACAGTGTCCTTTGGTTCAAGAAAAGTAATTATTGGCGAGGATCCCATCATAATAAACAGCACTTTGTCATAGCATTCTTTTAGCAGGATATATTTATTTCTGGCTCAGATCGGGAGTCTATATGTATATATATATTTTTTTCTTTGTTTAATCTTGTAACCTTGGGTCTACGAGTGTCTTTCTGAGTCTAGATAATCTTTCTACTTCAAACATTGCCTTTATTCCATGTTTATTCTTTCTGCTGTGACTTTTACCCGCAGCGTGGAGCATTTCCATTGCTCCAGGTTCTTGAAAATCCCCAGTGTCATAGGACTTCAGAGGTGTTGTCCGCTTGATGGATATGCAGCGAAGTCTCCTTGTAGCTGCAGTTTGCAATTCCAGATGGTTCTGCAGGTTGATCACTCCTCCACGGCTGCTGGCCATTCACGTCTCCGCTTCTATGAGAAGCCGGATCGCCTTTTGCCCGTTCTTCTGTGAGATTCGTGTTATTTTCTTCCTGTGCGAGTTCCCTGGACCATCCAGGCGTCTTTTCGTCAGACGTGTGAGGTCAGCGTCTTCTCCCCCATCCTCATGTTTCTTCATCTTAACTTTTCACTTTCTTGATGGTATCTTTTGAAGAACATAGGTTTTACATTTTAACGTGAATAAATTTATCTTTCTCCCTAGGGTTTGTGCTTTTTTATCTTATTTTAGAAGTTCTTCCCTACCTTAAGGTCATTAACATATATTCCCCTATTTTCTTCTCAAAGTTTTAAAGTTATGCCTTCCATACTTAAGAATCTTCATCCATCTGGAATAATTCTGATGTATGGTATAATGTAGGACTCTAGTTTATCTTTTTTCTTCTGTGTGGATATCCAGTTGCCCAGCACTGTTTATTGAGCATGTGCGTTCTCTGTATACACCCCGTGATATACAGTGCCACCTCTGTCGTATTCTTAGGTTCCGTATATGCATGGTCTGTTTCTGAGCCCTCGGGTATGTTCTCTTGGGTTCGTCCTGTACCAGCACCACATTATCCTAATAGCCATCACTTTATATTTCATCTTATCTGTTGAGTCAAGTCCCCTTACCTTACCTTTTTCAGAAATGTCTTGCTTTTTTTGGTCCTTCTCCGCATATGAATTTTATAGTCTTCTTGTTGAGTTATACACACACACACACAGATACACACATATATACCTGTTACAATTTTATTGGAATTGCATTTTTTTCTCTGGGTCTTTTAGGGGCAAGTTTGCTTTTTTATGGAAGCAAAATTTGCATACAGTAAAATACACCGAACTTAAGTGCACAGTTCAGTGAATTTTGACAAAGCCATACACCTGTGCAACCAATACCTCAAACAAGATGTAGGATATTTGTGTCACCCCAGAAAGTTCCCTTGTGTCACCCCTTTCTTTCCAAAGTAACCACTGTTCTGACTTCTATCACTATAGATGAGTGTCGCCTGCTTTTGAACTTCATATACATGCAGACACACATATGTGTATGGTTTCTTTCATTCAGTGTTTTTTTTTTTTAAACATCTTTATTGAAGTATAATTGCCTTACAATGGTGTGTTAGCTTCTGCTTTATAACAAAGTGAATCAGTTATACATATACAATATGTTCCCATTTCTCTTCCCTCTTGCATCTCCCTCCCTCCCACCCTCCCCATCCCACCCCTCTAGGTGGTCACAAAGCACCGAGCTGATCTCCCTGTGCTATGCGGCTGCTTCCCAGTAGCTATCTATTTTTCATTTGGTAGTGTATATATGTCCATGACACTCTCTTACCCTGTCACATCTCACCCCACCCCCTCCCCATATCCTCAAGTCCATTCTCTAGTAGGTCTGTGTCTTTATTCCCGTCTTGCCACTAGGTTCTTCATGGCCTTTTTTTTTTTTTTTTTCCTTAGATTCCGTATATATGTGTTAGCATACTGTATTTGTTTTTCTCTTTCTGACTTACTTCCCTCTGTATGACAGACTCCAACTCCATCCACCTCATTACAAATACCTCCATTTCATTTCTTTTTATGGCTGAGTAATATTCCATTGTATATATGTGCCACATCTTCTTTATCCATTCATCTGTCGATGGACATTTAGGTTGCTTCCATGTCCTGGCTATTGTAAATAGAGCTGCAATGAACATTTTGGTACATGACTCTTTTTGACCTATGGTTTTCTCAGGGTATATGCCCAGTAGTGGGATTGCTGGGTCGTATGGTAGTTCTATTTGTAGTTTTTTAAGGAACCTCCATACTGTTCTCCATAGTGGCTGTATCAATTTACATTCCCACCAACAGTGCAAGAGGGTTCCCTTTCCTCCACACCCTCTCCAGCATTTATTGTTTCTAGATTTTTTGATGATGGCCATTCTGACCAGTGTGAGATGATATCTCATTGTAGTTTTGATTTGCATTTCTCTAATGATTAATGATGTTGAGCATTCTTTCATGTGGCTGTAGGCCATCTGTATATCTTCTTTGGAGAAATGTCTATTTAGGTCTTCTGCCCATTTTTGGATTGGGTTGTTCGTTTTTTTGTTATTGAGCTGCATGAGCTGCTTGTAAATCTTGGAGATTAATCCTTTGTCAGTTGCTTCATTTGCAAATATTTTCTCCCATTCTGATGGTTGTCTTTTGGTCTTGTTTATGGTTTTCTTTGCTGTGCAAAAGCTTTTAAGTTTCATTAGGTCCCATTTGTTTATTTGTGTTCTTTCATTCAGTGTTTTTGAGATTCATCCATGCTGTTGGCTTTAGCGGTGGTTTATCCTTATTTCCAAGTTGTATTCTGCTTTGTGAATACTCCACGTATGGGTACGAATGGGTAAAACTGAGCTGTTTCCTGTTTTGGGCTATTATGAATCAGGCTGCTACGCACATTCTTGTACAAGTCTTACTGTGGGTGTTGTCATGTACTCCGGAGAAATGGAAACATTAAGAGCGGAACTGCGGGGTGACAGGATATATGCATGTTTAACTTTGTAAAAGACCACCAGATTTCCAAGGCAACAGTACCATTTTATCCTCCTTCCAACAAAGTATGAGGTTTCTAGTTGTCTTTTGTCCTCATTAACATTTAGTGTTGTCAGTCTTTTTAATTGTCGCCATTCTAATAGGTGTGAAATGGTATCTCATGGCTTAAAATAGATTTCTCTGATGACTAATAATGGTGAACATCTTTTCATGTTCTTATTGGTCATTCACATACCTTCACTTTTGAATCTTTTTCCATTTAACAACTAGAGTTGTCTTTTTATTATTGGTTGGTGGGAGTTCTTATATATTCTGGAAATGAGCCCTTTGCCTGATGTGTATATCACAAGTTTTTCTCCCAGTCTGGAGCTTGCCTATTCATTTCCCTAATTGTGTCTTTCAATGGATACACATTTTAAATTTTTATAAAATCCAGTTTATCACCTTTTTTTCTTTTCTGGTTAGTGCTTTTTGTATCCTAAGAAATCTTTATATACCCCAAGGCCCCAAAGATATTCTTCTGCCTTTTCTTCTAGAAGATTTATAGTTTTAGCTTTTGGTTTTAAAATAATTTGATGCATCTCAGATTAATTTCTGTACATGGTATGAGGTAGGGATAATTGAGGTTAATTCTTAACCCCATTTAAGGTTATCCACATGTTCCAGTGCCATTGATGGAAATGACTTTACTTTCCCCACTGAATTTCATTGGTGCCTTTGTCAAGAACCAATTGAATACATATGTGTGGGTCTAATTTTGGACTTTCTCTCCTGTTCCATTGATCTATTTGCCTATCTAGATATCTTAATTACTCCAATTTTATAGCAATTGCTGAAATCAGTGTAGGTCCTTCAACTTTGTTCTTTGTTTTCAAGATTGTTTTGACTATTCTAGGTACTTGGATTACCATTTAAATTTTAAAACCAGCTTGTCAATTTCTGCAGAAATGTATGCTGAGATTAAAAATCAGGTCTTCCTTAATATCTAGCAATAAGATTTTATGATTTTCTCCTTGAAGTTCTTACACGTCTTCGCTAGACAATTTCTTCATACCTTAATTTTTTTATACTACTGTAAGTGTCCTTTATTCAAGATTAAAATTTCTAATTGTTGTTTGTGTGTAGAAATGCAGATTATTTTGGTATACTGATTTTTTTGATTAAAGGATATTTCTAACCTTTTATTAATTCTAATAGATTATTTGTGAGTTTCCACGCAAACGGTACTATCACCTGTAAACAATTATAGTTTTATGTCTGTGTCTTCAGTTCTTTGTAACTATTCTTTTTCAACTGGCGAAGACTTCCATTACAATGTTGACTACAGATGGTGTATTAGTTTGCTAGGGCTGCTGTAACAAAGTACCCTAAACTGGGTAGCTTAAATAACATAAATTTTTGTTGTCCCACAGGCTGGAGTATAGAAGTCTGAGATCAGGGTGCTGGCGGAGGTGGTCCCTCCTAAGGACTCTGAGGGAGAATCTATTCTAGGCCTCTCCCCGAGGTCCTCACAGCCTTGGGTGTTCCCTGGCTTGTAGATAGCCATCTTCTCCCTGTGTCTCCACGTGTCTGTCCTCTACGTATGTCTGTCTTGAGTCCAAATTTCCCCTCTTTATAAGGATACCACTCATATTGGATTAGGGTCCACCCTAATGACCTCATCTTAACTTGATCATCTGTAGGGACCCTATTTCCATATAAGGTTATATTCACTGGTAATGGGAGTTAGGACTTTTTAACATATTTGAGGAGCTATAATTCAACCCACAAGAGATGATAATGGTCTTGTTCCTTCTTTTATGTGTTTTCTCTTTTAATCTTTAAATGTGCTCAGTTAAACTGGCAGATTTTATTACCTTAAACCAATATTGCATGCCAGCTTATTCATATTGTGTTCATACACACACACACACACACACACACACACACACATATACATGTATTGCTTGATTCAGTGTGCTAACATTTAATACTTTTGCATGTTTATTTATAAGACTGATCTATGATTTTCCTTTTTCCTATATCCTTATCTGGTTTGGATATCAAAGTTATACTTTACACTGGCTTTATAAAATGAAGTAGGATACGTTCCTTCTTTTTTATTCTCAGGAAAATGTGTTGTGTGAAATTGGAATTATGCAATTGCCAAAGGTCTGGTAGAACTGTTAGGAGATCCATCTGGACCTGGTGCTTATTTTATGGGACAGTGTCCATGAAATCAGAATATAGTCCGAGGTCTAGCATTGTGTAAATGCATCAGCTCTCCCAGGCTCGGCCAAGTCCTACGAAGAGAAGTAGGGCCTCTAGAAGCCTATACGGCTGTTGTAACAGTTCTTCAAGTAAAGAACACAGAAAAACGTTTTTGAAGCTTATGGGTAATCTCAAATTCTGCTGCCCAGCTCTCTGTGTAGCAGCAAGAAGGGACTTACTGAACTGAGGTTTCCTAGGAAACCTAAAGGGACCTAGGAAGTTGCCAAAGCAACAGGTTCTTTTGACAGTGTCTTCAGGTGTAACTAAAAGATACTGTGTACATCTGTAGAAGAAAACTAGTATTTTTTTTTTTTGAAAACTAATATTTGTACATTAACATTTTCAAAGACACTCAGATTCTGATTATCACTAGTGGTGGTGTGTATGTTCTTAATTCGGTGGAAAGTAATCACTAATATTTAAATTTTGGCCCTTAGCACACACGTTGCTTTATACTGTTACTTGTGTAGTTTTCTATTATGTCCTTAATGAGATAGGGAGACTCTTGGGAAAGGCACAGTGTCTTGTAACTTTTTTTGCACACATACAGGTGCTTGTTGCATATGTAATGTTATCTTTTTTTATTGTCCATGAGTGTATTAATATTTTTCCATTTTTTTTCTCTAGGTATATATTTTGCAATTTTGAGAAAACTGAAATATTGATCTTTTAAATTACAGCCATGCTTTTAAGGTGCAGTTCTAAGAAAAAGTTAGTTTAAATATCAGATCAGTTTGCGATCACACGATAAAGTATGAATTGTACACTTTAGAGAAATTTTTAATCTTATTACCATGTTAAAACCTCTCTGAATTCAGACCCCAGTAAGTTGGACTTAATATAGGGAGGTACAGCCTAAAGTTTATCTTTCTGTGATTCATTATTTTATCCAAGTAAATTTATCATGTGACTAGATCATGGAGGAAATTTTCCTGCTGCTTAAAGGAATAAATCATTTTTAAGTATCAGAATGTTTAGTGTCAGCTTTCATTTACCTCCATGTAATTCTGTTTTAGCAACTTTGGAGTTTATAATACACTATCGTTGACCTTCGTGCTGTGAATTGGCTCTCCAGGACTTATCTAGCACTAGATACACACTTGCACCCTTAAACAAAATCTCCCCAACATGCCCCCAGCACCTGGGAACCACCATTCTACTCTCTGTTTTCAGGAGTTCAGCTTTTTTAGACTCCACATATAAGTGAGATCAGTCAGTGTTTGTCTTTCTCTGCCTTATCTCACTTAGCATAACGCCTTCAAGGTCCACGCATGCTGTTGTAGATGGCAGTATTTCCTTTTTCTCATGGCTGAATAATACTCCCTTGTATAGACGTATATGTATGTATGTGTGCGTGTATGTGTGTCCATATATCTCACATCTTCTTTATCCATTCATCCATTGACAGACACTTAGGTTGTTTCCATATCTTGGGTATCGTGAATAATGCTGCAGTAAACATGGGAGTGCAGAGATCTCTTCGAACTTCTTTTTTCATTTCCTTTGGATATATACTGAGAAATGAAATTGCTGGATCATATGGCATTTCTATTGTTAATTTTTTGAGGAGCCTCCACACTGTTTTCCATAGGGGCTACACCAGTTTTCCACCGACAGTATACAAGTGTTCTCTTATCTTCACATCCTCATCAATACTTGTTGTCTTCTTGATCATAGCCATTCTAACACATGTGAGGTGATGTCTCATGGGGGTTTTGATTTGCATTTCGCTGATGATTAGTGATGTTGAGCACCTTATTGTGTACCTGTTGGCCATTTGGATGTCTTCTTTGAAAAAAACGTCTATTTAGTTCCTCTAAATAGACACATTTTTTTATTGGATTGTTTGGTTGTTACTGTTGTTATTATTATTGATTTGTATGAGTTCTTTATATATTTTGGGTATTAATCCCTTATCTGATATATGGTTTGCAAATATTTTCTCCCGTTCTGTAGGTTGCCTTTTCATTTTGTTGATTATTTCTTTTGCTGTGCAGAAGCTTTTTAGTTTGATGTAGCCCCACTTGTTGGTTTTTGCTTGTGCTTGTTGCTTGTGCTTTTGGTGTCATATTCAAAAAATTATTGCCAGTCCAAAGTCAAGGAGCTTCCTCCCTATGTTTTGTTTCAGTTTTATGGTATCAGGTCTTATGTTTAAGTCTTTAATCCATTTTGATTTAATTTTTGTGAGTGATGTGAGATGGGGTCCAATTTCATTTTTCTGCACGTGGTTATCCAGTTTTTCCAGCACCATTTGTTGAAGAAACTGTCCTTTCCCCATTTAGTATTCTTGGGTCCCTTGTCAAATATTAGGTGATTGTATAAGTGGAGGATTATTTCTGCACTCTCTATTCTGTTTCATTGATCTATGTGTCTATTTTTATGCCAGTACCATACTGTTTAAATTACTATAGCTTTGTAGTATAGTTTGAAACCAGGAAGTTTGATGCCTCCAGTTGTGTTCTTCTTTTTCATGATTGCTTTGGCTATTTGGGTCTTTTGTGATTCCATACAAATTTTAGGATTATTTTTTCTATTTCTATAAAAAATGCCACTGGAATTTTGATAGGGATTGCCTTGAATCTATAGATGCTTTTGGGTAGTAAGTACCTTTTAACAATGTTAATTCTTCCAATCCATGAACATATTCAATAGGTATCCTTCCATTTGTGTCCTCTTCAGTTTCTTTCATCAACATCTTGTAGTTTTCATTGTACGGGTCTTTCACTTCCAGCCTTTGCTGGAACGCATCAAAGGATTAGGGGTTTGGTCTCTTATGAGGCAACGCTTTTGGATACGGGAAGTGAGAAGAAGTCCAGCCAGCCTCCCTCTGACTTCATCAGGCCCTGCAGTTCTCTTTAGAGCTGCATAATCCCCCTCTCCTGCTTGGGGCTATCAGGGACTACTGGGCGTGAGTCTGCTTTCTGGCCAGCGGAGACATCAGGGGAAAGCCGTCTTGCTCATTTCTGCTGCCTCTAACTTTGTGGAGTGTGAAACCAGAGTCCTTTCCGGAGGAAGAAGTAGAAAGCCCAGCGTTAGAGTGTGGGGCAGTCTGTCTTCTGGTGGAAGTAATCCATTAACTGACCTGTCCGTAACCTCACAAATCCGCTACGTACCTCAACTCACCACCTGCAAGACTTGGAGATTTGCAGCACATCTTTTCTTTTTTTCTTTTTGGCCACGCCGTGCAGCATGTGGGGTCTTAGTTCCCCAACCAGGGATCGAACCCACATCCCCTGCAGTGGAAGCATGGAGTCTTAACCACTGGACCACCAGGGAAGTCCCGAGGCACGTCTTTACTGCTCCACACGAACAGGTTTCCTCTGGGAGCCAAATATGGTGCTGAGGCAACGTGCGTACCTTAGTGGGAAAAATGCAAGGGAATTTGGGGTGTGATCCCTGCCTCTGTGTCTCCTACGAGATCTGAGGGGCAGGAATGAACCGCACAATAGAGGTTGCTCCTCACCATTCACTTAGACACCGAGTCAAGTGGCTGGTGCGGCTCAGGGGAACATCAACGAGAATCGCTTTTGCCTTTTTCTGAAGTGTTTTTGTTGCGTTGTCTCTGGGGAATAGGTGTGCTTGTCTTCTACCCACAGGTGTGTTTCCCAGGAACAGGAGACTCCCTGTAAGTCTCAGCTCCTTTGAGAAGGAGCAGGGTGGCACTTCATTAGAAACACGCGTGTGCTGTCCTGCCAGGGTCTCTGCTTGCCTGGTGGGAGGAGACCAAGTGGGAAACGTTTTCTTTCCTTCACTTTTTTCCAACAGTGTCGAATGATTTCCTTTCACTGAAATCAGAGCTGGGAATCAGCGTGTGTTTATCGTGACCGGAAATGGTTCTGCTTGGTCCTTGTTCCTCTAACTTACCTTTCTTTCCCTCTCCCGCAGATCAGCTGCGGACATGATGAGCACCAAGGCCTTCACCCTGGTCCCCGCCGTCGAGCGGGAGCAGCTGATGGGCGACAGGGAGCGGGTGTCCCTGGAGTGCGTGGAGTGCTGCGGCCGGAACCTGTACGTGGGCACCAGCGACTGCTTCGTGTACCGCTTCCTGCTGGAGGAGAAGACCGTGCCCGGCGGGTCGGCCACGTTCACGGCCACCAAGCAGCTGCACAGACACCTGGGTTTCAAGAAGCCGGTGAATGAGCTGCGGGCGGCGTCGGCCCTCCACCGCCTGCTGGTGCTGTGTGACGGCTCCATCACCCTGGTCCACATGCTGAGCCTGGAGCCCGTGCCTTCGGGTGCCCGCATCAAGGGGGCCACGGCCTTCGCCTTGAACGAGAACCCGGTGAGCGGAGACCCCTTCTGCGTGGAGGTCTGCATCATCTCCGTCAAGCGCAGAACCATCCAGGTGTTCCTGGTGTACGAGGACCGCGTGCAGATCGTCAGGGAGGTGTCCACTCCGGAGCAGCCCCTGGCGGTGGCGGTGGACGGCTACTTCCTGTGCCTGGCCCTCACCACCCAGTACATCATCCTCAACTATAGCACGGGCATCGCCCAGGACCTGTTTCCCTTCTGCAGCGAGGAGAAGCGGCCCATCGTCAAGAGGATAGGGAGGCAGGAGTTCCTCCTGGCGGGCCCCGGCGGATTGGGTGAGCAGGATGCCCGGTGCCTCGGCTCACCTCGCCGACCTCTGCCCGCTCTCCCTGCGTTCCGTCCTTGAATTCATGCTGAGATCGGAGAGGGAGGTTGTGGTTCTGAAAGCTAGACACTCGTGCAAACAGAACTGCACGCCCGGTGCTTGCGCAGTTTTGATTAGATTGTTTTGTGAGTGTGGGTTTAATGGAAGAAAAATAGACCGCTCTTAGAATCACATTTCCTTTGTGCTAAAGTAGAGCCTGAAGGTGGCTCTGGGGAGAGAATCCCACTAAGGGGATAAGTACACAAAGAAGAATCTGTAAGACTTCTCTATAAGATTTTCTCCTGTGGGTGGGTTTCCTAGCGGATTGTTTTTATTCTCCATTCTGAAAGGAGCTGAGGGAGGTCACTTAACAGATGATTTCAAAGGTGGAGGCTCCAAGGGTGTGTCCCTGATTTTCTCTTTTTTTTTTTTTTTTTTTAATTAATTAATTTATTTATTTTTTATTTTTGGCTGTGTTGGGTCTTCGTTTCTGTGCGAGGGCTCTCTCCAGTTGCGGCAAGTGGGGGCCCCTCTTCATCGCGGCGCGCAGGCCTCTCACTATCGCGGCCTCTCTTGTTGCGGAGCACAGGCTCCAGACACGCAGGCTCAGTAGTTGTGGCTCACGGGCCTAGTTCCTCCGCGGCATGCGGGATCTTCCCAGACCAGGGCTCGAACCCGTGTCCCCTGCATTGGCAGGCAGATTCTCAACCACTGCGCCACCAGGGAAGCCCCCCTGATTTTCTCTTACTGACTGCAGTTTCGTCCCACCAAAAAGCATCTAGCAGCTAGCTCCTTAAAAGGGCTTTAGCTGTTTGGTGTGGCCTTTCTCATTCTCTGCACGGCCTCCTAAGAATCAGAGCTGGCAGTGTCATCTGTGGTCATGGTCGTGGATGGTTCACAGTGTGTGTGTCTGGGACAAGCAGGTGCTGAGATGAGTGTCTCCCTTAACACCCATAGTCTTTAACCTGTCTTCCTGTCCTCTTACAACTTTGTGATGTCCATGGCTGGATGAGTAGTGCCTGGATCCTTTAAGTCACGAGGGGCTGCCAAAGGGCAGCATTCTGTTGCTGTCCATTCCTCCTTCCTGTCGACTGGAACGTTCCGCAAGAGAAGCCTCTCATTAACTTGGTTTGCCCCCAGGGTCATCGTATAAGAAAGGCAGGAGAAGGAGGTTTTCGCAAAGATGACCCTTCTGTCTTCCCTAAGTGAAGTGTCACCATGAATCATGGGCGTAAATGTTTGTGGTGTTTCAGTCCATCTGCCCTTGGGGGTGGTTTATTCAGGTCGACTGCAAGCCCCTTCCCCGCGCCCCTGGAGCTTTGGTATCTTCCTTGCCTTCGGCTGTGACAAGGTGTCCGGGGTCCCTCCGTACGTTTCCTGCCCTAGATCTGGTTTCCGCCATTTCTCCAAGGACCCCTGATGTTTAGAGACCACAGTCTGGGTGCTGGAGGTGCTTGGGGTCCGTTGTTTCTAGGCCTCTTGGGTGGACAGAGCTGGGAAGTTTGCATTATTTAAAGATAAAACCCATCGTTGAGAGCGTATCGATGGAACAAGTTTGGGGCTACCGGGCCCTGACCCTGTCTGTCTGCGTGCCTGTGTCTCCTCCCACCCACCCCCAGATCCTAGTAAATTCCCACCGTGACATGGTTGTTCCTTTGATCTGCCCCACAGGACACAGAGCTGAAGGACAGGACCGACACCACTGCGCCCGCCGTGTAATCACCAGAAAACGTTCAATTGTAGTTCTTTTTGTCCTCAGGGTGGGGGCCGTGTAACCCACTAGGAACGTGCAGTCACATTTCTGCGTTTAAGGTCACTGGGAATAGTTCCCATCCGTGTGGCTATGCCAACAATGGGATATACAGTTAGACGGAAGTGTTTCGTTTCACTTTCCATTTCTAGAAATTGCTTTCTCTTATTGTTTTCTTCTGTAAATATGTACAAGTTTCCACGTCAGATCCACACAGCAAGGTACATTCACCTACTCTCTCCTTCCTCCAGAGGTAACCTTTATGAGTGTTTGTCCTTTCATTTTCAAACAAAAATTATAAATGAATATGTAGATATGTGTATCTCCCTCCTTCAGAGTCGCAGGCTGTCTCTCCTCTGTGGAGGGACCACCGTGCATCAGTCAGGCCCCAGTGGTGGGCATTTGGGTTTTTTTCCAGTCCATGGTATTAGTAGGAGCTTATCTGTTTGGATTTTTCCAGTGTATCTGTGGGAAATCTTTCTAAAGATTGGGTTGCTGAGTCCACATGTAAACGGATGTGAATCTGGAGGGGGACACTGCCAATCCCCCCCCCCACCCCGACAAAGGTGGTAGGTACCATTTTTTCTTCCCCCGGCGCCTGTTTCCCCTCAGCTTTGCCAGCAGCGTCGATATATTGTCAGACTTTCGTGGTTTTGCCCGTCTGGCACATGAGGAACGGTATCTCAGTGGTGTTAATCACATTTCTCCTCTTACGAGCAAGATGGAACATTTGTCAAGAATTTAAGAGCCATTTGCCTTTCTTTTGATGGGAATTATCCCTTCTCGCTAGCTGTTGACTTTAGCATTTGTTATATATTTGAGATACCAACTTCTCTGAGACATGTTTCAAATATCTCCAGTTTTTACCCTGAAAAAGCGTTTCTTACACGTTTCTATATAATCAAATGTATTAACCTTTGTACTTTATTGCTTCTTTTTTGAGTCATAATTATTAGGGATGTTTCCCCCTCTCCCAGGTTGTAGACAGATTCACCCACATTTTCTGCTGGTACTTTTATGGTTTCATTTCTTATAGTGAGGAGCGAATTCGATTTCATCTTTATCTGTATGGTTGTCTGTTCTCCCCACACCTGATTCAGGAGTCTGTCTTTCCTCGCTGGTGGCAGTGGCTGCCTCGCCGGTACCGTCAGTTTCCTTATGCCGTTGGGCCTCGTGTAATGGGTTTCCTGTTTCGTTCCGTCAGTCCGATTGCTTATTGATGAGCCAGGAGCCTGCTTTAGCTGTAAAGGCTTTGCTGTGAAAACATTTGACTCCAGTATCCTGTGTTGGTTTTAGTGTTCAGATTGAAGGGAAATGGTAGTCAGTCATGTTCAGGCCTCATTTTTCCTCAAACTTAATCTGTCTCAACTACCTGGACATCATGGTAAATGAACCAACCTTCCTAATTGTTGTTCTGCTTGTAATAGGTGTGATTATAAGCACATTGGCGATCCCCTGTAAGCTCTGTAATACATCACTCTATGCAGGCTGTGTGTACAGCACAGTAATCACCGCCATCATTAAAACGCTTCAGAAATTAAGTTCAAGCAAATTACTATAATGAATGCATATGCACCATCAGACATATGAACGCCGTGTGTTTTCATTTTGCCCACTGCCTTCCCCCCTGAAGATCACATGTGCCCACTACCCTGTCATGAGAAATTGCTCTTAACTTTTTGCCTTAGTTTTTTTTTTGTTGTTTTTTGTTTTTTTTTTTTTTGCCGAGGCCACGCAGCTTGTAGGATCTCAGTTCCCCGACCAGGGATTGAACCTGAGCCCCGGCAGTGAAAGCCCAGAATCCTAACCACGAGACCACCAGGGAACTCCCTGCTTTCGTTTAAATGGTACTATTTTAAGCAGTGCTTTGTTGAAAATTTCATAATACAATTGATTATTGTGACTTTAAACTCTATCCTTGGATAATGCTTCTTGAAGAATGCAGATACTTCAGCTACTCCTTACCCCTCATGGCCCCCTTCCCCCTCCCAGCTCAGATAAGGGGGTCCACTGATATTTAGAGGGTAGAAACCCTCTAAGTGGAAAAATAACCCAGTGGAAAACAATGGTTTTTAAAGGTGTACCATTTACAAACGTGGTACATTTGCAGGTTGACAGCACTTGTGTGCCTTTGACAATATGGAAACAATAGCGCGTGTCACCTGCTTTCAAGCATAGAATCAGTGGGTGGGTGTCAACAACGGTGCCCCTGTTCCTGAGTGGACCTGTGGCACCTTAACTCTACCTGACCTGGACCCCTGGTTGCCAGTTACTGATCTGCTCTTTTATTCCAGTGAAATCCTCTGCTTTTCTTTTTGTGTGGAAGCCTCTGTTCTTGATCTCTGGTTTCTGCCCTTTGCATTGCAAGAACACTCATGTCTGGGCCTCTGCTGCACAGTCCCTGGTCGGGTGATGCCCGGCCTTCGCGGGTAAGTGCGGCGACGCTGATTCCAGGGCGAGGCTGGACAGCGTTTTGGTGTCCGTGCTCCCATGAGAGCTGTGCTATCCAGAACACGGTTATTTGACCTGAAATTCACAGGCTCCTTGGGGTTGCTGTATGCTTGTCCCGTCACCAGGTTACATTTGCCAAACGTCTGGGTGCAGATGGTGTGCTTTTCTCTCCCTTCAGGCTCTTTCGCTGGCTGGTTCTAAATGCTCGGAAAATTCTAGAGAGCGCGAACCTCATTTCCTCCTGCAAAGCTCAAGCTTTGCACCTCGAGTTTCTCTCCCTCCGCATGTTTCATGCTCTTTGAATACTTTGGAGATACAGTCGTGGGGTAATTCAGACCTTAGTTATGTCCTCTCGGTGACTGTACAGTATCAGAGATGCCAAAGTCGTGCGTTCACTCTTGTGCCCTCTCCACCCCTGGTGCAGAACCCACTGCCCTGTCGGCCCCTCTTACCCGCTGGCGCTGAGCTTTCCGGCGTTTTCCACATTTCCACCGAGCTCCTTGCCTCCTGGTCTGCTCTGGGAAGAAGTAAGGAGGAGCCCTCGCCAGCCTCAGGGGAACCTCCTCTGCCCATGGCCTGGCCTCGCCTGGCTCTCCTGCTGCAGGAAGGGTACCCTCACCCCTGAGGATGCACTGGCGCTCCAGGCGCCCCTCCCAGAGGTCCACGCCCTGCCAGCCCTGTATCCTGACCCCGGCTTGGCCTCAGACTCGCCCGATCATGTTGGTGCTGATTCTGATGGCGCACAGTGGCCTTGACTCTCGCTCCCTCTAAGTCAGGTGCCCAGTTCCCTGATTCGCCCCGGAAGTTACCCCTCCTCGGTCAGAGCCCCCGGCTGGCCTGACTCAGGCCTCCTTCCTGGTGGCTGGCGGCCGCCTAGCCTCCCCCAAGTTTGGGTCTGTCCCTCCTTCCAGGCTCCTGCCAGGCCAGCCTTCCTCAGGCCCCTGTGACCCTGTAACAAGTTCAGCCTGACTTTCCTGATCAGCGTTTCCTGGTCTGCCCCGAACTTGAACTTGACTTTCTGACCCTCAGCATCCCAGGCAGGGTTTGCTCTCTTCCGGGGCCACGTGCCCACTTCCCTGCATCCCGGGGACCCTCGTGCTTCTTGCTGCGGGGGCCCCACGGGCCTCCTGTCGTCCTCCTGTGTCTGCTTTTTATCTGGGAGGTGGTTACCAATGCATCTCCCTGAACCCCTTCACCGCCGGGGAGCTCCTGGGCGCGGCTCAGGTCTGCTGTCGCTTTAAGCTGACGCTCAGCGTGCTGACTTACAGCTCTTCTTGTTTGTTCTCATCTAATAGATGAGCTTTCTTTTCTGTTCGTGGTGGGTTCACCCGAACTCACGTACTCTTTCGGTGCATTATTCTCAATTTTACACTATTCTTAAAAACACCCCTGTGACCGTTGTGCTTGTCAGTTGGCCATCGATTTAAAAGTAGAATCACCAGATTAACATGTCAGTGTATATTCAGTTTTGATAAAGAATTATTCTCCAAAAGTGTTCCTCATACCAAACCAACACTTGGTGCTGTTAGTCTGTAACCTTTGGCCAATCTGATGGGTATAAGTTGGTTTTTTACTTTTTTTTTTTTTTTTTTGTGAATTTCTGTTCCCCTGGTTACTAAGGAATATGGGAACCTCTTCAGGAATTTATTAGCTATTTGCGTTTTGTTTTCTGTGAATTACTGATGCATATCCTTTGTTTTTCTCTTGAGTTAGTCTTTTTCGGAATGATTTTAAGAGACTTTTAAGGGTGGAAGGGAAATACTGAAGGGGAAGGAATGTGTTTCCTTAGTAGGAGATGCACTGTCTCACACACACACACACACACACACACACACACACACACACTCTCTCACTCTCTCTCTAAGGCTCACTTCTCTGTCATCTTGACAGGGTTTTGGTTGGTGCTACTTACGTGACTAGAGCCAATATTTTAAGTGTGAAGCAGAACCAAACAAGTGTTGTACGTACAAGTGGCCCCTGCAGGAGGTGCCCCAGATTGTGTCAGGCAAGAGCACAGCGTGGACACGCATGTGTGATCCCACCTGATACCCATTTTCTCTTTTTATAAATTTATTTATTTTATTTTATTTTTTTGGCTGCATTGGGTTTTCGTTGCTGCACATGGTCTTTCTCTAGTTGCGGTGAGCGGGGGCTACTCTTCATGGTGGTGCGCGGGCTTCTCATTGCAGTGGCTTCTCTTGTTGCAGAGCACGGGCTCTAGGTGCGCGGGCTTCAGTATCTGTAGCACGCGGGCTCAGTAGTTGTGGCTCGCGGGCTCTAGAGTGCAGGCTCAGTAGTTGTGGCGCATGGGCTTAGTTGCTCCGCGGCATGTGGGATCTTCCTGGACCAGGGCTCGAACCCGTGCCCACTGCATTGGCAGGCGGATTCTTAACCACTGCGCCACCAGGGAAGCCCCTGATACCCATTTTCAAGAACAGCCTACTTTAGAGGAAAAGAGCTATGTTTGTACTTGATTAAGTGCAATACATTTCACTCTTTGTAACCATGGAAAATTTAGGAGGGTCAGTGATTTCATAGGCTTAGGGATTTTGCTCCTATCATACATTTGAGATACTTTCCATTGTTTTAAAGTACTGTTTGTATTTCTCTGTCTCTCTCCCTCTCCCCACTTCTCTGTTGTGTAATAGAAACCGTTTTTCTACTGTAGGAATATCTAATCATTTGCAGGCAATAGCATGCTGTTTTTTGTTTTTATTGAAGTATAGTTGATTTACATACCATGTTTTTAAAGGTGTTTTATGTCAAGCTCTTTGAAAACTGACTTAAAATGGATTGACTTCACTGGGTGAATGTGAATTTTCATAAACCCCAGTATCTATGGACTCTATCCAGCTCATTTGGAAATGTCATTTAGTGCTTTATATACAAAATAGATGAACCGTGGTTGACTATGGAAGTTATCATTGACAAACACTTAACAGCTCTCTGTTTTCAGTTGCAAGATTGGTTGTATCCCTGCATCAGAGAGAACGTGTATCCAGAATTAGACTTGAACTCTGAACAGAGACAGTTCTGGATAGGAAGCCTTGTAGAGTGCCCGGCACACAGTAGGTGCTCAATAAGTATCTGAATGAATGCGTTCAGTGTTGAGTGGATGTATAGGGAAGAGCTGGCACTTAGAAATGCAAACCTGTTGGAGGACCGGATATGGAAGCAAGCTTGTGAAGCTTCTTAAATTGTGTGAAAGTCACTTTTCCCCACATGTGAGGACATGAGCTGTACATACCTTCATGTGGGTACATGTACACGTTTTTAACGTCATGTTTAATTGGAAGGAAATACTGATGTAGACATCCTGAGGAAAGCGGTTCTCTTCACGAGAATAATCGTGGAGGGTCCTTTGCACACGCCACTGTTATATTATCTTTCCCAGCTCGAAATGTAATGAAGGGGCAGGTATTCTGCGTTCAGACACATCTACAGAAAACAAACAAGCAAAGCCCAGCTCTTTGAAGCCCCCCTGACCCTTCCTGTTTTCCCAGGCATGTTTGCCACGGTGGCCGGGATATCTCAGCGCGCGCCCGTGCGCTGGTCGGAGAACGTGGTTGGAGCGGCCGTCTGCTTCCCATACGTCATTGCCCTCGACAGCGAGTTCATCACCGTTCACAGCATGCTGGACCAGCAGCAAAAGCAGACCCTGCCCTTTAAGGAAGGTCACATCCTCCAGGATTTTGAAGGTACTGGTTTCCACGGAATCTTAACAACATTTAGCTGTCAATCTTTTATGCTTGTATTTCTTCACTAAATGCTATTAAGGGTCCATTGGGAACTTGGCCTCTTGCTGAGCATGGAAGATCCACAGGCAATGGTAATACAGTCTCTGTGCTTCAGGGGCACCGAGGTTAAAGGGAGATAGTGAAACAAATAGCCACAGCAGTTTGAGAACTTGATAGCAACAAAATAAGGCCAATTGGGAGAGCAGAGGAGGAAGTATTTCCTAGAAGTATCAGGGAGGGCTTCCTGTAGGAGGTATTATTTGAGCCAAACCTTTAAGGATGAGTAGGAATCTGCCAAGTAGACGTGGTGTGAAAGAACCTTCAGGCAGAGAGAAAGGCACGTGCAAATCTGCACAAGAGGGAACTCTGGGCTCCAGGCCACGCAAGTGATTCACCGGGACTGTGGTGCCTGTTGTATGAGGAGGGCTGGCCTGGGTGAGGCCGCAGCGGACCAGGGCAGCCAGGGAGGGAGGGATTTATTTTACTTTTCCTAAATTTTTTTATGAGTATCTTCCAACGTACTGAAAAGTTGAAAGAAAAACAAAGTGAATCCCTGCCCCCCATTCACCTAGATTTCGTACTGGTTCACATTCTGCTGAGCAGTTTGGAAGTAAGTGGAGGAGACCATGGCACTTAATCCGGAATCCTTCAGCAGGCGTTTTCCCGCCTGACCACAAAGCCCTTTTCACACCCCAGAAATGTGCTCTCAGCCCCTGCCTGTGGTCAGATTTCCCCGGCTTCCTAAGAATGCCCTTGATGATATTCTCTTCAAACCAGGAGCTAATCTAGATCTGTGCATTGCCCTTGCCGTGTCGGGATTGGGGCTCCCCAGACATTGCCCTTCCTGTGTTAGATGCTGGGGACGCAGACCTGCTGAGTCTCGAGGTCCCACGTGAAGCGTGTTAGTGCTTGACTGGGGCCCTGACACGCGTGCTGGGAGAGCTTATTCATGCCAGTGTTACGTGCTGTGCGCACTGAGGGGCGGAGGTGGGCACAGGGGATCGGTTGCGGGCACGCAGAGGCTGGCGACATAACCCACCCCCGGCGGGAACATGGGGAGACTTCCCAGAAGGAGGGACACCAGTGCAGAGCAGGGCAGAACCTCATCTGAGTGTGAGGACGGTGACGTAGGTTGACATGCAGGACAGATGACGCAGACAGAGAGCCGGGCAGGGAGGCCAGGAAGGGGAGATCCAGGCGGGGAGAGACCAGGCCGTGGGACTGGGATGGACACGGTGATTCCCAAGGAGGGAGGAGCAGAGGGAGAAGAAAAGGCTCGGCTGACCCTGAACGACCTTCAGACAGACAGACAAGGTCGCTCCACTGCTTCCTGGGAACAGGTGATAGTTTAGCTTAAGGCGTGTCTCCAGAGAGAGCAGAAATCGCTCTCAAAGCTTGGCAGGAGGACCTGTCTTGGGTGGCAGGTCCGACTCCCCAGTGGACCGTGCCAGGCATCATGGTGCCATGGGGCAGTGGGGGAAGGGAGAAGGTAACGCCGAGATCGGGTGATTCTGGATGACGGGCGAGTGTGAAATGTTATCTTATGGTTCAGAATGTTGCGTTGTAATCTTAGTTTCCTGTAAACTGACTACCCTGGAGAGAAAAGAATTTTTCAAAAGTTTTATACGAGGGATAGCATAATTCTTACTGCTTATTTTCCAGGACTGAGCTCTATAGCCTCATTATGGATTTGTTCAACTGGTTTTAAATTTGTCAGCACTTCAGAATAAAAAAAGGCCAAACATTTTAACATCCCATACTTCGGAAATGTAGTGTTAAGAGTTCACGCTTTTCTGATGGTGGGAAGAAGGAAAGAGAAGCGTTCGTTTCTGGTTGCTGTGGGAACTCGGGGTTGGGGCACCGTGATGACGTGGGTCAGACATCTGCCCGTGCCCCGCTTTGGGCGAGGCAGTGTGTTTTCTTGCCAGCACTGTGTTCTTCCCCTTTCCAACCGTGTTCCACTTCTTCCCAGGAAGAGTGATCGTCGCCACGAGTAAAGGAGTTTACGTCTTGGTTCCGTTACCTCTGGAAAAACAAATACAGGATCTTCTAGCAAGCCGGAGAGTGGAGGAGGCTCTGATTCTAGCAAAAGGCGCCCGGAGGAACATTCCAAAGGAAAAATTTCAGGTTTGTAATCAGCGGGCCCCCAGGCTGCCGGCTTAGAAAACGTTAGGATCTAAGTGCGCCAGGCCCCCGCAGACCGCTCCCTGTCTGTCATTCAAGTTTCTCTGCGTCTCCACGTTGCACAGATAAGGAAGCAGGTTGCAGAGCAGCCTGACCAACAGCTGGATGAAGTCACGCTGCCGGCAGAGGCCAAGTCGGGATCTGAGCCTCTGACATAATTCCCGTGCCTAATACACCAAGTTGTATTTCTAATCAGCGTCCTTCTTCCAGAGGAGACTCAGGGCACAGTTGTTACAGACGAAAAGAGGAAGCTCAGGTTAATTTGTCTCCCAGTTCAGAATTTATATTTGTTGGGATGGGGTTGAGTTTGTAGAGTTTAGGTTTATGTTATCTACAGAAAAAGCTTTGTGAACCGTACATTTAATGTTCTCGGAATCCATCTAATTCATTTCCTTAGGAGAAGACTTTTAGTGCATTTAAGAAACGCTAACTTTAATATCTTTGGTATGATCAATACAATTGATGAAACAAACACAAATTATTCTCATGTCTGATGAAATCAGGTTTCCTAAAAATTGCTCCCTGATCAGTTGCAAGGTGAGTTCGGGTAACTCTATGTATTTGAGAATAATAAAGCGTAATATTGGTGTGTGCACGCTTCATGTGAACACCTAAGTCCATCATTAAAAGTTCTAGTGAGTTCATAGCGATCCCCTTCTTGTTTCTGTTGGCCAGGTTTTCAGGACGCTGTGGTTTGTGGGATGTAGCTGTGCTTTCTGGCCTCCGTGGCTTTATGCTGCAGAGGGTAGATTCCGAAGGTGGAAGTCAGGACGTGTCATTTATGGTCACCGGATAAATATTGATAAACTTTCCATCTTTACTCCTCATTTTTAAAAAAAATTTTATTAAAGTATAGTTGATTTACAACGTTGTGTTAATCTCTGCCGTACAGCAGAGTGACTCAGTTATACATATATATTCTTTCTCACATTCTTCTCCATTATGGTTTATCCCAGGCTGTTGACTGTAGTTCCCTGTGCTCTGCGGTAGGACCTCGTTGTTCATCCGTCCTACGGAGAATATTTTGTATCTGCTAAGCCCCCACTCCCAGTCCTTCCCTCGCCCACCGTATTCCTCATTTTTTAGTGAGATGATCTGTGAGCATTCAGCAGGGGGCAGCAAAAGCGCAAGGAAGAAACCCGTCAGTTCAGGGCATGTTTCTGGGCTGAGAGCGCCTGTTTCTGCCGCGTTTTCCTTGTGCATCCACGTGGGGGGGCGGGTGCTGAGGTGGCCTTGGCCTCTGCTCTGCTGCTCTCAGCTCCTCTCCGTCCCGAGAGCGGGCCCCGGGAGCTCATGGGCGTCTGGACGGGCACGTGTCGGGTGCCCCCTCCTTGCACACACCCATGGGCACACCTCAAGTGTGTCCCATTTTCTTAGAGAGGCTGCCCGTGTTCTTGGATTTTTGCTTTTCTCCCCCCGTTTTCCTGAAAGCAGCTGCGCAGTGGATAGTGGATGGCGTTAGTGCTTGTCTCGCTCTGCTGTCTGACTTCCCAGTTGGGGTTTGTCCACCCAGCACGCTCCCCGCCTTCCCCCTGTTGTATGCGCCCCAGACGTGCACCCCCAGTGGCCTTGAACTTGGCTCTCGTTCTCATGCCTGTGTGGCTGCCGGGGACCCTTCTCCCGTTGTGCCTGAATTATTTTCACAGCCCCCTTGCCTGCGTGTCTGCAGTCCGTCCTCCACGGCCCTGAGGAAGGTGCTCTCTGATGTGTCCACCAAGCCCTTAGCTGGAGATCCTTCCGCGGGCGCCTCCCTGCCCACAGTCAAGTCTGCAGCAGGTGGCCTTCACGGCCAGGCCCTGCCCACTTCCCCGGCCCCCCGCTGCCTCCTTTCCCCCGTGACCCGGGCCTGAGCTGCCCACCGCCTGAGCCCTGCACTGTGCAGGCAACTCCGGGAGCCATCCTAAAACACTTCTAATCCTGAAAACAAGTCAAGAATAGCCAGTGCCACCATCCAAAGACCCACTGCAGAGATGGCTGGCCTTTGGGCATCCCTGGGTAAAGCCAGGCCAGCCTTGCTGGCCCCATCAGCGCCCCGTGCTTTCACCCACCTCCCCGCCCTCCCTGTTTCCTTTACTTGTTATTTGTGCTATTTTCTATCAGTGGAGTGAACGTCTAAACTCCACCAAGTACAGGTTTCGATACCTTGCTCAAATATGCCCTTCTCTCTGAATCCCCCCCCATCCCTGACTGCTTGCTCTGTGCTCGCACAATTACACGTGTTAACCTGTAACCCAGGGCCCTTTTCTTCTCAGCTTCTGCTCATCCCTCCCCGAGGTCCTGGGCAGACGCCTCCCTCTTTTTTCCCTCGCACTCTGCTTGTGCCGGGGGCTGGACCACGAAGGACGCTGGATGGGCGATTCAGAGCTTTGAACTGGTCTTCAGACAGCTGGGCTCTGAATCCGGGAGCAGGAGGGTTTTGTTTAAAATAGAAGCATGAGAGGAAAAGAAGACAATATTGACAAAAACGTTCAGAGGTCATTTTTCATGCATGTGTATGCATTTTCAAGGGTTGCATGCGACTCTTACAATGATTAAGTACATTACTTATTTTAACTTCAGGAGGCTTGCGACCAAATGCTAGACCCTGGGCTCAGAAAAACCAGAAAGGGAGAGAGAAAGGGACCAGAAGTTCAGGGGACTGGCTTTTCACAGGTCACCTTTCTCTCCATTAAAGTGAGCATCAGTTTTGCTTCACTGAGTTCTGAACCAGGGAGGGATTTATCAAGAAGTTTAACTGTGGAACTTGGATTAAAGGAATATCCCTTCCGTACATCCAAAGGGCGAGAGAGCTTAGATCTTTAAGGAAGCTGAGCTTAAACCATATTAAGGTTTGGGATGCCATACAGAAAGAGGCAGTAAGGACACATTTACAGACACAGGTTTGGGTCAAACAAAAGGTTTGCTTGGTTTGTATCATGTAGTGTGGATGGTATCATGTTTAAGTTTGAGCTCTGATACCTGTTTTTTTTTTCTAGTTCATCTAAAAAAGATTTCACTATGTATGTTCCAAAGACAAGAAAGCCCCCTTTGAAATGTAACCATCACATAAGTCTCCAAAATCAACACTAATTCCTTCCTAGATTGGGGTGTCCCATCTGCCCACATTTCCCCAGTCATCCTGTGAATGTTTGTGTCTTACGTCCTTTTTATCCTTGGGGGAAAACCCGCTAGGGCTGTATGGTGAGATTTCTCTGTTTCAGAGTCACGTGGGCCAGTTCTTCTCTGAGTGGTTCTGCCACCAACATATGACTTTTGTTTTCATTTGAATTTGTTTTATAGGGATTGCTTTTTAAAATCTAATTTCATTTTATAAATATGTTAAATAGGTACATAATTCAGAAGTCAAATCAACAAGACACAGTATATTCAAAGAAGTCTATATTCTCTCCCCCTTCATCCAATGTCTTTGCCCTCCCTGACTCTTTCCTCCTCGCCATCTGTCTGTCTGCCTTTGGTGTGAGGGTCGGTGTTTTGTTCTCATGGTTACCCTAACAGTATTAGCTTTGTAAAAGCCCTTTGGTTTTCTGGGTTTTTTTTTTTTTTTGCAGGGGGTGGAGGTGGAGCTCCTATTGTCTGTTGTTTCCCCACTTCGAGCCGTATTTGGAATTGGCTAGTAGCCTCTTCCTCATCTTTCCCCCAGCATCTGCGCTGATGTAACACCCCTCTATCCCAGTTAATACCTGGCAGGCAGCCGGCAAGCATAGTGTGCTTTCCGTGCGATCTCCCCATCCTCCCCTAACCTTGGGGGTTCTGCTGTCTCCCCGACTCAGAGCGCATGGACGCCCACACTGTGCCGTCCCCCTTGTACCTATCAGTCCTGCTTCTCCAGGCGCACGCGCGTTGAATGCTCACCGGCACCTCTCCTGTTGACAGCGCTGCAGTCGCTGGTTTCTGAAGCAGCCCAGGCTTCAGTCAGGACGGGCACCTGGGGACATACTTCCCGTGTGTTTGCATGTTGATTACGGCTCCTCTGAAGCCTTTGTACAGCCTTGAAGGACAGTTGGGCTGGATAGAAAATCTTGGACTCCTGTCATCTTTCAATGAGAAACTTAAATAAGTTCCACCATTATCTTTCTTTCTTCTTTAATAAATTTATTTATTTTATTTATTTATTTTGGCTGCCCTGGGTCTTTGTTGCTGCATGCAGGCTTTCTCTAGTTGCAGCGAGTGGGGGCTACTCTTCGTTGCGGTGCACAGGCTTCTCATTGCAGTGGCTTCTCTTGTTGCGGAGCACGGGCTCTAGGCACGCGGGCTTCAGTAGTTGCGGCATGTGGGCTCAGTAGTTGTGACTTGCGGGCTCTAGAGCGCAGGCTCAGTAGTTGTGGCGCACGGGCTTAGTTGCTCCGCGGCATGTGGGATCTTCCCAGACCAGGACTTGAACCCGTGTCCCCTGCGTTGGCAGGCAGATTCTTAACCACTGCGCCACCAGGGAAGCCCCCCATCATTTTCTTTTGGCATAAAGCATCTGCAGTTGAAAATCTGTTGACAACCTGAATTTCTGTCCCGTGTGGCGACTTAGTCTTTTGCTTGAATCCAAGGATCTTTTCTTTGTCTTTAGAGTCCGGTATCTCAGTGCTGGCCCTTCCCAGCAGATGGGGCCTGGGCAGTCCTTTTCACTCCCCACTGTGTCTCGAGGGGCCCCCAAGCTGCCCAGTGTCTCCTGGGGGGGACCTGGGGACCCACGGCCTCTTTCTCTTCTTCCCAGTCTCTCCCACAGTTTCTGACCCCACCCAGGTCCTGTAACTAGTGGTGGCTTGTCCCAGTGGCTCGTACTGTGGGTTTGTGGGCAGGCCTTGTTGTTATAAATGGTGTCAGTGAGCTTGTGATTTTCTATCTCAATTGTTTTGTTTTGTTTTTTAAACTCGTGATAAAATACACTTAACATAAAATTTACCATCTTAACCATGTTTCAGTCTACAGTTGAGTGGCATTAAGTACATTCATATTGTTGTGCAGCCATCCCCACCATCCATCTCCAAAACCCTTCTCATCTTGCAAAACTGAAACTCTGTCCCCATTAAACAGTGACTCCCCGTTCCCCTTCACCCTACCCCTGGCACCCACCCTCCTACTCTCTGTGGATCTGACTCTTCTGGGGACCTCGCATGAGTGGAATTGTACACTATTTGTCTTTTTGTGTCTGGCTTATGTCACTCAGCGTGATGTCCTCCAGGGTCATCATGTCGTAGCAGGTGTCAGCCTGTCCTTCCTTTTCAAAGGGGAATAATTTGCGGGAGTTGAGAAGTTTGTATTTCACCTCGGCAGTGCATATTAAGGAGGGGCCAGAAGATGAGGTACACTTTGAATCTGGTGCCAGAAAAACTGTTCTCTCCAGAAGCTCTTGTGTGATATTTAACTTAGTACAACCTTGAAAGCAGGTTCAGAAATCTCTAGAATAGAATCTTCTGTTTCACCAACTTTCCAGTTCCCCGAATCACAGACAGTAGAAATGTCAATCCAGAAATAAAACACTAGGAACGTCGGTGTGACTTCAGCCTCACCTCGCTTCCAGAATGCAGGCGCCCTTTACACCTGGCTGGCATCAGGCCCACAGCCTTGCACGGAGCAGGTGCGGAGTGGCGCTACGTAGAGGTCTGTTTTGTTCGTTTTCCCTCTTCACCTGAGAGTTTCGGCAGCCACCTTACACTGACGACAAACTCGTAAGTGAAAAGGACAGCTGATCCCGTCGTGAGTTAGCTCTGATGTTAGGGGTCTCGACAGACTTTCTGGTTCTCTTCCCCACACACCCCCACGTGCTCACCCCTCTCCTCCTCCTCCTGCCGGCCTCCCTGGCCCCAGGTCTTGTAGTTCAGCATCACCTGAGCAGGACCAGGAGGAGGTGTCAGTCACGGGACGCTCTGGGAAGGAGGCCGTCCCTTTCAGAGACCCAGGAGTTGGCGGCGCTGGGTACAGGTTCTGATTCAGTGGTGTTCTCGCCGCAGCGGCACGGCTTCAGCATCCAGGATGAAGGAATCTCTCTGGGCTTCTTCCAAGTCTACGTAGAATCCCCGGACTAGACTATAGAGAGCGACCCCCACACTCTTGGAAGTCAGGAGTGTTAGCAAAAGTAGTTTTTGCTTCCCTTTAGGAAGGGGAAGAGTGGGTGACATTTGAATCCTGCAGCCACGAGGAAAAATTTGTCATTCAGCGGATTTCTCATCAGCAAGCCTGGGTGTGAATGAGAATTCTTCTGCCGCAGCTGACGGGTCCTTTCTATCCTTCTTGCTAAGTGGTTGGCCTTTGTTGCTTCTCCTTTCAGAGACGGAACTGGTATTCCCTCACAACAGAACCTGGCCTCGCTCCTGTCTACTCATTGCTGGCGGCATACAGAGGCCAGTTTTCCCCGTCAGACGTAGCTGGTATCGGGGAAGAGAGTCATGAAAAAGCAGCTGCCTTTCCTGCCGTCTCTGCAGGAATTGCTCTGCAGGGGCGGGAGGAGATGCCGCTGTGCTTTGGAGAACAAGCCCCTCTGAAAGCTGATCGGAAGGAACAGCCTTTAGGTGTCTCCACCTCCCTCGTTTCTGCAGGGGTTAACAGTGTTAGCCGCCTGCTGTGTACCTGGGCGAGCCAGTGAGCGGGAAGAACTGGGCTCTAGAAGCAGGAAGGTCCGGGTTTCAACCCTGGCTCAACCACTTACACGTTAGTAACTCTGGGCTAAAAACTTAGCATCTCTGAACAGGATGTTCCTATCTGTAAAATGGGCTCAGCGAGTGACAAAGTGGAGTTTCATAAAAACTGATCAGGTCAATAGGTGATTACTTAAACGGCAGGTACTCTGCCAGGGTGCGGGGATGCTGAGATGAATCATGTACATGCCTTCAAGGAATTTATGGCGTATCAAACGGCGGGATGGATGGAAAGGGGAGGAATTGAAGTCCTGGGGTCTTAAGCACAGTTAGAGTCTTTAGTTGTGAGGTGGTGAGGGCCCGGGCTGAGGTGATGGAGCCAGTGAGGACAGAGCAGAGACGGGTCCACAAGGCCTTTCAGACAAAGGTGGACAAAGCTTGGAGCTGACCGGCTGGATAGCGACGGGGACGGGGTGGAAATACAGACACCCCAGGGCATCTTCCTTAAGTGCGTTGCTATTTCTGGAAGTTACCAGAACAATGGGCTCTGTGGTCCGGGAAATTTGGGTAGGACTGGATTAGACATGGATCAACGGCACTTTTATTGCAGGAATCCTCGGGCTGCGGTGTGGATGGGGCTGTGTGTCACCGGTGCGGGGAGGGGACAGAACGCAGTCTCCCAAGCTTCGGCAGGAAAGCCTGCGTATTTATCTGTTTATCGTTAAATGGGATGGGCCTTGTGCTCTGGGGGCGTGCTCAGAAGTGCTGGTGTGAAGAGTCAGTTCCACGAGAGTGAAGAAGGATGGGCAGCTTCCGGGCTCCCAGGGACGCCGGCGACGTTCACATCCGTCCGAGCACCAGAGGTGGAAGCAATCGAGAAAGCCAGGGAGTGTGGGAGGAGGAACACGGGTCGGGATGGATGGGAAATCCACGGAGAAGAAAGAACTATGCTTAGACAGAGAACCACTTGGTCTCAGGAATGAGGGGCTGATTGACATGTAGACGTGTATACGTTGAAAATCATTTCGTATAAGCCTCGTTTTCTCCTTACCTTGTAACTTCAGGTTTCCATGTAACAGTTAACAGTTAGCCTGGTTCCTCCTCCTGTCGCGGTTCCAGGGCAGGTCAGAGCGATGAAACGTGTCTTTCCCTGCAGGTCATGTACCGGCGGATTCTGCAGCAGGCGGGCTTCATACAGTTTGCGCAGCTTCAGTTCCTGGAGGCTAAAGAACTCTTCAGGTAATCTGAGGTGTCGGTAGCCAGCCTTGCAAGCGTCCCTCCGCGGTCAGACCTCCGCTGTGGCTGTGATGGGAAAGGCCGCCGTGGGTGCTGTGCTCCGGGGAGAAGTAGCGAGGCCGTCGTGCGTACACCCCTCGCGCCCCCTGCCCCCCTAGCCCGAGGGTCACTGTCCTGTGTCTTGAAGGTGGGGCAGATAAGGGGCATACAGAGTGGTCCTCTAAGAGGAAAAGGCAATTCTTTTTTTTTTTTAATAAAGAATGTGGAATTTTTATTTTTAATTTATTATTTTATTTATTGATTTATTGATTTTGGCTGTGTTGGGTCTTTGTTGCTGCGAGCGGGCTTTCTCTAGTTGCGGCGAGCGGGCTTCTCATGGCGGTGGCTTCTCTTGTTGCAGAGCACGGGCTCTAGGCACACAGGCTTCAGTAGTTGTGGCTCGCGGGCTCTAGAGCGCAGGCTCAGTAGTTGTGGCGCACGGGCTTAGGTGCTCCGCGGCATGTGGGATCTTCCCGGACCAGGGCTCGAACCCCTGTCCCCTGCGTTGGCAGGCGGATTCTTAACCACTGCGCCACCAGGGAAGCCCGAGAAGGCAGTTCTAAAGAGCGTGTTCGATGCCCTGTGAAGGATTCCTAGGAAAACACGATGGCTCACTTTCCCTTTCCTCCAGAGATTTTACCGAAAGCTCTGAGTTTAGAGAAAGAGCAGGTGCTTCTGGGAAGACTTGAAAAACTGTCCTTCTTCTGAGGACATTGTAAACGGCATGCTCCTGGTCCACCGTCTTAGGAAGCTGAGGTCCCTTCCGCGTGACATAGATCCTGCACACGTGGGCCGCCCCCTTCACCAGCACCCACCGCACCCCTCTCCCTCCCCAGCCCAGGCCTGTCTCAGCCCCTCCCCCCTCCAGCAGCCCTTCCTCTGGGCTGGGGGTCAGGTGCGCCCTGGGAAGCAGTGGCTCTTCACGCTCGCTCAGAAGATGAACTTAAACCCGCTGTGATTGCCCTTCAGTGTCCCACGAAGGCATCGCCTGTAGGAGAAGTTTTCCAAATGTCCACGTAGAACAGGTTCTGCACGACTCAGAGCCGTGAAGGAGGAGGTGTACACGGGGCCTCCTCCGAGTCTGCCTTTGATCAGAGCTGCTGTGCCTCCTGCTGTCCGCACCCCCCCCCCACCTGGGTTTGCGGGGACCCACGTCCCACCACCGCAGCACTGGAGGGGCCGCGTCTGCGGCCGCCAAGCCCTCTGCTCTGTCGTGGGGTCTGGGGGTGGGCGGTGCCTGGCTCGTGGTGCTTTGCAGCCCGTGCAGCTGCGGACAGCGTGCAGGCAGCGCGCCCGTCCAGTGTCGTCTTGTGTGCCTACGTGCACTCTCTCTCTCTTTTTGCTTCATTTAGTTTGACACTGTAATTGCAGAAGCGGCCAGCTCGACGTGCGGGAGCTGATCTCGCTGTACCCCTTCCTGCTGCCCACGTCCTCCTCGTTCACCCGGTCCCACCCTCCTCTGCACGAGTTTGCAGACCTCAACCAGCTGACCCAGGGCGACCAGGAGAAGGTGGCCAAGTGCAAGCGCTTCCTCATGAGCTACCTGAACGAAGTCCGCAGCACGGAGGTGGCCAACGGCTACAAGGAGGACATCGACACAGCCCTGCTCAAGCTGTACACGGAGGCTGACCACGACAGCCTGCTGGACCTCCTGGTCACCGAGAACTTCTGTCTGCTCACCGACAGCGCCGCCTGGCTGGAGAAGCACAAAAAGTGAGTGTTTCTGTCCCCCCGACGCTCCCCCCAAACCCAGGGCTCCCTGCCTGGCCCTTCCCCGTCCCCACCCACGGGAAGCTGTCGTGCACTGAGGCACCAGCGTGACTTCTGAGCCCCAGGCGTTCATCAAGGGACCACCCGGCACCCTCGGGATCTATCAGCCTCATCACGGTCTGCAGATCCACCACAGGGGTCTTAGAGGGCACCAACTCTCGTGCCAGCTCCTTCACGACAGATCATACAGTCACAGGCCTTGTTAGTCAATGGTGTGCTTGTTCAGTTTCCATCTGGGTGGGACTCAGCTGTGCGAGATGCCACACGCGTGTCGGTAAAATGATAGTGCACTTCAACCACTGATGGCCAGACTGAATGGACAGGTGGGCATCTGGATAAACAGATAGAAAGGGAGGCTTCTGGATCTCGTGGATAAAAGGTTACGGGGTCAAACTCCTTCATTACAGACGTGAGCTGGTCGGCACCCATCCCCTTGCCGACCGGCCACCGGGTACGATGGGGGCCCGTCTGCAGTGATGACGTGATTAGATCTGGCAGCTTCTTCATCCTGGGGGCAGGCGGTGGTCTAACCCCTCTAGGCCTGGGGGGGGTTGAGTGCTCCCTGTAAGATTCTTTGTGTGTGACTTTTGGTATGCGTTTGACATGGCGGAGGTGCTGGTGAAATTCCACGGAGACCCAGGCTCACGATCCAGACCCTGTTCAGATGCAGGACGTCATGGGCTGGTGACTGACCTCCACGCGGGAAGTGGCTCGTTCAGCCGTCTCCCGAAGGCCCTGTGGAATGGAGTGGTTTATTTAGGAACCAGAAAATGCACTGATAGCTCATGGCAGTGACTTGGGATGGCAGGGTCTGGCGGAGTCAGTGTAACTTTCTAAAAGCTTTCGGGAGAAGAGAAGGGTTTTAGGGAATAGTTCAGTATCTTGAGAGGTTGCTCTTTGAGGGAAGAAATCCGATGGCCCCCTGGGGCAGCTTGGTCCGGTCACCTGCTGGGGAAGAGGACCAGGAGAGGACATACCTGTGACCGTGGGAGGGTGGCAACAGCTCACGGCCCGGGCGATGCCCGTGTCATCACTGATCCTGTCTGCTTATAAATGAGGAAGCAAGGGCCAAGGAAGGTAACCTACTTGCTCAAGGTCACACAGTCCCTAAGTAACGAAGCCTGGATTGAAAGTCAGGGCCTGGAACTCTGGGTCCCCCCAACCCGACTCTCCCTGACCTTCTGTCCTCTGCAATGCCTGCATACTGTTGGCATTTATTGCCGTTCAAAATCCTTACCCCAGAATGGCTCAGACAGCATCCCTTCCAAGCAGTTTTAATACCTCGTGATAAGTTAATAATGATTAACTGAAGAGATGGCAAATCATACTAGTATTTGAAGCAAGTTGTAAAGCAATTCCAAGTGTGATTTTCCATAGTATCATTATAGTTTTATTTTTCAGCTCATCTTAGATGTGAGTATGGTCCTTTCTGGAAATTGATAGGGAATACATTTTCAGACCATAAGTAAATAAACAGAAAGGAGGATCTTTCTGGTGCTTGAAATTTGTTGTTGAACTGAGTTGAATAGCACATGTGGGGCTGGGGGCCCAGGGCCGGGGGCGTTGCTATGGGGGTACTGCCCGCAGTGGTTGGTCGGGAGAGAGTGCACTTACCCCGGGTTTTCTTGCAGGTACTTTGCACTGGGGCTGCTCTATCATTACAACCACCAAGACGCTGCTGCCGTTCAGGTGAGTTCAAAGGCATCTCAGCACTCTTTAAAAATCACCACCATTTAACTTAGCAACGAAGTTGCTAAGCAACTAAGCCCGTGCGCCACAACTACTGAGCCTGTTTGAAAAAAAATCACAAATTGATAGAGACCAGTCTTGCCTGATCTACAGCCTTTTTTACAAAACAAAAATAGTACTGTTTTAGAAAGCGAATCCTTGAGAAATGTTGGCCAAGGATTTTCTTTTTTTTCTTTTCTTTTCTTTTCTTTCTTTATTTATTTTTGGCTGCATTGGGTCTTCATTGCTGTGCACAGGCTTTCTCTAGTTGCTGTGCGCAGGCTTCTCATTGCGGTGGCTTCTCTTGTTGCAGAGCATGGGCTGTAGGCACGCGGGCTTCAGTAGTTGTGGCTTGCGGGCTCTAGAGCGCAGGCTCAGTAGTTGTGGCACACGGGCTTAGTTGCTCCGCGGCATGTGGGATCTTCCCAGACCAGGGCTCGAACCCGTGTTCCCTGCATTGGCAGGTGGATTCTTAACCACTGCACCACCAGGGAAACCCCAAGAGTTTTCTTTTCTTCATCTTTCCATCTCTTTAAAGAACATTGTCAAGACTGAGTTGTTTAAAATGTAAGAAAAATAGGATTTCTTACTGAGCCACAAGGCCTGTGACTCCACTGCCTTATCAAAAATTAAGGCTGTGAGTAACAGGTTGTAATTTCTGCTGTTAATGACAATAAGTCTTGCCAGAGAGCTGGGTTGTCATGTCATCTGTGACAAAACTAAAGCTGATCAAGGCCAGTCACTTGCCCGGGTGGCACCCCTGGTCAGCAGGAGAGCTGGGGACTGAGCCAGTGCTCAGGGCCCTGGCAGGGGCTCTTGCGCCCAAATTTCTCATCTTGTCTCTTGTCTTGCATCTTCTGTGAGCGGCCAAGGTCATCAGCAGTGCTCACCAAACTCACCAAGCATATCTGGTTGCTTTGAGAAATTACCATGGTAACATGATTGTGGAATAGGTTAAAAAAAAAAAAAAAAAAAATGTTCCCATCAACATACACCCCATGGCTAAGAGCAGATTTGGGTGTCAAAGCTAAAATTTTTATTTTTTTAAAACACCATGTTCTGAGAATTACAGTTTGTTATATATAAGTGTTAATAACATTAGCAAAGCTATATAGACAGGAGTTTACAAAATTGAAATAATACGGAATAAATCTCCATATATGGCAGAATTGTTTTAATGACACATTTCAATGGCCGTGTGAATAGTTTGTTTGATTTGGGGAATTCAGCGCTGAAGAAACTAGTAACAAAAAACATTGGTGCGCTGCTACCAGAATTACGGCGTTTACACTGCCTGCCTGTTTCCTGGGCTGCCTGCTGGTGTGGTGTGGTTCAGAAGTCAGTGTGGACACGTGGGTGAGGTCCACGGCACAGACGATGGTGCAGGGGGCTCTCAGGCAGCCCCCATCTCTGCCACACCTTGTGATGCCACTTCATTCTGAGGCTCTGAAAGTAAGATTCAGTTTACAGGGACTTCCCCGGTGGCGCAGTGGTTAAGAATCCGCCTGCCAATGCAGGGGACACAGGTTCAAGCCCTGGTCCAGGAAGATCCCACATGCCACGAAGCAGCTTAAGCCCGTGCGCCACAACTACTGAGCCTGGGCTCTAGAGCCCACGGGCCACAACTACTGAGCCCGCACACCTAGAGCCCGTGCTCTGCAACAAGAGAATCCACCGCAATGAGAAGCCTGCACACCGCAATGAAGAGTAGCCCCTGCTTGCCACAACTAGAGGAAGCCTGCGCGTAGCAATGAAGACCCAACGCAGCCAAAAATAAATAAAAATTAAAAAAAATAAAAATAGTACATATGCACAGTGGAGCATTAAAAAAAAAAAAAAAAAGATTCAGTTTACACGGCAGGGAAGTGTCTGGATGAAATAGCAAAGGACTTTATTATTAAAATCTACCCTGAGCCCCCATGCAAAAGGCAGTAGGAACACCAGGGCACAGGGTCACCAGAGGTTTTGAAAGCACATCAGACTCAGACAGTCCCAAAAGGTCTTCGAAATCAGAAATTCCTGTGACGGAGAAGGCTGAAACAGCCCGGCTGATGGATGTAAGTGAATTTCTTCTGTGTCCAAACATTGTCAGTGATGATTTTATTTCAGGAAGAGACATTTTTTAATGCATCCAAGTCTCCTCATACACTATATTTACTATTTGTATTACTGCGATCTCATTAAAAAGGAAAGAAAAAGAACTTGGTGCTTTATGTTCCTGATTTCCTGGACCATGTCCCCTCTTTTTTTTTTTCGTGTGTGTGAAACAATTAAAATGGATTTAAGCCTCTGAAGTTTCTCCTGCCACTTTGAAATATTGAAAGGCCAAACGAACAAACACTTGCCCTTTCTGAGCTAATTCTAAGCGGTGTGTAACCTTCCCTGCCTTCTTTTTTGTTCCTCTCCAGCTGTGGGTCAGCATCGTGAACGGGGACATTCACGACTCCACGCGCTCAGACCTGTACGAGTACATCGTGGATTTCCTCACCTACAGCCTCGACCCGGACCTCGTGTGGCACTATGCTGACTGGGTCTTGCAGAAAAATCCGGAGGTTTGTGCTTCGTAAACGCTATTCGTTCAAGGGCGGCAGTGGGGCTGGTGAAAATGGACAGAAAACTTGATTCTAGGTGGGAAAACAAGCTACACTTTAACCCTTCTCTCCGCTTCCCCCCCCCCCTTTTTTTTTTTTTTTAATTAATTAATTAATTTATTTTTGGCTGCGCTGGGTCTTCGTTTCTGTGCCAGGGCTCTCTCTAGTTGCGGCAAGCGGGGGCCGCTCTTCATCGCGGTGCGCGGGCCTCTCACCGTCGCGGCCTCTCTTCTTGCGGAGCACAGGCTCCAGACGCGCAGGCTCAGTAGTTGTGACTCACGGGCCCAGTTGCTCCGCGGCATGTGGGATCTTCCCAGACCAGGGCTCGAACCCGTGTCCCCTGTATTGGCAGGTGGATTCTCAACCACTGCACCACCAGGGAAGCCCTTCCCCCCCTTTTAATACATGGCTTGAGCCATCTGAATCCCAGCTCTCGAGGAATTTCTGCATTTCAGTGCTTCTGCACACCTGTGTCGGGGGCAGGCCACTGTGTAGGAAAGCAGAAAGCACCACAGGTCAGGTCTTAGCATCTTCTTAAACACCTGTGTGTTGACCCCCGCTCCTAACAGCATCTGGTCCCTCGTTCTCTGTGGGCTGGAGCAGGACCAGGCTGTTGCCCTGCAGGGCGTGGAGCCGGGCCTGGGCCACACCAGGCAAACCGTCGCCCTTGCTTCTATGTCCCCAACCCCCTTTGGGGGGGGTGGGTTGGGGACATAGAAGGGCCCTTTTTTTGTTTGTTTGTTTTAATCAGTCATTTTATTAATCCTTAAGGGAAATGTAAATCAAAACCATTTCACACCCATTAGGATGGCTAAAGCTTAAAAGACAACAATAGTACATGTTGGCAAAGATGCAGAGAAATTAGAACTCACATTCATTGTTGGTGGGAAAGTAAAACAGTACAGTCATTTTGAAAGACAGTCTGGCAGTTCTACAGATGGTTAAACAGAGTTATCATATGAGCCAGCGATTTCACTCCTAGGTGTGCATCCAAGAAAAATGAAAACCTTTATTCACATAAAAACTTGTACATGAATATTTATGGCAGTACTGTTCACGACAGCCAAAAGAAAGAGAACACCGTGTCCATCACTTGATGAATAGATGAATAAAATGTATATGCACAAAATGCAATATTACTTGGCAATAATAAATGAAAGGGGTTTTTTCTAGTATTTTTTTTGATAAATTTATTTATTCATTTATTTATTTATTTTTGGCTGTGTTGGGTCTTCGTTGCTGTGTGTGGGCTTGGGTCCCATGTGGGTAATGCACACGGTGGGTATGGGCGTTTGGAGAATCGAGTTCACTGAATCTTCAGCCGCTTGTATCTTCTTTCACTTATGATCCAGCAAGTGACCGTCCTTGTTTCGGATGATCTAAATGTTACAGAGTTGTTGCTTCATGGATTGTCAAAACCTACCACCAATAAATGTTTGGTTCCTTAGTTTCTGACCCTTTTAGAAGGAATTTCAGCTGGAGCTCTGCGGCATTTCCTATCTCTGTCAGTGCTTCATCTGCACTGTTTTTCCGAATCATCATGTTTTTTTGTTTGTTTTTTTTTTCACGTGGACCATTTTCAGAGTCTTTATTGAATTTGTTACAATATTGCTTCTGTTTTATGTTTTGGTTTTTTGGCCACGAGGCATATGGGATCTTAGTTCCCCGACCAGGGATCGAACCTGCACCCCCAGCATTGGAAGGCGAAGTCTTAACCAGTGGACCACCAGTGAAGTCCCGCAAATCATCACGTTTTTAACAATGATTTTACCCAAAGCGTACAGTGCTCAGAATGAAGATAAGATGAGGTGTTTGCAAATAAATAAATTGCTATTCTTCTTTCAGGTCGGAGTTCAAGTTTTCACCAAGAGACCTGTAGACGAACAGCAGAGTAGATTTAACCCAGATGATATCATCAGTTGCCTTAAGAAATACCCGCAAGCCCTGGTTAAGTACCTAGAACATCTGGTCACGGACAGGAGACTGCAGGTGAGGCCCCAGAGCACAGGCTGAGCTGCGTGGGCTGCGGTGGCATCACCAGGACCTGAACTTGGCCCACGGGTCTAACGTAATGTCTCGTGTTCCTGGCGCTCAGTCTGTACGCGTGGGAGGTCAGGGAGGGAGCCGGATGTTTGTGAAAGAGACCGGCGGCCTAAGTAGCTTTTTTCTCACCCTCCATCTCTTGTCCCCTCCGCTTATATTTTCTTCTCTTTTCCTTCCTTGTTATTCTTTTTTTTCTTAGAGTCTTTTTTTTTTTCTTGTTGTTATTCTTAAAGGAAATGAGGAAAGCTGTCCCTTTTTTGGAGAACACCTAAATCCCGTGGCCCTCACTTCTCAAAATGAGATATTTTCCCATAGGTTTTAGATTCAGCTTCTCTGTGTCGTCGTTTCTGAAAGCTTTTGCCCCAGTACGCGTGTTCTGGGGCTGTCCTGTAGCCCCCGCTCACCTTGCACGTCCCGTCTCGGGCACCTGCTGGCTGGTTGGTTGGGGGGCGTTCTCTGGGCTCCCCTAGCAAATGCTGTCTGTCTGCCTGTCCCCCTGTCCTGCAGAAGGAGGAGTACCACACGCACTTAGCCGTCCTCTACCTGGATGAGGTGCTGCAGCAGAGGCCCGGCGCCAATGGCAAGGATGCAGAAGTGACCGAGACGCAGGCGAAGCTGCGACGCCTGCTCCAGAAATCCGATCTGTACCGAGTCCACTTCCTGCTGGGTGAGTGGATCTCGCTGGATAAACGTCACCGGCGGGGGTGGGGGGGTGGGGGCAGGGACGGAGGCCTTGGCATCTCTTCGTCTCTATTCGGGGGGAGGGGGGGTTCATGAGCCTCTGTGGCACAAAGTCAGCCTCCTGGAGGGCAGGCGAGGCTCCTTGTCCGTCCTCCACCGTCTGGGAACGGACAGGGCCGCTTAGCTGATGACGCGAAGGCTGCCCTGGGCGTTGGGAGGTCTGCACGTCTGCTGAGCCAAGCTGCTTTGAACTTGCTTATTCGGCTTTGACGCCCTCGGGTCAGTTCCTTCTGGTGCTCCAGCTCTGGTCACGGCTTTGAGGCTGGCACTGCCCCCAGCAGCCCACTCGGCTGCCCCAGGCTTGGAGGAAGGCGGGGGTCCTGGAGGGGGTCTGGGTTTCATTTCCTCCAGGGCAGAAACCTCAGCGTCCCTGTTGTGTACGAGCCTCAGAGCAGCACCTGGCACACTGAACTTGTCCCTTGCCGTTTCGGGCACCGTGGAATTTCCAGGTGTCCTTACTGGGTTAATACATTTCTCTTTAGCAGCTTTTAACAGCACTCTCTGACCATTAACTACACCCATTCTCATTGTTCGCGGTAGTTGTGTCCTGTAGAGTCTCCACCCCTGAGTTCACAGACACTGAGCCATCAGACCTGGAGGGATGCAGGGTCAGGCTCCTGAGAACCTCTGGTCACATCATTTTCACCAACCGATCAATATGTAACCTTGTTTATGTGTGTTTCTGTTTAAAGACACCTTATTTAATGTATGTTGTTGATTTGATGACACTGAGCTCGTGGCCAGCAGCACATGACTCAGGCCTGAATGATGCTCGTGTGACACATGTACTTTGTCCTAAGGCACGTGGCAGCCCTCCTGGGAGGCTACGTGGGCACCCCTAAACTCTGCCACCCAGGCCAGGGTGTCCAGGCAGCCTGGGTGGCAGAGTTCAGGGGCGTCCAGGTAGCCTGGGTGGCAGAGTTCAGGGGCGTCCAGGCAGCCTGGGTGGCAGAGTTCAGGGGCGTCCAGGCAGCCTGGGTGGCAGAGTTCAGGGGCGTCCAGGCAGCCTGGGTGGCAGAGTTCAGGGGTGTCCAGGCAGCCAGGCTTGCTCTGCCCATTCTTAAGCGCATGGCCCATGCAGTTGCGGCGTTGGATTGGCACCGCCTGGCGCGGGCCTGCCGTCTCTAACCAGCGGTCCCGCCTCACAGACAGGATCCAGGGCGCCGGGCTCCCCATGGAGAGCGCCATCCTGCACGGGAAGCTGGAGCGGCACGAGGAGGCCCTGCACATCCTGGTCCACGAGCTGGCCGACTTCCCGGCGGCGGAGGACTACTGCCTGTGGCGCTCCGAGGGCCGCGACCCGCCCGCCCGCCAGCGGCTCTTCCACCTGCTGCTGGCCATGTACCTGGGCCCCGGCCCCTCTGCGCCCGAGCTGGCCGTGGCCGCCGTGGACCTCCTGAACCGCCATGCCGCCGAGTTCGACGCGGCCCGGGTCCTGCAGCTGCTGCCGGGCACGTGGTCGGTGCAGCTGCTCTGCCCGTTCCTGACGGGGGCCGTGAGGGACAGCGTCCACGCCCGGAGGACCACTCAGGTGGCTGTGGGCCTGGCCAAGTCCGAAAACTTGATCTACAAATACGACAAGGTGAGAGCCCAGCCCTCTCGGGCGAGACGTGTGATTTGAGGTCGGTTTTACCTGCGGAAAAATACCCCTTGGCCGTTTTTTCTCCGTAACTTCAACACACGTGATTTCTTCACACAGACACAGGTGTGTGAGCCCAGGCGGGAGCCGGGGCGGCAGGTGTACGGTTGGGGCAGCTTCCCGCCCCTTTTAGACACTGACGGTCCCGAGAGCCGCGCTCCGGGCCCTGGTCCGTGCTGCACGTCACGGTGTCACTGCATCCGCACCGCGCTTCCGGGCAGAATTGCCTCCCCGTCACAGAAGGAGGGCAGGGGCACCGGGAGGTGACGCAGGACACAGAGGAGCCCGGATGTGGACTGCAGGCCGGTTCAGAGCTCCACGTTCCAGGTCCCCATCTCTGTCTCCTGGGCTTGCTGTGCCTAATGATAACAAATCCCACAGGCCGGGGGCTCAGACGACACGCATCCAGTGCTCACCGTCTGGGGGTTGGGAGCCCGAGATCCGGGTGCCGACAGATTCGGGGCCCCGTGAGGTCCCCTTCTGACTGAGCTCGCGGGGCCGGGAGCCAGCGCTGGTCTCTTCCTCCTCCATAAGGGCCCTGAGGCCGTCCTGGGGGGCCCCGCCTCCAAACACCATCCCACTGGGGGTCAGGGCCTCGACATTTGCTGAGAGAGACGGGCATTCGGTCCATAACACCCCCAAGCTCATCCGGAGGAGGCTTCTCTCTGGTGAGGCCCAGACGCCCCGCAGCCAGCAGGGTGTCCTTCCAGGGCGGGAATCCGCTGTGTTCCTCCCGCTGGGAAGCCTGCATTGACTCCCCAGTGGAGAAGCCGAGGCCGGGAAGATTCAGCCTCCCTCCTCTGGCCCGTCCCTGCCCGTCCCAGGGTGCTCAGAACCTCCCAGTGGACTTGCCGTTTCGTACGTACGGCCTTGAAGCCACCGTTGCCTCTGCCTGAGACGGCTCACCTCTTCCTTTTGTGCCTGGGGAACGCCTACTGGAAACCCCGCCTAAGTCTTTCCTTTGTGAAACCGTCCCATCCCTCTAAGCAGACGGGCGCCCCGTGGGCCGACTCACGTGCTGCATCCGTAGCTGTCCCCTCCCCTGTGAGGCTTTGGGTTCTCTGAGGGCAGGAACTTCCTTTACTTATCTCGGTACTCCTGAGCCAACCTGGCATCTTGAAGGCATTGAATGTTTGTTGAATGACTAAAGATACTAATGAGTAGGGCGAATTCACTAAGCCGTCACTCCGTCCTGCCACTAGGCTGACTTGCTGGGCTGATTCACGTGAATTGTGCAGAAAGGCTTTTAGCTTGCAGAACTCAAGTCCTGTTGATCAGACAAGAAAGAATAAAGTTTTGTTAGTTTTGTTAGTTACCTTTAAAGAAAGGAAATGACATTTCCTGGGGCCGGTCAGGAACGTGCCACGGATCGACCCCATGGCTTTGACCCAGTCTCTTATTTGGGCCTTAACTTTTCTTGTTTGCAAACGAGGGGAGCAGGGGATTAGATAGCTTTCATGGGCTTGTCAGCCCATGATTCTGTAATAGGCCTTGCTTGAATAGATCAGAGCTCAGAGAATGTTTGAAAGAAGATCTTGGTGAGAAATTCCTCCGCCAGACAAGCAGCAATTACTTTTGTAAAATAAGAAGGCGGTTTCGTAGCTTTTTTGACTTGTCCAGTTCCGAGGATGTGTTTGTTTATTTTCACCGCTGATACTCTGTTTCGAGAAATTGATATTAAAGCTGTCCTCACCAGTGATAATAACAACCCATGGGGTAATGCGTGTCAGCTCTGAAAACCGGTGTCACTTATGTCACAGGCGTCCCTGCCTTTGTTTCTTTTTGCAGATGAAGCTGAAAGGAAGCTCAGTTCAGCTCTCAGACAAAAAGCTTTGCCAGATGTGCCAAAACCCCTTTTGCGAGCCCGTGTTTGTTAGGTATCCGAACGGTGGTCTCGTCCACACCCACTGTGCGGCCAGCAGGCACACGAACCCCAGCTCCCCCAGCCCCGGGGCTCGGACTTGAAGAGGCTGGGCCGAGGGCTCCTTACCAAGCCGGCCGGGTGCACAGAGCAGGAGGCCGCGTCAGCCGTCATCTGGTGCTGGGGGGGGCTTCGGTCCGTGGGAAATGGGATGCGGCCAACCCCCTGCATCGGATGGAAATGGATAATCCCCAATATAGAGACATGCCAGATTCACCCGTCCAGGGACATCGCCACCCAAAACAGATGTCTGCTCTGAAAGGAAATAAGCCTTCCTGTGCCACCCGGACAAACCGGACCCCGCACCCCGAGCCCCGATCTGTAGACACGTATTTGCACTGGGAACATTTGCTCCGGTGGCACGGTGGGGACCGTGTCCTGGCGGGCGAGCGGCCAGGGCGCAGAGCTCTCCATCCTCCCCGCCTGGCCACCGGTCACCCTGCGGGCTCTGCCTTTGCCCTGAGGGACAGCTGACCTCAGGGAGGTATCTTTGTTCCTTCCCACTTCCTATCTGGCTTCCAACCCCTAAAGATCTGCCTGGGTACCCAGGCCCTCCCTTCGGGGTAAATGCATTCGCTTCTGGCTGCCTCGCAAGTAAAGGCCCCGAGAAGCTGTGGACGTGCCAGGAGGAGCCGCTCGCAGGTCTGGAGCCGGCGGCGGGGGCAGGGGCATACGGCGCATCGCCCGCCGGTCTGTAACTCCATGATTAACGTGTTCAATTAGGACTTTTAATTTGGTGTTATATCCTCTCTGTGATTTTTCTCTCTTTTGGAAATTCACCTCCGTCATGTTCATTAGGGATGTTTTTCTTTGTTACCCCCCCCCCCCCCCCCGTTGATTCCTCGAGAAATGAAAAGGGAAAGGTCGTGAGCACAAGCCAAGCGTGTTTTCCGGGGCGGCTGGTGGTCACCTCCACGCTGGCCAGGGCGGGCCGTGGGTGACGGCTGCCCTGCGCGATGGGGGTGTCACCCCTCCCGAGGGAGCGCCGCCCCCAGAGGAAGTCCAGGCAGGCTGCCTTACCTCTAGCACTTTACACGCCTGCCCTGCGGCTTCCTGGACACACGGGACGGACACCTCCCGCATCACAGACCCCGCGTCCATTCCGCGTCTCTGCCCAGCATCGCGGAGGAGTTGACGCTGTCGTTACTTCACTGCCCTCTCCTGAATTTCTTCCCGGTGATTATCGACTCTATCAGGGACTAAGAAGAAAGATGCCGTGACGCCTGGCAAACGTGCGTCGGCTCGTGCGTGTGACGAGGGGACCCCGGGACCCGGCCCCTCTCCTTCAGCCCAGGCCTTAACAGACGGGGTGGAGAGCTCGTCCTCCCTGCTGTGAAAACGCTTTCTGTACTATCACGGTCACTGTTCTCTCTCCTCTTGTGATTCCAAGGGGGTCCAGAAACTCTTCCCTACGGTGTCTCGATTTCTAAAGAATAAATGATGAAGGAGTTCTTGCAGCTCAGCCGTGTGCTGTGTAAGCTGGTGTGAATGAATGCCCAGTCACGAGTCCTCACCCTGCGGATGGCTGTGAAGGAACGGCCGTGTGCCTGGGGACGTTACCATCACGACTCGTGAGTTTGGGGTCATCCCTCAGAGAACAAGTGGCTAGGACACAGAAAACTGCACCTGTAAAAGCACTGTTTCTCTCCACGAGATGGGTACAATCCTGGAAAAGCCTTCGGATTGTTCCTTTCTCACTTGGGGGCACTGGTCTCTCTTTGCTCTGAACACTGATCAGTATTTTGAAATGTTTGTTAGCCTTTAGAATAATGGGAACTGAAGTCGAGCAGTTTTCTATCTCTACTCTAGAATCCGCTAATGCAGCAGAATTCTCTGACCCTGTGCAGGATTGTTAAAAACCTTGCCTTTCTCTAACTCCCACAAGGCCCTTTTCTCAAATCATATTTTTAAAAGAAATAGTGGTTCTTTCTAAAGACCTGCTCTCTCGGGATTGTGCCATTGGTTAGAGGAATTGGAACCATCACTTGGCCCTTGTCCCCCTGGGTCAGTTCAGTGTCACCATCCTAGTTAAAATAGCATGAACTGGACTCCGCTGACATTAGTATTCTCTGGGCAAGACTCTTCAATTTTATGAGCTGGTTTTCTGCTGTTGCTTATCAGGTATCCATGTGGGAGTGGCACGTGGGCTATGGAGCCTTGAGCCCGCGCTCAGAGCTGGAAGGCCCTGGGCCTGAGCCCCGGATGTGCTTGTGGTGGGGCTCCAGGGGCCCTGGGTACTACCTTTGAGTCACTGCCTGTCACACAGCCGGGGTAACCTGGGCTTCCCCCTCGCCCGCCTATGGAAACCTGGTCCTTTCAACTTTACCCTCTGCCCCTGGTTGGATCCCAAATACACAAGATGTACAAATGTAAACTTGTTGATTTTATTGAAGTTCTTTTAATTCTTTGTCCCTCCTGTAATTGTTTTTTTTTTTTTAGGAATTTCACTTTATTTATTTATTTATTTTTGGCTGTGTTGGGCCTTCGTTTCTGTGCGAGGGCTCTCTCTAGTTGCGGCAAGCGGGGGCCACCCTTCATCGCGGTGCGCGGGCCTCTCACTATCGCGGCCTCTCTTGTCGCGGAGCACAGGCTCCAGACGCGCAGGCTCAGTAGTTGTGGCACACGGGCTTAGTTGCTCCGTGGCATGTGGGATCTTCCCAGCCCAGGGCTCGAACCCGTGTCCCCTGCATTGGCAGGCAGATTCTCAACCACTGTGCCACCGGGGAAGCCCCTTGTAATTGTTTTTTAAATAAAAGTTATCTTGGTGACGTGATGGTTTCCGCTGGCAGGGCACCTAGCCCAAGGGGCCATAGAACTTAGTCATCTGCCCTGGTGGTGCCTTCCCGCTCCTGCAAGGACTTGCATTGGTCGCTCCTCAAATCCTTTGGTGTTGCTTCACTACATTTTAAACAATGCACTTCTGACTACCTCCTGCATAATCTTAAGGTGCTCCTGGATGTTTGTGGCCTTCAGATTAATCCTGCTCTGCGGAGTTTAACAAAGGAGATCTCCGGTTACTTCTCCGATATTTCACCTTTTAGCCACATGCTCCCAAGGAAGCCTGCTGCCCTTGGATTTCTAGCCCCGAATATATTCAGGGAATAGAACTTTGTTTAAATCTCACCTTTTAAATGTTAATTCATCCCTTAGAACCCCGTTCACAGCAGGCCTTTGAGAAATCCTGTCAGGTGAATGTCATAGCCCTCTTTCGTGTTCTTTCTTTCCTTGTGGGTCCTGCACTAGCCCGAGGATGGGGTGTGTGCACAGCTGAGCACCCCTGACTATTCTTAGCCTCTGCTCCATGTCGGTCGGGCTGGTCAGCTCCACGTGTGTGTGGGTGATGGGAGCCGTGAGCTGTCGTGAGTCTTCTGGATTCCAGGCTGAAGAAGCCGGGGTGCAGATGGTTGGGGTGGTTTTCTTGGAGTTTGAGTCGCACCGACTCAGAGCCGTGGTCCCCACCTGTGCTTCACCGACCACGAACAAAAGAGAAAACCAGAAGCCAGCCTGCGGTGACTGTTCAAGCGCGAAGTCCCAAAGCAACAACTACACTCCTTTTCTCCTTCCTGCACTATTGCTATTTAGGGTCGTTAGCATATTAGGAATTAAAAGGGGGGCTTAGGCAGGCAAACCTGACTGGAAGGGAAAAGGCTGTGGATTCACTGCCTGTGAGAATACGACAGGGCCGAGTGGCTGAGAGAGAACAGGAGCGTGGCTTGGTGTCCTGATGGAGGTGAAGCCCCGCACCCGACTCCGATGAACGGGCTGTGACGCGTGTTGGGAGTGATTAGATAGTAGCTCACACCCCGTTTGCTCTGAGTGGGTCTGTCACCCTTAGCGTGTGAACGAGGATGTACGGGAAACTAGGCCATACGGACAGAAGGCCCTTTCGCCGCCAAAAAGCTAACCGGCTAGAGCACCGCCTACAAGCACGTTAATACCTCGTTCAGAGACAAGCACTGGGGTCGGTGACGCCCGCTCTCTGCAGCTTGCAGCTGGGGAAGGGAAACAGTTACAAGTCAGCCTGCAATCCAGAGTCGTAAATTAGTGCAACAAGACACGTGGTAAGAAGGAATTAGAAAGCAACACACCCAACTCCGCAGGCCATGTGTGACTTGGGAAGTAAAACGCTACCACTAGGGTGTCACTGGGCTCTGGCACCCTCCGCTGTGGCCCTGGCAGGCCACCTCGCCTCGGCCGTGGTGTCATCCATAGCCTGAGGTGGACCTGGGTGGTGGCCGAGGGCCCTCTGGGTGTTGGGCCTTAGTCCCAAGCCAGGAAATCAGGACACGGCAGTGGGATGGTCCAGCCTCGGATACCAAGTGCCGCTCGCTCTCCGGGATCTCGGGTCTCGGGGACGCACAGGAGCTCCTCTGCAGCGGCCCCACGGGTGTGTCTGAGCGCCCGGGGTATCAGCTGCCAGAATCTCATTGCGTTGCTGCAATCGGCAAGAAGGTCCCTCTGTGCGGCCCACGCCCCTGCCTCCAGAGCTGTGCCTGCAGCCGTGGGAGGAGCTGGTCTGCGGCTGCCCTTTTCTCTTCTCTTCTTGCTTTATAATTGATTTTTATCGGCGTATAGTTGCTCTACACTGCTGTGTTAGTTTCTGCTGTCCAGCAAAGTGAATCAGCCCTACGTATACATATATCCCCTCTTTTGGATTGCCTTCCCATTCAGGTCACCGCAGAGCACCGAGCAGAGTTCCCTGTGGGTTTTGAACCTCTCTTTACACAAACCTCTAACATCTTTCAGGGAGGGAAGGAGATATGCCCGTCCCCAGGGCCCTGGTCCTGCCCCTGCTTAGGTGATTGGTCCTGCTATTATGGCTCAGTTCCTGCCTTCAGGTAGGTCACATAGCGTGTGCGTGTGTGTGTGTGTGTACGTGCATGTGTGGGCGTGTGTGTGCCTGCGTGTATGTGCAAGCATGTGGATGTGTGTGTGTGTGTGCCTGCGTGTATGTGCAAGCATGTGGATGTGTGTGTGTGTGTGCCTGCGTGTATGTGCAAGCGTGTGGATGTGTGTGTGTGTGTGTGTGTGTGTGCGTGCATATGTGCACGTGTGTGTGGGTCTGGGATGGTGAGGACTGCCGTCCACCACTTCTTCCAGCATGCTAATCAGGGAAGCAGGGAGTTAGACCAGCCCCTGTTTCCTCCCGCCCGGCTTCTTTGTCTGCTGCTGGGCGGAGTCGGGTGCTGTTCCCACACCTGCACTCAGACCTGTGTGGCGGGTCACCTGCAGCAAGGGTTCCCTAATTGCAGGTGGGCAGCTGGCTGTCCCGGCACGTGGCACGTGTGAGCCCCCGTCACCCAGCATCACCTCCCCTCCTCTGACCGTAATTTCATGCAACCGCGTGCTGGAAACATGCAGGGGCTGTGCCACCCTCCTGTTTGTGCTCGGTGTAATTTACTGGTGTAATTTCCAGGTATCTGGTGTTTGTACAAATACTAGAAAATACGCTGCTTTTTAGCAGCTGACAGAGAAGCTCAGCCATTCCCAACCCGCCTCGGCCGTGCCAGGGTGCACACCCACCGGGCCAGGAGCTGAGGGGCCAGAAGACTCACCTTACCAAGAGCTGTACGCAAGGTGCTAAGGGGGCGGTTTTCCTTTTGCAATCCGTGCATTCATTCATTCGTATATTCGTTCGTTCATTCATTCCACAAGTACATATTGGAAGAGACTCCGTGCCAGACATCGTGCTCCACTCTGCAGAAAAACTGGTGAGAGACACATCTGGTCTCAGCCCTGCTGGAGGTAATGACAGCCCCGGGGGACAAATGCCGGAGGACGCAGTGCCGGTGGACCAGATGCACGGAGTTGGAGGGGGAGTGCTGCAGTCAGGGTGGGGGGTGAGCGGGCTTATAGCCCCGTGGGGATGGAGAGAAAGAGGATCCAATGACTCTGCAGCCCGGGAAGGCGGCAGGGGACAGTGACAGATGAGGCTGGAGGCCGAGGCTTCATCCCAGTTCTGGGCGGAAGAGAAACACGGGTGTCTGTGCTGTAGAGAGACCAGCAGTTCCCCCCCACCAGGGGCAGCCTCAGCCAACGTGTCCATCTGGTATTGGGTCCATACATCTTGGTCTTTACATGGTTTTTAATTATATGGGAAAGGACTCCCGCCCCCCCAGAAAGAAACAGAATGTTGTGGCCAGTTTATTTGGAGAATCCTTTGTATTAATAATATAGTACATGGAGGGCTTCCCTGGTGGCGCAGTGGTTGAGAATCCGCCTGCCAATGCAGGGGACACGGACTCGAGCCCTGGTCCGGGAAGATCCCACATGCCGCGGAGCAACTGGGCCCGTGCGCCACAACTACCGAGCCTGCGCTCTAGAGCCCGCAAGCCACAACTACTGAGCCCACGTGCCACAACTACTGAAGCTCGCACGCCTAGAGCCCGTGCTCCGCAACAAGAGAAGCCACCGCAATGAGGAGCCCGCGCACTGCAACGAAGAGTAGCCCCTGCTCGCCATTAGAGAAAGCCTGTGCGCAGCAATGGAGATCCAGTGCAGCCAAAAATAAAATAAATTAATTAAATAAATAAAAATTTTAAAAAATGTTAAAAAATAAAATAAAATATAGTACATGGATAAAAAATTGCAGGTATAGTAAGGCCAACAGATCAGGAGACAATTGCCACTGAAAAGATAGTTTTTATGCTCACGGATCCCGGAGACCCTCCTCACAGGGGAGGGGGCACACCAACCACATGGGGAAGCACCAGGGCCAGGCAGGAGTCACCGGGCAGGTCGGGGAACGTGGGCAGGAGCCTTTATTGTGGTTTCAAGGGAAGGAGGGGCTGAGGCGGCTGGGCAGGCTTGGGGCTGGCTAGTTGGAATGATTTCCATGGGCTCTGGGCCCAGGGGCTGTCCCTGGCTGTCTGGCCCTGGCCCCGGGGGATGAGAGCAGGCGGATAGCAGCTCGGGGTGTGAGCGCCAACAGGGGAGGCGGTGGGGTGTGGGCGCTGGTTGGGCTGGTTTGTATTTGAAGGGGCGCTCGCAGGCGAGTTGTTTACTGTCTCCAGGAGCTAGCCAGTCCTGGGAGCGGCAACCTCTCCAGGGTCAGCCAGGGCCCAGATGTCAAAGCATTAGAATACAGAAAATCAAAAACGTGGTTAATACAGATTTTCGATTAAACCACTGGGGTGGCCACATTGTACTCTGCTTCCCAGGACAGAGAACTGAACGTGACAAGTTTAACGTACTTCTAACAGCAAGGTAGGAAAGGCTGCTCAGAGTAGCACAGGGTGAGAACAGGAAAGAGGATGGTCTGGAAACCCTTCCCAGGCCCCGCCTGCCAGACGTGTGTTGTGGTCAAAGGGTTTCTCGAGCCTGAGTGACTCAAGTTGGCTTATACTTGCCGTGAATAAGACTTTCAACCCAGATTGGTTTCAGGAGAGGTGTAAGATGCCTTTAATAGTTATTTCTCTGTATAGCTAGTGTAGAGCACAGGGAACAATACTCAATATTTTGTAATAACCTATAAGGGAAGGGAATCCAAAGAAGAATGTATAATATATATATATATTCTGAATATAACTGAATCGCTGTGCTGTACACCTGAAACTAACATGATATTGTAAATCAACTATACTTCAATTAAAAAGAGGAGAACATTAAAATATAGTTTTTCATGCTTTTATATATATAATCAGTGAATATATATTAATTGGCCAAAGCCTTTGCAGCACTGTCAAGCTCTTGAATAATTACTGTCTCCTCCGTCAAACGGCTGTGTGCTTTCTCTCCCGGGCTCCTTCATGTCCCAATTCATAATCCAACCTTGGCCCAGCCTGTTGGCGGACGACCCGTTGGTGACTGCTGAGAAGAGCTTCACAACCTACCTTAAGAGTTTCCCAAGTTTTTGGTAACTTTCAAGCACAGCTGGCTAGAGAATAACTTGCCATGACCTTTCCGAAAAAACAATTTTATCATGGCATCAAAACCACCAATTCTACTTTCATAAGTTTATTTTCGGAAAATAATCAGCAGCTAGGTAGGAAGATTTATGTCAGGGATACTCATTGTAGGATTTTTTTTTTTTTAATAGTGGAAAACAGAAAAAAAACAAAACCAAACAGGGGGTACTTAAGTAACTTAGCTTCTGGTGCAGCCACATAATGGATGACTTCCAGCCACCAGAAATCACTTCAAAACATGAAAAAAAAAACCCTACCAAAACACTAAGCTAAGTTGTGGGATAGTATGATCCAAATTTTGCAAAAGAAATACACATTTTTATATGTAAGTTTAAAAAACTAGAATACCTTTAATTTTCTTCATGCGTTTGGGTAAAAAAAAAGTTTTCATTTCTACAAGGAGCAAATTACCTCTATAATAAAAAATAGTCAGTAGATAGGATTTTTAGGGAACATTTATTCCTAAGGATGGAAAGTACTCCATTCTCTTACAGAATCTAAATCTAAACTTTAAGGTATAGCATCACCTCACGTCTAGTTAAGAACTTACCCATATCTGCTTATGGCATCATTTGAGAAGGAAAGATTCAAGGAAAACAGAGCAGGGGGCCGGGGAGCGAAGAGGATGTGGGGGAAGAAGAGGGTCTGTAGGTTCACACGAAGGTATAACGGAGATTTAGACTCTGGGGACAAAACCCTGGTGGAACCGCACACGTTGGAGAGCGTCTGAGCGGGTGCAACTCAGTGGTCCCAGGGCTCCCCGCCGGGAAAGCGGTTCCTAGCGGCCTGGACTGCCTGCTTCCTGAGCGGCCCGGCAAATCCCGTGACAGTCGAAGCCTTGGGGAGACAGAGCCTCCTGCTCCCCACAGAGTTTCTCCCTTCACGCTTTGCAAGCAAATTACGCTTTGCACTTTTCCATATGCATTTATAAAGTTATTCAGTCCTGTTTGTCTTTTATGGTGAGGTGAGTGACCCTTTCTTCATGGTTTAATAAAACATTCGAAGTCTTCGTGACACCACAGCAAAGCACCGCAAGGAGGGGAGACTGCAGCAGCATTTCAATGAGGGAGGAAATGAGAAATGAGTCCCCAAAGGACACTTAATAAGGAACAGCAAACCTGTCTTTTCAAAAAATGCTTCTGGAAATGAGCTTGGCTGTTTTTTTCCGGCTGGATGGTTGGCAAAGGGACAGCAGCTGCCAGAGGCAGCAGGAGAGAGCGCTGGGGAGCTGGAACACGCAGATCCGTGCAAGGGACCGGCCTTACTACCCCGGCCTTGGGGATGGTCAGACGCTTACCTGGACACCTCCAGGCTGAGCTGGCATATCAGCACCCTCGGATTCCTGGTTGCAGAAGGTAACCTTCTGGCCACACCTGTGTGTTTCTCATACAGGCGAGTTCTTTCTGTTCCTATCACACTAAGTAGGAAAGATCCCTCTGTGCTGCAGCCCCTCCCTGGTTCCCTCTGAGCCAGGCACTTGGGCACCTCTCCTATTCTTAGATCACCTCGTCCCTGGCTCCTCCAGGAGGAAAGGGCAGAGGGCGGAAGGTAAACCAAGACTGTCTGCTACAGTGCCCTCGCGCGCCCGCCCCAAATAACGTGCGCACACGCGCACACATCATGCTATGTGTTCCAACATCCTTTTATTCTTACACAGTCCAGATGTAACCACCCCTAGGGTCCCCAGCCCTGTTTCCTTGAGCTGCTCAATCGCCATGGCCTGGCCCCGGCCCCCATCTCTGCGGGTCCACCTTGCCATCAGCAAACGGTCTGCACCTTCCAATAGGCGAAGCTGTGAAAGTATACTCTTTCCTTTAACATAATCAAATTCTTGGCAGACTCAGTCTCAATCGCTGTCGATCGTGGTTTTAAATTATAAATTTTGTATCTTGGCAAAAGTCATCTCTTTGTGGCTGCAAATTTTCAAACACCTTTTGTGCCTAAAAGGTTAAATGTGGCGACTCTCTTCTCGGCCCAGTCATCAACGCACATGCAATTTCTGTGTCTGGACACACATCCCCAGGCGCTGGGGGCCAGAGGCAAAGAGAGAGGCACCATCTTGGGTTGATTGTGTTTATTTTACATCGAGAAGAGGCTCAGTTATGAAATTTGCACTTAGGACTTAAGAATGTCTGTGTGTGCTAAGGTCGCTCATTTTTCAAAATCGTGCAGTCTTGGCAGAAACTGCTGGGAGTCCCCCAACTCCTCCTCTCCTTCTGTGCTGAGAGAGCCTTGACTGGACACGTGGGCACCTGACTAGGGACTCAGTCTCCCAGCCTCCTTTGCAGCCGGCGTGATCATGTGACTGGGCTCTGGACCAGGGAAGACCAGGGAAGACCAGGGGAGTGTGGATGTGCCTTATCCCCACCCTCCTCCACACTCTCGCCTCCTGAGGAGCCAGGACACAGACCTGGCTGCGGCCTGCACTGACCCCAGAGATGAGGACGATGCCGCAGGGACAATGCACACCGAGATGGGCGGAGCCTGAGTCCCGAACAACCCGGTGGGCGGGGAGCCCACCTCACAGCTGGACTTCCGTGAGAGTGGGCGGGGTTACTTTTTAAGGTTAGCGCTGGGGGCGGGGGGGGGTGGGGTCTGTTCCAGCAGCTCTGCCCATTTCCCCTAGCCCACTGCCTCCCTGCCGGCCTCCCTCCCGCCTGCATCCCTGCATTCCCGGCTCCGCCACCCAGCTGTCTGCGGACCTTAGAACCACCGAGAACAGTGGGGTGTGACCTCGGGCTGTTTCTCCAGCCTGGGAGTAAGGTGGCACTACCCACCCATCCCTTCCCCTAGCAGCCCAGGGGGGCTGACTCACAGCCCTGGGAGCGTTTTGAGCGGAATGAAGTGGTCATTTCAGGCCATCGAGTCCATGCTCCCGGCTTCAGTAGCTGTTGTGTTCTTGCCAGCCGACCCTGAAATCTTACAAGCACGTGAAGACAAGGAAAGGACAGGACAGCCAGTTTCTGAAACACGTTTTTACCCTTGCCCCAAGCGGACAAAGCTGGGAGGTAAGCAGGTTGACAACACGACTCTAGCGATTACTGCCCTGGTATATCCAGCCCAGGCGTGGGACTAGGTCCTCATATACATTATGTCATGTGTTCCTCTCGGGGGCCTCTGGCTGGGAGTGTCTCCCTCGTTTAGGAGGCCAGGAAGCTGGACACAGAATCACTTGCTGGAGGCAAGGCTGCTGACTGCGTGAACAAGGGGAGCACAGCAACGTCGGAAATACTTCACATGGCAGATTTTCAGTCCCCAAAAAAGCGTGTACTGTGAATCATGTCAGGGGAAACTACGCCGGGGCTCAGAGTAGCCAAGTAGGAACTGATCTAGACTTTGCTCTTCATCTTGGTTGTCAGTCAGAATGTCCTAGAGAACCCTTTGCCTTTATTTCACCCCAACAGCAGGGGGCCGAGATTCATGATGACGAGGTAGTGGATTTCCCCGGGTGGTGAGGATTAGGGTGACACTTCTGAGACTTACCGTGTCTCATTTTCTGAGGCAAGGCTCTCCCACGGGCCGTCACCACCACAGTCACTGCCCAGGACCCCACAGAAACAATTCAGCGCCCAGGGTTTGGGGGAAGTCCAGGGCCAGAGAGAAGATGAAAACATAATACAGAGAAGCAGTGGTCGCCCTGCAGGCATCAGGGAAGGAGACAAGAACTTGCTATTTATGCAGGATTTTAAGAAGTTCCTTGAAGGCCCAGCGAGGCTGGAGAGAATCAGGAAGTCGGCAGAGTGAAAGTCAGAGGTGAAACTAAGTGGCTGGAATTATCTAGCAGGGTGGGGAGTTTTTAAAAATGTGGGCGCCCTGTTGTGACCCTCACACTGCTGAATCTCCCGTTGTCATCAGTAATGCCCTTTAGTCATTGCAGCTCGGCTAGTGGCTTACAGGTTCTGGACTAGACTTCCCGAAGTGGGTGTATCTCAGGAGGTGTCCGACCCCAGATTCCTGGTGTACTAGTCGTGGCTCTGGCGCTAATTTTGGCAAGAAACACAGTCTTATACACCGAAAGAGCAGTAATACTTTACTTAAAATATATACAAAATTATTACTTTGAAACATGTGTATTACTATCCAACATACATCATATAACACTGCTTGATGTAAATTTTGGTACCTTCATTCGTTCAGTTTTGTGATTTCTCTTTTACACGAGGCTCCTGAAGAACGTTCATTTAAGAATGCCCACCGGAGGGGAGGTGCCCAGAGGCCTGGTCCCCGTGGTGGTCTGGCTGTGCTCTTGGACACCACTGAGACTGTGCAACTCTGCCTCGCGGGGGGCACTCGGGACACAGAAGTGAGGGGACCCACCTCAATCAGTCACATGCCATTGACCGTCTTCAACCAATCTCTCTCTCTCTCCTCTCTCTCCCTCACTCTAGGTATACAATGGTCTGGGGGGGGGGGGTGGTTCTGGGCCTGGGTGTAAAAGGAGGGTGAAGTTGGTGAGAAAAAGTGCCAATTATTTTCTGGAAAACCCTCGTCTGGACTTAGGTTAATGTGAATTATGTTTTCCTTCTTTTTTGCTTCTGTCACAGGAGGAAAGCATGGGAATGGGGAGCTGGTCTCTTCATACAACCTTGGGAAGCAAATGAGGAGAAAAACACAAAGGGGAGCGTCTGTGCTTGAGTTACAGTTATCCTGAGATAAATCAGACATCTGCCTTTGGGCCCAGCCGGGCGTGACTCATCACCACCCCCTGCAGTGCCTTGCATCTCGTAGGCACTTAATAAATGCTCGCTGCATGGATGGATAAACGAAGGCAGGGGATCTGGTGACTACAAGTGGAAAACATGCACACGGCAGGGACCTCGGCAGGGATGTGGGAGACCCTCTAGGCCCGCTTCCTCGCTTAGCAGATGGGGAAACCGAGGCCCAGAGAAGTGGGGGGTGAAACGAGCAAGGTCACGTGACTAGTTCCTGATGGAGTTAGACTTAGAACCCTATTTTCTAAATTTATCCTTAAATTTCCCACTCTCTTCAGATCTGAAGCTGTAAAGAGAGCTCCGTGGACTCAACCGTGTGCCCTGACCTCAGGAAAGTCACCCCCACCGTCAGAAGCTCCCGGTGGTAAAGGGGGCCCTGGGTGTAGAGGCTGGGTGTACGAGACAAGCAGCAGGTCCCCTCTAGGCAGCTGCCCTCCTGGGATCCCAATCCTGCCTGGGCTGGGGGACCAAGGTCCTGGGGGGGTGGCCCCGACGGCAGTGGTCAGAGCCCTGCGGCCCTGAGTGAGGTAGAGGAACACAGAGGTCAGTGGGAGCGGGTCGTTGCGTCCCGGCCGCAGGTCCTGGGACGGGGTGACGTGGCAGCCTCAGTGCGTCGAGAGGAACATGTACACAAAGCCCCCGACCGCTTCTGGGGCTGAAAGCAGGTCGCCACAAGTACTTGCTGAAAAGATGGATCACAGGAGAAGGAGTGTGGTTCCCGCTCACGGGGAAAGATGGAATGAGGACAAGGGGGGCCCGGGGACCAGAGGCGAGAGAGAGGGAAGGGGCAGGGGCTGTCAGGCAGGCAGGGAGGTGACAGGCTTCAGGGTGAGGGGCCGGGTGGGCCGGTCCAGGGGGGAGGCTTGAGGATGTGCGCTGGGGTGGGCTTGTCATTTCAGCTGAGCGGCCCCCGAACATTCTCTGGGCTTCAAGCCACCAAGGCCTCCCATGTGTCACACGGGGGCAGCTGAAAAGCCCGGGGGCTCCTCTGCTTCCCGCGTGATTTTGGTTTATAGAACGGACAATTTGGCATCGTCCAAAATGCACATCTGACCGATGTAAAGAACCTGGCATGTTTCCACAACGTATGCCACAGACACAAACGCCTCTGAAGAATGCTGGCGCCCAATACAGTGACTGATGACCCAGAGATGAACCTACTTGGGTTTCTCACGTCAGAACACGGCACCACGGCTGTCTCCGAGGCAGACCTTGAGAGAGCCCTGCAGACAGAGCCTTCCTCCTGCCCCGCAGCCAACCTCCCTCCCTGCTCCCCTCGCCTCCCTAACGTTGGGCCCGACTCCTTCATCACCCACCCGTTTCCCCTTTCGTCGTGACCGCTGTCCAGTTTCCATCAGACCCGCCGGGAGAAACAAAAATAATTCATCGTGTCAACCTGGGAGCCGCAGCTCACCCGGTAACGAACGAGTCCCTTTGTGCTTAAGAGGCCCCGCCAGGTGCTGACTGCACGGAAGTCCCAGGAAGCCGAGTGGGGGGCAGGGGGCTCACCGCCACCCCCTCCCTACACGGCGGACTGGTTTTCCGTGCACGCGTAGACGGTGCTCGGCTGGATTCGCCTCCGGATCCGCTCAGGCACTTTGGGGAGGATCTGGAAGGTCTGGGGCAGCAGCTCCAGGCAGGCCTCGCGGAACTTCTTGATTCGCCAGCAGTAGACGATGGGGTTGAAGACGGACTTGAGGTAGCTGAGCCCTAGGATGCAAGAGCTGGTGGTGTAGAACGAGGGGCCGCAGTAGAACCTCCGGCTGAACACCGACAGCAGGCTGTAGACGGAGTGCGGCAGCCAGCACAGCGAGAAGCCCACGAAGAGGATCAGGATGGTGGTGAAGGCCTTGGTTTTGAAGCTCAGGTCCAGGCTGACCTGCTGCTGCCGCTGGAGCCGCCGCAGGCCGGCGCGGGGCAGCCCCCGCAGGTCCAGGCTGTCCGACTGGTTGTGCACGCGCACGGCGTTCTTGCGCACCGTGTGCAGGATGCCCAGGTAGGAGCCGAGCATCACGGCGAAGGGCGCGAAGAAGGCGGCGCCCACCAGCGCCAGCACGTAGGCGCGGCCGGCCGGCAGTTCGGTGTAGCCCAGCACGCACTGCGGGGCCCGCGCCGGCACCTCCACCAGCGGCCAGGCGGCCAGCGACGGGGCCGAGACGCAGAAGGACAGCGCCCAGGACGCGGCGATGATCACCTTGGCCCTGCGGGGGTTCAGCCTGTCCTGGCGCTGGACGATGATGAGGAAGCGGTCCACGCTGATGATGAGCAGGATGGCCACGCCCTCCAGGACGAAGAACCAGAAGAGCGCGGCCGAGAGACGGCAGAAGGCGTCCCCGAAGTGCCAGCGGACGGTGACGAGGGTGACGGCGGTGAAGGGCATGCAGCACAAGGACAGCATGATGTCCGAGAAGGCCAGCGTGGCCAGCAGCAGGTTGATGGCGGAGCGCATGGCCGGCCTCTGGTACACGATGACGCAGACCACGGCGTTGCCGAGGAGCCCCACCACGATCATCAGCATCATGAGGGCCGCCAGGGACATCCTGAGGGGCGCTGGCGGGGCGGGGGGCCCGGGGTCTGCCGCGTGGCTCCCGTTGGGCAGCGGGTGTTCGTAGGTCTCGATGGACGAGCGGTTACAGGCCATCGTGGAGGGCAGCCTGGAGCTGGGGCAGAAGGGAGAGGAAGGGGCCTCAGCGCCTCGGGGGCTGCAGCGTTCTGCCTGCCGGCTGCATCGACCGCCCGGTTGTCTTGGATCTGGAGGGCGCTGCAAGGGCTGGGAGGAGCCTTCCTCTTCGGGAGCAACTGGCTGGGATGTGCGATTCATCCATCACAGCCTCCGCATCTCCGTGACAACCGACTGTGTCCTCAGCTTTCTACTTGGACGCTCTCAGGGGCCTGGAGCAAAGAAGCACGAAAGAGAACGGGGTTAGACCTTCCAAGCGCGGGTTGGATAGAGCAGTTTTTGCCTTTTACAGGTATTTTAAACATCAGAGTGGCGATGACTCACTCACTTACCACGTGGGACAAGGCTTGGTCTTCACTAATACGCCGAGCCTTGTCACATCACCCAGGAAACCTGATTAGACCCACCTTGTGGGGGACCAGACTTTGTAATCAACATTGCCATAATCAGCATGTATTTTATAACTTGAATTATAAACAGCCTGATCCAGTGACGCTTTGGACAAGGCAACCCCCCGTAGAAAGCCAGCTCCACGAGGGCAGGGTTTTGTCTGTGTTGTTTGCTGTGTCCCCAGCGGAGAAGATACTCAACAGAAATTTTGTGGAGTAAATAAACGGTAGTTGATGCCGCTGCTATTTAAGTGTGGAGTCACGTGCAGTTGTAAGAAATAATCCAGCAAGATCCCAGGTACCCTTCCCCCAATTTCCCCTAGTGGTAACACTTCGGATAACTGCAGTGCTGCCAGACTGCTAGAATGTTACTTTTGGAAACGCTGATGAAAAGGAGGACACTCTCCCCCCAGATAAACCCTTTTAAAGGGTGCTATTGGGGCTTCCCTGATGGACAGTGGTTAAGAATCCGCCTGCCAATGCAGGCGACACGGGTTCAATCCCTGGTCCAGGAAGACTACATGCCGCGGAGCAACTAAGCCCGTGCGCCACGACTACCGAGCCTGCGCGCTAGAGCCCGGGAGCCACAACTACTGAGCCCGTGTGCCACATCTATTGAAGCCTGCATTCTAGAGCCCATGAGCCACAACTACTGAGCCCGTGTGCCACGTCTACTGAAGCCCACACGCCTAGAGCCCGTGCTCCGCAACAAGAGAAGCCACCGCAATGAGAAGCCCGTGCACCACAACGAAGATCGAACACAGCCAAAAATTTAAAAAAAAAAAAAAAGGATGCTGTTATCTTTCATTTCGTGTTTCTTTCATGGGTGTGGCAAGGATGGGGTTCTGTAGCTCAGTCCAAAGTCAGCTTGCTGAGCAGGTGAAATCCACCACTTTCCCATCACTGGGCGCCTCCGGAAGGCTGCTTAACCTCTGCTGGTGTGACCTCCTCGTCTGTAACATACAAATTCCAAAGCTTCCCACTGACCGATGACTTGGCAGGCTGTCCACTTGAGGCGGAAAGAATGTCGTTGCAGAGACTGGGCGACGTCGCTTCTTCTGGCATTCAGCATTGCTGGGGTTAGGTTGGAAGTGGATTTGATTCTGTTCCTTCACAGGTGACAAGTTATTGCCTCTTGAAGGCTGGATATTTTCTTTCTGAAAAATGTTTACAGGGCAGTGTCTAGATATGAGTCTTTTCTTGTTTGTTGTGCTGGGTACTCAGAGGGCCTTTTAAATCCAAAGCCATGTGCCCCTCAACTCTGGGAAAGTTTCTTTTTTCACGTCTTTGCTAGTTTTCTACCTTTTGATCTTTGTGGAGAATACTTAACAGGTAGATGCTGGACCTCACCGATTGGGCCTTAATTTTTCTTTTCTTTTCCCTTACTTTTAAAAAAATTTTTCATTGAAATATAGTTGATTTACAATGTTGTGTTCCCTTGTGTGTGTGTGTGTGTTTTTAATTTGTCTGCTTTGGACTCTTTTTTACACTGTGCTCTGAGGGGGTTTTTTAACTTTGTGTTTAGTCCTATTTAATTTCTGACTCTGGCAGTCATGTTTTAAAATCTCAGAGTGTTCCTGTCTTCTGTGTCTTTTGTGCGGCTCTTCACTCGTTGAGGGATGTAGTCTCGAAACTCTCCAGGTTCCTAGAGGTGGTATTTTAAGTTCTCTTCTTTTTTTCTGAACTTTCTCTGGCTCCTCTGGAGTCAGGGCCTCAGTTTCTCTTTAAGACTGCTGGTCCTCCTCACGCTAGCGATCCTGAGTCCTGATCCTGCTGCGTCCCCAGGGCAGGGGGGCCACTGGGGGCAGTCTCCCGCCCACCCTCTCACTGTGTGGCGTGCCCGGGGGTGGTCCAGGGCGGGCCGGCCTTGCATCAGGGTGCACGGGTGTGGAGCCAGCCCCAAGCTGAGGGCTTCCCGTGCTGGGAAGAGGAGGGCTGCCCTCTGGGACCATAAACCTTCATGACCGTCAAGTACATGGTCAGTACATTCACTGCAGTCTTCTACTCTTTGCCTAAAGGAGGAGAGATAAATATCTATCACTTGACTTCACACAGGTTGGACCACCCCTTTTAAAAAAGTGGTTTGAGTGGGTCTCTGTTTTTCCAGTGAAGATGTTAAATAAGTATTTCACATAATTTGTAAGGAGTATACCAACCTCATGACTCATCTTTAAGAAGTGCTGGGGCTTCCCTGGTGGCGCAGTGGTTAAGAATCCGCCTGCCAATGCAGGGGACGTGAGTTTGAGCCCTGGTCTGGGAAGATCCCACATGCCACAGAACAACTAAGCCCGTGCACCACAACTACTGAGCCTGCGCTCTAGAGCCTGTGAGCCACAACTACTGAGCCCACATACCACAACTACTGAAGCCCGTGCGCCTAGAGCCCGTGCCCCACAACAAGAGAAGCTGCCACAATGAGAAGCCCGCGCACCACAATTAGAGAAAGCCTGCGCGCAGCAACGAAGACTCAACACAGCCAAAAATAAATAAATTAAAATAAATAAATTAAAAAGAAAAAAAAGAAGTGCTAAGTATATAATAGGGGGTAAGAACCCAGCCCAGGATTCAGATGGATCCTACCAATGGATGATTTTATTTCTTAATTTCTCTAAGTCTTTGTTTCTTCATCTGTAAAGTGGGGATAACAACAGTGCCCCCCCGGGGAGGGTTATTAGGGGAAGCACAGGAGGGGACGGGCCCACAGTGCTGGGAGCACGGCAAGCAGTGCACCGAGCTAGCTGCTCATTTGTTTCCTTTTCGTACCTGAGCTTTATTGAGATACTGTTGACATATAACATATGTAAGTCTAAGGTGTACAATGTGATGATTTGATACACGTGTAATATTGAGAAATGATGACCACAATAAACTTAGTTAACAGCTCCATGCCCTCATGTAATTATCTTTCTTTTGGTGTGTATGTGGTGGTGACATTTAAGATTTACCTTCTTAACAAGTTTCAAGTGTATAATACAGTCTTGTGAATTGCACTCACCATGCGGGACATTATTCACAATAGCCAAGACATGGAAACAAGCCAACTGCCCATTGGTGGATGAATGGATAAAGAAATTGTGGTGTATATATACAATGGAAGAAGCTTTAGAATTATTAACAATATATCATTTGGTATATACTTTGTTTAAAAATTACCTAAAGGTATAATACAATTTTTAAAATGTAAGAATCCAGTGAACTAACAGTTTGACTAAATTTTCTTTTTACAGGCCCAATCGTTATTTCCTTTGAGAAATAAATGTTTCATAATTTCAATAAAAAGAATGTTGCAGTAGAGAATGTAGGTGACTAGAGTGGCCATGGAACCAGGAGGCTGGGCAAGCAGCTTCGGGCCGCCCCAGGCCCCCGGGAAAGTCCCACTAGCCACGGGGAGGGATCACGTGGGCAGTGACCAGCTTGGGCTGGTGCAGGCAGTGCCCACCAGGAGCCAAAAGAACACGCGTGACCGAGTGGAGATTCCTGCCGCAGGTGGTGGTCTAGGAACGAAAGCATTCGAAGGAGACTGGAATGGTTTCTTCTTTCCTCCACCTCCTGCCAGAGACAAACTGTGTGAGCTGGGTGAGTATCAGACCTGTAGAAGCTTCCAAAGACACCTCCGCTGATGCTTCTCTTTTGTGGAAGCCCTCCTGCTTTCCACTTACTCATGCCTACTTCTTCCTCTGTGCTGGCAAGAAGCATCTCTTTTTCCAAGTTCCTTAGAGTCGTCCTTATCATAGCGATCTCAAGTTGAAGGGCTGGGGTGATGTAGGAATCTAGGCGGCCTCAGACCACTTAGTCTAAAGGCTCTGCGGGTGGCAACGTCTTGGGGATGTTAGCTCAGGTCCACCCAGCCCCCGGCGCTCCAGGGGTAGACCCTGCCTTGGCCGAGCACGCCCGGAACGAGTTCATCTCTGTGGTGGGACTAGTCATCCAGACTCGTGGAGGCTGAGCTGTATAATCAGAGATCTGGTGTGTTATTTTATAAGTGAGAAGTATCTCTCTGCAGACGACAAATGCTTGTGTTAGCACGATACAATACTTCTGTGCCTCAGTTTTCCAATCTGTGAAATGGAGATAACTACACATCTACCCCCAGGGTTGTAAAAACATGTGCAAGACCTGGTACAAAGAAGGGCATTAGTAAATAATCAACTAGTAGTTAATAGATTAATCCACATCCCTCATTGTTTCAAGTTTATGGATTTCTGTCTCTTGGATTACGGAGCAAGAACCATGACAGGCGTGCATGAAGCCCTCATGGATTAAGTCCTTCTTGGAGCACAGAATAAGGGGTCACTGAGTAAAAGACACACCCCTGTGTGTCCATGTGTCTGTCACTCCTGGCTGAACCCTTCACCTGCTCCCTTCTCTATGCTGTAAGAGCGGATCTTCCCTACAACATAATTACAGGGGGTGATTTCATGCTTAACCAAAGGAACAGATGGTGCAAGGAATTTTTTTTTTTAATGTGTGTCTTGAGGTTGAATCAGATTAAAATTGTTTGGGCTTCTGGGCAACAACTTGTCTCTGATATTTTAATTTAGCGTTTTGGTCACGGTCCTGTTGCTAATACCCAAGTCAACAGCACTTTTCTTACCAAGCGCTCGGGCACACTAAAGATCAAAGTGAGAGGTAACAGGCGAACAGGAAATGTTCCGGTACCTTCTTTAGTCTGACCCAGCACTACCGCCTCTCTGGCGGTTTTCACTCGGAGGGGTGGGATCGTGATGGGAATTATAAGCCGAGGAAGAAGCGAGTTGGGAACGGAACCATTTCAAGGTACCTACTGTAGTTCCCATGCCATCAATCCCACCTTGGAGCTGGGCGGTCGTACAGGTGTTGAAGATAAATAAGCATCTTGAACTGAGCTTTAATTTATGAGCTAAGGGGAAGAGACCGGCCTGTGCTGTGGCGTCAGCAGGGGTCCGCTGACCCTGTGCTCAATGGACCGCGTCCGCACAAAGGATGGAGGGAGCTTTCGGCCGTGCGCAGGGAGGAAACACTGCCATCTGTACACTGAACTGACCACGGCATTGTCTAACGCTCCTTCTGCCACTCCTGCGGCCCTGCCGCTGCTCTGCGCGGAGAGCTGGCCCTGCCCGCCATCCACGTGTGCCACGCAGATGCATCCACGAGCAGCTCACCTTCGCAAAAGTAGTGCCAGGTAGAGCCAAGGCCCGAGGCCAGTCTCCGGTGCTGAGGCTCCGAAAGAGGGGCCCGACGTTGGTAGGACCAGAGCGAGAGTGAACGCAGTTTCTTGTCCGTGATGCTGACGAGCATAGAGAAAAGACAAACAATGCCTCCACCGGACCAGCCAAGATGAGATGCAGAGAGCCCTTAGGTGAGCGCACACCTTCCAGGAGGTGACGGTGGAGGGTGGTCATCTGTGAGGGTGAGGGAAGGTGTCTTTCTCTGCTCTGTAAGTATGACAGCTCTGCGGGGGACCACCTGGTGGTACCCTGGGGGGTTACCTGGGCCAGGGGCAGCCGCGGGATGCTGCGAGGCCCTGGGACATGCCCTGCCTGCCTGCGTCCTTCCCTTCCTTCCCTCCCTCCCTCCTTCCCTCCCTCCCTCCTTCCCTCCCTCCCTCCTTCCCTCCTTCCTTCCCTCCTTCCTTCCCTCCCTCCCTCCTTCCCTCCCTCCTTCCCTCCCTCCCTCCTTCCCTCCTTCCTTCCCTCCCTCCCTCCTTCCTTCCCTCCCTCCCTCCTTCCCTCCTTCCTTCCTTCCTTCCTTCCTTCCTTCCTCCCTCCCTCCCTCCCTCCCCTCCCATCCCCTTCTCTTCTCTGTCTATCTTTGTGTGTGTGTCTGTCCGTCTCTCTCTTTTCTAGCTTTTAAAACTTTTTATGACGGTACATTGCAAACCTATAGAAAAGTAGAAAAATTAGTATAACAGAGCCCCATTTGGCCAAGCTTTTGAGATATGTTTTTCCCATTTCCTTCCGTTGAAGTGGGAGCAGCTCTGCACGTCCTTGTCACCAAACACCTCCTGTCCTGGCTTTTTTTTTTAAATTATTTTATTTATTATTTTTGGCTGTGTTGGGTCTTCGTTGCTGTGCACGGGCTTTCTCTAGTTGTGGCGAGCAGGGGCTACTCTTCTTGCAGAACACGGGCTCTAGGTGCGCAGGCTTCAGTAGTTGTGGTGCACGGGCTTCAGTAGTTGTGGCTCGCGGGCTCAGTAGTTGTGGCTCGAGGGCTCAGTAGCTGTGGCTCACAGGCTCTAGAGCACAGGCTCAGTAGTTGTGGCGCACAGACTTAGTTGCTCCGTGGCATGTGGGATCTTCCCAGACCAGGGCTCGAACCCGTGTCCCCTGCATGGCAGGCGGATTCTTAACCACTGCGCTACCAGGGAAGCCCCTGTCCTGGCTTTTGTTTCCAATGTAAAACCTGGAGATTCTGCTGGGTTTTCTTGGAGAGAGGAGAGCAGGCTGAGAGGCAGAGGAGTGTCCTGATAGACAAGGAGAGGAACGCCAGCCCAGGAGAGGTTCCTAGGGGACAGGGCCGGCGGGGAGTGGGTGCACGGAGGGCTAGGGGTTCTAGAACCTCTCCGAGCTGCTCCAAGGATTTGACCGTCCTAGTAACGATGGTCCTGCAGCCAGAGATCAGTCCCCAATAGGATGTCACTGACTGTATTGCAAACGTGTAGCTTCAGGTGACAGATCTCCTCTTAGCTGGTAACATGCAGCTCTGAAGGGACAAAGTCTGAAATGTTTTTCTTCCTTTTCCATTTTCAAAGTCCGACATGAAGAGACCATCCAGGCTGTAACCTGAGATGGAGCTCGCTAGAACCCAGAGGGGGACGGAACGCAGTGTGCAGGCAGAAGCCCCTGGACGGGGCGGAGGGTTGCTGGGAGGGCAGCAGCGCCGGGCAGAGGGCAGAGCTGAGCCAGGGGAAGACTTCCTGGCAACTGGCAGGTTAAGCACCAGCATGGGTTCTCAGTGGAGGCGCTTATCTCTTTCCCTGTTGCCCCTAAAACAGAATGGCCTGAAGGCAGGTCCACAAGGAGGCAGCAGGGTGTGTCATCACCTGTGTTGTCTGAAAAAAACAATGCACAACCTACACCTCGAGAGTTACATTTTATTTGGCGGACAAAACTGAGGACTTAAGGCCGGGACACAGCATCTCAGATCACTCCGAGGGACGGCTCCGAAGAGGCAAGGGGACTGGGGGGTGGGGCAGGATATATGGGAGTTTTTGCGACACAGACCAAGTAGTCGGAACATCAGAGGGTTACTGAAGAAAACCGGACATCTCAAGTGAAGGAATTTAGCGCTTTTCTGTGTATGGGAAGATGCAAGAGTCTTGACTCACTGAAATCATTCCTTTGATCTGCACCTCAGCCATCTGGGGCCAGTATCCTGTGCTCTCTCATCCTGAGTCTCCTCAGGGCTCACCACTGGGGCGGCTGTAGTGCGATGGCTGCTAGATGGGGGGCATCCCGTTTCTATCCTGAGTGCCCTCAGGGCTCACCACTGGGGCGGCTGTAGTGCGATGGCTGCTAGATGGGGGGCATCCCGTGTCTATCCTGAGTGCCCTCAGGGCTCACCACTGGGGCGGCTGTAGTGTGATGGCTGCTAGATGGGGGGCATCCCGTTTCTATCCTGAGTTCCCTCAGGGCTCATCACTGGGGCGGCTGTAATGTGATGGCTTGATGGCTGCAGCATCCTTTGTTTACTGACATGGCAGGTGCACTTGTAGTTCACACGTTTGAGGTCGGCGCAGCCCAGAAAGCCCGCGTCACTGTTGTGCGTTCAGGGAAATGACGGCCCCTCCCCACACGATGGCAACAGCAGCTGTTCCCCCATCTTCAGACCCCACCTGCCGTCTCCTCACGGCTCCCCTGTGCATCTCTGTGTCCTCTGAGCAAAGGCCGGCGCTGGCCTTCCTGGGGCTGTGCCCTGGGTGCCTGGAGAGCGTCCCTGGGGCGGGACCACCGCCCACTTCGAAGAACAAACCCTCAAAGCACTGGGTCGGGGACCAAGCCCTTCTTAGGGTACTGTTTTCCAGAAATACTAAAGTCGAGTCCTCACTACACACAGGCACATCTACATTTTACTTCACAGACTTAGAAATATGTATTTAATCTCCAAGAGAATTTGCCGTCTCTTCTGGTGGGAAACTTGGTGGACTCTTTCTCTGAAGTTGTGGTTATTGCTTCAGGTAACCAATTGGCGTCTGAGATATTGGACTTTTAATTCTTACTACGGAAAAACACAGTGGTTCACAATCACCCAACCTAGGGAATGAAGTCGGTGTGGGCAGATGGAGAAGTTTGCTGTGGAAACAGCTTGACTCTGTCCTTACCTGCAGCCACGTCACCTGCCTTTTTGATACAGACTCTCAAACAGATGGCATATTCCAATTTCAATAACTTTATTGGCAATGAAAAAATATGCAAGAGCTGCCAAAAGTAATTCATCAATAGCTGTGCTTGGAAACAGGTGTTGGGCTACGTGTCTCAACTTTTAAGAAAAGTGAGCTGAGAGAGACCAGATTGTTTGATTTCTCAAGTCAGGCGAGACTCCTGGGGGAAGTTTTTCAAACAGAACAGAATCGGGGAGCCTTTTAAGGAAGCACATCTTTACTGACTGTTTTTAACAACACCTGAAATGTATTGTGTGCGCGTTACTGGCGGCTAGGTTCGGTCCTAGCTCGGTGGTTCTCTGAACCTGCGTCAGCGTCACATAGGAACTTGTTAAAAATGCAGATTGTCAGGGCCACCCAGACAAACTGAGTCAGAACCCTGGGGATGGGGCCCAGGAAGCTGTGTTTTAACCAGCGTCCCAGGGGATTTGAAGTTCTCAGTTGTGGGAGCTACTGACACAGCCTACCCGCTGGAAGCCTGCCAGTGACTCGGTTTTACAGACAGAAGTCCTTGACCTAGAAATTCATAAAAAGACACACCTGCCTTGGGACCCAGGAGGACTGGTTTAACCCTGGACTGTGCCACTCCGGTAAGATGTAAGTGAGAGTTCATGGCAGTCTTTTATATTTGCAACAAGTTAGTATTTCGGGGCAAGAGCGACAGAAACAGAAGAAGGAAGGAAAGTGGCTCAGAGGCTCTGTAGGACCAGCGAGGGCCAGAGTGCGGTGGGAGCACGGCAGCCGTGGACAGGCCCCAGGACCCCGGCTGCCCTCGGGCATGTATGACCTGCACAGGTGAGCTCTCACAGGTGCTTCTGGAGTGATGTGGGTGAGTTCTCCTTGTCCCCCCAAAGTTAAACTCTGCTGGCTGGAGAGAATGTAGGATTCAACGCTACATTGGCGGGAGACGCAGGGTAGCCCCGGGATTCGGCCGCTGTCCACTCTGTGGAATCCGCGGTGCCACCCCCATGATACGTACAGAAAACATCCATATGGCCCCGTGGAGTGACCAGGCTCGGGGCCTGAGAGGGTTAAAGCCTCGACATGCCCGCAGCCCATCCTACGGAACTAGCTTTCAAGGATTCTATGAGTACACGGGGGCTAAGACACACTGAATTTTTGCTCTGACCAAAGAAACAGTAATAACACCTAGTATTTGGATAAAACTTTAACATATTCAGAATGTTCCCACAATGTGCCTTTATTTCCTTCTCACAGCCACCCGATGATACGTTAATATTCCCATTTACGGATGAGGAAACAATCAATACATGAAGTGATTTGCTTGAGGTGACACAAGTGGGCAGAGGGGCTCCGGTCACTTGTCGCCTCCTCTCAGGCCCTGAGGCTTCCTCTGTCCTGGGGGCCTGGTCAGTGGTACCCACTCAGGGTGCAGGTGGGTTTCATCGTGCGGACAAATTCCTTTCTACAGACTCACATGCCGATTCGGATACACTGACTGCCCACACTTGCTCTAGTTATGAGAAAGAATAGTTGGTAATATAAGTCCTTCTGAAAAGAAGGACCCACCCAACCTTCACCAAATACCTGTTTTTTGCATCTTTATGTTCCCCTCTTTCTTTAGAGGAGGCCGAAGCATATGGCTCACGTAGGGACCTTAGTTTCCAAGTGAATCCTTGAAAATTGTATTTGTGCATGTCACTGTTAAAAGGCAACTTTCCCCCCTTTCTGAACTAGTTTAGAGGTGTTGCACCTGAGGTGGAGTTTTTAAAGTCCCGGAATCATGTATGAAGATTTTGCTAGAGGCACAAAGCCTACGGTGCTTGTTTAAAAATAGTTTGATGTTCTAATGAAATCTGAGACACAGCACTTTTTCAAGATGCTACAAAATAAGACCTGCCAAGGTCAAGTTTCTCCAGGTAGAACATGTGATGTCCCAAGCAGCCTGTCTGGGGCTCCAAGACAGCCCACCCCGGGGCTCCCAGCGCAGCTGCACCGCCTTTAAATTCGAGGAACCCCCCCCCCCCGGGTGCCGGCCCCTCAGACTTCTCAGCCTTGCAGCCTGGCTGCTTTGCAAAACCTTTTCCCTCCTCCAAAATCACATCTGCAGGTGCCCATCCCTCCGCTTTAACTTGGCTTTCTCAGAAACTATTTTTAAACTCTTTTTTGGTACCTTTGCAATTTTCCTAACATTTTAATGCCCCTATTCTGAAAAAAGAAAACCCTGACTCTGATCAAAAATATGCTTTTTCACTTGTAGTAAAGAAAACAGACACAGCTGATGTATTCGATTAAAATGATTTTTGATGATATTTTAATGTTTTTAACAGCTTTATTGAAACACAATTTACACATGACAAAACCTGCCCATCGTAAGATTACAATTCAATGGATTTTATACAATTTATAATGTTGGGCAACTGTCACCACAATCCATCTTCAGAACGTTTCCATGGCCCCCAAAAAGACCCCTTGTGTCTGTTTGCATGCAACTGGTTGCTTTTTTTTTTTTTTTTTTTCAGAAATTCAAATAGGAATTATTTATTTATTTTTGGCTGTGTTGGGTCTTCGTTTCTGTGCGAGGGCTTTCTCTAGTTGCGGCGAGCGGGGGCCGCTCTTCATCGCGGTGCGCGGGTCTCTCACTGTTGTGGCCTCTCTTGTTGTGGAGCACAGGCTCCAGACGCGCAGGCTCAGTAGTTGTGGCTCACGGGCCCAGTTGCTCCGCGGCATGTGGGATCTTGCCAGACTAGGGCTCGAACCTGTGTCCCCTGCATTGGCAGGCAGATTCTCAACCACGCGCCACCAGGGAAGCCCCTGGTTGCATTTTTAATAGTGGTTTTGTTTTGTTTTTGTTTTTTGGCTGCACTGCACGGCTTGCGGGATCTTAGTTCCCTGACCAGGGATGGAACCTGTGCCCTTGGCTGTGAAAGCATGGAGTCCTAACCACTGGACCACCAGGGAACTCCCGATTTTTAATAGCGTTTTAAATTTCCAAAAAAGAGTTCCTAATACCGCCCACGAACTTGACAGCTGTGTGGAGGGCTGTTAATCTGGCAGCCCCACCCTGACATTCCCCCCCGGGTCCCCGGCAGGAGGAGGGAAGTGGTATTGAAATTTGTGATAAAGATGAAATAGCATTGGAATCATTTTAGTCCTTCGGCCCAGGCCCATGTGGATATTCGTGACTCCGAGTGACCAAGCATCAATTGGGCAGCGAGCAGGGCAAGCTTAACTCCTTCACCCCTATACCTGCAGCAAACCCCTGCCCAACCTAGAGTCACGATGGGCCAGTGAAGCACAGCAGGCCGTGGGGCTGGGCTGGTCAGGGAGCTCCAGATCCAAACCACCGTCCTGCCTCTGCTTCCCAGCCTTGGAACTTGAGGACCGTTTGCAATTCTTCAGCCTCTGCTGCTTCTTCTTCTTCTTCTGTACCAACTCCACAGGGTGGCAGCAAAGATTAAACAGCATCTTGCAAGTCACAGGGCGAGCGGAGGGACGGGCCTTCATCAGGGCAGAGGGCAAGCTCAAAGGCATCATGCAGCAGAGCTACTCGGGAAACACCTGCCTGGCCCTCCACGAGGCGGATCCGGTGTGGACGGCCCCGCAGGGCACAGGGGAGCGAGGGGCTGGATGGAGAAATGGCCGCTCGTGCTTGGTCGAGTTTCCGTTCTGGAGAAACATTGTCAAGAGGAAGCTACACTCCCAGAAGCCCCGTCAGACCCAAGATCATTACCGCTTCCAGATCAACTGTCCTGCATTGTGTTCAATACTATCCACGGTCCCTCCGAGCATCTGGAATGACTTGCTCAGACTTGTTTCATTTACGACGCGTTACAGTTTAACTGTCACATTAAAAGAATTGACCTAGAAATTCCACCTCCAGGAATTGGTTCTAGGGAAACAATTATTGATGGTCACAAAGACTTGGCCACACGAATGCTTAGGGCAGTGTTGTTTCTAAGAGGGAGACCGCGTGTAAGTTCAGTGACAGGAAGGCAGTCAGGAGACGCAGGGCCTGTAGTCGCAGCTCTGGGTTAAATGTTGACTCTGCTCTTGGTGAGCCTCTTGGCCTCAGTTTCCTCATCTGCAGAATGGGCAAATGAGATTCCCTCCCTCACGTGCTCTGGCAGGAGCAGCACCGTGCATGCGACCCGGTAAGCACTGGGCACAGGCTTCTGCTTTGCCTACGACGTCCTAACAACAGAATTGTGTCCCGCAGCAAAAGTAACCCTGCAGGCCGGTGCTCAGCAGCGCGGAAAGATGTTCACGAGATAGCAAGGGGGAAGTGAAGGTTAGAGCATAGTTTGTAGAGTTTGAACCCTCGCTAATAAATGCACGCGTTAAAAACGAGCATGGGAAGTAAGCGCATGTTTGCATTGGTCTCTCTGGCAACTTCCCTGCCTCCACCCCTCCCCCGGCAGCCCCCCCTCCCCCTGCAGGCCCTCCCACCCCAGCGCAGCAGCCAGGATTCCTGGGGAAAAGGGAGTCAGAGCAAGTCATTCTTGTGCATCTCCACTGGCTCCAAACTCACTTGGAAATGGGCATGAAAGCCGAACCTGTTCATGGGGAGCCCACTGTGGGTGGTTTCCCAGCCCTAACCTCCCTCTGTGACACCCACAGTCTCCCCTGCTCCCGCCCCTGCCCCTCACACTGGTTTCCCTGCTGTGCCTACTTGGTGTCCTCTGTCTGGAATGTTCTCCCCCTCCTTCCCCACCTCCTGCAAGTGCTTCTTCAAAAGCCCATCTCAGGGTGTCCTTCCCTGCTCACTGGTGATGACAACCGTCCCACGGAGAGCTCAGCCTGCACCGTCCTCCTGGCCCTTGTCACTGACATGCAGGACCCTGCCCTCGCTCGTCCTCCTTTATCTCCAGCGCTTACGGCAGCTTCTGGAACTTAGGGGCTGCTCCTCAACATTCATCGAGCGAATGAATGCTTTGACTTTTCTTCCATCGCGCACCTATACGTTCTAAGCTTTCTGCAGTTAACATAACTTAATTTTTTTCATAAAAAGGTCAATTTTTAAAAAATGAGTATATAACTGATTCACTTTGCTGTACACCTGAAACTAACACAACATTGTAAATCAACTATACTCCAACATAAAATTTTTTTTAAATGAGTAGCATTTTATACGTATGCCTCAATTTTACACCATTTCGGTTTTGAACTCAAGATTCATGGATGTGATGGGCAAGGGTGGAAAACAGACAGTGAGACGGAGGCGGGGAGAGGGAACAGGCAGAACCCACTATTTCAGGCCATTTCCTAGACGGCAGGCAAATCCTTTGCTAAATCAAAGGGCTGGAATTTAATACGACTCCTTATCAAGAAAGGCAACTTACTAATTTAAACCCAGGGCCAGAATATTTCCATTCCAGCTGCTACAACTTCTAATAATTCCCAACATCTTTTTATTGTTCAGGATTTTAATAACATCAAACACATCTTCCCCAGCACGAGGAACACATTTAGTTCAAAAACCGCCAAGCTGGAAAACATTTGAAACGCACAGCCAAGCCACAGGGCAACTGGGCCCGCAGGTCAGTGGTGTCCACGTGGGCTTGCCCCACAGTTAGCCACCAGGAGAAGAGGTTTGTTTGCCATAAGGGAGGCTCGGTTCAGGTTTCTTGGGATAATGCTTAACGATCCACTCGAACATACAGGCCTGTTCTGTGCTAAGCTCCTCGGGTAATATTACCCAGAGGTCTGGAGTGTCTGGAAGATGATGACTTGATTCTTACTTGGGGACAAAGATGGTGCTCGAGCAGGAACTGTGGGCGTCCCAGGGTCTGTCCTTGCTGTTTCCCCACACTCTCCCTAAGAGATCACTTCTCTTCCAAGATTCCAAACACCCCCAAGACACTGCTCAGACCCAGTTCCGCAAGCCAGATCCGGCTCCCTTTCTTGACTCCCAGGGTCCACGGAAGATCAGCTCTTGGCTATTTCACACCCAGCGTACCTGAATCGGAACTCAGCGTCTTCACCCCCAGTGGGGTCCTCCATCACCCCGCATCCCGAAAACCAACCCCCCAGCCCCCCAGTTACCGAAGCAGAATCTGGAGTCAACCTTGACCCCTCCCTGCCCCTCATTCCGTGCCTCCAAACAATCATCTACTCTCTTAAGAACCTCAGAACTCAACCCACGTTTCTCTGTCCACACTGCCACTGCTCCAGTTTGGGTGCTGCCATCTCTCAACCAGGTCACAGCCACCTGCCGGCCCCAGGGTACCCCTCCCCTGCCCACCACAGCCCTCCCTCTGCTGCCACTGGAGTGTCTCCCCGCGAAGGAGATCAGACCAGGTTGCTCTTGGCTTAAAGCCCATCAACCGCTTCCTACCGACCTTGGGATGAAGTCCAGCCTCCCTGCCCGGACTTGCAAGGGTGTGCGGAGACTAATCCTGTGAAGCTTGTGAAATCAGCTTGGGGGTCATAACCAGGACTGACAGAAGTAGAATAAGGTGGAAATGGAGCTCTTCATGCAGGGTAAGGGGAGAATTGCTGGTGACTGTTGGGTCATACTGACACGTGTGTCCTGAGCTATGACGTTACATGCATTTCTCACTGTGGGTTGTAGTTGAAGACTGGTTTGGAAAACGCTAGTGGGGGCTTCCCTGGTGGCGCAGTGGTGAAGAATCCGCCTGCCAACGCAGGGGGCACGGGTTCGAGCCCTGGCCCGGGAAGATCCCACAGACCGTGGAGCAAGTAAGCCCGTGCACCACAACTGCTGAGTCTGCGCTCTAGAGCCCGCGAGCCACAACTACTGAGCCCATGTGCCGCAACTACTGAAGCCCGCGTGCCTAGAGCCCGTGCTCTGCAACAAGAGAAGTCACCGCAATGAGAAGCCTGCGCACCGCAACGAAGAGTAGCGCCTGCCTGCCGCAACTAGAGAAAGCCTGCGTGCAGCAACGAAGACCCAACGCAGCCAAAAATAAATAAATAAATTCATTTAAAAAAAAAAAAAAAAAAGAAAAACGCTAGCGGACAAGACCTTTGGTGAGCTGGCCCTGGTCCGACTGTCCAGGCCCCTCCTCCTTCCCCCCTGCAACCTTCTCTGGTCACCTGCAGGATCTCACATACCCATCTGCCTGCTACTTCCGGCCCTTTGCACATGCTGTTCTCCTCCCCGGAAGTGCTTTGCTTGCACTGCCCTGGCCTTGTTATGTCTAGTTCTCGCTCTTCAGATCTCAGCCAAAATGTCTGTCCCTCATGGAAGCCTTCCTTGACCCCTAGGCAGGGATAGGTCACCTGCCCCATGTCTCCCTGTCGTCCTGCCCTTCCCCACTGTAGCCCACGTCACAGTGTAGTGCAGCGTAGTGGTTTGTGTCTGCTTTCCTGCTCTTGGCTCCGCTGGGGCAGGAGTTACATCTGTCTTTTCCCCTCTGTGTCCCTGGCACAATAGAGCAGGTACTCAACGACCATGAGTTGAATGAGCCCATTCATTAACTCAAGGCTCATGCGTCAAGGGTTGCTTGCGTCCCTCTTCTGCGCAAGACCTCGTGGACAGACCTCGTGGACAGACCGACGGAAACAAGCAAGGCAGCATCATTGCCTGGAATTCGGAGGTGACATTTCCCTGACCTCTGCAGCGGGACTGCCACTCCCCAGGGGACGGGCAAGCTCAGCTGCACAGCGTCCTACGGGTGATGCTAGAGGGTTGAGGACGATTCTCTGGGACCCAAAGTAAACCTAACAAAACCGCCTCCAGATCACGTCCTGCATTTCAGCCTTGACTTCCAGCTTGGGAATTTTATATTTCACATAACATTTTTATATGAAAATTATGTTTATATTTCATATACAATTTCACATGAAATAGATATGAAACCCGCAGTTTACTCAGAACTTTAATATCTGGGGCTACGACAAGGTGTCATTCCTTAGGCTTAAGCCGGACACAGGGACTTTACCAAGCCTGTAATGCGTCCACCTGGGGAGGAAGAATACATTGCAAATGTCAGTTATTCACACCACATGACTTCATTAATTCACACTCATTCCTTTTAGTCCTGTCTGAAATAAATAATGCTGGGCCAAAGGAGGAGGCATTCAGGGTTCTGGACCCTGAGGCCAGAGAGAAGGAAGAGGAGCGGGTGGGGAGACCCAGGGCTTGGGGTCCGAGCCTTGCCCAACCCTGCCTGCCTGGGTTGCCCCGCTCGGGGCACTGAATCTTCCCGAGTCACAGTCACTTACCTACACAGAGGGGCAGTCACACCTGCACCTAAGCTTGTTGGAAGGATGAACACAGACAGAACTTTGAGGCCAGCTCTGCGGGTAGGTTCTGGATGCAGGAGCCGAGGCCAGGAGGCCGCTGGGAAGATGCCCTCAGGGTGACGAGGGAGGGAAGTGGGGTCTCTAAAACAGGGGGTCCTCCAGCCCCCAGGAGACCCCACCGGGCGGGGCCTGGGGTGGGGTGGGGAGCTGGGACCAGGCAGCCTCTCTAACCGGGGCCTGACCAGGGGCCAGAGCATCAGCGGTACCAGGGGAGCCCAGGATCAGGGAGTAAGAGGCCCTGTTCAAACCACGGAGCAAAGGATGCACTTTCCGCATCGGTTTCATTTTCTTTTTCCTTTACGTATACTGTGAGCGTCTGTGTCCAAACACGTCCCCCGGCAATAAAGTGTTTTCCTCTGTGACCACGTCAGTGTGAGGAACCGATTAAAGGAGGGAGTGACCACTGCCTTCTTATCCCCCGTCAGCCTCCGAGTCCCGCTATCGGATGTGAACGCTCCTGCAGCACCCCGGCCGGCATTCCCCACTTCCTGACGAGCTGCAAGCAGGAAGCGGGGCCGCCTGGACCTGGGGAATCCAGTACCCCTCACCCTGTTCAGAGTCACTGTAACCAAAGCGTTGGGGAGAAACACTGATAGAAGCCACACGAGGGAGGCCTTGCATCGCCAAACGTTCAATACGAGACATGCACAAAACAGCCAATGGGCTTTGCAAGAAACGTGGTTTGTATTCCTCAGAGAAAGTCTGGAGATCAGATTTTCAGGGAGTTCCTATAAGAAATGTGTGGAAGTAAGGAAAACGAGGGGCCCCCTTCACTTTTTTAGATTACAGTGCATAACAGTAAGCTCTTAATTTTCCACATCAATGGCAGGAAACTTTTATAGATAGCATTAGTAGAAATGATAATAATACTAACAATAATGTAATAAAAACAACAAAAATAACTAGGACCCAAACAGCTAAACGTTAAGTCCTGAAACCATAAAACTCCTAAAACATAGGGGAAAAGGTTCATGACGTTGAATCAGGCAATGATTTATTGGCTATGACACCAAAAGCACTGGCAACAAAAGCACAAATGGGCAGATAGGGCTACATCCAACTAAAAACTTCTGCACAGCCAAGGAAACAATCAACAGAGTGAAAAGGCAACCTACGGAATGGGAGAAAATACTTGCAAATCATACATCTGATAAGTGGCTAATATCCAAATATATAAGAACGTTACAACTCAACAACAACAACAAAAAAACAGATTGAAAACTGGCAGAGGATTTGGATAACGATTTCTCCAAAGAAGATACACAAATGGCCAGGAAGCATCTGAAAAGATGCTCAACGTTGCTAATCATCAGGGAAATGCAAAAAAAACCCACAAAGAGATATCATCTCATACCCATTAGGATGGCTCCTATCAACAAAACAAAAGAGAAAATAATAAGTGTTGGTGAGGGTGTGGAGAAAATGGAACCCTTGTGCACCTGCTGGTGAGGATATAAAATAGTCTCTATGGAAATCAGTATGGAGGTCCCTCAAAAAATTAAAAATAGAATTACCAGATGATCCAGCAATCTTATTTCTAGGTATACATCCCCCCCAGATTGAAAGCAGGATCTCAAAGAGGTATTTGCCCACCCATGTTTATTGCAGTATTATTCATAATTGTCAAGAGATAAAAGCAAATGGACCCAAATGTCCATTGACAGACGAATGAATAAAGAAAATACGGTATATACAGACAGCAGAATATGATCAAGCCCTAAAAAAGAAGGAAATCCTATCACATGCTACAACGTGAATGAACCTCAAGGACATTACGCTAAGTGAAACAAGCCAGTCACGACAAGACAAATACTGTATGATTCCACTTGTGCGAAGGATCTACAGTAATCAAACCCAACAAAACAGGAAGTAGAATGGTGGTTGCCAAGGCTGGGGGGAAGGGGATGCGGAAGTCTTTGGTGGGTACAGAGTCTCAGTTTTGCGAGGTGAGGACGGTTCTAGAGATACTCTGCACAAAATGTGAATGTATTTACTACTACCAGACTATGCACTTAAAAATGCTTACAATGGTAAATTTTGTGTTACATGTTTTTTACCATTAAAAAAATTTTTTTAAAAATTTTTAACTAAAAAAATCCCCCTACTACCATTTATTGATCACTACATGCCAGGTGCTGGACTAAGCTCCCTACATATATTCTCTCACGTAATCACGACAAAGCATCCTGCTGAGGTGGGGACTACTAACCCATTTTGCAAAGGAAGTAACTAAAGCTGAGCGGGCAGGTATTGCACCCAAGGTCACAGGTGTAGAAGGCTGAGCGATGTGCCCTAAGTGGTCCAGGGAATAAGCGGCTGAGCTGGGATGATGAGGTCTCCCTCCAAGGCCATTCCCGTAACTCACACGTCTGTGGGGCTGCAGGACAACCTGGGCTGGGGTGACATCCTCCCACCAGGTGGGGGGCTCAGGCCTCTGGTACAGCTGTGAGGGGAGGCGAGTGCCAGGAAGCAGGCAGGCTGCCAGGTCGTTAGTTTGGAACGAGGGGTGAAGGATGGTTCTGTGGACCATGGGGAGTATACATTCCTATGTCAATGCAAAGCATTTGGGAGAAGGTAGTGGACACAAAGGGACCCAGTTTCCAACAAATCAGAGGTGGTTTCCTACAGCCCCACCTTCTGAGCAGCCCGTATTGGGATCACTAAGAAGGGGAAAAGGAGAGCAGCGTTCACGTGCGCAAACGAAGTCATAGAGCCTGTGCTAGGGGCTGTACCAGCCTCGCTGAATCCTCAGAAAAGAGTTAGGAATCAGATGAGGAAACCGAGGGCCTGGGGAACTTGCTGAGGTACCTGGCTGGTGAGTGAAGCACTGGGACCAGCCGGGGAGCCGGGGATGCTGGGCTGTCTCTGCAATTCGTGACCCAACCTCCAAGGCCATCAACACCCTGCCCTGGTCCACCTGGATGCCCTCTCTTCTAGAACCAGCTCTCCCTCCGGAAGTCCCGTCACTTCCTTCCCATCCCTGTGCGTGGCATCTTGCTTCCTACTTAACACTCAGCAGAAGTGATGGAACAGAACCTCCCCAGGCTGGCCGGAGCCCACGGAGCTCACTGCATCTGTGCACAGACACTGCCTCCCCGACGGCTGACCTGTCCTTGGTCCAGAGGCCACGGCCGCAAACCTCGTTTCTTCTCCCTCCCTCCCTCCCTTCCTTCTTTTCTTCCTTCCTTTCTCCCTTCCCTCCTTCCTTCCCTTTCCCTCCCTCCTTCCTTCCCTCCTTCCTTCCCTTCCCTCCCTCCTTCCTTCCCTCCTTCTTTTCTTCCTTCCTCCCTCCGTTCTTTCCTTCCTTCCCTCTCTCCTTCTCTTCCTTCCCTCCCTCCTTCCTTCCCTCCCTCCTTCCTTCCTTCCCTCTCTCCCTCCTTCCTTCCTTCCTTCCCTCCCTCCTTCCTTCTATCCCTCCCTCCTTCCTTCCCTCCCTCCTTCCTTCCTTCCCTCCCTCCTTCCTTCCTTCCTTCCTCCCTTCCTTTTTTAAAAAAGTTTTTGTTGGAGTAGAGTGGACGTAACAATGTTGCGCTGGTTTCAGGTGTACAGCAAAGTGAATCAGTTATACATACATACATATCCACTCTTTCTCAGATTCTTTTCCCATATAGGTTATTACAGAATATTGAGTGTAGTTCCCTGTGCTTATACAGTAGGTCCTTATTAGTTATCTATTTTATATGTAGTAGTGTGTATACGTTGATCCCAATCTCCTAACTTATCGCTTCCCCCCCATGTTTCCCCTTTGGTAACCGTAAGTTTGATTTCGAGATCTGTGAGTCTGCTTCTATTTTGCAAACTCTCTGCCTCTTGCATCGCCCATTTTCCTTCACTACTGGATCATTCCCACTCCAGCAACACTGCTCTTCCTGTGGTCACGCAGTGACCTCCACTGAGAGGAACTCCTGGCATATTTCACACCCAACCGGATTGATTTTAACAATCCCTGGCCTATTCAATGTAATTAAATTCAGTAACAACCATTGTTTTCTTGGTTCATTCTCTAGCTTTAACGCAACAATTTAAGAAAGAATAAATTTCCATTGCAAAGCTATTCAAGTTTAGTATGTTCATGACTAAAATTTGCATTCATCAAACAGAAATATGACACCTTGCAGTTTGCAGTCTATTGTAGTGTTCTGAAGTTTAAACACAAATAAAAACTTCATTTGATCACATGGAATGACAGAACTGAAGTCACCAAGTTCTGTTTAGAAGAGTATACATTTCTAAGCCAACGCAGGGTTGTTTTGACAATCTCCCTGCTACCCCTGCACCCACGTCAAACCTCCTGGTTGAATTCAGGAATGTGTAGGACCACCAGGCCTGGAGACAAGGAACTGAGCTGAAACAATTCTGGACTGTTTCGGATGACTCTGAGTCTGTATGTGTAGGGGCTGACTCTATAACTGGTAATTCTCTGGAAAATGCCATGTTTATTAAAAGAAAATGACATAAGTGTGCGCATCTGAAGCTTTCACGTGTGTTACTAAAACTCAACAGTCTAATTCGAAAAAGATACAGGCACCCCCATGTTTATAGAAACATTATTTACAAGAGCCAAGATGTGAAAGCAACCCAAGTGTCCATAGATAGATGAATGGATAAAGAAGATGTGGTGTATCTATACACAATGGAATATTACTCAGCCATAAAAAAGAACAAAATCTTGCCATTTGCAAGAACATGGATGGCCCTAGAAGGAATTATGCTAAGTGAAATAAGTCAGACAGAGAAAGACATATACAGTATGATTTCACTTATATGTGGAATTAAAACAAAACAAAGAAAGAAACAAAGTAAAACAAAACAAACTAATAGATACAGAGATCAGATTAGTGGTTACCACAGGGGAAGGGGGATGGGGGGGGTGGGCGAAATGGGTGAAGGAAGTCATCCGTATGGTGATGGAGGGTAACTTGACTTGGGGTGGTGACCATGCCGTAGTTTATGCAGATGTTGGATTATAATGCTGGACCCTTGAAATTTATATGTATAAAACTCGACAGAAATTGCAACAGTCTTTAGAAATGAGACCAACAAAAGCCTGTTTGTCACTGACATTGTTCAGAATGAGCACTGAACGGTGATGATAAAAAGCAGACTCTTTAGTTGACTAATTATTATTTTTCTCTACAGAAAGCGCCCCCCCCTTATTACCTGCACTTGGGAAAGAGTCCGCCCACCCCACCTTCCCAGCACCGGCCACGCCAGGCACTTCTTGCTCCTCACTGACCCCAACACACTGCCCACCAACCCCCTCCTCCTGCAAAGCTGTCCTTCTGTGGCCTCTGGTCCACCTGTGTCTCGGGTTCTCCTCCCAAGGCGCTCACTGCTCCTCCTCAGTCTCCATGTCCCATCCCCCCCCCCCCCACTTTCCCAGCCTCTAAACATCAAAGTAACAAGCCCGGGGGCCTCTCGCCCCCTAGGTGATCTCAGGTCCCAGGGTTTTAAGGACGTCTGTGCGCTGATAGCTCCTGAAGTTACATCTCCAGGTGAGACTTCACCCCCGAACTCTGATACCTAAGTGTAACAAATCTGTCGCTGACACCTCCGCCTGGATGTCTCTCTGGATCTCATCCTCGCCCCATCCAAATCCTGCTCCTCTCCTAGTTCTCTCTCTCTCTCTCTCTCTCAGCAGACGGCGACTCTAGTTTTCCAGTGGCTTAAACCGAAATCCTGGCAGTAATCCTTTCCTCTTTCCCTAACACCCCACATCTAACCATTAACAAATCCTGTTTGCCTGCCCTTTGAAATATTTCCAGAACCCGACCACCTCTTCTCACACCACCCGCAGTTCCGGCCCACGTAACACCTGGCTTGGAGCGTTGCAGCAGCCTCTCACCCCAATCCCAGCCCCTCTAGTATTTCCTCACATGCAGCCAGAATGGTCTTTTTAAAATGTAAGGGAGATCTTCACTCCTTTGCTCAAAACCCTTTCCCCGTTTCACTCAGGACAAATTCCAGAATCCTTACCAAGGCCTTTGAGTTCCAACACGCTCTAGCACAACCTGACCCTCACACCCACTACTACTTCCCCTTGTTTACTGCCATCCTCTGCCTCACCCACTCTCTGCAGCTACATGACTCTTCTAATAGTTCTCAAACTCTCCCCTACACTCCTGCCTCAGGGCCTTTGCACCAGCTGTCCCCTCTGCTGGAATGCCCCCCGCCAGAGATCTTCGAGGTTCATTCCATCACTTCCTCCCTCTTCCTAACCATCACACGCCTGGCAGGGCCTTTCTTGACCAGCGTCTTCCCCATCACTCTCTAGGCCCTTGTCCCTGCTGCAACGGGATGTCTTAGATCCACTATTTATTTAAATGTCTGTCTCCACCCATTAGAGGGACTCTATTTTGTCACTCTTTGTGGTCTCCAGAAAAGGTCCCAGACCTCCCTGCTATTCTCCGAGCTCGGGGAGAACTTCCAGAGCCACTGTGGAAAAATCACTCAGAAAAAAGCAACAAAAACTCCCGAACACAGGTGCTTGATTTTGCTTGTTTCTTCGTGGAAAACAGCCCAGGAACGTGCCCGATTTCTTGGTTGAAGACCTGTGACAAGGCTTAGGCCTGCGATGGCAAGTTTGCTGCGTGGATTTTTTCCACGCTCGCCTTCTGAGGTCTCCGCAGATTCTATGTTCAATCACGGCCTCGGGCACGGTCTCCCGAGCCTCCGTGAGTCACCAAGCAGCCACTGCTGGCACATGAGATGGCGTTGGTCATCCCTGCTTTAAAAATAGTTCAACATATGCATCTTGTTCCCATGCTGGATTCCGAAGGTCTAGCTGTAATTCACCGGAAAGGTTGAGAATCTAAGACGGGCTGGGGTAAGGGGAGGTGTCGGCTCCGGAGCCCCTCACAGCCCCTCCAGAGATGGCCGACAGCTCCGGGGTTCCCCAGAGGTCCCTCAGAGTAGCTCGGGGCCCCTCATCACCCACAAGTCTGCAGAACAATACTCTCCCCTGAGGGCAAAGTCTCCGCTGCTCTGATTGTCATCTCTTCTCACATCTCTCAAAGGCTTCCCTGCCCGATCCACATTCATGTTCTTCTCCTTGATACGAGGGCCCCTCAGCAAACGCCCCACGCCCACCGACTGCAAGAGCCAGAGACCCTCGAGGTCAGGCTGGACACCACCCTCCCTGCCAGTTCCTCACCAGTGCCTGCTGGTTTCACCCCCGTCTCTTTCACCATCCCTTCCTCTCTAGACCACGACCCGAGCATGAGTTACGACCTGAATCAGCACATCAAGACCCTGGCAGGTCCTGCACGAAAGAAACCCTTGACTCAGTGAACCCAGCCTCGCTGAATCCTTTGTGGCCCAGGAACACCTGGTCCCTTCACCACGTCTCCCAAGACCGTGCACCGTGGGATACTCCTTGGGAGACACCCTCAACCTCTCCTGGTGGGGGACCTAGAATTTCTACCCTGTCCTTATCACGAGCTGCTTCCTTCTCTAAACCCCAGGCATCTCCATCACTCCCAGGGATGGCCTGGGGCCGCCTCTCCCCCTCAGGTGTGTGGCTGCAGGTGTGAGAGCAGAGCCTCTCCCTCGGGACCACTGGGATGTGCTTACAATGCAGACTCGAGGTCACCAGGTCTGGCGTGGGACCTGAGGTTACGCCCTGCGTCCAAGCTCCCAGGTGAAGCCCAGCAGCCGTCGGATCCCTGCCCAGAGCAGCGAAGGCAGGAGGTGGAGGTGACTTGCAGGTGACAGACCCCGGCCCCCTTCGGCTCTGCCCTTAACTAGGCAGCCTTCAGCTCTTTAAGCCCTGCTTTCTTGACCTCAAATGGGCATAAGTACCCGGTGAGACCGTGGACAGTTGCTGTTGTCCACACTGTTTTGTGGTATTTGATGAGACGGTCAGTCAGCTGCGGCCACAGGAGACAGAGGAGGGGCTCGGAAACGAAGAGTATTCCACTTTCAGGAGGCCCGGCCTCCCGCAGGGCCACGTGGGGAAGGTGCCCGGGGTCCAGGAGCAGAGGTCAGGGGTGGGAAAGTTTTAAGGCACAGCCCTCGTTGGGGTTTTCCAGGAAAGGCCGGGCAGGGCTGGGGAGCATCAGAAGATTGGCTGGTTTGGGTGATTTGGGCGGGCTTTGGGGAGGTGGGGGGGTGGCCTCCGGTTCTCTGGTCCCTCTGGGACCACGGAGGCAGAGGAGTATTTCCTGCTGGGGGGCAGGGGCAGAGGGAGGAGTCTGGCTCTGGGTTGATGAGTCTGAATGTCAAGGGCATGATCCTGGCTGGCCCTGGGAGGGACAGACAGCCTGCCACCCTCTGACCCTCGCCCAGGGCGTGCTGGCTGATTGGATGACGCGGGGCACGTGTGCGCGCGCACGCGTGTGCACATGGCACCGCCCGGCCCACGGCACTCCCCACGTGGCTGCGGTTGCTGTCATCGTTTTTATTATTCTTGCTCAGAGCTTTTCAAACCCGCGTGACTAACAGAAAAGAACTCCCTCCTACCCCGCACCGCTGTGAATTTCAGAGCAAGATGCTGAAGCCTTGATGGAGCCGGCGTCCCCACGGGCTGCTTCCGCCCTGGGGAGCCCGAGCTGAACCCCGGGCCCCTCCCCCCCGACCCGGGTCCCAGCCCTTGAGTCCATCCTCCCAGACCCTCCGCCGAGAGGAACAAATTGTGATGATCTCTGAACTTCCCTTCCTGTTTGCTTGTAAATTAACTCGCTACCCGAAAGGCTGAGAATCTCTGCCTGTCAGATATTTTCTTCCCAGTTGACGAGAAAGTGCTCAAAAATAGAGCTGCCACCTGACACATCCTGGAGCGAATTGCCTTACACACAGCAGGCAGCTCGAGGCACGTTCACGGCTCACCTTCGCCTCTGGACCCCAGTTCACGGCAGTGGGCAGACAGCAGGGTGCGGGAGGGCTGGGAACGCCCTTTCATGCTCCCCCCACCCATCCCGTCTTCTGCTTGAACTGCAAACGTTTCAACCAAAGACGAAGCAGGCGATCGAACCACCCACCAAACCTAATCAGCAGGTCCACTGGCCCCAGACTTTTTAGCGCCTGCCCGCAGGTTCCCCCGGCGTCAAAACACGAAGACATTCAAAATCCCCACCGAGGAGTTTTAACAGGGCGTCACCCGTAAGTTACAAGTGGCTACGTTTCCCTTTGGTGTGTTTTGGGACAATTTTCTTCCACGGACATGTGTCACTTTATTTTTTTTTTAATATTATGAAATATTTCAAACTACAGAAAATTACAGAGATTATTAAAATGAACACTCGTGTACATTATCCACATTTGTTTTCCATTTATAATCAGAGAAAATCCAGTAACCCTACAACAACAAAAACCTTAAATTCATCCTCTTTCCCTCCAAGTCAGTCCTTCCTGACTTCCAGTTTCGGATGATGGTGACCTAGTAATTCAGGTGACACAGCAATCAACACGAAACCCTCAGAACTGTGACTGAAGGCAACCTACTCGCTAACCCCCAAGTCCAACTGATGGCACCTCTGTGCTTCTTGAAAAAAACCCCATTTTTTTCCCTTCCCGTTGCTACTTCAACAGCCTCGATTATGTTGATTCTCTTCCTCTTTCTGGTCCTTTTAGGTCAGTACTTCAAGCTGTCATCCCGTGTCTCTGGCTTCGTTATGACTGAGGAATCAGGCATCAGCCCGGCTGCAATTCCTCTGTGTACAATCCAGTGTTTTCCTCCCTCCCTCTCTGGATGGATTTAAGATCTTTTATCTTCGCTCTTCTACAGTTTCTCTGTTATGCTCAGATGCAGATGTCTTTTAAAATAGTTCAGCCTCCTGAAGCAGAAGCAGCTAGTTTTCCCATCGTTTCTAGAAGTTCGCCGCCGTTACGTCATCGCATTTGCTCTTCCCTCCTTCTCTCTCTCTCTTCCTCTCCACCTTATTAGACATGGAGGGACGTTCCCACGTTCTTCTCTGCGTCCCCTAACCTCTCATATTTTCCACAACATCATCTCTCAGTTTGTGCCTCCTGGGTGATTTCTTCAGGTTTTTCTTCCAGTTTACAAAGTCTTTCTTTTGCTGAGTCTATTCGGCTATTTAGTCTGTTCAGGAAGTTTTAATTATGATGGTTTTCATCCCCCTGTTCCTGGCACAGAGCTTTACAAGCCCTCAGGATCTGATAGGAGTGTCTTTGTGATGCTACGGATGCAGCTCAAGGCGGGTCCCTAGATGGGTCGGGATGAGGCTGCTCACTGGAAAGGCAGACCGTGTGATTAGAAGGTAGGGGGTTTGGGCCATCCCACCTCCAGGGAGGAAGGGAGCTGGAGACTGAGTTCAATCACACAGACAATGACTCAATCAATCGTGCCCACCTGTGAAACCCTGATAAACACTCTGGACCCCGTGGTTTCCTGTTGCTGAACACATGCCTCAGAGCTCACCTCTCTGCTCCTTTTATCTGGCTGGTTCTCCTTACCTATGTCCTTTATAATAAACTGTAAATATAAGTGCAGCACTTTCCTGAGTTCTGTGGGCTGTACTAGCAAATTATCAAGCCTGAGGGGGTCATGGAAACTCTGGAACTATAGCCGGTCGGTCAGGGGTCCCAGTGGCCTGTGAAACAAGAGTGTCTTGTCGGGGACCAGGCCTTGACTTGTGGGGCCTCTGCGGACTCCAGGTGGTCAGTGCCAGAAGGACACTCGGCGTGTACAGCTGGGGTTGGAACAGAATAGAATCCCAGTCCTCCTACTTGCTGTGTGTGAGACTCTGGGCAGGTCACAGAGCCGCTCTGTGCCTCAGTTTCCTTGTCTTAAAAATGAGGGACTTCCCTGGCGGTCCAGTGGTTAAGACTCCGAGCTCCCAATGCAGGGAACACGGGATCGATCCCTGGTCGGGAACTAAGATCCCGCATGCCGCATGGTGCGGCCAAAAAAAAAAAAAAAAAAGATCATAGCAGCACCTGCCACATAAAATGTATGAACAATAAACGGGACACTCGGTGTCTGGCACATCATGACTCCCCTGACAAGTGGGAATGCCCCAGTCTCCTGCTCAGATGCCACGTATCCAGAAAGCCTGCGGCGCGGCCTTCAGTGGAGGTCACTCCTCTTTCCCTGCACTGTGGGTACCCCCATCCCTCTCTCTGTCTTATTTCTGTTCGACCTGACACCTGTATTAGGCAGCTCTTCCAGTGACAATGCTCTGTAACAAATCATCCCTCAGACTGTCACGTCCAGGAGCAAGCCTTTACACTCACGCTCACGGGTCCACAGGCTACAGGACTGGTTGATCCCGGTGGGCTCAGCTGAGCAGCTCTGTTGCCAACTTGGATCTGCTGGGCGGGTCTCCAGGCTGCAGGTTGGGGTCAAGTCGGTGCCACAAGTGTCCCATTATTCTGGGACCAGAAACTACTCGGGGCATGTTCTCACGGCAATGGCAGAAGTACAAGAAGCAAGCCAACACCCATGAGCATATTGGAAGCCTCTGCTTACGCTGCCCACCCGTATCCCACAGGCCCAGGTGCGTCACCTGCCACGCCCAGTGTCCAGAGGCCAGAATGGACTCTATTTCCTGGCAAGGAGCTGCACTGGCCATAGCAACACGTGATGCTTAATTCTAACATGAGCAGGCTTTGGGGAATCCGGGAACAATGCTCCAATCTACCACTCTCCTTGGCATAGTGTATTTTTACTGGTTTTTATCAAGAGTACTTCTCCTGCCATGTAATAGAAGCTCCATGAGGGCAGGGACATTGGTTGTTCTGTACACAGTTCTCTCCTGGGCCCTTAAACAGTCACTCTTCAGCAGGTGTCTGTTGACTGAATGCGTGAACAAATGAATGAATGAGCCGGGTGAGAACAGTAGTGATAGCAGTCACACTGCTAACCTTCTATGGTACAGCTGGGGATGAGCTGTGAAATGGCCAGAAAGAGGTGGGCAGGTGGGGCTTCCTGAATGCTGCAGGGAGGGGCCATGCAGTGCTGTCGGCCAGTTGCCTCCTTGTACCAGAAACTGGCCATGGGACAGCGGAGTCACAGGTTCCGGGCCAGGCCATGATGCATCCATGTGGATCACTTTATATTCATCCTCAAAGCCAGATGCTAAAGCAAGAGCCACACCACAGGTACCCAAAGCCAGTGATGAGACATCACTTCAGTATCTCAATGCCCCTGGTTTTCCAACCATTTGTTGCAAGAAAAAGCTCTAGTACCGAGTTAACTTCCCTAAAGTAATACTTACCAGCTGGCTGACCACAGAATTACCAGCCTCATTCACTAAGTAGGATTCTACACCCAGAGGTGGAGACATTGAGTTCAGCCTACTTTTATATACGTATTTTTTAACTCTCCTTGTTAAGGAATGACACCATGAATGGAAAGAGCCCTAAAAATACAAATTCTCTACAATTTAGCAAATGCAGGGACAATGAAAAGTCTAATAATAAACTTGAGACAGACTAAATACCACATAATTAGCACACTTGAACCAGAGGCAGAAGAAAAACATGTAATTAAATCTGAATACTTTAGGAAGAAATAAAAATGGTGCAATAATAGCTAAATCAACCAGAATGAGAAAGGTTATAAAAAAAGAAACCTCCGATTGATTTCCCCAGTAAGAAGATGATTTGGGACCAAACAGCAAAGGCTGGAAGAAGAGGGGGAAATTCACTACGGATACAGGAAAGTGAAGCTGATGTAATTTCCAAGAGCAAATGGTTGCTTCTCCAGAAGCACCCTGAAGGCTGAGTTCTCTTATGGTTGGTGAGAACAGAAAACACTGACGTGTAAAACTCCGTTCACATGTAAGCATTAATTATGTAAAGCCCTGTGGTTCCTGGAACAGCCAAGAGCCTTTCTACCCCAGGGGCTTTGCACTGTGGTTCCCTGCCTGGAGAAGTTTCCAAATTATGGCATGACTCACTCCTCACCTCATTCTCAGCTCTGCTCAGATGTCACCGTAGCTCCCAGGGGCTCCTTGTGCTCCTACTAGGCTTGATTTTTCTTCAAAATAAAGCATAACCTCCACTCAACACTATATTATACATCTGTTTATTCTTTTTTTTTTTTTGGCCTGACCACGCAGTATGTGGGATCCTAGTCCCCCAACCAGGGATTGAACCCACACCCCCTGCATTGGAAACACACAGTTTCAACCACTGGACCACCAGGGAAGCCCCTACAATTGTTTGTTCTTTGACCTATCCTCTGTCTCTCTGTATGCACCACGGGGGAGAGGGCTTGGTCTTTTATTACCCACCATCCCACCCCAAGCACCTGGCTGGAAGTACATGAATAAGAAACCTTCATTGACCGACTAAACGAGCACAGCACCCCAGAGGACCACACAGTAGATCCTCCCAAAGGTGTGAACAAACAAATCCGTGGAATTTGTCGACTCGGCTAAAGGAAAGCACACCTTCATCCTCAACATCACCGTTATAGAAGCTGTCGTTGAATAGTAGCGGTAAGTACAGCTGCCCTCAGCCTGCTCGTGGCACTGAATGGTACTGGCATTGAATCTGTTTCTCACAAGCACCTTTCTGGCGAGGTCCACGTCAGTGGGGGAGAAGGGGGCCCCGACGCCCGGGGTGCTTAGTGCGAGGCCGCTCAGGACCGCCCAGGCTGGCGGGGAAGCCGAGGGAGCCGGCGGGCACCACGTCTGCAGGAGCCTCTCCAGGAACCAGCAGGTCTGGGACTGACAGAACGATTCCTAGTACTCGGGCCTGTCTCCAGCTTCTGTGCAGAAAAAATGCAATTACTTTCTTCCCCCTCTGTCTGCTAAGAACCCGCAGAGAGAGGATGGCTGGCTTTCCAGGGACCCTCCGGACTCTGGCAGCCACAGTGACTCCCAGCCCGGGGCACAGGAGAACCAGCCGGGGAGCTTAAATAGTAAGATGCTCAGGCCTCACCCTCTGGCATTCCGTTTGCACTGGCCCGGGGCTGGGCCCAGGCATCTGCATTTTTTTTTAAAAAAAGTGCAACAATTGTTTCCACCGTGCAGGGGGTTGAGAGCCGCTGGGGCCCCAGAAGAGGTGCAGGGTGTGGAGTAGGGGGTGATGGTGGGGGAATGAGGTGCCTCACTTTCTAAATAGAGACAGGATGAGAATTACTACTTTTCCTTTTGCCTCGGGCTCTGATATGGCTCCACACTGGTAATAGTTCTGTCTTTATTTCAACATTTTAAATAAAAATTTACTTAAAAATTGCTATTTTGCTTGTCGTGGGTTTTTTGCATTAATTTTTGTTTTTAAAAAATGCATGGAAATTTTATTTATGTTGATTCATGGAGGTGTTTCGGCACCTCATTAAATTTAGTGCCCGAAGCAAGTGCCTCAGGGCTTCACCCTGGGGGTTTGGGGAGGTGGGATGTGGCGGTGCCCGTGGGAGGGGGCAGAGACCTGGCAGAGGGTGCATCTCCTGATGGGGACATCTCATCCCGTCACCAGAGCCTCCCTCGGAGAGACACCCAGACCTCGGCTCTAAACACCATCTTCATGAACATGGTATCTCCGTCCGGCCCAGACTCCTCACCTGACTTCCTCCCCGACAGTCCCACTTGAGTATCTGAACACGTCTCAAACTTGTTCAAAGCTGGCCTCTGCGTTCCAAATCCTTCTCCGGCCCAAATCAAACCAACGGCAGCAGCAAACCCCGGTCCTCCTAGATGTGCCTCTCAGTTTTGTTGGGGCCCAGGGAGGGCTGCCCCAAAATGCGCCTCCCTGGCATATTGATTAATCTGAATTAAAGTTACTGAAGAAGCGGCCGATGCAAGAGGGTCACTGTGACCCTCCTCTCTGTCTCCCTGAAAGCAGGAACTAAATCCTCCATGTGAAGGGCCACCCGGTACAGGAGGAAGAGGCATCCTCATCACCAGAGATGGGGATTCAGGGCCGAGCAGCCGGGATAAACAAACCTTGTTGCTTCTTTACTAATTTAGTACCCAAGCCCAGAGCTTAAATTCCTTGCTAATTAAGCACCCAAACCTAAGTTTCTTTGTCCTGTCAATTCCTCCCTGCCGCTTCTCAGGGCCCATTTCTATGAGAATTTAGATCTGTGTGCGTGAATTAAATGTTTCTCTTTCTCCCGCTCATCTGCGTTGTGTCGATTTTATTACTGGTCCCGCCAGGAGAACTCAAGAGGGATCAGAGGGGGAATTTCCCCTCCTCCACAGCAGCGGTTCACAGGCCAGATGCTCTGGCATCCATCACCCCCCCCCACCCCAGCCCTTCAGCACATACAATCCGCCAGCAGTCTGTCGACTCTGCCTCGGCACATGCCCAGAAGCATCTCCTGTCCGTCCTCACTGCCTCTCTCCTGTCATCTCCTGCCTGGACCCCTGTCAGCCTGTCTCCCCCCAGCCTCCAAGCAACCCAAGCGATTGTCCTACACCCAAGATCCATCACTAAGCTCTGTTCACACCTTGCCATCAAAAATAGAGCAAACCCGGCGCTCCCCTGGCGGTCTAGTGGTTGGGACTCTGCGCTTCCAATGCAGGGGCCACGGGTTCGATTCCTGGTCGGGGAACTAAGATCCCACGTGCCAAAAAAATAAATAAATACATACACAAAAGATTTTTTAAAAAAATAGAGCAAACCCCTTCCCACAGCTTTCCCTGACAAACAGACACACCCTTTGCCTCGGCCCTTGAAGCTCGGCCTGACCAGCCGTCAAGCTGCCCAACCCTGCTGCCCACCACCCTCCTCCCCGCTCACCGTCTGCAGCCGCGCTGGCCTCCTTCCTGGCTCTTCCACAGGCCCACCTGGCTTTTGCCTCGCGGCCTTTGCACCTGCAGTGTCCTGGTCTGGACCGCTCTCACCCCTGGAACCTCCCATGGGGGCCCCAGCGTTTAGGTCTTTGTTGAAATGTCACTTCTTTAGAGGGGACGTCCCTGACCACCCCACTGGTCACTCGTTATCTCATCTCTGCTTTCTGTATCCCACTTGTCTGTCTCCAAAATCATTTTAAGGTACTAATATTTTGCTTGTCTATTGTTTTTCTTCACCACTAGAATGTATATTTCATGAAAACGGCGGCATCATCTGTGTCGTTTGTGCTGTGTCTCCGTGGCCTACAAGAGAGCTGGCTTATAATAGGTGTTCCATAAATACATGTTGAATTAATAAATTACTGAATAAATGAATGGATAAGTGCGTAACTGAATGTTAATGATAGAACTTTCTCTTGGAAATTCCTAGGACCTATAGGCTAGCAGGATGACTTTTACACTTCAAGGTAAAGAACCAAAGACATACAGCTAAGGAAGTCCAAGAACTATAATGTACGGAGTTGCTGTTCTTCTTGGAAACCCTTCCAGCACCTTCAGTGGGTTTGAAAGGCAGGCCCCTGTGACACGGTCCATAAGTAGCAGAATAACGGCCGTGCCAAGAGGCCGGGACAAATCCCTGGAACATGCGAATATGTCACTCGACGTGGCGCAGGGGAGTGGAGGGTGCAGGTGAGCTTGAGATTGTCAGCCAGCTGACCTGGACGTGGGGAGGATCCCGGCTGTCTGCGTGGGTCCATTGTGATCACAGAGCCCCAGTGGGAAGAATCAGCGTCCGAATGGGCAGCAGAAAAGGACCCACCGGCCAACACTGATCTTAAAGATGGAGGCAGAGGCCACAAGCCAAAGAAGGTAGAGGCTGGAAAAGGCAAGGAGACGGACTCCTTCCGAGCCTCCAGAAGGACCAGATCCCTGCTGACGCTTGACCGTAGCCGAGGGAGACCCGTGTTGGACTCTGACCTCCAGGACCGTGAGGGAGTAGACTTGGTTTGTTTGTTTGTTTGTTTTGACTTGGTTTGTTTTAAGCCACCCCATTGGTAGTGATGTCACCTGCCCCTAGGAGATGAATACACGGTCTGTCGGTAGAAGGTGGTCAGGGCGGTGCCCTTAGCCCTCTCTCATGTCTATAAAGACTAAACTGTGCGAAACCAGGAGATGCAGCAGGGCGGGTACATTCCGACCCTGAAGACCAGGCCAGGGATACGGCAGTGTCATGAACGGGCCCGTGGCAGACTGGCCAGGGGAGGGGAGTGGCCGTATCCTGAGAGCCACTGCTGGGCTCTTGGCTTTTAGCCACGTCCTCTGGGAGGGCGGGGGGCGGGGGGGGGGGGGGCGGAGCACGCAACAATTGTCCACCACCATTCATTCTTCCACTCACTCGTCCGTTGCAAATGCTTCTGGAGCATCAATTAGGTGCCAGGCACTTTGTCATCACCGTGGCAACAATCATACCAAAGGTCAGGTTCAGGAACTGACTACATTTTCATGGAAAATTTGGCAATAATAATAATAATAATAACAACAATATGCACCACTTACTAAGAAGTTACTATGTACCCGGTCCATGCTGGATACTTAAAGAACACTTTGTCTCATCTTGACAAGGTAGACAGCAGGTCCGTCCTGCAGATTCTCAGAGAGGTGTGTTTAATGACCTGTCGACAGCCACAGGGAACAGGATATAACTTAGATGCCTCTCTTGCCTGAAGCTTGTGCTCTTTCTGTGACATCATACTGACCCTCAAGATAGAAAGAGTTTCCATTGTTTTACTTTATCGCATGCCCGAGACTCTAACAGTATTACCTGTAATCTTCACAACAGCCCTATGGGGAAGGTATTGTCTCCACTTTACAAATGAGGAAACTGAGGCTCAGGGAAATTAGGCTTCTTGTCCCAAATCACGTAAGTCATAAATGTCAGAGCCAGGGTGGCCCATCTCCACATCTTGTGTTTGGTCCACACAGCAGGCTGCCTGGGGCAGATCCCGCTGCCCGAAGTCTATAGTTTTAAAACTACATTATTTTCACTCCTTCAGCCTCTGTTGTCCATTTACATCTCTCCTCTCTAACAGAATCTCATGCAGTGCCCGCCTTCACTTTCCCTGTCTCACTTCCGCTCCTTCGCCCGCTTGCCCAGGTTCTGGTGTCTACACTGGGCTGTGATGCGGAAACTGGTTCCACTGGAAAATCAAGGGCAGCTGAGGCCTTTGGGAGAACACAGCGGAGACAGGCATCAGCCTCCTGTCAGCAGCCGGGCCCCCGTTGGAGGGGCTTCAGCGGATGCTCTGTGTGGGGCAACTGGTCCTTAGAGGTTTCCATGGAGACCCCTCTCTGCTCTCTGATTCGCTCACCAGACCCTTGGCATCACGATGGAGACCACTGTCCTGAGGACCCCGGGCCTGCCTACAACAGGCCCCCAACGAGGCGCCCCTTACACAGGCTGGGGGTAAAACAGAGACCAGGCCCACATCTTGTCCATGGAATTTCCCAGAAGTGGTTTGCAAAGCAGACTATCCTTAAACTAGTTTTATTTTCTATAGGAATAAAGCTGTCGTTAATGCCGTGATCCCGGCCAGGACTGTCTCCGAAAGCCGTGGTTGTGACCATGTCACCGACGTGGCCAGGGAGCCGGAGCCCTCCCTCCCCCATCCCTACCAGGCATCTCTCCTCTTCTCCCGCCAACAGAACTTGGATCTGGTCCAGACACACCTGGGCATCCGTGCAGGTGGGCGGGGCCTGGTTTGGGGATGTGTGACCCAGCCCTGACCAATGGGATGCGAGGGGAGTCACTCGTGGGAAAGATCTGTGCTCCTGCTGTCAGGAGCAGCGGGGGCCAAGCCATTCTGTGCTGCTGAAGGGACGCAAGGCTGAAGAAAAACCAGACGGGCCCGCGGAGCCGGGGGACGTGAGGCCCCCGGGGGGCTGACCGGTAGCCTGTCCAGCCCCAGAGTGTGAGCCTTTTATTCCCTGAGTTAATCGAGTGTCTCTATTGCTAAAGCCGCCTTTGGCTGCATTTCCTGCTCCTTGAAGCCGAGCACATAGTAACGGACAGGCCCCCATCCAGGCATAAGAGCAAAGGGAGAGCTCTAGTTAGTGACGTCAGGGACCTCGCCGCCTGAGGGGCCCCTGGTTTGTCCAGCCCGGCACCCTCATTTAACGCGTGAGGACCTGAGGTCAGGGGGTGGAATGTCCTGCCTGGGCCCCCTGGCTGGTTGCAGAAGAGCCACTACGAAGGTTTGGGGTGTGGGGACCACCGACATCCAACCTTGCAGCCCATCCCGTAAGCTCTGCGCCTCAGCCAACCCCCGCGCACCCCAAAGGACAGGATGGCCTCCGGGGACGCGCCTGTCTGAACTGAGTCCTCCTTCTGGCTCCCTGGGTCTCCTAACTGCATCCCGTCTTATAGCGCAAGACTCTAATAAGCTAGCTCGTTCTCACTGGGGTGGTGGGGACTTCCTGAGTTACCACCGATGCTTCGAAAGATGCAAGTGCAAAGCCCAGGATAAACAGAATAACTTCCCAAAGGATGCAAGTGCAAAAATAGAATTTCAGGACGGGTGTTTAAGCCACACCAGTCAGGCCCTGCTGAGTCTGCCCTCCACCTGTCAAGCTAGTTCACTGTCTTCCTGGACTTAGAGAAGGCAGGACCACCTCGTGCTTTCCGAGCACCGACTTGGCAGCTGTTACAATGCTTTGAGGAGCCCGGGAGACTCAGGCACCCGGCTCTCTGCCCGCACTGGTCACTCAAAGCAGAAACAATGCTTCCATGTGCCAGGCACTGGGCCAGTGTTCCCATAAACCATTCCATTTACTCCTATGATAATGCTGTGGGACAGAAAGGGTTAACCTTTCACAATTCAGTGGATGACTCTCGGGCCGGAGAACCAGCTCGCCCAAAGCCACAGGCACTGGTTTAAATGGCACAGCTTGAGACGGAATCCTGGTCCGTATGGGGCCAAAGCCCATGTGCTGTTTCTGTCCCAGAGCATCTATCAGGGCTGGAGTTCTCGGGGCTGGTCCAGGCAGCCGTGGCTTACAGAGGATGTAGGATCTGAGCTCAAGGGGAAACTAGAAGGACAGGCTGAGGCCCATCAATGGCCTTCTATTTGTATGAGGTACAAAATAGTAATTCCACGTATGCCTAGAAGTTTCAAAAATCTTAGAAGGGATGAGAGCTAATGCACGAGAGGAAAAGAACATACCTAATCTTCAGCTTGAAATAGAATGCTTCTCGGACGGCGTGTCCACTTCCTAGGGCTGCCCTGACAAGTTCTCCCAAACTGGTGTTCTAGAACTGCAGGAATTTAGTCTCTCGTGGTTCAAAATCAAGGTGGCGGCAGGGTTGGTTTCTGGAAGCCCAGCAGGAGAATCTGTTCTCTGAGTCTTTGTGAGCTTCTCAAAGCAACATATTTATATTTATGCATTTGCCATAAGAAAGAATAAAGGTTTTGCTTTTTTTTTTTTTTCAGCCAGGCAGAGGGAGACGGTCTGGGAAAGCAGAAAATGCGGTACAGGAGGGCAGTGAGGGCTCTGCCCCCCGGGGAGCATCTCAGCGCTTGTTGGGAGGGGCGGGAGGGGCGGGGCGATGGGAAGGGCGTGGCTGGTGGCTATTGGCGCAGCCACCAGGAATTCCCCGTGGGTCTCCGGCCACACCGTCGCGTCGCCCTCTCCGCTCCCTTGAGGTTGAGCGCGGCAAGTGGCCCTCGTTGGCCAGGAACCGTGAGGGGTGCCCTCTGGCTGATGCTGAAGGGCAGGTGCGCCCCTGACTCCCTCGCCCCTCCTGGCCCTTGATGCTGGAGCCTTCCCTGCCTGAAGGTGACGAAGAGGAGACCCCAGCCACCCTTGGCGACCACGGAGCAGGAAGAACAAGCAGCCCTTTGCTGCTCCCCGGGGGTGTCAACACCACGTGGCCTCGTCCCCCGGCCACACAGCAGGCAAGGACTCGGGGTTTGGGTCACATCTCTGCTGCTCCCTGGGGCTGTGGGCAAGTGAGTTGCCCTCCCTGAGTAAGATACACATATAAACGCCTCCAACAACCTACAAGAAAGCATGTATGAGGCTTAAGTGACGGACACACAGGGAGCAGCCAGCGCAGTGCCAGGTCATCTACGTGCTCAGTAAAGCTCAGTCTCTGATCCCCTGGTTCTCTCCAAGGCCTCGGTTTCTCATCATTAAATGAGGCCGTGAGGTTGCAGGGGACGGTCCCCGAGGGCCCTTCCTGCCTTCTCTAGGATAGGACTGGCGCCTTTCACACAGTCACATTGTAGAGTCCCGGCGCGTCTGCGTGTGTCTTGACAGTGACGGATGATTGAAGGACACGGACTACCCACCTGTGACTTCTTCCCTCTCAGAAGAGAGGAAATATCGTTTCCCTGCCCTGAGAATCATGTATGATGGTCATAGAGCCTTTGGCAACCCCCGGCAGTAAATCAGCGGTCAGAGTCACTGGATGTGGCCTGAGACTCAGGGATGTGCCCTGAGGAGGGGACGGGAGACCCCGGAGACAGCCACACCTCTCTCCCCAGCTTCTGATCAGCCATTCCAGACACCAGCTGTTTATTTTTCACTTGCTTATGTGATTAGATCTGCTTGGCTGACGGCCTTCCAAGGCTCCGTTCTCAGGAAAACCGTTCTGCCGTTTAATAAGCCTGGGTAGACCGCGGCTGCGCGAACCACAGGGCACCAGGTCAAGGTTGACCTCCCCCCCGCCCCCAGCCTCGTCGTAGCATTTTCTTCTCCATCAAGTGCTCTTCTGCGGCAACACAAATCCCCATCCCCCCACCCCGCAAGTTTTCCTTCCCCACCGGATTCCTTCAAACAACAAATAATGACTGTGTGCTGGGCTCTGAGCTGGGAGCTGGGATGCAGCTCGGGGCTTGGCTCATGGAGTCCAGTGGGGAAGAGGCTTCATGGAACCATCAGGAAACTGCTGGAAAATCGCAAGCCTGGAAAGAGCTGCGGAAGCAACATCCACGGTGCAGGGACCACGGCAGCGCGGGGGCCCTTCCTGCACGTGCCCGCTCCCCAAGGGTCCGCACGCCTCCACCTCGCCCCTGCCCGGCTGACACGTCCCCACCGTGCTGCAAAGACTCCCTAGTCTTGACCTCCTGACCCTTGTCTGAGCTTCTGGCTTGTATTTCCAACTGCCAGTTACACAACTTACAGCTGTCTCTCATAAGAATAAAATCAAACGTGTACCAGCACTTACTGTGGGTGTGTTTGACAAGAATGTATGCAATCCTTCTTAGGAGTTCTCTTACTGTTCCTATTTTACTCGGAGACAGTGGTGTGCAGAGGGGTCATACCCTTGATCAAGGCCACACGGCTTAGAAGTGGCAGAACCCGGATTTGAACTCTGAGCTCTGACACCAAGCCTGGGCCCTCACCACCGTCCACTCCATCCACTGCCACTGGGGTGACCCGTGGCATCTCGTATTAAAACATCTAAAACCAAGCCCCTCTTCCTCCTCTCCACCGAGCCCCTTATCCACGCACCCTGTGTGAGCTCTGTCCCTCTTCCTGTCTTTTCTAGAAATGACATCGTCACTCTCTCAGGCACTTAGACTGTCACCTCCCCCTGCCTCTTCCCTCCTATGTAATCAGTTGCTAAGTCCTGTGGCTGTCTGCAAAGTCTTCTAGGTCATTATAACAGCTCCTGAATGATCCAGTTTCTGCCTTGCCTCTCTCCAACTGACCCCCAAAATAACATGTAACGTTTGTCCCCCTACATCTGTTTGGTTCCTCCCTTGATCAGATACGTTATGGCTTCCTAATGGAACTCATGAATCCTAAGTCCTGAGACCTCTCTTCTGGGTTGCACGTGTGTCCCCTGAAACTCACCCACGGCACCTGAAGTTCAACATGCCTCCAACCACACCTTCTGCTGTCACCCTCTCCATCCTCCCGTTCTTCCTCTGGTAGCAGAACCCCAGAGAGTTAGCGGGACACAAGACAATGTTTCCCATTCTCCCTGCAGTGAGGTATGGCCAGGTGACTAAGGTCTAGCCAAACAGATGTTTAGCAAAAAGGATGTGGGAAACTTGTGGGCCATGACCTGGGAGGAAAGAGGCACGCTTTCCTTCCACTTCACTGCAGCCAGGTGGTCTTGGTGGTGTGCCATCTTGGACCACCTGACAGATGACAGAACAAGGTAGAAAGAGCCTGTGTCCCAATACTATGGAGCTACCCTATTAGTTCTGAATTGCTTACACTTCAGCATCTATGTAGAAGATAAATAAGTGTCTCTTTTGTTTAAGTCATTTGGTGTGTCTGTAGTAGGGGGGGAAATACCTTTCTAAGCTCTTGACTGGGGCCCCTATTGTGAGAAACAGACGAACAAGAGAAGGGCATACACATTTACTTAATAAACTTTCACATGACACAGGAGCCTTAACAAGGAAATGAAGCCCCAAAGAAATGGTTAGATCTGAGTGTTTTTATGCTAGGTCTGATGAAGAGTGGAAGGCTGTGGAAAGATATAACAGGACAGAAAGTGCAAGCTAAGTATAGTAAACTTGAGGAAACAGAGCAACTTCTCTTCCTTCAGATTCATCTGTGTCCCTTTCTATTCCAAGATAAGGATGCCCCTTTCCTGTGGATATAGGGAGGGTACCCCGCACATGAGGGTTTTATGACCTGCTTCAAGGGAAGTTCAGAAAGTGTTTTTTACTGAAGACCTAAATGTAAGACCTGAAACCATAACTCTGAGAAGAGAACATAGGCAGAACGCTACTCAGTGACAACCCCTCCAAACGGCGCTGAGCCCATTTGCTTCCTTCTGTCTCCCCCTCTAGAGCCTGCACTCCTGGGAGATGGCGGTTATGACCCCCGGATCTGTCCCCAGAGGCCTAGCACTGCCTTGGTCCACGGTAGGGGATGTTTAATACATGAACAGAATGAGTGCAGGAGAAAATGGCTGAGACAAGGAAACGGTCTCTTCCACCACGGATGAGATGCCAGCATGCCGCCACTCCTCTGAAGAAACGTGGGGCAACCAGGTGGAGGAGGGCTTTCTGATTGTACGTGGTCACCTCTGGTCGTTACAAAGAGGGGGAGGGGTTCCAGCAAGACAACAGGCCTCAAATGGAGTCGTTCATGCTAAGTCACCAATTCGAGACTCAACTTAATGACAGTTTCCGCTCTCCCAGAAATGGGATCTCAACCCAGTCCGTCAGGAGCCACCTGACCAGCACTGGCCGCCTGCCTGGTGGACCCCTGCCGTCCGGCCCCTCCAGGAAAGCGATCTTGCCATACCCAACCTGCTTTTTTGCCAAGTATAAGCTTCTTGTTGCCGTTCCCTTCGGCCTGTTAAGACTGCTTCATTTGGTCCAGCTCCTGAGAGCTCTTTTCTCTCTGCTGAATGAGATGCTTCTTGATTCATAAATCTTTGAATAAAGCCAACAAGATCTTTGAAATTTACTTCGTTGAATTTTGTTTTTTCATGCTAGGGACAACATTTTTTTTTTTTTTAAGAGAAACACTAATCTTGCCTGCTGAACTTCTTTAAAAGTGAGAACAGACCATGAAAACGCCACTGCTGAGAATCTGCTTCTCCAAGATGAAGACTAGAAACATTACCTCTTCCTGGAAGCCTCCGGCACCTCCGTCCACCCTCCTTAACCTGAGCTCCTGGACTGGTCAGCACCTCTATTCTGTTCCGTCAGCAGAAGAAAACGTCTGAGCAGCAAGGTGGGAGGCTGCCACCCTCCAGGAGACGGAACTATGACTCTCTCTGGAGACAGATTTCTCCATAGGGAGTAAGAACGGAGGCATTTGTGATTAAAAAATAAGGCAGAGTCTTGTAACTCTTTGGTGAACAGGATTCCAACGATCCTCCCTTGCCTTTGGGCTCCACAGTGTCGTCTGTTTACAATTGCTAATAAACCCTTTAACTCTGCAAAGTTCTTCCCGAATACACCGCCATTTCTCTTTGCTCTTTCACGAAGGTGGAAATAGCACCTAGAGGAAGGCACACCATTCCCTTCCTGCCCCAATGAATGAAAGAGAAACCACCAAGCTACCACACACTCCATGTCCTGCTCAGCCTCTTCTCTGAGTCGGGACTTGAGAAGGTGGAAATTATACTGAATTATATGAGACCAAAAATGTTATTTACTGGATGCAGGTCAGAGGTCAGTTGTGATGCTGAGGGTTCTCTTGGTGGCATGCTGGGCGCCAGGATGCAGCCGTGAATGACACCCATGGAGCCCATCCTTGGAGCGCACAGTAAAGCGGGGGGGCTCAGACACCGACCACTGTGCTCACAGCAGCTCACCCAAACCAACCCAAATATCTGGGGACAATTTGGAAATAAGTCATGGAAGAAAAAGCAAACTGCAAATCAGGCCAAGCTTCCAAGGACAAGCCCAGTTTTTAATCCTTCACCACCACTGGCTCCTTTCTCAAGGCAGAAACAAATGTTTGATGAAAGAATGAGTGGATAAAAGAGATGACATCTCAGTTAAAAAACAAAATCATTTTTTGGTCCTCATGGCCTTGGTCATCTGGTCTACCACTAGACTACCACTTTTTAAATTAGTAATCACCTAACAAGTAACTCCACCCCCCAATGGCTATACTCACAACAAATGCCACATACAGAGGGAGGGGAGGGGAAGGGAGGGGAGGGGTTATTTATTGAGCATATGCTACATGCTTTACAAATGCTGTTTTGTTTAATCTTATGTCAGCTCCGTGAGGCATTTTTCATTATATCCCTCTTTTACAGAGGAACAGATAGAAGTTAGAACTGGTTACATAACGTGTACCAGATCATACAGAGAGAAGGGAGTCGTTGTGCAGACGCAAATCCAGGTCTGTCTGAGTTCCGAGTCCTGCTCTTTCTGGAATGTCATGACTTTTCAAACTTACTCCAGACGAACAAGGAAGACTTTACTTGGGGGGCTTTCACTGCTAAAATCAAATAACAATTTATAGTGACAGCTTTTCTCCAATTTGCACGAAAAGTTAATTGAATTTTCTTAATTTCATGTTTTTTCTCCTATTATTTTTTTTTCCTAAGGCTTTGGCGCCTGCTACCCCTTATCTGAGAGTGACAGCAGCAGTCCTAAAAGGAATGAAAAATTAGGAAAGGATCATTAACAACGACTCATGCTTCAGTCAGGAGATTTTTTTTTTATTATGGAATGAGTGCTCTCAATTTTGATTTTAGATTGAATCTGTGTTCCAAGAGCCCTGGAGCTCACGGGAGAGTTACACGCACGAAGCTCATTGAAAAAGGTGTTTGGACTGGATGTCCTGAGGAGGGCTGTCCCTCTGAGGGAGAACATCAGGATGAACCCAACGCCACATTAGCAAGGACACACCAGGGGTGATGAAGCAATTTCCTATTCAGAGGTAGCTGGTCCTGTTCCTTCCAGCAAGCAGCTTGTCTGTACTGGCTTCTATTAGGAACAGAAACAGTCTTTGGTCACTCAGTAAATCACCGATTTCCCACAGAAGACATGTCCTTTTCATTAAAGAAGGAGGGAAATTAGACCACTGCCTTAGAGCCACGGAACAGTATTGTTACACTGCAAACAATTATATAAAAGCCAGGTCTCACTGAGAGGCAACCTTCCAGGACAATAAGGAAAGAAAGAAAGAAAGAGCTTTTGAAAGCGGTCAGGTCTGAGGCTCTACAGCCTGCTCAGAGGCCAACTTCTTCCTTCCAGGAGCCATTTACTCAGTCACCTCTTCATTTATTTCTCCAACATTTTTTCAGCCCCACTCTGTGCTGTGTAGTTCTTTGCAAAGGCCTAGGATGCATACGAACGTCCTGCCATCCATCTGGTGCGAGACAAGAGTGGTGGAGAGAATTCATACAACACTGCGCCCCACAGGCTCTGCTGGGTGGGGAAGGGTGCCGGGTGGGGACCACAGAGGAGTGTAGGCATCAGGGACAAAGGATGTTGTGTTTCCATGTTGTGATGACGCCCCAAGGAATCTCCAGATTTGACGGAAACATCAACAGAAAAAAATAGTTTGGATTTCATCAAAATTAAAAACTTTTGTGCAGCAAAGGACACTATCAACAGAGTGAAAAGGCCATCGATGGAAAATGTTTGCAAAGCATACACCCAACAAGGAATTAATACCCAGAATAGATGAAGAACCCCTACACCTCAACAATAAAAACAAACAGCCTGATTCGAACATGGGCAAAGGACTTGAAAAGACATTCCTCTGAAGAAGATACACCTATTTTCATAGTGTTCAGTTTTCCTTTTTGTTGTACTGTTGTTTTCTGGTTTTGATATCAGAGTAATAATGACTTCATAAAAAGGACTGAGAAGTTTTCCTTCATCTTCTATTTTCCAGAAGACATTGGGTAGAACTGATGTTTTTCTTTAAATGTTAGGTATAATTCTCCAGTGAAACTACCTGGCCTGGAGATTTTAAATTAGGAATTTAGGGCTTCCCTGGTGGGGCAGTGGTTAAGAATCCGCCTGCCAATTCAGGGGACACGGGTTCAAGCCCTGGTCTGGGAAGATCCCACATGCCGTGGAGCAACTAAGCCCGTGCGCCATAACTACTGAGCCTGCGCTCTAGAGCCCGCGGGCCACAACTACTGAGCCCACGTGTCACAACTGCTGAAGCCCGCACGCCTAGAGCCCGTGCTTCGCAACAAGAGAAGCCACCACGATGAGAAGCCTGCGCACTGCAATGCAGAGTAGCTCCTGCTCGCCACAACTAGAGAAAAGCCCGTGCACAGCAACAAAGACCCAACACAGCCAAAAATAAATTAATTTTAAAAAATTAGGAATTTAATTTCCTTAATAGTTATAGGGCTATTAAAATTATCCATGTCATACTGGAGTAGTTGTGGTAGTTTGCACTTTTTAAGGAATTGTTCCATTTCATCTAAGTTGTCAGATTTATGTGTATAGAGTTGCTTGGACTATTCTCTTATTACTTTTTTGATGTCTGCAGAATCTATAGTGATATGCCACTTCCTTTCTGGTATTAGATTCGGCATCTTCTCTCTTTCTTTCTTTGTCAGTCTTGCTAGAGATTTGTCAATTTCTTTATTTTTTCCAAGGGCCAGCTTTTTGTTTGTTTAATTGATTTTCTTTTTCTATTTTTAAATTCACAGATTTCTTCCTCTTTCTTTCTTTCTTTCTTTCTTTCTTTCTTTCTTTCTTTCTTTCTTTCTTTCTTTCTTTCTTCTTTCTGTCTTTCTTGAGGTATAGCTGATGTACAATATTATATAAGTTTCAGGTGTACAACACAGTGATTCACAATTTTTAAAGGTTATACTCTATTTATAGTTATGATAAAGTATTGGCTATATTCCCTGTGTTGTACGATATATCCTTGTAGCTTATTTATTTTATACATAATAGTTTGTACCTCTTAATCCCCTCAAATTCATAGATTTCTGATTGAATATCGTTTTCTTCCTTCTACTTGCTTTGGGTTTATTTTGCTCTTCTTTTTTTTAGTTTCCTGAGATGGAGGCTTAGATTATTGTTATGAGACTTCTCTGCTTTTCTAATGTAAGCATTTAATGATGTAAATTTCCCTCTCGGCATTGAATTAGCTGCATCCTAAGAATTTTGATATGTTGTATTTTCATTTTGATTAAGTTAAATGTGTTTTTAAAATTTCCCTTGAAACTTACTCTTTGACTCATGAATTATTTAGAAGTGTGTTATTTAGTTTCAAGGTGTTTGGATTTCCTTTTATCTTTCTGTTATTGGTTTCTAGTTTGAATAATAATGACCATTATTGCCTTGAGCACTTTTTCAGTCCCGCCCTTTATCTCTTCTCCTAGAACTCCAATGACATGAATGTAAGATCTTTTATAGTCTCACAGGCCTCTAAGTCACCTCCTTCCCTCCCTCCCTCTCTCTCTCCCTTCCTTCCTTGCTTCCTTCCTTGCTTCCTTCCTTGCTTCCTTCCTTCCTTTCTCCTTTTGTCTATTTTTTCTTTTATTCACTTTCGGTAATTTCTATTTATCTTCAAGTTCACTGATTTTTTTCCTCTCTCTCCTCCATTCTGCTGTTAACTTCATCCACTGAGATTTTTTTATTTATTGCACTTTTCAGTTCTAAAATTTCAATTTCATTCCTATTTATATGTTTTATTTCATCACTGAGATTTTCTACTTTTTCATTTGTGTAAAGTGTGTTGATAATTGCTCAGAGCATTTTTATGATGACTCGTTTAAAATCCTTGTTGGTAATTCTAACATATATATTATCTTGGTGTTGGCATCTGTTGGTTGAGTTTTTTCATTCAAGTTGAGATCTTCCTGATTCTTTGTATGATAAGTGATTTGGGGTCGAAGCCTAGATGAGTTGGGTATTGTGTTATGAGACTCCGGGTTGCAAGAGGCGAAATAAAACACAGGGAACTCACTGCTGTGTTATCCTTCAAGTTCTAAGGTCCCTGGTGGATCTGTCTCCTTTTCTCCACTTTTCAGAGTCTTCTTTTGTTTATTTTATGCATAATGTCCAGGGATTTTGAGCTCTACTTAGCAGGAAGGGTAAGAACAATCACTTCTACACCATCTTTCTGGGAGCAGAAACCCGTACTTCTTTGAATCGAACCACCTTTCTTCTGTTTCAGGAGTCACGTCTCGCTCCTTCTTACTCCTGTTGCTCTAATATCAGGACAATATGTGAAGATACTACCTCCTTAGTGATCCCTGAGTTAAGAGGATGCCCCTTTCCATATTCCATGCCTTTCCCCTGTTCACACACTCATTATCTCTTGCTCCAGTTATTTAAATGGCTCCCTAATTAGTCTCCAAACGGACAGCCTCTCCCTTTCTTCCAGTCTCCTCTGTCCTGCAGATTGCGGGCAGGTTGGTCTCCTGAGGCATAAGTCTCTATCCTTCCTTTCTCTTCCTCCCTAACTTTAGACCGCTCACCACCAGCTTCATCGTAAAACTCAAACTCCTTAGCCTGGGGTTCAAAGCCATCCATACAACGGCTCCACTTCCCGTGGACAGCCTTCCCGTCCTCTGCTCTCACATACAATCTGATACCGTGGCTAAAATGTCTCACTTCCAGAGTCCAGACACATGCTGTGCAGTTGGCCCTGGGCCTTCACTCATGCTTTTCCTCCACTTGGAATGCCCCTCCTTGCCCACTGTCTCAAGGAACGGTTCCTTGATCACCCAAGGCAGAACTGACAGCTTCTCATAGCCTTTTGCTCACATCTCTCTTTGAGCATATTTTCAGTCCGTGTCATAGTGACAAGGCAGAATGTATGCTCCTGGCAGGGTGTCTCCTCTTGTCTAAAACCAGGTCTTCTTGGCTCAGCAGTCCAGGGAAGAGAGCAAGCCCATCAGCGGATGGAAGGCCAGAGCTGGCTTCACCTGGAGGCAGGGGGTATGGCAGAAAAGCCTACGCTTACTCCTAGAATACATGCCAGTTTCAGGAGGTTCTGCTCTGCCCTGGGCTCCTCTGAAGGTCCAGGAAGAACACTTTAGAGATACATTCACCACACTTGTCTTGAAGTCAGTTGTGGAGACCCTCTAGGGCAAGGCTCCTCGCCCTGCATTAGATCTACCTATTCTGTCTGTGATGTGGACAGTCCACCCTTTGGGGTGCTGCTGCTTTCTCTTAAGGGGGGTGCTGGCAGCGCGAGGAGCGAGGGAACGGAGAAGTTGCTGGGGTTTGAGTCTTAGCTCTGCCACTTACGAGCTCTGTAAACTCTGGACAAATTATCTAACTTCTTTCTGTACCGCCGATTCCTCATCTGCAAAATGGGGACAATTATAGAAGCTGCAGAGAATCCCATTCAAATGCTTAGAACATCGGACGGCACTCCATAAATGGTAGCAGTTACCATTTTCAACGTTTTCCACCAAAGTGCCCTGAACAGTAGGAGAATATGAGTGAGGATCTGGGGGGAGTGCCCAAATTAGCCTCTATTTGCTCGACGTTTCTTGGAAGCATTCTATTTCACGTTAAATATTTATGCAAGTTTTGCATTCTACTCTATTGTAAGGTTGAGTTTGTTTTAATAGCTGGCTAATACTTCTTCTGCAAATGTACTTAAGAGAACATACGTTCTAGAAGGACGCCTCTGTGTTTTCCCCTCAGCACAGGCTGGGGCTTCCCAGTGTGAGGGGCTCAGTCAGTGGGCCTTGAGCCAAAGATGCAGGGGTCTGGCGCCCAGGCCAGCACCGGAAGGTGTGTCTCACTGGAGAGTGCCGTGCGGGGCCAATGCAGCCCCGCCACCCCATTCACTCCTCCTCCCGAAACAGAGTCACAACCTCAGTCCACCTTTTCTCATTCCGGAGAGCTGGCCTCCGGCTGGACGCATGGGATATGGGGAATGTGGGCGCGGAAATAAAAATCTTGGCTTGGATTTCCTGAGCTATGATCATCAATAAAATAGGGCAAAAGAGAGCTATAATCTAACGTACTATATTACTGTAATTAGAGCTTCACGCATGGAGCTCTCGCCCGCCCTCCCTCCAAAATAATGAAACAGTTTAGCATAAATAGTAGTGACTTTATTCTCCATCATGGGGTGTTCAGTGATTGGGTAATTATGGTAACAGCACATCCAGTTAACGGGTGTCGAGTTCAGAATGTAAGAGAAAAAGGACGCGGAAAGGCACACGGAGGAAGAGAACCACAGAATCACAGCACTGCAGCGTTGGGAAGAATCCTGGCAATTGCGTACCTTCCATCCCACAGAAGAAGAAACGGAGACTCAAGACGGGGGCGTTAGGGCGGGGGTGAAAGACCTGCAAATGTCAGATGCTTAGACAGAGGTGGAGTCAGAACCAAAACCCTGGCCTCTCTCTCCTGTTCCAATTCTCTTCTACTGGGGCTTCCCTGGTGGCGCAGTGGTTAAGAATCTGCCTGCCAATGTAGGGGACACGGGTTTGAGCCCTGGTCTGGGAAGATCCCACACGCCGCGGAGCAACTAAGCCCATGCGCCACAACTACTGAGCCTACGTGCCACAACTACTGAAGCCCACGAGCCACAACTACTGAAGCCCACGCGCCTCGAGCCCGTGCTCCGCAACAAGAGAAGCCACCGCAATGAGAAGCCCGCGCACTGCAACGAAGAGTAGCCCCCGCTCGCCGCAACTAGAGAAAGCCCACGTGCAGCAACGAAGACACAACGCAGCCAAAAATAAAGAAATAAAAAATTCTTTTCTACCCACGTGTCTCTGGGAAACCACGTAAGGCAGAATACTCTAGAAAGCTTTCTGCAGGGTGAGTAGTCTTTGTTAACGAAATCTGCAGAGGTAGAAAACAACGTTCTTTCGTTGTCTGTGGCTGAAAGTCATGCCCACTGAATGTCAACAGCAATCAGCAGTAAAGGTGTGAAATGTGTTTTTTTTTGTCCATTTTGTTCCTCTGACATAGCAGACAGGAAAAATGAGCAAGTGCACCCATTAAGATTTTGTTCAACTTACAATCGAGGAGGCTAATTGTTTATTTTCAGTTAGATTTTATTTCTGTTATTACATTGAGAGCATCAGATAAAAAATATACTTTCCCATAAGAATATGTACATTTCTTAGTCCTGCATTGCATGTAAGGGGCTTGGATAGTCAATGCTTTTAGTAACGAAGGCACAGGTTTCCTAAGGAAGCAAGCTAAGGGTCATCATGGGACAACCAGGGGGCAGAGGCCAGCCGGCAGACGGGTCACAGGTTCACACTGACACAACCGTGCACCATCTCCGCCTAGTGTGTAGACACAGTCACAGCCAGTCATCCACATGACCGCCCTCCACTCTCCTCCTTCCTGTGGAAAAGGAGAGGCTGGGAAGTAGTAGGAAAGATGCCACTGGCGGCCAGAGGGAGCCGGTTCCCCACCAGTCCCCGCGGCCTCTGTCCTCTGCTCCTCAATCCCAGGAAAGCCACCTGAGGGGCTGGGGCCAGGGGGCTTCCTCCTTCCACTCTGTCCAGTGACCACCCAACAAAACACGCACCTGCCACCGCTGGGAGCTAAGCCTGGCTTGGACGGGGTGGACGGGACAGTCCGATTCTGTCTGTGACGGGAACAGGGGCCACTTGGGCGAGAGCCGCCATCACGGGTGGTCACGGGCCACTTGGCAGGAAGCAGCCGAGCAGCTGGAAAGACTCGCTTCGGAAGTTTGGTTCCCACTATCACATCCACAGAGAGATGCCAACGCCACTATTTCTCACCATTTCTTTCTTGCTCCCATTCAACCCTCCCCCAGCCTCGAAACGCAGCCGGGGCCCAGACGTCTTGCTGGACAGAGACACCCACAGTCCGACTGCAAGATGGGATGAGGAGGTGTGGAGACAGCAGCTGAAGCCAGTGGTGTGACATGGGAAGACCCCTTCCCGTGGGCACCTCGGCCATCAGCGGGCACGCAGCCCAGCCTGGGAGGTGCTTGCTGTCCGTGGCTCCACCGACGTGACACCCATGGCCCACTTTCCCACCACAAAGTACTTCCTCAGCCAAAGTTCTACGTGAACATCCCCAGGAGTCAGCTGCCCAGGGAGCGGTACAGTGGGGACCGGCGTCTCCATTGGCTCGGGAGGAAAGCGAAGCCAGGGCAGCTGGCACACAGCCAGAGAGAGGAACGACTAGACGTGCGCTGAATTTACTGCAGGACGGCTCTGTACTGCCTTGGTTATCTCATCTGTAAAATGGGGCTGATAACGGGGCCCCCACCCTCCAGAGGATGCTGTAAGGATTAAACGAAATAACGCAGGAGACGGGTTTCCCGTGGTGCCTGGGCTAGGGGAGCCTTCAGTTTAAGCGTTAGCTGACCCTCCAATGTCCTTACAAGTGTCTCTGTCTTACAGATAAGGAGACTGGGGCACAGAAAGGAAAATGACTCACCAGCACGGTACATGGCCTTGTTAGGTCTCAAAATGCAGACCCGCGTGACTGCAAAACCTGCCCTCTTTCCACTCAAGAACAGGGTGATTTCAGAACTCAGGTTGCCTGTTTCCAAGTTCTAGCACTTTCACCCTGATTTGAGACAGCTTCCTATATAGAAAGTGTTGTGGCCCGGTTTGACCGCCGCACGCAAGCCTTCTGCCTCAGAAAATACACAACAATGTACTGCCATCCGAACAAAAATCCGAGCACCATGTTCCATGATGACGTTGATGACATCAGCAAAGAAGCTCTCGTCAGAGCCCCTGGAGCTCCAAGAGGTTCTGTAGCACACTTTAGCGTTTGAGGCCAATAATGAACATGAAAGCCAATAGGATGTTCTCATCAGTATTCCTACAATTTCAAAAATCCTTTTTCTTTATGACATCATTTCCATCTCTGTTCTCTTTTTTTTTTTTTTTTGGAAAAGGTTAAGTGGATGCAAAGAGAAAGATCATTAGAAAAAAACCTTTCTAATTCCTAAGGCTTTGTGCACGCAGTAGGCATTCCATAGATGCTTGTAGAATGTATGAATAAATGGATTATATGAATGAATGCATCTATTTTCTTCTTGTGAATTGGTTCAAAGAGCCAGTTTTACAGAGACTGGCTAAAAACTGCATCCTGAGAGGTCTCAAGTATCCTTTGCTTTGCTAAAAAGCCCACTGTCTTTATATTTTAGATGCCCCCTGAGGCACGGATGTCCCCCACGGGTACGGCCAGAGGCTCATTCCTGCTTGGTAAGCATTCAACTTGAGCTTGAACGCAAGAGCCTAGGAGGTGCCCACACTTAACGCGGGGACCCGCAGCCCAGGCGGGGAGCACACCTTCCTTTGGGCGTCGTGTTCACTCTGTGCCCTTCGCTGGGGGCTGGGCAGTTCTGATCCCATTTCCACCCATTTGATGATTCTTGAAAAGAACAAACACGCAGACGAGATCAGCAGGCTGACACTGCTGAGACACGACACAGGCTTTGCTGGGAGCTACGTTAGAACACGCTCTTGGGTCAGAGGGACCTGGACTGGTCAGAACACCTGAGCCTGAGTCTCGGCTCTGGGGTCTCATCAAGGAACCACGGAATACTCCTCCTCCTTCCCGACCTGTAACGCGGCCCTGGCGACACTCATTGAACAGAATGGTGGGCACAGAAAACACTCGGACTCGGTGAAGAGACAAGCTGGCCTGACTCAAAGGATCACGCCCGCAAACGGAGGGGCAGGAGGAGAGCTCGCCGTGGCCACTGGAGGGCCCTTGGCTCATGACATGTTCTCAGCAGCCAGTAACTTCAGATGATCATATGCACCCCACTCTCAGACAGGTTAAACTACAGGCACTCCCGAATCGGCCGTTCATGCACCTGCCACCTTCCCAATTTCTGCTACATAGAGTGGAACATCACCGCTGTTATAATTTGTCTATATTTCCTCTTACATCAAATTTCTGTATGTTTTCATCTTGTTGTAATCAATAAATCCCCGGTTTGACATGCTGGTACCATGTGCTTCTATGTTGCATGCCATGCTCCGTGAACCAGCGTATTAAGCCAAAGGCTGTTCTATTGCCTGATCCCGATAGGAATAAAAGGCAGCCCACGGAAACCTGTGTGGGCCGCGTGTCCCCAAGGCTGGGCAAAGCGCAGTCTTAACATATTTAAAATCCATTATCTGACCACACGTAACAGGAATTATTTACAATTTACACGTTACAGCGTGAACACCACATTCACGGTCATATACAGTCTGGTTCTGAGCACAACACGGACAGCAGGTGGGGTGGCCTACAGTCCCTTGCACACAAGGGGCTCAGACATGTTAGAGGATTTTGCAAGATCACATTAGAAATAAACCCTCTACGTCTTCAGCTCATTTCACTGTACGCTCCACAGGGGGAACAATATTTTTTTAAAAGACTGCTTTCCTCTTTTTAGGCAGATCAACTCTCTCCTGCCATCTTTTTACCTTCCCATCCATTTATCCATCCAGCTACCCATCTATCCACTCATCCATCCATCCATTCCTCTATCTGCCCTTCCGAACACGCCTCCACATCCCTCCATTGATCCATCCGACCATGCATCCCCTCCCCCATCCATCCATCCATCCATCCATCCATCCATCCATCCATCCATCCATCCATCCATTCATCCATCCATTCATCCATCCATCCATTCATCCATCCATTCATCCATCCATCCATTCATCCATCCATCCATCCTTGCACTCAGCGTTTGAGGACCTTCTTTGTGCTTGTCACTCTACAGAGCACTGGAACTACCTACCAGTTTTTTTTTGTTTTTTTTTTTTTTTAAATTTTATTTATTTATTTATTTATTTATTTATGGCTGTGTTGGGTCTTGGTTTCTGTGCGAGGGCTTTCTCTACTTGCAGCAAGTGGGGGCCACTCTTCATCGCGGTGCGCGGGCCTCTCACTATCGCGGCCCCTCTTGTTGCGGAGCACAGGCTCCAGACGCGCAGGCTCAGCAATTGTGGCTCACGGGCCTAGTCGCTCCGCGGCATGTGGGATCTTCCCAGACCAGGGCTCGAACCCGTGTCCCCTGCATTGGCAGGCAGATTCTCAACCACTGCGCCACCTTCCGGGAAGCCCTACCTACCAGTTTTTATTCTTTTTTTTTTTTCCAGTTTTTATTCTTATAAAAAGTTTTCATTTTGAAAAAGGGATGGTAATAAAAGTAATTCAGGCACACGTCCTTGTACTGTGCTTCCCTTCATTGTGCTTGGCAGATACTGTGTCATTTGCAAATTGACGGTCTGTGACAGCTCTGCATTGAACAACTCTATCTGAGCCATTTTTTCCAACAGCATTGGCTCACTTCACGTCTCTGTGTCCCATTTTGGTCATTCTTGCAATATTTCAAGCTTTTTCTTCACTATTATATTTGTTACGGTGATCTGTGATCGGTAATCCTTGACATTACTTGTGTAATTGTTTTGGGGTGCCACGAACATTGTCGTCTTATTTTAAGCGATTGTCAGGGCCACCCCAGCCTTCAGGCACCACCACCCTGATCAGTCAGCAGCTGTCAAATCAAGGCAAGACCACCCCCCAACCCCCCCGCCGGCCAGCAAAAAGATTATGCCTCGTCGAAGGCTCAGGTGATGGTTAGCATTTTTTAGCAATAAAGTATTTTTAAATTAAGGTACACACATTGTCCTTTTAGACACAACGCTAATGCACACTGAATAGACTACAGGATAGTGTAAGTGTAATTTTTATATGCACTGGAAAACCAAAAAATTTGTGACTCGCTTTACTGCGATGGCCTGGACCCGAACCCACGGCATCTTGGAGGTGTGCCTGTATCTGCACCAGTGTCTTCTCATTTGAAAATCGACCAAAGATTTTCCCTGATGATAGAAAAACACAGTAATGTGCTCTCATTCTTCCTGTCAAGTGAAATAAAATACTTGGGAGTCTGCCAACAAAAGAGCCAGGAAAAGACCTAGTTACTAAGAGCCTTCTTCCTCATAAGTGCACGAGAAGTACAGTCATTAGGGTTATGTTGTTGGACCCCTTTAGATGAAAAGGGCGCACATCCAATTACTTCACATGATAACGAGTTCAAATAATTAGAAACGCATCCCTGACAGAGTCTTGGAACTTTGTGGAAGAGCTAATTTAAGCGTCTAGGTGTTTTCTCAGGCTGCCCTTCAGAGTTGAGATTCACTTATCTTCACTATTGCACTCTGTTTTGCCATTTTAATTCCTCCATTTCAGAGTTGAGGGCAGTGAACCAGTCATCAATGATGTAGGTGGCCTTACAGATAAATGGAAGCGTTTCAAAGTAGATAAAAACATAACGCCCACAATCATACTGAACGGAGTGAAACAAAACATGAATCCGTTATCAACTAGCAGATGAAAGGAAAAAGCTCAAACGTGCAAAAGAAAAAAACATTTGAAATTTCTAAATAAAAAAAAAATAAATAGAACAAAACTAACACTCCTGTTAAAGATTTTTAAAGTTTGCCTAAACAGGCTGTAACTCCAATGAAATCACTTTCACCAAGTCTCCCAGGCACCAGTCACTGACTTTCTTACCGACTAATGCAGTAAAGCAGTGGTGCTCAAACTTTGGGGAGCATCTGTACCACCTGGAAGGCTGGTTAACACACAGAGTACTGGGTCCCACTCAGAGTTTCAGATTCAGATTCAGATTCAGGAGGTCCGGAGTGGAGCGCAAGAATTTGCATTGCTAAGTCTCCGGCTGCTGCTGCTGGTCTGGGGACCCCACTTTGAGAAGCACGGGAAGAGACCATCCCTAGTCCTCATCTTACATAACTTCTCAGCTGCGGGTGGCACTGGGGACCACTCCCTAGACCCCCGAACACCACACTTCTCTTGCTTTCTCTGCCATCTCTCCTTGTCTCCTTTTTAGTCTCCCGGTATCCCTCGAGATTTACCCTAGGCTTACTGCTCTTTCACTGAAATCTCACCGAGCAAATTCATTCACCCTGAAGCCTTCATCACCACCTACAGCCGGCAGCCCCGAGGCTGCAGCTCTGGCCTGTTACATGTGAGCTTCACAAGGACACGGTTCCACGTCTCGTTCACAGCTGCATCCCAGGTGACCAGAGCATGCCTGGCACACGGAATGTGCTCTGTAAATATCTGTTACAACTTCCTGGTAGATATTTCTACCTAACTGTTCCACAAGCTAACTGGCAACCAAGATCAAATGTATTCGGAAAGACATGTATCAAAAGAAGGGTATTATATAAACTAGATTCTCCGCCCACCCCTCCCAATATTTCCAACGGTACCATCATCCACTGGTTTTGTAAGATCTAAGAAAGCTAATGGTCATCCTGGAATCCTCGCCTGTCAGACGCCAAGTTGTGTTGGTTTTACCTTCTAAATCTCTTCCAAGTCCACCTGTTTCTTCCCATTGCCACTGCCTGGCTGGGCCACCTCAGTCTCTCACCCGGATGCCATGGCGCCTGTCCCTGCCCGCTGCGTGCCTCCTGTAATCTCCCTACCACACGGCAGTCGGCTGACAAAGCAGGTCTCATCCTGCCTGGGTCCAGGGATCCCCTTGCCTGCAGCGCAGGGCGTCACTGTGGCCTCAGAGTCTCCTGATGGGCCCCCACTGCTTCCCTGGCTGTCCTTCACCCTCTTTTCCCCCAGCCTGCGCTCCAACTGGCCTTGACTTATTTTTGTTCCTTGAACACTCCACGCTCTCTTCTTTCTGAGCCACCACTCGTGATATTCCTCCCACTTGGAATAGACTTTCCTTTTCCTCCGACTACATTTTACTGACTACCTCCTGCTCATTTGTCAGTTCCCAACTTAAAAATTCACATCTTCCAAGAAGCCTTCCTTTTCCCCCTCAAAAAAAAAGAAAACAGGGCCATTTTTGCCTCTGAGATGGCCCACACTCTGTCTGTGGAGTGTGTTTCTCTCTAAATAATTCCACTTCTTACCTAAAAAAACAAAAACAAACAAAAAAAAAACCCAAAAAATGGGGATACGGCCTCCCTTGCATTCCAATAACCCTCTGTATCTGCACACACTGTGTTACCTCTGCTTATTTAGTTATCTGCCGTATCTGCATCTCCAGGGAAGGCTCCTGTCTATGCAGTGCCGGGCCCAGGGCCTGCACCCAGCTGCATTTGCTAAAGGAATAGGCCAACCAGATTTAATGGGGGGAAATTTAAAAGAAATGATTTTAAATGAAACTATTTTTCTATGCTGAGAACAGCCAATGGAGCGGGAAGGGGCACAAAGGGACATTTGGGACCATGGAGGTTTTCTGTATCTTGCTCTGGTGGAGGTTACATGGGGGTGGACATAGGCAAAGATCCATCAAGCTGTACACTGAAGAGCTGTGGGTTTTAAATGTGTAAATCATACATCAGTAAAAAGAAGTAAGTTATTTTAAACTCACAGCATAACCCATATGGCGATATAAATATTCCTATGGGTTAAACAACTCATATCGGATATAACAATAGAATTTACTAACAACCAAAGGCATAAAGGTCCCTTAAGGAGCTAATTATTTCCCAAAGATCCAGAACTAAAAACATGGTGAAGTAATTCCTTAAGTCTTTGTTCTGGAATTGAGCTAGTTTTACAGTGACTATGCCTTACTCAAAGTTGAGGCCCTGAAATATTTTCAAGGAAAGAAATTATTTCAAAGTCATTCTCTACAGAATCACATAGATGATTTAAAAACCCCATTTCCAAATCGAGATAATGAAGTATAGCTACATTTCAATGTTTGAGAAATCTTTAACTACGGTAATGGCAACAGCTGCTCAGTGGGGTCCACAGTGTGCCTGATAGTATCGTTTCCTTCTTGAACTGTAGGAACAGGACATGGCGTGAACCACTACGGCCCTATTAAAAAGGAGCCCTGCTATCCTGACTTTTGAGCAAGAGAATTTTCCAAGCATATCAAGAAATGTAGAACTGTCTAGTTGTCTGTCTTGGACTAGAACACAAAACGCGGACGTCCAGGGCTTGTCTCTAAGCAGTAGTAAGTGGAGGGGACTTAGGTGCCTGTTTTCTGGAAGTTACTTTTCATAAGGAGGTGGTCCCTGCGCTTCTCACGCTGGGCTCCCCAACAGTCCCCATGGCTCTGGAGATGTGTGCTTGTTCCAGCTGCCTCCCGGTCCCTTGGGCCAGGCAAAAGCCAGTGTTGAAACAGCAATTAAAACATTCTTCAGGTAGGGTGAAAAACACCCAAGGGATGCACTACATGCATCCAAAGTAATGAGACTGAGAGCCACGAACCACTAAAGGGGCACTTTCTACGCTTCAGATGGGACTCATTGCCCTCCGCCCACTTGGGTGATTTTTCTACAAAGGACATCTTTTGTTCCTATTCTTGGTATTGTTTTAGTGAAAGTTTCATTTTCCTTATGTCTCCATTTACTGCTGGTATTTTCACACTCAAAACTTAAAGGAGAGAAAAATTTTAAACTCCTGATTATCTAATTTAGTGAGGATATTACTTTATCATCATCAACATCATCATCATTACCAAGTGAGGGAGTTTTTGGGGTTTTTTTTCAATTTACCAAACCGTTCCAGAACCAGAGATAGAAAAACTGAAAGCATCGCAGCCTGACTGCCCCTTTTCCTGATGGGAAAACGGAGGCAGCTAACGGACAGACGACGGATAGCCTGCCCCCCGCAGACGTGCTTATCCCTAATCTGAGGTACTCTGTCGCTCTTTCAAAGTATTACCCACGAAAAGGAAATAATCTGATAAAGTTGGCGTTACACAGGGGAGGGGCGGGAGGGGGTATGAGCGACGGTCAGCGCTGGTGATGGTGGTGGATGTGGTGACGGTGGTGATGGCGGTGGCTGATCGTGATGGTGACGCCGGCCCGGTCCTCTCCCGTTTCTTCATCACCGCCTGTCTTCTCTGCCTCCCGCCTCCCCGCGCGGCCTCTGCCCGGAGAAACACAGCCGACAGGATTTGCACCCAAGCCGCACGTCCGCGGGCGCAAGGCTGCTGCGCCCAGCGAAGCGGCACCGCTCGGCTGGCCCCGCGCCCCTCTCGGCGCCCCCTCGGCTGCGGCCCCTCCGCGCCCCCCGCGCGCCGGCACCGCCTCGCGTGGCGCGCGCAGCCCGAGCCCCGGACGACCGGGCCGGCCCGCCCACCCGCAGGGAGCGCCCGCGACCCCGGCCCGCTTCCCGCCGAGCCCCCCGGCCCGGCCACCGGTCACTTACGCCTGCGCTGGGCCCGCCGCCCGGCGGCCCCGAGACAAAGGCTGCGCGGCCGCTGCGCCGCCGGCTGCTCCCGGAGCTGCGGCTGCCGGGGACCGGGAGGAGGATGGGGCGGAGGAGACGGGGCGGGAGGGGGCCCTGTGGGAGGGGCCGGCGCGCCGCGGTCCACCCGCTGGGGCCGCCCAGACCCGAGCCCTCCTCCCCCGCCCGCCGCCCTCCCGGGTCCTCGGCCGAAAACCTCCCCCCAGGGGCCGGGGTACCGCCCCTCGGGGGGCGAGGGAGAGGAAGAGGAGGGAGGGAGACGGAGAGAGGGAGGGAGGGAGGGAGAGAGAGTGAGTGTTCCTCCTTCCTAATCACGATCCTCTCCAACCACCCCCGCGTCCCCAGCAAGCTTCGGAAAAGGCCAGACTCTGCCTCACCTGGGCAACCCTGGAGACGCTCACACCCACCCACCTCCTTCCACCGCGCGCAGCTCTCCCAAGGATGGACGTCAGACCATTTCATGGAGAGCAAAGCCGAGCCTGGGAGGTTAAGTGCACCAAGGCGCGGCGCCAGGAGGGGCTGCCGCGGGAAGAAGGCCCCGGGCGCCAGACCCACCTCTTACCTGTTTCCCTCCCCGAAGCCTGGCACCTGGCAGACCGGCAAGGTTGCAGGGTGGGGGCTGCGCACTCCCTCTCTGGGAGAAGTTAACTTCTGTTTGGCTCCGAGATTTACATCTTGTTATGAACAGTAGCTATGATTTATTTTTATTTTTAAAACTTTTTTATTATGGCATTTAAGAGAATCAAAAGTAGAGGGAATGGTATCGTGAACCCACAACTGCTCAGCTCCAGCCTGAAAGACTGTCAACATTTTCTCTTTTTTTCCTTTCATCTGCTCCCCACTTCCCTATCCCTGGAGGCTAAGGACCTAAAAACAAACAAACAGAACAAAAAACAAAAAAACCATGAGGGACTTCCCTGGTGGTCCCGTGGTTAAGACTCCACACCGGCGGATCCCTGGTGGCGGAACTAAGATCCCACATGCCACGCAGCAGAAAAACAAAACAAACGAACAAAACATGATCATGATATCATTATCCCATGTTACAAAATTAAGAATAATTCCTTGATATCTTGTGACTATGGTTTATTCACAGCTGATGGTTGTCACCCGCCTGGTCTTTGTGTTTAGTGCTTCACCTGTGCCGCTCAGCCTAGGTGGGCCGTGACTTCCACCAAAGCTCGTGGTAGCGCGGAGGTGAGCTGGTGGTTGCTGGCCCGCAGTCGCTGATGGAGCAGGAACAGGTGAGCACTGACCCCCCAAGGCCCAGACACTCCTTAGTGTCCCCAAACCCCTTGAAAATTTTGATTGAAGCCCATCCTTCCAGGATAATGCACACATAGAATTGTGATTTAAATTCCAGGGGTTTCAATCCAATTCTCACAGTCTGTCTGAGAATGGTGGAGCCGAGGCATGCCCCTCGGCCCCCGGCTTAGGGAGCATTGCTGAGAGGTGGCGGAGACAGCCAGGGTGCAGGCTCTGACTCAGACTGCCTGGCTTTGAACCCTACGTGTCTTGCTAGCCTAGTGGCCTTGGACCGCTTACTTGACATCTCTGTGCCTGCTTCCTCATTGGGAAAAGATGGGGCTGTCATTCGAGGTTGTCTAGTTGGGCTGCCAGGGCGCTTTTGTGCACGGACAGTGCCTGGCACCGGAAGCATGGGGGGACGCTCAGAGCGTTCTCGCTGCTTGTGCCCTCTGAGTGGTTAAACCCAGAAGGACCGCGGCTCCAAAGGATTCGCAGCCTTACTTGAAGCAGAGGGAGAGGGCCCACGCCTGCTTTCTGCTGCAGCAGAAGCAGCGTATAGACATACACACGACAAAGACAAAGCGGCCCTTCTCTCTTTGACGGGGGCGGGAAGGATGTTTGCCTGATGGCCAACGTGGAGTTCTTAGAACTGTGCGGGTCACGTGTACCGACGTGGCTCCAGGAAATGATCTTTGAGATGCTGAAAGGATGCACTCATTCTCTATCACCCACGCCAGCCAAACTGGCCTCAGTTAATGGACCGAGACGGTCCCTGAAGCCTCACCTCCTCTCCAAGGTGGCCCCTGACAGCCTCGGGCAGTGGGCAGTGTCCCCAGTCTGAGCTCCTGGGCACCGGCCTGCTTTAGTGACTAGGGCTGTGGGTCGCTGTGCGTGATGTGTCGGCCCATCTAGATTGTAAATGTGCAGAGAGCTGCGATTGTAACGCAGGGTCTCAGCATCCCCCAAACACCTGTCCATCGTCCACCCAGCACTGGTGCAAGGGGTATGCACAGAGATGTCAAGTAAGTGGTCCAAGGCCACTAGGCTAGCAAGACACGTAGGGTTCAAAGCCAGGCAGTCTGAGTCAGAGCCTGCACCCTGGCTATCTCTGCTACCTCTCAACAATGCTCCCTAAGCTAGGTACCTAGGGGAAAGGGACTCTCCCTGATTATGGCCCCCTGGTTCTGCCTCTTCACCTCCTGGTTGCTCGGTATCCGCATCCCTGAAGTGGGAAGCGTGGTTACTTCCCCCGCGTGGCGCTGGGCTCCCGGGACCTTCTGACGAGCGCCCACCTCTCTCTCCGCCCCGTACTTCCCCTTTCTCTCTCTCCTGCTTCCCTTCCCTCACTCCCGACTCTCTGTTTTCCTTTCCTATCTCACAATATGGATTATATGACTTTTAAAACCGTTTGATGGAATTTGCTTGTATCAATGAAGGATGATGTAGGTGAATAAAATCAAGACTAAAGCTTTTGTAGAGTGAGATGGACAAATGACAAACAGTGTCTACTTCTACTCAGGGGAGAACGACCCAACTGTAGGTCTTCAAACAGAAGGGAGAATATTTGAGGGATACTCAGGCCTTATGGGTCTTCTTGGGAATAAATTTACCAAAGGACCCTGAAGTTAAGAGAAAACATAACAGCGAGTGTTACTGGCATCTACTTGTTCTTTGGGGACAATCTGACACTCTGGGCCAGCTCTAAGAAAGAACTATTACAATGACAAAGAACTTTAGTCATGGTAAAGAAATAGGGTTTGGTTTGGCCAAATGAAGACCATATGAATGTGAAAGGACAGCTCTTGGTGATGAATATGGATTTCGCGGCCCTAACAATCAACTTACAGAAGATTAATAGAAGGAGAGCTGTATCTTATCTGGGCGTCCAGCTGTTGAGAAACCTAAACTTATTGACACTAAAGATAAGCTTAGATAAAAGACATTCAGTTCAAGTGGAGACAAAAATACTTGAAAATAAGCCTAATGCTAGCAACTAAGTGCAGGCAGTAAACATATCTGTGGTTCCAGCCCACTGGCTGTTGTAGAGATGACAGATCATGGTAAGCAACAGCGGATTATTAACCACCAAGTGCTCTGTGCACCATGACGATGTGAGCCGCTCACTCTCCCACCTCAAAGGAAATCGGCTGTCCTAACAAGGAAACTCACAGCCTAGTTGGAAACTAAGAAAACTGAGGAGATCACAGGGGGTGAGGTGTGGTCTACGTGGCCTCCTGCGGAATCTGGATGGGCTTGGGGCTGCCTCCACCAACAGAGAAGGGAGGGAGGGTCCATCTGTGGTCTCCGGGGAATAGATCATCAGAGGCATGTAGCTTCCATCTGCCTCGTTTGGAACAAACGCTCACCGTCCAGTGCTTCCTCTTGGGATAAGCCCACCAGGCTGGGAGAGGTCCAAGCCGCACGAAGAGGTCACGGAGAGGCGCCCAGGTCAGTGGTCCCAGCCTTTGAGTGCTCCCAGCCCACGTACCAGACATACGAATGAAGATGCCTCCCTATGATTCCAGGGCCCAGCCTTCAAGTTCCCTCCAGTTTTCCATCCCAGACCTCAGACGTCATGGAGAAGAGATTAGTCATCCCCTCTGTGCTCTGTCTGAATTCCTGACCCAAAGAATCTGGACATAATAAAATGGTGTTTGATGCCACAGAGTTTGGGTAGTTGTTGTGTAGCAGCAGATAACAGGAATATCAAACAATCTGCCAGATGCATGAGGCAGATTTTGCCTTCAAAGAGCTTACAGTCTTAGCAGGGACGGGGGGTGGTATAAGCTGAGCAAGAAGGTTGGGGGCTTCCAAGCGGGACCCTGCCCCTCCTGGCTGCGTGGCCCTGGGGAGTGATTGTCTCTGTGCTCCGTCCTCGTCTGTAAAATAACGGTAACGATAGTACCTGCTTCACAGGCGAGGTGTGGAGAGAGAACATCCCTGAACCACGTAGAGCCCAGTGAACACTGCATTGGGGCATAATGTTGTCACGCCCCAGGCACACGTACCTGTGACACCACGCAGGAGACAGCGCTCCCGAACCCAGCCACAGCGTCAGGTGATCTCTGTGTCAAGGGAAGCGGATTTCTAGGATGGATTTGATCAGTAGGCTCTATGGTTTTAAAATGAGTTCACAATGGCTTCCTTGAAATCAAGAGTTTTACAATCTTTTTTCGACTGTGGCCCACAGTAAAAAAATACATTTGCTATTGTGACCTAATACACACAAGCATCCACTGCTATAAAAACCACGTTAAGGGACTTCCCTGGTGGCGCACTGGTTACGAGTCCACCTGCCAATGCAGGGGACACGGGTTCAGGTCCTGGTCTGGGAGGATCCTACATGCCACGGAGCAACTAAGCCCGTGCGCCACAACTACTGAGCCTGTGCTCTGCAACGTGTGAGCCACAACTACTGAGCCCTCAATGAGGAGTAGCCCCAACTCGACACAACTAGAAGGGCCCGCACGCAGCAACGAAAACCCAAGGCAGCCAAAAGTAAATGAATAAATAATTAAATTAAAAAAAGAAAGTCGGAGAATATTAGAAACAATATTAAAAAAAGACACATCAAGATGTTCACGAAACAATATTTGCCCTTACTCTGTGCAATGCACTCTGATATTTCGTATTCTGTTCTATTTAATTTTGCAAGATCCACTGAATTGATTTTGTGACCTGCTAAATGGGTTGAAATTTACCATCTGAAAAGCAGTGTCTTAAATAACAATTTTTATAGTTTCCTTGTCCTAAATATTTCACTGTTTTTTCCTTCGTTCATCTAACTCATGCTCCACTTTCTGGAAGTGGCCCCCCTTCAGGACGCCCATCCACTGCCCCCCATCCCGACTGGCTATGCTGGGTTCTGGCGGAGCCAGGGGTCTGTCCGACTTGGTGACGCCAGACCTCGTGCTGTGTGCTGCCCCGCAGGTCCTGGCACCGTGCTGGCACGTAGCGGGTGTCAGCAAGGATTTTTGAATTGGTCTTAGAACAGGGATACTAACTTTATTTTTCTGCTCACGTTTTATGTGTGCTAAGCACTTAGCTGGTTCTCAGATAATTTATAATTTGAGGTCATTATTTGGTGAGGATGCGATATGCCAGGGAGAAGAGACCTGGCCAGCATCCCTTTCCCGGGTATCCTAAACCAACACGCACACAGTTCTTAGTCCTCACCCCAGTCACAATGCCATAAAGCTGTTGTCACTTTATAACCACAGGACATGGAAAATCAAATTCCAGAAAGTGCCTCGCAAGTAAAAATTTACACCGCCTGGTGCTGCAGACCAGCTTGGTGACTGCTTTTGGTCACTGCCCGTCATAGACAATGACCCCGGCACACGTTCTGCTACTATAGTCATTCCCCCAACGCACTGTCCTGCTCACAGGAAACAAGCAAGCATCTGCTAAGGTTTTGTTTTTTTCTATCTTGTTTTGCTTTTTTCTTCTGCAGAACCTCATGATAGGCAATAAAATGAGCCAGTGGAAATTTCAGAGAAACGTGAATTAGAGCCACAGATCCTTCAGGGGCATCTACATTTAGCTCACAGTGCAAAATATTTGTGTCCACTCTTGGGCTGCTGTGTCGGCAAAATGAGAGCGTATTTGCACAGGTGACACACCTTAATTCCACTGTATCTGTAGATAAAGGGAATTACCTTCTCTTCAAGGGGAGTCATGTGATGGAGTAATAAAAAGGTGGTCCACAGACGAGGGTGTTGAATCACAGCTCCAACATTCATCACCTGAGCGACTGGAAGCCAGGAGCTTCAGCTTTTTGAGCCTCAATTACCTCATCTGTAAAATGGGGATAATAATATACCTCTCAGGGTCATGGTGTTAGACAAAGGTCCATGCACACCACGGGGTCAGAAGCCACTCCTCGTTCATGTGGGTGACACGTGTCTTGTGCCACGGCGTCCTGCCTTCCGGACCAACATGGAAGGGGCCAAGGACTGATGGCTGAGCCAAAAGCAGCCCCTGCAGGCGGGCCAGAGATGCCTCAGCCTAACTAGAAGGTCACTAGAGAGTGATCAACAGGCCCGATCAATTAACTTTTAAAAATAGCTTTATCCAAAGAAATGATTACCAAAAAGTCTGTTTAGTGGGTGTAGCAGACGGAACAATGGCTCCATAAAGATATCTATGGTTCTAATCCCTGGAATTGTGAATACGTTCATGTTCCATGGCAAAAGGGACTTCGCAGATGTGATTAAGTAAAGGGTCTTGAGATGGGGAGATGATCTTGGATTATCCAGGTGGCCTTGTGTAACCACAAGAGTCCTTATAAAAGGGAGGCCAGGGCTTCCCTGGCGGCGCAGTGGTTGAGAGTCTGCCTGCCAATGCAGGGGACACGGGTTCGAGCCCTAGTCTGGGAAGATCCCACATGCCGCGGAGCAACTGGGCCCGTGAGCCACAACTACTGAGCCTGCGCGTCTGGAGCCTGTGCTCCGCAACAAGAGAGGCCGCGATAGTGAGAGGCCCGCGCACCGCGATGAAGAGTGGCCCCCACTTGCTGCAACTAGAGAAAGCCCTCGCACAGAAACGAAGACTCAACACAGCCAAAAATAAATAAATAAATAAAAAAGAAAAGAAAAAAAATTAAAAAAAAAAAGGGAGGCCAGAGGGTCAGACTCAGAGAAGGAGGTGTGAGGACAGACACAGAGGTCGGCTACCGTGGGGTGACCAGAAGTGAAGTGTTGTGTGTGTGATGGTGTGAAAGTAGGAGAGACGCGCAGGGGAAAAGCACAGGAGGGAAGATGGGGTTCTTCTCTACTGAGAAGGAAAACTGGATTTTTCCAAGTCAGGAGGTAATTAGGTCATGAAGGTGGAGCCCTCATCGTGGGATTAGTGCCCTTATGAAAAGAGACATGAGAACTTGCTTTCTCTCTGCATCTTTGTCTCTTTCAGTCTCTCTGTCTCTGTCCCTATGTCTGTCTGTCTCTCCCCACCACGTGAGGACACAGTGAGAAGGCAGCTAGTTGTCTACGAGCCAGTGGATCTGCTGGCATCTTGATCTCAGACTTTCAGCCTCCAGACTGTGAGATATAAGTATCTGTTCTTTGAACCACCCAGTCTTTGGCGTTTCTTGTCATAGCGGCCAGAACAGACTGCTGCCCCCAGATAGCTCATGATGGAGGGAGACGGTGGGGGGTCTCAGCTGTGGCCCTGGGACTGAACGCAGCAGGGTGGTTTCTCCCTGACATCCCTCCCGGAAGTCCCCCTCAGGGATGGCGGCCCACTGGGAGCTGGCTACACGGGCAGCGTGGAGCCGAGCGGGGCTAGGGGTGGACTCTGACGGGCGTGGAGACGAGCCACCTGCCTCTCGGCAGCGCCCGTGCCCGGGGTGGGGAGCCCGGGGCGCAGACAAGCCCTGCTCGCCAGCTGCTCACGGGCCCACGTCAGCTGTGAGAGCCACCTGGTGAGGCCGCCCTACGAGGCAGGGCATCCCTGCTCCGTGATGAGCAAGGCGGAGCTCGAGGGCAGGCTCCGGGCTGCCGCCCGGGGTGGCTGAGGCTCTGCGGGGCTCACACCGTGTTTCAGCCTCTTTCTCTGCCCAGTCCCTTCTCCTCCCCTCACGGGTGCTCATCTCTGCAGGAGTCGGCTTGAGCTGTCGTGACAACGTGCCACGGACCAGGGGCGCTTAAACAGCACAAACACATTCTCTCACAGTCCTGGAGGCTGGAAGTCCAAGCTCAAGGTGTCAGCAGGGTGGGTTTCTTCCACGGCGTCTCTTCTCGGCTCACGGATGCCCATCTTCCTCCTGTGCCTTGGTGGTGTCCTCCCTCTGTGTCCTCATCCCCTTTTCTTACAAGGACACTGAGTCCTATTGGATTAGGTTCCACCCTAATAGCCTCATTTTAACTTTTTTAAAAAAATTTTTATTGGAGTATAGTTGCTTTACAATGCTGTTAGTTTCTGCTGTACAGCAAAGTGAATCAGCTCTCCCTTCTTTTTCCTTCTTGTCTTTCCTTCCCCACCCCACCCCCCAATAATTTTCGTTTGTGACACTTGTCTCTGATACACATCCGATGATGTCACCTGCCTGCCACTACTCTCCAGTTCTCTCCTGGTGGTAAAACCCCAGCACAAACCTTTGTCACAAAGAAACCTCTGCAGTTTCTAGAAGGGGAGGCGCGCGGGGCAGAAGGAAGCTGGGAAGGACCGTGGTCTCGCCACGGAGATGCTGGGTTAGCGCCAGGACGAGGGTCCCGACGTGGTGAGACTCCAGGGAGTGTGCGGGAGACGGAGGGCCCACGCGGAGCCACCCTCACGGCCTGACCGTGTGCACGGGTGTCTGTTCTACCTGATGAGCCCGCTCTGGTGGACAGACTGCTTACAAACATAATAGTTGTGATGCAAAACAGTATGGAGGGTCCTCAGAAAACTAAAAATAGGACTACCATATGATCCAGCCACCCCACTCCTGGGAATACACATGGACAAAGGTGTAATTCAAAAAGATACATGCACCCCAGTGTTCACAGCAGCACTACTCACAATAGCCAAGACATGGAAACAACCTAAACGTCCATCGACAGAGGAATGGATAAAGAAGATGCGGTACATATATATACAATGGACTATTACTCAGCCATAAAAAGAACGAAATAATACCGTTTGCAGCAACATGGATGCAACTAGAGATTGTCATACTAAGTGAAGTAAGCCAGACAAAGACAAATACCATATGATGTCACTTATATGTGGGATCTAAAATAGGACACAAATGAACCTATCTACAAAACAGAAACAGACTCACAGGCATAGAGAACAGACTTGTGGTTGCCAAGGGGGAGGAGACGTGGGAGAGGGATAGACTGGGAGTTTGGGGTTGGTAGATGCAAACGATTACATTTAGAATGGATAAACAACAAGGTCCTACTGTACAGCACAGGGAACTGTACTCAGTATCCTGTGGTAAACCATAACGGAAAAGAATATGCAAAAGAATGTCTATATGGGTATAACTGAGTCACTCTGCTGCACAGCAGATACTGGCACAACACTGTAAATCAACTATACTTCAATAAAAAATATATATATAATAATTGTGGAGGACAGACTCCAGGGTGGCCCCTGTGATGCCCGCCCCCTCGGGTAGGACTTGCTCCCCTGTGTGTGGGTGGCACAGGAAGGAAAGACTAGATGAGCATTCCTCGGACACGTGCCAAGCAATCATCCCGGTGGCCAAGCTCCCGCCCCAGATCTCGGCAGCACGGACTGTACTTGCTCGAAGCCGAAGAGCAGCACAGGGGGCGCAGAGCACCCAGGATACCCAGGAGCGCCGGCGTCCCTCGCTTCCGGGAAGAGGGCGAGAAGAGGGTGGGCTTAGAGGGTCTGTCTGTCTTCTGTCTGGAGTCCTGTTTCCTGTCCCCGGGGCTGTCAGTGAGCTCGGGAGTGAGCTCGGGACCCGGGGGAGCCGCTCACACTTTTCCAATTAGATGCTTATCCTGCGACTCGTTTATTTTGTCTGAATTGAATCCCCAGAATATTAAATATACGCATAATCAAATGTAAGTACAAGCCCACATTTGAAAGTCAAATATAAAGAGTTTCTGAATTTGTATCATTTTGCATTATCCAGGCTTCTGCTTTCATCCACGGGAATGAATAAATAAGAGTTGTCTGAGACCAAAATAATTTTCTGGGCAAAGAGGAATAAATGTGTTAAAATGAAGGGGAAAAAACACCTCTGAAGATGAAAAGGTTTTCACCCAAGATTGAGGTGGGAGAGATGGAATCTGCCTGTTACTTTCCATTTCAATCATCCAGCCTTTTGTCATCAACATAATAATGGGGCAGCACAGAACATCTTGGAGGGAGAACCAAGGCCAAAACAGCAGCCGCCAATAAGCCCAGAGCCCTGGACACGAACCTCAGAAAACATGAGCCTCTAATCAGTTCTCCTCAAGATCCTAATCAAGTTCCTTTTTATGAAAATCAAACTTCGTTTGATAACATTAATATTTTCAGAGGAAGCCTGAGAAAGCCACCCACTTAAGACCCTAAGTTAGCTGGATGTTAATTCAAATGAAGGAGATTCTGCAATTCGTTTCCTCTTTCCATTTTTAGAAAGGAGTAGACATTTTCTAGCTCAAGGAATTTTTGAAGCCTTCTAAATTGAGGAGACAAAAATTAAATTATTAGAAAACTGTTTCTCTTCTGACAACTTGGTATTTCTCATCTTGGCTTATCTAAGAAGGCCTATCTGTATTTTCAAAAACGGTTTTCTGGATAACATTTATGTAAGAATTAGTTCTATTTTAAATTACATAGGCATTTCCCCTTGTCAAATACAGTAGGCGCTTTGATTAGTGAAATGGCATCAGTGGATTGAAATAGCATTTCTACATGGGCTACTTGCATTTCTGATGCTTCTCTGAACACGGGAGGGGCACTTTTTATCGTGAGATACATCCGTACAGGCATGTGCAGATGAACGGATAGTTCTAGAGGGAACACTGGGTGTAATCGCCACCGAGACCAAGAAAGAGAACTTTATCAGCACCCAAAGCCCACGCCGGGCTGGCTCCCCACCCACTCTGACTTAGCCAATAGTCCTTCACTTGCTTCTCTTTATGTGTGTACTTCCTGCTTAAGGATCCCCAGATATGGACAAGCTCCCCCCTCTCTCTCCTTATGGCCCCTAGATTTTTATGTATTCCTTACTTTACAGTCATTGTTCTGTTTGATGCTTAGATTGTCCCGACTGGGACCAGAGGAAGTCCATCAACGTGGCTTCTGGGTCCTTGGGGACCCCCTCCCGCCATACCTTCAGTCTTTAAAACTCAATTTCATTGCAATATTATTTACAGAAAATAAAATGCACCCACAGTAACTGTGCAGGGTGGGAAGTTTCACACAGGTGCACACCTGCGTGACCACCGCCACTCATGCAGAATCTCCATCACCCCGCAAAGGTTTCTCCTGCCACTTCAGTCAGCTCTCCACCGCAGCAGCCCCATCAGTCAGTTTCAGCTTTCTCCAATTTCATAAAAACGGAGTCAGACAGCATGCGTTCTTTATGTCTGTTAGTTTTTCACTCAGCATGATGTGTTTGAGGTTCATCCATGTTGCCGGGTGCGTCTGTGATCCTTTGTTATTTCTGGGTAGCACTGCCCCGCAGGCTAGACCACAACTTGTACATCTATTCACCTGTTGATGGACATTTAGGCTGCTTCCAGTATGGGGCTAGTGAGAGTAAAGCTGCTACAAAATTTGCCCACATACAAGTCTTTGTGTGGACGTAGCTTTCATTTCTCTTGGGTAAAAACCCAGGCTGGTACCGCTTGGCCATATGGTAAATGGATGGTTAACTTTATAAGACACTGCACAAAGCCACCCAAGGTCACCCCGTACATTCCCTGCCTTGGTCAAAGCAGTCACTTCTCCAACAAGCCCTGATTCCTTTTTAGTACAAAACAGAACTTAGAAATCAGGGTTGGGTATGGTCATGCTCACGGCTGCGGGCAGTGGCCGTGTCACCAAGCACTGCTTCCGGTGGGTCATTTTCGGAAAAGGTGAATCCCTGTCCCAGCACTGCAGGGCACCCGGCATCCTGGCCTCTGTGCAGCAAATACCGGTGTCACCCCTCAATCACTGAGAAACACATACACACCCTAAAGCAACCACACATTTTCCATCCTGGAAAGACGCACTGGTCCACACAACTTTCCACCATCAAATGCATCTGTGGTCTGCATCTACACCAATGTGCTCTTGGTTCCCTGCTGTTTCAATGGAAAAAGGGAAGTTTCTCCTGTCTGGGGTTATTTCCTCGCCTATCCTCGCTTCCCTGGCATCCACAGGGCTTCTCTCCCCCACTTTCGCCTCCTTCCCTAACATCTTCATCTCCTCCTCCACTTTCACTTCTCCCCCATGTTCAATTCCTCCCCACCTTCACTTCCCCCATCTTCACTTCCTCACCCAACTTCTCTTCCCCCCATCTTCACTTCCTCCCCCAACTTCACTTCCCCCCACCTTCACTTCCTCCCCATCTTCACTTCCTCCCCATCTTCACTTCCTCCCCCATCTTCACTTCCCCCACCTTCACTTCCCCCATCTTCACTTCCTCCCCCATCTTCACTTCCTCCCCCATCTTCACTTCCCCCATCTTCACTTCCCCCATCTTCACTTCCTCCCCCATCTTCACTTCCCATCTTCACTTCCTCCCCATCTTCACTTCCCCCCATCTTCACTTCCCCCATCTTCACTTCCTCCCCCATCTTCACTTCCCCCATCTTCACTTCCCCCATCTTCACTTCCTCCCCCATCTTCACTTCCTCCCCCATCTTCACTTCCCCCATCTTCACTTCCCCCATCTTCACTTCCTCCCCCATCTTCACTTCCCATCTTCACTTCCTCCCCATCTTCACTTCCCCCCATCTTCACTTCCCCCATCTTCACTTCCTCCCCCATCTTCACTTCCCCCATCTTCACTTCCCCCATCTTCACTTCCTCCCCCATCTTCACTTGCCCCCATCTTCACTTCCCCCCCACTTTCACTTCCTCCCATCTTCACTTCCTCCCCCATCTTCACTTCCTCCACCTTCACTTCCTCCCCCATCTTCACTTCCCCCATCTTCACTTCCTCCCCCATCTTCACTTCCCATCTTCACTTCCTCCCCCATCTTCACTTCCCCCATCTTCACTTCCTCCCCCATCTTCACTTCCTCCCATCTTCACTTCCTCCCCATCTTCACTTCCCCCATCTTCACTTCCTCCCCCATCTTCACTTCCCCCACCTTCACTTCCTCCCCCATCTTTACTTCCTCCCCCATCTTCACTTCCTCCCCCATTCCACTGGAATTTGTACACACTCCAGCCTCCTTATCTCAGAACAAAACCAAGCCTTCGGGCCCCAGGCCCTCCTTCAGCTACAGCCCTTTGGTCCTCTTTGCCTGGCCCCACCCACATCCTCACCCCACTGCACTGTGGGTTCTGTTCCCACCACCCTACCGCGCCCGCTTTTACTAAGGTCACCAATGACCTCATTTGCGCCAAATCCAGAGGACACCCTTCGGCCTTCACCTGACGTCTCTGCACGGTGTAGATTCCCCTCTCCCTTGCCAATGGTGAGATTGGTTTTCTTCATTTGTCCTGGCTGTGGCAGGAAGTGCACAGAAGTGGTCCAGGGTTTGAGAAATGGTCCTGGGGTGACTGCCTGGAAGGGCTCCGCATGCATTTGGAAGTGTTAGCTCCAGGTTTGTTAAAATTGTAATAGAACAGACCTGACCTACTGCATTTCTAACACCATAGGCTCCCCTAGTACATAAACTCCCTCCACTGCCATCCCAGCATCTCATGGGAAACTCTGTGTTGATAAAGGGAGAAAACAGAAGGAAAATATACAATATTTGATTCATCCAACCTTACATTCCTCCTCCGAAACAAATACCGCTGTGGATCTATTATCAAAAGATGAAACTATTTTTGAAAAAGTACCACAGCAATTCAGCGGAGGAAGACAGTCTTTTCAACAAATGATGCTGGAGCAACTGGACACTCCCAGGCAAAACATCCAACACCCCCGACCCAACACCACACCTTATTCAATGAAAATTATATCAAAATGAATCACAGACTTAAAAAACATAAATGTAAAAAACGTAAAATTATAAAACATTTAGGGAAAAAGAAGGTCTTTGGGATCTAGGGCTCAGGGAAGAGTTCTTAGACTCGACACTAAAAGCAGCGTCCATAAAAGGAAAACAACCTCCTCGAAATGAAAGACCTTTGCTTAGTGAAATATCCTTTTAACAGGATGAAAAGACAAGATACCAAGTGTGAGAAAATGTTAACAAACCACATATCTGATAAAGGGCTGGCAAGTGGAACGTATAAAGAACTCTTAACACTCCACAGTGAAAAGCAAACAACCCAGTTAGAAAATGGGCAAAAAAACATGAATGGAGACAGGACACGTCTTCACGGAAGAAGGTACACAGTTGGCAAATAAGCACATGGAAAGAGGGTCACTGTCGTTTGCTATCAGAGAAACGCAAATTAAATCCACAGAGATAACACTACATACCTGTCAGAATGGCTACAATAAAAAATGGTGAAACACCAAATGCTCTCAAGTATGCAGAGACGCTGGGCCACTCACACATGGCTGGAGGGGATGTAAAACGGTCCAGCCACCCTGGCAAACGGTTCAGCAGTTTCTTATAAAACCAGACAGGCAACGACCACGTGACCTGCAGGCTTGGACCTCTGTCTAGAGAAATGAAGACTTAGGTTCACACGAAAACATGTGCACAGATGCTCGTAGCAGTTTTAGTTGATCTCAAGCTGGAGTAAATATATTTTAAGTTAGAGGAAACTTAGCCATATTCATCAGTGCTGGCAAAAACACCGCGTCACCCCCGCCAGCCATTTAACGAAATAAAGTAAGCAGCTTAAAAATGCCTTTTACGAAATTCTTTCCTGTTTTGTAGTTGATGCAAATCAGTGGATAATCAGGAGTTCTTGTATGTTAAAAGGGGAAGTTTTCGATTTAAATTATTAATATTCCAAGACTTTCTAACCCCTGAACTGACTTTTGAGACACAGAAGTAGAGAGAAATCCCTCCGGTTTAAATGCAGAGGCTCTGCCAGACGCTTCCTCCTCGACACCATCCTAATGCCTCTTATCATACAGATGAATCATCAGAAATTACCACTCAGCTTTATCTCTTGCCTTTCTCATTAGAAAAACTCATAAACTTCACATTTTACCTATGCTAATGTTTCTAAACAAACTTTGTTGTCTTATTTGCATAATATCAAAATATTGTTTGAAATCTTACATTCATTCGTCTTAGTTAATTTCAAGCTCAGAGACCACACGAGCACCAAGTGAGCTAAAACCTCCCGTGACCCCAAACCCCTCCACTCCGTGAACCCTGGCCCTCTCTGCCCCGCACTCGCACACCATCATTACTGCTCATGATGCCAACGATGGTGGGAGAAGGGTCTCCAAAGGCCAGCCTGTGCATTACTTCTTCCAGAATTAGAGATATTTCTCCCTCAATTTAGTGCTGAATCGAAGACTCATATAACTTACTATGTGCCAGGCACCTTTCTAAGCATTTACACATGTTAATTAATTTATTCCTTATAACCACCTTATGAAGCAAGTAGTATGGCTATCCCATTTTACAGATAAGGAACGTGAGGCCCTGGGAGGCAAATAACCTGCTCATATCACACAAATAGGTGGCAGAGGCAGGACTCAGACTAAGCAGTTCAGACCTGGACCCTTAGCTAGTCCACCTCCCAGAAAGAATGGATGGATGGGGCTTCCCTGGTGGCGCAGTGGTTAAGAATCCGCCTGCCAATGCAGGGGACACGGGTTCGAGCCCTGGTCCGGGAAGATCCCACATGCGACGGAGCAACCAAGCCCATGTGCCACAACTACTGAACCCGTGAGCCACAACTACTGAGCCAGTGCACCTAGAGACCGTGCTCTGCAACAAGAGAAGCCACCGCAACGAGAAGCCCGTGCACCACAACGAAGAGTAGCCCCCGCTTGCCACAACTAGAGAAAGCCTGCATGCAGCAACGAAGACCCAACACAGCCAAAAATACATAAAATAAATTTATTAAAAAATTTAATAATAATAATAAAGAATGGATGGATGGATGGAGGGAGGGATGGAGAAGTGGATGGAGTGATGGATGGAGGAATGGATGGATGGATGGAGGGATGGATGGATGGATGGATGGAAGAATGGATGGACAGATGGATATACAAATGATTGAATGAACTAATGAAAAAGTTTGTCCTGTGTGGCCATAAGGTGCAAATGGGATCCGCATTGACCTGGGAGCTCCCTGGTTCTCAGGGCCTGTCTGTGGCCTCCGCATGGCAGCATCTGGCCTCAATCCCGACTTAGGACTTGCTTTTTCATGAACACTGTGATCGCCAAGGTGTAATATCAGGAGCGCAGAGCTGGGAGGCGGGAAACCTGCATTCTTATGTTGCCTGCAACACCAACCTGTACGCTCTCAGGTACACTGAGGACCTGCTTCCCCATCTGTCAGTGAGAGGGTTCAACCAGAGTAACTTCTAATACTTAACAAGTCTATGTTGTGATCCGTCCAAGTGAAAGTCCACTGGCAAGACCAGAAGTACAGGAGGTGGGCATGAATCAAGACGCTGGAGCACCCGGCAGAGGCTGGGCGTGGTCCAAGCTCCTGGCCCAAGAGACGGCTGCAGTGCCACGTGGCTGCAGCTCGGGGAGAGGGAGGAGGTGAGGCCAGAGAAGAAGAGCTGAGACGGGGCCTCAAGAGCCTGCGGCACAGACCGTGACGCTGCAACTCCGCAGGCCACGGGGAGACACGGAGGGCTTTCACCCATTTATTTTGTGATACATATTACATACAATTCTATCCTTCCGCCCATTTTCACACGCACAGCTCAGTGGCACTGAGGACATTCACGCTGCTGTGCAGCCATCCCCACCATCCGTCTCCACAACTTTCTCATCTTCCCAACCTGAAACTCTGTCCATGAAACACTCACTCCCCCTCCCCCCGTCCCTGGCCTCCCAGGTCTACTTTGGTCTCTATGGATTTGATGACCCCAGGGCCTCAGAGCATTTGTCTTTTTGTGACAGGCTTATTTCACTGAGCATAACGTCTGTCAGGTGCACCTATGTTGTGTCACGTGTCAGAATTTCCTTCCTTTTAGAGGCTGAATAGTACTCCATTGCATGTATGGATGACATTTTGCCTATCCATTCATCTGTCGATGGACACTTGGGCTGTGACCACCTTCTAGCTACTGTGAATAGTGCTGCTATGAATGTGGGTGGACTCAATCTGTCTGAACGGAAGGGTTCTGAGTAGGATACTGGTTGGGCCAGAGTTTCCCTTTGGAAAGATCTCCCTGGTGGTGCAGAGACGATGATGATGATGACAGCAGTGACATTTAGTGGGTGCTTTCTATGCGCCAGGTACCGTCCCAAGTACTGGACATGTACTCACTCATGTAACCCTCATTCCATCCTCACACCTACTCCTGCGAGAAGGTGCTGTCTCCACCGTACATGTGGGCAAATGGAGAGAAGTTGAAAACTCTGTCCAAAGTTATGCAGATAGCAAGAAACAGAGTCTGTAACTGAACCCGGGAAGCCTGCCTGCTCACACCGACCCCGGCACCGCTCAGGATGTGCGGGGAGGGGAGGGCTGCAGGATGGCGGCCCTTTGCAGGGCGTTTGGAATTATCCAGGCAGGAGCTGACAAGGGCTGTGAACGCAGGCAGCAGAGAAGGATGGTCGTGAGGGGAGAGGTTTGAGAGTCTCGGGGTGGGACGGACAAGCTCCCCATGAGTGAGTGACCATGGATGTGAGGAAGGGGAAGGGGGCTGAAGAGGTGGACAGCTTTTGAACTTGACTGCATACTGGAGAGAGGTGTCATCACTAAGAGAACATGGGTAAACCTGAAGGGAGGGTAGGGCGGGGACAATAGACATTGATTCTATTCGGTACCTGCTGAATCTGAGATGTTATGGGGCATTCAGATAGAGGCAGTTATATTAGAGACAAACTCAAAGGAAAGACCTCGTTGGGGGCACAGACCAGGCGGTTGTTAGCGTGGGGAGGGTTAGAATCTTAGACGCAGATGGGCTTGTTCATGGGTTGTGTGTCTAGAATAAAAGGGAGAGACTGAAACCCAGGGACTGGGGAGCCTCAAAGCCGGGTAGAGGGCACACTTGGGTTTGTAAATTTTAGAACAGACACGACAGCGTGGAGAGAGGGGGTGAGGTCCCACTGCGTTGCCCCATGAGCCATCTGTTCTATTCGGGGGATGCCAATGGTTAGGAGCTGCGTCAACAAAGAGGAGAGAGAGGACACTTACAGAGAAGCGTCAGAAGGGTAGGAGGATGTGGAATCCAAGGCGGGAGAAGGTTTCCAGAGGCATGGGGTCCAGTGCCTCACAGAGACCAAATGAAAGGGGCCTGAAAGATGTCCCTGACCTCTGCAGTTAACGTTACTGGTGACCCTGCAAAGAGCTGACCGGTCAATGTGGTGGACCCGCCCTGGGCCGGGCCTGGCGGAGTGGAGTGGAGGCGGGGTGTGGAAGGGTGTGGACAGACGCCGGGATGAGGGGGACAGGGCAGGGGCTGGTGAGGGGCCCTGGGGATGGCAGGCACATCCCCACCGAGGAAAGGAACTGTGCAGACATCCCAGGCCTGGGAGGCCGGAGGACGGGGTGACCAGACAAGAGGGGGACACCTGAGAACAGACAGGGGCAGTAGGAACGGCTGGGTGTCCACCGGGCAGAGACCCTGGAAAAGCTGGAGCTCTTGAAAAGGGAAATGCTCGGTGCTGATCTTGGCCGTGGGGCTGGCACACACACCCCGGAAATGGCAGAGGCTCTGCAGAGTCACTGGCTACCGGTATAAAGTCAATTCGTGCCACTGACTTGATAAAGTTAGTTCTGGGAATTGACCCCAAGGACAAATGAGAGAAAAAGCAAATATGCTGGTGGTACATTATTTATGGTATTATTTTTAAAAAGCACACGTGGCTAACGGTATGGATACTAGTTAAGTAAATTGGGAAACATATGCTCGATGGATGGAATATTCTGAGGTCATTAAAATGATAATTATGAAGCTCAAAGTGGTTATATGATCATAAATGGAAATCCGTTTTAAAATGGTATGTATGTTCCAATTACCATGATGTAAAATATGCTTTCACGTGAAAATATACATACTAGAATTCCTAAAAATGCTACTAGCTGTTGGTTGTGGATAATGGTAAGATTACGGGTGGGTTGTTTTCTTTCTGCATTTGGTAAACTCACTTTGACTCTGAATGCTACAGTGCTGGTTAGAACAACAGAAAAGCAGCCTTGAATCTTCTTAGTTATCAGCCTATTGAAAAGAGAACATAGCTGAATATTTCCCCTCCATCCTCTGACGGTACGGAGGTCTAAGAAGATGGAGTTGGGACTTCCCTGGTGGCGCAATGGTTAAGAATCTGCCTGCCAATGCAGGGGACACGGGTTCGAGCCCTGGTCCGGGAAGATCCCACATGCCGCGGAGCAACTAAGCCCGTGTGCCACAACTACTGAGCCTGTGCTCTAGAGCCCGCGAGACACAATTACTGAGCCCTCGTGCCACAACTACTGAAGCCCGCGCGCCTAGAGCCCTTGCGCCGCAACAAGAGAAGCCCCCGCAACGAGAAGCCCGCGCACCGCAACTAGAGAGAGCCCGGGCACAGCAAGGAAGACCCAACGCAGCCAAAAATAAATAAATAAAATAAATAAATTTATAAAATAAAAAAAAAAAAAAGAAGATGGAGTTTACGTGATACAGCGATTCCACTGGAACCCTCGCACTCCACGGCGTGGAGGCTGAGTGTTTACGACCAGGGTGGTCCCCCTGCCCCCGCGGCAGCCTGGGCCACCCCGCAGGCCACAGCGCGCCTGGATGCTGTTGATAGAAACGTGCTGGCTAAACTCAGCCTGCATGTCCTGCCAGGGTGGGGAAGGCGGGGAAGGGGAGAGAGGGCCGTCCTGGCCAAGCCCGTAGCCAGTACCAGCACGTGGCCTGCGCAGCACCTGCGCCACCGGGCAGGTCCCTGGGGGCCACCCACACGCTCTCATCCGCTCCCACCCCCGGCACCTTGGTCTCAGGATGGAACGCCCCGTCCCAAACGCGTTGGTTTTGTTTCTCAGTCTCTTAATAGTGGTCTTCCTCTATTGTGAGTTAAATTCTCTCCACTTTTTTCCTTTTTTTGTAAACTAGCATTTAGAGAGTTTATTAATACTCAAAACACTGATGTAAATGTATGTTTTGAAATAGCAACTCGAAGTCAAAGGGGAGCCAGCCTATCCCAGGGGCAGCGGCTGCAGGAGGAAGCAGGGGTGTCCGGCCTCCCGTCTGCAGGACTCTTCCTTCCCTCCCTGCAAGACACTGCAGCCAAGCCCTATGACTCGGCTTCTGGTCTTTTCCAGCAATCCGCCTTTCATAAGACGACTCGAGTCATCCTCATCACAAGAGAAATAATTTTTCTGGTAACTACGTATGGTGACAGATGTGAACCAGACTTATCATGGTGATCATTCTGCAATATACAGGCAGACCTCGGAGATACTGTGGGTTCGGTTCCGGACCACCGCAGTGCAGCGAATATCGCAATAAAGCGAGTCACACAAAAATTTTTGGTTTTCCAGTGCATATATAAGTTATGTTTATGCTATACTTTAGTCTACTAAGTGTAGCATTATGTCTAAAAAATGCACATAGCTTAATTAGAAAATACTTTATTGCTAAAAATTGCTAAGCATCCCCTGAGCCTTCAGCGAGCCTGATCTCCTCACTGCTGACTGGTCCGGGGGGTGGCAGCAGTGAAGTCTGCCACATCGACTGACGACTCTTCCTTTCACGAACGATTTCTCTGCAGCCTTCAATGCTGTGTGATAGCATCTTCCCCCCAGTAGAACTTCTTTCAGAACTGGAGTCAATCCTCTCAAACCCTGCTGCTGACTCATCAACTAAAGTTTATGGAATATTCTAAATCCTTTGTTGTCACTTCAACAATCTTCACCGCATCTTCATCAGGAGCAGATTCCAACTCAGGAAACCACCTTCTCTGTTCATCCGTAAGCAGCAACTCCTCATCCGTTATTCTCATGAGATGGCAGCAATTCAGTCCCATCTGCAGGCTCCACTTCTAATTCTAGTTCTCTTGCTGTTTCCACCACATCTGCAGTTACTTTCTCCACTGAGGTCTTGAACCCCTCAAAGTCATCCATGAGGGTTGGAATCAACTTCTTCCAAACTCCTGTTAATGTTGATATTTTGACCTCTTCCCGTGAATCAGGAATGTTCTTAATGGCATCTGGAATGATGAATCCTTTCTAGAAGGTTTTCAGTTGACTTTGCCATATCCATCAGAGGAATCTCTATCTGTGGCATCTATAGGCTTATAAATGTTATTTCTTAAATGATAAGACTCGAAAGTTAAAATTACTCCTTGAGTAATTCCATGGGCTGCAGAATGGATGCTGTGTTCGCAGCATGAAGACAACATTAATCTCATTGTCCATCTCCATCAGAGCTCTGGGGTGACCAGGTGCATTGTCAACGAGCAGTAGTATTTTGAAAGCAACCTTTTTTTCTGAGCAGTAGTTCTCAACAGCGGGCTTAAAATATCCAGTAAAGCATGTTGTAAACAGATGTGTTGTCATACAGACTTTCTTGTTCCACTTATAGAGCACAGGCAGAGTAGATTTAGCATAATTCTTTAAGGCCCTAGGATTTTCAGAATGGTAAGTGAGCACTGGCTTCAACTTAAGGTCACCAGCTGCATTAGCCCCTAACAAGACAGTCAGCCTGTCCTTTGAAGCTTTGACTTCAGGAACTGAGTTCTCTTCTTCAGCTATGAAAGTCCTAGATGGCATCTTTTTCCAATAGAAGGCTGTTTCATCTACACTTAAAATCTGTTGTTTACTGTAGCCACCTTTATTAATTACTTAGCTAGATCTTTTGGATAACTTGCTGCAGCTTCTACATCAGCACTTGCTGCTTCACCTTGCACTTTTTATTTTTTATTTTTTAAGACCTTTTGGCCTCGCTGCGTGGCATGTGGGATCTTACTTCCCCGACCAGGAATCAAAACGTGCCCCCTGCATTGGAAGCGTGGAGTCCTAACCACTGGACCGCCAGGGAAGTCCCCACCTTGTACTTTTATGTTATGGAGGTGGCTTCTTTCCTTAAACCTCATGAATTAATACCTGCTAGCTTCAAACTTCTCTTCTGCAGCTTCTTCACCTCTTCCAGCCTTCACGGAATTAGAGAGTTAGGGCCTTGCTGTGGAGTAGGCTTTGGCTTAAGAGACTGTTGTGACTGTTAGAATTTTCTATCCAGACACCACAACTTTCTCCACATCAGCAATAGGGCTGTTTGCTTTCTTATGTCTGCGTGTGTTCACTGGGGCAGCGCTTTCAATTTCCTTCAAGGACTTTTCCTCTGCATACACAACTTCGCTAACCGTGTGGCCCAAGAACCCTAGCTTTCAGCCGGCCTTGGCTTCCGACATGCCTTCTTCATTAAGCTTCATCATTTCAAGTTTTTGATTTAAAGTGAGAGATGCGTGAACCTCCTGTCACCTGAACACTAGAAGCCACTGTAGGGTACTAATGGGCCGAATTTCGATACTGTTGTGTGTCAGGGAGTACGGAGGCCCGAGCAGAGGGAGAGAGACGGGGAACAGCTGGTCGGTGGACAGTCAGAACACACACACATTTATCCATTCAGTTCACCACCTTATATGGGTGTGACTCGTGGGCCCCCCAATTACAATATAGTAACGTCAAAGATCACTGATCACAGATCACCCTAACAAATATAGTAATAATGAAAAAGTTTGAAATATTGCGACAATTACCAAAATGTGACAGAAATACACAGAGAGCAAATGCTTTGGGAAAATGGCACCAACAGCCTTGCTCGATGCAGGGTTGCCACAAACCTTCAATTTATATTACATATATAAAAAATGCAATATCTGTGAAGCACAATAAAAGGAGGTATGCCTCTATACAAATATCAAATCATTATGTTGTACACCTGAAACTAATATAATAAAAGGGAACCAATTTAATAAGTGAGATCGTTATAAATTCAAATATAAGCATGTGAAAAATAAATCAGAATTTAGAGATTCGTCTGCAATAGATGGATTTAAAAATATAATTAATATGCCTGATGTTTCCAAGGGGCATTACAACGTACAGGAATCACCTGGATGAAACTAGGGAAGAGGGCGGGAATCTCACCCCCTTCGCCTTTTCTGCATTGAGTAGCCTATTCGGTTGTAAACTACTCCACCTTGTGGTTAAACCAGGGTACTAATCGCTAGAAATCTGGACACTTCAAGGCGAAATTCACTCTTTTCTGTTATAAAAGTTATGAATGAGCTTTAAAAAGTTCAAACCACACATGAAAGAAGTAAAAAATAATCAATAATTTCACTGCATAAAGATATCTAGACACAAACAGATTTTGTAAGTCAAACACAGGCATAAAGATATCTAGACACAAATACATTTTATAAGTCAAATACAGGCACGTAATACGTGAATATTCTTTGATAGAAGAGAAACAGTTACCACTTGCTTTTTTCACTTCAAATGAATCAACGTCTCAACACGATTCAGGAATGAGAGCTAGTCCGTATCTGATCACGTTAGCAGGCTGGAATGAAAACTCGGAATCCTGTCACCCAGCAATTAGGGTAACCTCCGTGGACCTCTGTTAAGGGGTGGGGGGGTGTCAGAGGTTGCACACCAATGGGACCCTGAGTCCGGCCCCTGACCCCTGGGGCCCGGGGTCTCTCACTGCAGAGCACGCGCGCGCGGCCTCCCTGGGGAAGCCTCTGGTTGGTGACAGCTGGACGGAGAGCCCTAAGCTCCCCTCTGCTCGAGCCGTGTGATGATGCGGTCCCTTCCGGCGGACGCTTCACACCTGGAGCAGGTTTTCCCCGTGTGTGGTCCCCGGACCGGCTGCAGCCGCATTGCCTGGAACTAGCTGGAAATGCAAACTCAGCTACAAATGCCTGCTCTAGGCCTCCTGCAGAAACTCGGGGGTCAGGGGCGGGCCTGGAACGTGTCTTAAGTCCTCCAGACGACTCTGACTCTGATGCCCGTCTGAGAACCACGATCTGGAACACTGATGAAACATCCCATTCTTTCTTATTCACTTGTCTCTCACCTCTTCATTATTAACCTTGAAAATGTTCCCTCCACAGGGGATTGGGCTACTACGTAGGTTCAGCTGATCGCAAAAGGGGTTACGCTATTAACTGACCTGGTAGTTACGGGTCACCTTGACAAAGTAACGGGATGGGATGACATACACTTTACATAAATCACAAGTGACTTGATCTTGGACTTAAGCTTTCAAAACCCAGGGTCTGAGCCCTCTCTCCAGCTCCGCTGCTTGCACTCTGGTCCCAGCCACCAGCTACGTCACCTGACTCGGTGCACCGCCTCCTGCCTGAATTCCCTGCTCCACCCGAGGCCCCGAGTGCCCCCTGAGCACGACGACGGTCAGACGCACGCACAGGGCGCGCCAGCCTCCGCTCAGAACATGCAGTGATTCCCGTCTGCCGCCAAGGAAACCATGGCCTTCAAGCCCTCCCGCTCACCCCGCCCGGCTCTGCCCTGTCCTCTCACTACCCTCCTCCCTCTGCTCTGCCCACACCTGCCAGCTCCCGGGGTTTGGCATCAGGCCAGCCCCTCGACCGGGGCCCTCCGGTGCCAGGCGTGTGATGCTTGCTCCTTGCTGCCTTCACGGCTCCCTGCAACAGCTGCCCCCCCGCCTCGCTGTGCCAGTCCTAACCCCCCTTCCCTGCTCCAGGGCACCCTCCACCACGCGCAAGGCCAGCCACGTAACACTTTATTGTCCCCCCACGCCGGCACACAAGCTTTTGTTTCTGCTCCCTAAACCTCCTCAGCACTCACCGTGGGGCTGCGTATATTAGCATCTGTCGGGTCAATGGAAGAGCGTAGGGGTCTGCGAGGGACCCCGCGCCTTCGCTCTGGAAGGCGTCAGCCAGCTTTGCACCTGGGAGCTAGGCTGGAAGTGCTACCAAGGCCCCAGGCAGGGCATGTCCTGAAACCCAGCCGGCTCCAGGCAGCCGTCCAGGAGAGAGGCGCACAGAGTTAACATGTGTGGGAAAAGAAACTTTCATTTCTTGGTTTAAAATTTGCACATCCCAGGATACGTTTCTGAAAATAAGCAAGTGTTCGCTGGCAGAGCCATCAGACGGTGTAAAATTGCCCGCACGAGCCTTCCCTGGGCACTGGCTACAGAAACGTCCTAAGAGAAGGCTGTCCTGAGCTCCATCGGGGATTTAGGGCACAGATCTCTTCCAGAAGCCCTGCCTCCTGTGACTCGCTCGGGGACCTCTGAGTTCCTGCGCCAGCCTCATCTCCAACAATAACCTACGCTCACACCTGTTATTACTTTCTTTCTTTCGGCCGTGCCACGCGGCACGTGGGATCTTAGTTCCCTAACCAACCAGGGATCCATGCCCCCTGCATTGGAAGCGCAGTCCTAACCACTGGACCGCCAGGGAAGTCCCCTGTATTAGTTTTCTATGGCTGCTGTAACCAACCACAAGCATAACGGCTGAAAAACAGCACGAATTTACTGCCTTACGGTTCCGTGGGTTAGAGGTCCAACCCCGAGGGTTTACCTCACTGGGTTAAAACCAGGGTGCGGGCAGGCAGTGTTCCTTTCTGGCGGCCCGCAGCACCTTAACACTAAGGCTAGGGCTCACTCGCCTGATTAGATTCAAAGTACAGACTATTCAATGTTTAAATTTTTAAATTTTTCTCATTTAAAGGAAATAGATTTCCTAAGCCACAAGCAAGTTATTGTTACTCTCTTTATTGAGCTCTGAAGTACAGTACATCATTTAAGAATATTCTGAAAGACTTGGTGCTACGATGAAGTGAGTAGTTACAGCCACACACTAGATGTCTTAGAAATACCCATCCATTCCCTCCGAGCCACTCCTGTCTGTCACCTCTCAAACCGCCCTGTGTCGTGCGCCCTGCCCAGCAGGACATCTCAATTCTCATCCGCGTGACCCACGAGTGGGTTCCACTGTGTGGGGACAGCTAAGTTTGTAACGTGAAGATCCGCTTTGGAGTTTGGGCGGCTTATTGTAGGTCTCCGAATTCTCCCTGCAAACCATCCAAAAAGATTTCTCCCAACATGCCGGGGAGTCTCCGAGGCAGTATGTGGACATGAGGGCAAGATGACGGTGGCGAGCTGGGCCCTTGCCCTGTGGACCCTGCAGATCCCAACGCGGGGGGCGGACAGGGAGGGAGGGCAGGAGGGTGGTCGGCGGGGGAGACCTCAGAGGGCGATGCCGCACAGGCAGTTAGGAACGCCCATCCCATCACGCACGATGATACTGGTGCTTATGTTTAGGAAGCTTACATATAAAGACCAAAATAAGCCCACTATGCTCCTTAAAGAAGAAATTTAAAGGTAGGAACACGAAACCCAGAAACTAAAACTAAGATGACCATAAAGTGTTGAATTCGTCCCATCATCGTCATGAACTGAATGGGCATTCTCAGCGAGGTGCTGTGCACACCCTCAGGCCAGGAACGGACCTTCGGGGTTCCGTGGACCCCTCAGCATTACAGGATGGTACTCTTGTACACGCCGCCTTTCCAGGGTGAGGAGCCTTTGTTTTCATCCAATTCCATTGCTCCAACATGGATTAGAATTTTTACACAGTCTAAATTCACATCATCTTGAAAGAGCACCAGTGCTGATGATGTATGGGAGGCCCTCCAGCTTGAACAGTATTCGTGTGCAGAGCTGTTTCTACAGAAAGCCTCCAGCACCCGGGTGTCAGGCCGCAGCTGGCTGATGCTCCCGTCGCCGCCTGTGGGCAGCCGGCTGGGGAGAAGAGAAGCCAGATCCAGGAGGGCCCTTGGAAGAGGGAACGTCAACAGGAATTCCAGCCAGGCCGGCTGAGGCCAGCCCATCTTAGGGATGCACGGATGCCCACGCGCAGCTCAGACAGTAACGCAGCTGGTACTGCCTTCCTGTCACTTCTTCCCTCAGGAAGACCAGGCCCTGGGGGATGTGCAGGGGGGGCGGCTACCAAGAGTAACTGGGGCGCAATCTCTGAATGCTGCCCGCCGGGCAGGGCCCACGTCCTCCTCGAGGCAGCTTTGACGTTTTTGGTCGACGCTGGCAATGGCAAGTCACCAGGACCTGCTGCCTCGTTAACTGCCAGGTGTCTCACCCCAGTTCTGAGTGGTCTGCGGAGCCCTGGAAAGCAGGGATCCTGCCCCCATCTTTCAGACCAGAGGGCTGAGGCTCGGTGTGGGCGGAGGGCGGTGGTCTCCGGAGCACGTGTCACCCCAGGCCTCGCAAAAGCTCCCAGCCGAGGTCCCATCCTCAGCTCCGTGTCATTATTGCTCAGTCAACACTTCTCAGCAGGACCTAACTGCCTTCTAATTGTTTTCTCTGTTTGTTGTTTTTCTAATTAGAGACGCAAATTCTAAGCTTTGAGGACAAAAACTCTGTTGACTACTTTTTGTAACCCCCTTCCTGTGGGATCTACCGACCTGCAGTGTCCGGCTCCCTTTCCTTTATCTGCGAATCGCCGTGAAACACGCCTCTCCTCTACCACCCTCCCCTCGCTTCCAGGCAATACTCTGAAATTACAGAAGAAAAATTCAGTGTGATAATGGGGGACCCTGAGAGGGAGCAGCGACGACGGTGTCCTCGGCGGAGAAGTTTACGGGGTTCGAAATGCCATCAGGAGAGGTTGTGTGAATCTTTCATTCTCGACTCGGAGAGAAGGACCTCACACTGTGAGGCTGGCTCCCCCGGGGAGGTTTCAATCTTTTTTAGGAGAAGTACAATCAAGTCTTGGGAAAATGAAAAAGGAATAAATTTGGAGTTCTCGTGAACAGTTTTCATAGAAGATCCAACCGTGGTCCTAACTTTCGTTAAAGCTAAAGTAGCAGTGATTTCATGAAAAGTAAAAGGAATTTACCACTTTATTAAAGGGGTCTCCTCCCATCGGTTAAAGAAAATTTCCTAGAAGGAACCTGTCTGATTTGTATTTATAACTTGTTAAATAAATGTCTGATGAATAAAAATTGAAAAAGCACTAACACAGCAAGACTAGGACCCCATATTCTGCTACTGCAGGAACAGTGCCTGAAAGGCTGAGGCCCTGTGTAAAACCCAGGTTTTATCAGGATCAGGTGTGAGGAGGCCAACAGGCCAGCAAGTGACTGCCTGAAAGGCACGCGGCAGGCATGTGGTTTACTGTCGCCAGGGACCTGCTAACCCTGGGAGGGGCCCTCCCTCCATGCAGCAAGGCCCCAAGACATCTGGAAACACATGGTTAAAGCAGGCCTTCACTCCAAAAATCATGGCCTTTAAGTACCTTCTGATTCTAATGAAATACCTAATTCTACCTTACGGTTCCTTTTTTGAAATATATATTATAAATGTTATTATTTAGTTTAAAAAGCTAACGGCCTGTGCTGAAGGAAGGAATACACTGATATGACTTGAATTGTTTTTTCCCCACATTTTGCACCTCTGTAGTAATTTATATTTTCCGAGAAATGACAGAAAAAAATTCTTTGACAATATTTTGCTCAGTGTTGAAGCTCAGTAGTTTTTGTATCTTAGTGCTCAAAGATTACTTTCAATTTTCAGTAATTAGCTTACTGTGTCTTAACCAAAGGCTTACAATAAGAAGAAAATTTTCTGTAGCCCACAAAGTTGGTCACCAAAGAAGGTGGCAGTATTTCTGTGCGATGATGATGATGATTTTTATGGCTCCTGGACTGTTAATTTGGGGGAATGGGTCACAGGCTTCCTGGTAGAGGCGCTTGACATCAACGCTCGTGCACACACAAGGCGCTGGCCCTCCCTTGTGAACACTGAGAGCTCCTGGCCGGCTGCCACCTCCCGTGGTGCGTGAGGGCCGAGCATCTGTGTCTGTGGGGCTGCTGGATCGAGTGCAGCCTGGACGACTTAACAGACACATGGAAACACTCGGTGTACAGCGCTCAGCTACCCCACACACAGCATCGTGTTTCTGTTTTTTCTGAGGAGTCGAGGCGGTGAACTGTCATTCATTTTCAAGTTAACTGCCTGTTTACACCATGACCCCCACTCCTTCCCTTGTCCAACTGAGATCCTGTGCACTTGGGTTTAACCAAACGACAGAGGTTAAGGAGGGGTTTCTTGAGGAAGATCACAACCAACACTGATAGAGGACCTGCTCTGGGCTCCGCGGCTCCTGTGGATTTTACTGAATCCTCTAACCCTGGGACAGGGCAGGGTGTCCTCCCCTCCTCACGAGCGAACACCCAGCTGTAAGGAGGTCAGCTGCCCGAGGTCACACATAAGCCCCGGAGACTGTTCTCGAGCTCCTACGTCCCGACTCACGGTGGTTTTTCATTCACTTTTATCATAAAACGGTTCATGATAAAAATCACACGTATCACATTTGAAAGGTATAGTAAAGCGGACACTCATGTACCCTCCTCCCAGCCAGATAAAGGTTATGACCAATACCCTTGACCCCTGCTCCCACCAGGTCAGGCCCGAGATCTCACCATGGTGTCTGCTTCGCCTGCTGGATCTAGGGCTGCACACAAAGGGCGGACTTACTGTCCTTGAAAAACCCCCCAAACCCTCCTCATGCCCGTGGTTCTCAGTGTCATAGGGAGGGACCCCTCTGGGCATCTTGTGAGAGCAATGGAACTACATAGCCAAGAAAAAGTGACGCATGTATAGAACTCTGGAACTATTTCAAGGTTTCACAGACACGCCAAAGCCAGATCCTCAGACCTAATTCATACTGTAACTGCAAGTCTGTACCCAACTTGGAAGGTACTATGCTAAGTGAAATAAGCCAGAAAGAGAAAGGCAAACTCGGGCGCGGTATCACTTATACGTAGACTCTTTAAAAAAATAAAAATGGAGTCACACTCAGAAGCAGAGGGTGGAATGGTGGCTGCCGGGGGCTGGGGGGGACTGGCCTGTTGTCTTCCGCAGAGACTCGGCTGGGCTCTGGACAAAGACACTCCACGGGCTTCACTCTTCTCAACAAGCCTCTCATCCCTCAGTCTTGAAAGACATGCCGTAACAACTGCTCTCCGGGAAAACGACCAAGTTAGGGGGAGGAGTCCAAGTCCGTCCTGACATTAGGTTAGCAGTGTGGCTCTCGTGGGACAGATCTGTGGGGCTGGGCCCTTCCGTCCGCAAAAGGTGGTCTCTTGATTGGACTTTGCTGAATGCTCCTTTCAGGTCAAATATGCCAAGACTCTGAGTTATGCTTCTAAAGCTCTCTTCTGAAAAAGTTTTAAAAGTAAAGCAGCAGAACAAAGCTGAACAGTTTTAAATAATTATTTTTAGAAGGTAACCTTTACAACATTGCATTTTAGAATAAATCATCTCACAACTCAAACGTCTGATGGTGTTGCTTCACCCCAGCCAGCAACCGTCTCCTGCGCGTCTGCCGCGTGCCAGGTGCACAGCGGCCCTCTCCTTTCCCGCCCAGAACACTCAGCGCTTCTTCCAGGTGAACTTCCTGCGGGCTCCCTCCTGGCCTGGCTTCTTCCGCTCTCTGACACGGGGATCGGCAGTAAGCAGTCCCGCTGCAGCATAAAAAGAGACGCCTTTATGAACCATGGAAAGCGCAGGAAAGCAGGAGAACCGCGTGAATTGGCAGCTCCTGCTGTCAGAGGAAAAGCACCCAGGCCCACAAGCAATTCCCAGCCTCATATACAACTCATGACAGCAGTCCGCTTTCACTCTCCTAAGCCATTTTCCCAATTTCTGAGACAAACACCAGGTACATTACTTGAGTCTGCTTTTCTTCTCCTATGAGAGGTATGACTCCTCGTTGGTTTTTAAACCTGTTCAACTTAAGACAAAGCTGCTCTGGTGTGCCAGTCACTACTCACTGCCAGGGAACTTGCCCGGCACACTTACTATTACAGATGTGAAAGTTTCAAGAAGGAGAAAAGAAAAACTTCCTGGGGGGGCGAAGTGTGTGGAAGTATACAGACACGATACAGTAACAGTGCCCGTGAATATACTGACACATAATATATGACTTATCAAACATATCTGAGAAAAGAAACTTCTTCTTCTAATTTGTGTGATAGTAATATTTCTTGGTACTTTGTTTCAGAATCTAAAAAAGGTTTTAGAGTTGTGTTCTCAGCACAACGCACTGGTTCCAGAAGAGTAAAGTCACTTTAGACTGGAAGCTCCCGTCTCCCACCATCAGGAGTAATTACAGCTTCTGAGCAATAAACGAGTCACTCAGCAGACGGCCCCGACGGGTGCGCCCAGCGGTGGTCCAGCCGTGGGATGTTGGTAACTGCCACAAGAACACCAGCGACGAGAAAACTCTTTAACTGTGTTTATAAATATGTAAACAGACCGGAGTTTCTCACTGTCTTTTTCACCTTTCCAACACTAGCACTTCTCTTCACTGTATGCGAGGCTTCTGTATTTTATTAGGGTACTTTCAATGGCCACACAGCAAAGGCAAAATTCACATTTTACGCTTGTCATATACCCATAGCTCTTGCATTTACTTGTACTTAGGGGGCACGGAATAAAACAACGTTTTGTGTGGAATGCAAACAAGACCTGTCTAAATTCTAGTTTAAATGATAAGTAATGATGCTTTATTACTTTTCATTATGCACAGAAACTCAAACTAGCAGAATTGTTAAGTGAGGTCCTATCAAATGATTTTAATGACTAGATATGAATCCTACAAAATGGTGAACTGTTTATAAGCAAATGGATTCTTAGAGGCTTAAAGAAATTAACTTGCCTAAGCTACGGGTGGCCCTATCTGCAGAGTGGGATCAGAACCCCAGCGGCGCAGTGGGAGGGCAGGGGCAGGGCCCACGTCACTTGCCCGGAGGGGCTCCTGGACCCAGAGGCGCCGGGGGCCTTGCTGAGGCCACACAGCCAGTCGGCAGTGTCCGCAGTGCTTTCCTCCTTCACAAATGGTGGGAAGATACTCCTCGGCTAGAGCTGCCCCGACTGACTGTGAAATGCGGACGCAGGGCCCTAACGAACATGTTGATCGTAGGACCCTTCTCCCCCTGTGCAGAGACTCCTGAATTCACGGCTAGGTGACAGGGTCACACAGAGTGAGTAAGGGAAATGAAATTCGAACTAATATCACAGTGGAAAAGGAATCTCCAATAACTTTGGAGAGGAACACCTTAGGGGTTCCATCATTAAATCGGATAACGATTACAAATTGCTATGATAAAACAAAAGCCACCGCCCACGTGCCCGACACAAAACGGAGTCGGATGAAGACTCGAGGGTGACCCGGCCCCGCCCACCTGACCTCGCACCTTGGCGCATCCACTCGACCTCGTCCTCGGTGACAAAGCTGCACAAGGCTCTCGCCGTCGCCAAGCGGATGGCCCCCGCCTGCGCCGCCCGCCCGCCCCCCGACACCGTGCAGGTCACGTCGTGCTGTCCAAGCCGGTCGAGGAAGTGGAAAGGGAACATCAGCTGTTCTCTAAGGCACAGCACGAGAGGCAGAGTTAAGTTCACCGCGAAGATACCCAACTTTACAGGCTGCTCACATTCTGGACGTTTGTAAGACCCACACTAGACGCAGGAACACGAGCGTCTCCGGCACTCAGAGGCTCGCTGAGAGCAGGGCCGGGCCTCTTTCTCTCGGGCACGACAGCATGCCCCAGCTGTTTGCTGATCCTGCTTGCCTCACGAGCATTTTGCGAGGCTTGAACATAACCTCATAAAGAAGTCTGAAAGCTGGGAGAACTCCTTTAATCCACTGAACCCAACCTCTCTGGATTCAATGATCAGATGTAATATTAACAGGCCTTCCCAAGCAACTATCAAGTGCCATTTGGGTTCACTAAGTAAAGTGTACTATGATGTATCTGTATAAGGTTTGTGCTCGTCCAGACGCCGTGAGTTTTAAAGTCACTGAAACCACACTCGACGTTTTCCCACTGAGGCACGCACTCTGACTGCAGTTCCCTCGGCTGCAGGGTGCTGCCCGGTGACACCCCACAAACCAGTCAGGCCCGCTTCCCCCCCACAGCCAGTGAGCACCCACGCGGTCCAGGCAGGGCCAGGGCCAGAGGCTGGAGCAGGCAGACTGCCCTGGACCTTCTTCTCACTCACAAACAAGGGACTGCTTTTGCCTTGATAGCTCTTATGAATTTTACTTAGAAAAGCTGATGAATACTGAATACTGCATTTGCTCGTTTGGTCTGGCACCGTAGCTTTCTGGACCCCCCAAGTAAAGGTTATCGTCACACAGTGGCGCTGAGAGGTGGATGTTACCCCTGGACCACACACTAGCGGAGCAAGCCCCGGTGGTGTGGACGGACCCAACAAGAGCTCGGAAGGCAGAGTTAACTGCAATCTGTCACAATACTGCTTCAACAGGGATGCAGTTCCAACAGGAGTGAAACAAGCCCTACAATAGAAAACAGGCATGAAACGACCTAAAGCCAGTGTTGTTTTCTTTGAACAAATGTTCCAAAGCAACCAAATGAAAAACAGCGATGTTACAAAAGTAGTACTACAGTTGACCTTTGCACAACATGGGTTTGAACTGTGCAGGCCCGCTGACACGTGGACTTTTTTCAACAGTAAACACTACAGACCTACACCATCCACAGTGGCCGAATCTCTGGATGAGGAAACTCGATACACAGAGCCAACGGGAAGGTTATACCCAGATTTTCCACTGTGCTGGGAAAATCCCAACCTCCACATTGTTCAAGGGTCAACGATATTATAACTAATAGCTGTATTATAAGAGCTAAAGAAAATGTAGAGGCTGATAATCTACCCCCGCCATTTCCAGCCAGGACATCGAGGTCAGTATGGAACCTAAGGGACTGTCTTTGGCACATCACGGGCCCACGCTGCCTGACACGACTGCGCAGGTGAGTGACGCCCTGCTCACCTACTCGTTTGGGAGCTTAAACGTTTATCTGTTTTAATTCCTAAAACTTTAAGATTCCCTAACAAATGCTTATATAGATTAAAAAACTGAGACTAAAATTTGGGGAAAAAAATTCAGGCTCTATGAGAGCACTTGAGTCAGGCTGGTCAAGGCGAGAAAGGACCCGAGGAAGTGGAGTCTGCACGGTCGGGAAGCTGGTGCACACTGAGCGCGACACTGAGTCTAGGAAGAGAGAAAGCAACACCCAAAGGGTACAGCGGAAAACGATGACACAGCTATCGGTCTTAATTAATCTGGACTCACACTCGTACACGCAGAAACAGTTACAGGCATGAAAATACTTCACAAATCTCTCCTCTCAGTGATCTCAGATGACATCCTGAGCTAAAACAATCAATTTTATTTTGCTCTTTGTTATATAATCAAAGTTATTTTGAAAAAAAAAAAAAATTTCCTCCTTTCAGTCTTCTCTGAATGCCACTCCTACGGCACCAATTGTGCAGCACATAACCTGGTACATATATAAAATCACGTACTCTTATTTTTCTGTGACCGCTTAAGATGCTAACTTGTCTCCTCTATTACACGGTTAGTGCCATGTGAGGAAAGTACTCCCTTTGTACAGGTGATCAATTAAGAGTTGCTTCACTGGCTGAGTGACAGAGCAAAGGCCTTTCCAAATCAGAAAGCAATGCTCTGTGTACCCCACACAGCACCAGGCACATCGCGGTAAATATCTGCTAAGTGAAAGAATAAACACAAAATTTCTGACAACGCGAGGAAGGAACACAGTCGACACTCCCAATGACCTGTTTGCTATGTCTGTGTAAAAACAGCCTAAAGAAAGGACCCTGGAAAGAAAAGCAAGCAGTTCAAACTGACCTTCAGGCAAGCACCTCAGAGATCATCAAGTCCAACTCCCTCCTACCATTTAGGAAGGTGACCTTTAAGCATCTTGGCTGAGTTCACACAGCTGGAAAACAGACCTAGAATCAAGATCACCGATTCCTGGCTCGGCCGTCTCCCTACTACTGGTCAGTGGTCACCTCCCTGCTCATCTGTAAGCTCGTGAGCCACTCGTGCAGGAGGAAAGGCCAGTCCCCGAGTAGCACGGCTGCCGTAAATCCCGACAGCTACTGAAAGACGGTGAGGCGGTTTGGGCGCCTATCCCACCAAGACTAGCCTCAGGCTTCCCAATCAGATAGGGAGCTTCTTGACAACAGAAACCGTATCTCACATAGCTCTGGTATCTTCGCAATGCCAAGAGCAAGCCTGGGCACACAGACAACCCTTAGCAAATGCCCGCCGCATCAGACTGAAGGATGAGTTCTAAGGGTGCAGTTTAATTGTGAGATAGAGCCGAAACTGAGACCTGCTATTAAATCATCAGGAGTTACATCTGAAAACAAATGAACAGCTGGCTATTGATCAAATGCCATTCCTTACAGCAGTCGTAACGCTGAAGTTACGGCTCTCTCTGGCTTTTGGTAAGACAGATAAGAGCTTCCTCCGTCGGCTTCCCTGAGAGGATGATGGCAGAATTAGTCTAATTCCTACTAAACAGACTTAGAGTGGGCTACTTCTTGACGCACACACACACACAAATAAAATACACATACGTTTCCTGAAGTAATTATTCCATCCAGAAGCTTACACTACACTGGCAGGGTCCTCTTTCCTGACATAAGCATTGGGATCATAAGAGCCTTAACCCTTCTGACCCTAAACACCACTGCAGGAACCAGGAGGAGATTAGGAAGAGAGGAACGAACCGTGCAGAACTGCTGTGACTTGCGCAGGACGACACTAACGACTGGGAAAATCGTAGCCATCTCAAGAAGGGGCCTTACACAGTGACTCAGGAACGCATCTCACATGGGCACGCTTAGCGGGGTTGAGCTGTAACACCGACTTATAATTCACGTCTGTTCCTCCACAGGATACAAAGTTCAAAGACTAAAACGGCCATATGTAGCCATGGGAACTAAGCAAAGCCTGAGGAGCTCTTATTTTAATATGTAAATGTCAGGTTTCTTTGCTTGCTCAATACATACACACACATATATATATATATATATATATATATATATATACACATATAAACTTTTCTGTGAATAGAAAAAAATCCAAAGTGATAAAGCGAACTTTTTCTAATATTTACGATGGTAAGTGCCAAACAAGGTTGGTTTTCGTTGTTTCGTGGCTGCCCATCCCCAAACCCAGGAAGCAGAGGTGGCACAGTCTGCATTTCAGAACATAAGACCCCGAGGCACTCAACTTCCGGTATGATCTGATGAGAAGGGGAGGAAGACGCAATTAATGAGGAATTCTAGAGATGCTTTCTAAAAATCTGGAAAACGACATAAAAAATAGTGACAGCATCCCTCTAGCTAGTTTGATATATTCTATTAGTAAAGAGAAATAATCATGCAGACAAATATAATCAGAAAATCATAAGCCTTAGTTGATCGTGACATATTATAAAGTACATTTTCTTTAAAAACAAAAAGCAAAACCAAAACAAAGACCTCACCTGTCCTGAGTCACCGGAAAGTAGAGCAGGTAGTCGACCCCATTTACTTCTATCTTCCCACTTCCATGGTCATAAACGGCCACTTCTGCCTTTGCAGTCTTTCTGTTACCTTTAAAAATATAAGACATCTATTAGTGAACATCTTGAGGACCAATGCTTTGACAGAGGCAAAACTATATTAATTTTTTTCCCCCAGAATAACAATATGTAACACTCTATACAAGAAAGTTCTATAATTACTACAAGTCAAACAAAAATAGAACAGGCAAACTACACAATAATTGACGTAATAAAGCTTACTATGGGGTGATTTTGTTCTTTAATCCCATTTTAGAAACACTACAATGATTTTAGTTTCAACAAGGTAATTCAGATTTATTTATATTATTAAAAAAATCAATTTACATAGTGTTCTTTTTAAATTAATAAGAATATATCAATCGTATAATTTTTAAAATATATGAATAGTAAAATAAAGTTATAATTGGTAGAAATAAAAGGAATCCTTAGGAAAGGTCACACTTCTTTGAAAACATTAACTGAAAATGATAAAGGAATGATGTAAAATTTTTTAAAGTTGCAGATGTATCATTTAATAACTCAATTCTTTAAAGTTACACCATGTCAAATGTCTCTGTACACCTACAAGGAAGATGTGAGTCAAGGACCTAAAGTTTTAACATTTTGTAGTTTTAGCATCTGACGTGCAGGTTCACCGAAAATTTTCATTTATTATAAGAAACCTTTATTTAGAAACCTAAACCTTTATAACAAACCTACATTTTGTTGTTTCTACCAGTTGAAAATGTGAAAATACAAAGTGTTAATATGATTGTTGTGTCCACATTTTTTTCTTGCAACATTATAAAGTTCAGTTTTTAAAAATGTCAACAGAACCTTAATATTCGGAAATCCAGCGCAGCAGCGGCAAAAATAAACAAACAAAATGAACACCAAAGGGCAAGAGCAAATAAACATCCGGCCATTTCCCAATCCTTGGCGGGGCGGTGGGGGGGGGGGGGGGGAGGTGTTCTCTCTCCATGGGTGCGTTACCTCGGCCTGTGCTGAAGGCCATACCCTTCTCGTCATACTGCACAGGCTCAATCAGTTGTTTTTTCGATTGAATGGTTACACTCCTGCGGAACCTGCCCACAAATTCTTCTTCAGCCTCGTCACACGGCAACGCCGATAACCTTTCCAGCAGCCGAATGAACTGTGCGTACTGCAGACAATAGAAATTCATTAGGAGATGCAAGTGTGATTGCATTTGCTAAATTTTTTCTATTTTTATATATACTTGATCTTTCCAATGTTGCTTTTCTTGATGAATTTTGACAGGATGACACTTCCGCAACTTCATGCTGCTTTTAAAACAGCGTGCAGATGCAGCACTTTCCCTGTGTACCTTTAGTGCTCAATCTTTTCTTTCGAGAAACAAAGAGATTTATCATTCAAAGAAAAATCCATTTCTCTGTATCAGGATTACATGAAGGTGAAATTTAAGTTCATTTTCAAAAAAATACTTAGATGATCTTTAAGTATAATTTCTACTCTTTTATTAGAACTGTATCAAGAGGCGCTTCATAAATAATTTCCAGCAAGTTTCGTACAGTAAAACGGGAAGAGTCTGATTTTGAGAAAACGTACCTCTTAAACTACATTTCATAATACATTTGGCAAATGTATCTTTAGCTGTTCAAGCTGTGTTACTTTAATGTTTACGATTTCCTTTAAAACCGAACAATCAAGCTATTTAAAAATTCAAGAGATACTTGACTTAAAGGGCAACCTCTTGAAATAAATTACCCTTGCTACTCAGTGCATTTTTTTTTAATAGTTCTTGAACATGTGATTAGAAAGTAAACAACTTGGTATTAACCCCTTAAAATTAGAAGCCAGAGTAATCACTCTAAAGTGTTTATGCAGAAGGAAACAACTGATACTTGAGATCCTTAGCATGGAGAGTGAAACCCAGTTTTTGATAACCTTATTTATGTTTTGCCAACCCTAAAAATCATACTCATCTTTGTTACCACTGCCTTTACAGTGAAAATCTGCCATTAATAATTTGAAATATATAAAAATCTCACAAGTAAGATTAAAAGGGCTGCTTCAAGTATTGCTTCCTGTGATGTAACAATACTAGAGAAGGCAACTGTCTGAGGAAGAGTGAACTACTAGCCACCTGCGGTACCCAGCCTGGTAAAGCTCCGTCACCTTCATTCACAGGCCTGTCCTTCCTCAGCTGTTCTCAGTTCCTCTGCACCGGCTGTAATACCCTCGAACACACAAGGAGGCAACTACGGGTATGACACAGCCTTGCTTATGAACTGGGATCACGGTTCAAGACATCACTGACTACCCCTGCCTTCCTCATCTTGACACCAGCCATCAGCTTCAGGATTTCTTCCAACATCCAGCTGCCCAAAGTACAAAGATACCTATATATTTGGTTGTTTTGTTTTCATAGCTGCACATCTATAACAAAGTCCTTGGGATGTTTTCAAAATGAAAACAAACAAACCTGTATTATAAAAATCAAAGCAGCCAGAAAACAGGAAACACTGAAATGATTCATTCAATGAAGAAGCAAAGAGAGGTTTTTCAGTTGGATCCAAGTGCAGTGATGCTGACTTGGCAGTTAGGATATTAGAAATTAATTTCAGATCTTCAACTCACCAAACGCCTGACACCTTAGTTAAGCAAAATGCAACTTTTCCAAAACATTAATTTCTACAATATGTTAAATGAAGAAAAGAGCAATTTAAGCATATGACTTGAAATCTACACGGCAGCAAGGTACTAACAATGTTACCCACTGCCATGGAAGGAAAAAACCTTTCTTGGAACAATTTGTGAAATTTTTCTATACTCCCCTCTTCCAGAAATAATCTAAATTTAGAACATCAACACATTTAAAACATCAAATTTCCTGTGATAATACTGGCATATATTAGAACATTGAGCAAAAAAAGAATCAGACTAAGACCTAAAGCAGGGGTCACCACATTCATAGGCTTTAACATTCACTGGGGGAGCCTGCTGAAACTGTGAATTCCTGGGTGACACCCATGGAAATTCTGCGTGAGGGCTGAACCTTGGGAACTGCATTTTGTAACCAGCATTCCAGGTGATTCTGATACAGGTGGTTTTGCCGATTCCAAGAGGAAACATACTGGCCGTGTGGATACTGCACTGGTAAGCCAGGAAAGTAACCATGCGCTTCATTTCTTTTCTACTTAACCTGTAACAACCCCTTACATTTATCATTAGCTTGTAAAATTAGCACCCGCTTTACTGAAGGAGGTGAAAAATGACAGCTGCCACGCTCCCCTGAACAAGGGGCAGAGGATGCAAGCGCACTTGTGGAGGAGGGTCTGGGGACCAGGCACGCCACCTTCCTGACCCTCCCAGGGCAGAAATCAGCTCCACGTGTCACTTGTGGAGGAGGGTCTGGGGACCAGGCACGCCACCTTCCTGACCCTCCCAGGGCAGAAATCAGCTCCACGTGTCACTTGTGGAGGAGGGTCTGGGGACCAGGCACGCCACCTTCCTGACCCTCCCAGGGCAGAGATCAGCTCCACGTGTTTTAAAAGGAAAACCGTCTTACGAACACCTGCCTCTGAGGAACGTTACTATTAGGATCCTAAATACAGCAACTGTCTACAATCCTACGGCACAGGTCCCCTTAAATTAAAAAGATTAATTACTCACATCTTGATCTGACAGTTTTTCCACTAACATTTCTTCCAGTTCCTCCTTAATCAGCCATCTGCTGCCAATCGGGTCTCTGTTAAAATATCACATTATATTCTCTTTTAAATTAACCATGCAATGAGTTGTATCACAAAAGATCCCACAAGTAGTAGCGATTCTTGATTGGGAAACACATTTTTGTACTATATAGCTGTAAAATTTCATCCAAGTAAATGATTTTTGAGACACATTATTTCATTTCCTCAATCTACTTTAGAAAAGATACCCAGTCTAGCAAATGTTCCATTCGCAGAGTTAGACATGGCATTGGGGAACCCATTTGATGATATTCAAGTCACTAGGTTTCTCAAAAATTAAAACTGTGCTTGCTTTTCATAATTTACTTTAAAGGGTATGTTACGGACACAGAGTTAATCTGTCAATGGACTAAAGTAGAAATGAAATCCAAATAAAAGCCTAGGGGTAGTATTTACAACTAAAACTAGGTATATTCAGAAACTTGTGTCTTTTGCATAGGAAGAAATATGTGAATAACCAGCCCCAAATTTAAAACTGGTTGGTCAGGTCAATGGATCTAATCTATCACTGTTTGCTAAATGGAAGCACAAACCTTCAAATACAAAATACACACACACACACACGTATGTATATATATACGGGTATATATATACGGGCATATAAATGCACAGTTACATACACAAAACTTCTAAAGAAATAATGTTCAAATACAGTAAGTGCCACTTAACATACAAATCTAGAATGAAGTAATATAAAAATAATAACCTTAATATTTACATCCTCCCAAACAAAAAAGAAATCACCTATTATTTGGAATTTTAATGATTAATGCTGAAATAATGAACAAATTTTTAGGCTTTTAGGTATGCCTAAAAAACACCAATGATAAGTGGTATGTTTTTAGTTAATTTTCTCATATACTTTAATGCAAAAAAAGAACTTACTTGGCTTTAGTTTCTTCTGAAAACAGACCTTTGGCTCGCAGCTGGTCTTGACGGTTTTCTACATCTAGTAGCTTTCCGTATGCTCCCTGTGGCAAATAACACACACATACATTAAACCAAGAGAGACGGCGCACCATTACCTCCCTTTAGGTCTCCCCTGAGCACCTCATCTCAGAAGCGCCCTCCTCAAGTCACAGCTGCACAGCAAGGATTACTGAAAATGTTTTTTAACAATGCTATTTCTCATTCAAACTAAAGAATGGTGGAGTAATTTCAATGAGAATTTAGTATCATACATAGTAACACACTTAACTTCAAATGATTTTTAAAAAACTCTATAGAAGGTTTACAACTCAGTGAGGTTAGTAAAAACAAAATAAAGTTATAAGCTATCTGTTTTCCTTAAGAGTTCCACAAAGAGAACCAAAACTTTTCCTTAAAAAAAATCATAATTTATATAGCAATATGCATTTAAACTTAGAGAATTACCAGTAAAAAATTTTAACATTTATATAAGATGTCTTTACCATGTAGTCTGTATCTTAAGAAGTTTTCTATTAATATTTATTTTTCATTATTTGATTTCTATTGATTTACTTTCTAACAAAGTCTGTGAATGTATGTCACCTGTTAAATCATAATGCAAGTAGGAGAAAATTTACCATTTTGTAAGCACTAATCTGGCAATAACGGTTATCAATGAAATACGATTTCCAGGAAATGAGTTTACAATAAGCAGAATAATGCAACTGTCTCCCAATTTTTTTGACTGAGCAAACTTGAGGACTCAAATCCAATCTCTGTGTATTCATTTATAATGTACACATAACCTACCATACTAACACCTAAGGGACAGACGTTTTCAAAGGATGAGCTAGAGATGATATAGACATTTTTTCTTGCTTAATCATGACACCGTCCAACACCATCAGCCAATCTCAGAAGACACAACTTGTTACTCATAGAGATGTCTATCCATATTTAAAACAGTCTTCATAATTTCCAGTTTTGGGGACAACCTCTTGTGGGTGCTGATTAGAGCGTCATATTGTATCAAAATGCTGCTGATGAAGAGTCTGCTCTAAGACTACACGTGCCCCTCTGCTACTCCCTTTGTATTTACCAGTGCCTGCATTTGACTATCTTCATTCTGCACCCTCTTTTCAGGAATCCATTTCTCTCAAGGGGAAAAAGAATGTAGGGAGGGAGGGAGGGAGGGAGGGAGGAAAAAGGATGTAAAGACCGAGCCTTTGAGTTTCATAAATATAGATGAGAAAAGCTGAGATTATGCTCCCTGGGCCAGGACTTCTTGGTGAGAAAAGGATAAGTTCATTTCCTGTAGTCGGGAGACTCGTAAGAGTGTGTTTTGTTTTGTTTTGTTTGTTTTCAGTAAGGGTAGTAGGACTGATAACTTAGAAAAGAATAAGAAAAGCAGCAGCACTTAGAAACAGTAAAACTGGGCCGAGCATCTCCGACAGAGTGAAACAATCACTATCAATAGTTCAGTGATTCTAAAGCTAAGTTCCCAGCTGAAGCAGACAGCAGCAGCATCTAGCCCAAGCACTAGGTTAGAAATGTAAATTCTCAGGCCCCAACCCAGACTTTCCCAAGAGGAACCTCTTGGGAGGGGGGCCCAGTGATCTGTCTGAACGATGCCCCCAAGTAACGCACCCTGAAGTTTGGATCTAAACACTGGAACTCTGGGGACAAATGAGGTTAATTCAATTTTAGGGCACAGATTAAGAATAACTATCTCTACAACTATACTCAAAAGTATAAATCCATCACCTGTAGCAGCAGAAAAATGTATCTGACAATTCAAAACAAACTGTCCACTCTGAAGAAAGCAAGAACTAATAGGAGCCATCCACATCCAGAACGTGTTCCTGCTATGCAACTTAAAACCATACAACTTGTCTCCCGAGAACTGGTAAGCCGCGTTTGACTGTAGTTAGGGTACCTGAAATTCATATTTAAAGGCTAAGATAGTGAGTTGTAAGCCCAACTGAATAGTGTATCAGAAAAATTTCTATGTACCTATTTCTAGAAAGCAATTCTGAAGTGCTCTGAACAGGTAAAACAGAGGGAGAATAAAAAACCCCACAAAATGAATCCTCCCCGCCTTGCACGAAGGGGACAGACGTGTGCAAGCAGCATCTCGCTGTGCACCTGCACCGCCCGCCCCGCCCGCCCCGCCCCCGCCGCCCCCCGGAAGCCTGCTCCCGCTGGGGTCTGTGGGAGCAGGATGGCATCAGTCTCCACGTCTCCACGCTGGGCTGCTCCAGAGCCCTGAGATTCTGAGAGTCCTTAGTCAGAGATGTTGTATCTTTCAAATCTACCTTAAAAATATGAATCCAAGAGAACACCAACAACGGCAGTAAGACACCCTACCTGGTTATAAGGGTTTATTTAATTTTCTGGAATAACCAAGGCAACTAAAACAAAAATAATTGATCTGCTTCATAGGTGAAGTTTCAAGTCAAAATTTGGGGTGCTAAATTTGTCATCATTTTCCAGTGATTCTGAGCAATTTTTAAGTCCATATTTTTCTTAAAACTTTCTTGCGCTCTGCTACTACCTTCCAGTGTTATATTTAGCTCCATAATAATGCATAAATAGTGTAAGTAACATCACCAGAAAAAATGTGGAATATGAGAAAACCATCCATGAAGAGTACACGTCAAATTTCGAACATGGTAAGTTCTATTCATTTATGGCACATGCTTTGATAGTTGTAATTCATCAAGTTATATAATACTCTTTAAGCCCCCTCATACACTTCTTTAAATAGGAAAATATATGTAAAGTACTTAGCATACTGCCTGGCCTACAGTAGTGGTCAAGAAATGATACAGGGGTGAGGTATGGCATTCAGGAGTCAAATAATCGAAAACAGTTTTACTGGTGCACTATTTCTATTTTTCTTTCTTTTGTAGATAGTAAAACCACTCCTGAGATTCTATCTTGGTTAGTCAGAGACAACAGTCCTCTGGGAAGTACATTCTATAGCTTCAGCTCCCTGAAGAGAGGTGCACTAATTTACATCAAAAAATCCTTGAGGGTATAAAATACGCCAGGAACTGTCAACATCACAGATTACCAGTGCTAGCTTCTGGTATATTGTTAAATTTCCACTTTAATTTTTAAGGGACCCTAGAGAATTAGCATGACCCCACCTACACTAAGTTTATATACTGTATTTAACAGTATAATTTTCAAATATGACAGGAATAACCCAGATGTGAAATGCTGAATCATTAATCACAGCTATGATTAATATTTCATAAAATCAAAGCAAGCCTATCCACCCCTCATGTCATCAGATTTCCATAATGTATGAATCGAATTTAGAAGGTGCCTAATTTGGAAATACCAGATGCTCAGGGTACAGGAGAGAAATGCTTTAACTGAACTCTCCCAAGAGCACGAGCAGTATCATCTTCAGTCTCTACCAAATCCTGCTTTGGTTGTATTAACCGTGCTGAAATTCCAATTTTAGGAAGGGTAAACAAACAACATTTCTTAGGACGGTGGTATAGAAAAAGTCAACTGTATTTTGATATACAAAATATGTAATAACTAACCGTAATGATCATCTTAGATACTAGTTCAATACAGAAAAAGTAAGCGACTTAACATATGTTTGTTGAAAAAAAAAATCACAGAAAATAAATTTTCTAAATAACAATCTTCTCAATTTTTTGGCTACTGGCATATACAAAACCAACTGGAATAAATATACATATAATTCATTTATCATGGTTTTTATCATGCTATTTATCTGAAGCTCCAAGTGACATACTTCTATGGTAGACCCTAGCTATCACTTTGTAAATACATTATGCTATACAGCGTATACTTCGTGTAGTGCTACTCAACATAAAAAAAGGAAATAATCTCACATATAGGTCATGTTGGACAAGTACTCTGGGAAAGTACGCACCCGGGAGTAATTACATAGAAGTGGTTGTGACTCAGATACCATATATTTTTACTACTGAAAGCTCCATCATATATTATAAAAACAATTTTGCCATTATAAAAGAAGTAATCTGATTAAAATCAACAGAGGCAATAAATTGAATCAGTTTTTAAAAATTAATTTTCCCAACTGTTACACTTAGAACATACAAGATACACAATGGTAATTATTCATATATCAATATGAGGAAAATGTATATTAAAGATACTTCTAGAACAGCAGTTCGTTGCTGAATTAGTTACTGAATTAACTCCTGCTGTCAAGAAAGAACTTAAAACAGCACACAGACACATGTCAGCACTGGTCTGTAGCTTTCTAAAAAGAAGCACTTTACACAGTCGTAGTTATTTCACAATACCTCACTGTGGGAAGGGTCACTACTTTAATTCCATTTTTAAAGAGCACTGCTTCAAAAGTTTTCAGTATTCACCACCAGGGGACAAGGAGGACGCAGAGAATCCTGTGATACGAAGCCTCCGGAACTTCTGCTTGTTGACTCTGGAACCTCCATACAAGTGAGGCCTCAGACCCCTCCCTGGGCTACTGCGTGCAACACGGAAGGTTTAAGTCGCTTGAAATAAACTGGAGAATTTCTAAATAAGCCAGGCAAATGAATCCTGTTTATACACGCATTATTAGGATTAGAATTACTTTGTACTTTTTCATATTTTAAACTTTTCCCCCCAATTCAGCAGAATAGTTTAAGTACATAATGATCTACTTATTCCTTAATCTTATACTTTTTAGGGTAAAAATTTCATCTGTGGCTGTATAATTCCTTCAATTTATAGAAACACTCTGAAAATACTCCAATGTTTACTGTAAAACTAGTCCTAAAATATAAATGAGGTTTCTATAAGATGCTAAATTCCCAGTATAGTTTTTAGACATGCAGAGCCTTATCTTAAACGTTGGGGTAGGTGAGCTGATGCAAAATGTCAATAGAAGCTTAATGTTTCTGACAACTTACAGTGTCTCCAATGTTTTATACAGCTTTTCCCAAGCTCTGGTTTCACGGGATGTTAAAAGGTGTTTTGGGTAGAAACAGTTCCGTGATCCAACACGTTTGAGCAGCAGTGTTTCTCTACTGAAGGGCATCACGGAGCTTTTATCACGCTAAGTGTCTCCTTATTAGTTTCCCAGTGCTGTATACAATATGCAGCATTCCCAAATGAGCTTAATTTCAGAGACCCTTTCTTGAAGCTTTTATAACCAGGGTTCCTCAGAAAGCACTTTGGGAAAGGCTATATTACAGCCATGCCCTGTCTTAATGAATCATATTTTACAAAAGGATTCCCATTTCAGAGTCAAATAATCACCTCCCACAATGAGTTTAAAACAATTTTCAACTCACTTTTAATGAGTTTCAAGATATTCAGAAACCTAGGTGTTGACAGGAGGAGTGAACGGGAATTAACATTTGTCTTAGGATTAAAGGACCTGCACAACTGCCCAGGTTGCGACTGCCCGGCTCATGAAGGCAGCCCCTCTGCCTGCCCGCCCCGCCCGGTCGCCTGGGCAGCTCCAGCTGTGGCGGGCAGGGGTGCCTGGGGCAGCTGGGACCCAAGGGCACAGCCACCGGCCTAGCCCTTAGCTGCGCAGGCAGGTCTCCTCCCCCACCCCTGGACACGCAGCTCAGCTCTCCTCTGGTACAGCACCTGCTCCACTTCAGACGCACACACCCTCTAAAAAGTCTTCCCTCTCCTTTACATTTCGGTTCAGTTGTTTCTGGAAACTCCTTTTACTCTTTCTTCTTTCTGCTCCTGAAACGCTACGCTGAAACTCTAAATCATGTCTGAGAAGTACACAAGTTCCACTGGTTACATGGCTGTTAAGGAGATGGAAAGTCATACATTTGGGGTAAAAAAGACGGATGAGCAGGGCCATCCAGCCCGGAGCCCCCTCAGTCCTCAACGATCCTTTGAGAAACCCCGTACAGCCCTTATTTCTTCTTAAACTACCTTTCACTGTTTAAGAATTTACTTGTTAGTACTGTTTCACACTTCATTCATTACATATGTACACCCTATTTGCTATTTTGTAAAATAAATGGTTTTTATTGACCTTCCCAGGAACCTGAAGACAGGTGTATGGTTGAGGCCACAGGAAGGTGGCAATTCCAGCCAACCTGACGAGGAGCCCTTAGAATGTTACACACTCAGAGTCTGCGACCCCAGCCCCGTGGATCGGCACGTTTCCCTTCACCTTGCGCTTTCCCATCAGCTTGTTCGGTTCATTGTTCGGCGGGAACAATGAACCGCTTCTTTCTTCTCATCCTCCTCCTCCCTCAAAATCCTCCCAACTTCTCCACAAAAAAACCTGGATGGACTAACTACAGGTTAACTGGAAACAGTGCTCACTTAAGCATTGCACATTACCCTTAACCGGAAGCTGCATCAGGCCCGCCTTTTATTCGCTGCTATAATGTAACACACAACTTTAACACGCAAGCAGTGACCAAGTGCTAAAAAGCAGCATTGATGTTATTACCGAAGATAAAGGCTAAGGGACATCACAAAGGCCTCCGGGCAGAACTGCAAACATGCTGAGAGCTGTGCTTTTCTCACAAAAAGCATGGCCGTGACGGCCACAGCTCACACAATCACAGCCGGTCCAGGACATGGAAAACAGAGCTTGCCTTAGTGTCTTTCACCCCCTCACATGGGAAGAAACTGCATCAACAAAAAGCAACGGCAGCAACAATGATTCACTTCCCGCCCACCTGCCGCAGTCTTTGCGGGGCTGGTTCCCTTGCTGCAGTGGGATGGTGGCGGGGGGATCACCCTCCCACAGAATGGAACGGACCCCTCCCCCCACCAAGAGAGGGAAGAACCAAGGAGGGAGCCAACATGGGGAGCAGTTTCAAGTTCTACCGTCTTATTTTATATGCGATCCCTGATTCACTACGAAACCACTCTTGTGCGCTGAACAGTGAATATTTAGTCACATACTATTTCAGAGTAACAAACAGCACCTAGCATGATGCTGACCTGCACCAGCCAGGCCATGACCACAGCTGTGAGTAATAACATCTGCCACACATGAGGCTCAAGCGATTGGTATATATTTAGGAAAACATTTATCCTTTTTCCATACATGTAATTACTTTAAAGTTCCGTAAGATGCATTTTTGAAAATACAAGGGTTTATTAATTACCTGAATTAACATGCTCAAGTTAAACCAAAATATCTGTAATTTACATGTGTAAACTGTTCCGATGAACAGTAAAACAAATAGCAAACCCACAGTGTTCGGGGGTCAAACTATGCAACAAATGGACAGACCTAAATTACTGAATTTAACTAACACATAGAAGCCCAAAGAACTCTCCTACATGCAAGGCAACTATATGATGCAAAAAGACTGTTTATAAACTGGATGTAATTTGACATTCTAGTCAAGAGTGGGGTAGAATTTTATCCACTGAGAAACCGACCAATTTCTTGAGCAATCCCTTTTAAAACTCATAAATAAAGTTAGGCCTCTTATACAATGTGTAATTTCTTCATTATGATGAAATGCAACAAAATATCTTGCCCTTGGGTTGCTCAGTTTCAGCCAAAACAAATGCAAATGGCTTGTCAGATGACAGCTGTTTGATAAGGCTCCTCTACAAGACCCGCATGCTTTACTTTTTTCCGTGAAACTTGGGATGAAAGGCAGAAGGCAGGAAGAGAATTAATGTAGCATACAGTCTAAAGGCAATGCTACAACCGTGATTAAGTAGAAAAGTTAAAAGGCACAGATTTTCCACAGCTTCGCTGCGTGCAACCCATCCGTGTAACAAGTTGACAGGCCTAGCGCGCCAGCTCCATCATCCCCTCCGACAGCTAAAACGCAGCGCTGCATCCCTTTTCAGGGGAAATTTGCGTCTGCACCATGAAGCGTTGTACATTATTTCTCAGCACTGCAGGGGGCTCGAGTCCATATGGAACCTTCACAAATATTACCACAGATCAAACCAGCGGCGTCGTGAGGCAGATTTGACATACCTATTTAAATGAGCAGCAGGGGTCCCTGGGCAGCCTCAGGCTGTGCGCAGAGCCTGGGCGGAGAGCAGAAGCCCAGCTCCATTACTCAGCAAAGACACTCTCCGCATCCATCATTCATTTCATTTCTGCCAGGGCAAGAAGCTCATTTGCCCAAGGTCAACAAAAAGGGAAAAGAAGGTTTTCTTTTTTTTCCCCGAGAAATAAATGTACCTGACAAGTGGGGATTTTGTCCTTTGGGTTTGCGGAGCACAAATAAACACCAGCCAGCTCGACAGAGTACACGTGTGCTTGCGAGCCGAGCCACCCGAGAGCTGACTGCGGATGGGAAGGCCCAGGGACAACTTCTGTGACTTGTAAAACTCACATATGAATAAAATAAAACTTGACACCATGTTCTAAAAATAAAGTGGGTTCTGTTGTTTCAAACTGGGTATTAGCATCCGGGCTTTTTGTCACGGTAACTGTAGGGGACTCCCCAGTGTGCGCACCATCAACCCAACTCACGGCTCTGCAAGAAAATAAGACCTGTCCCCAGTACACGCACACGCAGCTGGAAGGCAACAAGTAATAAAAGCACTTCCTAGGCCTTCTGAGCCCAAATTCTAGACTCATACACTACACTGACCTATGAAAAGCAAAAATCGTATAGGAATCACTAAAGGGTAGAGAGAAGGACTTGCCTCTCCCCCAAGGTGAGCGCCCCATCGCCCTGACAGCCCCTTTCCTGATTCAGGTCCCACCTTGACGCACACCCATGCACTGATACTGAGCTGAGCATCTATCTCCCAATATGACCTCAGTTTGGAAGTAAAAGCATTTTAAGGACAAACCATTCTGACATAAATTCTCTAATGCTTACCTTTAGCAAAAATGAATTAATAAAATATAAAGCCTTTCAACATACTGTCTTGCCTCTGGAAGTCTTATTTTTTGTCCATTATGAAACACACTAGGTAAATTCTGAAGCTGAGGGAAATCTCTGCTATCATTAGTTACTTAGCTTACAGTTCATATTATTTACCATAAATGTAATATACTTACATGCATTAATGAATAATATGACTGTTTGCCAGTATAAAAGAGAAAATGAAATGGGCGGCCATCTTCTCCCCACTGGATTGCTAATAAAAACAAATAAACAAAAATAAAAATATACAGAGACCAAATAGCTTGTATTTAATTGCAATTCATAATTCTGCAAGAAGACACATTTTTAATTCTGATTAACTTTTAAAATAACAAAATAGCATTAATATTTAGAATTTAGTTTGGCAGGTTTAACATGTAAATATTTAGGATATTTAATATTTCATACCCATTAATACAAAGCAACGTTTATATTTGATAAAACATTCCTAAATATTTCACCATGAGAATTTCTGTAATATGTTTTAAATAAACACACAAAATACCAAAGTCATCTTGCTAGAACAAAAAAATTTGGCTGTAAATACAACGCACTCCCATGTTCTTAAAAAGGAAAACTGATAAAGTCAATTATGTAATACAGTTAGGAAATTAGAGACAGGAATACTGTAAGAAAGAAAAAAACAAAATGGATTTTCCCGTGCCCCGTTATTTGTTTCAACTCTGTGGTGAGATACCTCCAAGAGTTTGAAACGTTTAAAACAGAAGGGGCCCCGCAAAGATGTGATGTGTAATTCCTTCTGAAACACAGATGGTCGTTCACATCTAACAACCACCCAACAAACTGGGAAACGGAGCTGCTGCAGTAAATAAAGCAAACACCAGCTCCATGTCCTCTTCCCGTATCTGTACTGAGCTGTTTCTCTGTTAACAACGTGCGAGAACTCCAAACACGAAGACTGCACTCCTCTATTACATGAGTTGTAAACTCTTTTCTCCCAGTCTGTCACTTGCCTTTAAATTTTGTTTGTGGCGTCTTTCATAATCAAGACGTTTGAAGTGTATGTGTACAGTAGACTCTGTCCCTTTTCCTCTACGGCAGTGCTTCTCAACTGTTCCTTCATTATCATTCCTACTAAGGCACCTTTTCAGACACTTTTCTCCCTAATTGCCTGCCTCCCCATGAAATCTTAATACCGCAGATACACTGCATATCCGCTGATGTATACTGTGGCCCTTTGGAGGGCCACAGACATTGTAATAGCTAAGATTTTTTCACCTCCTGCGAACCAATTTACACCCCCTTGGGGGCAATATCACCCCCATTGAGAAAACCTGCTTTAAGACTTTGGGCTTTCTAAAAACTATTTTCCCATATTTGCTTCTGGAGTTTTTGTACGTTTTCATGATCAGAAATTTAATCGATCTGAAATTTATGTCTGTGAGGCAGAAATCCAAACATGCATTATGTTGTCCAACAAAGAGAGTCATTACTCCATTACAGTTTTTTGAGTAATACACTCTTTTCTTTTAAAACGTCACCTGTACAATATGTAGGGTATCTTCCTCTTCTGGGGTAACTGGATTACACACAGAACACTTTAAGTGCATACATTTAAAATGAAGACCAAAATTTCATAACAAATGGTGAAAAATGTCTAGATACAGTGCTTGGCTTGAAAAATAAAAACACATTCTTATTTGCCAATGGCTTACTGATGAATTAAATGGTTCTCCAACACCACTTTCAAAGACTTCATGGAATCTTGTATGTTTTCCAGTATTTATAACTCTACTATGCAATTTTCAGTATATTGTGAAAGTAGAGAGCGATCAAGAAAGACAAATATCATGGCTGCAGATAAGACTCTACTGAAAAGCTTGGAGGGATTTTGGAGTTGGGTCTCATTCCATGTGTGTACATGATTTTATAATATGCATTTACGTGCGTGTGTGTATATACGTGTGTGTATATAATTTCATTCAGTCTAAGATGTCACAGATTTTAAGATGCTCCGTCACATATCTTCTACAAAGAAAGAAAGAAAAAAAAAAAGCAAATGGTATGCAGTATAGTTTACATAAATTGTAAAATGGATCCTGTTTGGTAAAGGTGTTAAAATTTGAAAAACTGTGTCGTAGAGTTCACAAAACCTGGCAAAAACAAACATATGCTGATTGTGAATAATCTGGTCCACTAGTCTGTCTGTTTGCACCATTACCACCATTTAATTAAAATCAGTTTCTTGCTGCGTTTTGATACTTGGTAGGGTAACTTCCTTCATTACTCTTATTTCTTTTAAAAACTTCTCGCTGCTTCTTGTACATTTACTCTTTCAAAATAAACTTTGAAAGTTTTTTTCCAAAAGTCCTACCAGGACTTTGAAATTACATGAAATTTATTAATAATTTTTAAAGTAGCAACTCTGCAATATTATCTTTCCTTACATGAAAGTGAAATCTTTTTTTCCAGCTATTCAGATTAACACTTATGATCTTTCAGTTTTACGATTTTCTATATAAATCCCTTACATACTTTTGGAGTTTCATTTGCATTTTAGTTTCTGTTGCTCTTGATACTGTCCCCTCAGTTAGCTGTTTTCTATAAAGTCAACTTTAATTACACAACACACTTTTTTTTTTTAATAGACTTTATTTTTTTTGAGAGCAGTTTTAGGTTCACAGCAAAATTGAGAGGAAGGTGCAGAGATTTCCCACATACCTCTACCACCCCCATTATCAACATCCCCACCAGATGATCCTACACTGACACATCATAATCACCCAAAGTCCATAGTTTACATTAGGGCTCACTCCTGCGGGCACTGTATGTGTTTGTACAGATGTATAATGACGTTTATCCGCTGCTCTAAAAAGCCTGAGCTCTGCCTATTCCTTCCTCCCTCCCCCGCGACCCCTGGCAACCACTGACCTTTTCACCAGTTCCATAGTTCTGCCTTTTCCAGAATGTCACAGAACTGGGACCATGCAGTGTGTAGCCTTTTCAGGTTGGCTTCCTTCACTTCGTAATATGCATTTAAGTTTCCTCCATGCCTTTTCAAGGTGTGATAGCACCCTTCTTTTTAGTGCTCAACAACACTCCATTGTCTGGACGGACCACAGTTTAATCATCCATTCACCAACTGAGGGACATCTTGGTTACTTTCATTTTGGCAATTCTGAATAAAGCTGCTATAAACAACTGCGTGCAGGTTTTTGCGTGGACATGTTTTCAACTTACCTGGGTAAATGCCAAGAAGCAAATACCAAACTGCTGGATGATACGGAAAGAGCAGGCTTCGTTTTGTAAGAAATCACCAGACCATCCTCCAGAGCGGCTGTGCCATTCTCCTGTACCCCTATGGGTAAGGAAGAGGGGCTCCTGTTGCTCCACATCCCCACCAGCATTTGCTGTTGTCAGAGTTCCGGATTCTGGCCATTCTAATGGGTGTGTAGTGGCATCTCCTTGTTGCTTTAATTTGTATTTCCATGCAGCATCTTTTCAAATGCTTATGTTTCATCTGCGTATGTTCTCTGGTGATGTGTCTGTTCAAGTCTTTGGCTCATTTTTACATCAGGTGGTTGTTTTCTTACTGTTGACTTCTAAGAGTTCTTTGTGTATTTTGGATAACAGTCCTTTATCAGATATGTCTTTTCCAAGTATTTTTCTACCATCCTGTGGCTTGTCTGTTCATTTTCTTGACCACGTCTTCCACAGAGCAGAAAATTTTAATTTTAATGAAATCCAGCTTATCAACTCTTTCTTTCATGGATCATGACTTCGGTGTTTTATCTAAAAAGCTATGGTGACACCCAAGTCTTCTCGGTTATTAATTATAGATTCAGTTTCTTTAATAGGTATAGGCCTATTCACATTGTCTACTTCTTGTGTAAGTATCATACTATTCCATAGTATGATTCTCCAACAGTTCATCTAGCTACCCTACTGATGAACATTTAAATTGTTTCTAATTTTTTGCTGACACAGGCTACTTGCAATTTCCAGTCTGATGAGTGATAATGATCTCTTATCCTTATTTGACAGACATTATTTCTGATCTGACATTTTCCGATGTTTACTGGCTACTTTTATTTTCTTGATTTATGAAGTACCTTCTTTCCCTTTTGCCCATTTTTCTATGAGGCTGTTTTCCTTGTTAATTTTAACAATAATTTATTCCAGACATTAGACCTCTATTGTGTTTCAAATTTTCTCCAGTCTGTTGCTTGTTTTTTAAATTTACTGTATCTTTTTTTTTCAGGGAGAAGTTTTACATTTTGAAATAGAAAATTTATTGACCTTTGTCCTCTTTGTTTGTGACTTAAGGGCATAATATTTGTTATTTAAAAATACTGATAGTTGTATGATTATCTTTCAACTGGCCACTTTATCTGATTCTATTCTAGAGTTTCAATCTCTTAATTCCAAAATCATAACGTACTTTTAAGTCTTGACCCAACTCTGTCATCTTCTGGATACAATCTATTTTTTAATATTCCATTAAGTGGATTAAGAAATAGGAGATTTCTGTCCACAGAAATGCAGAAGCATGTTTCCACCAATTTTTCTTTAAGGTTGCCACAAATTTAAAACAGAAAATGAGAATAATCCAAATGTACCGCTGATGAAAATTCATCCTCACCAAAACCAATGGCAGAACAGAAGGAAACTGAAATGCAACACTCCAAACTGAATTAAATATCTTCAAGTAACCCTCTGGAGTTTCTGGAGAACACTCTGAATCAAAAGTTCAAAACTGAGAACAAATGGACAAAAAGCTCAAAGAAATGAAACAACGTGATTAAATTCAGGGGAGAAACAGAAAAAGTTAAAAAAGAATCAGAAATGTAGACTAACTTATAAGTTAACCCAAAAAAGAACAGCCTAAAAAGACAATAAAGGACATTAAAAAAAAAGGAGGGAAACAACCAAAACAATGAAAATGACATAAAGAAGTTAAGAGTCAGAGAGATGGTGACTGACTTGGAGGACGATCAAGGAAGGAATAACAAAGAAGTTAAGAGTCAGAGAGATGGTGACTGACTTGGAAGACGATCAAGGAAGGAATAACATTTATATAATTGGAGCCCCAAGGAACAAAAACAAAAAGTGGAACAGAACTAATATTCCTAACTTAAAAAAAACTATTTCTGGATGTAAAGACTTGAACCTACCTATTTAAAGAGCTCACGGTCACCACTGTAATCTCGCCCTCAATAATCCACTCGATGCCATATTTTCATAAAGCTGCTAGATAGTTTTAGATTAAGAATCCTTAGGATCACCAGGGGGAAAGATAACTAGGCTGGCACGAAACTGCTCAGAAACTACAGACAAAGGCAAGGCAACGATGGAGCAGCAGTTTCAAGAAACTCAAGAAAAGAAAGTATGAACCAAAGACTTTCCCCTCCAGCCAAGCGGTCCTTCAAGTATCAAGGCTATGAAAAAAACAATTTTAAAAACATAAGAACTCAGGGAATTTATACCTAGGAGCCCTTTTTGAAGAATCTACTGGAAAATGAACTCCATTCAACCAAGAGATGACCAGGGAGACCTTAGCAAAAGGAGTTATGGACAGCATTTAATAGGCTAATTGTAGGCTTAAAACTAAAACAAAGACGAGCAATAAGTGCACAGAAGAAGACGTTAAAACCCACAAGTACGTATGCGTGTCTGTAGGAATATATTTGTACAGCTGAAATTCAGTGTTTTTAAAATGGTTCTTGCCCACCAAGATACATAAAGGCAGAGAAAGTTCACAATTTCTTTGTAACCGAGGAGACCATCACGTTACTTAGGTCATCAGTACACTCCATGCCACACTGATTTCTTTGTGTGGATTTGGCCACCATGCTGTCATCAGCTGGCAGGAGGCTCACAGGATCTCTGCATGACTAGCATTTCAGCTTCACCTATACACTCTGGCATGTTTTTATAAAAGAATATCATTTTAACAAATTTCAGAACAATTCACAGTTTGAATGTTTCCAGTATACAGATATCCAAATAATGACATTCTACTGTAATGCTTATATATAGTTTTTAGTTTATAGTTTTGTATTTTCTAAGTGGGCACTCGTAACACCTGTGCATATTAAGTGATTTATTCCTAATTTCTTTGCCTTTTTTAATCATACTGGTTAAGACTTTCAAAATAACAATGAGTACCAGAGGCAAGTGTAGGCATACTTGCCTTATTCCTGAACTTAATGTAAAGGAATCCAACGATATGTTTTTTAACCTGATGTGTTTCTGTTTCTCACGATAGTCTTTCTCAAACTAAGAAAATTTCTTTCTATTTCTAGTTTAAGAGTTTTTACCAAAAAATAAATGCTGAATTTTGTTAAATAACTTCTTATTCATCTTCGGAAATATTTTTTCCCTGACTCAGTTAACACAGAGGACTACGTTAATAAATTCCTAATGGTAAACCACCCTTATATTCCTGGGGTGTGGGGGGCAGAGATCGTATTCTCTTAATATAATGCTGTATTCGGTTTGCTATCATTTAATTTAGTAAGAATAGAGTGTAGGTTTCTTTAAGGGGAGCTTAGAGGTTTATGTTATCCTTCTTCTGTTCTGCAGCAGTTCAAATAATATAAAAGTTACAAACTTTTTCAAGGTATGACAGACCTCACCGACAAAACTTTCTGGGCTGTGTGCCTCTTTGGTTAGGTCTTTGATTACCTTTGACTTCTTCTCCAGCTTTTAGTCTAACCAGCATTTCCTAATTAAGACAATTTTGGGAACTCTTGTTTTTCTTTAAACTGTATGAGTGGGGTTTGAGCAACACTCTGGATCCACGACTGCCTGGGCCCACCTACGTCCTCTGCCTCGGCCACTTCCCAGCTATGTGCCCTGGGTAAGTTTACCCCACACATCTGAAAAATGGGGCAAACAATATTATCTACTTACGAAAACTGCTGTGAAGATTATGAGTTAATGCATGCAAAGCACTGAGAACTGTGCCTGGCCTGCTCTGAGTTTTAATAAATACTAGTTACTATATTATTTAGGATATTTTTCAGCTTAATAAGAATCAAGTTACCCATAACAATCTTACACTTTTAAATATCCTCTGAAAAAAATAAATATATATCCTCTGAATACTATTATGTAAAATTATTAACGTTGTCCTCTTATGTTTTCTCTTTTTCCATTAACCAGACTTGCTAGAATTTGATCAATTCCACTGGCTTTTTCAAAGAGTTAGTTGGTTTTATTGTCTTACCCCTTCTTTTAAAAATCTTTACTTGATCCATCCATTTCATTCTTTTTCTGCCTTCTTGAACTGAACACTGAACAGTTCATTTATTTCTAGTCTTTCTTAATAACTAATAAATATAGGTTTCCCTCTCCATAAAACACTGTCTGTATCCCATAGTGTTTAATATGAACTGTCATATACTTCTAAATAGTCTAAAATCTCAATTTTGATTTCTCTTTAACCCAAAAGTTTTATGGTTCTATCGATTTTAATTCAGAATATCTAATCTACAAAACTTCTACTTTTATAAGTTGTTAGGTTTTCTCTACAACCTATTACATCATATTCTATTAATATTCCATTGGCATCTGCATAGAAAATGTATTCTTTGTACTTGTATCTGTAACTATAAAATCATGCTGTGTTATTCAAATTCTTTACAGCCTTAGTTAACAGTTTTTGCTTTAAACATTTCAATGCTAAATGCTTGGTGCAAAAAGGTTCATGGTCTTCAAATCCACTTAATGGATATTAGGTTTTATCAATATAGATTAACATTCTTGTCTCACTGAACCATTCCCGAACCTCCCTGAACCCCATTCTGTCTGGCATTAGGTGCTACTCCTTGCTTCTGTCATCAACCGGGTACATATCTTTGTTTTTCCCAATATTTTTATCACTTACTTTAAAAAGTAGAGCAGCTTTTTTATGTTAACTCAATCTGGAAGCTTCCATCTTTTAATAAGGGAAGTGGTGGCACATTACAAGTGCCATAATCTATTCAAATCTAAAGTTCACTGATTTTTTTAACACAAAAAAATCAATTTGTCCTATTCACAAAGTACAGCAAAATTGGTAGGTAGATGGCAAAAAGTACTCTGCTCATTCTAAAGGCATACTGTTTAAACACAGTTAAATATACTTAACTGAAATGTAAGAAAATCCTATCAACACTGACATATTTCCAAAATAACACACAGGCATTCCGCAGGGACACACGGACATTTCAGTTTTTACATTCCAGCTGACAGTAGTAACAACTTTCTAATATTCAGAAGCTGGTATGATCTGAAAGAAAGAACCAGTCTCAGAGGGGCAGATATCCAAGAAGAGATGCAACTAGTAGAGATACACAGAACAAAGAGAGGAAGAGACATAAGTGAGGAGACTGAGAGGTTGAAAAATGGGGGGGAAAAAAGTGATTTTTTTTTCCCCCACTAAAAACAGGGGAAAAAAATCACTATCATTACAAACATTTACAGAAAAGCCACTAAGTGTAAGTTACTGTGCCTTGTGCATAGTTTTATTTCTAGGAAACTGAGCTGCATCTTTAAATTTGATGTGTACTTTTAATATAGCCTTCATCTGTTATCTTCCCAGAAGCTATTAATTGGATTGATGTCATAGTTTACTATCAACCACATCTAAGAATTCAGAAAATATAAAAGACAGAATATATTTACTAAAAGATTCAAAATACTTATAACAAGATTCAAAATAACAATTATCATGTAAAGAGAAGTAGAGAAAAATGACAGAATGCCTAGCTTTGAACAAAGGTGACTCAGCAAAAACATCAATGCAAAACAAATACATTTTTAATAAAAATATCTGCTCTCTCACCAATCTCTATTTATCAGCTCTGAAACACCCTAATGCTGCCTGTAAACTGAGCATCTGTGGCCAGCAGGCGACCCTCCAATGTATCCACACATTTTCGCTGTTGAGTTACAGACCTACTAAGAGTCAACTGTGTTTATTCCCAAACCTGTTTATTAGAATTGTACTTATTTCTGTAATTACATGAATCAAGTATTCCATAAACAGATGAAACATGGGTGGAAACAGAAAAGACAGTTGATGTTCGTATCAAAACTAAGTTGAATGCTTTAGAAAGAGTCAAAGGCAAGTTACTAAAAAAAAAAAAAAAGTCTGTTCAACTTCTGTGTAGTCGGGGGAAAATCGGTAGAAATGTAAAAATATTCTGCACTCAGATTCCTTAGGAAGTTTAAGTTCTTCACTCCACTGTAAGGAAATCAAAACTGAAAACCTCTGATGCTGCATCTCAGGGGCAGAGGCACGCAAAAGAAACGAGGAGGAACAGATACGTCCTCAAAGAAAAACCCTCTAGGGCTACAGCAAAAGACTGATGAATATAAATTTATATTTGAGTGTTTTAAAGAAATGATTTCTGGCTTTAATACTTTTTAAAGTAACTGACAATGCCCCCCCACCCCCAGCTTATCCAAGAAGCTTCTAACGTAAATTAGAAAATAGTAAATATGTTATTTTCTGGTGACCTTAAAGCTTGTCCTACGTTCTCAAGATTTTAGTTTACACATTTAAAAGATAAAGAGAAAAATCTTGGGCTTCCCTGGTGGCGCAGTGGTTGAGAATCTGCCTGCCAATGCAGCGGACACGGGTTCGAGCCCTGGTCTGGGAAGATCCCACATGCCGCAGAGCAACTGGGCCCGTGGGCCACAACTACTGAGCCTGCGCGTCTGGAGCCTGTGCTCCGCGACAAGAGAGGCCGCGACAGTGAGAGGCCCGCGCACCGCGATGAAGAGTGGCCCCCACTCGCCGCAACTAGAGAAAGCCCTCGCACAGAAATGAAGACCCAACACACCCAAAAATAAATAAATTAATAAATTTATAAAAAAAAAGAAAGATAAAGAGAAAAATCTTAAAAGAAACCAGAGAAAACAGGGGGCCAGCTAAGAATGTTGGCTAACTGCTCATCAGGAACAGCGCAAGGCAAGAGACAACAGAATCACATCAATAAAGTAATAAAAGTCGAAAAAGGGGGGAGGGAATCTATATTCAGTGAAAATATGCTTACAAATCGAAGAAGAATTTTAAATTTTCATATTAAAAAAAGTTGAATTTGTCTCCAGCAGATCTGTACCCAGCTCTTCTTCAAAAAGGCATATTAGAATGCAAATAAATTGACATTAGTATAGGCATAAACTCTAACCTGATCTAATTTTAATATCATTTAATTAAAAAGAAAGTTCGTAAACTCCATTCATTATTAGTTATAAAGTACTCCTGACTTATTTCACGACTACCATGACATAGGAGGGCATCTCCATAACACCTGAGTGACTGCTGATACATAACACAGAACTGTAGGAAAGAAAGAACTATCTGTTTTATTCTTGAACAAACTTACCTCTTTGTTTTGGAAAAATCTCTTCAGGATGCTGTAAAATAAATTAAAAATGCATCAGGTAATTGCTGTAACATATAAACCTAAGTGACATTTGTAAAAATATTAATGAAGATAACTACCTTCATTACTGGCCGGGCTCGCTTCTCAAACAAACCACTGGGAAAAAGGTAAGCAATCGCTCTCTGAAAATACACACAAAGGTTAATTAACAGTCGTTATAACAACAAGTTCACGTTATGACTAATAGTAACTGAGTGCTTAGTAACCATGTGCCAGATATCGAACCAAGAGTTTCACATACATTATCACACCTTGTAATCTTCTAAATGGGATAATCAAATTACCACATATACGTTCCCCAAAAGAAAGAAATTTGTAACTGCTAAACTAGTTATTAACAATTTTCAAGTGTCCGCTTCAAACACGAGTGTGCTAGCACAAATAACCCTTCTCTCTCCTTCTTAACGGAAACTGGAGGAGCCCCTGTGCGAGTGCTGGGCGAGGGCCCAGATCAGCCTCCCAGCCCCAGGTGGCAGGCGGATGTCCTCATACACAAGACTGGAAAGGGCAGGCCCTACATCCCACCCACCGTGAGACCGGGGTGTTTTCAGAAGCTCTTTGAACGTTTCCTAGAACGTGGGAGAGGGTTTTAAACTACATGTTTCCAAACATGTTCTCTTCAGTGTCTGTGTTGCAAGGGGGACGCTCTTGACATTCTGAATGTGATGCTCCCCTGTAGGCAACTCCCCCTATACGGTGGGTCATTTACCATCCCTGGCCCTTTCCCCAACGTCCGTGCCAGGAACAACCCCAGTGCTTGTGACAAATCTCACCCCCACACGTGTCCAAAGGCCCTTCACCTCCTGGGAGCAGGACTGCCCCCTACTTGCGTAAGCCCCTACAGCCTCCTCCTACACCCACCCACCCACCATCCCACCCACAATTAAAAGGAAGAACAAACACAGAGGCCATGCGTTTTCATCTCTGTGGGACGCTGGCAGGCGCAAAGTCAGTGGCCTTGGACCCCAGCCCCTCTCTGAACTCTAAATGACCCAGCAGCTCCTGCAGACCCATTGCTGCTCTTTTAGGGCCTGTTCTCTCCACGCAGCCAATGTGCTGGACCAGGTTCTGCTCCTGGAAGTAAGGGCCTATAATTTGGGGGTATATTCAATTATATTAGGGAGCCCAGCTGTGTCTCTGGGTCAGGCATCATTCCTTCAGCCTTTTGGCAATAAAATTGACACTAAAAAACAAAAACAACAACAACAACAAACTTGGCTCACACATCAGAATGCTAACTTTGTGAACTTTTTTTTTTCTTTTTGAAAAACCAGGGACTCCTCTCCCTTCCTTCTCTGAAGAAGAAAAGGTGGACTTTTTATTTAATAAGTGATGTTGAGACAACGGATTGCCATTTGAAAAAAGATAAAACTTGATCCAAACCTCACACCATACACCAGAGTAACTCCAAATGAGTCAGAGAGCCAAACTTGGAAAATGAAACCAAACAAGTACCAGAAGACAACATGTATGAATTCCTTTACAACCTAGACATGGGAAAGTCCTTCTTAACTACCACCCAAAATTCAGAAGGAAAGGAAAAAAAAAATTGACCAGTTAAACTACAGAAAAAAAAAAAGAAAAATATGGCTCAAATATATTCAGAATAAAAAAGGAGCAATTAAAACTATTGAGATAACACTTTTCATCTAACAGGACTAACAAAAATTCGAAAGCTTCACAGCATACTGCTGGCAAGGTTACAGAAACACCCTGATGCCTGCTGGTGGGAGTGTCCAACCTCCAGGGTTGGCAGTTTGCTAACATCTAACAAGACTACATATACATTTCCCGCAGCAATTCCACTTCTACAAATTTACCCTGAAGATACACCCCCACGAATATAAAACAACACAACATAGGCTGTTAATTGATTTATAAGAACACAATACTAGAAACAACCAAATTATCATACACAAGAGGTTAGTTGAATAAATGAAGGTACATCTATGCCATCAAGTACTCTATAGCCGTAACAGAAGACTGAGAAAAGCAAGATGCAAAAGAAATATACTTAGAATGTGGCCACTGGTGTAAGAAAGAGAAACAGAAGTAAGAAAATACATACTGGAGTAGGAAAAAAACATACATAGGTTTCTTTTTGCAAACATAAACACAGTCTTTTTTAAGGCAGTTTTCTGATATGTTATTCAGAAATATCTATATTAGAATAATAAAAAATTGCAGAATTTAAATATTTCGCTAAGTGAAGTTAAGTCAACCAGAAAACCACTGGAGGAAGGTGGTGAAGGAAATACCTGACTCTGCTAGCGTTAACCTCCCTGTCAACTGTTAGGTTCTAGGATTCCTGGTGTGTGTGTGGCACTTACCAGGCACCAGAGAACATATACCACCAGGAAATGGCCTATACCCTCTCAAGCATCTTAAAATTGGAGGAAAATTGGCATTCACATCTGAATTGTGGTTTGGCCCACTTGGACCAAGTTTATCAACCATGATGGATTAACAGAAATGTCACAATTATCTGAAATAAGTACTTTTTCACTTCTGAACAATCTACATGAAAAACTATTATTTACACTAAGAAACACCCAGGCGCAGTGGTTAAGAATCCGCCTGCCAGTGCAGGGGACACGGGTTCGATCCCTGGTCCAGGAAGAGCCCACATGCCGCGGAGCAACTAAGCCCGAGAGCCACAACTACTGAGCCCGTGTGCCACAACTACTGAAGCCTTCATGCCTAGAGCCCGTGCTCCACAACAAGAGAAGCCACCGCAATGAGAAGCCCGCACACCACAACGAAGAGTAGCCCCCGCCCACCGCAACTAGAGAAAGCCCGTGCACAGCAATGAAGACCCAATGCAGCCAAAAATAAATAATTAATTAGGGCTTCCCTGGTGGCGCAGTGGTTGAGAATCTGCCTGCTGATGCAGGGGACACGGGTTCGAGCCCTGGTCTGGGAAGATCCCACATGCCGTGGAGCAACTGGGCCCGTGAGCCACAACCACTGAGCCTGCGCGTCTGGAGCCTGTGCTCCGCAACAAGAGAGGCCGTGATAGTGAAGAGGCCCACGCACCGCGATGAAGAGTGGCCCCGGCTCGCCGCAACTAGAGAAAGCCCTCGCACAGAAACGAAGACCCAACACAGCCAAGAATAAATAAATAAATAAATAAAATTTAAAAAAAAATTAATTTTAAAAAATAATAAACTAAGAAACACCCAACCTTTCACAAAAACTAAAACCAAAAATACATGTATCAGTTGGGACTCAATTAATGATTCTTCAAGAAGCTTTAAAACAGTATTACTAGCCTAACATTTTTATTTGTTTCAGGCTTAGCATTTGTTTCAAGAGACCTATTCTCAGTTGAGGAACCAGACTTTAGATGTGGCCTGTAGGTAAACACACTGGTATTCAAACATCATCAATATCCACGAACATATACCTGAAATAGACACTAAACCTTGCCTTACTCTGATTTAAGGTTGTTGCTGCCTTAATCTTTCAGTTTTACATTCACTCAGAAGAAAATCTGAGCCACAGGAATAGAAAACAAAGGGCATTTTCCTACAGTAAGCTCTAGCTTAATATTTCCTATATTAAGTTCTGGAATTTGTATGGAATTCAACTTGGCGAAGTTCTCAGGTGTTTTAAAGTAATGTCACATTTGAAAACATTGTTAGACATATGTATGGCTTAGGTTCAATGGTTGGTTGTCACAAAAACAAAAAAACATAACACAAAAAACCTTGCTTCTCCCAGGGAGGAAAAAAAAAGTGGAGTACACATTTAGTGACAAGTATAGAACCCTTTAGAAATTTATTAGACTACGGCGTGGTTTACCTGAATCCAAAACAAAAAAAGTACTGATTAAAATAAAAGAATGTAAACTAAAGAAAAAAATTAATCCAAGTAAGTCACAGAATAAACTAATTCTCATTTGTAAACATGTTGTTTACATCTTTGGATTTTCACTAGAATACTGGTAATTCAAGTGTTCCCTAAAATGAAGGCAAAGTATTTAACTATATTCTTAGGCTTATGTCAAAGTATAAAAGGACTGCAAACTCAATCCAGGAGAAGGAAGGACTGGGTCAGGAATGCAATCTCTATTAATTAGGTATCCCAGCTGGGCAGTGGGTTTGCAGCTGTTAACTTGATCAATGACTTACCTAAATGTCATCTCTACTGATTCGCTTATAAATTACCAGCAAGTGAGACTAATGTACAGGTGCTAATTTATTTAAACTGTTCTCTACAGTTCTACACAGCTTTATAAACTGCATCTGGCACCTAATGTTAGCTGTCAGTTGTACTTAGACATGCCTGTCCTAACGACTCTGTTCATTAGAAGTGAGCACAAATTATGAAATATTGTGAAAAATGATACATCAAATGGAATGGGCACAGCAAATCAATTAGAGAAACTTCACACGGCATATTCACACCTTGGAGAACAAAACATTCAGGTTTCGGAAGGAGGTCTATAATACCAATTAAAAAGTAATTGGTAGACGTCAGCAGTATTATATATCAATTTGCTGGCTTTTTTCCTGAAATTCTAGAGTAACGCAGAACTTTTAATTCCTAAATAAAGACATTAGTAAATGCAAGTGCAATTCTGTATCCATAATATTTAATATAACCGAAATGTCTCCAACTTAAAATTTATAAGCTTAATTCAAAAAGGAAAATGCAAATATCAGCGGTCCTCAACCTTTCTGTGTTTACAGCACGATTCTGAGAAAAAGAGTTTTGATGGTACACGTGAAAGGACGAAAAGGGTGAACGACACTACACAGACGTGTCTACTCTGGCACGGCGGGTGTGTGACGATGTCTGTGGAATTCCAGGGCCCTGACCACTGGCCAGCCTTGAGCCTTGAGCCTTGGGTCAAGAGCTGAGGAAAACATCTCTGCCCACCTCTGTCACATACTATGGGGCTACTTCTTACAGTTCCCACACACACAGACTCTTCTTTTGACCAAACTGTAACCGCTTTACACTGAATTACAAGCCCCATCCAGCTCGATGTTCACCGGACAGACTCCGTGCAGTAACACACACTGTCTCAGACAAGAATACTTTTCACACACTGATCAACATCTGGCCATCACCTGGGGAAGATTTATGGCACAGGAGTTGAGAAACATGGCATTAAGACCTATTTTCAAAATATTCAGCATGCATCTGAGTACTTTCAGCAAGACACCAAACACACATACACTACACGGCTTGCCAGAGGGACCTGTCTGTCCTCCCATCAGATCTTCTGGGGGTTACCACAGCACCAGTGATTCACAGGGAAAGCGCAGCAGGCAGTTCCTTTCTTTTCAATGTAACTTAAGAAATTAGGCAAAAATTAAACTATTTTGAAATGGAGAAAATCTATACCTGATTTCTTTTTAGTTAATTTGCTATTTCACCAACTAAAAAGGATATTTTTCATATAAATTTAATGCCATGATTGAGCATTAAACATTTTGCAAAAAAAAATTTCTAGCAGATACACAACGCTGTAGCTTTAATAATAAAAAATACTTCTAAATAATGTACCTTTAAATATCAGCAGTGACAAGCAGAATTATTTTTATTCATAAACTTTACCTGTCATATTACTTTTTCTTTCACTAATCCACATCAGTACTCTTTTTTAAAGGCTTATTAAATTAAGGGAGCACCAGCATAAAAGATTACCTAGGTGTAATTTTCACACATAAGTTGTATACACTTCACTCAGTGAGGCCAGAGGCCAGATTTCTATTCAAGCTCAACCTTCTGGAATAAAGTTGTAAACCTAGAAATCAATGCAAAAGGCCTATGAAGAGCGGAAGTGGCTACTACAAACTCATGATTTCCTCATGCTGAGTCCAGTGGCTCCTAGTTTTCACCCACACGCCTAACAACCTTAGCTGCGCCAGAAGGCCAGAAGGCCAGCAGGCAAGGGGAGCGGCAAGAGGCCAAGACAGACACCTTGATAGGAAAGGAGCCAGGCCACTCAGTACAGGGACAAACGCACACTGCGGGGCACCGCAGTTTAACAACCACTCTAAACAGGAACATCCTGAGGCTCTCAAAGGTTAAATTATACTCTCTAAATTCTACTAAGTAAGGCTGGGGAGACCGCAATTTATTTTAGAAAATGTTACCAAAAAATTTAATCTTTGAAAGTGTGGAAAAAACAGACTTGGACACAGAAACACCGTGTACAGCTTTGATTTCCTCAACAATAAATACCTACTCTGTAGGCTTTTATGAAGATTAAACATGCGAATGTATATCAGGCTCCCAGACAGCATCTTGCACATACATACGAGGTTTTCAGTAAGTGGTGGTATTTTTCTTTTCAAATAACAATTAAAAATAAGTTTCTCTCATCTAGGAAATTCCCTTTTGTAGAGTATCTAATTTCCTGATCATATTATTAAGAGACAAATTACAATACCTAGTTTTAATTTATATATTAAAAGTCAATATATTATAAAAAGCATTCACGATATCTAAATATATAACAGCAACCATAATGTTCTTCTGAAGATTATCTGGAAGCTTAAAATATTTTCCTGATTTTGGATATCAATTATTTATTTTTGTCTTTAGAAATAACCAAGCATTTTGTCAGTATGGAAATGTTAAATAGGACTTAGCTATACTGTCTCTCTTTCAGGTTATATACACAGCCAAAACTGTTACAAAAATAATAGTTTCAAATACATAAATGAAAACAGCAACTATAAAATGATAAATTCCCATATATTTTCAGTGCTTTGGTAACAGTTGGCTGTCATTGCCCTCTTTTGCTTTTACATCTACTCAGAAGTCAAAGAAGGTCCCCTTAATTTAATAAAATGCCAGAAGAGTTAATTGACATAAAATGTGAGACTGAGTGAAGCACATCAATCATTTGTAGGAAAGTCGAGCACAGCAGAACCAAGTCGCCCACGTCAAGGAAAAGGGATCACACTTCCACACGGGCTTTCAGACATGAGCGAGGTGAGACAACACACCACCCTACAGTACAATGCAAACTCTGGCTGAAGTGGCTGATAAATCAATGTTCCCAAGAGGACTGCAGATTCTCCTCCCCAACATTCTGTCTCCAATTGCTGTCTCCAATTTTAGCAATTGGTTTAGCATTCTGTCTCATGGAAGACTTGTATGACCAAGGCAATTAGAAAACTAGTGACTGATTCAAGTCATGGTAGATTTTATTTATTACAATAAAATCTGCCATAAGAACAATAACATAACGCATTAATCTCACACTCCTTAGTTATATTCTGAGGTAGGCGAGCAGCTATTATTATTTTAGAGATGAGGAAACCTAGTGACTGTGCTGTGACTTGTCAGACATCACGACGCGAGCTAGTGACACTGCAAGGACTCTGCTAATGCCAGGTTCTGCATCTTTCTAGGATGTCACTTCAACTACAACAAATTTATCTTTTAAAAGAAGATTAATTTAACCACAAAGTTCTACGTGTTCTGCATCTATATTCCTTACAGGAAATGCAGCTTCATTTTAAAACATTTTACATATTTTGAAGAAGTGATTGGATTTTTTTCATAACAATTCATGATTTCATTACTTTACTGGCTAAATCCAAGGAAGATTTTTATTATGTTCCATTAGCACAATGACACAAAATAACATCAACTTACTTTCACTACACACACACACACACACACACACACACACAGAGTTTTACAGAAAAGCTGTCACCTCTCACATTTACTGTGTGATGTTAAATACATCTTCTCTGGAAAACATTTCAATATTTTAAGAAGCAGAACTAAAAATATTGTTTCTAACTGACTGAATGACAGAATCTTTTAGATTTCTCTAAATAATACAAAAAGGATCCTTTAGATGAAGACACCAATGTCTGCCTGTTTTAAACCCCTTAACGAAAAAAATTTTTAAGTATTTTAATATACGAAAAAAACTGTTTTAGATCTTCAATATTTTTGCCTAAATGCATTTCACAGATGACTGCAGCAATCATTATTTTAGCAATTGGTTAGTAGCAAGGAAAAACCAGTTTCTAAAATTCATAAAATAACAAATGGTTTAATCTGAATACAATGGCACTTAATTTACCTACGTGAAAATTATACAGCAAACCTAGACTTTTAACTAGGTAATTGAATTAAATTATAGGTCATGTCTACTCTGTAAAAATTAAATCCTCATGAAAATAGTTTTAACATCTCAAACTAGCATTCTGATTAAACAGCCAAACAATGAACTCACACCATTCTAAACAACATAATTCATATGTAATACTTACGTTGTGAAAATGTTCATCCCTTCAGATAGATTTACAAAACTACTGAATGATTCTGTTTCTCTCAGTGAGCTAAATATATTCCATGTACACCTAAAAAGGTAGTAAAGAGATGCTCAAAAATGCCTTAGTGGTAAAGTCAGTTAGGCAGTGGGATCCTCTTGCTGAGAACAGTTACTCAGGAACACACAGGTCACAAGGAGAGAGGGGAGGACCATTTTTAAAAGCAGACAGTAATTATCAAAAATCAAAAGCAGAAATACACACACAAATCCCAGGCCCAGAGGCCTTCACTGATGAATTCAACCAAACATTTAAAGAAGAATTAATACCAGTTCTTCATGAACAATTCCAAAAATAAAAGAGAACTTCCCAACTCATTCTGTGAGACCAGTATTACCCTGATATCAAAATCACAGATTATTACAAGAAAAGAAAAATACAGATAAGTATCAATTAGATGCAAAAATCCTCAGCAAAACACTAGCAAACCAATTCCAGAAACACATAAAAAAGATGACCCACCCAGACAAAGTGGGATTTATTCCAGGAACACAAGGTTGGTTTAACATCTAAGTCAATTACTGCAAAAAATAATAAATAAATAACCCACATCCTTTAAAATATAGTTAAAATCTCTGATTCTTGTGAGTCTTAACTGACATCTAACACTTTGTTTAAAAGGGTTGGCTGTTAAGAAGTAATGTTTCATTGAATAATGTTAAAAAAACAAACAAAAATCTTCATTTGCTTCCATGATTCCCAGGGCAAATTACAGGTAAAACAAGTTTGTCCTTTATGATTGACTTCGTGATCTGCTATGTCATAAACTTTTTTTGGGTTTGTATTTGTCTCTTTAGTCCTAAGAACAACATGGAGATAGTCATCCCTATTTTAATTTAGTAAATAAAGACACAAAAAAAAGATAAAGAAGATAGATAAAGAAAATGAAAAAAAAATCAAGTAATGTGATATACCACACCAATAAAAGATACCATCTCAGTAAAAGCAAAAAAAAAAAAAGTTGACAAAATCCAAAACCCCTTTATGATAATAATGCTCAGCAAACTAGGTATGGAAAGGAATCTCCAGTACCTGATAAAGAGCATCTATAAAAACCCATAGCTAACATCATTCCCGATGGTGCAAGACTGAAGGCTTTTCCCTAAGATCAGGAACAAGGTGAGAATGTCCACTCACTATTTCTATTCAGCTTTGCTGGAGGTCCTAGCCAGGGCAATTAGGCAAGAAAAAGAAATAAGAGGCATTCAGATTGGAAAGAAAGAACTAAAACTATTTCTATTTGTCAGTGGCAACATTTTATATGTAGAAAATCCTAAGAAATCCACCAAAAAACTACAAAACAATTCTATTTACAATAGAATAACTTTAAAAAGCAATTAATGCTCAGAAGTAAACTTAAAAGAAATGCCAAACAAACTCTGAAAACTGGAAAACATCACAATAAGAAATTAAAGAAGATCTAAATAAACAGAAAGACATCCCATGATCACAGATCAGAAGACTTAAGATGGCAATACTCCCAAAATTGATCTAGAGATTCAACATAATCCCTACCAAAATCCTAGCTGGCTCGCTGAAGAAACTGACAAGCTCATTCTAAAATTCATATGGAAATTCAAAGGGCAGAGAATAGACAAAATGACCTCGAAAAAGAAGAACAAAGTGAGAGTCCTAGCACTAGGTGGAACAGGAACAGAATTTTAACCCTACTCTCAAATCACTTAGAACATGCCTTCACTTTGCAAATTCAAATATATAGTTAGGCTGATAAAAACTCTGGACTTGTGTTTACTTATGGGATTTTTCCTATAAACTTACCATTTGTTTTATCATTTTGTAAGAAAGCTGAGTTTAAAACTACACAACAGGATAAATGTTTCTAAATCCTGTGTATAAACATTCATAGTGGCTCCTGTGACCTGGAATCAAGGAAAAGTATCCATTTCTGGTTAAAATCTAAACCTCACTATACTTTATAATGCTTCAAATACAGAGTAGCATCTCTCTGAAACCACAGTTCCAACTTGCAAAATAGTAGAGTGGCATTTTTCCTTATTCTGACAGTCTGACAGCTTTCGGTATTTAAAACTCTACAACAATTACTTTTCCAACAGAGTAACTGTACTTACATCAATATCCTCTTGGGTAAAAGTTTCTGGATCTTCTCCCATCATGTTGGCTAAGTGTCTCTTTCCTATGTTGAATTCTTCAATCTGCTTTTTAATAAAATCCACTGTGTAAGTTTCACGTCTTAAGGCTGTAACATTTTTCCTTGTTGTTACAACTGTGGTATGTCTTAACCTTAATATCTAGCAGAAAATACAAGCGGAAAGAAAAGATTTTAAATTAAACAATGATCTTACAGGCCACTGTCTCTAAATAAAACAAGACATTCAAACAACTCTCTTTTTATTACGGTACTCAATTGGCAGGAGTCTGGAGACAAGGTAAAGGCTTGTTAAGACAACTGTTCCCTGCTAGAAAGCTTGCTTTTAAAAGCTTCTGTTTACAAAGTAGTTGAAACTACTGGCATTTCAACACATTAAAAATAATAATAATAAAAATAACTGTGAGTGATATGCTACCTCCGTGTCTGCTACAAACATCCACATTTGATACCGACTGGTCAAGGTCGGCTGCTGTGATATTTGACGCACAACGAATGAAGAGTAAAACGCCACTCCCTTAAAAAGAGGCAAGTGTACATGCAGACAGAAACTAGCAAACAGGAGACACGGACCTAGTGACTTGCTTCTAAAGAACAGAATACCACTAACATGGTAGAACGTCACTTCTTAGATTAGGTCACAAAAAGACTGTCTTCCCCCTTTTTCATCCTCTCTTGACCAACCTGAGGGAAGCAAGATGTGGTGAGCTGCCCTCCAGAGCTCCACAGGGCAAGAACTGAGGGGGGCCCCAGCCAAGAGCCAGCCCAATAGCCGTCAAGGATGTGAATCCTGCTGACACCCACACTGAGTGTGCAGGCAGCGGACTTCCACCCCCGGCCCCGAGATGACCGTAGCCACCGCCAACACCTGGGCCGCTGCCTTATGGGAGACCCTGAGCAAAAGGCCCAGTGTAACCGTGCCTGGAATCCTGACCCACAGAAACCGTGAGATAAATATCTGTTGTTGTAAGCTGCTAAATTTGAGGGTAATTTGTTATTCAGCACTAAATAACTCATCATTCAGCACCCCAATTACATCAAGAAAGCATGGTACAAGAGAGTGCACTTACCCAGTTTCATAAGCAAGGACAGGTGGGAACAATGGGCGTAGCTATTATCAAGCTTTTTTTAAGTAAGAACTTTTTAAACTACATAAGGAAAATGCAAATTTTAATATCCCAGTATTTTCCATAATTAAAGCAACGAGGGACACACTAAATCTACCCTTAAAAGGACAGGATGAGATCTCAAAGGGTGTTATGCTACCAAAGGGGTTTTCTTTTCCACTGCTAATAAACTGCGATTTCTAAAAGTCAAAAATTATCTGGGGGAAAACATAACTTATTTATAGAGCTGTATAGTATCTGATACAAACCCCAGTCAATTTTTAAATTTGCTTTTCAAAGAGTTTTTAGCAATTGCCAGTAGTTTATTAAGACCCTACTGTAAAACCAATTGGATGCTGTGATAAATATAGAACATTATAATCTCCAGGAGCCCACAAGATGAGAGATGAAAAGAACAGATCCTTAAGACAGACAGCAATGTTTTTACAATAAAAGCAAAATATACAAGGGCTAAGGCATCAAATGTTATCCATCATCCTTCTCTGGCAGACAGTGCAATTCGACAAAGGCATATTGGCTCAGTAAAAACTGAACGTTTAAGCACTAAGAAAGTGCTTAGTAGAAAATAAAGAGGACATATTGATGTTTGTAGTAATAGTTTTCAAAACAGAAATTGGTCTACTGCTTTTTCTCACTATGAAAGTCATAAATATTACAGAAAGTAAATTGGTATCCTACATAAAATTATATTGACAGGCGTTAAGAATTCATGGGTAACCTTTGTATCACACCATGACTGTCAAACTGTTTATAATAAAGCCAAAACTACTTTCATTTGCGACAGTTAAAAAAAAAAAAATTCAAGTATCCTCACATAGCCAAACACTTTCTAATCCTGTCCCACCGCTCTCTCACCAATTATTAAACCAATTATAATTGCTATAACCAATTATTTGTTGTTGCCAGAATCCACTGACTCTGTACACCTCTGTCCCTAGTGGTCCTATTACATCTTCCTAGAACAGAATACCTCTCTTTTCCCACGTAACTCCTAACTGACTCTCCCATCACCTCCTCTGAGAAGTTGCCCACCACCCTACCCATCACAACTCATTTGTATTAGGCACTGCGCTTCTGTGCTTTTCTGTATTTACCTTTGCAAATCTCACAGTACACTGTGTGTAGATCCTTGATATTCACGGGTTTAAAACCAGAAAAATTTGGCCATTCCCAAGTAATATTCCCTCCTCCACCCCAAATTTGGGACACTCAGATATCTGCACTTGTACTGAGGCATTAACATGAAACGTGTATGCCACAATTCTGGTATGCAGGAGAAAACCTGCTGGAGAGCTTCCCAACTGAGTAGCCAGGAGCCACAGCTTAAAAGAACTTGTTTCTTTTTCCTTTTGCATCAGTGTCTCTCAAACATTTTTGACTGTGACCCACAGTAATAGCTACTGCTTATATCACTCCCTAGGACACACACACACATATATACATAAACAAAAGGCAAAATACCCTGTGTAAGATGCACTTTGATTATTATAATTATTCTATTCTCTTCACTCCCTTCTTTAACCTCTTATGAGATTTCATAACTAATGGGTTATGACCCAAACTAAACAAAAAACAGGTGTACTGTTTCAGCAACTCATAAAGTGATTAAAAACTTTGTTGTTTTACGAAACATGGCCCCTAAAAGAAATATAATGATTAATATTGGAGACGAAAGTGAAGAAATGCTAATATTTAAGACAGATAAGCTCTGTGCCAGGAAAAATGCTTTATAAATGTCTTTAGCCATATAGAAGGAACCATTAAGGGTTTGATGGGGTCAGTTAAGTCTTTCAGTTGTATCTGAGCTGTACTGCATGTGCTAACACATGTGCTGTGGAGGTATTCAGGAATTTGGGGATTCAGCACCTCAGGACCATCCCCTGAGAGTGCTAAGGGTGGATACCGTCTAGTAATTGCTTGACTTCAATGATTTGTTTACTTCGCAGTGCCTGGCTCAAGTGAAGTGCTCAGGAAACATCTGCCATATGGGTGAAAAAAAAGAAAAGCTTTATTTATTTCAGGAGTGGTCAGGGAGGTGAAATTAAAGTAACAAAGAGAAATCATTTTTCACCCACCTTACTGAAAAAAATAATAATACCTAATGCAGGTGGAAAGAAGGGCACACTTTTACATCAACGATGAACTGTGAATTGCTACAGCCTTTCTGGAGAACTATGTGGAAACATCTATTAGATGTCTACTGAGAAGTACACATCCTTTGCAGCAATCACCTCACAACTGGAACTCTCTCCTACAGAAATAAAAGCATCATATGGAAGATATTTGATGTAGTAAGAATTACACCAGGATATTTACTTAACACTTTATTAGTGGGAAGAAAAAGGAAACAAAGCAAATGCCCATCAACTGTTAAATTAACTTTGATACATTCATACCACAGAATATTATGCAGCAGTTACACACGTTAATAGGTGACTTGGAGAGATTTCTGCTATACATGTAAGTTAAAGAAGCAAAAAGTAGAACAGGATCCATTTTCTGAAAGTATGCATATGCATGCATGTCTATGCTTAAAAGAACATCGAGAAAGACACAGAAGGATACATATGTTCAAAGGTTTGGGAGTTCCAGGGATGGAGCAGAAGTTAACAACTCTCTGTCACCTCCCCCACTTTGTGTCAACAATAAGAACACTCTGTATGCCACAGTCCCTTTTATAGGAAATTATGCGTATACAGAAAGGATACACTCAAAAGAGGTGCATGAAAAAAGTAAAAACTTCCAACCTCTTTTCCAGCTAAAAAATAATAAAAACAAATGTTTGATGGATGAATGGATGGATGGATTGGTTGATCTGAGTTAAAACATAAAAGAAAAAAGATTTTTTAAAAAGATGGCACTCCTTTTTCAACAGTTTTTGATCACAGTACTTGACTTCTTTACAGTATTTGGTACTGTCAATCACTCTCCCTCCTTGGAACATTCTCCTGTTTTCTATGCCTCCACGCTGCCTGGGTTTTCCCCTACTTCTTTGGCAGGTCATTCTCAATCTCTCGGGTGGCTCTTCTTCCTCTGCTGTTTGTCCTTCAGGGTCCCGGTCCCTCTGCTTATTCCTCATTCACTACAACCTCCCCTAGATGATCTAATTCATTTCCAAGACCTCAATTACCATCTACAAGGTAACAGAGAACTTGTAAATCAGCTTTCTTCCTTAACTTGCTTATCTATGGGTTTACGGGAAATCTCCACTTGGACATCCCCAATATAACTATTTAATAAACACAATTATATCCAAAACTAAGCTCGTTTCCATCCCTCTCAAATCTCGTTCCTCCTACTCAGATCCCATGTCAGTAAATCGCATCATCGTCCAATCAGCTGTGAAGCTAGAATCCTGGCTTCCCACTGCCCTCAGGATTAAATTTAATTCAGAAGTTGTGATTTCCATCTCTCAGAGACAAAGTACCGGGAAAATTAAGAAAACGGAAACTGCACAGATGCAAGACACTTTCAAACTGTCACTCTCTGTCCTCTCCACTGTGCGACTTTCTGCATTAAGTCTTCGGGTCCCTGCAGGGGTCCAGTTCTCATCCACCTCCGCCCTCCGGACCGCGGGGCTCGCGGGCAGGGCGGGACCCATCACCCACCCGGGCGGCGGGTCAAGGCAGGGGTCGCTCTAGTTCCGTCTCAGATAACGTCCCCCTCACTGCACCCTGAGAAAACCAGCAACAGCTTCCAGGGTGGGCACCAGAAGGCAATCCCACTCCTCTCTCTACCTCAGACCGCCGCTGAGCACCTAAGACCCCAGGGGCCCCGTGTGAGGGCGCGGAGACGCCAGGGGACCGCGACGGCGCCGGCTCCACACCCGCGTGCTCCAGGGACCAGCACTCCCACCTCTCTCAGGCCTTACCTGGCACCCGGGACTTCTCTGCAGCTTAGCAGCCGCGGCTTTCCAGAGGCCCTGTCCCCGAGCAAAGCTAACCCTACCCCCAAGAAAGAGCCGGTACGAAGCAGCTGCGCCGCAGGACACACAGAGAGCCGCCATGTTGACTGCGGGAAGCACGGGCAGTAGGACGAAAAGGCGGGGCTTGCGGACTGCGCAGGCGCTGATGGGCTCCGGGTCCTCGAGGCTGCCGGGAAGGGGCGCTGGAGCAGGGGGCGTGTCCCGCGGCCAGAGGCGGCTCGTCGCTGATTGGGGGCGGGAGCCCGCGGGGCGTGTCCGACCCCGGCCCGGGGTCGACTTTGACCGTGCGAAGGGTAGTGGGTCCGCATCCTGGCCTTGCGCATCTTCTGCGCGTCTTGTAGTCGGTTGCTCCCCGAGTCTCCTTGGAACGACTGCCACGTGGCTGTCTCGCCAGCCCTTCCGCCCCACGTCCAGCCTGCCCTAGCGCCGGCTCCCCTGCGCAGTCCTGTCTTCACGCTCCGTCATCACCCAGCTCTTCTCTCCGCTAGGTAGGACCGAGCTCCGTGCCTCTGCTCCCAGCAGACCCCTTCCTGGCCTGGGTTTTACCTCCTCCTCCCTTCCCACGTGGATCGGGGTCCAGTGTCTCCACCCTCCTCCGGAAACTGGTTGTTTCCTAAGTGTATGAAGCGCAGGCTAACCCTTAAACCTGCGAGGACAGACACTTGTCTTTGCTTGTCACCCCCTTACTGTTACTACTAAGCCTCCCTGGAAACTCAGTCAGAACTAAATAAATGGGTATGAATATAGATGAGCATGGCTTGCCTTCTGGGGCTTTTTTACTGTTTGCTCCAGACGGTAACTCCCAGGGCGCTTTCTACGAAATACATATTACAGGATGTAGTAAGCCGCTCTTAAAGGGTTTCCAAACAATTAGATTCGAAGGATCAGTAAAATTAATACGCAAATACACACATGCATATGGAAAATCTGAGGTCAAGTTGTCAAGCAAATAAATGTCATCTACTATCATCACTATTTCGTAAAACACAGAACATTTTAATGTTAAGAAGGTAGAAGTGACATAATCTGGGAATGAAGTGTGGTCCTTCCAATGGAGTGCATTTATGTGTACGCAAAGCTCGCTCTCGTTCTTTTTGTTGTTACCTTTTAGGCTAGCGAGACTTTCATCAAAAGTTGGCAGAGACCCATGAACTAGTATTTGGGAACCACGACTTTATAACTTATTAAAATAGATGTCTTTAAACAGCAGTTCCTACACATTGTAAAACAAAATTTTTAACTTAATTGTGGAAATTTCACCAAGACAATCAAATAAGTATGTAGAAGCAGAATTTATATCATTTTTAAAAAGTGACATGTTGGAGCATATGAAAAATACATTAAGTACTGAAATTAAGATTAGGACTTGTGGAAGTTTTTTTCTCTTATTTTTTTCTCTAAGATTCATGTTATGATCTTTTACTAGATTACAGTAAAGCAAATGTAATACATCTCCCACCTCTAGGGGCAACCCTTGGACTGCTGCTTTGAATTTCCTGTGTAGCCTTTGAGTTTGGGAAGAAATATGTAACTGTAGGTTGACATTGGCTGCATAATTTGGAGACAGAAGGAAAGATTGGAATCAGGAATGTACTGATAAACATTTAAAATATGAAAAAAATGTAATTTTACCAAACAGCTACAGCTTAGATTCATTTAATTTTTCTCTCGTTTACTGAGCACCTGTTATGTCAGAGGCAACAGGCATCCTCGGTCCCATATCAGGATCATAAAATCCCAACAGTCCAACATGGTGGAGTCATGTAAATGTGAGGATTTGGTTCTAAGAGCAGCTTCTAAGGTAAATATCAGGAGAGTCGAAATGTTGGACAAACAACACCAAGTGTTGCCGAGATGTGAGAATGCAGGAAGTGTTAGATGCTGGTGGTGAGGGTGTAAATTGATATAGTTTTCCTGAAATCAATGAATCAATGATCTAAAGTTAAGATGCGCACACCCTACAATCTATTGATTACATTCCTAGGTATATATACCCTGCAGAAATTCTTGCACAGTATATCAGGATACCTGTATAAAAATGTTCATAGAATCAAATTCTTTTGTAACAACACAAAAAACCTACACACATTTTTAAAGGATTCCTAGAAAGGGTCCCTGGAACTGCAGAGCTTTGTCGATCAATATGGAAAACTTCAGTCTAGAAAAAACACGAAGGCTTGATAGGTCCACAGACAACTGAGATCTTCAGAGAACTTTGAATCAAAGATGACCAAAGAACAAAATAATGCCGTTTGCAGCAACAGGGATGGAATTAGAGATGATCCTACTCAGTGAAGTAAGTCAGAAGGAGAAAGACAAATACCACATGATATCACTTATATGTAGAATCTAAAGTATAACGTAAATGAACTTATCTACCAAACAGAAACGGACTCACAGACATAGAGAACAGACTTGTGGTTGCCAAATGTGGGTGGGGGCAGGATGGAGTGGGAGTTTGGGGTTAACAGATGCAAACGATTATATACAGAATGGATAACAACAAGGTCCTACTGTACAGCACAGGAAGAAAAAAAAAAAAAAGATGACCAAACACCGTATGCTTCAGGGAAAGTGCAGAAAATGTGGATCAAGAAATCAGAGTTCCCCTCTGAGCCCTGCCACAGACTCACTCTTGACACTCGGTGGTCATTTCGCTTATGGAAAACCTGCATTTCTCATCAGCGTAACAAGGGTGTATTAGACCAGTCATCCTCAGCAGTGCAGCCCCCAGAGCAGGAACTTCAGCATCACTTACTAAAAAAAAGGAAATTTAGACACAGAGACAGACATGTACAGAGGAAAAACAACATAAAGACACAAGGAGAGGATGGCTGTCTACAAGCCATGGAACCCCCGAGGCCACCAGAGACAAGGAAGGAGGATCTGGAACAGATTCTCCCTCACAGGGAAGAAGCTAAGCCTGCTGACCTTGATCTTGGACCTCCTGCCTGCAGATTGTGAGACTATACAGTCTCCCTCCCGCCGAGCTGCACCGGCTTGTTCCAGAACAGGTGATCTGCCTTTCCTTTCCTTGACGGGATGTGAAGAAAGCCAGCATCGCTTGCCCTTAAACCATTACCACGGAAGATTTATTACCCCGACTTTAGTTTACTATGCTTCAGTTAAAAAAATTATGTGAATAAATTATTTTGATTTCTAAAGATCTTTAAAAAATCCAGTAGCTTCCTTTTTAATTAAGGTTTCCCAAATGAATGGGTTTTTTCTTCCAGAATACCTTAGTGGGGGAGGCATCAGCTTACCCTGCAGCGTAATCTCTCCCTGTGCTGTCCACTGCCCCCCAACAAAACACACCTCCCCTTGCTGGAACTGGGAATTCTCTCTGCTGCGGTCCCGCCTTTGCACCCCTACCCTTGTCCTTCTCTTGCCTGGAATGCCCTTCCTCCCAGCAGTCCTGGTGATGCACCCATGGATTGGGTTTTAAAACATTCACAGTGTTTTAGTATTCGTCCCCTCAAGAGATGGAGCCCTGCCCTTGCATGTGAGCTGGACTTAATGACCCGCCTCTGAAGGATAGGATAAAGTGGAAGGCTTGATGGACACTTGAATTCTAGTCGCTGTGGCTTCCTGCTTGCTCACTCTTTCTGGAAGTGCCCACTCTGGGGGAACTCAGATTTCTGGACCACAGAAATTATGAGGTAACAAATATATGTTGTCTTAAGCCACAAAAATGTGGGACAATTTATTCTCTAGCAACAAATAACTAAATTGCCTGGGAATTTGTTAAAAATGCACATTCTTGGGGCCCAGTCCAGACTTATTATATCTGAGGGTGAAGCCCAGCCCTCCAAATAATTCAGGATTCTTGTTTTGTTTTATTTTTTGAATTTATGATTTGTTATTTAGTAGGAGGTCAGGTTCCATGACATTTAATCCAGTGACAATGCCCTTTTCCATCTCGATCATCTGGCAGATTCCTACCCATCTTGTGTGTGTGTGTGTGTGTGTGTGTGTGTGTGTGTTTAAAAGATACGTAACATAAAATTTACCATTTTAACCTTTTCTAAGTGTATAGTTCAATGGCATTAAGTCCATTTATATTGTTGCGTAACTATCACTACCATCCATCTCCAGAACTTTTTCATCTTCTCCAACTGAAACTCTGAACCTATGAAACAATTCCTGTTTTCCCTCTCCCCCGGCCCCTGGTAACCACAATTCTACTTTCTGTCTCCGTGAATTAGGCTATTATATTTACCTCATCGAAGTGGAATCATACATTTTCCCTTTTGTGACTGGCTTATTTTACTTAGCATAATGTTTTCAAGGTTCATCCATGTTGTAGCATGCGTCAGAATTTCATTCCTTTTTAAAGCTATGTACTATCCCATTGTATGCATAGACCACATTTTGTTTATCCATCTGTCAAGGGACACTTGAGTTGTTTTCGCCTTTGGGCTTGTGAATAATGGTGCTATGAACATGAGTGTACAGTATCTGTTCAGGTCGCTGCTTTTAATTCTTTGGGGCATATACCTAGAAGTGGCGTTGCAGGATTCTTGTTTTTAATGTGGCCAGATTTTTAACTTAATCTACACAGGCGGTTGCCCACAAAAGATAACTTGATAATTTAAATCTACAACATAGAAAGGCTCTAGTTATATAGACCACTCCCAGCTAAACAAACAATATACATGGGGTATGAAAATGAGTAATGTAAATTTCACTGGCATTTAAAAATATTTATATGAGGTAATTTGAATACATAATTACTATATATCAAGCTTCTCTAACAGTTTAAGAACTGAATCTGTCTCAGCCCACAAGTAAATCTATTCTCCCAAAGTTCATATATTTTATCATATTGATTGAATTTTAATAAGTAAGAAATAGAACAAATATCTTCTTTGGCTTTTTACCCCACTGTGTTCAGTGTGAACCCCATCCATTTACATATGCTCTTTACCTACGAGCTGTCATTTATGTCTGCTATAAGAGAGACAGCACTTAGGGAGCTGTCAGTCAATGCTGTTATGATGCTTCAAGAATCATTCCTCAAGGCTTCATTATCAAAAATAAAACAAATTTACATGGAACATAAATGTGGATTAATCGCACGACTTGCTGTGCATTGAAAATGACTTCAAACGCACACAAGTTCATGCGGCAGTATGTTTGGGCCAGTGTCTCCTTGACCATGTTTGCAATTACTTTGCATAGATTAAGTCATTTTTCAAGTGAATTTAGACAGTAAAGGTAGTTATCCGGGTAGGGTGGTCGAATTATAAGTGGTTTCCCTGCTTGAAATAATAGTGTGTAGAAAATGTTCTGTGACATTATGGGTGTCTCTTTCACCCATGTCCGAGGCATGAATTTGGGCTCAATCCAGGACTCCTTTGAGGATGCTGAGTGAAGGTATAGCGAATCTAGAAAAAAGGAACTAAATGAACAAGATTTTAGCCTGGATATAGTCAAGGGTCTAGGACTTGCAGAATGAAATAAAATTGGAATCAATAAAATCACTAAGGGCATGGTTAAAATAAACAGGCTTAATAATCAAATTCCAGAAAACTAGAACTAAAGTGAACTTCTTGAGGCATAAAAGAGACTATTTTAGGACCGATAGAAGAAGTACCACTTTACACAGCAGGGAGGCAACTTAAAAAGTGCATTGCTCCTCAGAGGTTGATGCAGTCTGAAAATGTAAATAAGTAGAAGGTTGTGATCCAGACCTGAAAAATGAGAGTGTTCTCATTCAAAAACGCACTGAAGTGTGATCTCAGTCTTTTGCGGAAGTAAAGCTAAGAACAAATCTCTAGAGTCTGTCAGAGAAAGTGTATCGATTTAGGCGGACCGTGGGGTATGATTCTAAGAAATATAAAAAGAATTGTATAAATTATACACGCATGTACACATGAACACACACATGCACATGTAAGACATTACAAAGTGTAAAAAGAATTATATAACATGGCATGAGTTGAGCTCTGTTCTAAGTTTTTTCTCATTTAATCATAACACCCCTATGAGGGGGACGCTGTTATTACCCTCTTGTGAGACATAAGGAAGGTGCCATTTGGACGTGTTAGATGCCTTGATCCGGTCCCACAACCAGGAAGGGAGGGAGCCAGACAACGTGCACTGGAGCACGTGCTTCTCTGTATCACACCCAGTCCTGGGCAGGACGGGCGTCTTTACCAAGGGTGTCTTGAGAACCTCATTCTCACCCTTCTCCATTGTCCCTGCTCCCTGGTACTGTTCTCTTCTGGGACCCAGTCCACTCGTCCGCCTGCTTTGGCACCAACCCACTTAACTCCGTCTGCAGCTCTCATGGTCCTCACCCATCCCACCATCTACGTAAGGACACAAGGCTACATCTGCTAGGTTGCTCTTCGCAGGTCAAAAACTGGCTGCCCTTCGGACATGTTTTCTTTGGCCTGCACAGTGATGTGTGCGTGTGTATGTATGTGTGTGTGTGTGAAATTTAAATGCGGATGCCTTAGGTTGATCACCACCCTCCTTCATGTCCCCACCACTCTCAGTGGCCTGCTTCGGGCTGCTCCCGTGTTCACGTTACAACCCTGCCTTCTACAGAGGGCACTGTGAGGGCTACACACACGCCCTGATAAATGCTTCCCCATATAAACATGAACCCCCAAACTATTCAGATTTTGTCTACTCAAAGATAGCTAGGAATGTTCAGGCTCTAGGACCCAAAGGATTTTTCCAGAAAGGCCAACCTTTCTGGACACTGAATACTTCATGATTTGGAGACATTGGATAAACCTGCCCAGCATTTCTGCTGACTCTGCCGTCCAGCTGGAAAGTGGAGTCTTGGTACTTTAGGAATTAAAGTACGAAATTAATCTACACAAAGACTATTTTATCTTTAACACCCATTATTTATTGATACATACTTTGCAAGGCTCTGTGATAGAACTATCTGGGTATTAAGATGATACCTGTCTTTCAGGAGCTTATAAACGTACAGGGAGAAAAAGATATTTACACAAATCTGATCATTCTAAAGAGACTGTGATATAGTCATGAGAGAATCGCAAAGTAATTTGGGAGTCTGAGAAAGAAGACAGTACTTCCTGTCAAATGGATCAAGATGGTTTTATTTCCTAAATGTTTTATGGAGCTGCAAATCAAAATAAGGAAACCATTGAACTCATTTCTTTACCACTATGCAGAACCACTTCTAAACTCTCTCTGAAAGCAATTAAACTACCCTTTTTATAAATCTGACAAAGTGGAATTTTCTTTCTCAATTTATCAGATCAGGTGATTAAAAATTATTCTTCAATATCCCTAAATGACTCTCAAGCATTTGCATGCCACCTTTCTTATTTGCACTGAAGAAACATTCCTGGCCAATTTTCCAAGTGTTTTCCGAAATAAGTATCATATCTGAAATCTGAAATTGTGTCCAATTTCACTGAGCAGATCACAGCCTAGTGAATGGCTAAACTATCACATCTCTTTATGAATAAAGTTTGCTGTGATTAGATTGTAAACACCTGCATGTTGTTATTTTAACTTTAGACTCAAAAGAACATTTTATCCTGGGAAATGCAGATACCTGAAATAAGCATGTCAACTTTCAAACGAAGCTATTAGAGTTCCATTCTTAATAACCTTGAAGCTTAGAAATAGCTCTGCTTATACGGTAAATCCATGATTTCTTGTTGTTTTATTTATGTGCCCGGCACTCTTTAGATATGGGTTGCTGACCTCAGGGTACACACATGTCAAATATTCATGTTCTTTATGACTTTGTATCTAATCACAGCAATGTGTTTCTTTATGCAGTCAGAATTCAAGAGTTCAATTTAATAATTCAACCACTTATGAAGTTTATAACAGGGAAGATAAAATTGACAGTACGAGTCTGCGTGACTTCCAGATTTTATTTGTTATACATTTGATCTATTGTTGGAAAGAGGAAGCAGAAGGAAAGAAATGGGATTTTGGTTTTCATCTTCTGTTTTTTTGTACTTGCACAATCAATATTGTAGAATCACACTGGGAACAGCATTGGAGAGGGGTTCCTGCTAAACCACAGGCACAAGCTTTGGGTTATTAACGTTTTATCGGTCTGTGCTCAGCTGTGGCTGGGATTTATTACCTGGTATTCACTAGCTTACAAAATCGTGGAAGCACCATCTCCCCTGGAACTACACTGATGATACTGATGCTACGTTGTGCACCAGCCAAGTGGATGCCTCATGCCCTGCCCATCTAGAGCCACTTAATCCAGTTCCAAATCTAAGCCTCACATGGGGGCCTCTGATTGGCAGAAGCTAAATCATATCTGGAACTCTAGATGCAAGGAGTCTTTAACTTTCCAGCTGGAGAAGTACAGGAGGGATGTAATTTGTTTAACCATTTTGCTTGCTGCTCTATTGCTATCAGTTTTCCAAACAGTACCCAGTACCTAGAACCTGGAACGTAAAAGTCTGTTGAGGAAGGAAATTGGAAGTTAATCCATGGTTTTCGACACAGCCACTCAATGGGGATATTGCAAAGGTGGCTTAAGCATCTACAGATACCTAGATGAGATGAATTTCAAGTCTTTTTCAAATCCCTTGAGGACAGAGTCCATGTCCGTTTTGTTCACATTGTACCCCAGCTCCACTGTGCCTGGTACAATACGAGGCAATCAATAAACTCTTGTTGGTTGAATGACTGATGATGTAAAATATAAGTTGTCACTTTCTCCTGTCTCCATTATTCTTCAGGGGTCAAGATCCACATATTGACTATTCTCCAGTTTTTGTTTGCTGTCATGTAGATATTATATTTGATAATGTTTTCATTTGATTTCCTTTTCCTAAATTGAGGATGTGTACAAATTGAGGATTTGTGACTTGCTCTTCATGCTGACAGCTGAATTTATTTCAATGCTCAGTTAACTCAGAGTAAGACTGGCCATTTCAATAACAGTGCTGTTGTCTACTGGGTCCTTTTCTATTTTTATCGCACAGAGAAGTATCATTGAGGATTTTTACCCCCATAGAAGATGCCTTCCTTCTAACCTTAAAAAATGGCACCTTAACTCTTGAATTGAGGCCAATGCAACATGATTAATCAGAAAATAATGACCATCCTTTCAGTGTTCCAAAAGCATGTCCTTGCTGTGGCTTTATTTCTATGATTGGGAGTGAAGGATAATGAGAACTGCCAGTTGTTTGGCAAAAGCTTTCCTCCCTATTCCTATACTCACAAGAGGGGTTTTCTATTTATCTTTTTATTCCTTATTTTCATTTTTTATTTTTATTTTTTTAAACATATTTATTGGAGTATAATTGCTTTACAATGTTGTGTTAGTTTCTGCTGTATAACAATGTGAATCAGCTATATGTATACATATATGTATCCCCATATCCCCTCCCTCTTGCAGCTCCCTCCCACCCTCCCTATCCCACCCCTCTGGGTGGTCACAAAACACCAAGCTGATCTCCCTGTGCTATGCAGCTGCTTCCCCCTAGCTATCTATTTCACATTTGGTAGTGTATATATGTCAGTGCTACTCTCTCACTTCGTCCCAGCTTACCCTTCCCCCTCCCCGTATCCTCAAGTCCATTCTCTACGTCTGCGTCTTTATTCCTGTCCTGCCCCTAGGCTCATCAGAACCATTTTTTTTTTTTAGATTTCATATACATGTGTTAGTATACGGTATTTGTTTTTCTCTTTCTGACTTACTTCACTCTGTATGGCAGACTCTAGGTCCATCCACCTCATTACAAATAACTCAATTTTGTTTCTTATTATGGCTGAGTAACATTCCATTGTATATATGTGCCACATCCTCTTTATGCATTCATCTGTCAATGGATACTTAGGTTGATTCCATGTCCTGGCTATTGTAAATAGAGCTGCAATGAACATTGTGGTACATGACTCTTTCTGAATTATGGTTTTCTCAGGGTATACGCCCAGTAGTGGGATTGCTGGGTCGTATGGTAGTTCTGTTTTTAGTCTTCTAATGAACCACCATACTGTTCTCCATAGTGGCTGTGTCAATTTACATTCCCACCAACAGTGCAAGAGGGTTCCCTTTTCTCCACACCCTCTCCAGCATTTATTGTTTGTAGATTTTTTGATGATGGCCATTCTGACTGGTGTGAGGTGATACCTCATTGTGGTTTTGATTTGCATTTCACTAATGATTAGTGATGTTGAGCATCCTTTCATGTGTTTGTTGGCAATTTGTATACCATCTTTGGAGAAAAGTTTATTTAGGTCTTCTGCCCATTTTTGGATTAGGTTGTTTGTTTTTTTGATATTGAGCTACATGAGCTGCTTGTGCATTTTGGAGATTAATCCTTTGTCAGTTGCTTCGTTTGCAAATATTTTCTCCCATTCTGGGGGTTGTCTTTTCGTCTTGTTTATGGTTTTCTTTGCTGTGCAAAACGTTTTAAGTTTCATTAGGTCCCATTTGTTTATTTTTGTTTTTATGTCCATTTCTCCAGGACGTGGGTCAAAAAGGATCTTGCTGTGATTTATGTCAAAGAGTGTTCTTCCTATGTTTTCCTCTAAGAGTTTTATAGCGTCTGGCTTTACATTTAGGTCTTTAATGCACGTTGAGTTTATTTTTGTGTATGGTGTTAGGAAGTGTTCTAATTTCATTCTTTTACATATAGCTGTCCAGTTTTCCCAGCACCACTTATTGAAGAGGCTGTCTTTTCTCCATTGTATATTCTTGCCTCCTTTATCAAAGATAAGGTGACCATATGTGTGTGGGTTTATCTCTGGGCTTTCTATCCTGTTCCATTGATCAATATTTCTGTTTCTGTGCCAGTACCATACTGACTTGATTACTGTAGCTTTGTAGTATAGTCTGAAGTCAGGGAGCCTGATTCCTCCAGCTCCATTTTTCTTTCTCAAGATTGCTTTGGCTATTTGGGGTCTTTTGTATTTCCATACAAATTGTAAGATTTTTTGTTTTAGTTCTGTGAAAAATGCCATTGGTAGTTTGATAGGGATTGCATTGAATCTGTAGATTGCTTTGGGTAGTAGAGTCATTTTCACAATGTTGATTCTTCTAATCCAAGAACATGGTATATCTCTCCAACTGTTTGTACCATCTTTAATTTCTTTCATCATTGTCTTATAGTTTTCTGCATACAGGTCTTTTGTCTCCTTAGGTAGGTTTATTCCTAGGTATTTTATTCTTTTTGTTGCAGTGGTAAATGGGAGTGTTTCCTTAATTTCTCTTTCAGATTTTTCGTCATTACTGTATAGGAATGCAAGAGATTTCTGTGTATTAATTTTGTATCCTGCTACTTTATCAGATTCACTGATTAGCTCTAGTAGTTTTCTGGTAGCATCTTTAGGATTCTCTATGTATAGTATCATGTCATCTGCAAACAGTGACAGTTTTACTTCTTCTTTTCCAAATTAGATTCCTTTTAGTTCTTTTTCTTCTCTGATTGCCATGGCTAAAACTTCCAGAACTAAGTTGAATAACAGTGGTGAGAGTGGGCAACCTTGTCTTGTTCCTGATCTTAGAGGAAATGGTTTCAGTTTGTCACCATTGAGAACGATGTTGGCTGTGGGTTTGTCATATATGCCCTTTATTACGTTGAGGTAGGTTCCCTCTATGCCCACTTTCTGGAGAGTTCTTATCATAAATGGGTGTTGAATCTTGTCGAAAGCTTTTTCTGCATCTATTGAGATTATCATATGGTTTTTATCCTTCAATTTGTTAATATGGTGTATCACATTGATTGATTTGCATATATTGAAGAATCCTTGCATTCCTGGGATAAACCCCACCTGATCATGGTGTATGATCCTTTTAATGTGTTGTTGGATTCTGTTTGCTAGTATTTTGCTGAGGATTTTTGAATCTATGTTCATCAGTGATATTGGCCTGTAGTTTTCCTTTTTTGGGACATCTTTGTCTGGTTTTGGTATCAGGGTGATGGTGGCCTCATAGAATGAGTTTGGGAGTGTTCCTCCCTCTGCTATATTTTGGAAGAGTTTGAGAAGGCTAGGGTTAGCTCTTCTCTAAATGTTTGATAGAATTCGCCTGTGAAACCATCTGGTCCTGGGCTTTTGTTTGTTGGAAGATTTTTAATCACAGTTTCAATTTCAATGTTTGTGATCTGTCTGTTTATATTTTCTATTTCTTCCTGGTTCAGTCTCAGAAGGCTGTGCTTTTCTAAGAATTTGTCCATTTCTTCCAGGTTGTCCATTTTATTGGCATATAGTTGCTTGTAGTAATCTCTCACGATCCTTTGCATTTCTGCAGTGCCAGTTGTTACTTCTCCTTTTTCATTTCTAATTCTGTTGATTTGAGTCTTCTCCCTTTTTTTCTTGATGAGTCTTGATGGGGCTTCAAAGCTTCCCCCCGCCCCCCCCCCGTCTCCACCAGTGAAGGGGCTCCCTAGTGTGTGGAAACTTTTCCTCCTCCACAGCTCCCTCCCACTGGTGCAGGTCCCATCCCTATTCTTTTGTCTCCGTTTTTTCTTTTTTCTTTTGCCGTACCCAGGTACGTGGGGAGTTTCTTGTCTTTTGGGAAGTCTGAGGTCTTCTGCCAGCGTTCAGTGGGTGTTCTGTAGGAGTTGTTCCACATGCAGAGGTATTTCTGATGTATTTGTGGGGAGGAAGGTGATCTCCACGTCTTACTCCTCTGCCATCTTGAAGCAGGTTCCTATTCCTTATTTTTAAAACTCTGACTTTTCCTTTCCTAAAAAACTCACTGGTGTTTCATTTTCTGTTCAAATATCTATAGAAACCTCCATTTTATTTTATGTGCACACCCAGAATCTGCATATTTCTGTAAGTGAATTACTGTGATGATTATTTAATCGAATTACCCAAAGTTCAGCACCTTTAGGAATTAATTAAAGGGAAATTATTGCACATTATACACAACTCCATGTTTTATTTTACAAATTTCCACTTCATAAGACTTTTTCTTTCCAAAATTAGATTTACAACCATATCTACAGCAAAAAGTATACCTTACATTTATTCAATAATATATTTTTAAAGCATTTTTACATATTTTACCTCATTTGATTCTCATAACAGCCTAATTATATTTTTAAGCATACTAGAAACTGTGTCAAGTTTGGATACACTGGCTTGAATATTTTAAATGCTAAAAGCAGATATCAACAATGGAAAAGTGTTATTTTATCTTTAGAAAAAAACCCCCACATATTAATACCATGAAAATAAAATAATTCAAAGGAAAAATAAAACATATCTAGGTAGATTGGTTGCAAAAATAAAATTGCCTCTTAAATTTCTTAGATGTTCTTAATTTCTACACATATACACACACACAGAGTAAATAAAAATTACCCTGAATAAGATGAAATAAATCCTTTAATGATTTTTGAAATAATTCCATCACCACAAACACAAATTTGCCCTAAGTATTGATATCCAGTTCCATGAAATGCTCTTTTGGCCAGGGGTTCAAGCTTATTTTCCAAATTCAGAATAAGAGTGAGTAAACAAGGATTCAGAAAACAATTGGCTGAGACATCACTTCTATCACTTCCCTGCCATTTTCCTTCAGTGACTTATCTTTCTCTCCACGTAAACCTTTTCTCTCTTAGTTTGTTAGTGACATCTCTTTTTTTCTTTTTGTGGTAAAATACACATAACATAAAATTTATCATCTTAACTATTTTAAATCTACAGTTCAGTGGTATTAAGTACATTCATGTTGTTGTGCAGCTATCACCACGGTCCATCTCCAGAACAGTTTGCATCTTGCAAAACCGAAATTCTGAACTCACAAAACAGCAACTGTCCATTCTTCCTTCTCCCCAACTCCTGACAACAACCTTTTTATTTATTTATTTTCTTTATGAATTTGACTACTCAAGGAACCTCATACAAGTGGAATCATACAGTATATGTCTTTTTGTGGCTGGCTTATCTCACTTAGCATGATATCCTCAAAGTTCATCCATGTTATAGCATATGTCAGAATTTCCTCCCTTTTTAAGGCTGAACTGTATAAGTATACCACATCTTGCTTACCCATTCATCTGTCAGTGGATACTTGGGTTGCTTCTACATTCTAGCTGTTATGAATATGCTGCTATGTAGTTACTGTTTGCATGGAATATCTTCTTCCATCTTTTCTCTTCAACCTATTAGCATCTTTCATCTAAAGTGAGTCTCTTGTAGATAGCTTATAGTTGGGTCATGTGTTTTTATTCATTCTGCCGATCTCTGTCTTTTTTTTAATAAATTTATTTATTTGTTTGTATTTTATTTTTGGCTGTGTTGGGTCTTTGTTGCTGCGTGCGGGCTTTCTCTAGTTGCGGCGAGTGGGGGTTACTCTTTGTTGCAGCGCGTGGGCTACTCAGTGCGGTGGCTTCTCTTGTTGCAGAGCACAGGCTTTAGGCCAAGCGGGCTTCAGTAGTTGCAGCACACGGGCTCAGTAGTTGTGGCTTGCGGGCTCCAGAATGCAGGCTCAGTAGTTGTGGCACACGGGCTTGTGGGATCTTCCTGGACCAGGGCTTGAACCTGTGTCCCCTGCATTGGCAGGCAGATTCTTAACCACTGTGCCAGCAGGGAAGTCCCAATCTCTGTCTTTAGACTGGAGAGTATAATCCATTTACACTTAAAGTAATTACTGATGAGGAGAGACTTCTGTCATTTTGCTATTTGTTTTCTATATGACTTTTAGCTTTTTTGTACCTCATTTTTTCACATTACTGTCTTTTTTGTGTTTGGTTGATTTTTTTTTTTGAAGTGAAATATTTTAATTCCCTTCTCATTTCCTTTTGTGTATATTCTATAGATATTTTATTTGTGGTTACCATGTGTATTACATGTAACACCCTAAAGTGGTAACACTCTAATTTGAATTTATACCAGCTTAACTTCAATAATATACAAATCTATCCTCACCCCCTTTTAGTTATTGATGTCAAAATGTTACAGATCTGTCCTCACCCCCTTTTAGTTATTGATGTCAAAATGTTACAGATCTGTCCTCACCCCCTTTCAGTTATTGATGTCACAGTGTCGAAGAACATAAACAAATAGTTGTATTTTTAAATGCGTTAGTCTCTTAAATTATGTAGAAAACAAAATATGGGGTTACAAACCAAAGTTAAAGTAATACTACCATTTAGACTAATATTTTTTTAAAGGTATTAGCCTCTTAAATCATGTAGAAAACAAAAGGTAGAGTTACAAACAAAATAATACTATTACTAGCTGTTATAATTGCCCATTATTTAACTTTACTGAGATCTGTTTTTCTTCATACGGCTTTAGGTTACTGTCTAGTGTCCTTTCATTTCAACCATGACTCCTTTTAGCATTTCTTGTAGGGCAGGTCTAGTGGTCCATGAACTCCCTCAGTTTTTGTTTATCTGGGAATGTCCTAATTTTTCCCTCACTTTTGAAGGACGGTTTTGCTGAATATAGGATTTTTGATTGATAATATTTTCTTTCAGCACTTTGAATATATGAGCCTACTGCCTTCTGGCTCCAGAGTTTCTGATGAGAAGTATGCTGATTATATTATTGAGGATCTTTATTTGTAAAGATTCACTTCTCTCTCGCTGCTTTCAAGATTCGCCCTCTGTCTTTGGCTTTCAACAGCTTGATTATAATACGTCTTGTAGTGGGTCTCTTTGGGTTCCTTTTGGTTGGAGTTCATTGAGCTTCTTAGATGTTTCTATTTATGTATTTCATCATATTTGGGAAGTTTTTGGCCATTATTTCTTCACATAATCTCTTTGCCCCCTTCTCTCTCTTCTTCTGGGACTCCAAAAACGCATATGTTGATCTGCATGATGGTGTCCCACTGGTCCCTTAGAGTCTGTTCACTTTTCTTTAATCTTTTTTCTTTCCTTAGACTCAATATTTTCAATGGTCTCATCTTCAGGTTCACTGATTCTTTCTTTTGCCTGTTTAAATCTGTCTTTGAATTCCTCTAGTGAATTTTTCATTTTAGTTATTATACTTTTTTGCTCCAGGATATATTTTCTTTTTCTTAGTGTTCTCTTTATTGTTATTTTCATTTTGTTTATACATCATTTTCTTGATTTCCCCCACATCTTCCTTTAGTTCTTTGGGCATCTTTAAAACAGTTGTTTTAAAGTCTTTATCTAACAGGTCTGCCAAAGTGGTCTTTCTCAGGGACAGCTTTTAGTGGGTTTCTTTCTTTCCCCTTTCAATGGACCATACTTTTCTGTTTCATCGTATGCCTTGTGATTTTTTGTTGAAAACTGGACATTTTAAACTAATAATATGGTAACTCTGGAAATCAGATTCTCCCTCTTCTCCAGGATTTTCTGGGGTTTGTTTTTGTTATTGTTTTTATTTTTTGATTGCTGTATGCTGTCTCTGTGCTGGGGATCAGCCTGAGGTGTAAACTTAAGGTCTTCTATGCCTTTCCTTGGCCATGCATGATGACTTTCCAGATTCCCCCATATACACAGTTGCTTTGGGATGTCCTAGACCCTAAATGTTTGGCTCTCAAAAGAAGAAAATGAGAAGGGAAAAAAAAAACTAAAGAAAATTTTAAAAGACACCAACACTTTAAATCCTCTGACAGTCATTTTAGTGTGAAGAGGAGAGTCTTATAACAGTGGGGGCAGGAGTGCAACAATACCTCTGTGTCTGCACTCTTGTCTGCACCTCTGTGATCATAAGCAGCCATCAGCGATCAGAGCACAGATCCATGATCCATAATACCCGCCCTGTCTCCCTCAAGCTGTGTGCAAGCTGCTTCTAAAACATGTGCTCAGCTGCTCGCTGCGGGGCTGGGGGACGGGAGACGGGTAGTTGCCACCATGAAACTGACTGAAATTAAGTGCAATTTACCATCCAAGTCTCCCCCTGGACGTTGCAAGCCTTCCATAGACTCCAGAGTTCCAAATAGTTACATCAGACAGATTCTGCTAGTGCAGTTATTGTCTAGGTGGGGGGTGGATTCATAGTGCCTCCTATTCTGCCATCTTCCCAGAATCCTCCCTTTATTTTTATGAGATAAAAAGTAACTTTCCTAGTATTTCTTGAAATAATCCTCTTTTTTTTAAAAATAAATTTATTTATTTTTTAATTTATGGCTGCGTTGGGTCTTCGTTGCTGTGCGCGGGCTTTCTCCAGTTGTGGCGAGCGGAGGCTACTCTTCGTTGCGGTGCGTGGGCTTCTCATTGCAGTGGCTTCTCTTATTGCCGAGCACGGGCTCTAGGTGTGCAGGCTTCAGTAGTTGTGGCTCACGAGCTCAGTAGTTGTGGCTTGCAGGCTCTAGAGCGCAGGCTCAGTAGTTGTGGCGCACGGGCTTAGTTGCTCCGTGGCACGTGGGATCTTCCCGGACCAGGGCTCGAACCCATGTCCCCTGCATTGGCAGGTGGATTCTCAACCACTGTGCCACCAGGGAAGCCCTGTTTTGTATTTTTAAAACAATAGAAATTTCCCTGTCGATTTCTGCAAAACTGTTAATAGCTTGCACCTGTTAAAAAATGTTTAAATAAATACCAAATAGTATATTAATGGGGAAAAAGGCTGATGTTTTTGCCAAAAGCAAGGCATTTTCCCAGTAACATGTTGTCGTATTGAGGTACAGAATGTTTTGTTTTACAGATTACAAACAAAAACCACTTTAAGAAAGGCAACTACAGGGACTTCCCTGGCACTCCAGTGGTTAAGAGTCCATGCTTCCACTGCAGGGGGTGCGGGTTTGATCCTTGGTTGAGGAACTAAGATCCCGCATGCTGTACCACACAGCCAAAAAAAAAAAAAGAAAGAAAGAAAGAAAGAAAGGCAACTACATTCTTTTGCAAGTGCCATCAACATTGAGATCATGCTCTATCCCAAAGGTTCTTAACATTGGCTGGATGTTGAAAAAGTACTGACGTCTAGTCCCAGGCCCAGAGATACTGATTGAATGGTCTGGGGTATGACCTGGACTTTGAGATTGTAAAAGCCCCCCAGGTGATTCTCACGAGCATGGGACTCTCTGCTCTATGCCTTCGTCCTCTCATGGCAATGAACGTGCTACTCAAAATATGACTGCTGAGACACTTTAATATTCTTCAAAGACTAGCTCATGATTTCGGAATGAGCATTTACCCTCACTTTACAATCCCAGGCATCTTGTCTAACATTCCTACTTGTATTGTACCTGTTGGGGCTTGGCCAGATTCACTGGATCTCTTTTATTTTTCTGCCCCCATCCCCTGGCTTCTGTGTGCTTTTGCTTCCACCTCTTCACACCTATGCCTTTCTTTGGAGGTCTGCCCCAGGTCTGGGGAAGCCACTGTGGCCACAAGTACAGAAAGCAGGACAAGCCTGGGAGTTCACTTCTCATGGGAGGCTTAGCCAACGGCTAACTGGTGGGACCAGTGAAAGCCCAGCTCTCTTGCCTCCATTTGGGAAAAACTGAAGTAAAACTTATGGTCCAGTTCTCCTGCCAGGTCAGACTGGTTCTTCTCTCCAGCAAACTTAGCCTGAGATCACACTCTTACTTCCTTTTGCCCTTTCTGTCTTGCTCCCAACCCCTACCTCATCCCTGGTTGGTTCCCCTGGGAGCACTTCCTGAAAAAATCATTTGCACCTACATTCTTGTCTCAGGATCTGTTTCTGGGAACCCAGTGAGGTCACAGCTCCTTGGTGGCCCCACAGAGTAACTATCGGTACAAGAACGTGAGTTAAGAAATGAAAGAGAAAATAACACAGTGAAACATTAATTGGAAGAAAAAAATAAACTTATTCAGCCATGCTTGAAGAAGGTGCAGAGTCACCAAAGAGGACTTTCTATTTTTAATCTTCATTTGAAAGTTAAAAGATTATTCTGTGTGTTTTTAAAAACTACCCAGAGATATCATGCCATGAGTGATATTTCCATCTGTTAGGGGACAGCACCAACAGCAAAATAGTTTCATATATTTGATCATCAGTATCAAATTTGCAGAGATGGGTGGGTATATGTATTCTGCCTGGATGACTTAACCAGGCAGACTTGTGCAAACTGACACACCCTGATTAGATCCTTTGGCTACTGGCATGGGACAAATTATGACATGCCCATGCAGGAACATGGTTCCATGAAAAGTCAGAGCAGACAGGGTTTTTCTTCCATTCTTGGAAAGAAAATACTGGGTTACTTTTAAGTAAGTCATGGTGGTTCAAGAATCATTTTTGGACCACTTGAGAATGGAAAGACAAAGTGGATTCAATCCAGTTTCAGACACATGAGGCTCCAGAAAGCACTGCTATAACAGACACTCATTTTTGCTCTTAAGGCTGCAACCTTGGCAAAGAAGCAGATGCCAGATCAAGGTCAAAAGTGACCCGAACCTTCTCTTAAGCAGTCGTTTCTCTAGCCTGGAATTGAGGCCAGAGCAGCATGAAAGCAGCTCCTTTCTGAACACACGGATTCTGAGGCTGAAGAAAAGGCTTCATTTTCCAGAGCTGTCAGTCTGATGCCTTTTTTGACAATGAGATTTACTAAAGAATTTTATAGAGAAAAAAAAAAAAAAGAGAGAAATTAAGCAAAATGTCCAGATGTCATCTGTTAAAAATGTTTTATTGAGGCAATAAACAAATAACATCAACAAGTACTAAAATTTTAATTAAAATATGATTTACAGTGTTGCTCTATACCACTAGAAGCATCCTTATTGATGGGAAATAAGATTGCACTGCTTTGTGTCCTTAGGACACTCAAACATCACATTTGACTTTGCGGGTCTCCCCCAAGTCGTGTGATCTCATAACGCCTTTTCCACGCCCATGAGCATGAACATGTTCTATAACATTGAAAACACAATGGCAGTATCAATCCTTCCCTTTCATTGCCGGCTACATCACTAAATAGATGTATATTATGTTCTCTTGCCTCCTGCTCAGAAAAATCTAAGTATTGCATTTCTGTCAATTCATTGATTGAAGAGCTTCCCCCTCAGAATGTTGACAGCTGCTTCCGATGTTTATGAAATAACTTGGGTAACAGCTGCCAGTAGATTGGCTGAAGAAGATCTGGAACCATGTAATTAGCATACATCAAATGCGCACATTTCCTTTGAAAAACCTCTTCAGCCCAAAGTTGACTATCAGGAAGCTGATGATTCTTGTCAAGTTCACAACAGGTCTTGCTAATGCTTAACTCTCCATTAGCTGATTTTACATGGAGCACATTAATATAGTTACTATTGAATAAGTTAACATTGAATGCTATTTGTAACTAATACTGCTTTAATTTTTGTCCTTTAACCAGCAAACATCCGTGTGAGAACCGTCTCTTAACGATAGAATGCACTGATTAGTCCGTTGTACTTGAGCGGATGTAATTCCTAGATTTAAAGTGGAAATAAACCCAGTCACCTAATTCATTACCCTTATGGACATACAAATATTCTTTGCAAGAAACAACATGGGTTTGTATTGCAGTCACCACGATGTTAAGGAGTGCGTTAAAATCCTTGAAGTAAACACCAAAATATCAACGGTGGATGTTCAGCGTGGCATGCCTGTGAGAGATTTTTCCTCCTTCCTGTCTATTGCAAATATTTTATTTGGACAAGCAATTTTTATATAATCGAAAAAATGAACTTTATATTAAAATGCTTTGAGTACTTGAAGGAAGCTACAAGGGTACCTTCACAGCCAAAGGGAACACTAGTCTTACTTAACTATCTTGAAAGGACCTGGATGTAGAAAGAACTTCCCCAGGGACTATGTTCTTATAGCTATAGGAACAGATACTGCAATGTTTGCAACATATACACAGCAGTGTATAAAAAGACTAGCATCCTACAAAGAATGAGGACACATAGGCTCATGTTAAAAAATAAATCAAAAACAAATATTTGATTAGTAACATGACTACAGATCTAAATATCCCTAGAGCAAAGCTTATGCTATCTAGAGGACGGATACCGCTTTTAAACCCTTTCCTGAAAGCACATCCACACCTGTGCGTTCGTTCATATGGTCAATCTATCAGGTATTCGTTCCTGATCTATTTCAATCTTCCAGGGTTCATTTTGAATGTTGCTTCTCCCTTGACCTCGCCCCTCATTCCAGGAAGAGGTCTGCCTTCTCCTCCTTGACCCTACCTCTGCTCTTTGACCTTCTCTAACACACTGACTTGCCTCTGGCTTCACCTGTCTTCTGGACCGGGAGTGTACCTCTCGCCAAGTCCGTTCTCAAGGGAGAGTTTTCACAGGCAAAATCAGCCTCCTTCATCACCCACCACAATCTTTTAAAAATTTTCATGCATGATGCATGTATTTATTTTAATTTTTTACCCAAAGATAGTGACTAATAATTCTCTTTTTCTACAGTTTTGTTAAGGTATAATTGACATACATAAACTGCACATATTTAAAGCATGCATTTGATAAAATTTAACACATACGTCCATCTGTGAAACCATCACCACTATCACAATAATGAACAGTTCTATAATGACCAAAAGTTTCCTTGTGCTCTTTTGTCATCCCTCCATCTAGCCCTGGCCCCAGGCAACCACGGAGCTGTTTTCTGTCCATATGGATAAGTTTGAATTTTCTAGAGTTTTGTATAGATGGAATTATGTTGTATGTACCCTTTTTTTCCAAGGCAAGGTCCTGGTTGCTTTAATCCAGACAATTATCTAAAAATTCATCCATACACTTTTATATCAATAGTTCATTTGTTTTTATTTCTGAGTAACATTTCTTGGTGTAGGTTAATCATAATTGATTTATCCATTCTCTAGTTAATGGGCACTTGGGTTGTTTCCAGTTTTTGGTTATTATGAATAAAACTGCTATGAACACACGTGCAAGTTCTTGGGCAGACATGTGCTTTCATTTCCCCTCATTAGATAAACACCTAAGAGTGGAATGGCCTGGTTGTATGGTAGATGTATGTTTAACTGTTTAAGAAACTGTCAAACTGTTTTCCAAAGTAGTGGTGACATTTTATACCTCTACCAGCAGTGCATGAGATTTGCTGTGGAACTTTGCCAACACTTGGTATAGTCTATCCTTTTACTTTTAGCCATTCTAGTGGGTATGTAGGGGTGCCTCATGGTTTTAATTTGCAATTCCCCAATAACTAATGATGTTGAGCATCTTTTTATGTGCTTATTTGCCATCTGTATATCTTCTTTGCCTAAGTATCTGTTCAATCTCTTGCCTGTTTAAAGAATTGGTTTATCTTCTTATTCTTGAGTTATTAGAGTTCCTTATACTTACAGGTCTTTATATATACATAGAAGTTCTTTATACATACAAGAATATATTTGTAAATAATTTCTTCTAGTATGTGGCTTGCCTTTTCATTTTCCTAACATTGTCTTTTGAAGAGCAAAAGTTTTAAATTTGGATGAGGTCCAATTGTTTTGATTTTTCTTTTTATAGTTCATGTTTTCAGTGTCACATTGAAGAATTCTTTGTTGAATCCAAGGTCACGAAGTTGTCTCTTATTTTTTACTCTGATGTTTTTGGGTTTTGTGCTTTTATGTATATATACGATCCATTTAAAGTCATTTTTATGTGCTGTGAAGTAAAGCTTGAGGTTATTTTTTGCATATCACTATCTAGTTGTTCTAGCACTGTTTGGAGAAAAGATTATCCTTTCCCTGATGAATTACCTTGACACTTGTGTTGAAAATAAATTTACCATATATGTGTACGTCTATTCCTAGAACCTATTCCATTGATCTGTTTGTCTAACATCAATACCACCCTATTTTGATTACTGTGGCTTAAGTATTATAAAGCTAAAACAGTTTAAGTCCATCATCTTTGTTCTTCTTTTAATATCACATTCTAGGGCCCATGCATTTCCATATAAATTTTAAAATGAACTTTTTCTTTTTTTTTTTTTAAATGAACTTTTTCAATTTCTACAACCAGTAGAAATGTTGACCATTTCATTGATTCTATACATCAATTTGAAGTTTTTATTTATATCTTAATAATATTAACTATTTTGATCTATGAACAAGATATATTTTCTCATTAATTTAGGTATTCTTTGATTTCTCTAAGTGCACAGGCTTTTAAAATCTTTCCCCCCCCCCCTTGGAAATCTGGATGTCTTTTATTTCTTTTTCTTGAGTTACTTCATTGATTAGAACCTCACGTATGATACTGAATAGAAGAGTTGATAGTGGACATTCTTGCACAGTTTCTGATATTGGGGGGAAGCATTTCATTGTTCACAGTGTTAGCTGTAGGCTGTTCACAGATGTGTTGTATCAGATTGAAGGAGTTCCCTTCTACCTCTAGTTTGCAGAGAGTTTATCAGGAATGGGTGTTGGATTCTTTCAAATCCTTTTCCTGCCTATACGGAAATGTTCATATAACTTTCCATTCTCGTTGGATAGTACAGTAAATTACATTGACTTTTGACTTTTCAACCATCCTTGTTTTCCTGGGATAAAGGCCAGTTGGTCAAGAGATAGATAGGAAATTGTATTCGATTTTCTAAAAAATTGTGAAGAAGTTTTGACTCTATGATCATGAAGGATATTGATCTGTAATTTTCTTGTGATGTCTTTGTCTGGCTTTGGTATCAGGGTATTCCTGGCCTCATAGAATGAGTTGATGAGTATTCTTTCCTCTGTAGTTTCTGGAAGAAGTCATTTTAAATTGGTGTCATTTTGTCCCTAAATATTTGGAAATTTTTGCCAAAACTTAAGCCATCTGGGCCTGGAGTTTTTAACTACAAATGTAATTTCTTTAGTAGAGAAAGAAATCACCCTTGGTATTGTTTATTTATTTACATTTGTCTTCTGTCCTTTCGTCCTGATCAGTCTGGCGAAAGATTTATCAATTTAATCAAAGAGCTCTCTTTGGCCTCTGGGTTAGGTATTGGTTACACTTTGCATTGAACTGTGTGATTGCATGCCAACTGATGATGCTATTTCTGAAGTCAGGGGGTTAGGGAAGTTAGAGATCTCCCCTCAGACCTCATCCCAGTTTCTAACCGTATCCCTCTTATTATTTTGTGTGCCCTCTTTTGAAGAAATGTGGACAAATTCCTTTTGAACGAGTCTAAAAGAAATATAAGTGGCATTGCACACAAAAAAGTTTAGGCCTCCACACAAGATTGCCCTTACTTTTGATACCAGCTGCAAGTGTGGGAGTTTCCAAAACCATCCTCAGGCTTGATAATTCACTGAAAAGATTCACAGACCTCACCCAAAGCTTATACTCACAGTTAATTTACTACAGATTAAAATCAACCAAGGGAAAAAGCAGCACATAGGGCAGAGTCCAGGAAAAGTACCAAATGCAGAGCTTCTGTTGTCTTCTCCCCATGGGTCAGGGGGCACTGTTTTCCAGCATCCATGAGAAACGGTATGTGCACAGCTTTGCCAACCAGAGGTACCAACAGAGCTTCAGTGTCCAGAGTCTTTATCAGGTCTTCATCACAAGGCATCGCTGATTGACTACCCATGTGGTTGAGCCCAGTCTTCAGGTCAACCGATACTGGGCGGCTGCAATCCAGAAGGAGGGAAGTAAAGATTTGAGAAGGAGGGTTAGATAAAAGGGATGCTGGTTGGATGGTAAAATCTGGACTCTACTTGGGATACAAAGACTTATTAAAGTCCACAGTGGCAGTATTATATAAATGGAATGATGCAATATGTAACATTTTGAGGTTTTTTTTCTTTTTTTTTAACTCAGCATAATTCCCTGGAGATTCATTCGATTTGTTTGTTGTTTGTTCCTTGCTACTGCTGCGTAGTACTCTGTGGACGGAAGTTTCTCTCTCACCAAGGATGGTCATCTGGGGTGTTTGCAGTTTTCAGCTATTATGCTATGAACATCTGTGTACATATTTTTGTGTGGATATGAGTTTTCATTTCTCAGGAGTGTGATTACTGGTTGTACGGTAGTTGCAGGTTTAGTTTTTTTTGTTTTTTGTTTTTTGTTTAAAATTCGCATTCTTATTGATTGATTGATTGATTGCTGTGTTGGGTCTTCGTTTCTGTGCGAGGGCTTTCTCCAGCTGCGGCAAGCGGGGACCACTCTTCATCGCGTTGCGCGGGCCTCTCACCATCGCGGCCTCTCCCGTTGCGGAGCACAGGCTCCAGACGCGCAGGCTCAGCAATTGTGGCCCACGGGGCCCAGTTGCTCCGCGGCACGCGGGATCCTCCCAGACCAGGGCTCGGACCCGTGTCCCCTGCATTAGCAGGCAGACTCCCAACCACTGCGCCACCAGGGAAGCCCGCAGGTTTAGTTTTATAAGAAACTGCCAAATTGTTTTCCAGAGCACCTGGACCATTTCACATCCTCACCAGCCATATATGAGTGATTCAGTTTCTCTGTATCCTCACCAGCATTTGGCATTAACACTATTGTTTATTTTAGCCATTCTGATAGGTGTGTAATGGTATTTCATTGTGATTTTAATTTGCATTTCCCTGATGACTGACAGATTTGAACAGTATTCCGTGTGTTTGTCATCTCTGTCAAATGTTCATGTATTTCACCTATTTTCAAATAGGATATTTTTTCATGATGAATTTTGAGACTTATTTATATATTCCAGATATAAGTTGGCTATGTGGGTTTCAAATCTTTACTCCTATTATGTAGCTTGTCTTTTTATCTTCTTAATGGGGTCCTTAACAGAGCAAATGTTTCTAATTTTGTTGAGGTCTAATATATTAAATTTTCCTTCTGCAGATCACAGTTTTGGTGCCAAGTATAAAAAGTTGAAGATTTTGTCCTATGTTATCTTTTTTTTTTTTTTTAATTGAAACTTGAGTTATACATATGTTAATGGCATTTTAGGACAGTAATGAAGATTTTTGTTTAAATTAATTAATTAATTAATTTAATTTTTGGCTGTGTTGGGTCTTCGTTTCTGTGCGAGGGCTTTCTCTAGTTGCGGCAAGCAGGGGCCACTCTTCATCGCGGTGCGCGGGCCTCTCACTGTCGCGGCCTCTCTTATTGCGGAGCACAGGCTCCAGACGCGCAGGCTCAGTAGTTGTGGCGCACGGGCCTAGCTGCTCCGCAGCATGTGGGATCTTCCCAGACCAGGGCTCGAACCCGTGTCCCCTGCATTGGCAGGCAGATTCTCAACCGCTGCGCCACCAGGGAAGCCCTGTCCTATGTTATCTTTTTTTCTCAAAGTTTTATGGTTTTACTTTTCACATTTAAATCTGTGATTTATTTGTATCTCTTTCTAAAGGTAAGTAGAATTGATGCTGAGTGAAGCCCAGCCCACCACTGGTCCTGCGAGTAGAATGTATTGGGTGTCATCCTATAATGTCTTCTTCCTCTTACTACCTGGTTCTCTGACATATAGGACTGATGTGATGTCGGAAAACCTATAGCTCCTAGGAATATTTTCAAGATGACTAAGCTCAGAAATAGTTCACTGTCTCTGAGAGTCAGGTGATTCTTTGATTCTTTTTCAATTGCAGTTTTAGGACACCAAAAGCAAACGTTGAGCCAAAGTGGGTAGCACACCAGTGCATCCCATTTGGATGCAATACCTAAACCGCCCCCAGCCACTGCCTCACTCTAACTCAGGAGCTCTGCCTGAAAGCAGAGGAGCAGCTCCAGGCTGAGAGCCAGATTCCTCAAATATGCCGTCCTCGCTACAATAACCACCTTTTAAAATTTGAGTTAATTGAAAACCGGAGTCTTCTGCACGGAAGCTAAGGAAATGGAGAGCCAGCCTTTCCTCTCCTCTGAGCTCTGGTCCCCATTGCATCCGAAATCGGAGGGAGCAGGAAGCAGAGAGTGGTGGCTCAGGGTTTGGGGGGAGGGGGGAGCAAAGCCTTCCTGGTCCTTTCCTAGGAGAGCCTTGTGTTCTCTGGTCCTGGCAGTTTTAAAACTTCGCCTTTATTTTGTGAGGCACTTCTGTTGATTCTTTGGAGATTCTTATTACTGGGGACCCTTAATCTGTAGTTCTTTCAACCCAGGGGAATGCTTTCCTTTTGGTTTAATCTGTAGAACAGACTAGAGTTAACTTTTTGTTGGCCAGCCTACCTTGTCTAGAGAGACCTTTTGATTATCACAACTAAGCTTGTCTCCTTAAGGGAGATAAAGCAGTGGCCGATATAATCACCTGCGGCAGATACGAACCTGTTAGAAACAGTCTCCCTCCAGTGGAGAGGATGACTGAGGAGAGGGAATCCCTATAAGAGAGCTGGGATGCGGCATCCCTGCCTTTTCTGATAGTGCTTGTAACAGTTATCTACTGCCGGGTACCAAGCTACCCCAAAGTTAGGCAATTTGGGCAGAGCTCATGGGAGTACCCTCTGGGTCGTTCCCAGTCTGGCTTTTCTTGGCAAGGCTCACTCACACGTCTGGGGCCTCAGCTGGGAAGGCTGAGACAGCTGGGCCTCTCTCCATGTGGTGTTTCGTCGTCCAGCAAGCCAGCCTGGGTTTGTCCACATGGTGGCAAAATTGTTCCTAGCGGCAGGAGAGCCAGCAGCAAGGCACCTTGACGCTGGGCTTGGAACACACACAACGCACTTCCGCTGCGTTCTGTTCTGCAAAGCAAGTCACAAGCACCCCGAATTTAAGAGGAGGAGAAACAGGCTCCACCTCTTGGTGAGTGGAGTTACAAATAATATGTGGCTACATTTAGTAATTTACCACAGTGCTTTAAGACGTAAATGCCTTTTTCTCAACGTCCTAAGAGAACAAGCCACGTAACAGAAAACAGAGGACCAGCCACAGCCAAACCAGTCCACGTGAGAGGTCATCAACATCACCTCTTTGACCACTTACAACCAAGAATGCCCAGATAATGACACGGCTGCTTTGGACGAGGAGAGTGAGACTAGAAAGATGGGCGATTAAATGCCACTTGTATCTTTTCTTTTCGGTTCACAATATCAAATAATAAATAGGCCTTTTGTTTCCTTTCATAAGTACAGTATTCTAAACCTGTTTCATTTGAGCTCCGGAGAAGTGAAATAAGCTTTCTGTAAACCCAAGCGGTTACCAAGGACATTGTTTTGTGATAAAGTTTAAGTCCAAGTTCAACTACACATAGTGAATGCCAGGTGCGTAATGCTTCACAGTTGGGTGACACTCCAAGTGGGTAGAGGGGGCGTATGTAGCATGATACCATCTCCCATCCATGTTTTTTGAAATTTTGGAAATTCGTTGCCACGAATTCATTGCGCTTGAGTTTGAGAACATATTTGAGTTTCCCCTGGCCTTGCATCCACAGCAAGTGGCATTTTGAAAAATGTACTGAAATGGACTTAATCTAACCTTCATGTGTACCAGTGAAGGTTCAATGCAAAACAATCAGTATGACAAACATTTCAGCCTATTAGCCTAAGTATTTAGGGCTGTTTATTTTGAAATGCTTTCAAGGTTTCAAGAATGTAAACGTATCAGCTGGAAAAGATACATTTCTACCCATTTCCATCCACCCACTCAGATGGAAAAGCCAGTATATTTTTACAGCTCAAAAAATCAGTTATTTTCCCAGGCAAATACACGGGTGGAATTTTCAAGGCATTTCCCAATGTTACACCCGTGGACTGGAGAACAGAATCAGGCTCTTTGTGTGTCAGGAAGGGAAAAGCATCAAGTACTGAATACCTCTTGGCTTTGGCACAAAGACACTATTTAGTATGATATGTGCTTACATTATAGATGCGAACCAGCATTTAGGCATGTAGCCAATATATAATCACTCACGTTATGGCTGAAAGAGCCATATAATGTGGTATAATGTCACGATGGAAACTTGACCCTTTCCGCCTAGATTTTGGTACCCTGCTGATTGGATATTGCCTATGCTAACTTCTCTGGGTAGATAACAGAATTGTGCAAATTGTTAAAAAAAATACAGCAAGGGCAAGCTTTACTCTTTCGGCTACTACGTAGTAACACTTGGTAGTGATTTTAGAAGAGAACTGTTCAAATAGCTGCACTGTTACGTGCTGAGTTCATAAAGTGTTTGAACATACCTCTTGTAGACCACTGTTTCTCCCACTTCTTTTGGGCTGTCTCATACTCTCCAGAATGAACAGAATGCTTTCAGTACTGCAGATGCTGAACTACCTTTATCCATTTTCCTTTAAGTAGCATGATATTCTTTAGGTGAGCAATTCTTATTTTCCCAGGAAGATTTTTGTAAGTAGTGAATAGAAAGTCATTTATTCTTTTTTTTTCTTTTCTTTTTCCCCCTTTCTTTCTTTTTTTCATTCTTTTCCTTTTCTTTCTTTTTTTCTTTTCTTTCTTTCTTTGTTTTTTTTTTCTTTGTAAAGTATCAGGTTGCAAAGGGAAAAAACATGGGCTTTGCTGTCAGATGCAATAATCCACCACGGCCACTTTCTAGCTAGTTAGTTACAAACCTCCTTGATCCTCAGTTTCAAGGTCTGCATAATCAGGGCAATAGCCCCAGCTATGCAGGTGGATGGTGATAATGAGCAACATGGTATGTAAATTTCTGAGCAGCTTGTAGGTATGTTATAAATAGTCAAAATTATCATTGTACTTTGCATAGTCAGGACGTGTCTGCATTTATGTCTGTGGTTCATCTTTTAGTTATGCATGTTGAAGTGTTCTTTTTTTTTTTTTTTTTGGATTGGGGTGTTTGTTTCTTTAATATTGAGCTGAATGAGCTGTTTATATATTTTGGAGATTAATCCTTTGTCCGTTGATTCGTTTGCAAATATTTTCTCCCATTCTGAGGGTTGTCTTTTCGTCTTGTTTATGGTTTCCTTTGCTGTGCAAAAGCTTTGAAGTTTCATTAGGTCCCATTTGTTTATTTTTGTTTTTCTTTCCATTACTCTAGGAGGTGGATCAAAAAAGATCTTGCTGTGATTTATGTCAAAGAGTGTTCTTCCTATGTTTTCCTCTAAGAGTTTTATAGTGTCCAGTCTTATATTTAGGTCTCTAATCCATTTTGAGTTTATTTTTGTGTATGGTGCTAGGGAGTATTCTAATTTCATTCTTTTGCATATAGCTGTCCAGTTTACCCAGCACCACTTATTGAAGAGACTGTCTTTTCTCCATTGTATATCTTTGCCTCCTTTGTCATAGATTAGTTGACCATAGGTGTGTGGGTTAATCTCTGGGCTTTCTATCCTGTTCCATTGATCTATGTTTCTGTTTTTGTGCCAGTACCATATTGTCTTGATTACTGTAGCTTTGTAGTATAGTCTGAAGTCAGGGAGTCTGATTCCTCCAGCTCCATTTTTTTCCCTCAAGACTGCTTTGGCTATTCAGGGTCTTTCGTGTCTCCATACAAATTTTAATATGATTTGTTCTAGCTCCGTAAAAAATGCCATTGGTAATTTGATAGGGATTGCATTGAATCTGTAGGTTGCTTTGGGTAGTATACTCATTTTCACAATGTTGATTCTTCCAATCCAAGAACATGGTATATCTCTCCATCTGTTGGTATCATCTTTAATTTCTTTCATCAGTGTCTTATAGTTTTCTGCATACAGGTCTTTTGTCTCCCTAGGCAGGTTTATTCCTAGGTATTTTATTCTTTTTGTCGCAATGGTAAATGGGAGTGTTTCCATAATTTCTCTTTCAGATTTTTCATCATTAGTGTATAGGAATGCAAGAGATTTCTGTGCATTCATTTTGTATCCTGCAACTTTACCATATTCATTAATTAGCTCTAGCAGTTTTCTGGTGGCAGTTTTAGGATTCTCTATGTATAGTATCATGTCATCCGCAAACAGTGACAGTTTTACTTCTTCTTTTCCAATTTGTATTCCTTTTATTTCTTTTTCTTCTCTGATTGCCGTGGCTAGGACTTCCAGAACTATGTTGAATAATAGTGGTGAGAGTGGACATCCTTGTCTCGTTCCTGATCTTCGAGGAAATGCTTTCAGTTTTTCACCATTGAGAATGATGTTTGCTGTGGGTTTGTCATATATGGCCTTTATTATGTTGAGGTAGGTTCCCTCTATGCCCACTTTCTGGAGAGTTTTTATCAGAAATGGGTGTTGAATTTTGTCAAAAGCTTTTTCTGCATCTATTGAGATGATCATATGGTTTTTATCCTTCAATTTGTTAATATGGTGTATCACATTGATTGATTTGCGTATATTGAAGAATCCTTGCGTCCCTGGGATAAATCCCGCTTGATCGTGGTGTATGATCCTTTTAATGTGTTGTTGGATTCTGTTTGCTAGTATTTTGTTGAGGATTTTTGCATCTATGTTCATCAGTGATATTGGTCTGTCATTTTCTTTTTTTGTAGTGTCTTTGTCTGGTTTTGGTATCAGGGTGATGGTGGCCTCATAGAATGAGTTTGGGAGTGTTCCTTCCTCTGCAATTGTTTGGAAGAGTTTGAGAAGGATAGGTGTTAGCTCTTCTCTAAATGTTTGATAGAATTCACCTGTGAAGCCATCTGGTCCTGGACTTTTGTTTGTTGGAAGATTTTTAATCACAGTTTCAATTTCATTACTTGTGATTGGTCTGTTCATATTTTCTGTTTCTTCCTGGTTTAGTCTTGGAAGGTTATACCTTTCTAAGAATTTGTCCATTTCTTCCAGGTTGTCCGTTTTATTGGCATAAAGTTGCTTGTAGTAGTCTCTTAGGATGCTTTGTATTTCTGCGGTGTCTGTTGTAACTTCTCCTTTTTCATTTCTGATTTTATTGATTTAAGTCCTCTCCCTCTTTTTCTTGATGAGTCTGGCTAATGGCTTATCAATTTTGTTTATCTTCTCAAAGAACCAACTTTTAGTTTTATTGATCTTTGCTATTGTTTTCTTTGTTTCTATTTCATTTATTTCTGCTCTGATCTTTATGATTTCTTTCCTTCTGCTAACTTTGGGTTTTGTTTGTTCTTCTTTCTCTCGTTTCTTTAGGTGTAAGGTTAGATTGTTTACTTGAGATTTTTCTTGTTTCTTTAGGTAGGCTTGTATAGCTATAAACTTCCCTCTTAGAACTGCTTTCGCTGCATCCCATAGGTTTTGGGTCGTCGTGTTTTCATTGTCATTTGTCTCTAGGTATTTTTTTATTTCCTCTTTGATTTCTTCAGTGATCTCTTGGTTATTTAGTAATGTATTGTTTAGCCTCCATGTGTTTGTCTTTTTTACGTTTTTTTCCCTGTAATTCATTTCTAATCTCATAGCGTTGTGGTCAGAAAAGATGCTTGATATGATTTCAATTTTCTTAAATTTACTGAGGCTTGATTTGTGACCCAAGATGTGATCTATCCTGGAGAATGTTCCGTGCGCACTTGAGAAGAACGTGTTATCTGCTGTTTTTGGATGGAATGTCCTATATATATCAATTAAATCTATCTGATCTATTGTGTCATTTAAAGCTTCTGTTTCCTTATTTATTTTCATTTTGGATGATCTGTCCATTGGTGTAAGTGAGGTGTTAAAGTCCCCCACTATGATTGTGTTACTGTCAATTTCCTCTTTTATAGCTGTTAGCAGTTGCCTTATGTATTGAGGTGCTCCTATGTTGGGTGCATATATATTTATAATTGTTATATCTTCTTCTTGGATTGATCCCTGGATCATTATGTAGTGTCCTTCCTTGTCTCTTGTAACATTCTTTATTTTAAAGTCTATTTTATCCGATATGAGTATAGCTACTCCAGCTTTCTTTTGATTTCCATTTGCATGGAATATCTTTTTCCATCCCCTCACTTTCAGTCTGTATGTGTCCCTAGGTCTAAAGTGGGTCTCTTGTAGACAGCATATATATGGGTCTTGTTTTTGTATCCATTCAGCCAGTCTATGTCTTTTGGTTGGGGCATTTAATCCATTCACGTTTAAGGTAATTATCGATATGTATGTTCCTATGACCATTTTCTTAATTGTTTTGGGTTTGTTTTTGTAGGTCCTTTTCTTCTCTTGTGTTTCCCACTTAGAGAAGTTCCTTTAGCATTTGTTGTAGAGCTGGTTTGGTGGTGCTGAATTCTCTTAGCTTTTGCTTGTCTGTAAAGCTTTCGATTTCTCCATCAAATCTAAATGAGATCCTTGCCGGGTAGAGTAATCTTGGTTGTAGGTTCTTCCCTTTCATCACTTTAAGTATATCATGCCACTCCCTTCTGGCTTGCAGAGTTTCTGCTGAGAAATCAGCTGTTAACCTTATGGGAGTTCCCTTGTATGTTATTTGTCGTTTTTCCCTTGCTGCTTTCAATAATTTTTCTTTGTCTTTAATTTTTGCCACTTTGATTACTATGTGTCTCGGCGTGTTTCTCCTTGGGTTTATCCTGTATGGGACTCTCTGCGCTTCCTGGACTTGGGTGGCTATTTCCTTTCCCATGTTAGGGAAGTTTTTGACTATAATCTCTTCAAATATTTTCTCGGGTCCTTTCTCTCTCTCTTCTCCTTCTGGGACCCCTATAATGCGAATGTTGTTGCGTTTAATGTTGTCCCAGAGGTCTCTTAGGCTGTCTTCATTTCTTTTCATTCTTTTTTCTTTAGTCTGTTCCGCAGCCGTGAATTCCACCATTCTGTCTTCCAGGTCACTTATCCGTTCTTCTGCCTCAGTTATTCTGCTATTGATTCCTTCTAGTGTAGTTTTCATTTCAGTTATTGTATTGGTCATCTCTGTTTGTTTGTTCTTTAATTCTTCTAGGTCTTTGTTAATCATTTCTTGCATCCTCTCGATCTTTGCCTCCATTCTTATTCCGAAGTCCTGGATCATCTTCGCTATCATTATTCTGAATTCTTTTTCTGGAAGGTTGCCTATCTCCACTTCATTTAGTTGTTTTTCTGGGGTTTTTTCTTGTTCCTTCATCTGGTACATAGCCCTCTGCCTTTTCATCTTGTCTATCTTTCTGTAACTGTGGTTTTTGGTCCACAGGCTGCAGGATTGTAGATTTTCTTGCTTCTGCTGTCTGCCCTCTGGTGGTTGAGGCTATCTAAGAGGCTTGATGGGAGGCTCTGGTGGTGGGTAGAGCTGACTCAAGTGTTCTTTTATTATATAAAACATTTAGTTTATACATCGACCTGGTTCCCATATTCTTTTAGGCACATTTTATTACTATTCCTGATAACAGCTTAACCAGCAGTGTTTACATCAGTTGGGCACGAAGTGGATTCTGGGGGGACTGAGCTCTGAGGCGCAGCTGGTCTGCTCCCTGTGCTGTGTCATGGGGAAAGTACTGCCTTCCAGGGAGGACACTTGTACTTTTGTTCTTAAAATGATAAACTCTAGTTGATAATATTTACCTTGACCAGCCCACACAGTAGTATATGATGAACTATGACCACTTTTTAAAATGTTCTTACTTAAAATGTGATCTTAAGTTAGTTTTAAAATGCTGTTTTTAAGAATTTAGAAATGATACTTTAAAATATTATTATTTTAAATACCTCATATAAGTGGAATCATGCAGTATTTGTCTTTTTTGTAACTGGCTTATTTCATTTAGCATAATGTCCTCAAAGTTCACCTGTATTGTCACCTGTAGCAGGATTCCCTTCTTTTTTAAGGCCGATAGTATTCCACTGTATGTTTAGTCCGCATTTTCTTTATCTGTTCATCCATCAGGCAATATTTAGGTTGTATCCACACGTTGATTTTTATGAATAGCCCTGCAATGAACGGGGGAGTGCTAACAATCTCTCTGAGATCCTGATTTCCGTATTTGGTGGATAAATACCCAGAAATGGGATTGCTGGATTATATGAAAATTTTCTTTTTAATTTTTTGAGAACCGCCCCCCATACTGTTTTCCATGGCAGCTGCAGCATTGTACACTCCTACCAACAGTGTACAAGGTTCCAATTTCTCCACATCTTCCCCAATACTTAACTTTCAGTTTCAGCGGCTCCAACTGTGATCCCTGCCCCTCCCCCAGTGATGCTCCAGTTCCCCTCTTCCCTGTCTTTCCGGAGCTCAGACCGAAAAACAGGGAGTCATCCTTGCCTTCTCCTTGTCTCACACCCCATATCCAACCCATCAGGAAATCCCACTGAGTCTACCTTACACCTACCCCTGGGATGTACCCACTTCTCACCACCTCCCAGCCTGGTTCAAGCCACTCTCTTATCTCACCTGGATTGTTGCAATAACCTCCCAGAGGGCTCTGCCTGCTTCCACTCCTGCTGCCTTGAAGTTCCAGTCGGCCTGCATCCTTCTGCCCAAAACCTGCTGATGGCTCCCATCTCGCTCAGAGTAAAAGCAAAGTCTCCAGTGATCTGCACAGGCCCTGCAGGACCTGTCCCCCTCCCCCACCCCGCAGTTCACTTACCTGCCTCCTCACCTCACCCTGCTCCAGCCACATTCACTCTTTTTTGCTTTTTCTCCAATGTGCCAAATACGCTCCCACGTAGGGCCTTCCCCCTTTCTCCTCCCTCTTTCTGTGGCCCCCTTCCCTCCTCAAAACATTTGCAAATGTCCCTTCTCCCTGAGACTTCCCTCCACCACATTGTTTCAATTGCAGCCCCCACCTTTATCCTCCTTCTCCACTTTTTTCTTCTCCAAAGACTTATCCCCTTCTTACCAATTCTGTACTCATCTGTTTTGTTCATGGCCTGTCTCATGTAGAGCAGGAGACTTGTAAATGTACATGATTTTCTCCCCACTGCTGTATCCTTAGTGCCTAGAACTAAGACCCTCCATGAATATATGAATGGATGGATCAGTGAATGGAAGCATGTGTTTCCATTGACTAGAGTGACAGCCCTTCCTCATGCAGACGAGGGATAAGTATGTATCCGTGCTCTTGAAAACATTTCCAATGTTAAAAAAATTTTCCAAGTCAGAATCTCTACAATGATTATTGCTGTAAATATTACACTACAGCTTAAAATGTAAAGTAAATATTATTTTCATCAGAAAGAAAGCTGGTTATTTGTGTGAAGGCCTTGCTCACCTAGGTGTTGAAGGGTAATTAACAGGGCACATCCAGTGCCTCTGTGGAGCTTGAAAGGCAAGAATTCGGATTTTTGAGTCTATGGCTTGACGGTATGGATTTGTCATCTTTCTCCACTGCTCACCAAATGAAGAATGAACTGAAACAGTTTTTACAACAGTTCCTTGCATTGAAGAAGTTTTAAAATGTAGAAAGAAATGTGTCTTCATTTTTCAAAGCTCTCCATAGTGAGGAATTCTTAATTTTTATGTTAACTTGAGCTCAGAATGGAATTTCAACGATGCGATGAGGGTTGCAGGCAATGTGTTCTGGTGGAAAGGAATTTTTGTTTGTTTGCTTTGTTTTCTTCCCCTTCTGTCTTTGCCAGTAATTGGCTCTGAAGTTTCAATGAACTCCCATCACGTTTCTGTTTTCAGGCTGCAAAACAGGAAGGAGAGAAATTACTGCTCTTTTATAACAATGTTGTCATGTTGTATAAACAAATGTTGGGAAAGGTAAAAATACTTTAAAGTGTGAGGAAGACATTTACAAGTTCGGGTAAAGCGCTCTTATGTATTCGACATGTACGCAGAGAGGTAGTGCTTAGGACTAATTGTGTGAACCCCGGTGATTAAAGATTTCCCCAGGGAATTGCCCCACCAGGTGCAATCCTTGTCTACCTTGAAGGCTAGATCCACCTCTGTACTTGCACACTCTAAAAACTTTGTTATACAAATGCAAGGTACTATGTTGTTACTAAGTTAGGTATTCTTTTTACTTTAGAAGAACTCCTTGCTAGTCTGATGGACCTGAAAGTTTACAAAGCACTTTCTAATATGTTAATCTGTGCTCGAAAGGATCAAGGGTTTTAATGAATCTACTGGCCTGAATTATATGTCGGCATTTTTAACTATGAAATTTGCACGTGTGTTGGATGTTGTTCTAATGCAATTGAGGCAGGAGATAGATGGCTCCAGGCTAAGCAGCTGGAGTTCATCCCCTGTGTACAGACACCCCAAAACAGCAGAAGTGAGGAGAAAGCTGAGCCCTGCCCAGGTAAGAGATAGAAGACCGCATGTTTCTCCTTCTCGAGGTCAAGGAGACCTTCCCGACTACACGTGCGCAGAAAAGCTCCTCGGAGTTCAAAAGGGAGCGGGCACCACCTCATAGTAGGTGATGCCAACCTACCCATAGGCCTCTTCGCTGGAATCCATCCTGGCTAAGGGATGCACGTACACACAGGGGAGGACCCTGAGATAAACCAAATACGGACTCAGAGCCAGGCAAGGCAAGATGACCGGACAAAGGAAACCCGGAAGAAATGCCCCATATAAGTGATTCAAACTACCACGAAGGCACGGGGCTCTCTTCCTGAGCACGACCCTGTGAGTCTATTCACACGTACTCTTTTTCCTCCAATAAACACTTTACTTGTTTCACGACTTTCCGTCTTTGTGGGCATTCTTTTCTGCAAAGCCGAAGGGCCAGGGCCTGTCACTGACCGCTGGCCTAGTAGCCAGGATTCTGTGCTCTCGCTGCCCCGGCCTGACCTCAGTCTCTGGCTGGACTCAAAATCCTGCTTCAAGCCGCTGTAGGCTGAGGCCACCCGAGACCACAGTGGTATTTCCATTTCCATATTTTACACAAGCATCTACAAGATTGGGATTTGCCCAAGGTCACATAGCTGGTAGTTGACAGAAAGGAGATCCTGATGCCGAGCAGGGCCCTGTGGGGCTCCCGGGCATGGAGGCCTTTTTGTCCCCCATTCCTTGTAGGCAAGACTCCAGCCTCCATGACCTACCCTGAGTTCCAAAGGGCAGATTCGAACAGTTGGTAATCAAGGGAGAAGCAGCCGAGAGACCACCTGAGGCAAGATTAAAGGGACCAGGGAAGCTCATCAAGATTAGGAGACCGACCACCTGAGACCCTGCACACACCCCAGTCTGGTCAGCAACCCCAGCCTTTTGAAACTTTGCAGAAGAAAGAAGAATGTGAGACTGTTACTGCCTTGATCCTTATCACATACCCCTGACCGTGAGTCTTGACTATACAACCTCTCCCTAGTCCCCAGGGAGGGGGGCACAGTTCTTGAGGCGCTAGCCTACTGTGTTCCCTCTTTGCCTGGCAAAGAAATAAAGCCATTCTTCCTTTCTCCTCCATAACTCTGTCTCCGTATTTCTGTTTGGCATTGGTGCACAGAGAGCCAAGATTCTGGCAACAATTCCAAATTAGATGTCTTGACTCCTTCCCATTCTGTTGCCAGTACTCGCTGTGCGGATGGTCCAGGTGTCTGGCCATGGGACATATTTACACTTCTAGTCACCCCGATCAATATTATTCCATTGCGGTTTTTTCTCATCAGCAATTAAGTATTTCAAGAAAGGAAACCCAGTGGACTTAAGGTTCACTCATGGGTGTTCTTGTAAAACCACCTCTTCAAACCCTTCAAGAGAAATGAACCTAGATTTTATTTTACAAAGGTACAAATTCCAACTCAAATGTTTTTTTCTTTTTTTTTTAAATTAATTTATTTATTTATGTTTATTTTTGGCTGTGTTGGGTCTTCGTTTCTGTGCGAGGGCTTTCTCTAGTTGCGGCGAGCGGGGGCCCCTCTTCATCGCGGTGCGCGGGCCTCTCACCGTCGTGGCCTCTCCCGTTGCGGAGCACAGGCTCCAGACGCGTAGGCTCAGTAGTTGTGGCTCACGGGCTTAGTTGCTCCGCAGCACGCGGGATCTTCCCAGACCAGGGCTCGAACCCGTGTCCCCTGCATTGGCAGGCAGATTCTTAACCACTGCGCCACCAGGGAAGCCCCAACTCAAATGTTTTCAAAGCACCTCGTGATTGTCAATAGAAAGCACGATTATACTGTCAATGCTCTGATACTGTGTGTCTTCAAATCCCCCATTGCTGACAGATCACAGGCACTCAATCACTGTTTTTGAAGGTACAAATGCAGTATTTCTGTATTCGTTATTGGCACAGACGTATGTGTTCAGTGCGTTCGCCTATATTGTTAGTTACCTTCACGTAGGTGTGTATCTCGCCTTCCTTCCTTGAGGGCAGGACCACTGTCCCGTTCTTGTTTCCTGTTCTATCCTGCAAGCAACACCCGCTTTCGGCGTCCCCAAACCTTCAGTAGGGAATATTACACACAGCAGTTTTGGAGAGTAAAGGAGGAGGGGGCTGCATCTCTGAGGCAAGAGGTCCGGAGGGTGTTCTTGAGCCACGAGACGTGCACAAGTGAGAAGGAGAAGTAGGGAATTACATCCTTCCTTGCTCCAGAATCCTAGCACTTAGGAGAGAGCCCTGGGTGTCGCACCATATATGAGATGGGGGTGATAGTCGTTTTATTCACTTACTAAAGGACAGAGTGACCCTACTGGGCCAGAAGACTTGACTTCATTCAGGCTACATATTGGCCGCTGCTTATTTGGGGTTATAACCCTTTAATAGGCAGCGTGACTAGTTCCGGAAACCCTCCTGCCCGTCGCGTTGCCTTCTACCTCAGCACTTGTCACACACCTGTCGTATGACTTGGTTCTGAGTCCTGCTCATTTGCCTGGAAACTATGTCCTTCCCAGAGGAAACAAACCTAAATGACTTTTTTTTTTCTTTTAATGTTTTATTTTATTTATTTATTTGGCTGCGCCGGGTCTTAGTTGCAGCATGTGGGATCTTGTTCCCTGACCAGGGATCGAACTCCGGCCCCCTGCATTGGGAGTGTGGAGTCTTAACTACTGGACCACCAGGGAAGTCCCCTAAATGACTTTTGAATAAACTATAATGGAAAAGAATATGAGGAGAATATATATATGTATAACTGAGTCACTTAGCCATAAAGTGGAAATTAACACAACATTGTAAATCAACTACACTTCAATAAAATTTAAAAAAAAAAGACAAAGGAAATCTTGTTTTGCTTTCACTTTGACTTGGCCCAAGGGTCAGTGGTGGACATGGTGGCTAGTTTATCGTGGCCCCCTGGGTTCAACGGGTGTCTGGCTCCACCCTTAAGGGCAGTTTTTTTTTTGTTGTTTTGTTTTTTAAAGGGCCAGTTTTAAATGACGACTAAACAACATCAGAACAAAACTTCTGGGTCTCAAAATTCTGACATATTTTAGAAATGGGTAGGAAATTTAAATCATCAGTAAAGGGAATGAACAAGAGGATTCTGAACCATGGAGGCCTGTTTTACACTGACAGCAGCAGGCTGTTTTTACTTCCCCATTCTTTTTTTCTCTCTCTCTTTCTCTCCTTTTCTCCTTCCCATTTACCGAGTAATAAGAAAAACTGATGTCGATAAAAATTTTCCTCTTATCTCATCTGATTGATCAGTATGTTTTCTCTCCTGATCAGCGAGTCTTGTGGGGTTTTTGCTGCAAAAACCCTTTTCCCATCAGTTTGTTCTAAAATGCTGCATTCTCCTGCGCTTAGGCCAGGATAGGGGTATTGTTCCAGTTTACATAGGCGGAGAAGTAGCGCTGATCTCATTTCGACAGTAAACAATTGATAACTTCAGAAGTACCTCTTAAAATCAAGACTCCTCCTAATAAAACATCCTTTAAAAATTCTTTTCAGTTGCAGAACGGGGAATTAGCCAGCCTCTGTACCGCTCAGGCCTATCCTGGGCTCAGCTCTGAAACACCACCTTTCTCCCCGCCAAATGCACAGAACTGGGGACGCAGGTGCATGGCCAAGGCGTTTGCTCAAAGGTGAGAAGCCATGGACCCTGCCTTCAACGCAGTGTAGAACCAGATGACTTGGGAAGGACCTCGGGTTTCCTCTCTGCTCCGTTTCCTGCATGGAGCTCACCAGAGCACAACGAGAGCAAATAGCTTTGAAACTGAGGTGCTTACGGAAGTTCCAAGTGTGATGCCCCACGTGGAGTATATTTCCTAGAAAAGAAAGCCCAACTGCCGACCACTGGCCAGAGTGAAGAGCCCCAGCCTTTCTGATGTGGCCGCGCCAAACATTTCCATTTCCTGGTGGTTTAACGGTGGTGTATTCTTTCCCTGTTTCTAGGGCTGACGAATTCCGCCGCCGTCTTTGCTGCCTGCAGGATGCATGCGGACCACAGCAGATTTCTCACAGGGGACCTTGCTCCCATTACCGTGAGTATGGGACTGTGTTCCGTTTAAGACTTAGAGTCTGACTGTGGTCAGAAGAGAAAAGCACATCTGATTCTTGTTGGAGGGATTGTTATTAGCTTAATACCAGTTAATAGTGCAGTGTGAGCTCTTCCTCGGCTATTAATCTATAAAACCTTAAACTTGTGCTCCTTGAACTCTTTTTTTTCGGACGTATAGTCATCCTGCCACCCAGAGAATCGGAGAAATTGTCATTGTTGTTAAGGTAAAGAAGGCTCTCTTGGGTATATGCGGTATTTTTTTTTTTTTTGGCTGCGTTGGGTCTTCGTTGCTGCGCGCGGGCTTTCTCTAGTTGCGCCGAGCGGGGGCTACTCTTCGCTGCGGTGCGTGGCTTCTTATTGCGGTGGCTTCTCTTGTTGCAGAGCACGGGCTCTAGGCGCGCGGGCTTCAGTAGTTGCGGCTCGCGGGCTCTAGAGCGCAGGCTCAGTAGTTGTGGTGCACGGGCTTAGTTGCTCAACAGCATGTGGGATCTTCCTGGACCAGGGCTCGAACCCGTGTCGCCTGGATTGGCAGGCCGATTCTTAACCACTGCGCCACCAGGGAAGCCCTAGGCAGTATTTTTTTGTTATGTGTGTGTGTGTAAATGTAATCCTTCCTCACCTAGTGTAAACTATTTTCCACGGCATCTGTGTAAGGCCCACAGTCCTTAATTTTAAAATATTGTGGCATATTTTAGTGGAGTCTAACAGATCAATTTCTTGCTGAAAATCAGAATTTCCTGCTGAAAATCCGAAAGGAAGCCCTCCCTTTACTCCATCACCCACTGGAACGCATGGTGCGCATGGCAACGGCCAGGTCTGTTTGGTGTCCCAGAATCGTGCTGGCTTTTTGCATAAGTGAACACAGACCCCAGCTTAAAATGCCTAAGCTTGTCTCAATTCAGGGGTAAAATTCCGGTCCTCTGACCAGTGTCTGGCTGCCTGGGTTCAGACACCACCCATAGACCACACGTGTGATGGGAAGTAAAATTTTTCATGACTCCAAGAGGTTGCTCTGGAGATTGAACAAGGAAAAGAACTTAAAAAAAAAACAAACCCATTTCCCCTTTATTTACAGAAACTAGTGTTAGAGGAACCCTGGCTAAGGGCAAACGCTCAGTTGAGGGGTTTTCCAAGTGGTGTTAAAGGGTAGAGGCCAGAAGAGTGGGCTGATAATTGGGCAGCCCACCGTAATAAAATTTGGGAAGTGGAAAAGCAGGTCTGGTGCTTCGTTTAGGGTCCATGTGAGAGCAAAGCTCATCTGAGGCAGAGAATCAGTTAGGATGACTTTAGTGTCAGCAACCAGCAGCCAGTGAGGAGAGGGAAAGTGCCTGAGAGGGAAGGTGGATTGAAAAGGTACCAACAAGTTGTGCCCAAAGGGATGAACTTGGCCTTCTCCATGTCAGGGGATGACACACCTTTGAGGACAGCTTTGTCAGTGGGTGTTATGGCCCCACTAATTCATCCAGCGGACACTAATTCAGCAGCTGCTGCATGCCAGGCTCTACGTTAGGCACCAAGACAAGACCCTTACCTTCCTAGGACTTACCTTGTCGTGGGCAGCAGGACGTTGACTAAATACATGCACTTGGGTTGTGAGTTTTGATGAGGATCAGGAAGGAAATGAACACGGGGAGCTTCTCTGAATTGGGGAAAAGGGTAGAACAAAGGAGTCTTTCCTGAGGAAGTGACGTCTGAGCTCAGGCGTGAAGAATGAGTAAGAGCAACTTGTGCAGGTCATGGAAGAAGGAACTCTTCACAGAGAGACGGGTGTGGGGAAGAGCGTCAGGTGCGCGGCTGGGGCACAGCAAGTGGGCAGGGAGGATGCCAGATAGGGTCCTCAGGTTGGATGGGGATGAGGTCCCATGGGGCTTGTAAGTTCTGCTAAAATTCTATGATTTCAGTCTACGTGAAATGGAAACTTCCAAAAGCTTTTTAAGAAGGGAGGGGCATGATCCAGCTTGAGTTTCTAAAAGCTTCCTCTGCTCTCTAAGGAGAACGCTCGGAAGGGACAAGAATAGGAGGGGGTGACAGGCGGAGACGATGCTATAAGGACGGGGGTGGGGCTGAGGAGACAGGGTGACGACGGCTCAGGCTTAGGGCTACACACGTGTTCCTGCACGTCTGCCCTCACCTTGATTTAACTTCCTGCTCTGGGATTGCAATAGGGAAGAACCTTTTTTATTCTGCTATGAGTTAATCACTAAAGGGATGTTGCCGATAAGCTTAAATTCCACACAATGGCCCATCTCGGACCCCTGCCTCCGAGAGATGAAGGTAAATGAGCATTCAGCTCAAACACCTGTGTTTAGCCCCCAGGGAACCTCCTGAGCAGGCCCACCTGTGAATGACTGCACGAGGGGGAAATTAACACCTCCCCTCCGGAGGCTGACGGGAACCAGGAAGTGCTTGGCTTTAGTCCCGCCCCTTGTAGTATAAAAGGAGCCTGAATGCTGGCGCAGGCAAGACGGTTCTTTGGGGCACGAGCCCACCATCTTCTCGGTCTGCTGGCTTTCTGGATAAAGTCACTACTCCTTTAACAGGATCTGGAGGATGCAATATGCCAACCACCCACATGCTGAGTAGAGGAGAGACGACAGGCCCCGGTCCATCATCTGGGTGGCCAGTGAGTGAAGAGTTTCCTTCCTTTGTGCTGAGCCATTGCCCATGGGGATCACTACCCTCTCGCCCACGTTCCTTTTAGAACAGAGGCACACGGAGAATGCCTTTGGATGGTGGATCCTTTTTCCACTGGGCACTGCTTGAGCTGCTTCTTGGCTTATTACACCTTTTTACCCATCACCTTTCCAGGAACCACCCACCTTTCACACCATTTTGCAGGCTAGCAGGTGTGTGTGTGGTTTCCCAGTGCCCACAGTTTGGCCCCCTCCTTCCACCAGGGTTCCCTTACAGTATTGACCCAGAGAAGCCCCCCAGATTCCACAGTAAGAACTTGGAGTTCAAGGCAGGGAGAAGACAGAGCAGGGCTGTGGAAATACCCTCTAATAGTAGGAGAAATGTAAATGAAAAACACTTACCAGGAGATGCCTTTTATAGCATCTACATTATTACACTAACAGAAGTAAATTGTATTTTGATTGTGGCCGGTTGAAAACCACATCCTACACGTATGAGGTATATAATCAGCCTAATCAGTTGCTGATCCCAGGACAATTTCATCCCAGTGTACGGGGAGAGTGCAAATAACATAGAGTTTATTCCATTCTTCTTAGTAATTTAAATGTCACTTTGTTAAATGAACTTGAAGACAGATTTGCATTACTTGAATGCAGGGTTTCCAATAATAACGTAACACTTTTTTTCGTACGAAGGGAATGGCTTCATATAAAAAGTAAGTGGTTAAATTCAAAACATTTTCCCAAAGGAGTGTCTTTGAGTGCTATGATTTTTAAATTTTGGGAGGGTTTCTGGTGTCAACTCTAAAGTCTCAGTATATGTGCCAGTGACTAAGCTATTGTCTCTCAACCTACTTGTCTGTGTGTCGTTTTATGATCCCAGGGCTGGGACTCTGCAAAGCAGACTTGAGCTTTGCTGGCTGCTTCCCTGATAGACGCTGCCAGCAGGGGGTGCTTTGGAGGCAGAAGGGGGATGGCTCCCCTCCCCAGCCCGGCCTGTCTCTTCATTCAGGGAGCTAGGGTTCATCTAAGTGGTGGCAGTTGAATGTGGTTTGTCCAGCGCTCACAGAACCTGCTTTATCTCACCCCATCAGAGAGAGGCAGCTGGGTTCCAGCTCAGCGGAGTCTCTTCTTCAAGCTCCCACATTTACATCATCTCAACCTCCAGTCCTGCAATTGTTCCCTCCATGATACCTTAGTGTCCCTTTTTGCCTTTACAGTTGCTCAATATCTAGGTAACGGTCGAATTATCTCCCTTAAATAGCCGATGTGCTTTCGGTGTCCTGGCGGTGCGGCCACCGCGAGGGACTGACCTCTGCGGGGCTTCCGGATCTCAGCCTCTTTCTGAGTTCAAGGCTGCGTTGCTCAGGCTCGGGGTAGCTGGGATGTAAGCACCACAGTCCCATGAGTTGGAAGTGCACTTGCCCGCGGGGGGCCTCTGGTCCTGCCCGACTTTGCTTTACACTGAACAGGCTGACAAAGTCCATGCAATAGAAGCATTGGGGGCATGATAGAAATAGAAGCCATACAAGTAGCATTTGCCAATTTTTCCAGCTGGACGCTGCTGAGAATTCTTACATAGGAGAATAAAGAGATATCTTTTCCTGAAGGGAGCTGCTAACAGAAAAGAAATTTAAGCTCTGGGTCTGAGGGACTGTGGCTTAAAGCCCTAAGATGCCTTTTAGAAGCTGTTGTGCTTCTTGTAGCCAGAGTTGCACCCTGGGACTCGGGGATTACGCCCAGGTGTAAAGTCTTCTCCTTCTTCATCTGTAAACACTCTGACAGCAGAGTGCGAAGAGGAGCTTACAAAAAACCACCTGAGGAGAAGAATCTGAGAAAGAATCGATAGGTGTATATGTATAACTGAGTCACTTTGCTGCATACCTGAAACTAACACAACATTGTAAATCCACTAGCCTTCAATATAAAATAAAAAACTAAAAAATATAATCAATGACAACGTCTTAAATAAGTGATTAGTCTAAATAAAGAGATGTGGGGTAAAACAACAACAACAAAAAACACCTGACCCGCAGCATGGAGGTGGGGTCAGAAAGCCACGGTGTCTGTTTCTGGCTCTACTATTTATAAGCTGGGTGATCATGGGCCAGGCGTGTCCCAGCTTCCTCATCTCAAAGCACACAAAGGTGACTCCTGCCTCGGATGGCGGTTTTGAGAATTAAACGAGATCACATTTGTAAAGCGGTGGGCCAGGGCTTGCACCCCATAAGTGGCAGTCTCCAGCCAGCATCCGCTCCCCTCCCCTAAGCCCTCACTGGGCTGACCCCTCCTCAAGACAAAGCCACCAGGCTGGGGTGAGGAGGGGGTGCCGACTCGCCATGTGAGAGGGTTCCCGGTGGTCCTTGGCTTGCAGGGTGTAGCTTCGTCCCCTTCCCCAGTCACACGTCCACACGGTCCTGTAACGGACAGAACCAAGACCTTCGTGTCACAGCTTACAGAGCGAGTTTCACGTCCCACCTGGCTTGCGACACTTACGCATTTCTTTGCCTCCCCTGAGACGTGAGGAAGCTACAGGGCAGCGCGGCAGAGAATTTAATCAGCCCGAGCTTCCGCCTCCAGGCAGCCCTGACCGCCCTCTTCATGTGGGCTGAGACTTTGTGCTTTGGGACCATGGCACCTTCTCTGGGCGTTTCAGAGATCTCCACGCCTCCCGTGCATCCTTGGTGTCGCCTGGAAACAGGTCAGTCCCTCCTGATCCGGTCCACAGAGTCCCTGAACCAGTGTTTTAAAGAAAACTCGGATCAACTCCCTCTCCTGCTTAAAAGCCTTCAATGACTCCCACTGCCCGTAAGATAGTAGTTAAGCTTCCGTCTGATCTTCAGAGGTGTGCCCACCGTCGGTTGCGTCTCTGGCAGCCATGCCCTTGTGTCGTTGACCCTGAGCTGACAGCAAGCCTTTCAAGGCTCAGACATAAGAATCTTTGCAGCTTTGGTCTTGTTCTCTTGGAACACCCACTCTGGCGGAAGACAGCTGCCACGTGAAAAGTCCAGCCACCCGACGCCACCGTCCTGTGGGGATGGCAGAGGTAGCCGCATGGCAGGGCCCTGAGGCCACATGGAGAGGAAGAGAGACCACCAGGCCGTGACCCCGCCGGGCCTTCAGGGGACTCAAGCCTCTGCTGCCTACTGACTGCCATGCATGAGGGACCCAGGGAGAAGAGCAGAAACCCCTGGGGCTGGGGCAGCACCTCTCTCTCTGTGATGTCTGAGGGCTGCATCACGTGCTCTCCAGGTGGGCTGCCTTGGGCTTCCTCCAGACATGGAGTCAGCATCCGAGAGCAAGCCACCTAAGGGACCAGAAGTGCAGCTGCCCGTTCCTGAAGGCTTGGAAGCGGGCACAGGGTCACTTCTGCCATATCCTATCGGTCAAGCTGTCCCAGAGCCGAGGCTCCAGGGTGGGGGACACAGATCTCCTCTCTCGATAGGAGACATCTCCAAGGATTCAGGGGCCACGTTTATCAACTGCTGTAGTCTGATAGCTGGCCACCGATTACTTCTGTTTCTCTCAGGTGCAAAAATATACTCGCTGCTCCCCTCTTGACACACTCCTACCACTGCGGGCATCACACCCTTTTAATTAATTGTTTACGTGTGTGCCTGCCCTCTGGACTTCCTTCCGCAGAGACAGGGTGTCTCATTCTTCTCTGGATCCAACATGGCTGATAGGCTTATGACCCAGCATATAACATACATCCAGTAAAGGCTGAACCACCGTAAATTACACTGTAGACACGTACAGTAAACAGATTGTAACCCACATAAATTTAGAAAGGAGAATATCAGCTAATGGTTGGATTAAATACTGTATTTAATTACATATTTCCCAGATCTCTCCCTCTTTTCAATTCATTATGATCATCTTGAAAATTAAAAATAAGTCTGAAAAAATTTGGAAGTAGAAATGGAACTAACAGAAGGCTTAAGTCTTGCTAGGTGAGCACATAATTATATTAATATTCATTATCTTGTCCCACCTGCTCATGTTTCATCTTTATTTTTGCCTCCCTTTTCTACTGAGCTGGGCCAGGGTGACAGCAAGAGTCAGAAAGGCCCAGCCCCTGGTATGACCATAACCACCAGCTTCTACATCACTCTTCATCCCTCATCAGAAGTATGGATTTGGGAGTAACACACTACTATGTATAAAATAGATAAACAACAAGGACCTACTGTAGAGCACAGGGAACTCTACTCAATATTTTGTAATAACCTATAGTGGAAAAGAATATGAAAAAGAATATATAGGACTTCCCTGGCAGTCCAGTGGTTAAGACGCCATGCTTCCACTGCAGGGGGTGAGGGTTCGATCCCTGGTCAGGGAAGCTCCACGTGCCACACGGTGAGGCAAAAAGAAAATTACTAAAAAAAAAAAAAAAGTGTATATATATATATACACACACACACACACACACACACACACACACACACACATAACTGAATCACTTTGCTGTACACCTGACATACAGCATTGTAAATCAACTATACTTCAGTAAAAAATAAAAAATTCAGGCAGAAAAAAAGAAGTACTTTGACCTCACACGTAGGAGGTGCAAACCAAGGCAGAAGGTCAGTCCTGGCCCTCAGCCATCATGGACAAGGGGGAGGGAAGGAATATGAGGAGAAGGAGGGGGGAAATCTTTGATTTAGATTAAACAAAGCAAAACACAACCCGGGAGACATCCCAGTGGCACTGGGTCTTTCCTAAACTGGCAGCAAAGGGGACCCAGCAGGGAGTTTTGAAGCCTGCATGTTGTGATGCCAGCCTCATATTTATAACCTGGAGGGGGCATCCTGCCTCAATCCGTCCACGCGGGACCTGGGGCAGGGTGGTGTTCCAGGAGATGGCTCCTGCAGGGAGGCAAGGGTCCAGCGATGAGGACCCAGGGAGAGCCAAGGGAGAAAACCGTTCATTCATTCATTCTCTCACGAACAGGTATTTACGTGCAGCCCACTGTGTGCCAGGCGCAGGAATAGGATGGAGCAAAGACAGCCGGGCTTTCCATGCCTGGAGAACTTGCCTGGCAGTGAGGGGCACATGATGAGGGTTTTAGTTAAAACCCACACGCTGCTTGTGTTGTGGTGAATTCTGCAGAGGAAACCCACCAGAGCTCTCAGGGAGCTAAGTGGATGGGGCAGTGTTTTAGGCAGGGTGGTCGAGGAGAACCCTCCTGAGGAGGGACCACGTGAGATGGGGGAGGAGACGCAGCCTGCAGGCCCGCAAGCTGCAGGAACCCCATGGTTTCCAGGGATGGACGGAGGTGGGCGGGGCCACACCCTGCAGCCCTTGTGAGCCAGGTTGGAGAATGTGGGGTTTCATTTTAAGTGCCATGGGAAATCACTAAAGGTTTTGTTTTTTTTAAAATTTTATTGGACTGGAGTTGACTTACAATGTTGTGTTAGTTTCAGGTGTACAGCACAGTGATTCAGTTATACATATACATATATTCATTCTTTTTCAGATTCTTTTCGCATAGCGGTTATCACAGAATATTTCTTATGCTATATAATAGGTCCTTGTTGGTTATCTATCTTATACATAGTAGTGTGTGTATGTTCATCCCAAGCTCCTGACTTATCCCTCCCCCCACGTTTCCCTTTGGTGACCATAAGTTTGTTTTCGATATCTGTAAGTCTGTTTCTGTTTTGCTAATAAGTTCATTTGTGTCATATTTTTAAAATTAGATTCCACATATGAGTGACATCATATGGTATTTGTCCTTCTCTGTCTGACTTACTTCACTTAGTGTGATAATCTCTAGGTCCATCCATGTTGCTGCAAATGGCGTTGTTTCATTCTTTTTTATGGCTGAGTAATATTCCATTGTGCATATATATGTATATACCACTCCTTCTTTATCCATTCATCTGTTGATGGACACTTAGGTTGTTTCCATGTCTTGGCTATTGTAAATAATGCTGCTATGAACATTGGGGTGCATGTATCTTTTCTAAGCAGAGTTTCCTCCAGATATATGCCCAGGAGTGGGATTGCTGGATCACATGGTAATTCTATTTTTAGTATTTTAAGGAACCTCCATACCGTTCTCCATAGTGGTTGTACACTAAAGGGGTTTAAACTGGGGAGTAAAATAATTATGCTTTAGGAACCTCCGCCTGGATGCCACGTGGAGTACAGAACCATCAGACTACTGCAGGGTCTTGAGAGGATAGATAGGAAGCAGCTTAGACACAAAGGTGGCGATGGGGATGGACGGGAGTGGATGGCTGGGAGGTGCATTCTGGCAGCGGGACCGACAGGACCGACTGAGAGATGGGTGGGGTGAGGGAGGGCGAGGGAGGGCTGAGGAAGACGTTCAGATTTCTTCAGAACTGGGGGGTCCTTCACAAGAGCCAGTTCAGGTGGGATCATCTTAAAATGCCTACAAACCTCCAAACGGAAATGTCAAGTCCGCGGTTGGGTACGTGAGCCTGGAGCACAGAGGACAGTTCTGGAGATGCTAGCACAGAGACGTAACCATGTGAGAGCACGGCGCTCGCAGATGCAAGCACGTGGCCGAGGATGGGGGAGACCTCGGGACCAAGGGTGGGGCCTCCAATGTTGGAGACTGTACAGAGGAGGAGACAATGACAATGGTGAGTTTAGTCCACGTTATCAGTCAGAATCCTGTCTGATGGCAGACTTAGGGCTGGGAAAGTGAGCAGAGCTTCATAAAGTGATTCTTTGCAGAGGTGTAGGCGAGGTTTAGGAAAAGCAATGAGGGATGGTGGAGCACCTGCGGCTACAGCAGCTGCAGCTTTTCACACCTGCACGGGAAGGGGGAGCCACTGCTCTGTGTGTGTGTGTGTGTGTGTGTGTGTGTGTGTGTGTGTGATGGGGCGGATGGGCTCGTGGAAAGTATGAGTGTGAGTGGCTGAATGGAGCGAGCTATCTGACGGGAGTTGTGGCCATTTGTGGGAGACACTGGCTTAGCCAGGAAGATGTTCCTTCACCCTCTGCCCTCCCTCTGCCCTCCAGCCATGGTCCTCTACTGGCTGAGCCCACAGGAGCCAGAGGACGATAGAGCCAGGGATGCAGTACCTAGAGGTCAGCCTCCCTGATCACCGGGCAGGTTGAAGGCTGATGATCTGGAGGGATGAATGGAAGTTTCCCAGCCCAGACCACGCCGCATGCTGTCACATCTGCAGGATTTTCACAGGCCGATCCCATGTGTGTTCTCTACCATAAAGACTCCGGGTCACGGCTTCCCTGGTGGCGCAGTGGTTGAGAATCTGCCTGCCAATGCAGGGGACACGGGTTCGAGCCCTGGTCTGGGGAGATCCCACATGCCGCAGAGCAACTGGGCCCGTGAGCCACAACTACTGAGCCTGCGCGTCTGGAGCCTGTGCTCCGCAACAAGAGAGGCCGCGATAGTGAGAGGCCCGCGCACCGCGATGAAGAGTGGCCCCCACTTGCCACAACTAGAGAAAGCCCTCGCACAGAAACGAAGACCCAACACGGCCATAAATAAATAAATAAATAAATTAAAAAAAAAAAAAAAAAAGACTCGGGGTCAAAAAAACTACCTGCTCTTCTTGGGGCCCAGGGCCTCGTGACAGAAAGGCACCCGCAGGGTTGAGGTCTGTGCCTGCAAAGGCAGTCCTCTGGGAAGCGGGCAAGGGAAAAAAAGAGGGAGGGACTCATAGATTCAAAGACACTAAAGAGACATATCAGCTAGTTGCAGATTGGACCTGTTTCCATCCTGATCGAAGCAAAGTAAGTTTTAATAAAAATTATGAGGCCATGTGGAAAATTTTAATGATGCTTGGGAATTTGATAGTATAAAGGAATCTTTGTTAACTTTGCTGCATGTATTTATTGTTATTATCTTTTAGGGATATATTTTGAAATACTTATGGACAAAATTATGTAATGTCCAGCATTTGCTTTCAAATACTCTGGTGCAGGTTGAGGGCTGGTGAGTGAGTGGGGTACAGATTTTTGGCCTTGTGTAGATAATCACTGATGCTGGGTGACGGGTACAGGGGGGCTCATCACATTTCTTTTTCTACTTTTGTATATATTTGACTATTTCCATGATAAAAACTTATACTTAGAAAAAAGGAATATTCTCCTACAAATATTCTTTCATCCACTGTCAGCAGGGCAGATGCATTGCAAGTGTGTGTTTTTTCTTAATAACATCTGCAGGTCTGAATTTATGAATTGGCTGGCCTGGAAAAGGTGCAGTCCCTCTAATAGTACTTTCTTTGTAGGAGTTACTTGATTGTTGTGTAGATTTCGTCATTTTCCCCCTCCCTTTTTTCATAGATTCATTCATTTGTTAAATAAATAGCTACTGAGCCTCTCCTATGTTCCAGTTAAGTACTTACCCCTGGGAATACAGGAGTGAGGTAACAGGCAAGGGCTGAGCCCTCTTAAAATCTATAGCCCTCGAGTGAGGAGGGCACTGCAGGGTCCAGGGTGGTGCTGGGAAGTTCAGGCTCCTGAAACAGGTCCATGATGTCTCTTCCTATCCAGAACTCAGTCTCGACTCAATTGCCAGGTAGAAATGGACCATCAGATCTGAGCTTGCCCAAGTCACATCTCCAATGACGATCAGACAAGGGAGAATATAAAAACGTCCTTTTACAGTTCATCCCGAAACAGATGTTTTCCCGCTCATTTCCCCTCACCAGACTCAGAAGGTTAACTCCTATCACATAAGAAAAGTTGTATCTTTTGCTAAAAGTTGTTTCACATGCTAATGTGCCAGGTCGTTTTAACAATCTGATCACAGCGAGACCTGGAAGTTCAATTACTGGCTTGTATCCTGTGGAAAGAGAACAGAACGGGTATCCAGAGCTTTCTGTTGAGAAACAGAATACAGGCAAAATCAAAATGCCTTCTATATTTAAAATGGATAACCAACAACCAATAAGGACCTAGTGTATAGCACAGGGAACTCTCTCAATATTCTGGAACAACCTAAATGGGAAAAGAATTTGAAAAAGAATAGATACATGTATGTGTATAACTGAATCACTTTGCTGTACGCCTGAAACTAACACAACATTGTTAATCAACTATACTCCAATATGATAAAGTTTTTTAAAATGCCAGACTCTACAACCTTTATGCTTATGACAATGGATATTTTCATTAAGGTTCTGTGTCCAGTGTCACACACATATTCAAGCCTTTACTGCCAGATTAAGCACCTTTTCTTCCCTCTAGACTAGAGACTACAGTTTTTTTTCTTGAGTACATAACTTTCTCTCTGCTCTCTTTTTCTCCCCACCCGGCCGCCTCTCCCCATGCGGAGCCATCCGTCAGGAAGTTTTGGTAGGAAACCCTCGTGAATCTGGGAGACAAGGGTCTTCAGATACAGAAACCACAGGAGAGAAGGGGTTGGGGTGTGAAATTGAAGGGAGCTCATCAACAGCAAGAGAGCAAATGTCCAAGCTGTTCCTTTTTCCTTCCACTCTCCGCCCTTCCCAGACCTCCAATGTCCAAAGCCTGGAGTGGTCCGTTCATGGGCTTATCTGCACCCTGAGGTTTGAGATATATGTGTGTCTCAGGGCTTCATGTTGTTCAGTGGATTCAATAGAGAAAAGAACTTTTAAAATACTTTTCTGTCTAAACAGTTCATGAGCCCTCGGGTGGGCGTCTAGGGAATGTGCCTGGGGATAACCTGGATGGCACAGGCGTGCAAATGACAACTGATTGTCACCCACCTGGCCACGTCCCACTCCAGGAAGGTTTTCACCACTGAGCAGGTTTAAATCACTTTTATTCGTAGTCACATACTGTGTAGAGAAGGCTTGTATTTGGCCATTTGACTAGAAAGAGGAGCGTCGGGGACATTGATATTGCAAAATAATTATTAATAAGAAGCACAAAATGGCAATGAGTCTGCAAATTCCTCTCAGTAGTATCTGCGTTGATCTGCAGATACCTCCTACTGCACCTGATTGTGTGACTAGTGCTTCAATATTTAATGTTAAAAACATAAAATATATGAAATTTGGCTTTTACTTCACCAGGAATTAAACACATAAAACTATTTCTACAGTCAACGTGTTATTTGCGAAGTTTTTACAAATATTAGTGTGAAATGTTCTCCCTTATTTGTCATTAAGAGAAAAAAAAAAAAGCAAAGATTATAAAAACAAGTCAGTTAATTTTTTAAGGGCAATATGCAAGATTTCTAAATATCGAGCCATAAAGTGAATTTTTAATATAAATGACACAGTAATGTGTGGTTAAATTTCAACCTGCATTTTAATATCCATTCAGTCTCCAAGGATGAGAAAATATACCATTTTAAAATTAATTCACTAATCGATTCTAAAATTGTTAAAGTGAATGAAATATCCTATGTCATCTATATCTTGATAAGATGAAGATGTGATGTTTTATAGGTAATAATTAAAGATTGCAAAATATGAACCATAAGATATGGTTTTAAAAACAGCGATATAAAATAATTTTTACTTAAAAATCACAAAGCCGTGAAATTATTTGGAGAAACGACTAAGAGCACACAAGGGGTTATTTATTACGATCACAGGAGTTTGTAATAAAAAAGAAAAAGGCCTCTGCTTGGTAGGATCCCCACTGAGTGCCCCCTCCTCCAGGTCTTTCCTGGGGGTCTGAAGATCTCAGGGCATCGGGCACGCCACAGAATTGAATGATCACCAGGGGTGGCTTAGCTGTTGCTGCTTGGAGCTGGCTTTCTGGCCCTCTCGGTGCTCCAGGCATGGCTGAGCAGAAAACCTGTCCTCTTGAGAGCTTCTGGGAAGGACGTAGGGTACACGTGGGACTCGGAGGTTCTGCTCGGCTTTGTGGGGAGTGGGCTTTGCACCTCGATGAGCCCACAGGTCAAGCAGGGCCATCAGGCTGCAAAATGGAATCAAGAATGACTTTCTCTGTTGATGAAAAATAACTCGCAAAATGAGTAGGGGAGACATATCTCTTTCCAAATGAATAAATTGACCTTAGTGAAAAAACCGGAGAGAGCTGTATTTAGTCAACAGGACTGGACTGGTTTTACTTTCTTAGTTTTGACAAAGCTGCCACAGTACTGTGAGTCAGCAGCTTTAGGCGCAGGCAGGTGAAGGGTAGGTGAGGGTTCTCTGGATGACCTTTCTGTAGGTTTAAAATTATTTTAGGGACTTCCTGGTGGCGCAGTGGTTAAGAATCCGCCTGCCAGGGACACGGGTTCGATCCCTGGTCCGGGAAGATCCCACATGCCGCGGAGCAGCTAAGCCCATGTGCCGCAACTACTGAGCCTGTGCACTAGAGCCCACAAGCCAGAACTACTGAGCCCGCGAGCCACAGCTACTGAAGCCCGCGCACCTAGAGCCCGTGCTCCACAACAAGAGAAGCCACCGCAATGAGAAGCCCGCACATCACAAAGAAGAGTAGCCCCCGCTCGCCGCAACTAGAGAAAGCCCGCGCGCAGCAACGAAGACCCAACGCAGCCAAAAATAAATTAATTAAATACATTAATTTTAAAAAATATTTTAAAATAAAAGGTTATAAAATGAAGTGCTGAAAATATCCCTTTTACAAGGAGTGCTAGAGATTTTGATGCCGCGTGGAGAGTGTTTGCGCAGCTCAAATCCAGCACCTCGCTTGAAACATTTAGTGTGGAAGCACCTTGAAAACCGCACTCGGATGCGGGGCACACACAGCTCACTCTTCCGGGGCGGGGGGTGGTGGGGGAACGTTCTCGGCCCCGGATCAGGGTGTCCTCATGTAGCCCGTTTGCACCTGGAGCTGCCGGGGCAGTGCCTGCCCCATCTCTTTTATGTCCTAATAATGCCGCCTTTCCGGCCACCCATTGAATCGGGTTCCTACTGCATTTCACACTTGGATTAACTCAATCATGCAAATGATGTCAAGCCTAAAAGAAATCGGGCTGTGGGCAAATAAGAAATGCTAATAAACACTGAAAATACGGCTCAGAGCGGGATGCTCCTTTGTGACACCGCAGCCCTCGGTCCTTAGATTCCTGTGCTCAGGCCGAGCAGGGGTTGGGAGCTGTAAACAGGTTTGAGTTCTAACATAAATAAAAACCACAGGGCTAATTAGACTCCCAAATCTTGATTTCACCTCTTTTGGTGGAATGAACTGCTTCCAACAAGATTAGCAGGATAAAGTTTCCCATGTAAAGCATTCCTTGGAATATTTTTGTTTGTCCTTAGCAAGCGGAGATTTCCAGGGGATGCTTTGTAGGTTTCCTCGGGTTCCTTCCTGTATAAACACCATGATGTCTTGGCCCCAGGGCCCTGGTCTCTCTATTTGGAGGGCCCTCTATCAATTACACTTGTCCAGACCCTAATGGCCTTTGAAGGCCCAGTTAAAACAAAATCTCTTAATTCAGAAAGCTTTCCTGATGGCTTTCAAGAGAAGGGCTTCCTCCCTGCCCTGAGCTCTGCCCTGTTCTGCTGGGTTACCAACATTTACTGTCTTACATCTTATGCTTTTGTGCACATGAAGCTCCTTTCTGCCTGAAATGCAGTTTCCCTGATGGAGCAGCCGTGCCATCAAGGTATCTCCTGCAGATCTACCGTCACAGCTTATCCTCACCATTGTGGGTGGTCAGCAACTATTCTTAGAGGATTTACTGGGAGTTTAGCTGGTGGATGAAGAAAGGACCACAGTAGTGGAGGCCAATAGAGTCCCTCATCCTGTTCTGTTCACATGATTTGGTTTCAATTCTCCCCAGGCAGAGAACATTAGGCAAAGAAAGGGACCCACTGTGTATGCTTCTAAATAAAAACCAGGGAATTCCCTGGCGGTCCAGTGGTTAGGGCTCCACGCTCTCACTGCAGGGGCCGGGGTTTGTTCCCTGGTCGGGGAACTAAGATCCCGCAAACCGCGTAGTGCAGCCAAAAAAAAAAAAAAAAAAACCACCCCAAATTTTTAAAATAATTTATTTATTTTATTTATTTATTTTTGGCTGCATTGGGTCTTCATTGCCCCACGCAGGCTTTCTCTAGTTGTGGGGAGCAGAGGCTACTCTTCATTGCAGAGCACGGGCTTCTCATTGCGGTGGCTTCTCTTGTTGCGGAGCATGGGCTCTAGGCGCGCGGGCTCAGTGGTTGTGGCTCGTGGGCTGTAGAGCGCAGGCTCAGTAGCTGTGGCTCGTGGGCTGTAGAGTGCAGGCTCAGTAGTTGTGGCGCACGGGCTTAGTTGCTCTGCAGCATCTGGGATCTTCCCGGACCAGGGCTCGAACCCGTGTCCCCTGCATTGCCAGGAGGATTCTTAACCACTGCGCCACCAGGGAAGTCCACACACCAACTTTAAAAAGAACCAGATGTGCACAAGGAGGCGCTGGGCCCCCCCGGAGACCCTCGGAGGCATGATTCCTGCCAATCCCGGTCTCCAGGGGGTGAACGCCACACGCAGAGGTGCAAGTGTGACCCCTGCTCCCTCCTGACTCCTCACTCTGGTCGGCACCGGCCTCGCTCCAGGGTTCACCTACTTTGCTTTAAAGCTGTTGACCTAAGGCTGCCTTCACAGAAAACTTCCTGTGTCCAGGAACATGAAGTAGGTTTAAGCTTATTGAACACAGACACTACACTCAAAACTTCTCTGTATCATTCACAGCACCCAGCCCAGAATGGAGCTCAAAATGATTAGTTGAAGAATTGCCCCCACCAGTGGAATAAGTTGACCTATCTGGACCTCTCTCCGTCTTTTCTCCCTTCCTTCACCTCACATGCCCATGACCTGTCGCTGGAGAACGCAGCGTGGAGAGAGCACAGCTTGGAGTGAACAGTGCCGTCCGTAAAGATGACGATGAGGTCACTAGTAACAATTTTTTAAAATTGAAATCTAGTTGATTCACATGTTGTGTTAGTTTCAGGTGTACAACGAAGTGAATCTGTTATACATATGTATACATATTTATTCTTCCTCAGATTCTTTTCCACTATAGGTTATGATAAGATATTGAATATAGTTCCCTGTGCTTTACAGTAGGTCCTTGTTGGTTATCTATTTATGTACATAGTAGTGTGTATACATTAATCCCAAACTCCTAATTTATCCCCCCCTTCCCCTTTGGTTCCCCTTTGGTAACCATAAATTTATTTTCTATGTCTGTGAGTCTATTTCAGTTTTGTAAATAAGTTCATTTTTGTCGTATTTTAGATTCCACATGTAAGTGATACCATATGATGTTTACTTTTCTCTGTCTGACTTACTTCACTTAGTATGATAATCTCTAGGTCCATGCATGTTGCTGCAAATGGCATTATTTCATTTGTTTTTATGGCTGAGTAGTATTCCATTGTGTACATATGTACCATATCTTCTTTGCCCATTCAGCTGTCGATGGACATTCAGGTTGCTTCCATGTGTTCGTTATCGTGAATAATGCTGTTATGAACATAAGGGTGCATGTGTCTTTTCGAATTAGAGTTTACTAGCAACAATTTTGAGAATAACTTTTACTGAGGGCTTCCTATGGGCCAGGTGCTGTGCTTAAGTGACTGACACGCATTATCTCATTTAATCCTTCTGACATCCTGTGGGGCAGGAGCTAAATTATTGTCTTTATGCCTCATACACACAAGGAACCTGGGAGAGTTAGAAGTGTGACTTCAGACCCCAAGCCCCAAATCAGCAGGAAAAACTGTTTCTCCTGGTCCTGTGGTCCTTCTCACCAGGAAGGCTGCATTGGGCACAGAGGCAAGGCTCTGAACATACATTTTCTTAAACATGATCATTGTTTTCGACAGGAGGACTGGAATGCCACCGGTCCCTTCCCCTGGCTTGATGTAAAGAGCCTCACCTCCATCTCTGGGGAGGCGACCGATGCCTGGGGATCACTTCCCGGAGGACTTTGTTTCTGTGACCACATGCAGATGTCAGGAGTCTGCAGAGTTCATCCGAGGATCTATCTCCAAGAGCAGTGATTTTCATAAAAGAGCATAATAGTAGACTTCATGCCACATTCATTTTTACCTTTCTGCCCCTCTGTGAGAAATACTGTCAATAAAACTCTCCACCATAATCCTTTTCATCTTAAGCCCACTCACTTATACTTAATGTCCACCAAAGTAGGTGGGTTAAAAGTAGCCTCTTGTTCTCTCCCCTTCAAGGTGATTGGCACCCCTTTCCATTCCAAACGAGAGAGAAAACCAAAGCTCAGCTGTGAACCCCTTCCAGAGGCTTGTTGGAGCCGCACACACACCCCTGACAGATACAACAGGGATTAATGAGCCGTGACCAGAAGTTTGATTTTTCTGTCAAGTGCTCCCATCCGTTTTTAATAAACAGAAGAACAACATAAACTCCATTGCCTGCTCTGCACGGCTTCCGCCGAGCGGGTTGCTCCTGGCACCATGAGTGCTGAGCTGAGTTGTGATTCTAGACAACCGACAAATGCTTTTACGAGCCCCTTTGGTCGGCTACTCTGGCGACTGGCTCTGCTCCCCCAGACCCACTTCTTTGCCTCTGTTCAATATGGGCCTCTCAGTGCTTTGCCAGGGGAAACCGTCAAGTGTAATACCACATTTACAACTAAATGGCTTCAATTTATTGTCACCGGTGTAAAAATGCCAAAATACCCACTGTTTTCCCTTTAAGCCACGCTGTGTGCTCTTTTGCAGAAGGCTGTCTCCTGCAAGTTCTGGATTTGGAGCCAAGGCACAGAGAACTTAAGTAGCAGATGGTGGGAACCAGGTACAGTGGCGGGGCGACACCTGACATCATGGCACTCATCCTCTGTTTGGATGAAGCTGTATTTTGTGCCCGTGTGATATCTATTCTTACCAAAAATACTCCTTACCAGAACTTGCTTTTGTCCACATTCACCAAAAAATTGCGTTGCTCAGAAAAGGAGACGTCTGTGTTGTAAAAATGATGATGAGTTCAGCATGTAGTTCTTTCTTTTTCTTTTTGGTTTTGCAAAACACACTAGGATTTATGTGGGGCATTTGCTTCTTTATTCCCCAAGATAGTTGCTGAAAAAGACTGGCTGCCTTAAACCCAAGTGACCACAGGATGTCACCAGTGTTCCATGAAAATTCCACCGAAAGGGCATTTACCTGGTAATGCAAAACTTGTTTCTTAAAGAAGAAAGGTCAGAGCACACACGTGTGGTCACACCTACAATTTCAAATAAAATCTGGGTTTGCAGAGGCAGCCTTGGCTTCATCACGTGAAATCAAAGCCAATCTGAACCTCGACTGTCCTTGAGGAAGACGTGCCACCTACTAGTAAACCAGTAAACTTAACAGCCCAGAGCTGCTATTTAATTGTCCCTGAAGAGAAGTCACCCTGAAGTGGAGTTAATAACCAATACCAGATCTTTTTTTTTTCCCCCTCACTTTAATTTTCTTTGAAAGCTTCCTGCTCAGGCAATGTGGTGGCCAATAGCTAATGGAATTATGTGCTGCTCAGATACCTTCCTCGGACTGGGATATTTAGCAGATCCCCAAAGAAGAGTCTAAAAGAGCCTGGAAGAGGAAAAATTCAAAAGGAACATGAATAGAATCTAAACTTACCAAGGGAAGAAATTTCAAAATGGAAATTAGTTAAATAACGAGACTGATCCTGTCTTGCACTGAGGCAGGAGGGACACAGCTGTGGTGCCAGGGGCAGTTATGGACAAGGTGTTGGCTGAGCGGTGAACACAGTGGGAAACCCAGGGCCCATCGGTCACTGAAAACGAGGCAGCAAAGTGAGGGACTCTACGGAAGACATACAGGTGATGGGATCGGGGGAGCCAAGCCAGCAGGAGACCAAGGCAGAGCCTCAGCTCCCTTCCTGGCAGGGAGGAACCTGGTTCAGGAAGATTCCCATTGGTTTATGGTATCAAAGCCTCACTGAGTTGAGTCAACAAGTGTCTCATCCTCACTGGTTCCACGGGCGTCATCCTAGTACTCACCGTTGTTTGACTGTAACCGCCTACAGTCTGAGGGGGTCCGTTCTTTTCGGAGAAGCGGTCAGAAGACCCACACCGCTTCATCCTAGGGATGGTCCATCGGGAGTTTGGATGGAGCGCGTCTCCCAGCCTTTCGTTTGTGTGCCCGTGTGTACAGATCTGAACCGCTGTGATTTGTGAAAACTTAATGCAGGCAATGCTTTTACTGGTATGGAGGCTGCTATGGGCGGAACGTGTCCCCCTGCCTGCCCTGCTCCCAAGTTCCATATGTTCAATTTCTAACCCCCAGGGCCGCAGACTGTGACCGTGTTTGGAGACGGGGTCTTTCAGGAGGTAATAAGTTAAGATGAGGTCACTAGGTGGGCCCTAGTCCAATAGGGCTGGTGTGCTTATAAGGAGAGGTTAGGACGCAGACAGGCACAGGGAGAAGACCCTGTGAAGACACAGGGAGAAGACAGGAGAACCAGCTCTGCCCACACCTGGTCTCAGACTCCCAGCCTCCAGATCTGTGAGGACGTACATTTCTGTGGTTTAATTCCCCCCCCCCCCCCGCCGCAGTCTGTGGTCATTTGTCATGGCAGCTGTAGCAAACCAATACAGGGGCTAAAATATCTCAGCGTGGCAACATTAGTTGTGTAATTCTGATGACAGTCTCTCTGGTTAAACGCAGCTGCTACTGTAATCACAATGGCCCACACCAGCTGAGAACTTGGTGAGTGCTGGGTAGTTTACCGAGGGGATTACACACGTCAATCGTGTAATCACCACGGCAGCCGTCGGAGGCTGTCATCCCCACTTTTCAGATGAAAACACTGAGGTGAGGGGTCCTGCCCCGTGGGGCTCCAGGGCCCACACACCACCTCTACGAAAGGTGCTCCGTCTTGCAAACCATGGGGAGGAAAGATCCCAGAAAGGGGGCTTGGGAGTAGGGAGGTTGCGGTGTTTTCTTCATAGTCCTGTCTTTGATCCACGAATTTCCAACAGACCATTTTAACCTTGTGTGGGGAGTTTTGAATAGGATACAGCTGCCCCAGGAAGTGCGCGGGTTACCCAGAGTCAAGCTGGATGCCCATTCTTTGAATCGCAGAGTGGCCTTCCTCCCCTTTTAGGGCACACTCACATCCACAGGTGGTACCTTCCAAGTTACCCAACCCCACCAGTTCCCGTGAATTGCACTGAAAGGCCAGGCTGGCAGGAGTGACCGGGCGCAGGTGACGTTTAGTGAGTGGGGTCGGACACTGGGGCGCAGACTCAGGTGCTGGCGAATCCAGGATTCACGTGGAATTAGAGCGCTGGGGAGCCCGATGGGCCCCGTAAGCCCTCGGGTCCATTTAACTGAATTCATGGCTCTGTTGCAGCGTGGACTGTGGGTGCTGTTAAGGCCTCCACCTCCCCAGACACAAGCTTCCCCGCTGGGCCCTTGGGCTCCGTCTACACGGCAGATTGTTAGCGCCCCCGGAAGGGCCGTGAGCCCCTCCTTCAGCTGCCGTGGAAGCTGGGCCTGTACCTTGCCTGGGTTTGCACAGTGAGGGGCTGGACCAGCCCAGAGGCTGGCTTGTCTCGTGGTCAGTGCCTCATGCAAATATCCGGATTTATTTTTAAAAAGAAAAGAAAAAAAAGATAAGCTGATAAGTAATTGCTCTCACCACGGAGGAATTTGTTGCCTAAGAAGAGATTCACCGTGGCGGCGCCTTTGAATAGGAAGCTCCCTTGGTCCTGGAAACACGATTGGCTTTACAGAAATTCAGTTTACAAGCCTTTAAAACGCACCTATTTTGTAAAGCGACAGGGGCACCCAGGGACTCAGCACACACCAAGTGGGTTCAATAATCACCCCCGGGAGGGTAGCTGAGGGAGAGGTCACGGGCACCTGGGGAAGGGCTGTGCTCCACGGGTCTTGAATTTGAGGGGCGCTGTGCTGAGCGCCCCACGTGCATCATGCCGCAAATCTTATCACAGCCTGGTGAGCTGAGAACGAAGACTGTCCCCATTTCACAGGTTGGGAAACTGAGGCACGGAAAGAATATGCAACTGGCGTGGGGTCAGGTCCCTCACGGACCCAAAGCACTGTGAGCTTCAGAAGAAAACAGGGACATTAGCTTAACTGTGAACTTGGAATTAAAAAAATAAAAAACCGGCAGCTAGACATTCACTGACTCAAAAATAGAGAACACATTGACCTTCTGCTTTTGAAATTGTTTAGTAACGGGAAGCTGGTTTCAAACTTGACTTGGCAGAGTTTGGAGGAAGACAGGCTTATTTTTAAAAGGCACTCGAGGTGTTTTCAAGGCAACGCCATCAGTCTGACGTGGGAGGGAAGAGATGTGAGGGAGGTGTCTTTAAACATCTTATAACTAATTTGTGTAGAAAGTAAAATATCAAGAAAATCCACATCGTTTTGATAATTGTAGAGTATTACCCCCTTTTTAAGGATTAGGAAAAATATTCAGGCCATTATGTGTTCAACTCAACCATTTAATTACGCGAATGCCTTTTTCAAAATATCCTACTAGGGTCTCAGCGGATACGTGTGAGTGTTCTGCGCCATGACTTCTGTATAATAATAATAAGTGAAAAGTAAACACAATTTGGTGCTTAAATAGCTTTCCTCTTTTCCTCGGCCATCCGGGCCTTCACTTCATTTAATTACTCTGTTCGCTGCTCGGGCATCTCCCCTCTCTGTGATGCTTTGGGATGCTGGAGATGTCCCACGTGCAAAGGTGCAGTCCGTGTGACACTGGGCACTGGATCCTGAGGTTGAGGTGCAGTCTTTCTGGACACATACTTCCTCATACCTGGGTGTGATAAGAGATTTGGTGAGTTGTTAGCGGCTTCTGCCTCTTTTAAGTATCCCTGGTGTATTTCTCTCTGTGCTGGATTCACCCGCTTGGAGGAAGCAAACGATTTATAGAAATCACAAAGCACAGCGCAAGGTACGGGGACGGGGCTGGATGTGTTCTGCAGTTTGCCGCTGTGTTGGGTGTTAATTTCTGCACCTGAATATTTAAGTCTAGTAACTTGCTTGGGCTTCCGTGTTGTTCTTAATGCACCAAGCAGCTACACTCACCAGGTCCTTCCTCTCTCCCTTCAGCTGTGTGTGTGTGTGTGTGCGTGCGTGCGCGTGTGCGTGTGTGTGTGTGTGTGTGTTTTTCCTCCCTGACCATCCCCTGGTAGAGAATCGTGGGGCTGGGGGCCGGGTGGAAGCTGAGGGGGCACAGGCCTACCTTCGATGCCCTTTCCAGCGTGGTGCTCTGACTAATGAACAGAGACTGGGTCTCCCCTTCTCCAGAGATGGAGCCCATCGGTCCCTGGGTCCCCACTAGCCCACGGGCACCCAGCCTGCGTCCCGAGTGGATGACTTCTGGCTCACTGTGCCCTCCCTGTCCTGGTGCCAGTGGCCGTGAATAACCTTGCTTTTGTGTGTATTTATTTTATTTTGAATTTCTCCACCCTGCTTCTTTCCACCCACAGACACCCACCGCCCACCCCTGCTCACCGGCCCCACGCGGCGATTTCTTGAAATGTTAGACTCTTTCTTCCTCTGTCCCCCCACTTCCAGTTCTGGAAGCATTTTGTTTCCGTACTGCTTTGTGAAGCTGGTGCTGAGTCCAGATCCTTGGGGCTTTAAAGTTGAATTAATTATTAAACAGGAAGGGAGCAGTGCTTTCAGCAGACGCCAAGTAACTCTACTGCAACCTGGCACAGCTTTTCCCCACCCTTATGCTGTGGTTTGCTGAGGGCGGCTGGCGATTTTTATTCTAGTTTTAATCAAGCATTTCTGTAAGTTTTCAGGCAGTTAAGATCTGGCAGCCAAGGGCTGGGGCTGGGGAGGGGTCGGTCCTCATCACCTTCTGAGCATTTTGGCCAAAAAATTTTTCTTTCTTTTTAAATCAGAAGCACTTTCCCAGTTTGGAAATCAATCTGAAATCGCCCACTCCCAACTGTTCACCTTTCCTGAGAACAGGGTGGGCTTTTTCTCAAGATACGTGTGTGTGTGTGTATAGATACACGTTTTGCTATACATACATCTACATATATAAGATGTGTTTATATTAGTTCCTATTTGTAGAGAATGTGCTTTTCAAATAAAACCGTCAAAACACTGACTTCGTTGCCACGTGATTTTTATAATCATTGCTTTAATTTTGGGGTAAGTTGATGGTATCACACCCTGTATTTAAAAATAATAGTAAAGACACCTGCAGAATTTCTCAATTTCCTGAGTCTAGGCATTGATACTTCTCAGAAACTCACAACTCGTCCGCGTGGCTGGCCCGCTTGGCCCCGGTGCCGGGCATGGGCGTCCTCTCGGAGCTACAGGAATGAGACGGTGCCAGTGTTTCCCAGAGAAACCCAAGCTCATATCAAAGGATCAATGTAATCGCCTGAAAGGGCCAGCTGCCCTCATGCCGGGCTCCCCGTTTCTTTCCAAGGGGCCTTTCCCAGTCTCAGCCGACTGGCTTTCCGCAGGAAGCCTCATAGGAAGTATGCTCAGCTCCACTGAGCTTGGCTCCATGGCCGGGCGGACGGCAGTGCAGGCTGCAGGGTCAGGGGAGCAGGTCTGTCTCTAGGTGCAGCTGGGTGCGTAGGCAGGAGCATGGAACATCCTTGGGAGGAAACGGAACAAAGATTTGGTTAAAAATCTCAACGTTCATGCATGTAAATTTGGAACAGGGTTAAAAACAGTAAGCCCAACACACACTCCTGCAGCCCTCCCAGGAGCCTTGGGTCAGGGCTGCCTGGGAGAATGCCAGGACATGAACCCTGCACGGCCAAACTCCCTCACGACGTGTCCGGGAAACCTGCGCTGTGCGTATCCTTTATAGTCTCAGAACTTTGTAAAAATGGAAGATGCCCTGTGAGCCTTGCTAGCCAATTATTATTTTGAAATGTGTTTCGTTTCCCTTTAGGGATTAAACAAAACAGGATTCTTGCCGACATTTTTTTATTTGTTTAAATATATAAAATGTTTTCCTCAAGTATATTGTCTACATCTTGACTGTATAATTTCCACCCATCAATACATTTAACTACAATAAACCAATACATTTAATTAAAATTAAATGCAAAAAAGTGTGATCCATTGGTTCCTTTGGAAAGGTTACTTAGAAGAAGCCAGATAAATGTACACTTCCACAAATTTAACTAAACTCAATATTTCAACAACCTCTCCTGTATTTTCCCTGAATCGCCACCTTTTCCAGTGATGGACCCGCTCTCACCGTAACGCCCTCTGACTTCTGACCTCTGTGCTGTGGTGGATTTGGGGGCTCCCACCCCCAGGGTGTCCTGTTTGGTCATATTATTTAGGATTGTGTAATGGCCATATCGTAGCCACTATGCTTCTAACCACAGTAAATTATTTAAAACCCAGATTAAAAATGACATATTCCTCATCAACCAATATTTGGAAAATATATGTATTAAATGAACAACTTGTGTCCCGTTTCGATCTTTGTGTCCCATTTTCCTTCTGGAAAATATATTATGAGCTGGGTTTCAAAGTAAGCGATAATATTTCTGGTCTTTGACTAAGCAAAGATCCTTGTCCTTTTTGTTTAAAAATGGGTGGACACATGAAACACCCACGGACAGTGTGCAATACAGAAATTTCAGAAATAGTTTATTTAAAATAACCTCCCAGAAGCTAAAAATGAGTGGATACATGTATATGTATAACTGATTCACTTTGCTGTACGCCTGCAACTAACACAACATTGTAAATCAACTGTACTCCAATAAAAAGTTTTAAAAATCAATAAATAAATAAAATAAGAGAAAAAAAAAAAACCTCCCAGGAGCTGGCCTAAGTCTTCTGGTTTAGATATTACAGCACACTTGAAAAGCACTTGTACTTCTTTGGACCGTCAAAGTAGCCAATCAACACTGTCAACAAACAAAACAACAAATAAAGAAAGAATGCAGAGAATATTAAAGACGTGCATGGCTTTTCCAACACCTTTTATTCCCCCAGCTTTAAGGAGAACTCCAAGAATACCGTGTGTCCCAACCTACAGTTTCCTGAAGTCTCTCTCCCTTGACCTCCAGAAAGAAAGTTAGGAAATGTGTGTTTCTGTCAGATTTGTGTCAAATATGTTCCAAAAGAAAAATGAGGCATTCCCTTCATCATGAGGACCATTTACTGGACAAGCTGTCACCCTGCCTTCCTTGCTATTCTGAGCTGGTGGCATGGCCTCTGTGCTGCGTGAAAGGCCGGATTCCGGGCAGAGCCCAGCCTCCTGCCCTGACGCCGGTGGTCTCTGCAGGTGTATGGGCCACAGCCCTAGGCAAGGCTGTCCCCGCCTTCCCCAAAGGTCTCGGAGCCCTTCTGCAGCCCAGATGGTTCCAATTTGAGGCCTCCACTCAGCGCTGGAACTGGATTGAGTTTCTTCCCTGAAACCAACAAGACCTGCTTCAGCATTTTGCTTGGATTAAAATATTTGTCCCTTTTTTCACAGGGCAGAAGGAGGACTCCTGAAGCCTCCGAAGGAAGGAAATCATTACAGGGCCCTACAGAAGTAGGTCATGTGCTACAGCTGCTCATAGTTTAAGAGGAAGAAACATCGGACCTCAAACCCGGAGCACGACTCTTTCCAAATGCTTGTGAGCAGCCCAAGAAAAACATCCTTCCGAGGCTTATCTAATAACCAGCATCTGTAATCGTCTCAATGTGCGCTCAGGGGTCCTTGGAGTTTGCACCTACTTCCCAGGGCCGCCGAGATGCTGAAACAGAAAACAGCACCATTTAACGAAAGGGATTTAATAGTTTGTGTTAAAGCTGATAGGGCCCATTAGGGGCTGTCATTTTTGTAAACAACGAAGACACGTTACCCTCTTCTTGGGTGTAAAGTTGCCCGGCGCGGGACCCGCAAACATTCGGTAACGATCTGTAGAACATGCAGGAAAAGACAATTAAGGCGCCACTTGAAAAAGTCTGTTTTCCTCACATATTTGGTTTCTTGCTAAGTAAACTCATGAAGATCATACATGTGGAAACATATGCTTACATTATAAAAAATAACATGAGTGTGCATTTCATTAGCAAAAATCAAAGAACAGACATCCTATAAGTGTTTCGGGTTCCTATAAGCTTGGGAAATATCAGAAGCGATTAGTTAAATGAAGAGCACAATCCCTGTTCTTCAGTTCGTATTACAATAATAGAACGGCCACTATTTTACGGTGCTTTAGGGCACGTAAAATTAACAGCTTACAACGCCATTGAAGTCAGAGTGACAACCTTTGAAAGCTGTAAACAAAAAGGTTTCCATAAAATCTATTTACTGCAGAAATAGAATATTCTGCTTGCTGGGATTCAGATTTTGTTTGTTGGCATTTATTTTTGCATTGCAGCAGGCACCAGGCAGGGACAAGATCTGAGGAGCCGTACCCTTTTCGAGACTAACCAGATGCACTTGAGAAATGAAATCTACTGGACTCTCCGACTTTGGAAGCGGAATTTGCTCCCTTTCTGTCCCTTTTCTTTTAAAGACAAATGACTCTTTTGGATAGGTTTTAGGTTTAGCTGCACCTGACTTTCTGTGCACAGAGGGAAAGGTTTGGGGGTGGGGGGAGGTCCAGATTCAAATTATTCTCATTATTCACAGAGCCTCGAAAGCCCCCCAGTGATGCGTTTTGAGAAGTAGCCTCGGGCAGAACTTGCTATCAATGAAGGCCAGGAACAAAAAAACATTTAAAAGCAGATTACAAATCCCTCCTAACAAAGCAAAATCAAATCACTGATCAATAAGTGCAGCTGGGTTTAAATTGTTTCCTTAAAAAGGCTTTAAAAACTTTTTTGAATGAGAGGCTGGAGGCTGAACCTTTTATGCTTTGGTGCAAGCTCCTTCTGGAAAAGTCTTTCCCACCTCTTTCCAGCTAGGCCTCTCTTGGGACGAGCTGGAGCTGCTCTCTTTCTGCTTAACTCGGGCCCTGTGGCTGGAAAGGCTGGCAACGGGGTATCCAAGAAAGGAAAGATGTTCTTTGATGTATGTCAGGTGCTCCAAGATATTTTAGCTGCTCATGCCAACAGCATAGCTGGATTCCCCGTGGTCATCTAGGAACACTTTGTGAAATGCCCAAACTGGGTGGCTATTATTGCTATAAAATCAACTTGGAACCTAAAGAAAATTTTCAACAAAAAAAGGCCCCAGCGGCTTCCCTGGTGGCGCAGCGGTTAAGAATCCGCCTGCCAATGCAGGGGACACGGGTTCGAGCCCTGGTCCGGGAAGATCCCACACGCCGCGGAGCAACTAAGCCCGTGCGCCACAACTACTGAGCCTGCGCTCTAGAGCCCGCGAGCCACAACTACTGAGCCCTCGTGCCACAACTACTGAAACCCGCACACCTAGAGCCCTTGCTCCGCAACAAGAGAAGCCACGAGAATGGGAAGCCCGCGCACTGCAACGAAGACCCAACACAGCCAAAAAAATAAAAACAAACAAATAAATAAATTTATTAAAAAAAAAAAAAAAAAAAAGGGCCCCAGACTCTTAGGTCACTTCAGCCACAAAAAAGCACTGGTTAGACTGTGGCTCGTTATCTAGATCAAGGTCACGTGGAGGACGCGGAGGGGAACCTCGCAGCGTCATACGTGACTCAGATGCCTGCTCTTTCAGGGACTAGATTCAAACAGGCTTTTAAAAACAAGGGGAGAGAGAAAAGCGAGAAAACCAATGAGCAAGTGGAGTTCAGTTTAGTCACATATGTTCCAAATGGCACAGAAATAAGCAAAAAAGAGTTCTGGTACATTTTTTAAAATGATTTCATTATTGCCAGACAAGAATTGAAAGATTGTCCAGATGCTGTTGGAAAGATAGAAACATGAGATTAAATTTTAAAAATAATAATAATACCACAAATGGTTTCTTGCCCTTGTAAACAGCCGACGTATGCGATCTTTGAAGTTAGGCCGATTTGCAAATCATTTTATAAAAACGGAAGGTTGCGATTCGGTAGAAACGTTTGCTCTTGGCCTGGCCCTCTGGTTCTCTCTGTGGACATCACTCGGCTGGGGAGGATGGTCATTTTAGCAGAATAAGTGGGGGTAACCAGACGGTGGGAGGCTCCGCTCAATACACCCCTCGCCAGGCTGAGCGGTGGTGGAGGAGGGTGCTGCCCGGCGGGGCCCCTCAGGCGGCCCGTGTCACACACACAAGTGTGAGTCGCCGGTGGGGACACCCCCTCCCAAGAACCAGCGCTTGGGCTGCAGACGTGCTCCTTCCCAACATCCTACTTGACTCAAAGGACTCCCTCCTTTCTCCCCGGCTCCTCCTCCCCATAATATTCACCTTGAAGCAATGCACCTGCACTATTGCAAAGCCCTGCCCCGCCTCGTGTGAAGAAAGCTCTTCCTTCTCTGAGGTTCCTCTACTGCTCGTGTGGAAATGATTTACTGCCTGGAAAACGGAGGCCTTATCTCTTTACTGCTGTGGGTGTGTCATCTTTCTAAGAAGACGTTAAGCTTCCTGAAGGTGAGGATTACAAAGTCTCTGGAAACCTGCTCAGGGCTGCGATGGCCCAATTGCTCAGTAAAAATCGGTCTATTACTGGATGGTTGGTAACGAAGCTGAAAATAGATGCAAAATGAACATGCCTCAATAGATGCTCAATGAGGTTAAACTCTCATCCGGGGGGCTCAAAGCTTGCTCAGTGATGGGACTTTCGCAAGCACCCCTCGAAGCAGCCTCTCTCTACGGAGTGATGGGAAGGAACAAAGTCAGCACCCCTTTCACAGAAATCCTCTGAGAGTGTGAATTTCAATCCGTCCCGGGATTCCAGGTGAGGCTTCCAACCACGCAGCCATTTCACTCTGTTGAGCTAAGACCTTCCATTATCTGGTAAAAGGAGTCACACTCTGGTTTTCCTGAAAGTACTTGAGTTGTTACACAGAACGGACCATTCTCATCTCATGCTGGCATGACAGTTAGTTCCAGGGCTTCAGCCTTTATTCCTTCCGCAGGACAAATGCTGAAGGACACGCTGTTTCGTGGCCAAAGTGTTATCTGACCTACTCTCAACCCCAGGAAAATTTCTCCAGCAACAGCCTTGTTTCCTAACGTCGTAAATAATCTCTCTACACAAAAATGTACATGAACACAATAAAAATCAATACAGATACCTGGGCTTCATAGTTGAAAATTTTTAATGGATACTTGCAAATTAGGGTCTCAAAATTCTAACAGCATCCACTGGTCTTTTCACTTATAGGTCTTTAAATTTTACCAAAGGGACCTATTTCTTATTTCCAGAAATGGAAACAGACACACTACATAGAGATGTGTTTACTCTATGAAGCGTTGGTCACGGGGCTGCCCGTGCACCCCAAAACTTTTGCCTTTGCTCTTGGCGTGGCTTGCAGGGGCGAGGCTCTCATCCATTAACTATCTCAGCTAATGGATGTGCCACTCAAGTCCTCTGTGTGTCGTACAAATCACATTGTAAAGAGGCAAATTAATCTCTTTTGTTCAAAAACAATTCACTAAATACCTAATACGTGCAAATACAAGTGGCAGAAAAGCTACCCGTAAAGCACATCAGTCTGAATTCGATCCCTCTCAGCATTCCTTGTTTGTATCGAAAACTGGCCCCGTTTACACAGCTGGGCCACTGTGTCCCTCGGGGGTTCGTTACCTGTTTAAAGGCAGGGTCGTCCCCGGATTACCACAGTCTCAGGCAATGCACACGTATCCACTAATAGGGGAGTGGAAATGTAAAATGTAAATGAGCGCTTGGGTCTTTTCTCTCTGCCAGATGCCTGCTGATTTTCTGCTAAATGGCTGTGCTTTGGAGATCTTGGAAGTAGAGGCTGAACACATCTCCTTGCAGTGTCTCTCACTTTGACTAATCTTTGGTTTGGGCAACTGCCTCTAAGCGGCTTCAGGGAGAACATATACAAAGCGAGCGTAATCATGATGTGAAAATGCCCTGTGGCCGCTGGAGCGCTTCTACCTGATTTGAAAGTCCCTCCTTCCACCATCATTTATCCTCCTGGAATTACCTGCCTTGTTCTCCACGAGTTCAACCCAGACAGACACCGCGTTCTCACCAACCCCAGCTCCCTTTCATTCCTGAGCAGCTCATTCTGGCCTGGAAACTTTTTCCTGTGTCTTTCAGTCTCCCCAGAGTCTCCCCAACCTGTAACCTTTTACCCTTTCCCAAAATGACTATTTCAAGTTTTCATGTAAGTAAAAAGCCTAGTAAGCGACTGGTAAGCACTGCTTAAATAACCGTTGTGAAATAAAAATTATTTCATCAAGCTTGGCGTGACTTCTCTGATGACGAACTATGTTATTCAGTTTACTACATTTCTAGGAGCTCTCCGAATTAGCTCCAACCTACATCTGGTCCCTCCACTTTCTGACGTCCTCTCGGTTCTTAAGTACTCAGGTGGTCCAGCTTGTACCACATTCATCTTCTGATCTGGAACACAAGCTGCGTGCATGCCTGTGTGCTCGGCGGCGAACGTTAAATTTGTGGACCCCATGAATTCCTGCAGGAGGGCAAGAATATGTCCTTTATCGTCATCTTTTTCTCCCTCTTTTTTCATCATGAGTCCCAGTATCACCGAACATCTAGAATCACAGAAGTCCTTCAATAAATGTCAAGTTACTGGTAACGTTTTTAGGCAAAAGTCTCATGACTTCAATAAAAACATTGCCTGGGAAGAAAGCTAGGGTACAGCAGCCTAGTTCTTGACTAATTCAATCTACAGCATGCACGTTTAATAAGAAAGCCTGATTTAAGAAAAAAAAGAATTAATCAAGAAAATGAGTAGTTTTAACTGTAAATTTTCTTCAATTTACAATTTCTAATTCTAAACAGGTTTTGAATGGATGACAGCATGGTTTGTTATCAGGTAATGTCTCAAGTTTAGTTGAAGCCTTTTTTGTGTGTGTTCTAGGAGGGTCATTCAATGTTTACCGAAGATATCACTTGATTATTTTATTTTTTCTTATAAGTGTGGATAGGTTTTTAATTCCATTTTTTTCTCTTAAAACTCTCTTGTCTAGGAATTGGACTATTACACACACAAACACGTTAGAACAGAAACAAAGGGTATCACTATTTTTTCTTACATTCAAGACAACTTATTTTATTCGGAAACGAAGAAATTCTGCATGCATGAAAGATGAGAAAAGAAAATACTGGAGTCATCCACGAGGGCGAGGTGGAGGGAGTGAGTTCCCATCAGATGTCCTGGGAAGGCTTCTGAAGTTGAGTTTTGAAATTCACGCAGATGTATTGACACAAAGGCCCGTTGGAGAGTTAACAGCGTGCTGTGGCTTAACCATTCGGGCGACAGCTTCTGTGTCTAGCAAGGGAGGGAAGACACGTACAAACTCTGAGTGAAGGAGGGCGCGGGCTACGATTCATGCACGGAGAGATTTCTCTGCAAGCTTCAGTCCGTTATCGCAAGGTCTACAGGGACACCTAGTAAAATCTCCATGAACTGGTAACAAACCCAGCTCCTGGTACATCTGATGCCATGGTATTTACCTAGTAGTCAGCAAGAGGAAGAGCAAAGTACTCTTCTTTTCCTAAGTAAAAGCAAGTGAATGAAAATCTAAATCATCCAAATTGCACCTCAAAAAGGCATACTTTGATAGAAAGTAACAGTGGAGACTGCCTAGTCTGTTGTCTGAATTAAATACAAATTTACACACCCAAGTGACTAAAATAATGAAAGTGATAGATTAGTGTATTGCTGCTTGATCACTGTCTGCAATGCAGAACTTATGAGCAGCCTGATTTTGAGAACAATTACTTGTAATTAAAGCTGTGCGGGTTACCAAAAAAAAAAAAAAATAGAGAAGTCCTTTGTGTATAACACCAATTAATTACTTTTTTTTCAGTGAGAACAGCTCAAGTGTCTGTGCTGCTATTTATATCTGACCACATCAGGAGTGGTGGGGATAGGAAATACGCCTCGCTTAGCAGCATTCTTGGGATGTGATCTGCAACTCACGCTTCTCAGCCAGATTTCCCCAAACACATAAAAAAAAAAATAATAACATCCATAAGACTCTAACATCAGAAGGCTATTAAGATTCCTGTTTTCTTCATAATTAATAAAAACAAATACCCAGGCCTGGCTAGACAGCTTGTAAGTCTCTTTCTCTTGCCCTCTCCCCACCTGCAGAGGAATTACAAACACAGGAATGCCCCGGCAGCACTGCCCCTTTCCTTGTAAGGACCCACGCGTGAGCGTATTTGATTCAGCCTCACGACAGTCCTGAACTTGTGTGTCCATCCAAACTGAAAGGCGTGGTTGGCCCTCCTTGCTCTTGGTGATATGTAGGGTCAGCGGGCTGGCAGAGGATGGGGAGAGGCTCTGTTGCTGGTGTCCAGCTGCCGCCACCGCCGTGACTTGGAGCCCCTTGCCCTGCGGGAAGACCACGCAGTGACATCACTTATTTCCTCCTCTCCCTCAGTTACAGAGCAAGTTCCGGATTTTCAGGACCCTCCTTGCAGACCAGTTCATGACTGGTTGTACGACCGACAGCAACTAAATTCCTTTCCCGTGGTAGAACTTTCTGCATGTGAATGCACGCACAAAACAGGCAACGAGTCAGGAGTGGGGTTCTGTGTCTTGATTTTGAGTTTAGGAAAGACAGTCACTGTAGGAAACGTCAAAATAAATGAGGATATGGATTTTATTGGGGCAGGTGATCACTGAGGGGCGTTTGTCTTTATTTTCACTGTTTTCCCAAGAGGCCTGTGACATTTCTGGAATGAAATGGTGATCTATTGTGCTTAACGATGCAAGATGGGAGGGGTGTCCCACTGTCTAGGGGCAATTCCTGGCTCCATCCCTCGTGCTGTAAGACTTTGAGGGTCTGACCTTCTCCAAGGTTCCCACAGGTCCTGTGTGTGAAATTACAATAATATCTACTTCATAACTCTGTTGTGAAATTAAGTAATATATATAAAGAAATCTTTACTGTGCCAGAGCCAAATGAATTGCTAGCAAGCCTTAGCTACTGTCATCAACTAATTGGATTTTAAAAAATAATAAAAAGTCAAACATAAATTATGGCTTCACGGTATTGTACCTCCAGTTCTCATAATCTTGATCACTCCTTTGGGTTAAGACTTTATGGCAGGGCTTCCCTGGTGGCACAGTGGTTAAAAACCCGCTTGCCAATGCAGGGGACACGGGTTCGAGCCCTGGTCCGGGAAGATCCCACAGGCCACGGAGCAACTAAGCCTGTGCGCCACAACTACTGAGCCTGCGCTCTAGAGCTCACGAGCCACAACTACTGAAGCCCACGCGCCTAGAGCCTGTGCTCCGCAACAGGAGAAGCCACTGCAATGAGAAGCCCGTGCACCGCAACAAAGAGTAGCTCCCACTCTCAGCCACTAGAGAAAACCCACGTGCAGCAGCGAAGACCCAATGCAGCCAAAAATTAAATAAATGAATAAATAAATAAATTTATATATTAAAAAAAAGACCTTATGGCAGAAGATCCAAATTAAACATAGGCTTGGTTATATGCTTAGGACATTTTTCTGGAAGGACACACACAAAACTGTTCATAGTGATTTCTTCTGTGGAAAGGGGTAGGCTGGGGGTAAGAAGGGAAACTTTTCTTTGTCTTTTACAAGTTTCTGTAGAATTTGAATTTTTACTGTGCACCAATATGTATTTTACTTCACAGGAATAGATGCATACTTGGAGGTGCCCTTTTCAGATTGACTATCAGAGCCCAGGATTCTGAGACAAGATTGGTGTAAATGATGGTGGAGCCCCTGGACCCACTAAGGGCACCATGGGGACATGTAGGGGACACGCCATGCCACTGGAGCAGTTCTGGGCCCCAGACCCCATCGCTGACCTCGGCACACCCTCATCCAGGGAACACAGCACATGTGACTGGGGCTCAGTCAGACCTGACGTCCAGACACTGGGAGCTGTGTGCCCTTGGGGAAGATACTGGGCCTCTCTGTGCAGCATTTTCTTCACTGGATTCTTTTTTTTTTTAAGGAGGATCATTTGAAAAGGATCTTTCTTTTAAAAAAATAGCCAGTGAGGATACTTTTTCACTCCTACACGTCTCCACTTCCGCGTGTGCCGAGAACGTTCCATTAGCTCTGCCGTCAGGTGAGGCAGGCTTCCTCCCTCTCCTCCCCTGACTCCCCTTCCAGTCTACTCATGATTTTTTTTTTTTTACTTTAAAAACATGCTATATTTGCCAGAGTTCAGTCCCTTTCTTTCTCCCCTCCTCCTCCTCTTTTTCTTTCTCTTTCCCTTCCCTCTCTTCTCTGTGTTTGCACCAAAAGAACTCCCCAGCCGGAAACTCTACCTCAGCCTTGGAACTCTTTGTGTCTGGGTTAATTTTCTCCGATTCTGTCGGAGTGGAGGTTCAGAGCTGCTGTCAGGAGCTACTCTTCGCTCTAAATGAGGAAAATTAATAGACTTTTCTCTTTAACCCAAATTCTAGGCTAAATCATCACTAACCAATCAGCTTTCCTTTGTGGCCTTACTTTTTGCAGTTTTAACGTTATTTGGGGGCTTGAGGATTTTTCTCTTATGCCTTCTCTGGGTTCCGCAGGGTGAACGGTTTAACCTCCAACTCCACACATTCTAGGGAGAGTCTGGTTGGTACGGAGGGGTCCTCTCTGCCTTCTTTTGCTTCTGTTTTGAGGATTAGAGTAAGGGGTGAAGCCCGGGGAGCCAGAGGAAACCTTGGGCGTTTATCACCCACCCCTTTCCAGTCTTATTTCCAATCTCCCGGCACATCCTTCCAACACCCCCCAGGATGTGTCTATTCTCATGGAAGACTCTTCTCAATTTATTACCATGCAGTGACCTGATATGCAAGTCACCAAAAGCATTTGTGGATAAACACATAAAGTCTTCCCTGTCCCAGCACGAGCGGTACCCCAAACCCCCCAACAAGGTGAAGTCTGGATTGGCTGGGGCAGAAGTTGGTGTCCCTGGTTCTTTGTCACTTGTAGGCACGAGTACAAAACCCAAAGCAGGAAATCCCACATTGCTCCCAGGTAGATGGGGGAGTGAAGATTCGCTTTTTCAGGAATGACCTTCCAAGGGCTTTGTGGTGACACTTGGATAGAAATTCCCTCCGCGCGCTTAGCTGCTGGATTGCAATGTGTCTGCAGTGCAAAAGTGGCCTTATCTGTCATGTCCCGTACTTTATAAAAAGTGTGCTGCCCTTAACAGACACACAGGGCTATGTTCACGACACCCTAGATTTAGGAGGAAGATGTGTAGAACTAATCACTTTTCACAAACCGGCAAAATTTGGATGTGGTTTCTGGAACCACTGAGTGGTGTGAGTGTCAGGGCCTCCGTTTCATAATCACACAAGGAGAATGACGTGCAGCTCAGAACTGAGACCAAGAGATACAGGATTTCAGGAGAGTGACAAATCAGTTCAAAAAAGAGAAGGATGGGTCAGAAGATGGAAACGTGAGGTTACGCAGAATCGGAAGTGGGAAGTGGCTGGAAAACGGTTTTGGGTAAAGATCGCAAAGGTGGAGGCTCAGGAATTACTTCATTGTATTGAAAACCCTGTTAATGGAAGAACAGACAAAACTGTGAGATGTGACATTTCTTGGAGATGAATCTGACTCTTAACCCAGAGCAATGAGAACTAAAGCATTAGAGGGAGTTGGAAGGAGGCCTTGCGGAGGAAGGGAGAATTTCTACATCCCCTAAGTAACTGACTGTGCTGGAGACAGAAGATAAGGGTTTGAATTTACCCACCCCACCCCATCAATTTCCTACATCGCAACCAATACACGTCACCAAAAACCCAGTTATGACCATGGCCCTCTCCAAGTTAGAATTGTCCGGTAACTGCTCATCCTTCTAGAAATCCTGTGTCCGTAACATGGTCTACTCATGGGAGACCTACGTCCAGGCTCACCTGGGGCCGTCTGGTTGGCGCCTCTTGTCCTGGTGTGACTTCTGACAGCATCACCTTCACGTCCACCGGATCCAGCCTAGACACGACCCATCAAGCCCGTGCGATCGGCCTCCCGCACGGCCTCCCCGTCTACCACGGCCGTCCAGCTGCCTCTGAGGCAGAGTCTGCTGCTTGCTCTTCTTTGTCTGAGTAACAGAACCCCCCCCGCTGCAGTTGTTAGCTGGACCCATGACCTCATGGAGGAAGGTGACTTCTCCTCCCCAGCAACAAGGTGTGGCCGTGGGATTTAGTGCCAGGTAGTCGGATGTGTGCCGACGTGATGGAGGCAAGTTCCAGAGGAAGTCCTTAAAAGGAGAAAGTGTGTCTGTCCTCTTCCCTCTTCCTCATCCTGCTGCCCGGAACAGAGATGTGGACGTGAGCCTTCCTGGCCGCAGAGCTAAGAGGTGACAAGGCAACTGTGAGTAGCCAGACGGAGCAGAACCACACCCGGCCCGTGTCACCTACCTTTGGATTTTACCTGAGGATGAACGCCTGTCTAATTTAACCCGATTGTATTCTGGATCTCTTTTACAGACATGCGTCATGTCCAAATAAAACAGAATTTGGTACCAAAAATGTTTAAAATAAGCACATTGTCTTTGTGGTGGATGCCAGTTTCAAGAACTCAGAAACTGCAGGCTGGAGGGCCGGTGACCCTTCCCACCGACGGCAAACACTGGACAAAATCATCACCTGCAAACACCTGGCAGGCAGATCACAGAGCGTCACGTCATAGCTCGAGGGGAAAGTGGGCGGGGAAGTTGAGAATTCCGGTGGATATTGGCTGCTTCTTGCTGCTTTTAGCAGAGGCCTGAGAGAGAGAGGAACTCAAGCTGGAGGTAGGCAGCTGGCCCCGGGGGGGGGGGGGGGGGGGGATGGATGGGGATTTTGTTCTGCAGAGGGCGGGACTCAGTGTCTGCAGCATAAAATCTGGGTTGAGTCAGAGACCGAGGTAAAAAGCCAGGTGTTCCGGTGGCCCTAAATGAAGCCCTTGTAAGGCTTTTTCAGGAAACTCTGGTGATTTTTTTGTTTTGTTTTTCGCCAGACAATGAGAGGGAGAGAGAGAGAAAGGAGGAGGGGGACGAGGAGGAGAAGGAGGAGGGGAGAGAGCAGGGCCAGTCCAGGGTCAAACGCTGGACGGGAGGGCACGGCCTCCCTTTCAAGCCTGTTGTCTCAGAGGAGCTCAGATCGCTGGCGCTAAGTTGAGCGGAGAAGTGGCTAGAGCACAGGGCTGGTAATGAAAAGCCAAAGGCTTGGGGCTTAGGAACTATTGGTGGTTAGGGTTATTTGCACATGGCCTGACCAGAAGCAAATAAACCAAAAAACGACAGGTTTTGAGGTCACTGTATTGCCAAAACCTGCGACCACTCAGCCCCTGAAGCCACTCCTGGGCCGCCACAGGGCGCTGGTGGGAAGTGGGCTGTGGGAACCCACGGACATCTCAGACTTGCTGTGGAGGAGAAAGGTGACTTGCAGAGGGCAAAGGCCAGGCGCCCAGGGACGGGGCACGGGGCTCCCCCAGACATGGGCCGGGCCGCAGGTGGATCCACAGTGCACACACCTGTGAGCGCACACACACGCACACACACTTTACTCCATGCAGGGTGGGTCACTCTAGAATATGTTATGAATGAGTGACCACTGTAAATTTCCCATCTTTCTCTTTCCAAATCCAGAGGGGTGTTTGGGTTACTCTACGTATTGTCAGTTTGATAGGGCGCCCTAAAAATATCACCACAGATGTTTACTGTGTCCCATTTCTGGAGGCCAGGAGTCCGAGGCCAGGAGGTCGGCAGAACTGGGTCCCTCTGAGAGCTCCGAGGGAGGGATCCGTTCCAGACTCCTCTCCCGGCTTCTGGAGGTTTGCTGGCCATCTCTGGCTTCACGTTCACATGGCCCAATGCCTAGACGAACGCCTGCACAGAGGAGGCTGTCGATGAACACGAGCTGAATGAATGATGTATGAATGAATGGATTCTCTAATCAGGAGCTCACGTGAAGCACCCAACCTCTCAATATCTTGAGCTCTTCATGGTGAAAGTGAGTTATTTATCTTAAAATGATTAAATAAAGTCTTCTGCATGCAAGTGCCTTATAAACTATAAGACATGGCACAAATACTGGATTTACTTAATTATTTGTGCTTTCTACATGTTCTGGATGTGACCTGGGGCCTGGGTGGTTTTGTTTCACGGGAAGGGCAGCCCTGCGGTCAGCACACCCTCTACCATGTTGCCTGAGTGGTCATTTACTTTAAATCGTTCACTATCAGCCATGGGATGTGTAGTCTATGGGCACATTTGCTTTCAATGAAAACCCTGGGAGGGGCTCTTGAGCATTTAAAAGACCCTAATCAGAAATGGACACCCGAGGGTGATTAGTTATAAGGTGAGGACTTTGACCAGGAACCCACACTTCAGAGGCAAAGTCTTCAGATATTGCCTAAATCTGCTCTCCAAGATTTGCCAATGAGCACAATAGATGTTAGAAACAAGTTCTCATTGGCTGTTTCTACTGAGTAGCATCTAGGTGTGTGGCTGGCATGAAGGATTGGGGGCTCTCCATCACCCCCATATCAAGGAGGCTCTGGAGAGGTTTGGGTCCTGGTCGTCCCACCCCGAGGAGGACCCTGTCCGCTGAGCTGACTCAGGGGCCAGTGGTGCTGCCGTGGAAGCCGAATCCGGCCTCTGGACCCTGACACCGCGTTAATTTTCAGAGACAGAGTTGTGGGTGAGGTAGAAAAGAATAGCTTTATTGTTTGCCAGGCAAAGGGGGCCACAGCGGGCTAATGCCCTCAAGACTGTGTGTCCCGCCCTGGAGGGGGTCTGAGGAGTTTTATAGTAATGGTTCCAGGAGGGCGTGGTCAGCTCATGGACACTTTTCTGATTGGCTGGTGGTGAGGTCATCGGGAGTTGGCATCATCAACCTTCTGGTTCCAACAGGTCTGGGGTCTCCGTGCTTGTGAGCTGCATACAGTTAACTTCTCCCGCCTGGAGGGGGTTTCAGTGTCTGCAAAACAGCTCAAAGATATTGTTGTGTGCATCCCTCGAGGGGAACCAGGACCCTGGCCCAAGGCTGCACTACTGTTTCCTGACTGTCCCTCCCTTGTCTCTGCATCCCCTCCCTTCCCTGATTAGCAACTGTTTGAACCTGCTCCTTGGAACTCAGGGAAGGTCCTGGAGGCTGAATGAAGCCTATTTCCTGTAATCAAGAAGTGGGGGACACGGAAGGGCTTTCATGCCCAGGAGCCCACAGGGTCCTGCTCGTTATCACCATGAACACCACATGCCAGCCACAGATCGAAGCTCTCACCCAGAGCTGAGGACAGAGGACAGGGACTTCCTTAAGCTCATCAGGATGGGCCTCTATGATACTTGTTTTCATGCTGAGTTTTAATCAATATTTTGCCTGAGTCTTGCTCTCTGTGTAGCAAAGGGTTGTGGGGCTGGAGACAAACAACCTTTCTCTACCTTTGATCACTGCCCGCTCCCCGGAGTCCCCGTAAGGCCCTGACCTTGCCTTGACCACTACACTGCTCCTGGTTAGTTCACAGAGCTGAGCCTGGGCACCGACTGCCTGAACGGCAGGGCCACCTGGACCGCAGTCTGCTCCCCCAGACAGGGTGCTCTGTCGACACTGCTAAAGACAAATGCAGTTTGCAAAACGAATGAATTATTATTATTTAATGAGCTCAATTTGCCCTCAGTTTCCTCAGACGGTGAATCTGGTAGGGATTTATTTGCTAGAAATAAGTCAGATTTCCATCTCACCTCCGCCTTTATGCAAGACCTCAGCTTGCGGCACGTTGGCCCCGAGGCCCGCTGACCTCCTGGGTGACCCTGGCGCTCAGCCATGTCCATGGCCCACCACGCATCCTCCGGCCGGGCAGTGTCAGCTGCCGCCCCATGGCCTCTGGTTGTGAGGGTGCCTCCCTGTGCCCCAGGGGCTAAGGGCTCCACAGAGAGGCTGGCAGGATGTCCCTTCTCCAGAGTCAGTGCCACCTGTGTCACCGGAGCCCATGTCCCTCCCCGACTGTAGCTTGTGCTGATGGCAACACTGTCAGGGATTAGAATGCATCCTCGGTGGGAGAAGAGGCAGGAGATGGACTTGTCTTTTCCCTCCCTTTTCCACCCCTTCTCCAGGGAACTTCAGGCCACGGCACCCTCCCCCTCTGTCTGCCCCAGCCAAGTCCACGTGCAGCTCAGCTCTGCTCTGGGCTGTCTTCCTTCAGATCACCAGACATCCCCAGATACAACCCTCACCATGGACACAGCCCAGGCAAATGCTAAAATCACTGCTCCTTAGTTAGTGTGATTTGATAGACAATATTCCAAACACATCAAATCCAGAAGTTACGCAGAGATAGGGAATTTTCAAGCTAGTTTTTCCTCATAAAAAGGAAGTTTTACTGCTGGATTCCTTCTCCCCTCAACTTCCATGGTATAAGCTTCTGAAGCTTGGGAAGCAGTGATCAGTTACCATCAAGAATCAACCCAGCAGAGGAGCTAGGACATGGAGTAGAGAAGGATTCCTCAAAAATGTGAATAACACAGAAAAGTGGCACTAAGATTTAGCATCAATAATTGGCCCTCTATGAAGTCAACAAGTGGATTAATACCATTTACAAGTATGAACCCAAGAATGTGTTGGGAAACAGATTCTCCGAAATGTATTGGGACAGAGCCGTGATAACAGATTAACAAATTCTGGCCAACAGACCCAATATTCTGTTGTTTGACAAACTTAATAAAACAGAGATGCTCAGTGAAACTGCTTTTCTACTGAACAGAACTATCCCAAGAACATATGCAAGAAGGATAAATAAGTATGTGGCTTTGACAGAAGAGCTGGAATGAAAGCAGAATGTGAGGGACAGTAGAAAATCTAGCTGTCATTTCTGCACCCTATGTAGGTTTCAAAAACTGGACATTCATTGTAAATGAGCCTCTATTCAGAGACAGAGGTTCTGTATATATGGGCACTATTTTTTTTCCATTTTTATGATGGATGATCAAACCGTGCTTAGCTTCTGTTAATATTTGAAGTATATAAAGATCTATTAATCCAAATAACAAGAATAAAGTAATTTTGTGAAAATTTATCAGTCTGTACACCTAGGGCACATATTTATGTGTTTTCTTTATGTATATTACACCTCTGTTAACAGTTTTAAAAGATACCAATGCTGACAATCTCAGCTCTCATTGAGACCCTGGTAAATCAACCTCATTGATATATATTTTTGTAAAATGCTCCTTTCGGTACTATGCCCTGCAGCAGAGCTCCGATTGTTTAATCCCTGGACTAGGTGATTACTTCAGAGCTGGTAACCTAAATGTTCTCATAGGATGTGCTTTCCAAGCTCTAAGAGGAGGGGAGAAAAGTGACAGTGGCATTAACGGCAGCTGGGGACTCTATCCTTTAAAACACCCAACAAGCCTACTCTGCTTGTCAGGGTGACAAAGCTCTACCTTTGGTCTGTGGGCCGGAGGGCAAGGGGAATCAAGCCTTATTTGAATTGTGTAGCATCTGAGACATTGGAAATCCTTTGGAAGGTCACTCATTAAGCCCCACTACTTTTTCTCTCTTCAATTTAGGTAAATGAAATAAAACCATGAATGTTGGAAGTCATAATTCAAGTATTAAAATTTATTGGGTTAAAAAAAAAGACCTGAAGATGAGTAATACTTGAACACATTCCAGAATCTTCCATCTAGGGCAAATCCAGACCAGCCTGCAAGGGGATGATGGCCTTGGTGAATGTCATACAGCTCAGAAGCAAAAGGATGCTGACATCGTTACATCCTCAATTGAACTGTGAGTGGCATGTATCGCCCTGGCAGGTAAGGGGTGTCCTCAGCAAACGGGAAGACCTCACATTTACGCTCCATCCTGTGATATTGCAGGTATGACCCAGGTCGCACGCAGTTCATTGTTCAGGGCTGGAGTGCCTTTACACCAACTTAAACTAGGTAAGATGAGATACAATAATAAAATAAATAAAATACACATCTTGAGTCCTGTTTTCAAATCCTAAAGAATGGGCAGAAAAGTGACCTTTTGGAATCGTGAAAGAAAGAGGGGAAGAATGGTCAGTGTGCCGTGTACTTGATTCCACCAGAGGCCCCCTGCCCACCTCCTAGCGACCCCTGTGGGGGTCACCCACACCCTACGGTTTTAAAAATTGTTCTTTAATTAATTTATTTATTTATTTTTGGCTGTGTTGGGTCTTCGTTGCTGCGCGTGGCTTTCTCTAGTTGCAGCGAGCGGGGGCTACTTTTCACTGCGGTGCGCGGGCTTCTCACTGCGGTGACTTCTCTTGTTGCCGAGCACGGGCTCTAGGCACACGGGCTTCAGTAGTTGTGGCACTCGGGCTTTAGTAGTTGTGGCACGTGGGCTCAGTAGTTGTGGCTCGCGGGCTCTAGAACGCAGGCTCAGTAGCTGTGGCGCACAGGCTTAGTTGCTCCGCGGCATGTGGGATCTTCCCAGACCGGGGCTCGAGCCTGTGTCCCCTGCACTGGCAGGCGGATTCTTAACCACTGCGCCACCAGGGAAGTCCCTAAAATTGTTGTTTTAGACGGCACTCAACAGCATTGGGGTGGGGACACAAAGACTGATTAAGGGTGGGTGCAGGGGCAGCCTTGCATGTGGACGGGGTGACCAGTGACATAAGGGGAGAGATCTGAGCTCTGGCCCAACCCCTCCTTTATTCAAACATCAGGCGCGAGCTAGTTGCTCCAATGAGCTCTGTCCTGTGCTCGGCACCTCCCCTCCCCCTCCCCACCCCTCCAGCGCTCCGTGCAGTGACGACCAGACCCAGCACCCAGCACCCCCAGAGAGACGGCTCTGTGGCTGAGCTCGCCCTGGTGCTGGGCTCGGGGAACTGAGGCCAAGGTCAGCAGGGCCTTTGGAACCCCTGTGAGCCTGCGGGCAGCATGAACACCCACCCAAAGGATGGAAAACGGGACTTTGTCAATCACATGCGCAGTTTCATTGATGGGTTTGGGTGTAGGGTGAAGACTTTCTGAAAGCTGACTCCTAATTCTCTATATAATAATATTATGTAACAGCTTGTACTTGTATATTAACTTAAACAAAATCATACCGGTGCTTTTCTGATTCTGTGGATTGCAGCCTTTCCCCCCTACCTTCCTTTACCAAAAGTAGAAGAGCGAATACGCCCCACATCCAGTGACTGAGAGCTCTGCTCGCCTGGGGCTCTGATGAGCTTGGGTTCCCAGACTCTGCTTTTCACGTGCCCAGCTTGGCGGCTCCTTCTCTCTGTGCCCCCTCCGCCCCTCTCTTCCACTTTTCATCCTGCACTCTCCTCCCAACCTTCCTGTTTAACCTGACTTAAGCACCTGGGGATAAGTCAGGGTTTCTGAGTCATCAAACTAGGAAGCCTTCCCATCCGCCACTTCCAGGCCCGGGTCCCCCCTCCCAGGGACGCACTGCCACCCGACTATCACCCTGTAGCGTCATGGCAGAGACTTCCTTCCCCGCACCCCTTGCCATTTTTTGCGGCTGTGAGTGATTGTTCACTGCGTGTCAAACATACACAGTTGACTCTTTGTTGGAGTCAACTGGGTCTCCATTCGAAAAAAACACAAACGCTATTTGCTAAACTCTGAATGAATTCAAGACCATCCTTCCATTTGAAGAGCTTTATCCTCTCCTTCAGGTGCACGGGCAACCGTGGCTGGTGGTTTTGGGATGCTGTGTCTTTGGCCGGCTTCTAAGCACTTCCCGTCGCAGTAGCTGAGAAATAATCTCTCCTCTAACTCTCACTGCTGTCCTGTGGGGCAGTTACTATAATTTCGAAGCTGAGTGAAATGAGACCCAGAAAGCTGAAGCGACTTGGCCACCTGACGTGGCTGTAAGGGGAAGACAGAGGTTGACACCTGGGCCGTGGAGTGGGTATGGGAAGGGGCTCTGAGGGTGCTTTTTCTTTCCTTCCCACCTAATTCACACAGTAGAGAAGAGACCACGTGCAGATATGTAGTTCTTCTAGGTCTTAGGGAAGCCGGAAAGAGCTAGAACAATCACCAGTGCCCAGGCTTGACCTTGACGTAACCTCCAAAGAAAACAGAGCAGCCCAAGGAAGACAAGAGCTTCAACTCTCTAAAGGACCTCCAAGTCTCTCCATTAGAGCACATTTTTTTACCTTTAATTCTCTCATAAGGACTATCATATTTTCCTCAGATATTTTATTGTTACCAATATGAAGTTTTTTCATCACAAATAATGTCATTTTTAGACCATCTATATGATAACCAAAATGGATGGTGAAAAACTCAGCCAAGCACTTGGTTGGACATTTTTTTTTCTGGTTTACATAACACCAAATAAAGTCAAATTTAATTTTTATAGAACGAGCTGGGCCTAAGTTCTTCTATAAAAATAGGTTTTTCAGGGAAAATGGGAAATTGACAATTTCCCCAAGAATTTCGTATGAAGAAGTACTCTCTCTTAGTTGAATAATGACTTGAGATTAAGCACTCCTGTATTCTTTTTTCTTCCCTTTATTAATGAATTAGAATATACAATTGATTTAGAATTAAATAAAATTCTCATAAGCATCACTCACGTCTTCATGACCAGTCACTCGCGCTTTGTAAAACTGGATTTCCATTTAAATGGTTTCATGTCAAAATGGGCTGCTGGGGCCCCAGCTGGGAAGCAGCCTGAGCCGGCCCAGCCAGCACCCTCCAGCCAGCAGTGCAGGTGGAAGCCACGGGCATTTTATCAACTGTGGTTGAGCTTTAGGATATTTCTACAAAATCATAAATTTTTTTTGCCATATTATAAACCTGTGTGATGATAAGAGTTCTGAATCCTCTCTTCTTTTTCCTTCTCTCCCTCAACTTAACTTCTAGAGATATTCTTATTCCAAAGTGTGTTCATCAATGACAGCTCTAGACCGGGAACCGGACACAAGTAACCGCGTACATGGCTGGGCACTCATGCATATCGCTGCAAGATCCTGAATAAAATATTAGCAAAGAGAGATGGCAGTGTATTAAAAAAAAGATTGAATGGAGTTCACTCCAGAATGCAGTAACAATTCAATAATAAGAAATCAGTAGGGAGGGTGGGAGGGAGATGCAAGAGGGAAGGGATATGGGGATATATGTATACATATAGCTGATTCACTTTGTTACACAGCAGAAACTAACACAACATTGCAAAGCAATTAAACTCCAATAAAGAGGTTTAAAAAAAAGAAAAAAATCAGTAAATATAATTCACCACTCTATTAAATTAATCACCAATCATTTGCTGATCTGAATAAATGCTAAAACATGTCTGAAAGATGATATCCAGTCCTGAGTTTTAAAAAACCTTCGTGTAATGGGTCTAGATCCATACTTTCCTAACATGATCAAACCGCACACACACACACACACACACACACACACACACACATTCATTCTGGTGTCAGTATTATAGTGTCATGTTTTGTGGTGAAACCCTAATAAAGAACTACTTCTATTAAAGTCAACACCAGGTCAAGGGTCCCTGTTATCACCAATATTATTTAAAATTGTTCCAGAAGTACTTCTCAAAGGAATTAACAAAATAAGAGGTGTAAGTAGTAGAAAGAAGGAGGCAACATTTTTCTTATTTGCAGACGATCTGATATGATTGTACACCTGGGAAACACCACGAGAGTTAAAAAAAAAATCATATTTAAAAGCAAAAGAAATAGGTGGCTACTCAGTAAAGAAAAAATTAATAGCTTTTTCCATACAAACATAAGAGACAGGGAAAAAACGGGGAGACAAGACTGTATTTATTTGTTCAACACATTTTTCTGGAGAGCCGTTTGTGCCGTGCCCGGGGGACGCAGCTGTAAGAGGTCAGAGTCTTGTTCTCTAGTAAGTTGCCCTGCAATTAGAGGAGATAGACCATAAACAAGCAAACACATAAATGAACAAATAAGACTTTCAGATGGTGGTAAGTGCGGGGAAGGAATGCAGGAGAAGAACGTGATGGAATCGTGGAATTAGAGAGGCAGGTGTCACACAGAGGGGTCTGGGACGGCTTCTCCAAAGAGGCGGATCCGAGCTGAGACAGGAGGGTTGAGAAGTAGCCCGTCAGCAGAGACCCAGGGGGAGGAAACTGCAGGAAGCAGGAGAGGGGGAGGACGGGGCCTGAGCGGCTTCGGCAGGCAGCCCTCAGGAGGCTGGAGCTTGTATTCAGCGCTTTAAGGGGAGGAGTGTTGATATGATTAAATGTACCACTGAAACATTTAACTCTGGCGGATTCGGAGAGACTGGATTGTGGGACGTGCGAGCGGAAACAGAATAATCTTTATTTATTTATTTATTTATTTGGCTGTGTTGGGTCTTAGTTGTGGCATGCGGGCTCAGTGGTTGCGGCACTTGGGCTTAGTTGCCCCGGGGCATGTGGGATCTTAGTTCCCCAACCCGGTATCCAAACTGTGCCACCTGCAGTGGAAGCGTGGAGTCTTAACCACTGGACCGCCAGGGAACCCCAGTTCTGTGGGGTTCAGTCCTATTTGCTCATGACTTTCGAAGGCTATCTCCAGCCAAATATTTCCACATTGTTGTGGGTTGCATTGGTCCCTCCAAAACTCTGCTCAAGTTCTAACCCCAGAAACCTGTGAATGTGACCATAAGTAGAAATAGGGTCCTTGCAGGTGTAATCAGGTTCAGATAAAGTCTGGATACTGGATCAGGATGGGCCCTAAATTCAATAACCGGTGTCCTTATAAGAAGAAGAAAATTTAGACACAGACACACACAAAAGGAAGAGAGCCATGGGAAGACAGAGGTAGAAACTGGAGTGATGAAACGGCAAGCTAAGCCGTGCCAAGGAGCGCTGGAAGCCTCCGGAAGCAGGAGAGGGACACGGAACAAACTCTCCCCTGTGGCCCTGCTGACACCTCAATTATGAACTTCTGGCCTCCAGAACTGGGAAAGAATCAATTTCTGCTGTTTGAAGCCCCCTAGTTTGTAATTCATGACTGCAGCTCTAGGAAACTAATACACACCTTAACGTCTAATATTAGGGCCTATGGAACTTAACTTTGTTAAAACAAAACCCTTCTTCCGTTACCTATTAACATATATATATATATATATATATATATATATATATATATATAATTTAAAATAACATACATCAAACGGTAACAGTAGTCAAGTGTGAACAGTAAGAATGAAGGGGCTTTGGCTCTATACCTATTTGTATGGTCTGAATATTTTACAAGCTGCATGCCTTGCTTTTGTAATAGAATGAAATTTTCAAAGAAAGAAAGAAAGTGTACAGTGAAAGCCGGCCAGATTGCCATGAATGGAATCCAAAAAGTTCAATTGTGTAAAATGAAAGGTCATGTTTTCGGGGGATTAACAGACCACGATGACTATGGGCAGCCGGCCAGCTCTGAGCTCCAGGTGCCCAGCTGCTCATTTCTAAACCCATCGTGGTCCCAGCCGGGCCTCGTGGCCGTGATGGTGGTTGTCTGTGCTGGTTAAATATCCATGAGGTTGATTGCTGGTCTAGGGGCTGGCTAGGATTCCTGGGATAATGGCTCCATCCCTGGAATCTCCCAAGTTGTTGGCACCTGTTTCATGGGTCCAGCTGGGGAGACTGGGCCTGAGGAATTCAGCCAACACAGGGATCCAGCCTCACCCTCTCTCCTCCCCAAACTGCATTGTTGCCCAACTGCTCGGCTCCCCAGTCCCTCTCTGGAACCATGGAACCAGTCTTGAGAACTTCAGCCTATCCCCTTTGGGAACTTGGAATCATAAAAGTCAGGGACCAATAGCCAATCTCAGTACACAATCTGAGTTTGAATTTCTACACGGAGTGCTAGGAAGTGTGTGTACTGTATTACATATTGTACCAGGACTTGTATAAGGAATAATAGGAAACAGAAGTAAATTATTATCTCTCTGGTCCCACTGAGGCAGGAGATAGATGGGCTCCAGGCTAGACATTTACAATTGGCCTCCTGTTCACACTTCCTGGGATGAGAAGAAGATGGGCTCCAGGCCGGACATTCATTACCAGCCCCCTGTTTACATTTCCTGAGGCAAGAAACAAACGGGCTCCAGGATTACGTATTTAGGACCGGACTCCTGCCTACATTTTGAGATCTGCACCTCGATATAAAAACCAGCAACAGAAATAGGGTAGACAACCGGCTGTTGGACATTTTATGGCAGGGACAGAGTGGGACTAAACCCTGTTAAAAGATCAGGAGGTCATACATTTCCCATCCTTGGGGCAAGGGAGACATTGCACATGCACAGAAAGGCTCCGTGGGGGTCAAAAAGGAGGGGGCACCACCCCATAATAGGTGATGCTAAGGCCGTCCCATAGGCCTCTGGGCTGTAATCCACCTTGGAAAAAAGTTGCACACGCATGTTGGGGAGGGTGCTAGGGCAGGGCAGGTGCGGAGAAAGAAACCAGATAATTGGCCAGAGGTAAAGAGAGACCCGGAAGAGCTGCCCTATATGCATGACCTAACCGCCCCTTTACTGCGCTCCTCCTCATTGGGGGGACGCCCACTCCCTTCCTCTCCAGGTGTGCATCTCTGCCCTGCTTCTGTCTTAACTAAACAGACTGTTTCTCTGTGTGCTCTCCCGCTTGTTGTTGCGCTATGTCTCTAATAATAAACTTGTACCTGTTTTTACGGTTTTTGCCTCCGCGAGAAATGTCTTTTTCACTGGGGGCAAGAGCCAGGGGGTGTGGTGGCTAGGATTCCTGGTTTTCATTCGGGTTCCCCAGGTTCAATTCCTGGGCAGGGAAGTAAGATCTCCCTTCACGCCACCACTCACTGCTGCCTCTCCGAGATCATCACTATTCTAATGTTCTAGACTCCCTTTTCACAAATTATTGGTTATCAACTGGATTCATTCCACTGTATTGCTATTTGCCTTATATGCTCACTAATACTTTCCTTTTCTTTTCTTTTTTTTTTGGTTAATTTTTTGTATATAAATACAAAGTCATGTTCCAGGACCTTTTGCTTTATCCATTTCAATTCTGTTTGATGTGCACCTCACATTGGGCCTGTCAGTGGCATCAGAGAGGCTATACTCTAGTGAGCTCAGATAATCATTCAACCTACGGTGATTAAAATGAGCCCCAAGTAACTGGCCCTGTAACAGCCCCTCAACAGCAGCTGGTACCAGGCATTCCTGTAATGTGCCCCTCTAAGCTCCCAAAACGTGGAGAATCCCAATTGCTGACAATCACTCTTCTTCTGATGGAAACACGAGTTTTGCAGAGCTTTGTAAACGCGTTCCTGCAGTTTCCCATCCACCCTGTTTCATACTCCAGGCCCTCTGGAATCTTCCCCATCCCAGAACACTGCGGCATTCGTGATGCTTAATTTTAAGTGTCAATTTGACCGGGCTAAGGGATGCCCAGATTGCTGGTAAAACATCATTTCTGGATGTGTCCATGAGGTGTTCTTGGACGAGATGAACATTTGAATTGGTGGCCTGAGTGAAGTAGCTGGCCCTCCCTGACGTGGGTGGACATCGTCCGATCCACTGGGGGCATGAGGAGAACCCGAAGGTGGAGGAAGGGAGAATTGACGCTGTCTCTCTGCCTGACGGCTTGAGCTGGGACACCAGTCTTCTCCGGCCCTCAGACTGGGACTCATACCGCTGACGCGCCTGGTTCTCAGGCCTTGGGGCTTGGACAGGAGCTACCCCGCTGGTTCTCCTGGGTCTCCAGACTGCAGATGGCCGATCAGGGGACTTCTCTGCCTCCATAATTACATGACTACATAATTACAGTCCCTTCCTTATAATAAATGTGTGTGTGTGTGTGTGTGTGTGTGTGTGTGTCCCACTGGTTCTGTTTCTCTGGAGAACCCTGAGTAACACACCATAGACATGAGGCCGAATTCTCCCTAAGATTTCCAATCATTCCACCCCCCTGCAGCCTTTCTACAAATCCTTGAGCGAGAGGGACCCAGAAGTATTCTGCCACCCACTGGGCTGACTGGAGAATCAGAGCAAAATCAGAACCACGAAACCAGCTTCATGGAGCTGACACAAGGCAAAGAATGGGAAGTCCTCCTGCCCCCAGAACCTCGGAGCACCCCACAGACAACTGGTCTTCCAGGAGAGAGGTTACAGAAAGGAGAGACAGAATTTATTAACCGTCTCCTTGGCCTGCAGCTCCTGACTTCCTTTGGGCTCACCAGACGTCGCTAGGCGCCAGACACATATGCACGCTGCCATTTGCGTGTCTGTGTTAAAGTTGACTTAATTAGGAGAGTTTACCTAAAATAAATGCTTAAATGAATTCTCTTAGTGGTGCAACATTTTTGTCTACTGTCTATAGCTGTGCCTTGTGGCTGGAAAAGGACAGGACACATGAAGTGTGCAGCCGCTCTGAAATCATGTTTACACGCATCGATGTGCAGTCAGCAAAGAGAATGGGACTGGGGTCGAGTGAACTCCTGTAGGATAAATAGAGATAAATAATTCAGATTCTCATTAGAATAGAGGCACAGGGCTGCGGTGCATGGGAGCGCCCTGCCTTTGTGTGAATTGCTATGCAGTCAGAAGCCATAGCATGTAATCGAGCATTAATATTAACGTAAATCAGAGGCAGGAATTAGCAATATTTCTCAAGTCTTATAGGGTAACTGAATTCGCACTATATTGTTTCGTCCTCCTGGGCATTTTAGTAATCGTGTAATAGAAATGTTGAGGTAGTTGAGATATTCTTTCTATGAGTCTGTGAAAGGATTTTTAACACAATGTCTTTGGTAGACAGTTCTGATAGAATGCGTGGAACAAAAAGAAATATGCCTATTTTGGTAATACGGGTATGTTTCATTAGCTCAGCCTGCAGCGATATGACATTACATTCTAAAAGGAATACAATTAATAACAATGAGAGATTTTTAGCTCTCAGAGTGTAGCTGGAGGAATGAAGCCCGGCGTCAGGGCAATTAAGCGAAGGCACCGCATTACCTTTGTCTGTATACCCTGGAACATCACCCGGTCTCAATGTGTTGAATTGTCATTTCTTTAGCGTAGAATTTGTAATTTATTTTGATGTTTCCTGTAATTCAGACCACCATCAGAAAAAAAATTATTTTTCCTCTCTTTTTTACGCAGGTAAGAAAAGAATCTTTTAAAATAACAAGTTCGTAGAAATAAACGTTTCTTTGGCTGGGCATCGCTTCCATTTTTCTAGAAGGGAATGAATGACTGCCGGTGAGATGCACCCAGTAACTGCTGGGGACGAAACCGAATGGAACCATCCCATTGGTGCAGCAGAAACGTATTTTAAAAACCTCGGAAGCATGTCTAGTCCCTGCTGTATAGAAAAACTTCTTCAGGAAAAGAAGTTGTACTTGGAGACCATTAAAATAATCAGCCAGGATATTATTTTATTCAGCGTTAACCTTTACGTTTTATGTTAAATGACAGTGAAGCTTCTGGAACACGATGAATCCCCAGAGTCCCGGTAGCCGAGATTTCTTTTATCTCTAAAGAGGTTTCATTTCACTCTGCGACGTGGAAACTGCTCCTGGCTCCCTTCACTGGTCCTTTTTAATAGGCATAGCAAAAGATAAAATGGCTTGAAACATGAAAACTCTGGTTTCAAAACAGAGGGTATGAAGAGGCTGGTGGAAAGCCCCATTTGGGTGTGTCCCGTCTGCGTCCAGCTTTCTGATCCTGGATCTGTCCGGGCAAGGGGGAGGCCGCAGGGGTGGAGAAGGTGGGGAGAGAGCGAGAGGGCGTGCCAGAGACCCCCAGCCACTGGTCCTGCTGCCCCAAATTGATCCTGATGGACTTTTCCTGGCGACCAGCCACACCCCGTCAGCAGGCGTCTGGCTGCAGAGCCTCAGCCTGGGAGGGATTAATGCCTGACTCCATTTCCACTCATGAGTAATGTATTAAAATTTTGTAGCTAATAAATTCTTCATCTGAGAGGCTCCAGGTTACTTCTGACTTACACGGCGACCTGGTTAATGTCACACCAGCCTGCGCTGGGTTCCCAAGGCTTCTGCACGCAGCCAGCCGGACTGCCAACTCCCTCTTCCTGTGACCGCCAGTTAGTTCCTGCATAAATGCAGAAGCACACACCTCTTCAGACAATTAAATCACACCAAACCGCCGGGGGACTTAGACCTGCGAGGGTTATGTGAGCGGTCCCCCTCCCCGGCTAAGTATTATTGACAAATCCATCAAGGGCAGTGAGGCACTGGTTTCCACCCTGCCTAGAAGGACACTGGGGCAGCGGTGACATGCCGTCACCGTGGTAACTGCGGCTGAAGTGAACAGCCTGTTAGGACGGGTGACCTCTGTTGGCAGTGAGCCTAGAGATGTCGCACTTGCCTGGCTGCCATGTCGTGGGGACTCCAAGGAGAAGCCCGGTGCCCTCCGATTGATTCATTAGGCCCTGAACGTATCGATCGCTCCAATTTGCAGGAATTTATTATATTGATATGGGACTGATTAACATTTTGTGCCAGACTGGTTCGGTATGCACTTGTAACAGCTTTTAATGATTAATTGACTTTTATGATTCCATCTCAGGGCCGTCAATGAGCTGTGAACTGTGGCAGGCTCGCTGCTGGGCTCTCTCTCAGGTGGCACGGGGCAGTGATTGAAGGCCTGGGAAATTAGTGTCCTTGCTGTCTCATTTTACGAAAGATAAATGCTATGACATTTCACGCAGACCTTAATTTCGAACAGAACTAAGCAGATCATTTTGCAATTTGATCCTAAACAGGTAAATAGCACAACTTGTTCAGCATTTTACAAGTTAAGCACGCAGAAAACAGAGGCAGTCAATGGGAAGCCCGCAGAAGGTAAAATGAAACAATATGGGCTGGACCGCGCAGCATTTTAATAATCACGTACTACGTGACAGTCAACATCCGCGCCCATTTTTCAGCCCAGAATATACTGCTCTCATTCACTCGGTGCTGAGCCCAGGCTGCACCATTTGGCAGAAGCTGAAGAGTTAGCATTTACCTTCCCGGCTGCAGGCAGCCCTGCAATATCGCCTGGTGAGTCGAGGAAAACACATTGACTGGTTTGCCACAAAAGTAAATAGCAGCGGAAGGGACGGGCTCTCGTTTAATACGTGCCCCTGACATGGAATAAAGGGAATATCACACTCAGCGCGGTTTATGTGGTGCCTGAAACAACTGTAAACATTATGAAAAGACAGCGGGAGAAGACGAGAATTTATTGTGTTCTCGAAAGACGGCGAGAGAGGGGCACGCGGGCTGGGGCTGCCAGCACACGGCTTCCCGCGTTCATATTTAAAGCATATTTCCTTTCTTTCATTTTAATTAAAAGACTTAAGTTAGGGAGAAACTGTCTAAACATCATGTCAAATTATTCATGTTTGTACATACAAGGAATAAAATGAAATGGTTCTCCGGTGCACGGCTCTTTCTTCTTTACCCGTTCCGGATTTTTCTATCACGTGACGTACAGAGTAAGGACACCTTTTTTTGGATGTGCAGTTCTCAGTTGCTAAGGTGGAACCCAACGTATGCATATACATATTTTATGGCTCTGGTCTGAGATACACGCAAACCGTAGCATCTTTATTTTCTCCAGGCCCCCCACTGGTGCCAAGCACGGGGGTCACGGAGTCAGGTGCCCCAAAGACACCAGAAACTCCATCTTGTTGCCTCGCTCATTTCTGACAAAGGCTTCTTCCTCGGCTTGCAGACAAACCACCCTAATCTCGTTTCCACTTGTGGATAGAACGACGGCTTTGTTTTTGTGATTCCTTTATCCGGTGGAAAGCAGAGCTCGCTCGGCATCTTGATCTGTGTGTATTTACACATGCACATACACAGGCGGTCTCTGAATGTATGTAGGTCACCTGCGTGGTCCGCAGCGCCTTCACCTGACTCTCCCAAATTCTAAGGCTTGCTCGGCATTGGTTGCCGTCGGCAGCACCTCAGTCGCCCCTCTCGGCGCACAGAGTATAGAGGAGGTGAGAGCGCTGGAAACCCTCAACGCGCCTCTCTCCTGTTTGGAAATTGAGAAAGCAGAAACATAATTGCTTTTGTTGGATCACAATCCTGAATAGCAAAAGACGTTTGAAACATCTGCCCTTCCTTTGATTGGCTTTACATCTTCTCTCTTTTTGGCTACTGTTCATTATTCTGCATTTTATTCATTACCGAGAAATGCTTTGCAAGCCAATATTTTCATATGCTGAAGGCTGACTTGGATTCAGGGTATTTAATCTGATCCAGCCCCACACAAACCCGTAATAGACTATGACACACCACACATAGATAAATTCTATAGAGAGAGCTGGGTTTCATGCCCAAGGATCTGATTCTCTCCATTGTGCCAGAAATACCAGATCCCCAGGCACGGAGGAGGGAAATGGGTTTCTCTCCAGTTTCTTCCTTTTATTGGAAAGGGGAAAGGGAAGAACCTGGCCCCATCTGGAAGTCTGTCCTGGGTTCATGCTGCAAGGCTGCAGCGGAGTTTCCCCTATGTTTGTAAATACACAGGCACCCAGGCACACACACCGATACCTCAGACCCATCAACTGTATGTCAATTCTCTGCCATCGGTGGGGGGGGGGAGGGGGAGTCCATCCTTTTGGTGTCTCATCAGCATCATATGGTCTCAAATTAGAATTCAGATTTCTTAACTTGCTCAGAACCATTGGTTTCCTCTCACCTGCATTTGTTCAGCAAGGAGAATTTTCAGGAGTCACTGAATATTCTCTCGCCTCTTTCCTTCCAATCACTAATCGAATAGCTTTCTGTATCTATTTTATCTTCTGGTTCTGCTGTCAGATACCTGTCACACTATTAGCAGGAATTCCATGAAAAATTTAACAGGAAAAAAAATGTTGATTCCCCCGAGTGGACGACTGGAATACATTCTCTCCTTATCCCATGGTTATTACCCTTCAAAATGCCTGCCTTTTAGTGAGCATTTTAACTCAGGCAGAGAAAGGTACAGAAAGTGTGGGAAATGATCTTATTCTAACACCTTAGGAAAATGTTCAAAAGTTCAAGTAGAAAAAAATCAATATTTTGGGGGACTTCCCTGGTGGTCCAGTGGTTAAGACTCTGCGTTTCCAATGCAGGGGGCGTGGGTTAGACCCCTGGTTGGGGAATTAAGATCCCACATGCCGAGCGGCGTGGCCAAAAAAAAATATTTTTTTATCTGTACGTTTTATTAGTAAGATCTACCTAAAGAACCACTGTGGCATACTTTATTTTATAGTCATAAATATGACAACAATCTGTATTAGATTACTTATATGTAATAGAAATGCTAGTATCAACTATTTTATATTTTTGATGCTAGACTTTCTACTAGAGATTGAAATTTTTTTTTTTTTTGGTTGTGTTGGGTGTTTGTTGCTGCGCTCGGGCTATCTCTAGTTGTGGTGAGTGGGGGCTACTCTTCGTTGCTGTGAGCAGGCTTCTCATTGCAGTGGCTTCTCTTGCTGTGGAGCACGGGCTCTAGAGGCAAGGGCTTCAGTAGTTGTGGCGTGTGGGCTCAGTAGCTGTGGCTTGTGGGTTCTAGAGGGCAGGCTCAGTAGTTGTGGCACACGGGCTTAGTTGCTCCGCGGCATGTGGGATCTTCCCAGACCAGGGCTTGAACCCGTGTCCCCTGCATTGGCAGGCAGATTCTTAACCACTGTGCCACCAGGGAAGTCCCTATAGATTGAAATTTTACTTAACGATTACTGCTTTTAAATTGAAGGTGTAATCCATCACAGTGGTATGATTTATTATTTTTAAGCATATTTGTATGTCTCTGATCTAAACAACATCTCCAGTAACAGGTGCATGTATAAATATATTTTCATTCAGTGTCTAAGTCTGGCTGCTCTAACAGAATGTCATAAACTGGGGGGGGGGGGCAGTGCTTATAAACAACAGAAATTCATTTCTCACAGGAGGCTGGAGGTTGGCAATCAAGGTGACAGCATGGTTGGGGTCCGGTGAGGACCCTCTACTGGGTTGCAGCTGGTGAACCTCCTGCTGTGTTCATACTTGGTGGAAAGAATGGAGACTAACTCTCTGTCCTCTTCCTAGGAGGGCACTAATCCCCTTTGTGAGGGCTCCACCCTCACCACCTAATCACCTCCCAAAGGCTCCACCTCCAAATACCATCACATTGGGGAATAAATTTTCAACGTATGAATTGGAGGGTTGGGATACAACCATTCCATCCATAACGTAGGAAAACACACATTTTCTCAGATATTTCAGTAGCCACATGACTCAAAGTTTTAAACCTCGCCACTTTTAGCTCTTCACCTATCTTCTTAAGGCCTCAGAAAGGAAGCTTTTATTGGCCTCCATGTTTGGTCTTTGAAGGGACACAGATGTCAGTTAACATCCAGTGTTTCCAAATATCTAAGCATTGGCTGAAACGCATTCAAAACGTCTGGTTTGAGGTGGTGCCTCACTTTTATCTCAATGTTTCGGCAGAGTACAGGCAAAAGGACCAATTTCCGAGTCACTGCTGCCTGATCCTCTTATTTTTTTCTAGAGCCTGAGACCACGGGGCACATGGATTCCCTCCATGGTTGGCAGGGCCAGGCTGGCCGGGCTCTGGGTGGGTTCTGGCCTTTCAGGGGGAGTGGAGGGTCTCTCTCCACTGTGTGGGTTGGGTTGTGAACTGACTGGCTTGCTGGCTGTATGGGGGTGGCTCCCCTGTCCTTCTCCCGGTTCCAAGGTAGAAATAGGTGAGCAAAGGGGAAATGGAGAAGCTCTTCTTTCTTCTCTCCCAGGTGCTTTCTACCAAAATGAATCATTCCTGGGCACCTGCCAGGTCTGGGAGCAGAGGCCCAGCTCCCCAGTGCTGGGTGGAGGGGCCCCAGCAGCTTCTGTGGGAACAGAGGCTCAGAGTGGCAGAGGGTCTGGCCTTTCACCCTGACTCTTATCAGCAGCGGGATCCTAGGCGGGCCCCGTTCCCTCGCTGGCATCCTTCTCTTCAGCCTTAAGTGACGTCCTTTCCACAGCGCTCTGCAGCCTTGCTGTCCCACTGTTGCTCTGGTGGTTAGGTCTGACCTCTACTTCCGCCTCAGTATCACCTGAAGTTTCTGACCCACATGCTCTGGGATTTTAATGGCGAGCTTGTGAGGAGGAAGGAGGAAATAGGGATATTTAGGGCGGGGACTCAAAAGCCCACTCTAGATGTAAGGCTGGCCCTAAAGAAGGGTGACCCACAGAGGCCAAGATACCTGACACTCGGTTGCACTCTGGGCTCACACCCACCAAGGGTCTAGCCCAGGGCTGGCCCAGGTGCTGGATTCCACGGGCAGTGCCTGTAGTCAGCGTGACCCCATCATAATTCTGCCCAGGTCCACCTTAATGGAAACAGGCCTCCTTCCAGGAGATTCCAGGCACAGGGCAGTATACAGGCCTCACCCAGGTCTAAGGAAGGGTGAGATGGAGAGCAGAGTCCCAGCGGAGGGGCGGGGCAGGAAGCTGGCACTTACTAGGTCTCCACTGTAAACCAGGCTCTGGGCCAGGCGATTCACAAACAATCTCAGTGTGTCCCAGGCTGTGCTTCTTGTGTCCCTGATGGCTGAGGTTGTGAGGTGATTTCAAAAAACTAAGTAAAGTATATTCAATACAAAGTGTCGGGGGGAATGATGCAGGGATCCTTCAGTTGACTGGACTTGGAGAGACTCGGCATTGTCTCATGTCATCTTCATCACAAGCTGCTGGGGTCTCAGGGTCTTTGACTTAGGATCATACAGGGCCCTTAGTCCAGCTGGAATCGGACCTGGTCTGGCTCCAAACCTTTGGACCATGCTGTGCTGCCCGGGCCGTGCCCCAGCCTGGGAAGAACACGTAGGTGTGGAGGGTGTGCAGGTGACAGGGACCAGCAATCCAGCCAGAGGCAGGGCTGAGGCAGCAGGTGAATTCAGGGCCCCCCTCCCCAGCCAGGTCGGGGCCTAACCTGCATGGGACACAGGAAGCCTGGGAGACATACAGCCTGAGGTCCCTGAGGTTCAGCTAACCCCCCGCAAGCACCTCACACTCATTCCCGCCTTACTCTCGGACACTGGCCTCTGCTTCTGGGTCCCCTGCTGCCCAGGCCTCCTGAGCTGACTGTCCATCTACCAAGCCCCTCTCCCTGAACATCCGCCCCAGCAATCACCTGCCAGAATACACTCAGCTGCCCACCTGAGGGTCAGGGCCGCCCCCCGGAGACTATTCCTAGAGAGGCATCCATACTCCCCAGGACCACCTGGTCTCCAGCCCAGTGTCCTGGACCGGAGGCTTTACTGCCTGATGATGCCCGTGTCATACAGTAAACCTGATGTGGTTACAAAAATGCTCAAAACCCCCAGATGGACAAGCTTTCTCTCCAATGTGTTTATCCACTGGAACAACCTTTACCTCTGAGGTTAAAAGAAGCGCTGGGCATAGGAAGTGGCCGGTAACATAAACAGAGGTGGGAGTAGGGTGGCAGACTTTCTCATGCATGGTTGTTTGTCTCCTGTGGCTCTGCTGTTTCACCCTGTGTTTGGATATCTGGGCGTGGATTCTTCAAATTGCATGTTAATTACCTCATTTGTGACTTCTGTAGTATCAGACATTTTCAGGAAACATTACAGTTATAATTTCCAGATTAATAAAACTGGAGACAAAGTTGACCTAGTGGACATAATTTACTGTACTTTTCAGAAAGCCTCTGATAAGGCCGTTCATGAAAGGAAAATAAACAACCATACGGTAGAGAGTAAAATCCTATAAATTACAGCATCTGAAAGAGCCGAACCTGGTGAAGAGATTCACGGAGACCTGGCTGTGTCATGTTGTTTATCCAAAATACGTGGGCAAATGGAAGGGAAGAAATTTTAAAAAATGATAACCCTTGAGTTTCCATCAAGTCTGATTGGCTCTGAAATGGTCAGACTGTAGAGAAACAGACAGAACAGGGCCTCTGAAATGCAGCTGCTGGTGAAAGAAGGAAGATGCTTTAGGGCTGGGCCGGGAGGAATAGCCACAGTCTGGGCCGCTAGGTCTCATTGACTGGGATTTTTTGGTCAAGCTCTAGATAAAACCCCTCAGGCAATCAGCACTTTTAGGGAGAAAGGTGAGCACGTGCCCGGAAAAAAGAAAACCCCAAGCCCACCAATGGACCCAGCGGCCCTGGGGGAGGCCTGGGAGCCCCCGGCTTCTGCTCCTTCACACACCTGTGGGGGGGTAGGGCTGGGGGTGTGAGGCTGCGCCTCCAGGACCACACGGGGTAAAGCCGGCTTCCCCCCAGCCTGCCAAGGGGGTCCTTTTGTCTCTGTAGATGTTACAGACACTCCGTTTTTCACTGAAATGGCCAGATGCTCTCCTGAAAAGAACCCTTATTGTCTATCTGTCTGTTAATTCTGTCCCAAAGAGCACAGCCCAGCTCCCCATCAGGATCCTTGGGGTCCCCATGTCGGGAGCTTCTGGATTGACCGAGGTGGACGAACGCGCTGCCGTTGCCCCCGACGGATGCAGACCGAGCGGGGGGGTGGGGACAACGCAGGATGCAGGCGAGGAGGAGGGGACCTGCCACGCATCGTGGGCTGTGTGACCAAGGAACTCACCGGAACTCACAGGCCTGAGTTTTCACCTGTAAGTGGAAATTCTTGGACCATGTATCTCACAAGAAAAAAATAAATGAGCCCTTTCATTGAAGTGTACAAAAAAAGGTTTGAAAAGTTAAATCGTTAGATGAAAGCCATGTGACAGTATGATAAATGCAGAGGAAGATGATTCCCTGTAGAATGATTAATTTACTAATAATGCTGAACATTTATTGAGTGCTTGCTGTGTGCTAGGTATTGCTCACCGGCTGCACACATCCGATCTCCTGTAATCCCCACGGAAGCTTCTACAAAACCACGTTGGACTCACAGGATAATGAGGCATAGAGAGGCTGAGAGACGGGCTCCAGGCCATGGAGCTAATTGCCAGGAAGAGAATTTCCACTTGGACAGTCAGTTTCTGGAGCCACCACGTGACCCACCATCTTCCGCAACAACCATTTAGCATAATCATTATGCTAATACCTATAACCCTATCATTTCATATGATATATTTTACGTTGTATATATAACTATGCCATAAGAGCTAACATTATCTAAGCATTGTTAATGTAATTCCTTGGTGCAAATTCCTTCCCAGGCACTACATCTTTCAATCTTCATTCAATCTGTGAACTGTCATCCTCACGGAAAGCTGTGCAGACCGTCTGTAGGGACAATTTTGTTCCAAGATATTTCTTTCCTTAAGCAGGAGGTCAGCCACTGCCCTCTGTGGATTACCCAGAGACCGCTCCACCCCCTGCATGGTCTCAGCCCAGCGGCTTTGTTCTGGGCTTGCTCCATTTTCCCTACGGTCCAAAGACCAACCCAATCAAAAAAAAGGGCAGAAGACCTAAATAGACATTTCTCCAAGGAAGACATACAGAAGGCCAAGAGGCACAAGAAAAGATGCTCAACATCACTAATTATTAGAGAAATGCATATCAAAACTACAATGAGGTATCAGCTACCCCACACCAGTCAGAATGGCCATCGTCAAAAAATCCACAAACAACAAATGCTAGAGAGGGTGTGGAGAAAGGGAACCCTCCTACGCTGTTGGTGGGAATGTAAATTGGTACAGCCACTATGGAGAACAGTATGGAGGTTCCTTAAAAAACTAAAAATAGAGTTACCATATGATCCAGCAATCCCACTTCTGGGCATGTATCCAAAGAAAAACATGGTTCGAAAGGATACATGTACCCCAATGTTCATTGCAGCACTGTTTACAATAGCCAAGACATGGAAGCAAGCTAAATGTCCATCGACAGAGGAATTGATAAAGAAGATGTGGCACATATATACAATGGAATATTACTCAGCCATGAAAAAGAATGAAATAATGCCATTTGCAGCAACATGGATGGACCTGGAGATTATCATGCTAAGTGAAGTAAACCAGACAGAGAAAGACAAATATCATATGCTATCACTCCTATGTGGAATCTAAAAAAAAAAATGATACAAATGAACTTATTTCCAAAACAGAAACAGACTCACAGACTTCGAAAACTAACTTATGGTTACCAAAGGGAGAAGGGATGGAGAAGGGATAAATTAGGAGTTTGGGATTAACATATACACACTACTATATATAAAATAGATAACCAACAAGGACCTACTGTATAGCACAGGGAACTCTGCTCAATACTCTGTAACAACCTAAGTGGGAAAAGAATTTTAAAGAGAACAGATACATGTATATGTATAACTGAACCAATTTGCTGTACGTCTGAAACTAACGCAATGTTGTTAATCAACTATAATCCAATATAAAATAAAAATTAAACAAACATACAAACAAACAAAAAAAACAAAGATCTGATCTGAACAGCTCTCTCCTCAGGGTGTTGGCTTAGCTTTTCCAGGGTAAAATGAGACCCAGTGAGTGCAAGGCCATACCACCGATGACCGACCTACCCCTAGGGATCATAATCTTTTTAAGGGTGTTCTAATTCCTCTTTGCCCACCTGTGTTTATTTCAGCTCCAGAAAGCAAGGGTGAGCCTGGGATCACTGAGTGACGCCAAGGGTCCTGACATTCAACCTTCACGCTAAGGCACGTGTAAGTAGTGTATACATTGTCCATTGTCTATAAAACGTAATTCTTTGGAGCCAACCACTCCTTACGCGTTTGGAGTTTTCTGTGACTAAGCGAATCATTCTAATTGAATGAAATAGCATTAGTGTTGATGACCTGAATCTGATCGTGGCATGAAGGTTACACGTGCAGGTAAACCTCTCAAAGAAGCCTGTCCTCTTTGACCTTCATCACCCACCTGCCCTCATATCAGGCTAAAGCTTGAGTCTCTGGGTTGGCTGAGTCTTCACCACTTAGATTATTAAGTGCTCAGGTGACTGGAAATGCTCACAAGCGACAGCTCCTCTAATTCTGCACCCAACCAGAGGAAGTGCCTGGGGAGGCATTTTGGGTGTCAAGTGGGCGTTCTCGGTGCCCGGAGAGGTGAGCAGATGTTTCTAAATTCTCGCCTCTCCCAGGGCGGCTGTCCTCACCATTAGACTTGACAGTGAAAAAATGATGGAGTTAGAATACTGAATGTGTGGCTTACTCCCCCGGTCCTGCCATCCTGTAGGTGCAGAGTCCGTGGGCCAGATCCCAGGGATCCCAGGGAAAGCTCAGGCCTCCTTCTCAGCCCCTGGGCCCAGGCTCACAACCTCAGCGGGTTTGCTTTGAGCTCAAGTGTATACCTGAGTCACCTGATAGGAAAATTTTGCTGGTGATGTTTTTCTCTTGATTCCTCAGGAAGGCTGTTCTTCATGAACAATGTGCCTGATGTGCTTTAGACTGTGTCTAAATGATGTATTTCTCCAACCCCAAAGTGAAACATTTAGATGGTTTGTACCATATTTTGATATATTTAGAAACAGCTGGTTGATTGATTGAATTTTTAATTTTTCACAGAAATGTTTGATGTTGGGGAGACTGTGCCCTTTAAGTCCTCTGAGGACAGAAAAGATTTGTATAAAGTTTCTTTTTCCATAAATATTTTATATTTTGATGAATGACTCTGAGCAGAAACTCCATGATGGCTGAGACAACCTTGTCCCACACACCAACTAAAGGTTCATTTCCGTCACTATGGAGAACAGTACAGAGGTTCCTTAAAAAACGAAAAATAGAATTACCATATGACCCAGCAATCCCACTAGTAGGCATATACCCTGAGAAAACCATAATTCAAGAAGATACATGCACCCCAGTGTTCACTGCAGCACTATTTACAATAGCCAGGTCATGGAAGCAGCCTAAATGCCCATCAACAGACGAATGGATAAAGAAGATGTGGTACATATATACAATGGAATATTACTCAGCCTTAAAAAGGAACGAAATTGGGTCATTTGTAGAGACATGGATGGACCTAGAGACCGTCATACAGAGTGAAGTAAGTCGGAAAGAGAAACACAAATATCATATATTAACGCATATATGTGGAATATGAAAAAAATGGTACAGATGAACTGGTTTGCAAGGCAAAAATGGAGACACAGATGTAGAGAACAGATGCATGGACGCCAAGGGGGAAGGGGGGTTGGGATGAATTGGGAGATTGGGATTGACATATATACACTAATATGTATAAAATAGATAACTAATGAGAACCTGCTGTATAGCACAGGGAACTCCACTTTGTTGTACAGTAGAAACGAACACAACATTGTAAAACAACTATACCCCAATTAAAAAAAAAAAGCTTCATTTCCCAAAGTCATGGCGCCCACCCCTACTTTGGGAGTCTGCCCCTAAGTCCTTCAGAATTCAGTTGTCATCAACTCTTCTATCCCAGTTTGGAACTGGTTTTCAAACTCATCTGTGACCATTCGCTGCCATAATTTTTTTTTAAGATTTTTTTTTTTTGATGTGGACCATTTTTAAAGTCTTTGTTGAATTTGTTACAATATTGCTTCTGTTTTATGTTTTGGTTTTTTGGCCCCGAGGCATGTGGGATCTTAGCTCCCCGACCAGGGATAGAACCTGCAACCCTCTGCATTGGAAGGTGAAGTCTTAACTACTGGACCACCAGGGAATTCCCTGCTGCCATAATTTTAAATAAGCAAGCCTGAATATTCTGTCAAAATGCTTCAGTCCCCTGAGCTGCAAAAAGTAGGCCATTACTGATGTTCATGCCTTGCACATAATAGACACCCAATATTTATTCATTAGGTACATATTCGATCAATATTACATACGTATTAATTTTTAATATACTAAAATATTAACATATACTGTGTTATATAGTAAAATAATATTCATGTAAATTAATATATATTTACTAATATAAAATATAATATATTAAATGGAATTGAATGTATCCCTCAGGGCTAGTAGCTACGGAGAAGTAAAACGATCCTAATATCTACAAGACCCTGGATGGGCAGGAACTAATATTTACTGAATACGGAGTAGGTACCAAATGCTTCGCAAATGATCTCAATTTGATGTTCACAAAAACCCAGAGGGTACAGCCTACTTTCTCCAGCTTCCAGGTAGGAACACAGAAGTTTCAGAGAGGTGGAGGAACTCCCTCAAGGCTACACAGCTCAACAGCTGCAGGAGCCTGAACGTTCCCAGCCAGTCCGGCTCCAGAGCCCACACCTTCATCCCCTTCATGCTCCCTTGAAGCTGCTCTCTTAGTCCTCCCGCAGTCATTTCTGCCCGGCTCTGGAAATTCCACAGGCGGCTTGGCCGGTTGGGGAAGCAGAGCCAGGCCTCGCCTCCTCAGCCCGTGATGGGTGGGATTCCTGGACCTGGGGCAGCTTGGGCACCTGGGCGTAGAGGGGCACATCAGATGGCCCCTCACACTTGTCGAGGCCCAGAAGGTTTGAAATGACGGGATCGGAACTTCTCAGAGTCATTGAAAAGCTCTGGCTCGGGGCAGGAGACCCAGCACAGCCAGAGAGAGAAGAGAGAAGAACCCAGGCATCTTCCACTGGACGCCTGTGAGCTTAGAAAGAGTCGGAGCTGGTGGCACCGCCTCCTTCCCCGGGTGCTTGGTGTCACGTCCCCTCTCTCATCAGACTGAGGCCGTTCCCGACACAGAGTTGGGCTGACGAGGTCCCTCTGATATCTGACTGTGGCCACGAGAGGAAAGGGCAGCAAGGAGAGTGATCCTTGGGGTGGGAGAGCACACGGGAGTCAGTCACCAGGAAAACACGTGGAAGGCATGCTCCTTGAAAGCCAGGGGCGTACCTGACCTAGGTGAGGAGGAAAGGTACCAACAGGAACCAGCTCCCGACCACACCCAGGCAGGACCCCCAGTCCAGTCGGTGACCTTCCTTGTGGATTCTGATAAGTCAGTGAGTAAAAAGAGAAACGACGATTCAATAATATATTTGCTATACATTAGGAGTATCTATTGATTAGACGTGTCAAACTTCTTCCTCACACTAAACACTTAGGAGTTTTGCAAAGATTGAAAACGAATTCAATTTTGCAAGCATTACCCAGCCATTTGCTATATGTCCTGCATGGTGCCAGGTAGAAATACCAAGGTGAGAAGGACAGTTACCTGCTGGGTGGTTGAACCACAACGGTGGCCCTTTCGGTGTGGGTCTTGGGCTCAGAATCCTGGCTCATCTGAGAGCCTTATGGGAGGGCAGGGGTCCACATGAGGAAAGAGTTCGGACGTTGAAGGCACAGGCCCCAGGGACTAGCTATGAGGCCTCCACCAAGTCACCTAACTCCTCGGACCTTCACTCTTCTTATTTATAAAATATATAAATACTCTCTTTTTTTGCATGCACATTTGAGGATCCAACAAGATCATGGGTGGAAGACGTTCAGTAGCACAGTCTCTGGCTCTTAGCAGGTGCTATTGTTATTTTTAAAAATATTTATTTGTTTATTTATTATTTATTTCTTTTGGCGGCGCCAGGTCTCAGCTGCAGCATGTGGATCCTTAGTTGCGGCCTGCAAACTCTTAGTTGCGGCATGCATGTGGGATCTAGTTCCCCGAGCAGGGATTGAACCGGGACGCCTGCATTGGGAGCGCGGAGCTTTAGCCACTGGACCACCAAGGAAGTCGCAGGTGCTTTTGTTATGATTCTGGTGGAGGAGGTGTGGCCCTCTTACCTCTTAGGCTGAGTTCCACACGCATCAAACAGATCGAGTCCTCAACAGCTTATTTTAAAAAAGCATTATCCAAATTTGATGAAAGATCACCAACTAGGACAACTGAAAACAAATGTTTTGGGTCTTTGCAGTATAGAGGCAAAAAACTTTTCCCCCTCTTTTCAGCGCCATCATATGGGAAGCACTGACTCAAAGTGTTTGGATGGTGAGAGGGAGGGTGGAGGTGAGGAGAAAGGAGGGGGGCACTTAGCCAAGATTTGCAGGTGTTACATGGAAACCCCAAATTGGTTACTGAGACTCTCCTGAGATCGGAGAAGGAAGCGGGTGGGTGGACAGGTGAGGAAAATAGTGACAAAATCGGGCTGGAAACCACGGGCTCCATCTGATGAATCTTAGCAAATATTCCCTTCGTATTTCCTTCCTTCTCCTGGGGGTGGGATTTACATAAGCATTTTCTGGAGTCCAGATAACAAAACCATGCCTTGAGAGACATTTCACTTTTTCTGCCCATAATCCAGGCTGATCCCTTCCAACATGCAGAAATCCTTGATCAACAACAACAAAATATGTACTCACCCCATTCTGAAAGTTTTCCAAATCACGGTGCAAAGGAGGAGGGGGAGATGCGCTGCCCGCCTGGCATCCCAGCCGCTCTTTCATCCCGGAATATTTTTCTCTCACTCGCGTCCTGTTCAAAATCCACATTAGCTCCTTGGTTTTTTGCACAACAGAAGGTACTCGTCAGACCTTCCTGATGAAACTTAACCCTTCGCAGAGTATTTGTTTGCCCCCTCAGAGCGCGTAGAAATATGCCCATTTGGCACGGGGAGCCAGGCTGCCCCCAGGAAGATGCAGGGGTGCGTTTTTCAGAGGAAAAGGTGTCTTTTTCAAGAGCAGCGATGTTTATATACGGCAGGCACGTTACCTCTGAAACGGATGCACTTTGATAAGTAGTGAGTGCCGGCACCTCGTCGTTGTCAGGACGGCTCTGCCCTCTTAGGAAAACGGTGCTGCATGCCAACCACAAACTGGCACTTGCCATCTGCCTCTACAAGGATTAAATCACAAGCTGCTATGACCGCTGACCTTCGACACCCCCTGAAAGGAGTTCAGGGTGGAGATCAGGAATGAGGCCCTCTGTGCTCTGGGAAAACTGGCAGAACAGCCCTTCAGATAGTGAGATATTTTCAGGGGAAGATTTTATGAGCCTGATTCTTGCATCTCCTCGTATCTAGAAAAGCACTAAGATCCTTCATGGTGACGTCTGCTCCTCATGACTAGCGGTAACCTTCACGAGACTAGCGGCAACCTTCTGCCAAAATGTGTGCTTGATTGCATGGACTCCCCCTTCACCAAAATCACACGTATCCCAACCTTCCCCCCTACCTCTTTGTAAGCAGTTCCTCAGAGCTATCTGAAATGCTGTCTCCCGGGCTACAGACCTCATTTTGCCCCAAATAAAACTTAACTCACAGCTCTCACGTTGTGCATTTTTTTTTTTGTCGACATGCACCACCTTCGCTGTGATCCTACCAAAAAAAAAAAAAAAAAAAGAATTCTACATGATTGAAACACCTAACTGTTCCTGATTGTTATTCAGCAGAAAGCGTTGTGCTTCTTAAGTGTTTTCCCCTTTTGTTTTTTAATTAATTAATTAATTAACTTTTGGCTGCGTTGGGTTTTCATTGCTGCACGCAGGATGTGGGATCTTCCCAGACCAGGGCTCCAGCCCATGTCCCCTGCATTGGCAGGCGGATTCTTAACTACTGCGCCACCAGGGAAGCCCCAGTGCTTCCCCTTTTAACACTGTTTTGAAGGCCCCCAATGGAAATGCTTCTGAGTGCGGATACAGAGGTGTGTGTTCACAGGCGCCCACGTGGGAGGCTGGGGGCAGAGGTTCGCATCCGCTCGGCGAAGCACGTGGGACTAGGAAAGGCCTTGGTGGGCTCTGCACTCCACCCACATTTCCACGTTTCCTGGCACCAGTATGTGCCGGCATTCAAGGCTCCCCTGGGGACACAAATCTGGCATTTTTCTTCTGAAATCCGGAAATGTAAAGTTTCGCTGGCATGATGAGCTGGGAGCTCATACCCTGGCTGTGCTGTCTGGTCCAGGCTCCAGACACGGAGCAATTCCACGTCTAAAATGGCCCCAGCACCCGCGACTCCAGCCTCTGTGTAAAGTCCTCTTGGATGAAAGCGTCCAGAGGCTCTTTCACTCCCAAGTGGTCCTTCCTGATGCCTTATTTACGTACCTGGACCCTGAGCCCCGGCAGGAAAGCCGGTGGAGTTTCTTCAGTGGTTTCCACAGCGGCTGCACAGGGAGCAGATCAATGGGCGACCTAGAATATTCTACCAGGCAGGTCACTGGGCAACAGTTTTCAGTAACACAGAGTTCAACCTAAATCCCTTATGCTTACGCCGTTCACCCCTTTTCTGCCCTAATGAAGGATGGCAAGTCCCGTTTCTGTATAAGAGCCTGGGATGTGCAGTCACCTTCTGTATATACCGCTGACCTCCTGCCCCTCAACCACGCACACTGGTCCTCCACACACAGCAGATACTGAATAATCAGCATTGTATACGCCTGGAACTGAGCCGGGTCCAAACATCCCTAGCTTTCCTGTCTCTGACTGAACAACATCCGTTTCTGGTTTGTCAGCCTTATGGTCCCTTAGAACTCCGTGAGGTTTTTTCTATCCTTCTAGAATTGGGTTCCCAGAGGGAAGTCCCTCCACAATCAGAGAATGACGAAAACTACCCCCTTGCAACACTTTTGAACACATCCTAGAGTGAACACATCACCCTCAAATGAATGGGTTTGGATTTCCACCACTATTCCAAACTAGTCTTGAGTTTTTAAATTAATTCATTAGTTAATTTTATGGTAGGTCCTTGTTGGTTATCCATTTTAAATATAGCAGTGTGTACATGTCATTCCCAAACTCCCCATCTATCCCTCCCCCCACCCTTCCCACCTGGTGACCATAAGTTCCTTCTCTAAGTCTGTGAGTCTGTTTCTGTTTTGGAAATAAGTTCATTTCTATCCATTTTTTTTTTAGATTCCGCATATAAGTGATATCATATGATATTTGTCCTTCTCTGACTTACTTCACTCAGTATGACAATCTCTAGGTCCATCCATGTTGCTGCAAATGGCATTATTTCATTCATTTTTATGGCCGAGTAATATTCCATTGTGTATATTGTACCACATCTTCTTTATCCATTCATCTGTTGATGGACACTTAGGTCACTTCCATGACTTGCCTATTGTGAACAGTGCTGCGATGAACGTTGGGGTGCATGTATCCTTTCGAACCATATTTTTCTCCGGATATATGCCCAGGAGTAGGATTGCAGGATCATATTAGTCTTGAGTTTACTTGTGTGCCAGCCTTGGTACTCACATTGTTCCCTGTCGTCCCTTCCATAATCTTCTCTCCACCAATCAGACCAGTCTGGTGTCATCTCTCTAACTTAATGAGCACGGTCTCTATTCTAATCCGTCCTTACAGGTAAGGGCACTTCTATACCATCTGCAGCCACTTGAAATGAGCCACTGAGGACTCACCCAGGGAAGACGCTCTTTCCATCCTCCTCCCACCCCCGCCCCTTTCCCAGTTCTGACCAGAAGCTGCTGGTGAGCGTAGCAATTCTGAGAAAGGGTCTCCTAGAGACCAGAGCTCCCTACAACCCCAAGTCTATCCTGACTTCCTATTGCTGGAGGGGCAAAAAGCCTCCACCCTGCCCTGCGTATCCATCCTAACGGTCTGAACCCTAACGGCATTCATTCCGAAATGTTTGCAACTTTACAAGACGACATGCTGATTTTCTGACATCAGACATAAGGCTGGGATGGGAGGGTCCTGGAAATGTGTTTCCTCCTCTGCACTGGAAGTAGAGAATTGCATCTGTTAGCATGTCCCAGATACTAAGAGAGGAGAGCTGGGCTGAGAATGGAGAGCTGGACAGGATCCAAAGCTGCTGCGTAATATTTCTGACTTTCCTCTGCCAGAAGTGATAGCACATTACACAAAGCTCCCACCGAGGGAAGGACCCACCCGTTCCAGCCCTGCCTAATGACAGACCAACGTGAGTTCATGCACAATTTGAAGGAAAAAAAAGAAGCTGTTAGTGTGCAGCTTCTATGGCCAAAGCTAATCCAGGGTCTTAAACTGCTTCACAAAGGCCCAAGGCCAAGGCTGCAATAGGCCCAGGGGCGGGTGCTATGTGGCTGGTGCATTACACACCAGGGCATCCTGCCCCTCTAATGCCCTGGCCGCTGGGGGTGGGCCTCTCACTGCACGCGGGTCAGAAAAGGCTAGCTCTTTTCCTCCAGGACTTCCCCTTAATCCATTTAGGGGTAATCCTGGCAGTTCTCCACAGGAGACACCTGCTTTCCACAAAGAAGCCACGCTGCTCATTCCTCTTCTCGGCGAGGGCCTTGCCTCGGAAACTGATGGGGGGGGATAATGTTCCCCCCAGGTCCTAGCCAGGTACAGAATTACATTTAAATGCTGTTATTCCTGATACTCAATATTCTTGCTTTCTGCTACCTGTCATTTTCACCTGTTGTTCTGGTATTCGATCCTTATCCTGAATACACTTGGCAAAGCTTTCATTTCATTCTGTGATGTTTCTTCTTGGTCCTTTCCTAGAGGAAGTGAGTTAAATTCAAATTTAAAAAGAGGAGAAGAGAATCAAGTGAAAAGGTGGACGTAACTCTCCAAGCACTTAGAGTGTGAATTTGTTTCTGAAGTCAGATTTTGAGTGTTTCAGTCACACGATGTCAGATGAATATGCGGAAATTCACGGGATTACTCAGACCATCAATGTGCGGGATCGTAAAAGTCAGGACGAACACCATTTTAGTTCCAACATCCAGTCTATGGAGAGACCAGGCGAGGCTGAAGGAAGAAGAGGGTAAATAAAAACATCCACGTCTTCTTTCCACCCAGAAAGATGGTGCTGATTAAGTCAGACCAGGATCTGAAATTTTCAATTCAGATAAGACTTGAAAAACAAACAAACGACCTTTTCCTTTGAAACCCTGTATATTTCTGAAAAACCCATTCCCTAACAGTAGATTTTATCTGCTCTACTAATCTTCTGGTGAGTCAGTGCTACCAACTAGACAGTAAGCAAGATATCAACTTGCTTCATTATTTTCCCTATAAATGCGGATTTTATTTCTTCTTCTTCTCTCATTTTCAAATAAGGAAGAAAAGAAGAGCAACGTGGAGATACAGGGGAGGGGAGGGAACAGTGACAGTCTAATGACAGATATTCCAGCTGTGAGACACCTTCAGGGGGTGTCCACCCAGCTCTGACCACACGTCAGAGGAACCCCAAGAACCACATGGGACCCTCCATGTGACCTGGCCCAACAAATTGCCATCCTTTAAAGCTCAAATCCAGTTTATTTTACTGAATTCAGGAAGATATTGGTTTTTATGGACACACCTAAGGCTATGTCAGAAGAAAATCAAGGCAACCAGCTGAAGAGCAAGTTTGAAAAAATATATTATAAAATATTATATTTGTACAGATTGCACTGTGATCTATATGTATCATATACATAGACATTTATATATATAAAGAGAGAAACAGAGGCAGAGAGACAAAGACAGGGCACACTGAACTTCACTGTGACCGTTGTATAGGGAAAAAAATAGACTGGATACGAATAAAAGAGGATTGTAAGTGAAATAAACTAGATGTGAAATTAAAAGGTTATATTTGAAATAAACCAGATGTCCTTCATCCTCTAAGAGTCTCAAGCCACTAAGAAATAATATTTTCACCCTGTTAATGTAGTAAGTTGCTTTTGATACAGTGTCTTTGCCTCATTGACTTTCCAGAGCATTTGTATGATACACTGAGTCTAATTCCACAATCTCTGCTCAGGGCAGAGGACAGCCTTGTACTGGTTTATCTAGTGGAACAGCACTCAACCCACCCCTGCCCTGAACAAGGAAACCCTGTCCAAGCCCTTGGCTGCGGGAAGAGGCGGGAACATCGCCTGTGGGCATCGCTCTGGACCACAGCGCCCGTCACAGAGTTTTCAGAGGACTGAGCCAAACAAACATACCAGATCTTTAGGAGAAAAGAGGAAAGCAGAGTGGAGAGGTTGTCCTTCTCCTCTGGGCTCTGCACCCATTCCTTGGTACGGAGTGGAGAACAAATCAGAAAGGTATTGATGGTGCTGCCCAAGAAACAAGAGGAGACTCATATGAACACTTCTAAAGGGAAGGAATTGATGACACCAGCAAAATGAATACAAACTCGGCCACAGACCTTGGCGGGGAGCGTGGTCCAGCACAGAGCGCGCCCTGGAGCAGGCAGGGAACATGAAGGTGCAGGGGGGCCCCTGGGCTGTTCCCCCAGAACATGGTGCCCCTCCAGCCAGCCCCACGGAGTTAATCGTTGTACAGACTGTGCTCCGTCCAAGCAGAACCTGGAAGTGGAGCCAAGGGAGCTTTCTCCTCCCGTCACGTTGGAGGGCATTGTTGCAGAGTACGCAGGATGAAGGCGAGAATCTGGCAGAAGGAATCTTTCCATCCTCCTGGCTGTGGAGTGAACAGGTGGCCCCAAATCTGTCTATGTGGTAGGGGGTGGAGGTGGGTGGGAAGAGGATGAATCTTAAAATATAATGTCCTGAAGCTTCAATCCCAACCACATAAAGGAGGGGGGAAATATGCCGTAAGGCAGTATTCTCAAAAATTTCCGCCAAAATATCACTAATGTCAGAAGAAACTGCATGTGCCTTGGACGAGAAGAAGGGCCAGCTATTGGTCCAAAGCCATCATCTCCAATCACAAAATGCATCTGAAGTCTTGGTTTTTGTTTTTAAATCCTAGGATGATTTTGTATGCTATTGTATAATAGATCCATGCTTGTTTTTATCTAAAGGTATAGTTTGAAATTATCTATCAGGTAAATGACTTAACTTGTCCCCCAAAGAATCACATGGTGCCGTGATGGTCCAGGAAAACAGGCTGCACTCGTCCTGGGACCTGACACGTCACCTGCGTCCTCTGCAGGTGTGAAGAGAACACTCGCATCCGTGGCACGGGACTCTGTGCTGAAGACAGAGCACAGGGGCCGCGGCGGTGGGAGGAGGCCCCGTGGATGGGAGGGGACCTGGCGCCTTCTCCCCCAGGGCCCCTCTCGCTTCGAGACCTGCTGCCCCGTTCTGCTCGCCAAAGGGCTAGGCAGCCATCTTCCGGCCCAAGCGTGGGAAAAACTTGCTTCTGGGGATTTCTCTTAGCCTAGCTGAGATGGGTCATGTGTGTGTGTGGTTTTTTTTCTTAAAAAGATCTGAAAAAAAAAAAAATGAGAGAACAAATAGCAGACTATGTACCAGAAACACAAAAGGCCAGGGGACTTCCCTGGCGGTCCAGTGGTTAAGACTCTGAGCTTCCACCACAGGGGGCGCGGGTTCCATCCCTGGTGGTCTGGGAACTAAGATCCCACATGCCCATGCCACAAGGCGTGGCCAAAAAACAAACAAACAAAACCCCAAAAAACAAAAGTCCAGCTTTCTTTCCTCTACCACTTGCTCTCACCTGAGATAACCACGCTTCATCGCAGAGGCCAGGCGAGGCTGGGCAGCCATGTCTCACCCACGCCAGTTCACGTCCCTGTCAAGGACCTGGTCTCCCAGACACCCAGAGGAGAAGGAACCGGGCTCAGAGCCCAAATGCGACTTAAGACACACAGGTGAGGGACTTCCCTGGTGGTGCAGTAGTTAAGAATCCGCCTGCCAATGCAGGGGACATGGGTTCGAGCCCTGGTCCAGGAAGATTCCCACATGCCGCGGAGCAACTAAGCTCGTGCGCCACAACTACTGAGCCTGCGCTCTAGAGCCCGTGAGCCACAACTACTGAGCCCGCGTGCCACAACTACTGAAGCCCACGCGCCACAACTCCTGAGCCCGCACACCTAGAGCCCGTGCTCCGCAACAAGAGAAGCCACCGCAATGAGAAGCCCGCGCACCGCAACGAAGAGCAGCCCCTGCTCGCCACAACTAGAGAAAGCCTGTGCGCAGCAATGAAGACCCAACACAGCCAAAAAAAAAAAAAAGAAAAAAAGACACATAGGTGTGTGTGGTATGTGCTGTGTGTGTTGTGTATCCTGTGTATGTCATGTGTGCATGTGTAGTGTGTGTGTGGTGTAATACACACACACAAATCATGGGATGCAGTGCAGTGAATCTTGAGCTCAAACAGAGCTCAAGTCTGTCTTTGCCGCCCACCCCAGACCCCTCCCACTCAGTAATGTCCTGTATTCTACCAAGTGAAAGAGAAGACCAGATTCACACAATAAAGACAACCCCTACAGAAGAATTCTAACTGTACAAGAGTGGGAGCACAGCCTTATCATAAAAGCCTAATAATGCGGAATAATATTCCACTGAGAATATGGAAGAGGTTGAAAATAGTTTGGTTTAATTATTTCACTACAGTCTCTACTATGGTATAGGCAGGTAGACCGTATTGACATAACAGTATCGATGATCTATCTTAGGCTTTCCCTATATCACTATAAAGAAATTGGCAGGGAGGAAAAAGAATCCACTTAGTTGGAAATCATTCATCCTTCTTTCCAGACCAAACCTTACAAGTGAATTCAGTCTCTGAAATCTGGGTAAATCGCATGATTTTGTTTTCACTCTGACCTTTGGAATCTGGCTGATTGAGGCTGGGTCTGCAAGCCCAGTGGTCCGTCCTTACACTACATGATTTTGTTTTCACTCTGACCTTTGGAATCTGGCTGACTGAGGCTGGGTCCGCAAGCCCAGTGGTCCGTCCTTATACTACATGATTTTGTTTTCACTCTGACCTGTGGAATCTGGCTGACTGAGGCTGGGTCCGCAAGCCCAGTGGTCCGTCCTTATACTACATGATTTTGTTTTCACTCTGACCTGTGGAATCTGGCTGACTGAGCCTGGGTCTGCAAGCCCAGTGGTCCGTCCTTATACTAAATGGACCTACAAGAATCCAGCCAGTTCAGCCAGGCCACCAGCTACTAATCAGCCAGCACCTGGTTAATCTTTATGGAGTTTCCAGAGTTTTCAACTGCCTGCATCCAGGTGCACAAAGGAGTCTTTGCTTTTCTTTGTCCTGTCCTGCGGGGATAGGAAGAACAGTCTTCTGTGGGCAAAGCAGACAAGATTCGGTGACAACAAGTGAGCCCTGAGGCTGTGGCCTCCTAGCCAAGCCACTGGCAGAGGGCACAGCCCAGGCCTGCCTTTGCTATACTAGGTACCACTTCTGTCTCCCCAACTGGGACGGGAGCGGAATGTGGAAGTGTGGGTGGCATTAGTGACACAGTACCATCAGTGGAGATCCTCGCTGCGGACCATAAAAAGAAGACACCAAAATTCACCACGAGTCCTGCCTGTGGTCTCCAGGGGTATGGGAAGGGCATTTTGCGGGGTAACCGTGTGTTAAGGGTACACTTTGGCTATTTCCCCTGGCCGGGTCATTGGAGGGGGAGCTAATCACTCAGTAAACAGAGAAGAGAGATGCTTATACTTAATAAGCCATTGCAAATGGAAAAAGCAAGCTCCTACCCAATGTGATTCTCTCTAGAAACAAATGGCTTGGATCCAAACCCTACAAAACCCTTTCAGAATGCCGAGAGGTCTCTCAGTCCCAGCGCCCCCAGAACGTAATCCTCCGGCACCTTCTCTTTCACGTGGAAGTAGCTTTAACAACGGAAGAGGGAATGACTGTGTGTGCACGCGTGTGGCACAGTCGTGAGTTTTTCTTTTGTCTTGTTTCGGAGCCCCTGATGGGCAGTGCATCCTTCTCTCTGGGGAGCAGCCGCTGCAATTAAAGGGGAGGGCCAGATACCACGCGGAGCCGAGGTGCTGGGAAGCGCCTCCAAGCCACCCTTCCCCAAGGGTGTGCTCAGCCCCCTCCCTCCACGCCCCCTGCGACACTACGGAGCCCTGGCTGTGCGGCAAGGGGCAGCGTTGGCCTGGTGGCAGAAGGGAGGTCAAGGTCTCTGCCAAGGCTGGCTGCTCTGGTTTCTCTCATCTGTGTCCTGGGCTAGCCCTCCTGTCAGATGAAAGAAACAGTGTGGTTCAGTGGCCAAGGCAGAGCTCGGGCTAGGAGCCTCGGCTGCGACCCTGGCACCACAGTCCTGGCCACTGATTATCTTGTGCCCACTCTAGATATTTTCACTTAAAATGTGGGCAATAAAAACACTGACCTGTCTCCACAGGCTGTAATATTAAAAAGAAGAGGAAAGGAGGACGGGGCACTTTGTAAATACACCACAAGGAACTTCTAAATACAGCTGGCTGAGCTCACCAGCCACCAGGGCCATGTGAGGAAGCAGAGGATGCTTTGTAGTAAGGCAGCTCCCAGCCAGGGAGTCGGGGTGGAATGGCCGCTCTCCTGCTTGCACACTTGCTATTTCTCAGCCCTTCCCTAGGAAAGAGGACTTCAGGGGTTTCCACCAGCACACACACACACACACACACACACACACACACACACACACACGGCCAATGTCAGGGACAGTAGCATCGCTTCCAAGTGGAATAATTCAAAGAATCCAGGAAGAAGACAAGCACAATTTTTTTCTTTTCTCCTCTCTATTTAAGAGGGGGTGAATCTCTGATCTCCTTCTGGAAACAAAGAAAGGAATAGGGCTCGCTAATATGATAGCCCCTCAATTTTCCAGCTTGTGATTAGAAAGAGAGGTGATTAGAAGTGATCATAAATGGTGCTAGGTCTGCATGCCCCCCTCTCTCTTGGCCGTTTCTCCCTTTCCCCTTTGGTAAAATTAGACTCAAAAATGAAAGAGTCATCAGGATGTTTCCACTCTGCTAAAACCCATGGCCAATTTGCCTTATTAATATGATTTCTTTATGTTTCTATATTTACACTTTAAAATGTTTCAAAACTACAGTTGGATACCTCTTCACACCCCTTAGAACGGCTCTTATTTAAAAAGCCAGAACAGAAAATAGCAAGTGTTGGCGAGGACGTGGAGAAATTGGAACCCTTGGGCACTGCTGGTGGGAATGTAAAGGGGTGCAGCCACTGTGGGGAACAGCAGGGCAGTCTCCCCCCAAGATTAAATATAGAAGCGTCATATGATCCAGTACACACCCCAACAAATTGAAAGTGGGATCTCAAAGAGATATTTGTACATGCCCTTTCAAAGCAGCATGATTCACAATAGCCAAAAGGTGGTCCCAACCCAGGTGTCCATCAACAGATGAATGAATAAACAAAACGTCATCTATACATACAATGGACTGTTATTCAGCCTTATAAAGGACTGAGTTTTTTTTTTTTTAACATCTTTATTGGAGTGTAATTGCTTTACAAAGGTATGCCATGGACATTATGTTAAGTGAAATAAGCCAGTCACAAAAGGACAAATATTCTATGACTCCACTTATATTAGGGACCCAAAGTAGTCCAATTTATGGAGGCAGAAAGTAGGATGGTGGGTGCCCGAGGCTGGGGGAGGGGAGGGGGAGTTAGTTAGTGTTTAATGGGGACCGAGTTTCAGTCTGGGAAGATGACAGTGTCCTGTGGGTGGTGGTGATGGTTGTACAACAAAGGGAATGTCCTTAGTGCCACTGAGCTGTACACTTAAAAATGGCTAAGATGGTGAACCGTATGTGTGTTTTACCACAATAAAAACTGTTTGTCCATCTGACACCATGTTCTTCCCTCATGACATACCTGAGGGAGGAACAGGCATTCCAGTCCCCAGGAAGGCAGGGCAGAAAACTCTCAGTTCTTCACCGCCTCTGGGCCTGGACCGGGGAGATGCCCCGCGTTCCCGGGAGTGGGGGGGATCTAGACTACAGTCTCTCTGGTCTCATCACCAGGGCCCACGCGGCGGGTCTCGGGCTGCCCACCGGCCTTCCCTGCCTCTGGCCCTTTGCTTGGAGGCACGGAGACAGGTCACCCACACTGGAAACATCGGGGCAGATGGTAGCTGCGGGGTGTGCGGAGAGGGTGGTTTGGGCCTTGACTGGCACCTCTGCTCCCTTACCGTCCTCCCCTCGCAGCTGGTCAGGGATGCAGTCCTTCTGCCAACTTCCCAGCTCTGCGGAAGTCCCTGAGCTGACAGGAGAGCATGGCCGCCACGTGCACCGCCCAGGACGGCGGGCCCGCCACGGTGGCCTGGGACGCTCAGGGGGCCTGAGCCTCCTCAAGCTCCAGCCCATCTTCTGGGGTGCCGGCTCCCTCTCTCCTCCATCTCTTCCTGCGCCCGGCTCCCTGCGCCCTCCCCAGAGGCCCCTGCAGGGCTTCCACACCTGTCGGCCCCGCCGAACAGCCGCTCCCAAGTAGCAGCCACGGAAGCTCTCCTGAGGTCCCCGCAGAACCAACTCTCGCTCAGCCGGGCACTTCTGTTTTGTTCCATTAGCATTATCCTCTTTCATCGCCTTTCCCCATCCCTCTGGAAGCTTCTTTGGCTGCAGACCTCTTCGTTAAGTGGCTGTTTCTTTCGGAAAACTGGTGCTCCCGACGGGGACTTCTTGGTACTTTCCACCGCGGGCCAAAAGGAAAAAGGGCTTGAAGGACACCAGGGCCCTAATAAGGCAGGTGCAAGACGATCCTTCGTCTCCCGTGGCCTGGGGCGCGCGGAAGGGAGGAGAGGGCAGGGGCGCAGGGAAGGGTCCCGGGCGGCCAGGCGGCCGCTGCACTCCCAGTCCCCGCCCCGGGGGAGGCGGGCTTCGGGGGCTGCAGATTCCCAAGCGCGTGTGCGGTGCGCGCGCCGGGGGTGGCGTCCGGCCGGCGCGCGAAGAGGTGGGGAGGCCCCGCCCGGGCCGCGCCGCCAGTCCCCACCTCAGCCCGGCGGCAGCTTCGGCTGCTCCCGTTAGATGGCGCTCGAGGCTTTCCGACCACTCGCGAAAGTGCGGCGGGCCGGGCGCACAAAGCCCCGCGGGCCGGGGGGGACGCAGCCTGCCGGCGAGGGCGCGCGAGGCCGACCCCACGGGGCCGCATGCCCAGGCCCGGGGCGCGGGCGGGGCGCTCCCGCTGGGCCTCGGCGCGCTGGCCGCGGCCTCCGACCCTTCGCCCCTCCGCCCACTCGCGCTCGGTCCCGGGGCCCGGCCGCGCTCCAGGGACGGGAGCCGCGAGGCTGGGGCTCAGGCCGCGGGGGCCCGGGGGCCGGGGACGCGCCAGGTGGGAACCGGGGCGCAGACACGAGCCTCCAGACCGCGCCCGCCCGCTGCTCCCCGACTGGCCGCCCCGCTCTCCGCGAGCCCGGCCTCTGCTTTGCGGGGAAGCGGGCAGGTGCGGGGTCGGTTGTGTGTCTGAACCGTTCCTCTGAAATTGTGGTTCGGTACGAGGTTTAATAAACTTCGTGGGCGCTCGCGTTTCCAACAACACGGGGCAAACTTTCTTGCTGTCCCCGATGCGGGTGGAGCCCCGGTGAAGCTCAAGCAGCCTCCTTTAAAAAAAAAAAAAAAAAAAAAGCTCCTGGGACTCTGGGGCGTAAAATGCGATGGCCAATTTCTAAGTAACTGTTCGGGGATCAGAGAGCGAGCTTTCCTTCCGCCACCAAGTTCGGCTCCCCTTCCACCCCCTCCAAGAAAAGTGACTTGATCACGCTCTCCCGTCCCTGAGGCTCCTCCTTATGTCGCCTGCGCGGGCCCCGCCGCGGAAAGGGGTGCGTCTCCCAGTCCCGGAACACGCAGCAGCGAGACCTTCCTTTGTGCCTACACTTGGCTGTGAACTTTCCCGCGCGGTGGGTTCTCCTTTAAGAAAGTAGCGATCTCTATGAATATTTAATGCCGGGCGCGGGCCGGGGGGGCGGAAGGGAGCCCCGCGCCCGGGTCCCCGCAGCCGCGACGGGGACCGGGGGCCGGGTGGCCGGGGGCGCAAGCCGGGCTGGGGCGCGCGGCCCGTCGCGTCCATTTCCATAAGAAAGCGGGCGGCGCGGTCGGAGGGACGATTTGGGCCCCTGCCGCCTTCCCCCGCCTCCCCGTACCCGGTTTTCTGCTTGAAGCGGGCTCGGGAGCTCTGAGCCCCAAGTGTGCGCTCTTGTCTTTGATGGTATCGACCAAGTGCGGTTTCAAATGTTGCCCCGACTGAGGCCGGTTTCCTGTCTGTGTGCGCAGTGGATGGAAGGACCGCGCCGGGTGAGTCCAGAGCGCGGGGAGCGGGCAGCCGGCCCGGCGGCGGAGGGGGAGGGCCGCCCGGCAGGGGCAGGTCTCCGGCTGGCTGGGTTCTGAACTGGGGAGCCAGGTGGAAACGGAGACCCCGGCACAGAGGAGCGTGTGTGTGTGTGTGTGTGTGGGGGGGGGGGGGGTGGGTGGGTGGGTGGTGGGGGGGGCGGTGATGAGGCACGAGGGGTCGCGAAGCCTGGCGCCCAGGCGGCCGCTGGTGGGAAGGTCTGGCGCGCCTCGCAGCCGTGTCCCTCTGCAAAGACCCGGGGCAACTTTTCCCTCGCCGCCGCTGACCCTCTTCCTGCGAAGGAATAAAGTGAACTTGCTCAGATACTCGATTCCGCTGGCGGTTCAGTTCTTTCTGCTTTGGTATTGAGTTTCTTTCCACCTTTCAGTGTGAACAGCCTTTGTGTCCTCAGTTCTAAGGTGTGCGTGTATGTATACATATATTCTATAGTGTGTATATATATTCTATCGTGTTTGTATATATATGAAATATATATGAAATAGTGTGTGTATATATATTCTATAGTGTGTGTGTGTGTGTATATATATACACATATCTATGAAATCTCCTAGGTACTTTTGATCCCATCTGGATAAATTAAAACCCAGATCTGTAATGTTTATTCTTAGTTTACAAAAGGCAGGGAAAAAAATGTGTGAGACACATGTCTGCAAGTATATCAAAAGTACTTTCCCTTCTGCTGGAAAAAGTTGCCTGCAAATGGCTTCCCTTCACTGATCCTGGACCACCTCTACTTCTCCGGGAAACTAAATCGGGTCATAACTAAAGCCCCCATCAGACCAAGCAATTAAGTGCCAATAATGACTATTAATGACTGTATTACTAATGATTGGAGTTGAGGACTCCAAGCCTGCTCAAGGTCATCAAGCTGTTTCAAAATTCTGCTACCCCAGATTTTTATAGCATTCCACCCCAGTAAAGGAGGGAAGAAGACAGAAGAAGTTCTCAAAGAATTCTCCAGTAGGTATCCCATGGTCAAAGTTGAATTTATTTCGTTCAGTAAAGTTGATTTCTACTTCTGGTAAATAACGGGGTCTTCACTTCTGGCCGTGTCAAGTTATGCGAAGTGCAATTGATGGTGGTGGTTATTTGGTTTGGATGCAGAATTTGGTTGTGGGGGGATTGGAAGGGAGGGTGCGTTCTCTCTCCAGTTACTCTGGTAATACTGAGAGCCCTGGAAGATTTTAAGAAACAAGTGTTTTAAATCTTCAGCTGGGCTCATGGATATCGGGATGGCTGGGAGCTGAGGAAGTGAGGGCTGGTGAACTCAGGGAGCAAAGGAGAAACAAGGAACTTGGTCTGAAAAAAGATTTTCTTTTTGCTCATGGGTTCACATGGTTTTAGCCTGTCACAAGCTGAGTGACTGTTCAAAAGAAAAGGTTAGCGAGACTCATCTGTTGGTGTAAAGGCTACTGAGGCTGAAGATGGTTCACCAGCCCCCCTTGCCTCTTTACTGACACCCCTTCTCACCCCAAACGGAAATCCAGGCTCAGTTCTGGGATGGGAGGAGGTGGCAGGGAGGGAGGGAGGGAATACATCGCCACTGGGAGTCCACAGTGAGGAGGGAGGGCAGCTTGCAGGGGCCCTGGCCGGCCACCGTGACGCAGGCAGGCTCAGCCATGGGGCAGTTGGAGGTGTTGGGTCACCTCTGCTCATTCCCCAGCGTTCAGCCCTTCCTGCCAGCCTGTCAGGACACTGGGTGAGCTGGGGAAGTGAACGTGTTCAGGACATCTCCCCAGCACCTCGCTGGCTCCTGGTGGAAGCCAGAGCAGCAGCGCACATCTGGTTCTGATGTATTTACCAGGCTGGTATGGAAATGCCCAGGCTGCACGGCAGAAACCTGAGCTGCTTGCGACCAGTAAAGTCCTCTGCTAAGCAGCGTGAATGGTTGGATGGTTGCAGAGTGCTGGGTGGCCCCCGCTCTCCAGGTGAAGCACTTGACCCTGCCCCATGCTGTTTTGTTAGAGTTAATTGCCCTGCAGTGAGGGTACCTCACACCTCCGCCAAGGAGTACAGCAGAGAAGGGATCCTCCACAGGTGACTGGATGGTGCGGGGTCATCTTGGACACCTGACAAGTCCCCAAACCTCACCTGAATGAAATGGGCCTGAAGTACGCTCCTGCCTGTGGCCCCTTTTGCCTGGCTCTGGCTGTCAGCAGCCCACATAGGACCCTGTAGTCCTGAGAGGCCTGCTACAGCTCCTTGGAGAGGGCAGCGGACCCCAGAGGCTTAACACGACAGCTCCATACTCAACAACAAATTCCCTGCTGACCCTGAGAATCCCAGGGAAGAGGGGGCTAGAGGCCGGCACGAGGCTCCCATAACTCGGGGCAGCCTGGGCCCTGCCTACCACTGAGTCTGGTGGCAGGGAGAGGGCCAGGGCTTGGGAACAGGGCTCCGAAAATCTGCTGTTCCGCTTCCTTGGGTCAGCTGCAGACAAGCCTGAGACTGCAAATACCTGTGAAGAGGGGAAGGCGTGGAGGCTGGAGCTGGCCCTGTGTCCTTACCAGGGTTCTAGGGCCCTGGGAACCCTCCGAGGTGGCTGGGGGCAGAATACCAGAGGCCGTTTGGTCGTCCCCTTACCTTACAGAAGGCCCACATCATCAAGGTCTGAGAGGACTTGCTTTCCCAGGAAACGCGGGGTGGGGCAGATCTGGTGAGAATTGGAGGCGTTTCCTCAATTTACTTACAGCTGGTTTGGAAATTGACATACAGAGGACAGCAAACACTTTACCCAGATAGGACCTCTGTGGTGTCAGAAAACTTCTCCCCACCTCCCCTGTGGACCCCGCTCACCCCCATTAAGCAGCCCAAACGCACTGTTCAAGATGTCAGGTTAGCTGGTGGAAGGAGTTTGATCCGTCCCCTCCACCCAAGTAAGTACAAATGAATTTTGTTCTCAAAAAGAAAACTTAGAGCTTGACACTTTCCCCAGCCAGATACACCTAAGTTTCACCCAGGTCTCTAGTTAGCAAGCGCAACACACCCCCACCTCTTTTTCCTTTCTTTGTGGCTTGAAGTTGCACTTCAGGAGGGTTTATATCATGTTGTTCATGTCAGCAAGCCTCCTTGTCTCCACTCCCACCCATCTCCCTGGATGGAATTGTAGCTGGAAACCACACACACACAAGAAATTCTCTTTAAAATTTTCTGCTATTCTTCCCAACTAGAGGAGTTGACAAGACGCAGACACGTTAAGTTGCAGAAAATACAGTGGACTGATCAGCCAAAATGCATCTCATTTGCACTTGTATGTAGCCGGGGGTAGGAGCTAGTGTCACTCAGGCTGGGCTGACTGGCTGGAATTTCCGAGCAGGCCCCTCTGCAGGGGCCATTTGTGGGGTCGAAGCCCCGGCCCAGCCCAGGCCAGCAGGAGGAGGGGGGAGTGGGAGGCGTCCGGAGGCCTGGCCCGAGGGCTGGAGCCACCTTCGGCAGACCTCCTGCTCTGGGCAGCTCGGGGGCTGGGAGGCCTGGAGGGGTGGGTGCTGGCAGCTGGATGCCCAGGTCGTCAGCCATTCCCCGGGCCTCCCCCTGGGTTGAATTAAAGAAAGGAAACACCTCCAAGGAGAGTCACTGACCAGATATTAAACCCGCTCCTACCTCTCTCCCAAGGTTGTGTCCCCGTCACCCACTTTGTCCCCATCCACCCACGGGTGGAGGGACACCTCTGCCTGATGCGTTCCTCCACCTACTTCGGGTCCTGAACTCGGACCCTGAGCTTCTCGCTTCCCGCCTGTCTCACTGAACCCCACTCCTGGGCCCCCGAGTTCCCAGGGAAACGTGGGTAGTGCCCTGGGAGCCTTGGAACCCAGCGGGGGCAGTTAGGGGGAAGGCACGGGTCTTTGAGGTGTTCCCGCTCTCCAGCCACCCACTCCCCTGCGCTGGTCGCAACTTTGCCCGACCCCGGGGCTAGGGCGCAACTCCTACCGGCGTATTCCCACCCGGCAGCTGGTGGCCCGGACTGCGCTGGGGCGCAGGGTCACCGCTAGGGCTCGGTGGCGGCGGCGTGCGGGGCGCGGGGTGCAGAGGCCGAGGAACTGGGCGCAGGGCCCAGGCCTAGGCCTTGGGAAGGGCCCACCTGCCTCCGTGAGCGCCCCAGCAGCGCGCCCTCGGGGCGTCCTCTCCACCGCGTCTCGCTTGCTTTCCTTGCCAAGGCCCTGGTGGCTCAGACGCCGCCAACCCCACGAGCTCCCTTCTCCAGCGCTCGGCTCTGGCCGGGCGTGGAGACAGGGAGGCGTGCGCAGTGCTCCAGGCCTCACAGCCGGGCACCCAGGCACCGCCGCGCATCCAGGCACCGCCGGGCCCCCAGGCACCGCCGGGCCGGACCGCAGCCCACCACCTTCCCGGGGCCAACCGGGGGCGACGCGTGTTGCCCAACGGGACCAGCGCCTCACCGGGCCGCCGGGGGACCAGCCACGCGCCCTCGCTCGCGGCGGAGCGCGGGGCCGAGGCTGCGACTCCGGGCAGCCAGCCCCGCACCATTGACAGCCCGGGCACGTCCGCGGAGTCCGGGGGGACGATCAACGGACTCTCCGTCCCGGGAGCTGGGGACACGCCTGTAAGGTGTGTGATGCTTTAAAGATCCTTGGTACTACTTTTGCGCGAAGCCTTTGTTCCAGCTTTGTCAGCTTGCGGGCCTTCAGCAGCTCCCCCTCCCGGGCCCTTCCACCCCCATCACCGCCCCCGGCCCCCCCCCCCCAACCCCTGCAGAGAGGGCATGGCGCAGGGAACCCGCCCGGATCAACTGCCCCGCTCCATATCCCCTCCTGCAAAATGCTTGTCCCTCGGTTACGTCTCCCCTTCGCGCTTGGGGCAAATGAACACGGTTTGCACCGCCTTCGCCTTTGGGGCGAGGTTCTCCTAGAAGAACAGGCTTTCTGAATGTGACCTCGGGCTGCGGCGGCGGCGGCGGCGGCAGCCTCCTGCTGCTGGTGAAAGAGCAGCTCTCCAGCCACAGGCCGGGGCGACCGGGGTGCGCACAGCAGGACCATGGGTGGGGGTAACCTGCCCTCCCACGGTAAGGATTTGAGGATTCAGACGGAAAGAGCAGGTTAAGGACAACACGGCCGTGAACTAACTTGACTCCTACTGGCAACAGGGCCGCCAGGGCCCGGTATTCCTGGCTAGGGTGGCCCTCTCCCAGCCCCCAAATTAGGTACAACTTCCCTTTTAGCCAAAGTGCAGCTAGATGCAGGGTGTTTCACGGATACTCTGGCAAACAGGAGGTGCAGATAATGACTGTTTCCATACACATAGGCTTGCATGCATCGTCGTATATGGGCACACATTTCCCATTTCTCCCTAGTCTTTCTATTTAATTTGTCTTCATTCCTTCTTTCTAGGCCTTTATGCCTGCACATAGCCATTTGGAGAAAAATCAAGTGTGAGCACCTCTCCCCGAAGAAAGTTCTGTATGTTATGTTAACACACTCACACAGGGATTCCTCGGGTTACCAATTTGCTCCCAATCAGCCAGCACTTGGCTTTCTGGCTGGGGTAGGGGTGTCAGGGTGATGCAAATGGACGTGGCGGCTTCACTGGGGGGGAGGCGCTTTTCTTCCCCCTTCTTGAAGCCCCAGTTCAAGGCCCAGGAACAAAGGGAGAGGTAACTGATCTGTCCTTTGGTCTCTTTCCCTTCACTTCCACCCCTCTCACCTGCAGACCTGCAGGCCCTCCTCCTTGACAAATAGAGGAAAGCCTGTGAGTTCAGGTACGCAAGTAAGTAGTGCTGAGCTGCGAGGCCCCCCCACTGAAAATCAAAAACCCCATTTTAGGTGTGCCTCGAGTCCCCACCACCTCCTCTCCCCCAGATGTCACTGGACCCAAGGCTATTTGCTTAGCTTCCCTCTCTTGTTAAAAACATCCAGGACAACTATTAAATAGTGCCTGGAAGAGTTAAAGACATCTCTCAGGTTTGAAACATTTTTTTAAAGCCCTGTTTGGAAGAAATCTTGGAGGAGTACTAAAGCATAATCAGTAAGATGGCCCGAGCAAGTTTGAAAGATTTCTCCCCCAAAACGTTAACTAAAAAGAGTTTGTAGGTGTTGTTTTCTTCACTGATGGGTGTTTCCCTGTTGTAACCTACAGATTCTCAAGACCAAGCTAGTAAGACATTTATTTTCATTTTGTTAGTTTCTGGGTGATACTATACTTTCCGATTAGACCTAATTTATTTATTTTTTTAAAAACTCTGCTGGAGAGTTTTCAACCTTGGAAATGTGAATGAGGAATAGATTCTCCCTCCGAGATTCTTACATGGGCAGAATGGAAGGACCCTGCCTGGCTCCCCTTCACACCTGGAAGTTGCCCTGCCTGAACCTAGGTGGACTGAGGGTGACAGATTTGGGCACCTTTTATTTCAGTGCTGGCGCAAGGCGAGCTCTTTGAAATGAGTATCTATTCTATTTCAGACTGCAGTGTCCCAGTCGGCTAAATGGGCTTGTCTTCTGCCAGGAGGGACACAGTCCTGCAGGACAGAACGAATGTTGGATCTCCCAGGAAGCTCTTCGTCAAAACATCCCTTGCCCTTTTGTTTTTGTTTTTGAATTAAAAGATGTGTTTGCTTTCCTCTCAGTGTTCATCCCGTTATTTTGTAGCTACAACAATGAAATGTGGAAAACAGTTATTCTTTTTTGTCCTCTGTAAACGTCTCATTTGGGGACCTCGGCAAGCTCCAAACCTACCTCAGGTGTGTCCTGTGCTTTTGATGTTTACTCACCACTCACTGGGGCACCTAGAGACTCACACTAGGTTCCCCCTTCCCCTGGGCATCCTTTCTCTCCCAAACAATGCCCCTCTCGCAACTCGAAACTCGCAGGGGAAAGGGATTTACTTAGAGAAAGCATCCCAAATTAATAAAGACCAGACTCAAGTTCTCCAGGTAAGTGATGTTTACACTGGGACAAGGAAGGCAAGAACCAGCATCACCCCAGGTGTGACTCCTGTCAGGAAGGAGTGAGGGCAGCAGGCACATTGCCACAGAAATTTCTAAAACTATGGCAACTAAGTGAGGTTTACGGTTAAATTTTGCTATATTCCCAGCCAGCTCAAGTTCTTTAAAGTTCACTTTTGTTCACACACGTGCACACACACCCCAACTAGGGTTAAGTTACCAGCGCAATTTCCCTGGGCAACTCTGGTGACAGGAACCACTGCCAACAAACTTATTTTCTGAAGAGTAAAAAAGAAAAAAAAAACAAAACACAAAACCTCTCCATGTCCTTTAAACGGTTATTTTATACTATTTAACATCCCCACAGACAGGAATTGGCCGGGACACCACTGCTTCTTTTTCTAGGAACAGGTAAACTAACCATTCTTCTTCCCCTCCCCCAAGACACAGCTATTTTTAAAAGCTAAAATTTCTCTTTCCAAAGGGAGGAGAAGGAACAAATTCCATTAATGAATTACGTACATGGAATGTGGCTTGTCTAGGGCAATTGTATTTGTAAATAAATGGCTTCCTGTTTATTATGTACGTTTTCCTGAGAACTCTGATGCCTTTGAGCGCTTAATATAGCAAATATGCAACTTCTGGTTTAATTTCCACTGGGTTTCTTTCTTTCTTTCTTTTTCTTTCTTTTTGTTTTTTTTGTATTCACTACATAGAAATCAGGTTAAACTGAGTGAGTTGGGGGGCGGTGTTCATGATCCTGAAGCGTCCAGGCTGACCAGGGGAGAAGTAACCTCTTAAGTTCTCACGTTTGCCAAAGTGCGAGCGAAGGGGGCTGGCTCCCTGGAAATGCTGCTGTAATCAATCTGGGGAGTTTCACTTTTGCCCCCGGATCTCTCTAAAGCCGACCACGGCCTCCTGTGGCAACTTGAGAGGCGAAGCCGGCGCGATCCTGCTGGCGGGCGGCTTGGGCACCGACCCGCCGCCTGGCAAACCCGCCTCCCCTGCGGCCGCCTTCGCCCCCCGCCCGCTCTGGGGCGCCGCGCAGGCCAGCGGCCCGCAGCCCCCGGGCGGGGATCGCGATGTGGCCGGGCGCACGCGGCCGACCCCAGCGTTCGTGGGGCGCCCGAGTTCCCCCCCCCGCCCCCGGCGGCGACGGCTGGGCCTTGAGCCCCGAAGTCCACCAAGCGCCGGCCTCCCGCCGTCCCGCCTCCGCTCGCATCCCGAACAAAGCAGCGCCCCGTGCCCCAGGCCGGCCCCGCTGACCCCTGCTCCCCGCCCCCCTCTTCGGACTGCAGCCCAGGGCTGGAGCCTGTTCCGAGCCGGTGCGTCCCCTCCCTGCGCGGCACCCTTCGGGAAGGGACACGCAGTGCCCCCGATGGAGGCCCCAGGCCCGGGTATCTGGCCCCGACCCAGGTCCTTGGAGACCAGGGGCTCCAGCTCCGTCTTTACTTTTCCTCCAGGGCCCTCGGGCGTGGGCCCCAGAGAGGATCGGTCTGCAGGCCCTGAGCTCAGCTTTCTCGGCTCCACGGTCATCGAATTCCCGGCAGAGCAGGCCGGGCCCCAGAACGGAAAATCCGCAAACGTGGAGCAGAGCGCAACAGACCTTTCTACCCTGGTGTTCCCAGAAGTTGTCTCCAGACGCCGGGAGCCTGAGCCGCGCTGGGCTCAGCCGCCCCCCAGCCCACCCGGGAAACTTCCACAAGTTCGCGTCCCGCTCCTCAAGTTCTTAGCTTTTCTCCAGCTACCGGCCTCGTCGATTGCTCTGCCAACTGTCCTTTAGTCTCTAGGGCTCCCGAGGCCTGAGTCGGTCCGGAATTATGATAATCATTGTTATTATCAGGCTGGGGACGGAGCGCAGAAGCAGAGGATGGGGGCTGAGGGACAGAGAAGAAATGCTGATGAAGGGGGATATTTCAACCTGTTTCAAAAAGTTTCAGTTGACCATTATCAGTAACCCCGATAGACAACTCCATTAAAAAAAAAAAAAAAAAGAATTTACTACTGCTCTTGAAAAGCCGTTATTTTTTACATCGCTTTTAGGAAGATAGATGAACAAAACATCGCGTTTCAAGCCGTTTTGATCTGTAATTAAATGGCAGGATCGGTTTGTATTCTCCTACGGCTTTTACAGAAGTTGCAGTGATCCAAAGTCGGGTTGCTGTGTCAGAGTGGCATTTTTATTAATGAGAATACAAAAAGCTTGCATATTCTTAGCCCTGCTTGAATTTAGTTGCTAAGCAACCGGTGTATGGTAATTCATCCGCGAAATTTAAATCTTTGAGAAAGGATCGTGCGTTTTGCTGAATGGTCGCCACGAGGAAAACAGCTTGTGGGACTGTCCGCAGCTGTTACGGCCGGGCCGCCGGGCAGAGCCGGGCCGGGCAGGGTCGGGCCACCCTCCCCCCGCCCCGCGAGCGCCACCGCCCCACCTGGGCGCCGGGCCCCGCTCTGCGTCCCCGAGGGAGGCGGGCGTCTGAAGCCCGCGGCCTGGGGCCGGCACCACCCTCCCCCGCTCCTCCGATCTCCTACTTCCACCTGCGGCAGACCTTGCACCTGAGCCAGCCGTCTGCACCCCAGGGTGCAGGGGCCAGGCCGCGACCCCGCGCCGCACCCCTCCCAGCGCCCGCGCCCCCAGGCCCGCGGCGCGCGCACACCCGGCCGCCGCGAGCACGCCGGTTGCCCTCTTCGCAGACCCCTCTGAGGTCACTTCCAGGAGGACTCTTCCTCGAGGAAGATCCGACTCATACAGAACGCAGCCCACAGCCCTCCAGAAGGCCAGGCGGCCGCCGCAGGCCGGCAGTGACATCATAGGCTCCTGCTCGCCACGCTCGCGCCCGCATTTTAGGAGACAGGAACAAACACGGATGTGAAATCAAGAATGAAAGAGACAGTAATCTAATTAATAGGCCATGAGCCAGGCTAACAGAATCAAAGAATCTGATTACACAAGTACCCCTCTTGCTATCTCCGCCGCCCCGCCCACACCCGTCTCCTCCAGCCTCCCCGCCGCTTCCTTTCCTAGGTTGGAAAGTCCAGGAGGCAAACCCAGAGCCCTCCGATTTCCTCACTGAAATCAAGATCAAGCCCACGGTGGGGCTCCAGCAGCCGGGAGGTCACGTGGGTGACCTTCGGGCCCTCGAACAGCCGCTCTGAGGAACTGAGATGACCAAGTGACCTACAGAATTTGGAAAGCTGGAGAGGTGACCCCTACACTTCCTACAAGTATCACTCTCAACCACAGCAACGACCACGACCACGACCACCATCAGTACACCTGCACTGATTGCTTCTGCTGTTAGTAACAGGACCAGGAGAGAGCCGTTCTTCACTCAGAGCCATTTTAAGAGGATCTACTTTTTCAAAAAACCATAGCACAACTCTTTTTTCTACATCACCTTGCTTCTGGGTCACCAATAACTTCAAAGTTTTAACTCTCCTTCCACACCCTTCCCCACCACAGACATCTGAGCACAGCCAGGTACTAGGTTTTATCACTGCCACATAGCATCTGTTCTAATAGGTCCAGTCAGCCATGTGCAATCCATGAAAGAAGTGAATTCTCTCATTTCTATCCTTCTGCCTTGAAAAAAACCAGGTCCACCTCCTAAATAATTAATTTCAAGTCTGCATCCAGTGCCAATACTTGTTGCATCCATTTTAGAGTTTGATTAATTACCCTGGAACTTGGGCAAACTAAACTCAGTGTGGAGAGAATGTTTCTTCCTTCAATTTAGTTCTGAAAGCTACAAGTTATTGATGGATCTTTACTCTATTTACATACAAATTGGTGCAAATATGGCCATCTCTTAAAATGCATTTTGTATAAATATATAAAAGTGTCATTTTTGATTTAGCTTGAAGAGGTTGATCATTTATTACAAAAATAAACGAATAAATACAACAATATATTGTTGCTTCCAACAGGATAAATACTTTACAAATATATAATTTAAAAAACAAATTTAATTGTTAAAATTATTTAAAATATTACACTTATCGATAAAACTATCAATAGCATAGACTGCATTTAATATTAGAACTGATTATTCTCTGGATGTTGAAAACCATTCATACAAAACAGATTATGAGCATGGTAACGAGCGTACACTGGGGGCTACAGGGAAGCAAAGGGAATCTTTAAGATCAATAACGAATAGTACGGTTTTGGAACAAAGAAGTAGTCCTTGGCTAAGTACTTAAAGAAAAAAAAAAAAAAAGAAAAAAAAAAGGCAGAGCAACTACAGCAAAGTGACTATTTTAAATACACCTTGAATGATTTATCGCCCAGACTTGCAGGGGAAGATGGTTGGGTGAACGAGATGGCTGTAGCTTGGACAACTGATCAGAAGCCACGGGAGACTGCAAACTATAAATGGGCCTAGCTTGGGATTAGCCAGCTTGATGGAACAGAACTTTGTCACTTTCCTCTGAGTTGGAAGGGGAGGAGGGGGTGGGCTGAAATGGAGGAAACAAACGAACACTTGACGAAGCACAAGACACTTGCGCTACAAAGGAACACAATGACCAAATTCATTAAAAAGATCTGGTGATATATAACAATATTTTCATTATTTACATGTGTAACAATATAAGCCTTAGCACAAAACCTCTCAGTTGTATCTGCCCTCACTTGTTTTCCAACCATGAATTTCATTTTGTAAATACATTCAAAGGGTTGATTTTTTTAAAAAAATATGGAGTGCAAGCATGAGCTCACTTTAAAAAACTACAAAATAATGGAATAAAATGGGCCAGCTTTCCCAGCTGCTCTAAGTTACTCTGCTACCTCTAAATCAGAGCTTCTTCCAAAGTAAACAGCAAAGGTTACTTTTTAATAGAAAACAGGGTGAAATCCAATGTTAGTTCTTTTGTTGTCAGCCAAATCAAGTAAGCAAATGCCTCCTAACATTTGAAATAGACCCATTCTCTGTCTCATCAACCACTACGAGTCCTGTAGGGAACATAGGTTTTCATCTCACGCGCCAATAGCACCCACCCTATAAAAACAACCACACCCGGTCCTCAGCTTTCCAATAAGGCCTTCCGTGCTTGCCCCTGTAGACCCTCAAAAAATGATAAAGTTTGTCACCACCCCCCCACTCCAGGTTGTAAATATGCTGGGCAAAGAGATTACAATAGCAAGACAAATAGGAAACGAGAAGGCAAAGAAAAGTAAATTGTGGTTTCTTGTTTTCATTTTTTCCCTGCTCTCTGTTTAATAAATATGGCCTTTTTCAGATTTCACAAATCAAAATGATTGTGATTTTTAGTACGATTTGGTGTTTAAAATAATGCAACCCAATACACGGCCATCTGGCTGGGCTTGATTTATGAAAGTGACACAGGGTCTGTCTGGAAGAAATAACTGTTCCTTGTTGCTCTCACAGTTTTCCGGGTTTTTTAACCCCTGCATTGATATCACAGGGAGAGGGAGTAAAGATGAGAGAAGACGCAAAAAGTGAGTGACAGCTCAATGAGATTAGGGGGAAACTAATCTACAAAATCACTGCTTTATCACCCCCAAATACTATTTTTTTTTTAAAGTACAATACGAAGGGACTCAAGGAAGCAGAGCCTTTTGCGTCTCGTTACTTACAACCTGAGGCATTACACTTTCATTTTCCCACATTGTAAATATTGATACATTAACTTGATAAATGTGACCGCTCTGCAGGGTGTATCTAAAGAGTGATCAAAAAGTGAAAACCCCCAGCACCGGTAAAGAAAATATAGAATCATACTGGGGAAAGACGGAAACACAGAAATGTAGAATCTTAAGTCTGAGCTGGTGATCACACTGAGGGTAATGCAGTGTGGACCACAATCAGGAGTTTAGAACTACATTCTTCCATTATAGAGAAAACAAACCAAACAACCCACCCCCCAAAACGGCTTAATAATTTAAACTTAATTACATATAGTTATTAATGGGACGTAATCGATATAAAAAGATTTCATCGCCTTGTAAGCTATTCTTTACCACTATTAGTCTTCAGAAAAAAGAGGAAAGAGATGTAGCAATATGGTGGGGGAGGGGAGATGAGAGGGAAAAGAGAGGCTAAACTTTGGTGGTGGCGGTGAGGGACTCTGTGTTCACCATTAGTAACCAGTTGGCACATTTTTACTGGGGATGTAGTCCAACATTCTGATAAAGATGATAAAGGACACAGGTATCTCTGAGAAAAGGACTAGCATTTAGACAATCTCACCTAAAAACACTAAAAACACCCACTAAAATTAAGGGAGGGACAAATTTTGTGAAATTAACAGACTAACAAGGAGTGACTACTTTGTCAGTTACCAGCGGTTTCTGTCATTGCCTTTTATTCTAGATTTGCAAATGTACCTTAGGTGGAGCTGACGGCTTCCTCAGCTCTATCCCTTAAGGATTTGCATTGTAAAAAAATATTTTCTAAAGGACTCTCTTCTTCCCACACAGTGTTTATGCATCAGACACAGACTATTTCATTCTAACAAATTTATTTTCTCGATCAGCTCTTATGGAATCACTACTCAAATTAAATTACAATCAAATGATCACATCAAAAGATACCCTTATTACCTAGCAACTGTCCATATTTTCATTTCATTTTGATTTGTGCTCGTCTGAAAAAAACACGTAATACAAGATCTGGGGAAAAATAAATTACCGTTTTGCAGCAGTTCATAAGTATTCTGAATAAAATATTAAAAGAAGTCATTTAATGAAAATATAAAGCAAATATTTTTAGATCAACAACGGATCTAACAATTCTATATTGCCGTCTTTTGAAAAGTCTGTTTATTAAAACCTACCAAAAACACTGCTTGGAAAGGGCAGTATTATATAATCACATCCACAGCACCCATTCAATCAAAGTTGGCAACGGATTGAGGAGAAGAGTCCGGAGAAGTGCTGTCTTTCTAAATCCCTTGATCTGAGTCAGTCCAGAAATAAAAAATAAAAAATATTAATAAAAAAAATATTAGCGGTGGCATCTTTAGGCGTCGTCCACCCATCGGAGCGGCAGCCGATAAGCCGGGGTTGGATGCCGGGCCTCGCTCCGCGCCCTGTCCGCCCGCCCGCGCCCGGATTCGCCGGGGCCTCTCCCACTGGCCGCTGGACATCCCCTGCTCCCTCGCCCATTCCTCTGCTCTTTCGAGATGCTTTTATTTCCAAGGTTACTTTGAGGATACGTATTCTTTTTCTTTTGGCTTTGCTATCAGTCTGTTAATTTCAGAAGCTGTGAATACATATATGTATATATATATATTTCTTGTTTTCCAGAGATTGTTCTTTTTTTTTTCTCCTTCCCGTTTCATAGTCAATTTGTTTGTCCCCAAATGACTTTGATATGGACAAGAACAACAGGGTCCGGGAGCACAGAGTCACCCCTGATTAAACCCGGTGCCTCTGCCTGCTTTCTGGTCGCTCCCAGGAAACAAAGTTTCGGTGGATCTCTCGAGGCGAGGGGCGGGGGGGGCGGCCCTTTGGAGGGAAGAGGTGGGAGGGAGGGGGATTTTTTTTTTTAAACAAATGTTTGTTTGTTGTTTTTTTAAGAGGATAGGACGAGGCAGGTGCTAAGTGCTCTCCACCGTCGCCCCGTAGGACTTCTCAGGGTGGGAAAAGCCTCGCGAGCGCAGTTTTGGGGCGCTAGGCATCTTCACCCTTCTTTAAAAAGAAACCCCCAAAACGAGCCCCCACCAGAGTAGAAACGAGATCTCACGATCGCCCCCTTTTCTCTTCCGGTTTTGCCACGGTCGTGTATATAAAACAGTCTGGGCATTTCTAGGCTTTGTTTGTTTGTTTGTTTCGCCCCTCCTTCCTTGGACTTCAAACAACGTCTCCTCGGTGCGTCCCTCTCCTTTCCCCCCGAGGGCGGGCAGGCCTGTCTTTGGGAGGAGGGGAGGGCGGCCCGGCCCGGCCGGCCGCGGCGGCGGCGGCGGCGGCGGCGGCGGCGGCGGCGTGACAGCGGCGGCGACGGCGGCGGCGGCCCGCTCCGCGCTGCGCCCGGGCCTTCACTGCACGCTTGTCTGCAGCCCGTGGTGCGGCGGCGGCGTGTCGGCGCTCACGGTGCCCACCTGCGAGTAGACGTCGTCAGGCGTCTGCTGCTGGATCCCGGGCGGCGTCATGCGCTTCTCCTTCTGGCGCCGGTTGCAGAACCAGACCCGCACCACCTCCTTCTCGAGCTGCAGGCTGTCGGCCAGGTTGGTGATCTCCTGCGCAGAGGGCTTGGGGCACTTGAGAAAGTGGCTCTCGAGCGCGCCCTTGACGCTCACCTCGATGGAGGTCCGCTTCTTGCGCTTGCGGCCCTGCGCCGCGATCTTGTCGATGCTCGTGGGGCTGCCGGTGCTCGAGTCCGCCTCCTCCAGCCACTTGTTCAGCAGCGGCTTGAGCTTGCACATGTTCTTGAAGCTCAGCTGCAGGGCCTCGAAGCGGCAGATGGTGGTCTGCGAGAACACGTTGCCGTACAGGGTGCCCAGCGCCAGCCCCACGTCGGCCTGCGTGAAGCCCAGCTTGATGCGCCGCTGCTTGAACTGCTTCGCGAACTGTTCCAGGTCGTCGGACGTCGGCGTGTCCTCGTCCGAGTGCGGGTCGTGGCTGTTGAGTCCGGGCCCCGCGCCGCCGCCGCCGCCGCCGTGGTGCGGGGGTCCCTGCGCGTGGTGCGGGTGCGGCGGGTGCGCGTGCGCGTGGTGGTGGTGGTGATGGTGGTGCTCGGCCAGGTCGGGGGTGTCTCCGCGCACCAGCCCCGGGTGCACCAGGCTCTGGGCGCCGCCGCCCGCGCCGCCGCCACCGCCGCCGCCCGGCCCCGGGGGCGCGCTCAGCATGCCGTTCACCGTGAAGCCCCCGGGCTGTGAGTAGAGCAGGCTCTGCGGCGGCGGCTGCTGGCCCCCAGCCATGGACGGGAGGTGCGCGGCGGCGGCGGCGGCGGCGGCAGCGGCGGCGGCGGCGGCGGCGGCCCCCCAGCCCCCGGGGTGGCCCTGGTGCGGCGGCGGCGGCGGCGGCGGCCCGAGGTGCGGCGGCCCGCGGTGGTGCAGAGCGGTGCCCGCGTGCAGGTCGTCGCGCCCCGCGCCGCCCTTCACGTCGGGGCCCTGGGGCGGCGGCGGCGGCGGCGGCGGCGGCGGTGGCTGCTGGGGGCTGCCGGCCATTCCCACGGCGCTGCCGGACCACGGCGAGCTCGCCTCCACGGCGGCGGCGGCGGCGGCCGCGGCGGCGGCGGCGGCGTGGGGCAGGGCCGTCACCCACTGGTGCGCGTGGCTCAGCATATGGCCGCCGTTGCTGGCGGCCATGGCCCCCTGCATGAAGTCGCTCTGCACCATCTTGACGGAGGCCGGGTCCCCCCGGTAGGCACCCGAGGTCACGGCGGCGCTGCCGGGCGGCATGCCGCCGCCGCCGCCGCCCGCCCCCCCGCCGCCGCCGCCGCCGCCGCCCCCGCCGCCGCCAGCCCCCGCCGCGTCCGAGTGGACGATGGAGCCGGCCGCTAGCAGGCTGTTCCCCGGCAGGTAGGGGTTAGAGGCCGCCGTGGCCATCCCGCTCCGCTCCCGCCACCCTACCGCCGCCACCACCGCCGCCGCCGCCGCAGCAGCAGCCGCGGCCGCCGCCGCCGCCGCCGCTGCGCCCCCCCGCCTCCCCCCGCTCCGCCCCCGCCCCGGGCCCCCGCCGGCCCCGCCGCCGCCGCCGCCGCCGCCTCCGCCCCCGCCGCCGCAGCCGCGGCCGCCGGCTGCAGCTGCAAGGCCGCTGGGCAGGGCGCGGGGGTCGCCGGCCGGCCTTGGTCAGCAGCAGCAGCAGCCGCCGCCGCAGCCGCCGCAGGAGCCGCGCTCCGGGGAGGGGGGCTCGCTTCTCGGCGGGGCGCGCTCCGTGGCCGCCCCCCTCAGGGGGGGTCGTGGCCGCCCCCCAGCCCCGGCGCGATCGGCTCGCTCCAGCGGGGCTCGCCGGGCGGGGCGCGGGCCTGCGCCGGGGCTCCGGGCCGGGCGCGCCGGCTCGCGCTCCTCCTCCTGTCCTCGGGCGAGCGCGGACTCTGCCGGGGCGCGGGGCTCGGTCCACCTGCTAAGTGGAGGTTTCGCTGGAGGCAACAAAGAAAGCAGCCACTCCTTTCTTCTGGACCAAACCGTGGACGACCGGCGACCGGCCGCTCCTCGCCGCCTCCTCAGGAACGCAGCTCACTCGTCTCCCCTTGGAGTAGTAAAACTTTTTTTTGTCCTTGAAGGCGTGGTGATGCTGGCTGCTCGCGTGCGGAGAGGAGAGGCTGGCTCCTGCTCTCCCCCTCCGGTCCTCTCGTTTCAAGTTTTGTTCTGTCCTAGGAAAACTTCTGGCGCTGGTGCATTTCTCTGAAGTTGCTATTGCCGGAGCTCGTGGTTGCCTCTGAAACAACAGTCCTTTTTCATTCTCCTCGCAACAGTCACAGTCTGATGCGACATCTTTCCTTTTGGGTAGAAATTAGGAGACAAATATAACAAGGAAAAAAATTGAACAGGAGAAAAACGAGGTCGAGTTTCTCGGTTACCTTGCTGCTGACGGTTGGGGTTGGTGTTTTATTTTTTTCCCAGCAGAGGTCTGCAGGAGGAGGAAGAAGAGTGCACTGGTGGAGGTGGAGGTGTGTGTGTGCATATAGGGGATCCTTGATACACAACCAACTCCAGTGGCACGACGCACGGCTCGGAGGCTGCCCCGACGGCGCTGGCGCTGGCCGTGCCGGAGCGGAGTTGCCGCGGGAGCTCGCTCTGCGCCCTGGTTCGCGCGCTCTCCCTCTCTCTTCCCCTCTCCCTCCCTCCCTCTCTCGCTCTCTCTCTCGCTGTCGCTCTCTCGCCCTCTCGCCCGCCCGCTCGGATCTGACAGTTCGCTCTCTGTCCCTCCCTCTCCGAGCGGGGACTGTCGAATGTTTACCCTCCGCCGCGAGCGCGCACCCACCACTGCACTTTCCCAAATACAAGGAAGTCGAGCACCAGGGTCCCCGCTGATTGGCTACCCGCTGGGTGATTGGCAGGTCCGGAATGACTGGCTCAGGACGCGCGGCCCCCCTTCCGGCCGTTCCGATTGGTTGCTTTTTAATTTAGGCAGAGCGTCGTAGAAGCTGGAAATCTGTCGTCCCCCCCCCTCCCCCCGCCGCCTCCCTCCGGTTCGCCACTTTCTCCTCCCCGCCCCTCCTCCGCCACCCCCTCCGCCACATCTTAACTCTTAGTGTCCGGCCGAGACGTAGGCTTTCCCTCCGTGGCTCTGGGCATCTCAATAGGTCTGGGAGGGGGAGGGGGAGGGGGAGGGGGCGGGAAGAAAGGGAAAGGAGGGGGGGGGCGTGCGGGCGGGCGGGGATCCGAAGGAGAAAGTAGAGGGGAAAATCATGAAAAACAGCAACCTACCCACTCCACCTGGTACCGCGTTGTGCTGCCGTCCTCCCCGCCCCCCACCCCATCCCAGAGATCGGTAACGCGCCCGGCACGGATGCGCCATTCACGCCAATACCTATAGGCAGATGTGTCCCCAGTGGTTTCAAAGTTTCCTTGCTCCTCCACCAGCCGGCCCCCGTCCCCGCCTCGGCGGGGGTGGGAAGGGGGAGCTGGCGGCGACGAGAGCCTGGGTAGCGGCCGCGCTCCTTGGAAATCCGCCACCGCAACTTTCCGCAGCTGCTTCGCGCCGGCGGCGGCCCCCTTTGTTTAAGTTCTCGGATGCCATAGTCTGGGAAACCTGCAGCCCGGGACCAGCGCGGGGCCCGCGCGTGCGAGAAGGACCGCAGGCTGCAGCGCGCTCCCCACCCCCGCCTCTCCCTTCCCCCGCCCCCTCCGCCGGGATTCCGGCGAGGAACGCGCGTGCCCTTGCGAGTCCTGGGGTGCCGGGCGGCGGAGCGCTCGGCCGACCTTCCCCCCTAGACACACCGTCAGTGTGTCTCCCCCCGCCCTCCAAAGGCGTCGGGGAGCCTGCGGCAGCGGGAGCGGCCTAAGGAAGCGGATCCGCCCGCCGCGCCCTCCACCGCTCACACTGTGTGCGGGTGCGTGTGTGTGTATTTCTTTATTTCGGTGCGGTCGTTATTAGTGGTGTTTCGCCTGCTCGCTATTCCTGGGCACGCTGGGGCTTTCTCTTTCTCTCTGGCCTCGGAGGGTCTGCGGCGGGCGGCGCTGAGCGCGTTCTCAGCCCAGCCCGGCGGAAAGAGTTAAGGGGGCCGGGAGGGGGAGCGCGCGGGGTGGGCGGGAGAAGAGGGGGTGGGGGAAGCGGCCGAGCGGAAACGCTGCACAGAGGAGCCTCAGCGAACCAAGAAAAAAGAGAAAGTGGCCACGAAAACAAGGGCAAATTGAACCCTCCTCGGGGATTTCCAATGAACTAACCCGACTAGGACATTCAGTAAATACATCGTCCCTAATGAGTGTGCGTGTGCTTGCACCCCGCACCCGGCCGCGCTGCGCCGGCCCTGCCCGCCGCCCCGGACGCAGACGCGGAGCCGCCGGGGTGCTCGGGGCTGCCCTTCTCCCGCGAATAATTCCTCTGCTGAGCGCAGTTAGGGGTACTCAGAGCCGGAGCTCTCCAGCCCAGTCGCAGACACGCAGCCCTTGCGAGATCTCGAGATGAACAGTGGGCGCGTAGCATTTGTGTAGGATCTGGTCCAGCTCCTGCGTGCCGGGGGGAGAGATGCCCTCGTAGGTAGGTTTTAGTGATTCCATTATTGCGAAGGTATAGACCTGAACGGCGGCGGTAACCAAACCCCAGACAGAACGGATTTTTCCCTGTGCGTCCCCCTAAGGATCCTTTTTATATTTATGTATGCGTATATGTATATATGAAAGATGGAACACAGATTTCATTGAATAAATCTGAGATCTCCAGGTGCAGACGTTTGAATAGTCGGTGCCAGCACCCCATGTTTTCCTTTCCTGCCGATTTTGCTTGGATCCGGCTCAAAAACCGAGAGAGTCTCGTGGTTTTGTTTACACTGAATGGGGAGGATAGGAACAGAGCCATGGGGCCCCTTTCATTAATATACAGTGAGGATTTTGTCTAAATTACTGCTATGAATTTCACAGTACACGCTTTCAAAAGCAGTCTCAGGTGGCCTGATGAAACGTGATAGCGCTTCTGCTATCCACTTTACACACATCCACTTTCTTTTCAAGGAGGGTGTGTGTGCGCGTACGGGAAGCCCCCCAAAACGCCGTGCTCCTCGAAATCAGAAATACACTTCTGTTCCGAGCTCTGTCCCCTTCGTCCTCCCCCTTCGCGTACTTAGTTCTCCAGTCGCTCCCCAGCCCCACCCATCCGTCCCCTCCCTTTGCCGAGTGTGATTGTTTTGTCTGGAAAAAAAAAAAAATCCAAAGTATATAACAAGGGGAGAACAGTTAGTGCTGATTTTCATTTGCATACATTTTCATATATTTTGGTGAAAATAATAGACTAGTGGAGAGCTGGGCTTAGAGGAGTCGCTGGAAAGGCAAGACTAAGGAAGCACCGCTTCTGGGGAGTTGAGAATATGCCTCCCCCCACCCCAGTCACCTTATTTATTTTTTTTTGAATGAAACATCTTCATTTATTTTAAAATCTAACGTTGGAAGTTTGCTCGGTAAGTGTTTTTCATTTTCTTTCCCTGCTTTCTCTTTTCTGCCCCTCCTTTCCGGTTTATTTATGCTTTTGTAGGTTTGGGAGCTTGTTTCCAGCGCTTGGGACAAGAGAGGGCAACTGTTTCGAAGGAGGGAAGGGAAAGAGTGTTGGGGGGAGAGTTAAAAAAACCCAACCCTGCTAAAATATTACATAAAACGATGGCCTCATTCCAAAGCTCCCCACGGCAAGGCACTTTACTTATTTTTTTTGGGGGGGGGGGAGGAGGAGGAGAGTGATATTAATTTTAATTGTTGATTGTCAGGGAAATATAAAGGCCCTAGAAAAAGAAGTGATGACGAAGCACGCAGTATTATAAATATTTCTTGCTTTGGGGTTTCTTTTTTCTAGAGAATCAGGACTAGAGGGAAAGAAACCCCCTTTCTGTAGCCAATGCTGATGTGTTGAACTACGTGTGCCTGCCTGGGATTGGGGTGAGGGATTCCTGCTGGGAGCAGGGGGATGGAGTGAGGGAGGGGGGCTTGGCAAAGGGAGGGCAGAGAGCTGCAGAAGAAGGAGGCAGGGGAGGAAGAAGTGGCAGGAAGTCGGTGCCCCCCTGGTTAAGGCCGCGTCTGGGGAGCTGGCCGCAAGCTGCAGTCTCCCAGCTCGGTAGTGAAAGGCCATCAGAAAGAGGGTGATCAATCAAAACTAACCAGGACACCTTACACTTTATTCCCAAAGGATGCTGGAGCTTTAGCGTGGCATAGTGTTTTACTTTGTTTTCTATTTTTGACGGCCGGCCTTGACCCCTCACCCCTCCGACTCTCGCCACTGTCCCTGGGTTTTGTAAAAATTAAGGGTGCCTTGCTTGCTAGGTGCAGTTAATTTGAGAAATACGGCTGGAGGAAATAGCTAGGCCAAGTCCAAGCCCATGTGAGAACCTTCCTTACTGTAGTGAAATGGGCTGGAGAGGATTCTAAAAGGTTCTTGGTTTTGTTCTTTTTAGAGGAAGTCACGTCTGGGGTGGTGAGGGGGTGAGAATCAAATAGCTGGAATATTATTGCACTTTTGTCTCCGGAACACCTTGCAATTTGAAATTTGTAATTTCTTTGGAAACAGTTGATGCCAAATCAATGAAATGGTTTGTCAGGAAGGAGGAAGAGGTTTCACTTGGGGAGGGGGTAAGAATCGCCAGTTTTCCGCTCCTTGTTTTGCGTGCCTGGCAGCGTCGCTTTTGACTGAGGTTAACTCTCTGTGCTCCATTGGACCAGATGCCATATAGAGCTGCTCCCTGAAGATCATTTGTTTCCTTGATGGGGAACATTTCTGAGCAGAGCATATTGGTTGCCATAGAGAGAAAAAGAAAAGGAAGAACACTGGTCACATTAAGCTATATGTTTGTGCACTGGGCTTTAGATAAAAGGACCTTGGCTCAGCCAAAGAGAAGAAGCCGAGATAGAGATTTCTAGCGCCACCAAAACTAGCTTTATTTTGTTTTGGACTTTTACAGTTGAAACATATAAGCTAATTTTATTGGTTGTTGTTAATTTTATATGACACGGTTTACTGAACAAAATAAACTTTGCAAGTGCTCGGGAGTCGCACTCTTGGCTTGTCAGCAGGGGGCGCACTGACTCGTCTTAGCAGGTACCGTGTAAAATGCAGCTGTTTCAAAAGCAAATCTGCTCTTCCAAACTTGCCAAAGGAACAAATGCCCCTACCTTTCTATGCATATTCACAACGAGGAGTGAATTCATTGCAGAGCACAGCGCCTTAAAATAGGGCAGTGAGTCCCCCCCATCTCCCACCCAGCCCCTTCTGTGAAATGGCCCCGAAAGAAAAACAGTTCAGAAAAGTATTCCTCCATTTCTTTCCGCAGAGTGGATGTAAGTCTGGAAAACAGAGTTGGGCTGTGAAAGCAAAAACACTTTACAAAATTATTAGGGGTATGTAGTAAGCTACCTCAGAAGCTGGCTTTCGGGTTGGGAAACAGTCAAGAAGAGAAAAATACATTCTAAAGATATTATCTACTAAATAGTGAACATTCTTCAACTTGATGCAGGCTTTGACTTCTAAATAAAAATCCAGCTCCTGGAGACTCAGTCAAGGCGTCCTGGATCTCTTTTACTCCATTTGATATTTAATGGCTCCTTTAATTCTTCATACCTCCTCTGGCTGTAGAAAGATTTTGGATTTATCCTTGAAAGGCTTGTTAGGGAAAAGGGAAAATACAAAATCGCCATCCCTGAGAGGTCACTGTGGGCTTGAAACTTTTTGGCACAGTATGACCTAACACAGTTGCAGAAAAGTTTCAAGAGAGCACAGGCTTTCCGCCTCAGAGATTTTTAGATACAGCCAAGGAAGACTGAACTTTATTGTGGGGAAGGATGAAAAGATACGTGGAAAATTTCCTAAAATAGTGAAGGGCAAATCCTGCCCGGTTCTGAGGAATTAGTCAGTTTGTCACTAACAGTTTTCCCAAGGAGATTTGGAGAGCCTAAGGAAGGGAAGCCATGAGTGGCTGGAAGTGGGGAGCTGGCTTCCGTTGTTCAGCGGCTCCCCACACCTGTGAGTATTGCCACCGAGCCTGCAGGAAGGGCCCCGGGCTGGAGGCTCTACCGTCCCTCTGGAGGAGCAGGAAAGACATCTTATCCTTTCGAACTCTACTCCAAGCCAGCCAGGTTCCAGCCAGAAGTTTTGCTTTGAAACTAACTTGAAAAAGTCAAGGTTTGGATTTAAGTGGTATTTCATCTAGGAGGGCTGAAAGATTATGGGAATAACGTATGCAAAGGAGACACTTTAAAAAACATATTAAGTCCATGATTTTTATCCAGGAGCTCTCACATTTAGAGTCAGGAAATGTACTGTCAGGTCTGTGCGAATAACACAAAGTGGGAAATGGAAGAAACCGTGTAATTTGAACCCAAACATGGCTTTTTCTTCAGCTCTCCGGACATTTCAGACAAAAGACTTCTGGGGGAGATCCACACGCACTAGACCAATGCCTCAAAGCTCTAGGTTACTTGGCAGGCCCTGGGCTGCTAAATGCATTTTAAAATTATTCAGGAGAAAGGGCACTTTTCTGTTCAGCCAGGCATTTTGTAAAATAATAGTTAAGCAATAATTGTACATATTGGGAGCGTACTTTTTGGTATCACTTTTCATGAGATCTGGGATGGTTACTATCTTGGCTGCTTCGTATGTTCCTTTTCTATAAAGTTACTTAAAAAAAAAAACCTGGAAGAAAAAAAAAGCTTGCTACTCATGATATCTACAATCTTAGGTTACCTCGAGTAAAGGAAATAGAAAATAATAATTCTGGGTAAAGCAACAAGTTAATTTGAGAACTGGCATATTATAGAGACCGCGTTAGCATTCTGTAATGATTTGGAGGTGGAAACAATCAAACTGGGTATGAATTAAGATCCAAAGAGCTGGGCAAAGCTACAGACTTTAAATTGTTGGGGATGGTGAAATTGCTTTTGCCAAAAGAGAGAATGAAGAACATTACCTGGGTCAGATGCACAAAATACAAACTGGGTATTTACTCATTTGCTTCCATTTGAGAATGATAAGGTGCTCCGTCCGGTATCGTGGCAGTGCAGAAGCACATTTGCCATTAGCATTTACAAATTAAAATGTGTTGCATACTCACAATCCACACTGTGTGCTAGATCCAAAGAAAGGGCTCTTCAGTGGTGGCTTTTGGGTGGAAATGAGTATTTGTCATCTGGCTTGGCGGTGGGTGGGTTGTTTCTTGGTCTTGCTAAGTTTTTGGAAGTGTCCCGGTGGTTCCTCCTAGTTCTTTGTATCACTTTGATAACTGATTTATCTGATCTGCAGGAAAGGAGCAAGCAGTTAGTTCTCTTAGATGGGCTGCAAGGAGCAATGATAAATTCAGACACTTGTGATTTCTCACCCTCAAGTAAGAAGCTTTACTTCTGATGCTTATAGGACAGCTTTAAACTACAGACCATCTCAGATTGTGGAATCTAAATTAAGAAGGCATGATAAGTTGGTAATCAAGTGTATGCTTTAAAAACAACCCATTTCCAACGGTTTGCTCACTGTAGCTGCATTCGTGCACCTGACCAGTCTGGTAATGAAAGCTACCAATCGCTAGGGAAGCCGTGGCTGACACAATGGGATGGACTATTCTTGCCTGTCCCCCTTCACCTCCCCCCACCAACAGTGGTCTTCTTGGAATTTAAATTCACAGGGCTAGGTAACAGAGAACCCAGCTGATTGACCAGAGTGATGATGATGAGTTATTAACAAAAACATGTGGGTATGTCTAGCTAGAAAAATATTCCAAGGTCAACTTGGTGTTTTTGTGTCTGTGTTTTTAAAAACAAAATATTAACTCAGCTTTGCCAGAGGGGTGGTTGGATATTTTTGAGCCTGTGGCCCTAACAGAATGAACTCTCCTCTCTTCCTTGAGGACACGCCCTGCCCAGAACCCCCCAGATTCCCTGTATAGTTTCTCCTTTCTGGGTTGGAACCAGGTAGCCTCCTGATGGATGTCTTTGTAGCACACCAGAAAGCAATTCTTGTACTTTAGTGCCTCTGGTTTTTGTTTGTTTGTTTTTTTTTGTTTTTTTACATTTTTTTTTTAACACTTGAATTTAGCTATTGTCTGAGGAGCTGGGTGCAGATTGCAGCTCATCAGGCTGAAGGCTGCTCTTTTGGGCATTTCCCCCCAGTGATGCTTCTGTGGTGTCTTTTCTCCTGTTGACGTTGAAGCTCCCACTTCACTGCCCTGCCCCCTCCCTAGGCTCGCCCTGGACTGTCAGCCTTAGGGGGTCTTCAAGGGTGGCTATTCTGCTCACTTTTAAAATCCAGTACCAATATTCACAGATAACTGATACTTCGGATACTCTGTGGTTTGCAGCAATAAAATTCCAGCACTAAAAATATCTGGCAAAGAGACTTTTGGCGGTAGAACTAAATGACCTTGTTCATCGTAGCTTCATGCAACTGGGGCTCGTTAGTCCCCAGTTAAAAGTTCTGTGTCTGATTATAGCTTTGAAGGCCCACCTCCTCCCCCCAGATTTCAGGTAGGGAGTCTGGTTTCTCAACAAAGCCCAAGGGGAGGATCCCAAGCTTACAGTGGTGTTGGACAGCCCTCAGCTCTTAATTTAGTATTATATCAGGGTGCAAAAAAACCTCCAGAAGTCAAGGCGTCTGTTGTCCAAATGGCTTAGGCTCTGTTCCCTTTATTTGAAATTCACATCGCAGAAACAAGTAAAACTTCACTTGGAAAAACATTGACTATTCAAGTCTCCAAAATTCGAAAACACTGGGATGTCAGTGCTAGGGTCCAGCAAGCGATTCCTATCCAGGGTTAGGAAGTCACATTGGGACGTTCCCTAGAAAGGTTTGCTTTGGGGGGGGGGGTCTCTCTTCCGCAGCCGCAGGGTCCCCCTGCCTGGCCCCTGCTGTGGTTTGCGGCCCTCCGAAGCGGCTTCTCTCGAATAGGCGGCGGCTTCTGGGGGTCCCAGGGCCGAGCTCTGCTTCCGTAGACTGCGTTTTATTTTACTGAGAGCACAATTTGCATAATAAAATGAAGAGGACCCATTGCTCCCCTTTTCTCCGTACACACTGCCCGGCAAGGACTTTGAGACTGTTATCTGAACACCCAGAGCGGCCTTCAGAAGTCGAATTAGCATTGCTTTTCTAGGAGAAAAAGAAAAATGGAAAGCGATTAAAAGCAAAAAGGCCAGGGGAGAGGGAGTAAAGGAGGAGGAGTGAGGTGGAGGAGAAAGCAGGGAGAGAGCGAGGAGCGCGGGGCCAGAGGCACAAAGGGGAGAGAGACCAGACGGGGTGCGGACCAGCGACGAGGGAAACGCTGAGTCACCCTAACCGGGCACCGGGGACAAGGCGGCGAGATGCCGCAGCCCAGGAACAGCCGGTGCGCATCGCACCCCACCTTCCAGGCCTCCTTCCCGCCCGCCGCCGGCGGAGCGCGGCCGTGGAGCTCGGCGCCGCCCGCCCGCCTTTGTCACCGGCTCGGTGCGCGGCCGCGGGCTCCCGCGGCGGGCTTTGTTCTGGCGGAGCAGGGCAGGACCCCTCGCCCCGCCGCCCCCCGCCCCCCGCCCCGAGCTGGGGAAGCTGGGGGTGGGGACGGGGCGACGGGGACGGGGACCAGAGGAGCGTCGGCGGGCGCCTTGGAGCCTGGGGTTTCCTGCCTTCGCTCTTTTCGTAATTGAGCTGTTCTCCTTCGGGGCGGGGGCCGGGCGGCGCGGGAGGAGGGGGAGAGGGAAAGGGGCGCCCGCTCTCCGCCTGCCGCAGGGGCGAGCGCGGCTCGCGGCGGATCCGCATTGTGTCCGAGTGTGCACGGCTGGAGGGGCGCAGGCATCGATGCGGGAGGAGAGCCGCTGAATCTGGCCCCGCGTTCCAGGTTTCTGGCCAAGGTTTTGGCGGCTGCGGGGCGCCTCGGGTCGGTGCCCGGTTCTCCCCCAAGATCTGCTCTCGAGGTGCTTTGGGACCGCGCGTGGGCTCTGTGGACGCGCCCTGGGTCCGGGGGCTGCCCACGGGGAGCGCGCAGATCCCCGTCGCCGAGGCCTGTGGCTGGGGACAAAGAAGCAGACGGCCGGAGCGACCAGTGGGCGGGCGCGCACAGGCACCCACGCGCGCACCCCACCGGGGCCCTCCCTTGGAGCCCCCGCGCCTCGGGGCCCGCGGCTCCGCGTCTGGAAAGTTCGTCCCTCGCACAGCCCGCTCCCTCCTCTCACCCTTGCCTTTAGCAAACGGCGTGGGATCGTGTGTCACCCTCTCCCTAGCCACCCCCAAAGGTGTGGGCAGATTGCAAGAGTTGCTGCTCTGTTATTGTTTGTCAAACAGGCCCTTTCTCTTGGGAGAGGGGCGAGGGGCATGTGGCGGATCCCGGGCCAGGATTACATTAATCAAAGCATTATTTCCCCAGAGAAGCCGAGCACAAATGAGAGTAAATCCTAATAAAATTGGATCGCGGAGAAATGGTACGCTTTAAGTAATCTGTGCTGCCTGGTAAAAAATCTCACGTTTATATGATGTGGGTCTTAAACAAAAAAATCTGCACACCTTTGGCCTTGGTTGCTGGGTCCGTATCGATCGGGACGGGGGACAGTCACCACCCCAAGCTCAGGTGAACTTCTGAAGTGAGAAAGGGACGTGGACACCCCGGAGTCCGAGGTTCTATTCCAAGGGTACTCTTGGCCCGGGCGCCCCTCTGGAGTATTTGCAGAGGCCCTGGGCCGGATCGAGACCCCTCGGTGCCCTGCGAGGACGCGGACTCTGTTCCTCTGGGATCGTGGCTCCACCGTCCTCCTCGAGCGAAGCTGCAGGGCGGGCAGTCCCCGTGGGTGGCGGCGCGAAGCCCATCGGGCGGGCGGCGGGACTGCCAGGTCTCCCCGGCCCCCGGCCCAGGGCCCGCCCGAACAGGAAAGGGGGTGACTGCTGGGGAAGCCGGGGGCGCGGCTGGCCGGCGACACTTCTGGTACTTTCAGGTCGTCCCAGCCTGTAAGCAGGCTCGCACTTGGTCCGCCTCCGTCCCCCAGCTGGTAGGAAACTTTCCGATGCCCGGCGCGGCCGTGCACTAGAGAAGAAGAGCTCTCCTCCCCACCCAGAGCTCCGAGCAGGCAGGCAAAGCCCACCGGCCAGGAGGAGACCTCCCCGGCCAGCTCCCGTCCCCCTCCGGCCGCGGGACACGAGAGCGGACTAGCTGGTGACAAGCGGGAAAGCGCCGTCCCCGTCCTGCGGGCGAGCACCAGCCTCCAGACTCCGCGCGACCTTCCAGAGACGCGCGGCCGAGACCGCTTCCGCGCCGGCCTCGCGGCCCCTCCTCCGCGCCCGAGGCCGCGGCCCCGCGAGCGCGGCGCCCCCTGCAGGCCGGCGCCGGAGGAGCCACCGCGCCGCCCGCCGGTGGCCGGGCCGCGTGGGTTCCCCGCGCTGCCCACGGCCGCGCCCGGCCCGCGCGCACGCGCACAGCCAGCGCCCCCCCCCCCCCCCGCACGCAAGCTGCCGGCGGAGGGGCGGGGGGAGAGCCGGCTGGAGGAGGGCGCAGGAGGGCGGCCGGAGAGCGGGGGTGGGGTGGGGGGTCGCGCCGGGTCACCCCTCCCTGGCCCTTCCTCCCCGCTCCCGACCCCTCTCGGGTCGGCGCCGGGCAACCCCTGCCGGAGTCGGCGGCCGCGCGCCTCGTTCCCGGCCCGCGGACTCCGGAGTCCCGGGAGCCTCGCTGTCCGCTCGCGGGGCAGGGCCGGGCGCCGGGAGGGGCTCCCCTGCGGAGCGGCAAGGAGAGCGGCTTGGAGCGGTGTGCCTGTGCGTGTGTGCAGGTGCGGTGTGCGTGGTGCTGTGTGTGTGTGGTGTGTGCGAGGGCGGCGTGCGTGGGAGTGCGGTGCGCGCGCAGGGCAGGGCAGGAGGCGGTGAGCGATGCTCTGGTGCAGCCGTGAGATCTAAATCTGCCAGCCCCCCCGCCCCCCACGCGGGCGTCTCCTTCCTCCGCCTTCCATCCCCTCTGAGCCCCAGAGAGATCCCTCTTGGGGTCCCGGCATGTTCACGGACCCCCGGACTCACGTGAGCGAGGGTGAGCCGAAAGGGACCGTGTCCGCTGAGAAATGCGACCGAGAGCCTTTCCAGGCTCCTGCCTGCCCTTGAGACGGGATTTCACCCACTGGGAAGCCACGTTTCAGGGGCTTGTGTATCTGCTTCCTCTCGGTCTTGGCCTTCAAAGGGGCTTGCGTGGAGGTTGTTTTTATTATTTTTGGAGGCATAGGGTGGAGGTAGGAACCAGTTGAAAATCACTTTTGGGGGTCTCTTTAGCTGACCAGCCAGCCAGTTTGCGGGCTCCTTTCCAGTGATGGGAATTTTTTTTGGAGGGGGGGGGCGGGGAGTGCAGACACCCACATCTTTTCAGTTCTGAAATAATGACTCTCCTTTCCTCCAATCTCTGATTTTCATAATTTCATACAAAACAGGGCTGTCAGTTATCTCTTATTAGAAAAGAGGAAAGCAGACTAATAGAAGGAAACTTGGGCCCAATGAAATTCCTCCTTCTTACAACATTAACTAGCCTATCCAAATTGTTCAAGTGTCAAGGGGGAACACAGGGCAGAGAGAATTCAGAAAAAGGCTAAATATTTCTCTCCATCACTGAAAATATGAACCCAATTGCCCAACTGTAGTTTTGATAACGTGACTTTCAGAGGATCCTAAAAATAAACTTTATAAATACTTTCAGTGTCCTCTTTTTGTCCTAATGTTTGCATCTGGGGATTTTCACTAATTTGGAAACACCATTGGTATATATGTCTTTGCTTCTTGGATTTAGATGGACATTATGTGGTTTAACTCTTAGCCACAATTCACTATAAGACCTCCTGTTCTGGAGAAAGGCTCTGAGTAAAATTTACTCACACTCACCTCAAGAGACCCTCACCAGCCAGTATCTTGATACTATTTCCATCACTCCTTTTCATAAGATAATGTATAGACAGCTAAATTTTGGTCAGGAAGGTTAATGGTAAAATGTCAATGTTTAACAGGATGAGCTTTAGTTTTTGGATTCAAAGTTCAGCTTTTCTTTGAATTATTTATCAAGCTGTTTGCCCATAGGCCTTCCTAAGAGAAGGGCAAGGTGAAGGGGGGGGGGCACCACTAATTTATTTAAAGCATATGTTGACATAAGATTAAAAAACTAGCCTTTTGGAAAACAGTAATAAGTAAACCATGTCTATAAACACCCACCTTTGGGACTGTGAAAAAAAGGAAACCTAATTACTTTCGTAGAAAACAGCCTCAGTTAACAGTTAACTAAAATATTGTATGGCAGTCCCTTGGAAGCTTCTCCTCCTCCTTCAGTATAGGACCCTTTGGTAATATACACATATTTATACATGATGTAAATATACATATGCACGAGGGTAGATGTTTATGTACATAACATAACAAAATATATACATACCCCAACTGAATACATTTGCATATAACATGCCCATGTGTACTATACCAAACTTCAATGATTAACAATACATTCTATAACAGATAGTCCTAAAATAAGAGGAAGAGTGAGTAAATCTTAAGCCTATTGAAAAAAATTTCAAAATTTCTTTTGAAATCTGAATTGTGCCAGCTGTAGATGACACCACAGGAGTCAGTTAAAAAAAATCCATGCACAGTATTAATATTTTCAGCACGCTCCATTTAAAAATACGATAAACGACTCATTTTACATAAAATAAAAAAGGGCACCATACGTTAGAATTTAAAATATAAACATTCTATCTAAATTCAGGTACTTCTCATCTTTTTTTTTCCCTGCAAATTAAATACTGTTGTCTTAGAACAAAAATTCAATTCGGCACACAATGAAAAAGAGCATTAGTTTTATTTTCCATTCTGCTGTAAAGAAAACATTTTTTAAGTAGTTTAATTCTGTAGGCCTTTATGTCATTAAAAGACATTCAGTAGTCTAGTGATAATTCGAAATGGAAAAGCAAGTTGGAGGCATATGTTTATCCTTGAAATGATTTGTGTCATATGGGATGACATCTTACTTATTTGCCTCATTTTAGATAGTATTTTGAATCTTTGCATTTTCAAAGACTTTTTTTTTGGTTGAAATAAGAAATACAGTTAAAATGAATACATTGGCAAGAATCCAAATGCCTGTTCGCGCTGAGCAAATGTAAAGAAATATTATACCTGAAGGTTATGCTTGAAAAGTTATTTGTCCTCATTGATAAAAAGAATCAAAATGAAAAAGTTTTGAAATTTTCTTGAAGACCGTGATAGAAGGAGCTCTCTCGTGTAATGAGAGTTATTTTTACTGATATTACAAAATATTTTGTGGGCTTTCCTATGTTTATGTCAATGTGTATTTCTTTACTGAAAAACATATACGGTGTTTATGATGGCATTTATTCCCACGTGTAATTTATTGCTTGTTTATTTCAGAGTATTTCAAAGACTGGTGACTCATCGGTGGTGTCTAAATATTAGTGATGAGCTTGTGAAAATAAAAATCAGTTTAGCCCAAGTGCTTTTTGAGGTTTGTTTTTTAATTTCTTAAAAAAATTAAAGTTAAAATGATGGAAATACCACACATGAAAAATTTTTTAAAAAAGAATATTACTTGGAAAGAAGTAAAAACATTTTACTCTAGATGGGGTTTAAAATCAACTGTAAAAATAAGTTAGTCTTTTATTTTAGAAAGTTTTCTATCTGATGGTGTGGTATGATAGAAGGAGACATAGGCTACATAATGATCTAAAATTGCACAACGTGTATTCAAAAATTTGGATAAAGAGTCATTCACTCCAAAATGTAAAAGAATATTCTCTGTCGATTTAATTAATGAAGTGAGTAAAGGACTGTTTTAGTAAGCTCAAGTTACATATATAGAAAGATTTGTAAGAATAAATACTTCGGTGTTCTGTGGCCGAAAAGCAGACAGAACTATAATATAGCAAATAAAACTCGCTAGCATGTAGGCATCCAAGATCCAATTTTTAAAAAATTTGTCAGTTACAGAAAAGAAGGGAAAAAGCTTATTAACTCAGGGCAACTATAAAATGTTGACAGATATCAAGTTTCATAGCCAACCAGGCTGTTGGAAAACTGCTCAGATGTTGGTGGAGAGCAAGTTACTCTGTGAAACCAGTTTCACAGTGAATTATCTTCTTAATAAATTTAAACTCCAGCTTCATAGACTAACCATTTTCTTCCTCTCTCCTCTCCTCCCTCCCTCCCTCCCTCTCTGCCTTTTCTCCCCCGCCTTTTTTTTAAGTCTGTAAGCAGTTGGGTGAGGCTGCTTTAGTGAGGGTCTGAGCGACCCCCAGGGGGATTTCAGGTACTCAGCCTCACTGTTTAGACACTATTAGTGACACACATCGAGGTGAGATATATCTGTGCTCTCTCAAAACATTTATTTTCTTTCCTCATCCAACTGCTAGCATCTTTTAAAGAGAGAACCAGGCAATGTCTACCAAAGGTAAAATAAATCAGAGAATTTAATTAATTATTTGAAGAATTCAGGCATTGCTGCTCTTCGTTCTGCCTAGCTATTAAGAAAAAAAAAAAAAAAGAGAGCGAGAGAGAGTGAAATTTGAACAGTCTAGATTGGCTATCTATAGTGATTAAATTTGTAAGCTAGCAACAAATTATAGAAGATCTTGCTTGATTCCTCATTGTACCGATGGAACACACACCTGAATGGACCTCCAGGTGAGGCAGTTACTAGATATAAATAAAGAGAGTGGAGGGGGCTGACTTTCCAGGTTTGGCTGAGTACATTGATTGAAGTTATTAGATAATTGTTCACCTTTCTACTTAGCCCCATGAGAGGAGACACACACATATTATAAAATACTTTAAATTAATGTTAAATAGTCCAACTGGGATTGCTAAAGTTATTTACATTTAGCAATGGATTAAAATGTTAGCATTATACATTTAATGAATTAGAATCCTGTACGCTCTGACTTGGAAACATCTGCTGAACACATTTTCAAGGGTCTTTTAGGGAGGACAATTTTCTCTGTGTAATTTGAATTCAAAGGTGCAGTCCCTTTACCTTCTGTGTGGGACAAAAATATGAGAGGACAATGTTTATATTGTAGTTGGTAATTAGGTCTATAGACTATTTTAAAGTAGTCTTTGGTAGAGTAGGATAAGATTCGGGTTTAGTTTATAGAACATTAGCAAACCTTAATTACAGGAGATTTTTAAAAAGATATCTAGTTGCAAATATTATTTTAAAAATGGCACCTAGAATCTATATTAATGAGCTTTGCTTACTTTCTCAAAAATTTCTGGAAAATTATGTCACTACATTTTGCATTCATCTAATTAAACAACTGAAATATTGTTCTAACACATAAGCTACTCCAAGAACAAATAAAATGTATGCCAGATAAAAAATATTGCTGATTTCATATTTGCTGTAATAACAAGAGGGAGTGGCCAGGTGAAAACTATAGGTGAGTAATGCTTTATATTTATTTATAAAGTTGTTTTATTACACTAACAGAAATTATGAAAAAGTGTGATCATCTTTTGAAATTTTTCATGATTCCTATTTCTAGATGCACCTAAAAATAGGGAAATACTTAGAGCTTTAATGTTTGCTTGCACAGAAAGTAAACATCTAGAAAAATGTAATGAATAAGTGAATGAAGGATATTTAACAACTGGGCAGTTAAACCTAAGATTGTACTTTTGCTATTTACCATTATTAGTCGTACTACCCTATTTTTTCCTTGAGCCTCCAGAAACTTACACAACGTGGAATTGTTACGGAATCACTCATTATTTCTCACCCCAGACCCTTTTCAATAAAATAATGCCATCCACTGAAGATTTATGGCAAAACAAGATAATAGGCTTATTATTGGGAAGTTCTCCTGTCATAAGAATTTACAAGATTTTTTGGAAATAATACCTCTAGGGATATCTATTTTGCTTCCTTTTTTCTCATTTTAGAGTTAAGGCCTAATTTTCCATGTTGGCCATTGATCATGGTAGAGGCTGTTCAGAGGTAGCCATGTAATTTCTTTATCTTTCACCTGCAAATTACACACATTATTTTGCAGCTCAAAATAAGCATTCCCAATGAGTTGCATTCAGTAAATGTCTTTCACAGCATTAGTACAGAACTGAGGTACAAAAGAATATTAATCTAATACATTCCAAAATTCAAATACTTGTGATTAATAAGCATTATTATCTATAAATAAGGCCCTAATGATACTTTGGCAGTGTTGTAAACACAAGAATCAGAGGCAATTATTGTCATTATTGTTCAGCAAGTACTTCCCATGAATACCAAACGGGTATTGCTGTCCAGCTACTTGGCAAGTAAGGTTCCCATAAAGAAGCAGCTGTTGGCCAATCAGGACTGGCTACTGTTTACTGCCCTTAACCCCAAATGCAGGGTCCTTAAAAAAAGGAAAAAAAAAAAACAAAAGAAAAAACCCAAGCCATCAAAAGAGTTTTGATGCGATTAAAAAAAATATCGTTTCTAATAAATATAAAAGCATCTTGAAAATAGTGCTGTTGTGAAGTACTGACGTTGGTGAATTGGATACATTAGCAACCATTGTGTTTGCGAGAAGGACAGGTCTCATTTGTGAGGCTCTAGGCCCGGTGTGGTGAGCTGCCCTGGAAGTAAAATCAGTGGACAACGAAAAATCAATGGCAACAACATGAATTACCCTTCAAAGAGCATGGGCTGGAGCACGTCCTCACTTTTCTACCTTCCTCAGTCTACACAGAGCTCACCCCTCTCTGTTAAACAGGACCAGCCCACCAGACCCAGCTCTAAAGTGGGGTGTGAGTGTGTGTGTGTGTGTGTGTGTGTGTGTGTGTGAGACCTGCTGCAGTACAAGTAAAGTAAGTTGCTCATGTTCATAGGAAACCGGACACAGTCACACATGCACTCTGCCCTCCGGCTCTTAGAAGTCAATGCCGGACCGGCTTTGGCTGTGTCCGTGAGCTGATTTTAGCTTGCAGTCTGAGTCAATTCAGTGGCACTGGTTAAAAGCTAAGTTGGTTTTCGTGGAGAGGGGGAAAAAGTTTCATGTACATTTTCCTAAGGGATACATGCCTTTAGCATCAAATGTAGAGTTGTCTATTTTTAAATTTTCTTGTGCCAAGCCTTATGCTTTAAAGATGTTATAGGTATACAGTGGGGGTAGGGAAGCATTGAACTGGTTTCCCGAGGCATCGGAGAAACTTAGGAGGGCTGGGGTGGCAGCGGGGTAGGTGATGCTGGAGAAACCACCGTTGGCAGTCAGTTTGCGCGAGGGTGTGGTCTTTATGGGGCATGCGCCGTGCACCCGCTGGAGGTACAGACTCTCCCACGCCCAACCCCCGACAGGCCCCTGGGTACCAGCGGTTCAGGTTTGATGGGGTTTCCCCTCTTGCCCTCAGAAAACGGAAACAGCCGGGATTCCCTTGTCCTCCCAATAAACTGGGAGGGCGACCAGGGAGAATGTCAACCTATGAGGTCCTTCTGTCCTTCTGAAAATGGTCTTGCCACCGTCGCCTGGGCTTTGTCATGGGAGCGAGGTAGCCACGCTTGGGGATGCAGGCGGCTGGACTCCAAGGCTGTTGCTGATGGGAAACAGTGGGTCCTAACCCGGGCCCTGGCCACCCTCTTCTCTCTCCCCTGTTCTCTCTCTTCCGTTTTGAACTCCTCTGCATGGGCTGGAGGGTGGATGGTCCACCAGGACTCAGCAGCTTGTGTTCGATCTCTGAGTTTGGGAAGATGAGAAAAGGCGAGCTCTTCCAAGCGAATCTTTTCTCGTTTTCAAGCATGAAGACTCAAAAGAGAATTTCTATGACAACAACAGTAATAATAACAACCACATTTCACTAAGGACTTACCATGTACCAGGTATTGAAACATGCACCTTGCGTGCCTTGTCCTAGTTAAGCCTCTAAACACCCCTTGAAATGCAGCCTGTATCCCAGTTGGACAAATGAGCCAACCGAGGCTTCCAGGGGCTAAGTTACCTGCCCAAGGTCCCGGAGTGGTGGCACCCAGTTCTGAACTTTGGTCACATCTCTTGGAGACAAGGTGCTTTTACCAGCGATGCTTTACTGCTTTGCAAATTCTGGGACCCTGCTGCTTTCTCCCCTTCTTGGAGATCTCCAGATGTCCCCTCTTTAGGGCCACCTCTCTGCTTGCTTGCAAAGCGGTCCTGTGACATCTGTGAGTGCAGCGTCCCCAGCAGTCTCACGTCAAAACCAGGATGGTAAAGGCTCTTGGGACCTCTGTGTACACTAGTACCATAGTGAGCCCCGTCTCCCAGCCCTCTGTGATCATGAGGGCAGAATAAGGCTCCATAAGGCTTCACGGATTCACCAGAAATGAGTATTACAATTTGGTTTGTATGCTCCTTTAACACTGAGGTATGGCAAGTTAAGGCGCATGAGTGTGTATCTATAAACCTTGCACTAAATAGACAACAGTAGTGTGTCTGTTTCTCTGTATCCGAGCACCCTGGGGAGGAGGGTAACCTGCTGATGGGAAGCGCCATCCCTAAACGTGATGTTGGCTCTGAGTCCGGAGATGTCTCTTCTTCCAGGCTGATGGAGGAGCTCGCGGGGCCGCGCTGGCTGGTTCTGCTTCTCTCTCTGCTCAGCCCATAAACACCTTCGCAGGGACCATGCTGGATGCCTTGCAGCTACAGGCAGAGCCACTGTCTTTAACCTTCTCACAGATCCGGCATCGTTCGGAGACAAAGGAGCTGTTTCAGGCGAGCCCGGGATCAATCAGCGAGGCTGGACTCTGTGCCCCCCCAGGGAGCGCCTTGAATCTGGGCCAAGGAGCAGAGTGTGCAAGCCTGGTTCCCGGCGAGAGGGAAAAGATGGGGTTTTGTCTGGGGTCCAAGAGGAAATAGAGTCGGCTGTGGAACCCTGAGAAACACCGGTGCTCCACCTGTGACCGTGACATCAAGGTTGAAAAAAGCTCCGCAATGATTTCATTCGAAATGAAATCTTCCTTGCTGCCACTGGTCTCCAAAGGGCAAAATGCTATCTGTAAAGGTCAAAGTGAAAAGGTCACTTGGCTTTTAGAAAATGACTTTCACCAAGTTATTAATTAGTTAATTAATATGCTGCCTCATTCCAAGAAAGAATTTGAGGCAGTTTATAAAAATATGTGACAGGCGAAACTAATTTGGGGAAGATGAGCCAGGTGAAGTCAGCATACACGGATACATACCCTCAAATGCTTACTCTGCTTAGTGATGTTAGAAAGTCATGGCGTGAGATAGGGTTTGCTTTCTCCACAGCAAAAAAAGAGAAAAAGAATAAAAAAAAGAGTTTCACAATAAGCTATCAATCTATGTTAACTTTTATTTTAAAAAGGCACTCTTTTCAAGATGAACTATCAACTACATCTGACTTGAATGTATTTCCTGAACATCTTTGATATAATATTTAACCTCCAAGAAAATGTTCTGAAAAGAATTCACTATGGTATCTTTTGTTTTAAAAATAAAAAAGCTAATCTTGGGTCCGTTAGGATTTTATATTGGAGAAAAAGTGTTATGATATTCTTGGACAATTTTTAATGCTAGCAATTGGCATTTTACTTCCTATGTTTACTTCCCATAAGGTAATTTGACACTTTGCAAAATATAGATCACGTCTGCTTCTTCCCAGTAAGTCGCAGGAAATCAATAAGTGATATATGTTTTGCTGTTCCTTCTATTTTTTGTTTAGGTAGTCAAGAGGCAGGTAGTATAAAGAACTCAGTAAGGTTCCATATCTTCAGGGGTGTATAAATTCATGCACAAAGCCACAAGCAGGTTAGCGACGTGGTTCCCTCATGCCACCTTTCTGGTCTCAGTTTCTCGTCTACTAAATCAGGGCATGGGATTTACTTGATCTCTGAGTTGCCTTCTAGTCATAAAATTCTGTGTTTTGAATTTTCTGTCATCCTGAGAATCCATTAATGTAAGCATGATTTTTAAATATTTAGTTATATTTCAATTGATACAGAACTTGCATGGAAAGGAGATTACAGGGCATGCTGTTATGCAGTGTAAATCAATAAAATGAAAATGTATCCATTGACAACATTTGTATTTTCACCTATTACGGAGCTGTGCCATCTCTTTGAATACAATACACTTTTATGCCCCATTAAAGCATGCTTGACATAGCTTTCAACTCCTTGCAAATGCTGAGAAGTTGAAAAACATAACATTTACAAAAGATACATCTGGTGCATATTTACATGACTTGGAATAAGGAATCATTTAAATACTGCTGAGCCATCTCCATATTAGGAGAAACGATATTCCACGTCCATATGTGAAATCGGTAGTAAAATACATGTAGGTTTAAATTTCTCTTAGGCATTTTTTTTTTTACTTTACACATGTTAGAAATATGGAAATATTGATTAGGGCTTAATTCATCTATTTGAGTTGTTGGGATTGCTGTCTCCCTGAATTTTATCGATTACATCATTTACTCTAGTTTCTATTCTAGAGGAGATAAGTTTTGAAAGGGGTTGAAAGTAGCACTTTCTACTTAGAAAACTTGCTTCTTCAGGTATAGGAGTTCTTAACCTGGGGACCATGGGCCCGGTAACATCCAGAGGCAGACTTCAGAGGCTCTGTGACCCTCCTGAGTTTATATGCAAACATTGGTGTGTGTAGATATGCAGATCATCTTTTTTTTCCCCCCCTTTGGAAAAGACCTAACTTATATTTGTATCTCAAAGAGATATGGCCCTGGTGTAGTAGAAAACTTAGAATCATAAGAAATACTTGGGGTTACCCCTTACTAGTTGTTGGACCCACCTTCTGCAGGCCTTACCTGTGAAGTAAAAGGATTGTACCAGATAATCTTAGATGCCCTTTCCAGCGCCAGCATTCTCCAGGCAGAAACTTACCTCCATCTACCTAAATGTTTAAGCCTCCAGCGCCCTCAGCATCTGTTCTATCCGCTGCGTTGCCTTTTAGGTTGTTATTGTGGAGCTTCTGCATGAAGTCTAGGCGAGACTGTGCATAGTGTGCAGGGCTGCATACATAGGAAGTTGGGAAAAAAAGCACACCTAAAAATTGTACAGCTCTTCTAGAATGCCATGTGGTACAGCATATGAAATATAACTTGTACCCTCCAGCTCACACACACACTTTAATTAATGTTATGGGCTGTGCTTTAAACTGAGAGAAGTGAGAAAATCAAGGTTAAGGATGCTCTGTTCTTTACTATGTAGAAGGAAAAAAGAGACAGCTATGTAAATGAAGGGTTTCGCATCTCCTTGTCAATTTCTTATCTGTTGTCAGTTTGAATGATTTCTAAATCAGAAGAATGCTGAAGATCTGTTTTCCCATCAGTTTTGAGCCTAAGGAATTTGGAGCTGGAGTTCTGAGCCAGGAAACAGTCCTGTTTTGAATTCAGAGGCTCTACTGCTGAGCACAGATGCCAGGCTGATGATAAATTCCAAGAGGTTCAGCTTGATATTTCAACCCCAAGGTCAGAGAGAATTCCTTGGAGTTGGGCAAATGAAGGAAGTGAGTGTGGCCGGGGCATCTCCAGCGGTCGCCCCGGGAGAGGAACACCTCACCAGGTTGTGGCGACGTGGTCAGCTAGGAGAGACGCACCTTCACCAAGTAGAATATTGTGGTAATGGGCACCGCTGGCCTCAGGCAATACGGTAACCCTCAATTTCTATATATTTCACATGGTGTAGCTCCAACATCAAGAAGGCTTTCTAAAATTTTCACTTTATCGTTAGTTATTATGGTATCATGTAGACCCAACCTCCGAAGCTGATATGATCTATTGTGCAAAAATTCTTAATTTGAGAGGATATTTGTTGGACAGATTCTCCCAGGTTTATTTATTTATTTTTGAGCCCTTAAGATGGATTGTGACAGTGTGGGCTAACTCCACATGCGTGCGGTACACCAGATTCCAACCTCAGAGGCTGGCACTCACCCCACCTTTCCTTCCTCTCATTCCCCAGATATTTTTCTGTATTGCAGATTTATTAACAACTCATTCAATACAACAAGAGGTGATAACTTTTTCTGAGTTCAAACCCCCAAAAGAGACCATTTTCCCGGGGGGTGGTTTGAAAGGGTCCTCTATCGAGGTGTCTGTGGTCATGAACTTCATGTGAAGTCTGAAATATCACATACATTGTGATGTATCCTAATGACACTAGGAAATCTGTGCACCTTGGGATTTATTTACTATTAATTCGCCTTTCTAATGGTTGACAGAACTTTTCATGACCAATTGAAATGATAAAAAAAAGAGACATGATTAAGGATTGAAATATCACAGACCAAATTTCGATGAGGAAATAAACAAAAATGTATTTTTTTCTAAAGGGTCATCACTGTAATGTTCCAAAGCATTGTCAAAAGCAAAACTACATCCGGCACTGAATGTCTCCTGAAGCAGTTGAGTTATGGCTCTGCCCCTTACCGTTGTTCACCTCGATGGAGAGATGCTTTGATTCAGCCTGCGTCCCAGGCAGCCCCAGGAGGTGGGAGGTCCGAGTCAATTTGGGTAATGATGTCATGTTTTCATCTCTGGAAGGAAGGAAAATAAAAGACTGCCAATGTTCGATGGCATTTTGTCTACCTTGGAAGAGATCTGAGTGACCAAGTTTTGTCCCCTGGAGCTCCGTGTCCTGTAGCCTGTGATTCTCTGGAACACCACCCCACTCGCCTTCTGCCACAGGGAAGAATAGCCACGCGGGGCTTTGCTAAATGACATTTGAGCTTTCTACCTTGGAATATTCTCGTGGGAAAACCTCTGAGCACACGGATAAAGCAACCACAGTAAAACTGAATGGCATGCTGTCGATGACATTAGCTGGTTTAGGTTAAGTATAACCCCGTCCATCAACAGTGTATCTGTTTATTCATAGGCGTTAACACTATTTGAATTCCAAGAAGAAGTGAAATAAAGTGTGTCTACAGCTCCTTAGAAGAAACTGCTTTACAGGTTGAAAGGATCGTTACCTCCTTTCAACGGGAGATCGTGAAATGGAAGGTGACAGAGAATAAACAAACGAAAAAGGATCTCTGCAACTCCCTGTGATGCACCTTATTCAGACTTTCCCAAGTCCCTTCCCTAAGGCCTGGGCGATCCTGCTGTACTTAAGTACCTACCTTATTTTGATTTGGAAACCTCATTTGTTTACAATGGTAATTTGGGGGTTGGATAGCTTCAGACCGGGGATGGAATTCCACCTTGGGGAGGTTATGCATTTGCACAGGTGAGAACTGAGATCCTCTGCTGGGATTTCTAGTCTGGGGTCTGCCTGGAGAATGTTTTCTTCTGTCTCTTGAACCTTATTTATGTATGTATGCGAATTCCAGAGCAGTATGGCTAAGTAAATATGAAACAGGCACCTGGATGGGGAAAAAAATCAGTTGTTCAGCCTCCTCACTTCTCTCCAGTGAAGGCACCGAGACCAGAAATCTCTATGATTCTTCTCTAGGTGTTATTTACAAAACACCACCACGAGATTACAAAAATGACCAGGACAGTTTCCTAAACTCTATTTTTGCATTCTAAGATGGAAAGCATTATCATTTTAAATATAAAAATATTTCCTTTGCTTACTAGTTGTTCTAAGAATACTACACATGGTCTTAAGTTTCTGCTTTTCCTCATGTCATCAACCAGGAAGATTTTTCTGATGGAAAAGATGATTAAAAGAGATCAGGAAGTGTGCCTTTTAAAGGTATGATTCTTCATAAGAAAAGACATGCGCTACTAAATTATCTAGATAAAGTGGCCCGGGCTACTAAGTTCTGCCTTCAAATTTGGGAATTTATGGATGAACATTCACTGTGCAATACTGAAGATTCGTGTTATAGATCCAGAATTTAAGAAAAACCATTTTGCCACTGATCTGCAGTGAGGAAGCACTGCAAATTAATTACTATTGAGGAAAGCACATCATGTGTCTATATCCTTAAACAGCTGGCCTGTGTGGACTGAAATGAGTGATAATTCATCTATAAATTCCAGTTAAGTTGGTGAACCAGTTAACTCAGTAAACAAATTCAGTAGAGCTAAGTTAAAAAAATTAATTGGATGGTTCAAGTAGATCAAAATCAAAGAATGCTATAAAGGAGCATGGACGTGCCTCCCCAAATGATGACTATCTTGTGATGCCATTTGCAAAGAAGTGAAAAAAGAGATTGCAAACATTTTTGTCAATTATTTGAGATGAACGTGTCCATTTTTGGGTACATAAAGTAGGAAAGTAAGTGGAGAAAAAGACTAGCTAAAAACCTGGAGGATTACACCAAAAATCTTTTTTAGAAACCTGCATGTGTTTTGAATATTAAAAGGCTTTCCTTTCTCTTCTTTCGGTTATGCTTTTTTAAGTAGCTAATGGTTTTATCGGCATTCTTAACCTGAGTCAGATGATTTGGCCCTTGATGTTTCTAGTGTCTCTGACGTCTGTTTCAACTTGTTTTCTAAGGAGACAGTGTGTATATACTTTTATGCAGAAATAATTTTGGCCATTTCAAACCCCTCAGTTTTAGGTTTATTTATTTTTTTTTCATTTTGCTCCTTGGATTTTCTTCCCTTTTGTCCTTACCCTCTTTTTAATATTTAAAATCAATCTCCCATGCCCACATTTGCTGTTCTTTGCTTTGCTCCGTGGTTCCCTTCTTTCCCAGTGATATTGCTGGATTTCTTCTCTGCCCCACCATCAAGTTTCCCTCTTAATGTCCCATAGGCATCTGTTGACTGCCCTTTATCCCTGCATCCTTATCTTTTCCTGTTCTCTTTGCTTTTAGGGATATGGCATGTTGTCTTCTTCCCATAGATATTTCCCAAGCTATTGGAAATATCAAACCAATCTTTGTTGACAGACAACTAGTTTTCATAGTTTTCATTTAGTTTGTAGGTGGACTTGCTCCCTAATTTCTTTTCCACAGTTGCTCAGTCCTTTCCTCTTTCTTATGGGCACAGATCCTGTCTTTCTTCCTCACTTGCCTTGTTGAGTCCTTGGTTGTCTGGTGGGCTTTGGTTCCATCGTGGAGATTTCTGCCAAGCCCACTTCACATGGGCAGTTTAGGACAGCCTCTTGTCGGCTAAATGGATGGTGCGTCCACACCCATCCTTTTGGAACAGACTTGGCTGGTCCCAGGAAGACACCCTAGGTGGGACATCGCACCGTGTACATGTTGAGTCAACAGACAGACAGTCAGGGTTCTGACCGGGGCTCTCCCCTTGCCACTGTTGGTGTCACCTTGGGTAAACACTGAATTCTCTGTGCCTCTCTGCATTCTTGGAGATAGTAACACCCAACTCATAGGGTTTTTGTGTGAGTTGTGTACTCGGAGCATTTCCAGTGTATGCTAATTCCCTCTGTACTTAGAGGTTGCAGAAAACTTAAAGCCTGTAAGTTAGACACAGCAGACACGCTAGATGTGATGGGAGAAATAATGCCGTGAATGTAGCACTTCTAGTGTTTCAAAGTATATTCATATCATCCATTTCACTTCATCTTTACAATGACCCCGAGGGCTGCTGAGGACTCCAGGCCCCTCAACAGTGGCCCTCTTGGGGCCACTGCTGCCATATGATTCACTTGGGAGGAAAGAAATGCCCACTAAAAAGCCACGTGGTTATTATGAAGGTAATGGGGACAAAGAGGTCGTCCTGAGTGTAGAAAATTGGAGCCATTCAGCCTCATAGAAAAGAGGAGTTTTATGTTTCATTCCCAAGTTCAGAGAAAAGAAAACCTTTCCTTTTCTTTCCTCTTTGCTGTTGTTGGCAAGACTCTGTAAGACGGCAACTCACATAGAAGGCACACACTGGGCCAGATTTTCAAAGAGCCTCTATGCTTTGCATGTGTTAGATTTTTTCATGCAGAGCTGCAGCTCTGGGTGGTGGGGAAGTTTGTGGGGTGGAGGGGAGGGTGGGCACAGATGGCTTTTCACATGTGCCACCTCACTTTGAATGTGGAAATGTACTAATTTTGTGAGACTTAGTTTTCGTAAAAGTAGAGTTCCTTAAGAAGGCTTATATCCTGAGCAGTGCAGTCTTTAAATGAACAGTTCTGCAGATGAGACGCAACCTGGGTCTGTCTGGTGGACAGTGGCGCAAAGGTGCTTTATTGTTGGAAACAGAGCTCAGCTAAAGAGACTCCAAATTACCTTGCAGTCCGTGTGGATTACGGTGACTTCCAATTGCTTGCAGGTCATGTTATACCTTTTTCCTGGGCACTTTTTGCTAGAATAGACCTTTGCTAGGGAATGATTAAATGCCTCAGAGTTAGTGATTTGATAACAGAGCCTTGAGGATTTGGTTTAGTCTCAGAAGGATGTAGGTTCCTTCTTTCCCACGTGACCACCAGTGACTTTAAATTCTCTTCCTTTGGCTCTTTGCCAGTGGTATCTGTTCAGGTAGAGAAGGTTATGCTGTGGTAGAAAAAAGCCATCAAAATCTCAGTGGCTTTACAGCAACAAGTCTGTTTCTTTTTTTTTTTTTTTAGGTAAAAAAAATTTTTTTATTGAAATATAGTACAATGTTGTGTTAGTTTCAGGTGTATAGCAAAGCGATTCAGTTATTTATATGTGTATATATATATATATATATGTATGTATGTATGTATATGTGTGTATTGCAAGTCTGTTTCTTGATTCCATTTCTTGTCCATTGTGGGCTGGAAGAGGTATCCGCCAGCTGTAGACATTTAGGGACTCAGGGTGCTGGGGCCTTTCTCTGTACCTGGTCCCCCACGTGCCACAGCAGGGGGAAGGGGACCTGGTGAAGCTTGCCCTGGCTTCTGCAGCTTCTGCCCAGAAGAGCCACCTGTCACTCCTAACATCTCGTTGGTCAAAAAAGTCATGTGACCATGCCTGACTTCAAAGTAGTTGGGGCCATTCAACCCTACTCTGAGCCTAGAAGGAGGGGAAGAGAAATATAAATAAACCGCCTCTGACGACCTCATCCTCGATTACACAAATCTACACAGGGAAGGGATTTCTCTATATTTATTGTAATTAGCACTGCCGGTGTGCATTTCTCTGCCCCAGACATTTTCGAGCCTTGCTAAAAAAGTGTCACGTGTCTCCACAACAGTCTCCATGCGTTGACTGTTCTGCATCCTTGGACTCTTATGATACTTTGGAATGCTTTCAGTAACCATGATTAGAATGAAAATAATAGTGAAGAATAAAAAGTCACCCACAGAGAGAAATACACCTCTTAATCAGTTGCTTAAACTCCACTTCTTTTCTTTCTTTTGAAAGTGCCTTTCAGGTCTTTATCAAAGAACATCTTTGTGATCAGATTAATCAACAATTGATGCGTGAGGAAGCTAAGACTAAGAGAAGATAGGTAGAGACCTTTCAAGTCTCTGATATGTGAGTTCAAGTGTTTAATTCATTTTCTGGGATTTGACTAATCACCACCACCACCCTCACCACCACCACCCTCACCACCATCTCCATCGCCACCATCACCATCACCACCACCATCCTCACTACCATCTCCATCACCACCACCCCCCTCACCACCATCACTAGTACCACCATCTATCATTATAAACACACATTTGTGTGACCCATATAATGTTTCTCTTCACACCATCATGGGAGCCATAACATTGGTAAGATTTTTAGTAATTTTGGGTTTTTTTCCTACACATTGCCTAATCTAGGAATTAAAAGGTCATGGAAGAAAGTGACAGCTCAGAACTGTCTTCAGGACTGAGTTTGGATTAAGCCTATCTGTTACCCTCTTCAATTTGCATTTTTTTTTTTCTTTTCATTTTCTTCCTGCGGTACTTTCCTCCTTGAAACTTGAAAGAGAACCAGAGCTAAAAAATGACGTGCTCCATGGCCTCCAGGTCCCAGGAAAGGGCTGTATTACTGCAGCACTGACTTTTAAGTCCTTTACCACAGACATCACTCAGGTATGTCCTTTTAAAGTGCACAGGTGTGGGGAATTCCCTGGAGGTCCAGTGGTTAGGACTCCGCCCTTCAATTGCCGAGGACCTGAGTTCGATCCCTGGTCAAGGGACTAAGATCCCACAAGCCACGTGGGGTGCAGCCAAAAATAAATAAATAAGTAAAGTGCACAGATGTGGCTCGGATTTCCAAAGCTGAGGCTATTTTTCCTGCCATACTCTGCTCGGCAACCAGCAGGGGAAGCTAGAAGGACCAGTCCAAAGGAAAGTGGCACAATTACCCAGTGAATCAGAATGATTTAGCAGAATCATTGCAGTTGGAAGGTTGTACTTCATGAGTTTGCCTATCTGCTCTGATTTGGGTGTGATGCTCTGGGCCTCTGGGCATAGTGTTCAGAGTGGGCTTTCTTTGGAGGTGATTCCATTGTCCACTGAGCCGAAGAGATCAACGTTCTGTCATAGCCTCTGGCTTATGTGGGAAAGATGGCATCTTTGACCCTTGCCCGTGGCCTATGATTTGTGTCTTTAAACACCGTTGCTGGCTGAGGTAATGGTGGAGAGTAGAAGGAATCTGGCCCAAAGCTAAAGCCCTAGAGCTTTACCCGCCCCCGCCCCCCACCCCCCCAAATATTAACAAAACAAGGATGTTATTAAATTACCAATCCTGGCTCCAATTGAACATATGCCAAGAATTCCATGCTTCCACCTCACATAATACGTTTTATTTTTCTTTTGGGGATTTGTTTTCTGAATCAGTTTACTTCTTTGTGGCCCAATAATCACCAAATGGAATTCTCTCCATCTTTCATCCTTCATCATTAGGAAAAAAACACAGTATCATTTTCTGGCAAGAAATAAATATCTCAAAATGAAAGACAATATTTAGTGACCAAAAAAAAAAAAAAAAAAAAAAAAAGAATCCCTCAAGAGTACTGTTTTTTCTGATGAATCAGAACTGGAAGTGATTAAGGGCTCAGTACATTAAAACAATGAGCACTCGTGTTCATTCCTCCATTTTCATAAGAAAATCAAACATCCTCTTTTATGTAAGTGGGGGGCTACTTAACAAATCTTTTAAGTGAGCCATAGATAAGTGCACTGGCACGGTTTGAGGAAATTCATAGAGGAAATTAAAAATATTTATTTTATTGAACTAATATTCCCTGCTGGAGATTAAAGTAGCAAATCGAGCCCACAACTGTAAGACAGATACTATTCAGCAACTGAGTGTCTATTTATTTGGTCCCTAACTGTCAACTTGAACTTGAGTAGAAGTTTTAAATTGTAACTTACTAAATGCTTATAAGAGTGTTCCTTGAATATAAAATTGGGTTGTTTCAGATTGTATTTTCATAAAAATATACTTAGTCTGATTTTATCTGGATTGGTGGATTTTTAAAAAATGTGTTCGGAATTGAAATTCCTGAGAATCTTTAGGGTGACTAAAATGTTGGTATGGTGTAGAGAATTATGATTTTAAGATCATGTATTGTGATCATGCCAGTTTGGAAAGTTCCTTATGCCATTTTATAACGTATTTCATAAGGAAATATTTTTAAAGGCATTATTTAGAGATCAGGACTAGCTATTTTCATTTCAGGCTGCTACCTCTTAGCTGTTTGAATCAGAGCATACTAGTTAAACTTGGCTGTGGCCAGTTTGATCATCAGTATCTTTTTCATGGATGTACAACTATATTTGTAGTACAACTTAATTTTTATTTTAGATTTATAAAGGAAAGGATATCTGGAATGGAGATGTAAGCACTGAGACAGGAGGCAGATAGTAGCTACAATATTTAAGTTCCAATGAGTAGTTACTATGTTCCAATCGACTAAAGAATTTTGTGTCCATTTTCACGTGGAGACACTTACTATTTTGCAGGAACTATAATTATCATCATTTTACAGGTGAGGAAACTGACAACTCAAAGAAGATACTAACTTTCCTGCCCACCGCCTCTCCTCCAAGCTGGCAGGCTCCCCAGAGGCCAGGTTGGTTTTCTCCACTGGAGGCTGGGACGCTGTGGGGTTTCCCTTGCAGTGGGCAGAGACCTGGGTAAAGATGGTCTTCAAGCTCCTGGGGCAAAAGGTGATAAGTGCAAAATGCAAGGCTGGCTTCCTATCCTCTCTCCCTTCATAGAAATTCTCCTGTACGACGTCCATGCATCTTCAAGCAGGCTTTTCCATGGAAGAGCTCACGTGGGCACGCGTTCAATTCAAGTCCCAGTGTGCTTTCCCCCAGGGGCTCTGTCACAAGATTACAAAGACTGGGAAACTCGCCCATGATTATTAATATTTAAAAAAAGTTATTCTGGCTTCTTTCAGGGCCATATCAGTTTCAAAGATCGCTGTCAGGGTGCGAGCAACTGAAGTTGAAATGGCCGGAAAGCGGAAACTTTTCTTCAGAGTTGTACAGTCGGTGGAATATTCATAGAAGTGTAATGTGACACAGGATGCCGAGTCGGTGTCGAAAGTTTGTTCCAAACCATATTTGCTATTTGTAAAACTGGTCCCTCAGGGGCCAGCTACGGATAAGGTAAGGGGTGGAGGGGGCAGGCTGGCTGCCGAGTGACTGAGACGGGGCTGCAGGAGGGGCTTCTGGCCACAGGAATTAGGGTTCTCGGGAGCGGGGAGAGATCTGGGGTCCAGCCTTTCCCACACTGGGAGGACCACCTCTGCCTCAGGTAGGGACACCTTTCCTTCATGTTGCCACGTGAGTTTTGTGCCTGAGTTTGAAACGTGAACTTTGGAGGAATTGATACAGAATCATTGTGCAGTTTTGCTCGTGGGGAAGTGACACCATTTGCTTTTTCCTTGAAAGTCTCCTGGTCAGGATGTTGATTAAAAAAAATATGGCGCCATGGATCCTGATGGGTGTCATCTCTCGATGCTGAAAGTATATTTTAAAACGAACCAAAGGTATCATCTACTGATGACCCAAATTTCCTTTCAAGAATTAACAAATCCCTCTCGTTTTTTTTTTTTCCCCTAGGAACTCTATGCATCTGTAGTTAATCTAAGAATTAACATTTAGCAAATTACTGCCTCAGTGCCTTAAATGAGGTATGTGCCTGGTGGCTCTGTTGATTAGAGCCCTGTGCTAATGAGGTCACGAGTTCAGTCCCCAGGAGGGCTGGTTCGCTTCTCCATGGTTCCCCTCCGGACCCTGGCCATGCCTCCAGAGGAACACTGGTCACAAGTGGCCTTCTGGGGAAGAATCAACACAAATTCTTCACGATTTGTGGGAAAAGACAGCTCAAAGCAGATGCCTTGAGTTAACCTGGAATATGGCAGTGATCCCACGGGGTGGCTAAATGGTACCCTAGGAGGCTGCAAAGACATACTGCAGACTGTGCCAGTGCTACGCTTCCTGGGGTGGCTTCCGTGCTGGGAAAGCTGGCTTTGATGCGTGTGTGGGACTCTGTCCTGCAAGGAAAGGGGAGTGTTTTCTAGAAACAGTGAGAGGCGGGATGCCTATTCAAGAGGCAGAGTCGGGGGAAGCTTTAGGGGAATTTGGTTGCATTTTCATTGATCGCTTATTCAAAAGATGGATCATTTGGGGACTGCCAAATAGTGTCTGTCGTCATGCACCCCCTGGGACCACTTTTCCTGTGGTCAGGCCACGCCACCGACTTGTCTCAAGCTGGCAGTAGACCCAGGAGTGAAGAGCTTTCAGGGCGTGGGGGATTCTCACACTCACGCATTCTCTCCATTTTTCACTCCCAGAAACCACTTTTTCAGGTCCAGGTTCAGTTCTGAAGCTAAATCTCAGCCAAGCATGACTGGATGCATTGGTATCCTCTGAGGTCGTTTTTTTGAGTTTAGGGAAGGATAATGCCTAGCGACCTCCAGCTGTGCCTGGTGACATTCCTGGTTGAAACCAGCACCCTCGCTGGCTTCCTCCTATTTACCAAGAATACATTCTCCACCTCTCTTTTAAAAATTTTTTTTTAAAAATAATTTTGATCGCTAGGAGGATGCTTTGTATATAGTAGGAGTTCCGTAAATATTTGTCAAATGAATGCGTGAGTGGATGAAAGAATCAAATGTAGAATTGGTTCCATTTAGAAAAAGACAGTGTTTTTAATTTTATCATTTTATTGCTTTTCTCTTTACAAAATTCTATGTGGTTATTAAAAATAATTTAGAAAATAGAGATGAGCAGAACTTAAGAAAATAACAATCACCCGTAATGCCATCACTTGGAGATAGCCTTTCTTGACATTTTGGGGTGTGTTATATTTATATCTATATGCATATCTATTATATATATGGGACTCAGACAATGTGTGATTTTTTAAAACTTATATCCAGAATCTTTGCATGATATTATATATTCTTCTGTGTTATTATTTTAATTTTTTCAGGGCATTTTATTCTATGACTTGACTTCAACTTAGTCGCATATTAAAACATCCCTGTAGCTTAAACTTTCTACATAGCTTTATTTCCTTGGGATAAATTCCTACAAGAGGAATTGCATGGTTCCATGGTTTTCTAATTCACTGTATGTTGGCAAGTTATCGGTTAGAGCAGCGCCACCAATACGTACTCCTACCTGCGATCGCTTAGTGTCTGGCCACACTCCTCCTTTGTTGAACAGTGTGTTGTCATTCTTATATTTGCTAATCCATAGGCAAAAAGTATATCCAAGTTCTTCTACTTTGCACTTCTTTTTTTAAAATTTATTTTTATTTTTTGTTTTTTTCTTACTCTATTGCACTCTTTTATATTTTAAAGATTAATTAACAATTTTATTTTTTATTTTTTGGCTGCATTGGGTCTTCGTTGCTACGCGTCGGCTTTCTCTAGTTGCGGCGAGCAGGGGCTACTCTTCGTTGCGGTGCACGGGCTTCTCATTGTGGTGGCTTCTCTTGCTGTGGAGCACAGGCTCTAGGTGCATGGGCTTCAGTAGTTGCAGCATGCGGGCTCAGTAGTTGCAGCACACGGGCCCTAGAGCATGCGGGCTTCAGTAGCTGTGGTGCACTGGCTCAGTAATTGTGGCTCATGGGCTCTGGAGCGCAGGCTCAGTAGTTGTGGCGCACGGGCTTAGTTGCTCCACAGCATGTGGGATCTTCCTGGACCAGGGATCAAACCTGTGTCCCCTGCATTGGCAGGCGGATTCTTAACCACTGTGCCACCAGGGAAGTCCCTAATTTTTTTTTTTTTACAGTAGGTCCTTGTTGGTTATCTATTTTAAATATAGCAGTGTGTACATGTCAATCCCAACTCCCATAGTGAAACTGAGTATTTTTTCATGTGGCCATTTTAACATCTTCTTTGCAAATTGCCTGTTCATGTTTTTGAAAATGCACATATTTGGGGGGGGCCAATATATGTACCCCTCTCTGCTTCATGGACTATTGTAAGAATTAGTTGAAATAACCTATTTGAATATGTTTGAAACTGACACAGCAATACACAAATGTGTTGACCACGTTTATGACCTGTAGGGTGAGGGTCAGAAGGAATGGCCATCTGGAGACAAACGGGCTGAGTCAGTGGTACCCATTGAAGGCTTGGGCAGCTCTGCCTGATGACGTATGGGGGGAGGCACCTGTGAGAAAGGGAAAGGGGCCTTGACCTAGAGACTTGTTACTGAGAGAAGGCCACCGGAAATAGACAAGGTCAGTGGCAGTACAGGGGCTGGCAGCTCGAAATGTTGTTTCAGTTGTTACAACTAGTATATTGTACTTCTCTAATTTGAAAATGATCCGATAAAGAAAAAAACAATCAAGACACTCCACCCTGCAGCAGGGTCGGCAATTCATGAGGCGACAGGAGCTGAGTTCTGGGCTGTCATGGGTGCCCGTGCTGACTTGGACAGAGCAGCCCCAGGGAGCCCCTGAGAGTCATACCTGGACCCTGCAGGGCGCCGAGCTCAAGGCCATCTCGCACTCGGATGACGGGGAAGCCGTGCCTCCTTGGCAAGCAGGACCCTGTGAACAGGTAGGACATTTCCCTGGCTGGAAGTAAACACAGGCCAGTGTGCACCACTGCCTGGCAGGGAGAAGGCAGGGCTTAAGCGCAGTGGGAAGAACTTGAGTTTGTGCAGGAGGAGAAATGAGAGCTTTTCTTCTTCAGTTCAAGGGCTGCCACTGCAGCCGATGATACAAAGTTATCTGACTGGGGTTTTATGTTATTTTACACCAGGTAAAGCTGCTTTGAGGCAACACTGTTTCCTGGGACAGGGCCTGTGCTAGGGCCTGGGGACAAAGTTGGGGACAGACTGTGATAATCTCTGGCTTTCCGGAGTCTCAGCTGGCTTGGGGACATGGACGGTACAAGAGGGACCAAGCAAACAGGGAGAGTGTGGTCCATAGCAATCATGCTCCAAAGGAAACGGAAATGGGCAAGGATCAGGGCTGGGCCATTTGGGATTTGGAGGCAATGCAAGATCTTTCTGGGGAGAGCACATTTAAACCGAATTAAGAATGAGGAGACGGGCCAACAGGTGAAGAAAGGCAGACCCAGGAGGGAGGAGGCGTCTCAGCCGTTCCACAGGGTGACAGCAGAGCCGCGAGCTGGTCAGGATGAGGTCTGAGAGGCCAGCAGGCATCAGATCACACCTGGCCTCATTCTTGCTTCATGTTTAGAAGTTTGATTTTACCCTAAGCGCAAAGGCAAGGTAAAGTGTGCTTAGAAATCCAACATCATAACGCCTTGCTGAAGCCTCAACTCAGCGTGTGTAAAGATTTGTTGAGTGAGCTCAAAATAAATAAACAAATTGATGTTCTGTGCTTGGAAAACGTCCTGTTTTATTTTATTCTATTTTTAAACTTTGGTTTTCGCTTCTATTACATGAAAAATCACTCCCATTTAGATTTATTTTTGTTAAAAGACCAAGCTTACAGGGATGAGAATTAAAAGTCTGATGTTGAGAAACGTGCCTGAAATGCAAGGAAAGGTTGATGAGACAGTGTCTCCACAGCCTGGATCGTGTGGGGCGCTTTCAGAAACCATCACCCGTTGTGCAGGTGAGGCGGCAGCTCAGAGACATGAAAAAAGGCTTGGCAAGGCCACATCCTTGTGTGAGGTCCCGGGAACGTGCGTCGCTGCTCTGGTGAGCTTTCCGTGAGCCCAGGGCAAATGGTGGCCACCATGGCCTCATGGAGTTGCTTGGGCTCCTTTCTGTGGCCTCTGGGGCTCTTGCTGTAGGAGTTTGTGAAAACAGGAAGGATATGGGATGGTCATGGGGGTTCTCATTACTCCGTGGTGCACTGGGGGCCCGTGTCTGCTCATCAGGTAGACTAGAGACTCGGCCCCCTAACCTCCCTCTCTGACCACCAAGCGTCCACCTCTGAGACCTAATCAGGGCTCCCACATCTTGAGGTTGGGGAGACGCCCAAGGAGATCAGTGGAATTCCACCTTTCTCCTCCCATCCCAACACTTAAAAATATGGGCTGTGATGACTTGGGACGTGCCACCTCTCTGCACATTGGCATCTGGGTCCTCTGTCCTCCTGGAGCCCTTGCCGGTCCTCCTCGTCCTCCTTGAACTTGTCTCCAAGGAAGTCTGCTGTGTTCACTAACATCACCCCTATTATCTGAGGTCCACTGAGGTGCGTCAGGGTTTTGGGATGCACACGTGGCACTCAGCCCAGCTACTGTAGATCTGCAGCCACCTTGGGTTTCGCCTTTCCTGGTAGGATCCCACCGGGAACTCTTGGGGGGCAAAACATTTCTTTTGCAATTTAATCGTCAGCAGGTGGGATACAGTATTCCCTGCCTGAGCTTGAATTGAAGGAACCTGTAATCTTCGAGTTCCAGCTCTTGAGAAGAATGGCAGCTGCTGGAAGATGTGAACTTGACATTTGAAATTGGCCGACACCTGGGAGTTAGTGTGAGGTAGAAAAACAAACAAGGGCTGTGGGGTTGGGTAGATGTAGGTTCCAGACCAGCTCTGCACTTCCTGTCGTGCGGCTCTGGAGTAACAACTTGTATGGTCTCTGTGAGGCCCATTTTCCCATCTTTAGAATGGGGGTAGTATAGTCTACTGCATAATATTTCGGTGAGGATGAAAAGAAGAGAATGAAAATATCTGTCACACAAGAGATGCTCAAGAGACATTAGCTCTTATGTTCCTTTACCCTCAATAATGTCATGACTCCTTCCAAAAACAGAACATCCTTCAGAATAGAACCCTACCCATTTTTTGGCTGATGGGACATCCAAAAGGACATAGGTGCCTTTGTTTGGTCTGTGGTAAGTTGACTTTGCACTTTGAAAGGGAAAAAAGGGAAATGTGTAGTCCCTCAAACAATGACCCCTTTTAAAGCCTACGTTGGACTCCGATTTCAAAGAATATTCTTATTAACATAGTTCCTTATAAATGGAGTGCCACTCATCAAATATTTATAAAGAGTAGCCTGAGAAGCCAGTGTAGCGCTTGGCAAGCCTGGGGACATTTCCCACATGCTCTGTGGGATGGCGTAGGTAGGGGACACGCTTTAATTTTGTGACATGATTTGGGGGCTCCAGCGCAAGCTGGTCTTGGCATGGTTTCTCCCAGTTCAGGGCCCGTTCAGGCCTCGCCGGCAACTCCCTTTGAAGTCCATGGGAGCTCTTTGAATGGAAAACATACACAACGGGGTGCTGATGCAAATAGGAATCAGGCCTGACGTACGTGGGGAATAAAGGTGCCTCTCCACCCAAATATTAGCTCTTTAGCCAGGAAGCTATGGTTTGATCATTAAATAAAAGAGCCCCTCCCTGCCCCCAAAACCCCGCAACCTACCACCAGAGCTCCACTATCCATTTGCTCAGAAAATGATAAACCTGCTAGTTACCTGAGAGTTTTAATTAAGCAACAGACACAGACCATGCAGGGCTGGTTTTGCTTTAAACATATCAATAAAATAAGCATTCTCAATTCCAGGGCAACTTGTTCAATGATAAAAAAAAGAAGCATCACTATCTTTTGAAATATCACTCATCAAGTGTGATCATTTAGAAAAATATCTCTATTAGAGTCAGTTAGAGATGTTTTTTGGTTGAAAATGCAGTCGCCGATGGAGTGCAAAGCCGCAATTTGTAGACAGGTTAAGTAAATTAAATCACTCACTGTCTTCTTTTTTTTCTTTTCTTTTTCCTTTTCCAATGGCTTTAAAAGTTAAAGGTAATTTGCAAAGAAAATGCTCAGTTGAATTGGTTTGTAATATCTGTTAATGATCTTTAAAAAAATCCACTTATTCACAATCCTGTCCCTGAGGGAATAGCAGTGTGCTATCAGAAAAATTTCTAAAGTCTGAAATGTCATTAGCTAGTGATTTCTTTGAAGTAAAAAGCCCTGAAAAAATAAATTATATAAGGTATACAAGTGCGCAGGACAATCACTTTGATGAATAATATCTGTGTTTTTCATGCCGCAAAATACAACAATTGAGATCCAAGCTGCTAAATTACAGAGCTGTCTTTTGAATTACGTCCATGTAGGCATATCTGCTCTGTTTATTTCACACGTATACTGAGTTCTTCCATATATTTATAGATTGTTGATGTAAAAACAGTAGTGTTAAGAACAATTTTGATTATATTCCTTGTGTTTACCTTTTGGAAATACAAGGTGTTGCCTAAATATAGGCCTACAGGTGTTCCATCCAGGATGAAAACAATGGCCTGTTTCAGTGCAGCAGCCTGGATCCCAGAGCCAGGTGCCGGGAACGGAGGTGCAAACGCCAGGCAGCGTCTGGATGGTTCACTATTAGATAACAGAGCTGTGAAATACTACACCAAAGGGAAAGTTTCCTTCCTGACCCCAGCTGGCTATCGGTTTTTGCCTGGAAGCAGGGGAGTCTTTGTAATATAATATTAGTCAGTGTAACTGCTGATGCTGTTTCAGCTGCTATAAATAGCTAATCTTTTTTTTTTTTTTTTTTTTTTGAGGGAGGAGTTGGATTTTACTAAACCATTGGCTAGAGGTTAATTATACATTTCATAAGAAAGTATTTCCTTGCAGCCAGCCTAAATTTGTTACCTTTTAATCCTGCTTTACGTAAGAAGGCTGGAAATATAGGAGTCTCCCCAAGGTCCTCCATTATTGCCATTATTTTATACATTGGGTCTTTAATCGTTTTTTCCTCATACATTCTTTACCTCTTCGCTAAACTGCAGAGGGTCCCCGTTTTTATTCATTTTTCCTCAAGAAAAGACATTCTCTTCTTCCCAGCCCAGCTGACCTCTAATCATATATGTGGTTCTTCCCATTTTCTGCTCAGTAGCTGACATCAAGAGAGCAAACTGAACCCAGGTAAGAGCAAACCACTGATCGATTTTAATAAAGATATTCTATACTATTTTCTGTGTTAGTCCCTCCCTTTGCTTCACCTAAGAAATAAACATTTGAAACTTTTTTGAAGCTTTATTAGGGTTCCACATGTGGAAGCTTGCAGAGAGCGGAAGCACGTGATCAATGTGTTATCCTGGAGGGAACACACCCCTGTAACCACCCTCGGAATAAGAAAGACAACACAGCTATCCTTGACTGCGCCTGTGATGGGACCCCTCCTTCCTCCTCAAAGATAACCACCATCCTTATTTCTGACCTCATAGAATTTTTTTTCTTCTTTAGGGGGGAACATCATATAAATGGAATCATATGGTAGCTGTTCTTTTGTGTCTGGCTTCACTCTTTCAACACTATGTTTGTGAGCTGTATCTATGTTGTTGGGTGTAATTATAGTATTTTTTCCCTGTTGTATTTCCTTCCATTGTATCAGTTCCATAGCACGGTTTACCCGTTCTACTCCTGATGAACGTTTGAGTTGTTTCAGTTTTAGGCTATTTCAGAGAGGGTGGCTGTAAGCTATCTTGTGCACGCCTTTGGTGCGTGTGTGGGTGTGTGCATTTCTGTTGGGTGTGTAGACCAAAGGGGGACTTACCACGTTGTAGGGCACAGCTGTGATTGGCTTTAATAATGTCAGTTTTCCAAAGAGGTTGTGTCAGTTTCCACTCCCACCAGCAGTGGGAGAGAGTTATGCTGCTCTACCTCCTCGTTAACGTCTGGTACTCTTGGTCTTCTTGATTTTGGTCGTTCTGGTGGTATGTAGTTGAATCTCATTGTGGTTTTAATTTGATTTCCTGGATTATTGATGAGTTGAGCATCTTTTCATGTACATTGGCTATTTGGGTATTTTGTGAACGGGTTTTCAAGTGTCCTGCTAGTTTTCTTATTGTATTGTTCATCTCTTTTACTGATTTGTAGGAGATATGTATTCTGGATATGATCCTTTTTTGGTTATATATATTGCAAATATCATATACCACCATGAGCTTGACTTGTCACTTACTTTATGGTGTCTTTGGATGAGAGGAAGATTTTAATTTTAGTGCAGTCTAATTTACCAATACTTTCCTTTATAGTTAGTGCTTCCTATGTCCTACTTAAGAGAGCTTTGCTTACCCCGATGCCATGAAAGTATTCTTTTATATTATCTTCTGGAAGCTTTATTGTTTCACCTTTCACATTTACATCTGTAATGCACATGGTGTTGACTTTTGTGTATGGTGTGAGGCTGGGATCAAGTTTGTTTTTCCTCCATCGTATCTACTTACCTTACACCATTAATAAAAAAGACTTCCTTTCCCCAGTGCTCTGAAGTGACACTTTTGTCATAAATTAAGTACTCATTTATAGACTGAGCATATGACTTTTTCCCCTTTATTCTGTTAATGTGGTGAATTATTCAGTAGGTTTGTGAATGTCAAACCAACATTGCATTTCTGGACTAAACTGAATTTGTTTATGATATATTGTTTATTTCATGTATTATTGCACGTTTTGATAATTTTTACAATATGTATGGATGAAATTTACCTGTAATTTTCCTTTAGTGTAATGTCCTTGCCAGGTGTGTTATCAAGGTTTAGCTGGCCCATAAAAGGAGTTGAGAAGTGTCTTCTTTACAGACTTTAAAAAAATTAAAACATAAATGAATCTGATCTAAAATAGTGATTAAAAATATACATAGTTTGTCCTAAGTATATCAGTCAGGGTTCTCCAGAGAAACAGAACCAATAGAATATACATAGACGTATATATGATCTGCTATAGGAATTGGCTAGCACAATTATAGAGACCAGGAAGTCGCTTGATCTGCTGTCTGCAAACTGGGGACCAGGAAGGCTGGTAGTGTAACCCAGTCCAAGTCTGAAGGCCTGAGAATTGTAGGGTTGGGGGCTGAAGGATGAGCAATGGTGTAAGTCCTGGTTGGATTCTTTTCTAATTGAAGCAGAGTTGATTTATGATATTATATTAGTTTCAGGTGTATAGTATAGTGATTCAGTGCTTTTACAGATTATATTCCATTAAAAGTTATTACAAGATAATGGAATACACCTGTGCTATACACCTGGTTGGATTCTGAAGGCCTGAGAACTGGGAGCTCCTATGTCCAAGGGCAGGAGAAGATGGGCATCCCAGCTCAAGCGGAGAGAAAATTCACCCTTCCTCTGCCTTTCTGTTCTATCCAGGCCTTCAGTGGGTTGGATGGTGCCCACCGCAGTGGTGAGGGTGATCTTCTTTACTCCATCCACCCATCCAAATGCTGATCTCCTCCAGAAATGCCCTCACAGACATGCCCAGAAATAATGTTTCACCAGCTACCTGGGCATTCCTTAGCCCAGTCGAGCTGACATGTAAAATCAACCGTCACAGTAAGTATTTATTCATCACAATTATCTTTCATTCCAAGCTTCTGTATATTTTACATTAGACTTTTGGCAGGAAACTGGTTTTGTGTGAGTTTTGCCTGGGAAAGTAAATAGAAGTTAGATGATCTAGGAGTTTTCATGTGGCTCTCGGCAGTAAGCTCGTGTGCCCAAGACTGAACTGTGTCACTGTGTCTCAATCCCAAGACCCATGATCAAGGTCCATCCTGGGTTTAAAGGAGAACCTATAAGATGAGAACTTTCTGGACGTATGATAAGCCTTCAGATAAAACACCTGATCCCAGTGAGAATCTTCAAAGCCGATTTCATCTCCTCCTTTTGACCCTTCAGTCACTGCTCCACTGAGTTTTTTTTTTTTTTTTTAAATCTCCTTCAATACTGTATATCTCATAGCTCACCCATCTTTCCATGCCTTCTTGCTGTGGTCCTCCGGACTGTGGCACTTCTAGAACACCTAATCTTCATTTCATCCTCTTCTCAGCCATCCAAGTGCTCGCTCCAAAATGGACAGCTGGCCACCTTAGCCCTTGTTGACAACTCCTTGATGGCTTTACAAGGTGAAGTGCAGGCTCATGAACACATACACGGTGCCCCCACTGGCTGGGCTCTTCCTTCCTCCTCGGCCCGCATCCCCCTCCAGCATCTCCAGCTGCCTGCGGTTACTGGTGTGCGCTGTGGGGTTTTGTGTGTGCTGCTCTTTCAAATCCCAGGCATAGGCTGTCCAGGGCTTCCTCCTGGATAATGCATTCTTTGATAATCAGCTCAGGCCAGAACCCTTGACTCCTCGCAGCTGGGGCTGCGTGGTCAGCTTCTAATTTCCGTGGTTAGATGGTGAACTCTTTGCAGGCAGGGTCCAGGTCTCAGCCTGGTAGCCAACAGGTGCTCAGTAAACATATGTAGCTTCAAACAGAAGGGACAACACTGACTAATTGACTAGCTTGCATTCCATTTCATCTCTTTTTGGAAGCCTGAGATGGACTAAGATGGCCCAAATACCATGAGGTAGGGAGGTAGGAAGGCCAAGGCTATGGAAAGTCTGCAGATACCATCTCCTCCTGTACGACTGAATTCAGTTCAAATGGTTAAAACTCTCTTACGTGCCATTCGCTTTTTGTAGAATGGATTAGCAGCAAGGATTTTCTATAAAGATAGATTTTTCCGGAGTAACAAATATGAACCATTTACTCTAAGAATTTAAATGAAAAAAAAAAATAATCCTACTTAAAAGGCAACTGACTGAGATCCTTCCCCTTTTCTCTTATTAATAGAAGAGTTTACACAGAAACTCTATAAGAAATTGTGTAAGAGATTCACAAGGATCATTAAAGTCCCTACTAGACATTTACTTTCACTTTGTGAAATTGGCTATACTCTCCAAATGGTATCACATAAAAATGGACTTTCTGGGGCTCTTCTATATGAATGGGTTTTAGCTGCACAGTGGTGCCATTCATTTTATTTGGCCCATTTATTGCAAGTACATTCTAAATTTGGCCTTAATTATTTTTCCTTTCACAAAAATATTTTGTGGGATCTTTTTGAACCCTGACTACTTCCTTCTTGTCCCTTAAAACAGAATCCAGGAGTGTTATTTTTGTTCTCTTCTAATTAAAATAATTGCTTGGTTCCTTTTAACTAGATTCATGCAGTTATTAGCCTAATACATGGATGGGTGCCATGGGGTGCTTGAGAGACAGAATGAAAAGTGATCGTGTAGCTTCACATGAAAAAGGTTCTGTGGTGACAAGGAGCATTTCCCCCTTTCAGCCGGCGTTTTATAAGGGCCTTTAGTAAACCTGGCCCCCCATCCCCTTACTAAAAGACGATTAAGCGAAAGAATAGTTCCATTTTCTTTATTAGGTATACAGCCAACCGGGTACAATTTGAAGAGGGGCACTTGATATTGCTGGGTATGGCACAAAGACCTGGGGTCTGGTTTTAATTTCTGCCCCTGCTTTGTCTTCCAGAATAACTGCATTTGAAGGGTAAAAGCCCCATGTCTCCTCGGCCAGTGGGTGTTTATCAGAGGACAGTGGAAAAGAGGGACAAAAATGCCTGGATATAACATTAAGAGTTGGCAGGACCCGACCTCTCAAAGGAAGTGTTAAAACAATGTTTTTGACATCGAGGCTTTTCTCAAAGTTGATGTAAGTCCTGGGGTTTGTCAAAGGCCCATGGGCTACATCTGACCTGTTGCCTCTCTTTGTAAGTTAAGATTTACGGGGCCATAGCCATACCCATTTGTGTATGTGCTGTCTACGGCTGCTTTTGGACCGAGATGTGGAGCAGTGGTGACAAAGACTCTATGGTCTACAAAACCTAAAAGGTTTACTATATGCTTCTTTGCAGAAAAAGTTTGCTGACTCTTGATGTGGTGTATCCAATTCACTGAGTATCTGCTAGATATCTACTCCGTGCTGAAAAATGTGTTTATAGGAATTTTAATTGTGGTCCTCTTTTGATGAGATGCTGAGGGCCTTTGGTGATGTGCTTTTGTCATGGGTGATCAGTATAGGTGTATAGGTAGCAGGAAGTGAGAAGGATTTGGCCCAAGAAGTCACGGTTTGAGAAAAGGTTCTGCCATGATTGTCTTGGTGGCAGGTCATGGATCATGGCTGGGCTCTTCCTTTGTCTGCTACCTGGAGGAGAAGGTGTTGATGGCTTGGAGTGCACCTTTATTAGTGACTTAAAGACCTACGGTCACCTTTAATAAAAGAAACATCTATGGTCAATAGGTGGACTTCTGCTGCCAAGCCCAAAGATGGGCCCCCTCTGCACCAGTTGGTTGCGAGGGTCAAGTAGAGAGAGTCCAAGTGTTTTCTAAGCCATGAGGTGCTGTATTTGTGGCATAGATATTATCCATAAAACATTGGATAAGTGGTATTTCTCTTTGGCATGTGAGCAAATGAGACTTAGCCTATCAAAGATTTAATAAGCCAGTAGAAGCACTGGAATCTGGGTCTCCTGGTTCTAATCAGTGTGCTTTCCAGGGCACCATATGCTTCTGTACGTCACGTTTCTTTCCACGGTTTCAGAAATACTCAGTTCTTTAGTTCCTTCTCCTCCCTCCCTCCCTCCCTTCCTTCACTATTCTACAATATTTATGAGTCTGCTATGAACTGGAGAAAGAGCTGAATTTTTCAGGGAGAGTGATGACTACTTAAAGGAGAGTTGGAAGACCCTTAGAATAATTTTGTTCTTGGACCCCTGTGGCTGGAGTCCAGAAGTATAGAGATTTCCTCATGGTTTCTCCTGAGCTGCCCAAGGAGCTGGCCCTTGTTTTTGATACGAAGAAAGAGGGTAGATGGGATGGGAAAGGGAGAGTAATCCTGTCACTCAACAAAATGTTGCTGGAGACATTGTTTTGGATAGTGTGTGTGTGTGTGTGTGTGTGTGTGTGTGTGTGAATGTGTGTATGTGTATGTATGCATGTGTGAACGTGTGTATGTATGTGTGTGTATTTGTGTGTATGTGTGTGTCTGTGTATTGTGTATGTGTGTATTTGTGTGCAGGTGTGTGTATGTGTGTATATATGAGTGTATGTGTGTGTTTGTGTGTATATATGTGTATATGTGTGTGTGAATGTATGTGTGTGTATGTGTGTATATATATGTGTGTGTGTTTGTATATGTGTGTGTATATATGTGTGTGTGTTTATGTGTGTATGTGTGTTTATGTGTGTGTGTGAATGTGTGTATGTGTATATGTGTGTATGTGTATGTATGTGTGTGTGAACGTGTGTATGTGTGTGTATGTGTGTGTATGTATGTGTGTGTCTGTGTCTGTGTGTGTGTATGTGTATTGTGTATTTGTGTACGTACGTATATATGTGTATATATATACACATATATATTGTGTATGTGTGTATGTGTATGTATATATGTGTATGTGTGTAGGTGTGTGTGTATGTGTGTGTATATGTGTGTGTATGTGTGTATTTGTGTGCGGGTGTGTGTATGTGTGTGTATGTGTGTATATATGAGTGTGTGTGTTTGTATATGTGTGTGTATATATGTGTGTGTGTGGTTGTGTGTATGTGTGTTTATGTGTGTGTATATGTGTGTGTGTGTGTGTAACAAGATAGGAAAGCGAAAGAGAGATGGTGAAATGATGATAGCAGATTATACCAGCAACCAAAAGATGGAGATAGTCTAGGTTTAGAAGATTTGAAAGTTAGAATTTTTTGCCTAAAGTCCAAGAGAATCCCTATCAGAGACATTTTCAAATATGAATTGTCCAATTAGGTGACATATATGAAACATGCCAGTATGTTGACCATACCGTCCAATACAGTCTTAATCAGATTGTATTCCTTCAATGATGTGTCTTGTAATTTTTGAAATGATGATTATCAAATGTGCCTGGAGGAAGCAGCTTTAACCAAAATATTGAATTTTTTGTGTCCTGGTAGGTGAAGTGAAGTTCTTGAAAGTTCTGTTTTTGATACTTGTCCTTTTAACAGGGACGTTTGCCAGTATTCCCCTTATAGTCAAAGAGTCAATGTCGTTGGCTACTTAACGCTCTTGAACCTAAGAGTCATATGATTCCTGAAACAAAGGTACCAATGAAGTTGCCTCATCAAAACAAAACAAAACAAAATAAAACCTTCCAGAATCTTCCATTGTACGGTTGTCACCGCAAAGACCTCTGGGAAGTACAGTAGAAAATTATGCCTTTTCCTCCTTTTTCTCCCACACCAGTGAGTCACAACCCTGCTGACTGAATTTGGAGATGGGTGTATATGACCCTGCAATTCATCCTTGAAGCTGTGCTACTTCTCTGATATTCCCTGGACCCAGGGCGCTCTTGTTTTCAGAAATGCAATTTGTTTCAGCACAAAAGGCATATGCATTGCAGGACTTAACACTGATACAGATAGCACTTTTCCTCTCTAAGAAATTTGTAAGCATTAACCAATTTATTTAACTTTCCTGCCGTGAAGTGAATTTTCTTCCGTTTGCTGTGGGAAAACCCTTCTTTTTCTAATTCTAATCTTTTAGCAAGTATTCTACTGAGAAATTGTCCCCACGCTGGAAATGTTCTGTAGAGCGGGAAATAAATCTCTCAACACAGTGTAAAATTCTACTGAAATAGATGACCTCCATCTCCTCAGTGTCTAAGCCTCTTTTTAAGCGATTTAGCAATGCTCTGGAAAAAAGTAAAATCTCATTGAAAACTGTGGGAACTATTATTGTATTACTACTACTGTCACTACCATTACTGTGTGCAAAGTTCTTAATGATTTATGTGTATTATTTTGTGCTCCCCAGAAAGGAGAGCTTGTGGAAAAGCTCATGTGCTGTCTCTTCAGTGGAGAGTTCAATCCAGGAATAAGATGTGGTTAAGGATCTTGAGATGGAGGGTTACCTTGGATTATCTGGGTAGGTCCTAAGTCCAGTTGTAACTGTCTTTATGATAAGGAGGCAGAGACAGAGGCAGATTTGACACACAGAGGAGGAGAAGGCAGTGTGACCACGAGGCAGAGGCTGGAGTGATGCGGCCACAGGCCAAGGAACGTGGGCATCACCAGGAGCTGCAGGAGGTGAGAAAGGGACCCCCCCCACCTCCAGCCTCTGGAGGGGGCACAGCCCCTGCTGACAGCTCCGTGTGGGCCGGCCACACTGATTGCAGACCGCTGGCCTCCAGAACTGTGAGAGAACACATTCCTGTTGTTTAAGCCACCAAATTTGTGGTAATTTGTTACAGCAGCTGCAGGGCGATAGTGCAGGGACCATCCTCCCAAACCATGAACTATTAGGTCTCAGGAGAAACTGACCCAGTGGATGAAGGGGAGGAAGAAACGGGAGAGAATGTATCTGCCAGTTCCAACCTCTGATTGTTCAACGGCTTTCCTCAGGGGACATTAATACCCCTTTATTTCCCCCCTTACCTCCGGGTCAAGCATGGTTGGAGACTGAGTTTTGCTGGAGGGTCTCAGGTTTCAGGGTCACCGGGGAGCCCCAGGGTGGGAGGGCAGAGGCCAGTAATGGGGAGACAAGAAGAGCCTTCATTGGTTGCAGCCTCTGAAGTCTGTTGCTTGGAAGGTGAACTTTCAGGTAGGGGCAGCCCAGAGCAGGGTGTCCAAGTCACCAAGGCATAGCGGGGGTCTGAAGCTGTGATCTCCTGGTCCTCGTCACAGCCCCGTAAGCCAGGTGTGACGGGCCTCCTCCGACGAAGCCCGTTCCCCAAGCTTGAACACCTTCAGCTTATGGAGCTCACTGTCACTCAGGGCTGTGCATCTCACCTTCAAATGCAGTAACTGAAATCTCCTCCTTCAGTTGAGTCAAAACCTGCCTTCATGTAGATGCCACGATTGGTTCTAGTTTTACTTCCTGATGCACGTAAAGTAGGGCGCACTCTTATACACAAAAGTTCTCACCAAATATCTGAAGACAGTTTTTCTCCGTTTTCTTTTACCAGGCAAAGCACTGCCCGTTTCTTCAACTCTGGAGCTGTGGAGGAGTATTTTTTTGGGACTGGAGGCCACACCCATCCCTTCTCTGGGCGTGTCATCTCCCTCTGTCTCATGGGGAAACTCACACCATGCACTGGAGCTTCAGGTACAGTCTGCTCAAGCACACGGCTGTCTTGTCTCCTTGGTTCTCACATCACTGAGTAGCTAGAGATTGTTTCTATTTTAGGTTTTGACAAACACATCATTTTTAGTTGTACTAGACATAGCATTGATGAAAATGCCCTTTTGGTAGCCTTGAGTACAGATGAGTATACGGAAGCATATGTTAGTACCAAAGGAGCCCTAAGAGCCCCAAAGCATTAACCAATATGCTAGGGGTGCTACTGTGTGAGATCTGTAGAGGTGAAATGCCACCCCACATCACGACATGAAAATACCCCCAGTTTTATACAGAACTGAGGCCCGTCGGTGAGGCCTAAAGGTCAGCGCCAGTCAGCCACGCCAGCCTGGGGAGCATTCTCAGCCACCCTCCTCCCACCAACCTTCCTCCTCTAAACAACCAACCAGCCAAACCCACTTCGGGAGCATCTTCTGGCCTGGAGGTGGGCATGTTCCGTCTTCTCGTCTCTTAGCAGGAAGCACTGATTTGGCTTCTGTTCCTGGTCCAATCCAAGTCCCAGCATCGTTGGCGAGAGGAAGAGCCGTTGCCGTGGACTAAAAGGCCAGTGTGCACGGGTATCCCCTCCACCACCTCTCACGGACGGAGCGGCCCCGCAAGGCAGACGTCACAGCCTTCAGTTTGCAGGTAACGACATTAAGCTCCGTTCAAGGTAACTTTCCCAAGGTCAGAGAGGAGCACAGCCAAGGTGCAGACTCGGCTCGCCCACGCGGTGGCCAAAATGATTTGACGTGTAGAAGAGACGGGGCGCCCGGACCACGGCAGGCGGACCCCGCCCGGAGCTGACCCTTCCGAGCCCCCGCGGGAGCTGGGGGACCCGAAGGTGGCACTAGGGTTGCTCAACCTCTGTAGGTTTCCCCTCGGTGACTGGGTCGTCTCATGTCACATACGTGAGAAAACAAGGCCCAGCTGGCCCAGCTTCCGAGGTTCACAAACATGGGAGTTTCTGTAACCCGATAACTATTTACTAAGTGCTTTCTGGGCCTGCTGGGCCAAACTGGGGCAGGATGGGAGAAGAGAGGCCCTAGCACAGGTCCCATGTAGCTGGAATAAACCTTCCAAAGTGAAACTCCTAAGTGCATCATTTATAATTACACCCCGTTTCTTCTGCTCAGTTCTAACAGTTAACCTGTTGATAATGGTGAACATCACCTTCTTCCTCATGGGCGTCACATCACAGCAGATCCCCTCACAGCCCCCCCAGGAAAGGCTTCTCACGACAGCTGCTTTCACTCTTCTGCTCAGAAGGGATGCACTTCAGTGAGCTCCCCCCGCCCCCAGGCATTATGCCGAAATCATATTTCCAGGGGGCAGAGGTGAGTGCCGTGTACCTATCTGATTAAACTGCCCGTTGTTTTAAATCTATTTTCACAGAGACTTACGTCCTCCAGGACACAGGCAGTGACACAGCACATTAAAAATTATAACTGTATCAGTGGTTGCCTCTGCTGTGTTTATGTAGTGCGTGCACGCGTGTGTATGTGCGGGCACGTGCTAACCCAGTGGTCTCTTGTTATGAAGGATATGCATTCAATGATTATGAAACAATCGCAGCTTAAAAAAAAGGTTGCATACGTATTTGATTGACCAGTTAAAAAATGAGGGAATTCTGTGAAGCACCAAATACGTAAATTACATTAAAAGGAAAGAAGGATGCGCTCTTCACCCAGACTTTTCTGCGTGAATGGTGGACCCTCTACTGTCAGGGGCAGGGCAGCAGCAGGCTTCTCTTCCAGGCCATTTTCCTAATATTTCTGCTTTTCCTCAGGGCCTGGGGACCAGGACGGTGGGGATCTCAGCCCTTGCCCACTGCCCACGTTAGAACCTTCGTTAATCTGTGAGTTCTTTGCCCCCTCACCTTTACCCAAAGAATAATGCCTCCCCCAGAATTACACAAAAATCAATGGCAAAGTTAATTGAAATCTGGATCTCTTAATGTTTTTCTCTTTCTTAAGTGATTGCTTGGTTTCCAAAGAGTGAGGTTGAACTCAAAGGATGGCTTTAATTGAGGAGGAGTGAATTGGTAAGAGAGAGAAAGCAGAGGTAGATAATTTTCCAAGTGACTGAAAGATAGGGTTTTTTTCTTTTTTCTGAAAAATAATGTATTTTGAACTTAAGGAAAATAATATTGTTTCAGTGTTTTAAAAGATGTATTAATGGAAGTTTAAGTTGGAATTTAATAAAAGCTAAAATTTGCAGTAATTCCCTTCTGAACAAATTTTCCTACTATACCTTTCTCCCCAAGGTATCCACATTTTGCCTTTCCTTATACAATTGGCATATTTATCTATATGAACTGTAAGATCATCTTATACTTGATCGTTGAGTTTTTGGATTTTTTTAAAATTAATTTTTATTGGCGTATAGTTGCTTTACAATGTTGTGTTAGTTTCTACTGTACAGCAAAGTGAATCAGCCACACATATACAAATATCCCCTCCCTTCTGGATTTCCTTTCCATTCAGGTCACCACAGAGCACTGAGTAGAGTTCCCTGTGCTATACAGCAGGTTATCATTAGTTATCTATTTTATATATAGTGTTTCCCTTTAAGATTTCATTTCCTTTCAAGTTTTATATTGGGGCTTCAGGAATGTTACTGGATGGGAAGAGTGACCAGGGCATTTTCCACGGCCCGGCTCACGGCTCTGCTGGCTCCTTAAAGGGCTGGAGATGATTTGAAGGAGGTTGACGCCTCTTCTCTTTCCTCCCAGGGGACCAGGGAGGGGAAGAGGGAAGCGGGAAAGTGATAGAGGTCACTAACCACTAGAAAGAAGGTGTCCAGCTTCCTTATTTTAAGGATTCTTACTTTCCTGATAATTGTAGTGTTGGTATCATAGGTACTTGGCCTGTAATTTGGCCTCATCCTGCAATACTTCTTATATTTATAGCAGTCTATAACACACAGAGTAAACGCTACTTCACTGGATTCCCATATCAATTTGCTGAGGCAAAAGGAACCAATATTTTGATCTCTGCTTTGTAGAAGAAGAAACGAAGTCTCCAGTGGATTGGAATTTGTCCAAGATGACCCAACCAGTGATGGGGGTTGGGAGGTACAGGTCTTCAGACTTTTAGGGGAAGAGAAAGGGGGTGGAGGGCCGAGCACTTACCCTGATGGAGCTCTGGATAACGGGGGGTGGGCAAGGCTCATCTTCGGTCAGTCGGGACCCACACAGCATCCCCGTGGTGCCCTTGCTTGGTGCCAATCCGACCACTGGGAGCTGCAGTTCAGAACGCCGGTTCCCACTCTCGTTGGTGTCTGTAGCTTCCAAAATATTCAGACAAAGGGCTCCGAAAGGCATCTGGTCAAGCTTTGCAAAGGGAGAAAACTTATCCTCTGATTCCCGAAGGCCTGAAGTCAGGGATTTGATTATGCTTATCACGATCTCAGCTTCCACCGCTCCAAATGTGGTTAGTTTTGTAATTAGTTAATGTCATTACCTGTCATCAAATCCAGACAACGCTGGTCTCCAAAACTTCCCATAGCAGAGAAACCCACAACCTGACATCTTTCCACCGTTTAACACAGAGTTTCTTTGATAATCCTGGCAACTGTCCCCTCCTTCCTAGACCACAGGTCTGAAAGTTAGGAGAAAGATGTATTTCTCGTATTTTTTTAAAGGCCATTTAAAATTCTTCAGTACCTTTTCCCCAAACTTTTCTTCACTCCAAGCAAAGCATAAATATAATCTTTTCAGCAACTCTTCTCCTCTTCTCTATTTTCCTTCTTATATATGTCGGTTGTATTTTGCTTTGGGCAGAATGGCCAAAATACGAACGGGTTTACCGTGGGGAAACACCCCGTTAAGGACTATTTTTATCTTTCATAAAATGCTGCTTGTCTTGTTACCCCCTTGCTGTTAAATCCTGGGTAAGCGGTTTTCTTCTGTGCTCCTATGCAGTCATTCGACAAATATTCTGAGTGCCGACTGTGTGTGGCTACTTGTGGGTACTTGGGACACAGCAGGGAACAGACTGTTTGCATCCTGGTCCTCCGGGAGCTTACGGTCTGGTGGGAAAGCAAGACGGTAGGAAAGTCAACAGTCTGTGGGCTGGACATCTTCCGTGTGCCCCTCCAGACCCCGCTCCTTACCTCCCTGTGGTGTGGGGAGCCCTGGGGAGGGAGGTCGGCAAAGGGCATCATCAGTGGCCTCTTTGCCCTCAGGGTCTGTCTGGGTCAGGACCCTAAACGGGGGAGAAGGACGGTGGACTCAGGGTGCTGATGGCCCCGTCCCCTCTGCCGGCCCAAGGATGACACAATTGCTTTTCTGTTGGTTAGGAAATCAGTCCTGCCCACGGCTGCTTCAAGCCCGGGATGAGAACTTCTCTTCCTGGGTTTGGTTTTCCTAATCTTAAGAACCCTTCCATAAACAGACCACCCGTTAGCTTCTTCCCAGTCACCCACTTGAAGGCGCCTCCTGTCACCACCAGACCCTGACTGCCACCGTGGTCAGAAGGCAGTGCCGCGGGACCTGCCGTCTTTTCCACGCTTAGTGCATCAGCGATGTTGCCTTGTCACCTGCACACTTTTGGACTAAACGTCCTGGGGCTTCAGGCTGCATCGCTCCCTATGACTCAGTTGCTCGTTGATAAGGCACGTGATGTATGCATGCTCACCACACGTGCATCACTACACGTGATAAAAAAAAGCACACCTCCTCTGCGTGCCCTCTGACCCTGCCACCCTGCTTGGCCAGCCCTCAGTGCCTCCCGGATTCCGGGGGCCACAAGGACCTGCCCATCCGCAGGCCAGTTCGGCAAGCTCCCCACAGCCTGCCCGAAAGGGTCCAGCACCTTAACGTGGCCGCGGAGACCCTTCTCCCCAGCACTGCTTTCTGCTCTGCCAATGCTACCCTTGCTCTGTGCTCAGGGGACCGCTGGTCCGTTCCCGGCCCCCCACTCATTTTTGTTCCTCTGTGATGGAGGCCCGGTTCAACAGCTCTTGGGAGCCTTTGCTGGTTTCATCATTTTGAGGAAGGGGTAGGGTTTTATCTTTTTTTTAAAGGTTGTAATTTTAATTTTTTATTGTCCTGATTATGAAAAAAATGCATCTCCATGAAAAAACCATAGAGAACATAAAATACAGAAGTTAACAAATATGTCTCACTGTCGTATATAAGTTCCAGGGACAACTGGGATATACTGGGGGGCTTTGTCTTTAGCTTGGGAGGCAGGGCACATTTGTACATTGCCAGGCCACCTCTGCTGACCAGTGTCTGTCTTTTCTAAAGAACTTTTGTAGATTCTCGGGCTCTTCTGCCTGCCCGGTTCACACTGGCCTGAACTGTCCACTTAAGCCAAACCAAGTATTTTCCTTGTCTGCATTTAAGCTTATTGCTTGTATTTCGGGGAGTGAATCTGGGCTCCAAGCTCTGCAGTTCATGGCTTCGCCTCTTCTTGGAAACAAGGTCCAAGGATTCAGATGGCTTGGAGTACATTCATCTCAGTGGGTGGCTTATACACTCATCGCTCTCCTTCTGGAAGCCCCTGATGGATGCCATCCGGGTGAGCTTTGCTGCTCTGCCCAAGGTTTTCAGGGTTACTCTGTACTTCCCCCCAAGAGACATCAGTGTGTGTGAAAGCCACACTAGGATTTCCTGTGCAAAAAGCCCTTGAAATATGAAGTTCCCCTATCTCCTGACGATAAAAGCGATGCAGAAAGAAAAAAACCCAACATAACAGCTTTGTTACCTGATGGTACTTATTAGTAGGCTTCCCTTAGAAAGAGCGCTGAGAGATTTCATGCGGATCTGGGTTATACTCTGGGGAATTTGTCTGCAAAAGCTACCTAGTGGCCACCATTCCTGTGTATGTGTTTTTCGTCCGTGATAGATGAAATCAGGATAATATTCTCCATTTGGTGATGCACTCGTTCAGTATAAGTTTAAGTTTAAAACTCTTAGTTTCCAGCAGCTTATTAAAAAGCACACACCAGTCTGGCTAAAAAATATCCTCAGGAAACCAGGCTGGAAGAAGAGGCGGTGAGACAGGAGTGAGCTATTTAGCTTTTCTTGGAAAATGGCATAATTCTCAGAGGAACGAAAGGCCAAGCATTCCCCGGATTTTTCTCAGTCACACGTGCCAGGCCACAGAGTGCTGAAACCCCAGACACAGAATCTGGATTGATTTCACCTTCAGTCATTCAGGTGTTTGTGGCACAGAATAAACACCACCCAGAAGGCAGTATCCTGAGTTCCCAGAAGTCCCAAGGTCCGATATAATTTTAGACAACACTTTCGGCTTCTACACAGGGATAGTAAGGTAGTCATTCAGTCCACATAAGCAGAATATTTTACTCTTTAAAAAGAGAAATCCTAAATCAACTGACGTTTGGCATGAACCTGCTGAAAGAATTTATTTTTCTAGGTCATGCAGACCTCGCATTAATCTGTTCACATTTCCATAACTCAATGGCATGTTTGTTGAGTGAATACTGTACAGTCCCATTGTGTCAGATGTTACGAGCTACCAAAATCAACACGGTATCTGCTGCTTTCAGGGAGCTTGCAGTCTATCCAGTGACACTGGACGCAAACGTAGGAAACGATCAGTGGATGGCACAAGGCATTCAATAAATAAGGATGGGACAGGAGTTGGGAAGAGAGAGGAAGACAAAGCTACTGGACTCTTTCAGAGAAGACTTGAGGCTGTAGGGTGTCATCTGGGGAATTTGAATAGGTTGAGGAAGAGAAATGGTTTATTAGGCTGGGATTTAGCAAGAGAAAAGCCACCAACTAGAAGAAAATGAATTGATATCTGTACGCCAGGTGTTTCTTAAAAAACTAAGATCTTTACCTGCATGAGCTAAATTAATTCTAATAATGACCATGGGACAAGGTATTTTAGCTCCCATTTTAGAGGTGAGCAAAATGAGTCTTAAGGGTATAAGTAATTTGCTCAAGATCCCACGGAAGGAAGCTGCTAAACTAGGATTGTCTTGGGGACATGGAAGCAGTCTGTCTGTCCATTTCCCTTCCTTCAAATTAGGGCAGTGCGAGCCCTGGTCACCTGCTGCTTGCATGTTCTTGCATGGTGAGCGGAGAGCTGAATGGGAAAATTTAGGTGTGAAAACAAAAATGCATCTGGACATTTTCTGAGCTTCAGAGCCGACGAGGAAGGGGAGGGTTGGGCATGTTGACGTCCCCTGCAGTGACTGCCACCCCTGAGGTCCTGCTGCCCCTCGAGCTCCCCACACCTCCGCCGCGTGGCCGGGGATCCTGGGTAGGGGGTCTTCTTCCTCTAATCAAAGACAGTCTGCACACAGGCTCTGCTCCCTGGACAGGCCCCAGGATGTTTTCTACTCAGAGAGGAGTCTGGGAACCCGCGGCAGATGGCCAGTGTTCTCCAAAGCTGTCTTCTTTTCTCCCTGGATGTGAAGTCACTCATCTAGAGGCTTTACTTCCCAGCTTCCCTGTCTGGACCTAAGATTACATTTTTGCCCATAAAATGTGAGCAGAACTGATGGGAACAGCTCCTGTTTCCTGTCTTCACCGGGCATGGCTCTTCCTAGTCTCTCTCTCTTTCTCCCCGTGGGCCGGAACCCGGATGTGCTGGCGACCCCCCCCCCCCCCCATTAAACCGAGCAGATGCGCGGTACCCCGCAGGACAGCGGGACGACGATAGGGAAATAATCCGGATCTCTTCATCACCGTGTGAAACGGAGCACCCTGCCAGCCTGGACCGTCCACTCCACAGAGTTATGTGAAAGAGAAAGCAATTCGATCTTGTGAGCCACTGTATTTTGGGGTCTGTTTAATCTAAGAGCTGAGGTTTTTACCCTGAGTAATACAAGACATTTCTGGGTGGGGAAGTAGAGCATTGATTTCAAGTCAATATCTTGTCTTCCTTCATTGTTTTCCTTCTTTCCTTCCTTCTGTAAGTATTTATTGAACACCAGCCGTGTACCAGCCATGGGCACGTTACCGGTGATGGTAAACAGGAGGACCATGTCTCTATCTTCCTGGAACTGTGTCCCTACCTTCTAGTAGGGGAGATGGACCAAAACAAGTAGACGGGCATTAAATTGAGACATTCCACCTACAGACTGGGCTCTGTTGCTGTGACGGATGTAGCTTTGGGGCTGGGGAGAGGGAAATGGGCGAGAGAAAGCTACTTTAGCCAGCGTGCTCAGGGAAGCCTGCGTGCTGAGCCTTAAAGGAGACACGAAGGCAGGCATGCAAGCAGAGGGGAGCATGTGCTAAGGCCCTAGGACAAGGAAGAATCTGAGGGACTGAAGACAGGGGTGGAGGAGGGGAGAATGCACTAGGAGGTGGGCAGTACCAGTGGGACCGGATCTGGGTTTCACTCTATGTGCCCTAGAAGCTGTTGAGTTCACAAGGAGTGTCTGTGTGCGGAGGGGGGCAGACAAGTCACCTGATTCCTGTATAAGGTCACCTCTACTGCTTTCTGGAGAAAGGACCCTGAAAAGGTAAGGCTCCCCACGGCTGCCGCAGGCTATCTTGGTCCTGGCAGTGGTGATTGTGAAAATTTATTTAAAAAAAGCGTTGAAGAATTTCTCTAATCACACAGTATTTGAATTTATTAAAAAAATAAGTACAAGCCAGTAGTTTGAAGAATTAAGTTGCCAGAAGGTTTCTTAGACCATTGCCGTCTAGTTGCAAGCAGGCTGGGAAAGGCTGGTGAGAGTTCAGTGGTGCCATCCTCTGGTCCACATTCGTGGTTTGTGGTTGTGGACGAGGCTGGTGAAAGGGGTTGGAGTATTTGCTGTGGGGCTTTCGAAAGCGTCTAAGGGGCCTGGACTTTGGAATTTCTACCTCTGGTGCAGAGGCAGCAAAGGAGGAAATGGAAATGGTAATTTATAAAACCTACCCAACCCACAAAAGCCGCCTGCCTACCTATTATTCTCAAGCAACTGAAGTCCGTGTTTAAGGACCATCCTTTCCCGCGAATATCAGTTTTTTAAGTGTGATTTTACCTCTTGAAGAGCAGTATCCTGACTCCTTCTGCAATAACTCTGAACAAGTGAGTTATCTCAGGAAGGAAACAGCATAGTTCCCAGACTTTCTGATGTCCGTGCAGTTATTATTGGGATTTTCTTTCGAAGGTTTTCTTTTCTCCCCCGATTCATGGAGATAAAAGGACATCACATTGTATAAGTTTAGGTTTACAGTGTGTGGATTTGATACACATATACTGCAAATTTCTACGGTTTTTAACACTGTCCTCAGAAATAGGAAATTGTTTGATTTCTCTCTTTATTTTATTTATTTATTTTTGATGTCTCTCTTTTTTTTTTAGAGGAGTGATATCAGGCTCTGAAACGGTCCAAGTGAAGTATATTGCGAGACTCCTTTTGTTGGGTTAGTGTTTGCATATCTGAACAATCTAATGAGAAAGGAAGTCCAGGTTTTAGCTTCTGCACATCAGGAAATGGTTACGTGCCCCAGCCTGGCCTTGCAGACGGGCTGAGGGGGGAACCCTCCTTTCTCCCCTCCCCCGTTCCATCTCTCACCCTGAAGTCATCTCCGAGGACTTGGGGTGCGCTTGACCACCCTGGAGAATGGCCAGCGGTCACCACAGCTGCTCCCGGGCATTGGCCTTGGAGCCGGGCTCTCCTGGGGGCAGGAGAGGGAAGGGAAAAGCAGGGGTCAAACACGGCTGGATTTCCTGGGGCAAGGTTTCCCTGTGTGCGCCCTGGGAGAGGCCTGGAGAGCCATGTCAGATGTGCCGGCTCAGAGCCCAAGCTGGGCTGAGCTGAGTCCCAGGCTGGGAATTCTCAGTTTTCAAGTCTTCCTTTCTGTCCTGTGGAAACAGATAGGGCAGGTTAATGAGATGAACATGGCCAAACACGGCTGGCTTCTGAGAAGGAAAAGAGCCTGTTAACGCGCTCCTGCAAACCCAAGCCCTCTAGATGGGGACGGCTTACTGAGCTCTCCTCCAGGAAGACTTGATTGTCTTCATCAGACAATTCAAAAGTAACATGTATTCAGGGCTAGTCACTCAGCAGTACATGCCTGCTGAGTCAGGAATCAAGAAAACATCCTATTTTGCTTCTGACCTTTGCACCAGCTTTGCCCAACGCCTGCCACCTTTCCAAATATGCAGTGATTAATATCTGGAAAGGATAGGTCTTTTTATTCAAAAAAGAAGTTGGGTCTGTGGTGAACTGTGATAAAATGAAAAAATAGTTAAGGACCAAAGCCAAACAGTATATGGAGCGGAAAGATGAGATACCTCTTTGGTTGGAGATTTTCTGCAGAAAATATTCCAGAGAAGAGGGAAGATGGAAATGTATGTGTGTGTGTGTGTTTAATGAGTAGTTTAAAAAAAAAAAGAGAACTCTAAGTGGGAAGAAGAGAAGAAGGAAGAAATTTGGGTGCATCTATAAAATCGCCACAATTTATGAGAGTTTAAAAAGGCAATTTCTTTTTCAGGAGCCAATTCCTAATTTCCCACATAAAAGTATGGGAATTGCATGGTAAATCCTTCTCGGCCGACAAGACCCCTGAAAAGGGTTGGGAGAAAGAGTTACTGTTCCGTTTCCATTCATGTGTCTTGAAAGCCCGTGGCTGCGAAACTGCCCGGGACCGCAGAGGCCTGGGTTTCAAAGCTGCCCGATGACTTTTCAGAGCTGATCTATTGTGGGGCTTTGTTTCGTCTGGGTTGCCCTCGTTTTGTTCTGCTCGGGCTGTATCACTCTTCTGCCGCTGCTATTAATCCTTCCTGTCTACTCCTCTCCATTCAGAGGCACATTTTAACCCTGCCCCGCACAGGGCGCAGCATGAAAGGCTGAAAGGCTGAGCATCCCTGCGGGGAGAGGGACTGAGAGGGAGGGGAGGGGAGGGGAGCGTGGGGTGCTGGGTGCACAGTCTCACCTGGGAGGCTGGGTGTCCAGGAAGCAAAGAGCATGGGAGCAAGTGGTGTGAACCAGCTCTGTCCATCTGCTGGGAGCCGGGCGAGCTGGAACAAACCTTTTTTCTCACACTGTCACCGTCTGGCTGAGCTGCCTGCGCAGGCACTGGGAACTCAAGCTCCTGGAGCCTGCAAATGAGCCGGCCCTTATTTTTCAGTTTTGATTCGATTTCCTTGCTCGTGCTTAACCGGCTCCTTATAGCTCAAGCGTAGTCAGACTGGGATAAAGTGGCGAAAGATACAGTGATTCGTGTAAAAAAAAAAATAAATCAGAAAACTGTTGTTTGGTTAGTAACTCAAATTCGGTTCCTGTCCTTATGCCTTCCTGGAAATTCTATTCTATTCTATTCTATTCCAAATAGAGAAGAAGCTTCTCTATCCTCCGCGTCAATCACTCTTAATGGTGCAAGGGGACCGTCCGGAAGGCCCAAAGGGTCCCGAGAGATGTTGGGTTATAAAGTGGTAACAAACGTTCCCCAAGTGCCTGTGGCTTCACGTCATCTGTAGTTCTCACGACACAGCCAGTGGGGGTCCCTCACGGTGGTTCAGGGACCCCTGGTGATGGAGGGCTGTTGTCCACATGGGTACCCACGAGCCCCATGGACGAAAGAAGGGACCTCTCAGGGCTCTCGCCTTGGCGATGAGATCTCCAGCTTGACAACGCTTCCACAACAGCTAGCCCAGTGGTCGCACCCGGCTGCCGGGCCGGGGGTCTCTATCTCCGGGTCCAGGAGGAGGAACAGGAGAAACAGGCATCCCTCCAGGACACCGTGCACACGCTCTCAGGGACAAGCAGAGAGCTGCGCGGAAAGACAGGGCAGCAAAGTATTTTCAAAACTTTTAACTGAACAGTGAAAGTCAAGGATTACATGGTTTGAACGTAATGTGCTTAGTTGCATATTTGCCCTCCACAGCCATTTGGGCTGCACGGCCTCAGGCAAATCACTAACCCACGGGACGTCCACTTCATCGCAGATACGGAGGCTCAGTGGGTCTGAATCAGTGGTTCCCAAACCGGAGTGGGCTTTAGATCGGGGAGGACTTATTAAAGCTTTAATGGTAGGACCCTCCGCCCTAGTGTCTCTGATTCAGCAGGTCTCGGGGGAGGCAGGGGGCAAGGCTCTGCATGTGTAGGAAGTTTCCAGGCGATACTGACACTGCTGGTGCAGAGAACACACTTTGAGATGGTCCCTAAAACTGGAGAGTCCGATGTGGCTGGAACATCCAGTCTTTCCTACATGTGACAGGGTAGCATCAGCTGAGGAGTTGACTACTGGCTGCGGTAGAGTTTTCATGTGGAAATTTGACTGGAAAATGATTCACCAGAGCATCACTAACCCCTAACCTTTTTTGAGAGCACATTTGCATGTTGGGTTGACACACAGAGTTTAAAGACACATCTCAATTACAAGATGTGATCCAGACAGCTGCCCTTGTGGGGACAGAGGCGGCCACTAAACTCTGAGCAATTACTTAAAATTAGACTTGTCAGATTTGTTTAGGGTGACCAGGCAAGTACATACATTGACCCAATGTCACTCTTCCTGGAAAGAAGTTGTAATGATTTTGTGTATCAGTCAAACTGTTCAAATACTAATGCCGCCTTCATGCTTTAATCACCATTCTAGTCAGATGTCATTTTTAGAAGTCCTTGGGGATTTGCATCCCTTAATGATTCTTCAATACCCAAACCAAGCATTCTTTAATTGGTGTAAATTGAGCAGTGTTTCAGTGCAAACAAGGAGAGGGCAGACTGATCAATGATGCCGTGCATGTCTGGCTATTGGAAAGCCATCGTCATGAGATCAAGTAACAAATCCTCAACTCCATCTGCCTCTGAGGAAACACCAGCTCATGGACCCGGCAAATACTATTTCTACTTGTCACCACTATCGGAAAGCACAGAGCAAGTTGTGATCCCCAAATCTCATCTTTTAGGAAAAGGGTTAAAAAAAATCCATCATAAAAACACCCTCTGTTCCAATGTCAGAAACTGTATTCTGGAGCCTTCAATGTGAATTCAACTAGAAACAGTACTTCTATCCTCTGGAGATTTGGTGTCTGTCTCTCTTTCTCTATTTGTAGATTGCAAACAGTATACAATTTTTGTTAACTTGACAAGCCATTTTTTTCCCATGATTTTTTTTTTTTGTTCCTGATGGTGCGTTATCCGTCTAACCATCTGAGTGTGCTTGGGAAACATGAAACAGGTGTTCATTCCCTCCTACTTTTCGTATGATTGAAAAAACTCCAGGCACTATATTTAAGAAGCCCAGGACAAATCCTTCTCATAAGTGTGTCAAGCCCACTTTTCACTCCTGTCTCTTTCCATCAGCTTTCTCAAATTGAGTACTTATTACTGGGACGGTGGCGGTGGGGGGGGGAGAAGAAAAGGCGGCAGCAGGCCCATCACACACCCCCGGCTCAGGCCTGCCAGCCTCCTGCCCCCCGGCTCAGCAAACTGTGCTCAGATACTACGGGTCCAGTAGCTGCCTGTGTTCACTGTTAATTTATCTGGTTTTAGACAAAATGTGCTGACTCTTGCGGGGACTCTCTCAAGTTGATTTCAGTTTGAGTTTTACAGTGGTCCAGTGCTTCAGATGAGTAGAAAGGAGGAGTAAGAGGCTGTCAGCATCCTTGACAATCTTTGCTCGGAGCTTGGATTTAGAGAGGAGCTTTGGGTGGGTCAGCGCACTGGGGCAGCCTGTCTGTATACAGTGCGCTGTAATCCACACACATCCTCACAGAGGGTGTACTGCTTCCTTTAAGATGCTCTCGCCAAAGGTTTTGAGGACCTTGGGGTAAACCTTATGGGGGTGTCTTAGACTCCTGGATTCACTTTTGGAGCCCGGCTGGAGAAATGAGACAGAATGACACCTGAGCCATCTCCCTGTGCCGGTAGGTCTCATGGACCAGAATATCACTCTTAGAATGAAAGCACATTCTTGCTGAGAAGCCAAAGGGGGTCAGTATTTCTTTATCTGGATCAACTTCGGCGGTGTCAAAGAGCAGACTTGGAAGGGGCTGCGGAAATGATCTGCCCCCCCCCGACATTTTTGAGGGACCCCTGAGTCTGCAGTGCTGTGGCCCCCTGTCCCAGCGGTCTTGTTTCTGTCACCTTTTCTCTTACAGACACTGCTACCTGGCTTTCTTCAGCCCTGTGATGGGTACAGTGAACTTGTGGGCAGAATGCTTGTTTCCAGTTCTGGCTTCTTCCCTGAGCCATCACGTGACCTCTCTGGGTTTCCATGTCATCATTGCTAAGTGAGGGAGTTGAATTAGATGAGCCCTAAGATCCCTTTGCGATCTCACAGCTGAAGAGTTATTTTCTCCAGCGCCAGCTCTCATGAAAGTCAAGGGCAGGGAGCCCACCTCACGTGTCTTTGGAGCCCCTGGTCTGACTCTCATTCATGGAAACGAGCATCTAAACCAGCACTTCCCAAACTTGAATGTGCATTCAAATTGCCTGGCATCACGTAAAGAGAAGATTCGGGTTCAGGGGGTCTGGGGCGGAGGCTGGGATTCTGTTTCTCTGACAGTTCTCAGGTGATGGAGCCAGGCCGAGGGACGAGGCCTCAGACCAGAAGCTAAGTGAGCCCCGAGGGCTGGTCTGCTCTGCTCAGCCCTGGACCTCGGCACAGCCTGTCTCAGGGCGCACAGCTACACGGGGTTTGGGTAAGGGAGTCCTGTGGGGTGCTCAGAGAGAAGGCTGAGCCATGGACGACGGGTGCCTTGGCCAGGTCTCATCCCCACCACCTCCCATGTTGCTTCCGACGGGATTGCAAGGCTCTGGCTGCAGACCTGGCCCCTGGCCTCACCGGGCACCGTGTGCGGGGCGGGGGCAGGAGACAGGCGGAACCTGGGGGAGGGGCTGGCGGGGAGAAGCAGCTGCCGCCGCCCCCTGAGTCCTGGCTCCTGGCGCATTGCCCAGGGCCACCGCTCTCAAGCATGTACTCGCAGGTGCTCTCCTTTCCCCTGTGGTTGCTTCCTCTTTGACGTCCATTTCAACCAGCGCAAATTACTTAGAGGCAGCGGAGGGTTCCACACTGCCACTGTGGCTCCATCGTCACTTTATGGGAGGAGCATCGGTCTGGGAGACCAGCTTCATGGGTGTAATTCCAGCCGGCCCGCGAACCAGGGCAGGGCATGGCCGTCAAACGCCCGAGACCCTAGCCCTCTTCCCTCCCGTCCACACCCACACGCAGACCTAGGAAAGGGGATTTCCTGGTGCACAGTGTTTTCTAATTGAGGTGAAATCATATAACATAAAATGAACCAAGTTAAAGTGTGCACATCAGCGGCGTTCAGTCGATTCACAATGATGTGCAACCACTCCTGGTTTTTTTTTTTTTGCTTTTGTTTTTTAAATTGAGTTATTTGTTTTGTTTTTTTTGTTTGTTTTTTAAAAAAATTTTATTTATTCATTTATTTTTGGCTGTGTTGGGTCTTCGTTTCTGTGCGAGGGCTTTCTCCAGTTGCGGCGAGGGGGGGCCACTCTTCATCGCGGTGCGCGGGCCTCCCACTATCGCGGCCTCTCTTGTTGCGGGGCACAGGCTCCAGACGTGCAGGCTCAGTAATTGTGGCTCACGGGCCCAGTTGCTCCGCGGCATGTGGGATCTTCCCAGACCAGGGTTCCAGCACGTGTCCCCTACATTGGCAGGCAGATTCTCAACCACTGCGCCACCAGGGAAGCCCTCGAAACTTTTTCATGTCCCCAGAAGAACTTACCATGCCTGTGCCTTACTCCCATTCCCCCTCCCCCCAGCCCCTGAACCACTCATCTGATTTCTATCTGTGTGGATCCCTATTCTGGGTATTTCATGTAAATAGAATCATACGGCCTGTGACATACCTTGAAAAATTTTACTTATTTATTTTTACTAGCTAGAGACATTACATTGAACATTTCAACAATTAAGACTTGAAGCATATAAATCCACGGTGTTTGGAACCACGGACTTCATGCGCGCATGTGGATACATGTGTGTGGCCACATATATGTGTGCATGTGTGTATGTGTGCGTGTGTGTATGCATGCATGCGTGCCTGTGAGTTTAAGGTCCCTAGAGAGCCTAATATCCAGCTGAGGGTGCTACCACGCCCCAGGTCCCCTTTAAGACAGATTCAGGGAATTAATAAACCAAGTACGGACATAAACTCTGTCTCCCGGAGGATAGACCCTTTCTAGTCATAGTCTGCTTTGCCTTCTGAAGGGCGTGGCATGTGGAGGCCAAGGGAAACCATAGATAAGTCTGATCAAAGTTGCCATTTGGCAACAAACTCTACAATCACCACTCAGCCCTTTGGAAATTCTTGCCTTCCTTTCCCTGTCCTTCCGGCCCTTGCCCGCCTCTTCTCCTCCTTTGCAGTTTATGCCACCCAGTAACTCTGGCCCTGCCTACCCAGCTCCCTCTCCATCTTATTTCTCCCCTCCTGCCATCCTGCTGGTTTGCTACCGAAGGCAATGGGTATCCCCAAAGGCATGGGGTTCTTGGTCCTACTTACAAATACAGGAGTTTATTAGAGGCCGTATCGCCAGGCTTTTTTAGATTGCTCACCCTGACCACTAAAATATTTTGAGCATAAACTCCCAATATATGCTTGCTAATCTATTATTTCTTATTTATTGTGCACCGCTACTATTGCTACTAGACGCTATACATTATAAAATATACATAAAGGTGAAAATTCAAAATAATGAGAATTTTATGGAGATGTAGAAGTTCTAATGTTTTCTCCTCACAACCCATGGGGTCCCTTTGGTGACCCATAGACCACAGGTGGAAAAGGCTTTTCCAGTCTAACTTTCGGGGCCCCAGGGGCACTACGAATTCCTTGCCCCTCCTGAAGACAGGTCTTCCTTCCACAGATCATCTGCCACCCCAGCTGCCCACTGGGCTCCTGGGAATCACAGAAGGGAAGTTGCTGCCGCAAGTGACCTTAGCTGTTTCTCCTCTTGAGGTTTCCTTGATGCCCCTCCCTGGCATGCAGGCCTCACTGCTGCCCTTGGAGCGCCTCATCCCACAGATGAACTTTTACTCGTTCTGGGCTTTTTTTCCCAGTGCAACCATCCCTGCCTTGTAAAAGAAATTACAAGTTAAACAATTTTTTAAATTGTATGATTCCTTTAATTAATTAATTATTTAAAAATTGAAGTATAGTTGGTTTACAATGTTGTGTTAATTACTGCTGTGCAGCAAAGTGATTCAGTTATACACACACACACACACACACACACACACACATATATATATATACACATTCTTTTCTTTAATATTCTCTTCCATTATGGTTTATCATAGGATACTGAATACAGTTCTTTGTGCTATACAGTAGGGCCTTGCTGTTTAACGATTTTTTTATCGTGGTAAAAAACATAAAAAATTTACCATCTTAACCATTTTTAATCATACAGCATTAATCAGCAGCATTAAGTATATTCACATTGTCGTGAAAAAGAGCTTCAGAACTTAGAAATCTGAAACTTTATAACCATTAAATGACAACTCCACTTTTCTCCCTCCCCCAAACGTCTGGTAGCCACCATTCTACTTTCTGTTTCTATGAGTTTGGTTATTCTAGATACCTCATATAAGTGGAATCATACAACATTTGTCTTTTTGTGACTGGCATATTTCACTTAGTGTAATGTCTTCAAGGTTCATTTATGTTGTATAGTATGTTATAGAATTTACTTCCTTTTTAGGGTTGGATAATATATCATTGTATGTACACACCATATTTTCTTTATCCATTCATTTTTTTGATGGACATTTGGGTTTCTTCCCCCTCTTGGCTATTGTGAATAATGCTGCTATGAACATGGGTGTGCATATACTTCTTTGAGACACTGCTTTAGATTCTTTTGAATAGGTACCTACAAATGGGATTGCTGGATCATATGGTAGTTCTAGTTTTTAACTTTTTGAGGAACTTTCATACTGTTTTCCATAGTGTTTGCGCCAACAGTGCATAAGTGTTCCAATTTCTCCACATCCTCACCAACACTTGCTTTTTTTTTGTTTTTCAATAGTAGCCATCCTAAGGGGCTGTTTTTTTTTTGTTGTTGTTGAATTATAGGAGTTCTTTATGGATTCTGGATATTAACCCCTTATCAGATATGTGATTTACAAACATTTTTTCCCACTCCATAGTTTGCCTTTTCACTCCGTTGAATGCTTCCTTTGAAGTACAGAAGTTTTATAGTTTGATGTAGTTCCATTTGTTTATTTTCGCATTTGTTATCTGTGTTTTTGGTGTCTTATCCAAGAAATCATTGCCAAGTCCAATGTCATGAAGCTTTCCCCCTATGTTCTCTTCTAGGAATTTTATAGTTTTGGGTCTTACATGGAGGTCTTTAATCTATCTTGAGTTAATTTTTGTGTATGTTGTAAAATTAGGGTCCAACTGCATTCTTTTGCATGTGGATATCCAACTTTCTCTTCACCATTTGTGGCAGAAACTGTCCTTTCTCCATTGAGTGGTCTTGGCACCCTTGTTGAAGCTCATTTGACCATATACAAGAGAGTTTATTTCTTGGCTCTATACTCTATTCCATTGGTCTATATGTCTGTCTTTATGCCAGTGTCACACTGTTTTGTTTTGATTACTGTACCTTTGTAATATGTTTTTAAATCAGGAAGTATGAGTCCTCCAACTTTGTACTTTTTCAAAATATCTTTGGCTGTTTTGGGTCTGTTGAGATTCCATATGAATTTTAGGATGATTTTTTTTTTTTTCTATTTCTGTAAATAATGCCTTTGGGATTGGTAGGAATTTGGTTGGATCTGTAGGTCACTTTGGATAGTATTGATCTCTTACCAGTATTGTCTTCCAATTCATGAGCATGGGATATCTTTCTATTTATTTGTGTCTTCTTTCATTTCTTTCAGTAATGTTTTGTGGCATTCAGTGTACAAGTCTTTACCTTCTTGGTCAGGTTTATTCCTAAGTATTCTATTCTTTGGGATGCTATTGTAAATGGATTTTGTCTTCTTAATTCCCTTTTTGGATTGTTCATTGTTAGTGTATAAAAACACAAATCATTTCTGTATGTTGATTTTGTATCCTGCCACTTTGGGGAATTCATTTATTAGTTCTAACAGCTTTTTTCGGGGGGGGGGGGACGTGTGTGGAGTCTTTAGGGTTTTCTACGTATAAGATCATGTTATCTTTGAACAGAGATAATTTTGCTTCTTCCTTTCTAATTTCTATGCTTTTAACTTCTTTTTCTTAGTACTATGTTGAATACAAGTGGTGAAACCAGGCATCCTTCTTTTGTTCCTGATATTAGAGAAAACACTTTCAGTCTTTAACCATTGAGTATGATGTTTGCCATGGGCTTTTCATATATGGTCTTTATTATGTTGAGGTAGTTTCCTTATATTCCTAGTTTGTCGATTTTTTTTTTTTTAAATCGTGAAAGGATGTTAACTCTTTTCACATGCTTCTTCTGTGTCAGCTGAGAAAATCATGTAATTTTTGTCCTTCATTTTGTTAATGTGATATATTTCTGTCCTTCTTTGTTTGGTTCCTGGGTCCTGTTAAATATTTCTTCCCAACTTTCAGCTCTCTGACAATAACCTCAGTTTTCAGTAAAACTGTGGGTTGGGATTTTTGTCCATATGTTATATGTTGTGATTTCTTAATTTTTTAGCACATTTGATTCTTCAAGCGTGCACCATTCTGTGCTTTGTTTAGGAGAACACGACTCCATTCTTTTATAATCACGCAGCCCTCTATTGTAAAACTTCTCTCCAAGTTTTCTTTGGACTCTTCCCTTTTTCAATCTCTTTTCAAATCCCTAAGTAACCTCCTATGTGTCCCCCCAAAATTCATTCTTATTCTTTTCTGTGAAATGGCTCTGTCTGGTGACTCAGCAGTGAGACGATACTAAAACAATAGTAGCTGGAACTCCACGTTCCCCTGGTTGCCAATACCACCCCCTGATCCTGCGTATTTTCTGAGTCTTAGAAAATACAACTTGGATGTACGTCTTAAGCATATTTCTGGTTACTGGTGCAAAAACAAAACAAAAACAACAACAACAACAACCCCCCCCCAAAAAAAACAACCCAATAAACAAAACAGAATGATACCTACACTTAGCAGGCAATTGGTAGAATAGGAGTTTTTTAAAAAAATATTTATTTATTTATTTATTTATTTATTTATTTTTGGCTGTGTTGGGGCTTTGTTTCTGTGCGAGGGCTTTCTCCAGTTGAGGCAAGTGGGGGCCGCTCTTCATCGCGGTGCGGGGGCCTCTCACCATCGCGGCCTCTCTTGTTGCGGAGCACAGGCTCCAGACGCGCAGGCTCAGTAGTTGTGGCTCACGGGCCTAGTTGCTCCGCGGCATGTGGGATCCTCCTAGACCAGGGCTCGAACCCGTGTCCCCTGCATTGGCGGGCAGATTCCCAACCACCGCGCCACCAGGGAAGCCCAGAATAGGGGTTTTATTTTTAGAGTCAACCATACTTTAAAACCTAAGGCCATTTTATCAATGCTTTATTATAGATGTAATCAATTCCGTTCAGAGATAAATGCCTAAAGAATTAGATCATAAATGAAGGAGAAACAATGTGGAACAAAACTGTAAGGATGTGAAGCATGAGCGATGTCTTGTCCTTTCTGAAATTTGTGATACCCAAGCTCTGTTCTTTTTTGGAGAAGCCATGAACCGGCAGAGATGAAGATAAAACACAAGGGGAACAGCACAGAATCAATCACGAAATGCTGTCTTACCACAGTTATTTTTCTAAATACTACCATAATTACACTTAACTGTTATTAGTTATATATCACAGTGATGTTAATGAAAATGACAAATCAAAAAGGGAAAATTTACATAAAGCTTTCTGTTGGAGGCCCATGAAAGCTAGCTGAAAAAAAAAATAAATCAAAACTTCAGTTTGGACATTTTCTAATTAGGTAATTGGCAATGGAATCTTACTTATCTTTTTATCTTGAGAGTTTTTTTTTTTTCAGATCAAAAGATTTCCCCCTTATTAACGTTAAAGTAATAGCCAAGTGTCTGCCTAAAACTATTATTTTATGGGTAAAATGGTTCCATCTTTGTACCAGTATTATAAAATTCTGGATTTAATAATTCAAAGTTATGGGGCTGACATAGAATTTCTTATGAGAAACGCACACAGAAATCCAGGATCTTACAAAATGATTTGTCTTTCATTCATGTTTTAATTCTATTTTTAGTAAAACTTGATTGTTAGTAGATACAAGCTACCGTGAAGCCTTGGTCATTTTGTAATAAATGACTTATCATTACCTACAGCACTGGAAACTCCTCACTTCTTAAAAATGAAAAATGCACGGCAGGCCCCAGTTTTTGTCTTTTCTGATATTGCTAAGCAAATGGGAATTGCCTGAATCCTCTGCGGGGTCACATTGAACCCATTCTAATCTCCTGCGTGAACTCAGGGCTTGTGCTTTCAGACCCTGGTCGTGGCCTTCTCAGACCTCGGAGGAGCTGCGAGCAGGACATTCTCTGTCAGCAGCTTACCCTACGTATTTTATGCAGCCAAGCTATAGGAGTATCAAATCTACCTCTGACATCTTGGCTTTGTGGTTTTAAAAAACCCAAACAGGAATTCTTCTGAAATAGCTGTTGCAAGAGTCTTAGCTTGGCTGGTCTGACTCCCAAGGGTTATTTGCGGCAGGATAATCTCTTGTAAGGGTGAGAGGTTCTGTCTTATTTCACTTTAGGTTCAAGCTCTTTTCTGGCAGCAGATGGTGTGATCATAGCCACTGTGATCTCCTTAAAGGAAGAGATGGGGTTTAAGACTAGTAGAAGGACAAACTAAAATATATAGGTGTGACCCAGAGGGGGAAGAACATGCCAGTACATGAAGAATAAGAGTAACATGAATTTAAAAAGTTACACCAACAGCTAGTAACACAAGCGTACGGGCTCCGTCGTTACTGATGACCATGGGGCCACGTTGCTCAGAAGGAGGGGCACGGCGAGGCCACATGAAGGACCCCTGAGGCCCTTGTCATGCTCTTGCCCAATATCTGTTCAATCAGCACCATCCTTTGAGGATTTCTGTCTGCATGGGGAAGTGAGGGTGGTCAGCTCTCTGCTGCTCTGGAACTCTCCATCCGCACATTCCCTGACCATCGCTGTCTGGAACAGAGTATAAACCTAGCAGACGAAGGCTTGGTCCATCACTGGTCAACTCACCCAATTCAGGAATTGGTTAAGTATCCTGACAGGGCTGGCAGGGGTGGCGAGGGATGTCCAGGCCTCTCCCTCAGCAGGTGTGAGTGACCCCTCCTTCACCTCTTCCCTGACAGCAGGGCTGCCCAAATACAGATGCTGGGCCACCTCCCTGCTGGAAGGGAGCATCTGGGGAGGCTTCTCGTGGCAGCCTCCAGAGGCTGGGCGAGACCCTCAGGCTTAGCAAACCGGGCTGACGAGACGGTGAAATATTTATTGTGATGCCTCCTCTTTTTTTTTTTTTTTTTTTTGAAGTTCAAAAATCCTTGTCATCCTTGGGCTGAAGTCCGTGGCCATGAGAGGAATTCATAATTAATCAGAGGTGGCCTGCTCCCACTTACTGATGACCTCGGCTTGCGGCAGGAAGAAGACAAGTGATGGTCTCTGCCTACTTGCTCCACTGAGTGGTTTTTTCCTAATAAAACAGAAAAGTCCGTGAAACAAAAGAAAGCAATCCAAAAAACTTGTCTGTTTGATGGTCTCTCACTAGTTCTCTGTGTGTGAAATATTTTCTCACATGGGTGGAAAAAGGGGCAAATAACTTTGCTATTTTAAAGTAGACTTTTTATATGAATCATGTTTAGTCTTAAGGATACTTATTTCTTGGGACTTCTCTGGTGGTCCAGTGGCTAAGACTCTGTGCTCCCAATGCAGGGGGGCCCGGGTTCGATCTCTGGTCAGGGAACTAGATCCCACAGGCCGCAACTAAGCGTTTGCATGCCGCAACTAAAGATCCTGCAAAAAAAAAAAAAAAAAAAAAAGAAGAAGAGAGAGAGAGAGAGAAAAGATACTTATTTCTTATCTCCCTTGAGTGTCTACAAAAAGCAAAGGAAGGATTGTGGGAGTCTTCAGATAATTCCGACCAAAATGCTGATTTTCCTTTAAATATGTAGAGAATGGAAGAAAAATCTAGATACATCTGACGTGTGTTGCTTGAGTACTCTTTTGAGTTGGTGGATAAGGCCATGGCCTTACCCTTAAGCCAAGTCGCCTATCAGTGGAAAAATATTACATATTTGTTATAAAGGAGGGCTTCAAGTGTCTGCCAAAAGTGGACAAATGTTTTCCTTCAGTGTACACACTAGTGAGTAATGTGGCATTTACCTGTTTCCATCGATCATACTCTGATTGGTGTATGGATTACGGAGAAAGATGCACTGATTACGGAGAAAGATGAAGGCTCCCCATCAGGGTATAAGGTGACTCCTGCTTTGGGTCTCCCTACCTGTCTAGTCCCAGCACCTGCCATTCCCCAAGGGATCTCTTGCTCCAGGGAAACTTCCCTCGTGTTGCCAAAGCCGTCCGGATCACCTCCTTCTCTGTGGCTTTACATCAGCTCTGCTCTTTGTTTGTTTATTGATTGATTAATTGATAGATTCATTCATTTATTTGGCTGCGTCAGGTCTTAGTTGCGGCATTCGGGCTCTCCGTTGCGGCGTGCGGGCTTCTCTCTAGTTGTGGTGCCTGGGTTCTGTCGTTTATGGCACGCGGGCTTAGTTGCTCCGTGGCATGTGGGATCTTAGTTCCCCGAGCAGGGATCTAACCCGCGTCCCCTGCATTGAAAGGTGGATTCTTAACCACTGGACCACCAGGGAAGTCCCTGACTCTGATCTTTGGGCAGCCTCCTCTTTGGTACCTTTCTGACCAATCCACCTTCCATCCCATCCTCTGCTGAGAAGGGCATCTCTCCTTTGGCTTCTCATTTTCCCCTCTTCACGTCTCTAAAATACCACATTTCTCCTTTCAGTGGCCACAGATATTCACTGAGGGCCTCTCCTGCCATTGGCTCTGCTTGGATGGTGAGAAAACCCAGTCCCTGCCCTCGTGGTGCTCACATTCTAGTGGAGAAGAAAGATAATAAACACGTATATAAAATGACGCCAGGTAGTGTGATGACGAAAATATGCAGAGGTTCTCCTGTCTGACTTTCCCAGCACACTGTGAACCCCGAGAGCAGGTCCTGTGGGATCCAGCACAGAGTATTCACGTGGTGGTAGGTGGTGAATGAATGAACAGTTGAAAGGAGCATTCGTTGGACCTCTAACTGTCTTCCCAGTCTTCCCAGCACTGGAGGATGTAAAAGAAATAAGAGCTAATTTTACTTGTTACAGCTGGAAAGTTTTCTCTTCTTGAAGAACATCTCTGTGGTATTTTCAGGGATAAAAAGGAATCTTCCCTCTGACTAGAAGATCACTGTTGGTTCATACAGGCAAGACACATCCCTATAAACATCTTCTGCCTGCCGTTAAGTCACCGTTCAAGTAGATTACCCCCCAGACACGTAAAAAATGATGGTTCTGTACTACAGGTTTTCATTCCTATTAACTTCTATGGCATGTGATCTTGAACAAACATTTGTAGTCAATATTTGATAAAAAGTCCGATTCCGTCAAGTAAACAAAGCATTAGAAAAAATAATTTCATTCCTTTGCTAAACTAAATCCATTAAGACTCTAACACAAGTAGAACTGGGGCCAAAGGATATTGGAAACAAAACAAGTGAGACTCATTGCACATTTGCATTTTGAAATTAGTTGCTGCCCTAATTATTTGTCAGTAGAAGCATAAATTAGGCAAATAAAACTTAGAGTAAGCTTTTAGGCACCCACAGGATTCTCTCCTCAAGAGTAAATTGTCATAACGGTTCAGTGTGACGGTTTACTTTTGCTGTCTTTCTGTGATGGAGGAACGACAGGAAATTGAAATGGAGCCCATGGAAATGAAACAGGCTCCAGAGAAAGAGATAGACGCAGGTGCGTACTTGTGGTTTCCCCTGTAAGGTGTGGGTAGGTAACAACAAATAAACCAAGCATGTTGGGACCAGGAGCTGCTTTGGAAATATTACCTATTAAGTGTGCCTTCATGACTCCAACGTGGAACTAAAAGATGAAAGATGCAGTTAGCTTGGAGCTGTTGTTCATCTTGCTGACATAAATAGGATTGAATGATTGGAGTATTTGCTCTATCTGCTTTCCCATACACCACACCACGTCCATGGAGCTAGAGGCTTCTACTACAGCTGGAACGTTTCTTTCTGTTGCATAATTAGGCATACATTGTTGGTGGCCTCTCTCAAAAGCTATGAAACATCACAATGATGCTAAGTAACAAACAGCTCCAAATCTCAGTGACTTAAATCAACCCCTAGTTTTGCTTGCACTCCAGGGCTTTGGGTCAGCTGTGGCTCGGCTGATCCAGGCTGGGTTCTGTTGGGTAGCTCTCCTCCAGGTACGTTCCACAGGTGTGCGGGCCGGTTGGGACAACCCTGCGTCAGGCTGCAGGTGGAGCTCAGGACTGTTTCATCTGCCTCTCATTCTGCAAGGATCGTCAGAGGGCTTAGAGCTATCTGGCCCGTGACCTTTCCAAGGTGGAGGTGGGTGCTCTCAGAGGAGTGAGTGTGAACACGCACGCCTTAGGCCTGGACTCCAAATTGGCATGTGGCATGTCTGCCCACATGTTATCGGCTAAGGGAATTCCTGTCATCAAGCTCAACATCCGTGGGATAAGAAAACAAATTCGTCCCATGGAAGTCGGTGTTGTATGTGTTTGGGGCGTGGAGTGAATGTTTGCTAAACAATAATTTAATCTACCATGACTACCTATATGTAAAAGAAGACCTTCATTTTCCGACTGGGGCCTTTACACATGAATTGTTTAAAGTCTGCTCTTTTTTCTTTTTCTTTTTTTCCCTCTCATGGGTTTGTTAATTATAAATGTGTTAGATTAGCTAGAAAGACCTTCTTTCAATAAGACAGAAAATTTAGAAGGAAACATGGATTAACCTCCAGCAACAATGGCCTGGGGTGACACGGTGGAGTCTTCATCCTGCTGTTGGAAGGAGGGGTTCGTGGGATGTAGGTCTGCAGGTCTTACTCGGCTTCGGGGCCGTGCATGGAGCTGCCGGGTACAGACCAGCCGGGCAGGAATCCCACCTCTGCAGATGCGTGCATGACTCTCCTGCTCTGATGACAGCACCCCTCTTCCCTGTCACCAGTTGGCAACCCCCATGGCAGAGGATGTTTTTCTGATCATTTTGCACTCATTAAATGCAGCTGTCACAACACAGGATGTGAGGATGCATGCAAAACTTTTCTGCCACGTCAAAATAAAGCTGAAAAGCTTTTAAAAAAGGAGCTGAAACCTTTGAAGCTTATTCTCAAGGAATATAGGAAATATCGCCTTTTGTTGTTGACAATTGAAAGTGTTCCCTTGCAGCACAAATTAAATCTTGGCCCAGGCGAAAGAAATATTGTTCATCAGAAATTTGCAGCAGAAACCATTTGGCCAACCAGTTGGGGTTTGACTGTGCTATTCCTGGGGCTGAATGACCTACAGGCTCCATACCCATTGGCCTGGCTGATCTCTGATAATGGTTCAGTGGAGCAGAGTAGCTCCTTGACTCTCAAATAAACACTATGAGAATGATCGCACACCTATCGTATACCTCATTAGAGAAGTAAAACAAACGAATGGATTCTGGGGCCATAACACACACCAACTGGACTGGACTCACTGGGTAGAGGTGAGGGCCTTCCAGGATCTTGGCATGGTCATCAGAAGCCCTTTCTCCAACCCACGGACCTCCATGGGAACCAGCATAAAGGACTATATTTTCAATAATGTGCTTACTGATGTAGCTAGTACCTCTTAATTCTTGCTATTTGCTAACTGTCACTCTTAACTTTTGACCAACTCAAAAGTTGATCCTGGCTTTTGCTCCTCTGAGAAGCCTCTCCCCTTGAGAAAAGAGGAAGAGAGAGGTCTTGCAAGCTGAAACGGGCCAGACCTCTAACACCTGATGTGATGGGTCCTCTCTAGGCAGTTCTTCTCTCTCTACATCATGCTGTGCACACAGAAAGGCCTGAAACGTATCCTTGAGGTACAGATTTTTATCTGTAATTTTGAAAGTCTATTTTACTATACGCTTTCTTCACGGTTAAAAATTAACACGGTCCTTTGGGAGATTGGGATTGACATATATACACTAATATGTATAAAATAGGTAACTAATAAGAACCTGCTGTATAAAAACAACAACAAAAAATGAACACGGCTCTTTGTATGTTGAAGTAGTCCCCAAAATATGAATATATTTACACTGACTCTTAACTCTATCGTGGCTGGTTCATTTTGTAGAGAAATGAAAAACTACAACCATCCACATGCCTTCAGTGCATTATACAGTGTGACACATATCTATCTTCTGTTTTTTATATGAAACGTTTATTAAGAAAATATTTCGGAGCAAAAAAATAAACCTGGGCTGCGTAAGGGGGTCACCGGCTGTGATCCCTCGTCCACCCCGATTATGACCACAGTTGCGATGACTGTTCTCAGGTGTGTCCACCTTGCGTCCACCTGGCGTCCCCACTAGACTGGGATTTTGGGAGGAATGATAGGGTTTATCATCACATGTGTAGCCCTGATGGTGGAATGCAGGGCTGAGTCCAAAAAATGGTGAAGGGCAGAGGGGAGGAAGGAAGGAGGAAGGGGGTTCCTAGGGGTGGCCACACATCTGCATCAGGGGACACAGATACAGATGTTTAGACCCCTCCCCCCCGCCCCCCCCCCCCGCCTCCCCCTCCTCCACCTCAAGGCACACATCACAGGTTCCTGGGCACGTGGCAGGAATCATCAAATAACCGAGGAGCACTTATCTCCTGGGGAGGGTCGCAGTCAGGGTCCAGGTAAGAAAACCCACCTCCTTACACATTTCCTACCTCTCAGGCTCCCCATAAGATCCCCTTTGGATCAGATTCTAAAGGGAGTGGGAGGATGGATGTGCCTGGCTGAGTCCCAGCCCCTCGGCCCTAGAGCAGAGAGAGAAGGGCAGGGACACTGGCCTGGTGACCATGAGAGCCAGGGGGACACAAGATGGACACACGTTCAAGTGACCCACAGCACGAGCTGTGGGTCTGATGGCTGCGTCCGCCTCGCTCTGCATTCTTGTGCTTTGGGATGATCCCACGGAGGACCTCAAGGAAGGAAATGTAAGAAATTGAGAGGCTGGCTTCACCGTGATGCCATGCTGGTGAGAAAACCCAAAACCTGGACAGAAAGGAAGAACGTCAAGGAATTGTGGGTGAGAACCTAGAATTCTCTGGTGTTTTGGTTGTCATGCTGGGCACTGAGCAGAGATCGGAAAGCAGATGTACAGGAGGAGAGTGGGAGCGCAGAGCCTGGGGTGTGGTCCCCTGTCTCAGGTAAGCCTGGGAGGACCATCCTCCTGGAAAGTGAGGAATCCACCTACTGGATGCTTTTGTTTATACACAAGAATATTTTGGCTAGAATTTATTTGAATTTAGTAGAATCTATTAGATTTGAATTGATCAGATCTACTTTATCAACTCTTGGAGAGGCGTTGGTTGTGTCTCCTGCGTGTAGGAGACCCCCGCCGGGATTGCCTTCCTCCCCGCTTGCTACCCCCCTTCTTCCTTCTGTGCCTCTTCCCCCAACCCCGGAACGCCCCCTCCTCAGGAGCTGTCCTTGGAGATCCAGTTTGAAGTTGGTCTCTTCCTCTCCATCAATTCGTATCTTAGGCTCTTGTTATGTTCCCTGCTAACACAAATTATAGTTTGTAATCAGCTCCCTTCCCTGTTTCATTATTTGTTTGCCTCTTCCAGGAGGACAGGGCGATACTCTGAAGGTAGAACAGAGTCTGTCACATAATGGAAACGACGCATGGGCGCGACCAAGTAAACATGCACAACGCAGCGTGTAAAACTGAAGAAGATCCACTCCTTTTCTCCAAGACTTGAGACTATTGACAGGAGCCCTATATACAGTTAAGTATCAGGACACGGCAGAACAGTTCCTATGGTAGTGACGCCACAGGGGCGCTAGTGGAAAGGGCTGCCGCCGTCGTGGGCAGGCGTGTGGGGAGGGACCACTCTTCCTCGGATGAGAAGGGCGAGCAGAGAAGCAGAGCGCGTTCATGGTGGAAACAGGACCTTCCTCTCCCGACGCCTGAAAGACGCTCTTTCCACTCGTGGTGTTCTGACCCCCGGTCAGGGTGTGTGTGTGTGTGTGTGTGTGTGGCCTCAGCCTGGAGCAGCAGGGAACTTTGGTGTCGTGGGCAGGTGCCAGCCTGTGTGTGGTGAGTTGCCCTGGGTATCTTCTGCTCTGTCTCCTCTTGTTTGCTCCCTGAAGTCAAGCTGACTGTGCCGTGTCCTCTGTGATGGGGGCCCATGTGCTTGTCATCCCCAGGGGGTGACAGTAGCTCACACCCATGCCAGAGGTGACAGAGACAGTATTTAATTATACTATTCATGCCTCTCTTAACAGGGCTGTGCATATACCTTTCATTTTAATAAAAAAGTATTCACGATTCAGTGTAATTGGGACCATTTCTGAGTATTCCTGAAAACTGTTGAGGATAATTCAGAGGGCTTTGGGGTTTGCTGGAACCAAGACTGGGTCTCTGAGGGTTAACGACGTTGGCCTGGAAGAGGACCCGAGCCGCTCCTGGGAAGGACCCGGCCGGACCCCAAGGATTAGGGTGGGCCACAACCTAGCATGGGGAAGACCACCCCGGACTTGGGAAGCCTTCGCATTTATTTTTTCATTAATGAATGCTTCAGAAAGTGCACTGTCCCTAATTCCCTTTTGAAAGATGGAAACTTTAACGTGCAGTTAATTAAATGTTGTGTTGATTTGCAAACCCTGAGCTCTCAGAGGCCTCAGGGAGTTGGAAGCAAGTTTAGAAATCAAACAACGGGAGGACTGGCTGTCCCCATCTGACCACAGAGCGGCCGGCACTGTTTGCTCCAGACGCCCGGGGGGCGTGGCATGCGCCCGGTGGCTGGGACCCGCGGAGAGGAGCAGGCCGAGCCCTGGGGGGAAGGAGGCTGGTCCACCCCTGCCTTTCTCTCCGCTGCTTTGCTTTCAGAGGCATTCTTTTCTTCCCCCCTAGTGCTTCAGCACTTCTTTGTACTGAGTAGAGCTGTGTCACGCTGGAATTCTTTTCACACAAACTAAAGAACCCAGCTGGGGTGCTGGATGCGGCCCGCAGAGCTGCAGGCTTCTTGTGCGCCGCCGCCGTTGTTTCTGGGGGCAGGTCAGCCGCCCAGGTGGGCTCCCCGCGTCCAGTGCAGTGCTGCACGCGCGTGGGTAGCAGTGGGCTTCTGGGGAAAGGGAGTGGGGAGAGGGCTTGCTGGAAATCCGAGCCCTCAGGATAGGAGGCTGCGTGGGGCAGGGCCCCCAGAGCCCACCTTCCCTCAGTCCCATCTTATGGATGGGAACATGCAGGCAAGAAATTCAGTAGCTTGATTTCGCAGGAGAAAGCACGGTTTGCTCTAAAGAACGAGCACCTGTTAGCAGTGACAAACTTATCATCCTTTTGGCCCTGGCGAAAGGCACAACTTATGTAGTCACCAAATGACAACTTGCAGGGTTATCTGCTCTCAGAGCACGCTTTCTCGAACCCCATGCCTGGCAAGAACCAAGCACCAGGACCCGATGCACAGATGCTAGCCTATCATCTGGGCGTCTGAACTCCTTACCTGCCACCCTCCTGTGTGGTCATCTTGTTTGTGATGCCCCGAAGAGCTGGCCCAGCTTCCGGGACTGACTTTGGAAAGTGTTGGCAATGCGACTATATTCTTATTATGAATAAAAATTTTAAACCCAAGCTGATAAACATATTTTTTTTTCACACTGAATTCATCAGGAATACATTAACATTTTCTAAAAGGTAAAGACAGGAAAAAAAAGAAAAAGAAAAAAAATGAAAGAATTGTAAGGAGAACGTTAGGATGTATTTGGCCATTAGGATTCCCGTTGCCATCAGCTCCGGTGCACAAGCCAGACTGTCACCCTGTAGAACTCAACGCCTGGGGAATTAGCCTGTGGAATAATTATCACCCCCGATGAAGAGAGTAAGAGCTTGTTCCCGTGTGCGCAGAGCCATTCATCCTAAGAAAGAAATCTGGAGTGAAAGCTCACAGCATATTTTGCACAGGTCCTGTAAAAGGATCCAGGCAAAACAGGCTTTGCAACATTAGTTATGATCATATATGGAAAAAGCAGTTACTTTCTGTGCTGACATATGGCTGAGTTGGTACCATGCCCAGGAATCTCAATGTCCCCCCCAGGAGGGTGAGCCCAGGCTTCGTCCTTCGCCCCGTTGTCGTCAGGACCCACAGCAGAGGCAGCTTGCAGAGAGATCACCAGCGAAGTCAAATTGCATCCACGTGTGCCAAAACCAGGCTGCTGTGGGCACCGGCAGTGCGGAGGTGCCGCTGTCCCCGTCTGTGATGATGACTTTTCCCAAATCAGGGAAATTATGAATGGAGCCCAAACCCATCTGCTTAACATTCAAGCACAGCGACAGGCCCTAGTAAACAAGAACGGCAAAAACAATGCAAAAGCACAAAAACGCTTTTACCGTGAGGGTGCTTCCAACCTTAGAGGATGGAAATTTAATCTTGTTCTGATAATATTCTCTAACCCGTATTAACTCACTTCCAAAGTGTCTAACGTGGCCAAGCAAACACTTCGAGTTTTGTTATGGACGAGACAGAGGCGTGTGACCACTCAAGTTCAGGGTGGTCGCCCGTCCGCGCACGCACTTATCTGACCACCACTTGGTTCATTGAAACCTCCCTGCGAGCCGGTTCCGTGCTCGGCCTTGGAGACGCAAAATTGACCTTTGTCTTTAAGGAATCAGTCTTGTGGGGAGGACAGACACGCCAAGGCCACCGGTGACACTTGCTCTAGTGGTGGGGACTCCTCAGAGGGAGTGAGGGACATTTTGCAGTTGACCCTAGGAAGGTGGGGAGGACTTAAACCTCCTAAGTGGCACTGAGTGGAAATGGAGAGGGCGGTGTCGTTGGGACAGAGTGCATCTTGCCAAGCCTCCTGGTTGGGCTGCTTCCTAGCTGCCTACAGATGAGGGGCCCCTTCCAGTCTCGACTTCCTCGCTCGTAAACCCAAGATGGCAGTGCTTCCTCCCAGTATGTTGCAGGGTTTCACTGGGGAATTTTGCGCAGAGCTGAGCGGGACCCTGGGTGACGGTGGGTGCAGATGGTGGTAATTGGTGTTACTAGGGGAAAGGGAGCCCCCCGGGGCTTTGGGGTCCCGGATGGTCTTCAGCATCGGGAAGACCCTCTGAGATCTGTGTTTCGGAAGGGACACTTGGGAGGCATTTTGGGATCTGGATTAGGAGAGGGAAGCGTGGAAGATGTAAACCGCCCGCTGCAAGAGCAGGAAGCGGTGCTGAGGCCACTGCACACGTGCTCATGAAGCCGCCCTGTGCCCTGGAGGGGGCAGGGAAGAGAGGGATTGGAAATGCATTTGGGAAGTAAAACGGGCAGGGATGAGAAAAGAGAGAGAGAGAGACACAGAGAAACAAGAAGAGAGGGAGAGAGAGACAGAGAGACAGAGACAGAGTAGGGGAGATGGGGGAATTTCCAAGATGAGGTTGACGGTGATGACTCAGACTGAGGTGATGAATAAAACGAGAAACAGACGGGCTGGGAAGGGCATGAAGAGGGGCCCCCTCCCTTTGCCCCAGGCTGGCAGCCACTGCCCAGACGGCTCCCGTTTGCTCCCCAGCCCTGCATCCCTCTCAGCTCCCACGCGTTCCTGAGTGTGGCCTCAAAGAAGAGATGAGCATCTGGCATCTCCTGCACACGCTGGTGCAGACCCTGTAGGAGTGGAAGCCAGTGACCTCCGGCGTCCGCAGTGTGACCTCAGCAGGTGCCCCTTCTGTCCTTTGCAAGCAGCATCTACCGAGCACTTTGGGCAGGGGTTTTTCAACCCTGATCTTTGGATTCTGAGAACACAACTCGTTATATTATGGCCTGTTGCCTCTTCCAGCTTTCTTGATTTGCAATGATTTTCTTTTCCACTCTTGCTGGGCACTTGGGCAAAGGAATAGGGGTTTGGGAGAAGCTCAGTGAAGAAGTGCGAGGTGGAGGGCGGCTAGTGCTAAATTCACGGGCTCTTTGTAAATCAAGTGAGCCCTCTTCTCACCGTCAAGGAGCATTCTCCGTGCACCTGGGCCTCTTTCTTCTAAATAATGACGAGCGTCATGCGGCCCTCGAGCCACAGCAAGATACTCTCCATCTAGTAATTTCAGGAACAAAAACTTAGCTCAGGTTGTTGAACCCCAGGAACGCACACTCGCTCTTTCACTTTGGAGCAGTAGCTGGTCTTCCAGTGGTGCTGACCCCAGCAGCGTGGGGCATGGGAATCCACCACCAGCCCCGGGGGAGCTCTGGACGGGGGCCAACCCAGAGATGTCACCACACCAAGGCCAGGTGCAGGCAGCCTGTGCCCTAGTTTGGGGTAAGGAGTCAAAGAGACATAGACCTTTCTCCCTTCTATACACTTCCTCAAGGAAGATGTTCCCTTTTCAATATTTTACAAGTAGTTGATGAAGAAGGAAACCCCATCTAGAGAGCATTTTGTGACCCTTCTGTCCCTGTGCTGTCACACTCCTTGGGATGCTCCTAAAACCCCACCCAAATGATGGGGCCCCTCTGTCTCTTCCACTTCCCCAGAAGCTAGGAACCAGCCGTGGATCTGTCTTTCATGTCCCTGCACTGGAGTTGGGCTCTGGTGCTTATTTATCTCTAATTGGTTTCTTCTTTACTATTTATTGAGTGAGAGGCCATTCCTCGCTAAAATCCTTCTGTCAATCCTCCTTCCTCACTAGCTCTTAGCGCACAGAAATGTGTTCAAAACATGGAATTTTTCAGATTCTGTTTTTCATGCTACTTTTCGCCAAATTTCCCTTCTCCTCCACAAAAGCAGCCAACGAGTCCTTCATGAATGGGGTGATAGTAAAAGAGGGATGGAGGCTTGAGAATATTTGTGGATTCTGAAAAATGCTGTCTCTAGGTGTATGATATATGTAACTCATAAAATATGCAGACCACAAACGTTTTTATTTTTCCTGACGTGTATTTCAGGCAAAAGTACATTATACCTTAAGTTCTTAATGACAAGAGTAAGATGAGCTACTGGTGAAGAAAGGTCACTTCGCACGGCCTCCAGCTCTGGCCAGTTGTACTTGGATCCCAGACACAACGGCTGGCCTGTGTCTGTGGATTAAGAGGTAGTGGGAAGGCCTTCGCTCCCCACTGCACTGGGGCTGTGTCCCATGCCTCCTCCAATGGGAGAAGGTTCTTTGTCATCTCAGGGTCCTGGGCCTCACGTGGCTGGAAGACGCCACTGATTGTGACAGTGATGGTCAACAGAGGTGCCGACTTAAAAAAGATGCACAGCGTGAGACCTGTGAGTTAAGTTTTATTTGGGGCAAAATGAGGTCTATAGCCCGGGAGACAGCCTTTCAGATAACTATGAGGAACTGCTCCAGAGAGGTAGGGGGGAAGGTCAGGATACGTGTGATTTTGGTGAAGGGGGAGTCCATGCAATCAAGCACATATATTTTGTAGAAGGTTGCTGCTAGTCTCGTGAAGGTTACCGCTAGCCACGAGGAGCAGACGTCACCGTGAAGGATTTTAGTGCTTTTCTAGTTACGAGGAGATACAAGAATTGGGCTCATAAAATCTTCTCCTGAAAATATCTAACTATCTGAAGACCTGTTCTGCCAGTTTTCCCCAGAGCACGGGGCACCTCATTCCTGATCTCCACCCTGAACTCCTTTCAGGGGTGTCGAAGGTCAACGGCTGCAGCGGCTCATGATTCAATCCTTGCAGAGGCAGATGGCAAGTGCCAGTTTGTAGTTGACAGGGGACCTGAGACAGCTTCCTCCTTGGATCCGTCCTCAAGGGGGCCGCGGCTGGGTTCTTCTCCCTCCCGCGTCTGCCTTCAGTGAGCTCTCCTCCAGATGCAATCTTAGCTCTGAGGTCAGATCTTGAAAAATATTCCGATGGAACCACCTCTCGCCACCTTCTCCCATTTCTGACAACCTCAGGTGCATTATCCGAGCCTGATGTTATGACGTCAAGCTCAAAGGAAAGTCACAGAAGACGAGAGACAGCCAGACATGTTTTTCATCCCCTGTGTGGCTTTCAGCCGGTGATCAAAGGGGCCGTTGGGAAGAAATGCAGAAAGCGTTCGAAGGGAAGTTGGTGGTGGTCTCTGGAGGGCTGGTCTCTGCTGTGGGTGGGGGTGGGGGGGGTCGCATCAGAGTTTGCCAGGGAAGCCACGGGGCTCACTCTGCCCCAGCCCCTCGAGGCTCTGCAGGGCCTCTCTGAAGAGAGGGTCCCCAGGTACTCGACCCAGGGGGCCGGTGGGGGGACGTCACTGATGCGGTTAGAGTGAAGGGCACGCGGGGGTCTTGGCCCTCAATGGGGCGGGTAGACACTGAGTCCACGGCTACCTGGGACCACGGCTCTAGGACACTGTGGTCATTCTTAGAGCCTTGGTCATTCAAGATGGGCGTGTGCTGCTTTAGCCTTGGAGTTGCCTACTTGGACCAGTTAATGCTTTTCTCATATGTGGAAAAAAACTGCAATTTAGACCTAAAGACCTGGACACCTTATTATGAGCTCCTCTGAAGGTTTTTAATCCCCTGGGGTCAGGGATTGTGACCTCCAATCTGGGTGTTTCACACAGCATCCGATAAGGACCAACACCTACAGGAGGCCCACGCTCACGGGCATTTTACACCTATTTTTCCCTTCACCGTAAGCCTAGGCAGGATGTACGCTATTATCATGTTTATTGTGAGGCTGAAAAATTGAGACAGAGGGCAATTAAGTGACTCCCAAGATTTCACAACTGGCAAGAGGCTGAGCTGACCGTGGGCCCTTGAGGGCCCTCCCTTGAGGGCGTCTTCCTCCTGGGAAGACGTGGGATGCAGGGACTGGAGGAATTGTCTCCTTGCTTTCCTCTTAAGTGGACTCCTGGGAGAGAATGGCAAGCGTCAGCCCCCCCTCAGAGAGCCGACGATCTGCAGGAATGGTGACACCCTCCCGGGAAGGACAATCTGCCCGCTTTGGCGACCTCCACCAATGTCCTAACGATTGTCATTGTTGGGCCGCCTTTCTTCCTATTGAACTTAAATCCTTCTCACTCAAGTTTAAGCCACCGGCTTCTCACTCCCTGCTAGATGGTGGTGAAGAACAGCTGGTTGCAATATTCTGTGTGTAAATCCTCAGCTCTTTGAGAGATGAAAACACACACACACACACACACACACACACACCCCACACAATACAATTCCTCTCCATGCCTTCACTGCAGCAGTTAAAAGCTCAGAGTTCTGTCTTTAGGATTATTTTTTTTTTCCTTTGGAAAACATTCCAAAGAATGTAAAAAATTAACCTTCAATTTCTCAGAAATAATATTTCCTAGCTGATAGATACAATTTCCATATGTATATTTTACAGTGACATAGTGGATCCTTAAATTATGGAGTTTCAGAGTCTAGCCAACAAACTTTTGAGATTAGGAACTAGAACACCTTCCTATAGAAATGCATGCCATCGATAATACTTTTTTGGAAAGAAAGCATCCATGAACTTAAGAGTTGTGTGATATTGTCTCCCTGAATCTTAAGGCATCAAGACCTAGGTTTTTTGTTTTTTCTTTTTAAATTTATTTATTTATTTAATTTATGGCTGTGTTGGGTCTTCGTTTCTGTGCGAGGGCTTTCTCTGGTTGCGGCGAGTGGGGGCCACTCTTCATCGCGGTGCGCGGGCCTCTCACTATCGCGGCCTCTCTTGTTGCGGAGCACAGGCTCCAGACGCGCAGGCTCAGCGGTTGTGGCTCACGGGCCCAGTTGCTCCGCGGCATGTGGGATCTTCCCAGACCAGGGCTCGAACCCGTGTCCCCTGCATTGGCAGGCGGATTCTTAACCACTGCGCCACCAGGGAAGCCCCTAGGTTTTTAAGTTTGGGAAAATGTAGGTCACATTGCAGTTTCTTCCACCTAAGAGAATAGGCTTCCATGTTTGTTCTATTTTTATTTCCATCGTGGATTACTCTTGTGCATTTTTTTTTTTTTTACTTTTGTGCATTTTTATGAGAGTCTATTCGGAAAGAAGCCAGGATTCTGCAAGCAAACAGTTGCTTTCCAGCAGGACGACACCCGAAGCAATGGGTCTGGGGTGGGTGGGGCTGAGGAGGGGTAGCAAGGCAGGGGCATCACTGGGGATGAAGCAAAACATCCCTCATCCTCCCGGCCACCCCGGCTCCCTTCCGCTCTGGGCGCTGACCTTGGCCGTCAACGACTACCAGCAAAACGCAGGAGCGTGAGGTGGGCGGGAAGACCTTGGAGGGGCCTCTAAGGAGGGCACAGGTTTCTGGGGGCAGGAAATCGTTTCTGATTTTGCTCCAGAGGAGAGAAGGTGAGAATGAGAAAGAGAAGGAGAGAGGAGGGGTGGAGAGCAGAGGAGAGGCCGGGGAAGAGCAGAGAGAAAGGGACGGGGCAGAGGAAGGAGAGAGGGAGGCCGGGCCGCAGCTCTCAGTTTCTGGGAAAAGCGGCAGAAAATAACAGTGGCATCTCTGGGCGGAGAAGCCCCAGGGCGGCTAAAACCCTGCTGGGTGGACTCAGCCCCTAGGCCAGCTGCCCTCCCCCCCTGCCCTCCCACCCTGCTCTCCCCCCTGCCCTCCCCCCCTGCTCTCCCCAGGCCCTGAGGGTGGCGTTCACAGTGTCACACAGGACACTGCACTCATTGGGGTCCTTCACGTTTCCATTTTCTCCCTCTGTTCCCACCCTGATGGAGTAGATCCGGACCTCCTCAGCCCTCCCCCATCTGGCTCCATCTCAATGCGGCCCTGGGACCCCTGGGCCCCAGAAGAGCCCGACCCCCTGAAACACACAACAGGTGCCCCTGGCCGCCTCCCAGCTACCTCTCCTGCCACGCTGACCTTGAACCCAGTGTTCTTGCCACCCAGGAGCATCTGTGATCTCCCCGAACAAATCAAGCTTTCTCATGGAGTTGCACATGCTGCTTCCTCGATCTGGAATAAGACAAACGAGGTCACAGGTCTCACAGGAGCGCCAGGCACGGGCATGCCTTCGACCCTTGGAGGTGGGCTCCGGGATTGCTTCCACTTTCCAGAGAGGACTGAAGGGACCTCTTGCCCATGTGGAAAAGTGTATTAGATAAGGAAAGAGAGAGAAAAAAAAAAAAAGAAGCACACACATTTGGCACCTACTGTATACCAGGCTGCACCAGGCACAGGTTCGTGTTCCAGATCTAAGATGCTGTGATGTGAATGCCAAGCTGTCATATTTTCTAGAACAGACATTTTAAAAAATTTTATTTTATTTTATTTTTTAATTATTTTTTTATGAACAGACATTTTTGATCAGTGTTTAGTCGGAGGAGAAGCATCTTGTCTCCCGCAGACTGTATTTATTTGTGTTTTCGGCTGCGGCATTTCTGGTGTGATAAGGTAAAGGGGGGTCCCCTTACCTGTCTCCCCACCAGTGTTGTCCGTTGTTTTTGCTCCTCTGCACGTGGCTCTTGCCTGTCTTTGAGTCACGCAGATCCACCTGCAGGAAGAGCTCCAGAAAATTTGGGAAGAAAGCAGAGAGGAGAGATGAAAGATACATTTTTTTCCCCCAAGAAGCAGGAAAACAGAAGGAAAATAAAGGTCTTCCCAAGTGTGTCCCCTGCAGCCCCGTCAGGTAAGTAATGTTTCCTTGGATGCTTTGTTCCCTCGTGCCTCGCTGGTGCCTCCTCATTTTTTAGAATCTCTTGGGGAGAAGGCCATGAACGTGAACCGCAGGTCAGAGGCAGGAATAGGGTTCTGGGTCCTTTGTCTGGTGGCCTCACTCCGCCCCTGTGTCTGAGCCTTTTCTGGGGGCAGGTGAGGCAGAATCATCTTTGCGGTCACATCATCTGCTCCTGGATGAGACAGCGTTGCATCTTCTTCCACCATTTATATTTCAAACTGACGCCTGCCTGCTCTGGATTCATTATTCAGGAATGCTGGTCACTTGCTCCTATCTCACGTAAAAAGTCCAATCCTTTTTAATCCGAATCTTCTCTCCCCGAGTCCTTGTGTAGTTTTCTAAATGAAATGCTGTGAATTCCTTTTGAGCCCCTGGAAGCATTGCATCACTTCCTCGTTTGCAGAGCATGCCTGCCTGAACGATCCATTCCCAGGAGTGGAAGCCACCTGCCTCTGACCTTGGCCGGCACCCCTGTGGGAGCTCCACTTTTAAATAAGTAAATAAAGGGGTTTGGAAGCCTGCAGGGTCTTTCCTCTCTTTATGGATGGAATCATGAGACATAGTAGAAGGACACGGGCTTTGGAATTTAAGAGAATTTGGGGCACCTCCCCTGGCTCTGGCACTTATTTGCTGATTTGTGTGAGACACTGCATGAGTTATGGACTCTGTGAGCTCGACTTTCCTCGTCTCTACAATGGGTATGAATGTGGACGGGCGGCAGGATGTTGGGGGGATGCATGAGGAAGACCTCCACTGACACGATCTGAGTGTGGGCGGTGAGGTCCCCGGTGCACCAAGGATTTAGTCTGGACCCTCCGTGCAAATAAGGCAGCTGGCACCGAATCAACCCTCAAGAACAGTTAGAAGGTTTTTTATGCTGTTACCTTTACCCTGCATAAGATTCTTCCCAATACTGACATGGGCCATAGGAGGACTAAAAGAAGCCCCAGCTCTCGGAGATGCTGACCTCGGCTTTGTCCTTCCAACTTTTGGATTCCAGATCTAACGCTTATGAGTTGTGTGATTTTAGAAAAATTATTTCATTTTTCCGAGCCTCAGTTTCCTCATTTGCAAAACGGTCCCAATTAAACCTACCTCAGGGGGAGTTTAGCAAAAAAAATTAAACGCTAACATAGTAAACTCCCGGCACATAGTGGGTATCCAACAAACAATTCTGCTTTCTTAACATCATGATATGAATGTCTGTTCATAAATAAGCTCTGATCAATTCTCTCTAAAAAAAAAAACAAGGAAGATTCAGATTTTTCTATTTTGTTACCCAAAGTATTATTAGACTTTAAAGAAAACAGGGCATAGCCTTCATCCCATAAGACTGAATTGACTGTTTTTTTGGCAAGAAAAAAGGCATAAGCACAACTGACATCAATTTTCTGTGCATATTGCATCTTGTCTCCCTGTTTTACAGTTTTCGAAAACCGGAAGTCCATCTGTCTCTAAAGACCTTTCTAGTTTCTAGAAGAGAAAACACTGCCTAGATGCGGTCGTGCCGCTTAATCTGGCTGACTTAAAGGCGCCTCGCACGTTCTCCTTCTGCTGCCATGTGCGGCCGGGATGCTGATTTATGGCCGCCTCTGCCCTGGCAGGTTAACCCCAACATGGGTCCCCTGCCCTGTTCATTTTATCACGATCTGTCCCCTGGCTCTTCAGCGCTGAAATCACAGCAGAGGCAAGCCCGCGGCTTGGTGCACGTTGCTTGTTTATGCCCACATGGAAAGAACAGCCAGATGTCCTGGACACCAGAGCACTTCCCTCTGCAGTGTCCATACAATCCTGCATCAGTCCGAGAGCTACCCATCCATCGAGCCCGTTACCTGGACAGCACATTGTATTCCTTGATGGAGAAGCTTGTGTTTGAAAACAGTAAAATCTTGACTTATTTTTCCAGTCCTGGCTTTCTTGGTCCCCCTTTTCTCTTTAGTTCTAAACAATACACTTCCTATTTCAGTGCAAATGTCCCCTTATTCTGGAAGAGGCAGACTCCCATACTTTTTGGCCATTTGTAGCATCTACCACTTGGACCGTAGAAAAAGAACAGAAGAAGGAATTGCATCTCTTTTCCATCTTTAATGAACAAGCCATCAAATTACCAAAGTAAGACAGATCTAATTCGAATTTCAAGGAATTTCTGGGTCCACAGAGGGGCAGGAAGGTGATGTGTCGGCCAGGGGTCTGTCTTGGGTGGGGTTAGCTCTTCCTGTGGGAGCTTGGCCTCCAGCCCTCAGCCTCCACCCTGAGGTCAGCAGGCTTGAGGCAGGAGGCAGGTAGAGTGGAGGGGGCACCCTGGGAAACCCCTGCAGGCCTCTTCCCCCCGGGGGTGCATTGCAGCTCCCCAGGCCCATCTGTACGGCTGCCCCTGGGCCGGGTCTCAGGTGCAGCCCCAATCTCCGTACACACGTCGGGTGATTCCCTTATAGAAGTGTGGTTGGCAGCTTTCCTTCATTTGAAACACCAAGAACAATATCTTCCATGGCTACTTTCTACAAGGCGTTATGAAGAGTAAAATGCAATAGTACTTGTTAAGGCTGGTAAAAGAAGAAAACAGCATAAAGGTTATAAGTGTTGAAAAATTCCTGCCAACTAAATAATAGATGAGTTGGAATCCCTGGGCCACACTCTGGGTGCCGGGCAGCGGTAGTCACGGGGGTAGGCGGCTGACCCCTGTCCGGTGACCTCCCGTCAGTCACGGAGGATAGCGGCCTCTGGACCCGCTGTGTGCTGAGTGCCACCTGGCTGCAGCTGTTCCCTGCCCTCCCCCCCATTCTCCTTTGCCAGCCCGGGTGGTAGCATCATTTGTGTCAGCTGTCCTATCTCCCAGACGCGGTGTCTGGGGCGGAGCAGCGCGTGAATGTGCAGGCTGGGTCCTTCCCCCCTCCCAACCCCTGGCCCGCATGTCTCTGGATGGCTACAGAGAAGTGAATCTGTACCTTCAGGTGAGAGAGAGGGTGTGATGCCCCGGGAGGCTGGTGATGAGAAAGCCCTGCCTCCCACCCCCACTGCGGGCCTCGGGGTCTTGGTGAGTTCACTGTCCCCAAAGCAGTGAGACACACATCTTCAGCTGTGGCTATTGCTAACAATTTTGAAGACGGTTGTAATGAAAACACCTCTCCACACTGTACACGTCTGGTGTACACGTCCACCGTTGGTGGAAGCTGGAGAGATGCTCAGTGCTTTCCACATCTGGTCTTCCCTCCTTCCTGAGCACAGGGCAAGACTCAAGCAGCCCTGAAAGTAGTTGGCGGCCATGTGACTGGCACTGCCCAGTGGGCTGTGTGCGAAGAGACGGGACATTTTTGGTCGGAGGCAGTTAAGAGCTTTCCGTGCTCTGTCTTCCCTGGGAGCCATGTCTTGACATCATAGCACCGAACGATGGGAGGAGCCTGGATCCCGGGGACACCAGGTGGGTGAGGACCCTGCTGATCTGCATCGGACTTTGCAGACACAAGATACAAACTCCTGTTAGGTGACAGGTACTGAATAGAATAGAAACACCAACAGACAGAATAGCCCCTGCTATTTTGGCCTTTATTTGTTACAGTAGCAGAACATAGTATGTCCCAACAAATACAGATAATATGGAATTTATAGAGATTTTGCTCAGCTCTGCCACTGAGATGCTCCTGGGTGTCAAATAGATTCCAAAAGTTTGATAGTCAGGAATTAGAAGAAAGAAAGGCTTTTCTGTATCCTTTATGTATTTCTGTTTGTTTGTTTGTTTTCTTAAGTGGTCATCATTTCAAAGAGACTAGGTGATCAGGTGACAGTACCGAATAGAAACACAAACAGACAGAACTGGAGAGAAGAGTTTGGAAGGATTGTTTCCAAACCCCAGTCTCCCGCCGAGACTCTGCTTGCCTAATTGATACGCTGTTCTGGAACAATTCTGTCCACCTGACACAGGTGTCCCGGAGGTTAGTGGAAAGGAGAGTGTGATGCTGAATTCATGTGCTACCACCCACCTTTCTCAGCAGCCGAGAGTCCAGGCTCTGCTTCCAGCAGGAATCGCCAAACAAGCCAATTAAACACATACTGCAGCAACAAGGAGACCCCCCCGGTCACCCTGTGTCCATTCTGGTCAGGTCTGCGATCTGCTCTGAATGTTGGCAAAGCAGGACTGCTGGTTGCAGGGGCAGGAGAAGGCAAGGCAGCTCCAAGGATGTCAGGGTAGCAGAGAATTCACGTATTTGCTCTTGGAAGCTTAAAGAGTGCCTAATACAGCGCCTGATCAAGCGCTAAGTGAATATTTATTGATTAAACGGTGACTATGAGTTAAGAATGGACATGCCGGTTGGTAGTGGAGATTGTTCTTTAGAAGCTCCTGCTGGCTACGGAGAAAAAGCATGTGCAACACCGTCTTCTCAGCACACCTCACCCCCTGGCACCAAGAACACCAAGGTCTGGGACGGCTCAGCCTACATACCTGGCGTTGGGACTCCCCAGGGCGACCCACATTTGATTCTCTATCCTGTATTCTCTGTTGCTATTCCTGTGGACAGAGACTTTCTAGCCACAGAGAAGCAGCTGGCTGCATCTGAAGGGCCTTCACTCCAGTGATGAATATAAACTGCCGGTGAAAATGCACCTGGGCATCCTACTCACGTGTACCACCTGTGCTGCTTCTAGAAAACCCCTTGGGTAGAGACTGAGGCACCAAAGGAACGGCGGGATAGAAGAGGATGTACATCGTTAACAAGGAAACCGCTTTCTAACTGCCGGACAAAGAGCCGGGGGTTCTGTCTAACTAAATGCCACCTTTCTAAGCTGACTTTTGGAATTTCATCTTCAAAGAAGGAGAGGACCGTCCAGAGCTGACACCTCTCAGAGAGGGAAAGGTTTGCCTTGACCCCTCGACCAGGAGCTTCGGGCTCTGTCCGTGGGTTCGGTGACCTTGTCTTTAGCAGAAGAACGCTCACGGGACCTTGGGGCTAGGACACCAGTTTTCCAGGGGGGGTGGGCTGGAGATAAGACATTTACTTGTCTTATTGAGAAAGGAGAGAGCAAATAAAGTCGTTCCCGTTTTTCCTTCCCGGGAAGATCCCCAGTAGCTTGACTCTGAAGGCCAGCAGCCGGTGCGTGAGTCTGTGACCCTTGAGAATTTCCCCTTCCTCTGTCATATCTTGCGATGGCCATATTTGCCGCTGTGTGACTTCGTATCAGCTTTTGAAATGGTTGACTAGAAACTAAAGTTATTCTGGCATTGGCTGTGTGGTCTCAGGAGTCGCACAGCGTGTTTTCCTCCAGATGTATATTGGGAGGAGATTGGCAGCGCGCTCTGCGGTGAGGAAGGAGCCCTGGAGTGGGAGTGCAAAGATGTCGTAGGCTGGGGCGAGCCCTCCACCTCTGCGAACCTCATTCTCAGCAACCACAGAGAAGACGCTTCCAACTGCTGGATCCGCTAAGTCCTAAGAGACGGTGTTCCAGAAGAGAAAAACGTGCATTTGTCCACTCTTCCGCCATGATTTTGTAGACTACTTTGAGAGAGTTCTGAATTCACCCAGTAATTGCACTACCTTCATTTCATATGAAGACACAGCTTCAATAACTTAACTGTAAGACCTGCACACTGGCTGGCTTCCAGCCTTCTCCTAACAAAGTAGATGAATTAATCCAGAAAATTACTGTCAAGCCTCCGTATCACAAAGCAAAGGAGCAAGGTTGGAAATTCTGTGCGAAATCCGGTTTCTGTACAACAGATATGGTTAATTTGAGAGACCTCAGTGGAATATTTTCATTAAGGATTTCAGTAACTAGTATATTTAGATAGTGCTGGTTGGGTAGAAATCTATTAAAATTATGAAGCGTTTGTCAATTTACCAATGGGAAGGATAAGCATCATTCTGGGCTTTTTTTTTTTTTTTTCTTGCTAGACCCATAGCAATTAGAGGAATCATATCATGACGCTGGGCCTATAAAATCAGCCAATCTCAGCCCAAAAGTAGTTGAGAATCAAACCATTAAAACCGTCCCCAAATCAAACAGAGGCTTACTGGAACGTAATCTGTTAATACAGCACATTTATGAAATAAAATAGACAGGATATAAAATTTCCATGTACAAAATCCCTCAGCAAGGACTTTTTTCTATGTATGTCTCCATTACCTTGATAAAACTGAGAGTTGACCAGCAGCTTGCTGAATTTAGAACTAACAGGGACAATTAGGTCCCAAGGGTACATTCTCATAACTCCTTTACTCAGTCTAGATTCACAATTTTAGATTTTTCTTTTAGATTTTCATGTTTATGGTCCTTAGGGGAGGCTGAGTACTGCCTTTTGATAGAGGAATCTGAAAGAACTACAATTCTAGATTCTATAAATTTTTCTTGACCAGACACGTGTCTTAGTTTTACCTTTGATCAGTGTTTCATTGGTCAACCTCTTTTGATGGAATACACATTTTATTGAAAGGTCCATCCCCCAAATTTGTGTTATTGAGGTATGTTTCATATGTTCAAATTATGGATGGCTTAGTTTATATACGTTATCCCCAAATGAAAATTCTGGCATTCTCATTATCCTGCTCACAAAGCAAGCCTTTATAGCTTCCCCAGCACATGTGAAAAACAAATTTTATGAGGATCCAAGACCAGCCAGGAAACTTTAACAAAGACTAGATTTTAGAACAGCAAACTTTAGTTGTGCAAAGGACATTGGGTTGGAAGGTATCCTGATCTACCTAATTCTATTTATGAAACTGCATATGTGCTTTGAAACTCCATTTAGATCCAGCTCCTTCAGCTGGAGATGGAAACCATATGTGTGTCTAAGGCCCGTATGTTTGGGCTTGGAGAGCCTTAGATTTTGTTTGGATTTCCAACTCAGCATCATTTGCAGATTTGGAGGCATCTTGGGTACATCCTCGACCCTCTGTGTCATGCAGCAATATTTTTATTATCCAATATTCTTCTTCTGAGATGAATTCCATTTCCATATGTTTAGAATGGCGTGATCTTTCGTTCTTGAAAAGTTGTTCTTAGTGAAACAAAGATTTGCGGTACATAGGTGGAAAAGTCAGGCTCACAATCTTACACTTGGGTAAAATAGCATGTTGTTTATTGTTTATTTGAATTCATGAGGTCTTCTTTCCTTGATTTCTTTTTGCTTTTGTGTAGGGTGGACTTCTGTTTCACATTCTTATACCCAAGAATTGTGGGTGTTCCCCGGTGGTTGGCCGCCCACTAAATCTATTTTCCCATTCTTTCATGGTGATAATCTAGTTGTAGGCGCTTGTGTGGTCTCTCGGTGCAGGGCTGTATTTCAAGCCTCAGGCCTGTGTTTAAGTTCTTGACAATGAAATGTGAGCAGAAGTGACAGGAGACATTTCTAGGTCGGTGTCCTAACACATAGCCTTTCTCTTTGGTTAATACTAAAACACAGAATAGCCTACAACCCGCTCTGAATGCGCAGGTGATTGCAATGTCCCAGGGGATGGGGAAGGAACCGAAGTCCCCTAATATCTGCAAGGAGCAGAGACGCCTGCCAGATCACCCCAGACGGCTGGATTGGGAAAAAAATATTAAAACAAAGAAATGTATATGTGTGTATAACCGAGTCACTTTGCTGTACAGCAGAGATTGGCCCAACATTGTAAATCAACTATACTTCAGGTAAAAAAAATATACCTGGGACTTCCCCAGTGGTCCAGTGGTAAAGAATCCATCTTCCAATGCAAGGGGACATGGGTTTGGTTCCTGGCTGGGGAAATAAGATCCCACATGCCATGGGGCAACTAAGCCCACGTGCCACAACTACTGAGCCCGCGCGCCTCAACTAGAGAGAGAGAAAACCCGCACGCCACAACTAGAGAGAAGCCCGCGCGCCGCATCTAGACAGAGAACGAAAAATCCCGCATGCTGCAACGAAGATCCCACATGCTGGGACAAAGTGAGAGAGTAGCATTGACATATAGACACTATCAAATGTAAAACGGATGGCTAGTGGGAAGCAGCCGTATAGCACAGGGAGATCAGCTCGGTGCTTTGTGACCACCTAGAGGGGTGGGATAGGGAGGGTGGGAGGGAGACGCAAGAGGGAGCTGATATGGGGACATATGTGTGCATATAGCTGATTCACTTTGTTGTACAGCTAAAATAACATTGTAAAGCAATTATACTCCAATAAAGATGTAAAAAAAAAAAAAAGCATCCTAAAGAGACATGACAAATGCAAAAGAGAAAGAAGAAAAATCCCACATGCCACAATGAAGATCCCACATGCTGCAACTAAGACCCAACGCAGCCAAAAAAAAAAAAAAAAAAAAAAAATATATATATATATATATATATCTGAAAAAAAGCTTCTTTGTCCTTAAAATTAAGTTTTTTACCCTAAAATAATGTGTAGGTGTCAGGGCTTGTTCATCATAATGAAAGGAAAAGAAATCCTTCTCTGCGTAGAACCAAGAGAGACTCGTGGGCTGTGCTGACACGGATGCAACAGGAAATCAAATATATTGATTCGTTCAGGAAAAAATGGCCACTCTGGTTATTTGGCTTCACTGTATTAGAGTCAGAAGGAATGTTTATTCAAAATAGGAAGTCTTTTTTCTTCTCCGTGTTGGTGGTCGTTTAAAACTTTACTCGATGAAAGTAAAAAATGAGATTAATGATGGAGGTCATAGTTGTTTAAAAGCGTCTTTTTAGTGAAAGTGTGAATAGGTACAAATGGAAAGCGAAGCACGTCAGATTTTCCTGCGAGAAGACGGTCAGGAGCTGCTCTCGCTGGACGCCTCTCTGGGGGGGACAGCCACTGGGGGACAGCCCCTGGGCTCTGGCAGGGGAAATCTCAGGGGGCCTGGGTCTGTGCTTTCACCTGGCCCAGCCTCAGTTCCCTAAACTGTAAAATGGCAATGGTGATACCCACCTCATTCATTTTTGTGCTTGACGGCTCATGTGAAATAGTATCTGTGTGTCATCTGACACAGCACTTGCTCCAGAAACGGGACTACGTTCTGGGGTTGATGGCACCTTCTCATAGGTTCCCTCTGGGGATCGAGGTTCCCTGGTGAGGGCTGTGGAAGCAGAGTCAAGATCACGACTCTGAGAATGAAGAAGATGCAACTGGACTTTGAGGTTATCCCTCTGATTTATCCAAGATTGGGAAGAACCAAGATGTGCTGAAGTTCTGAAAGATCTCAGAAAGTTCAGCTGTCTTTAAGCATAAAAGAAAAAAGTATGCTATCTAGTTTGGCATTTTTCACATTATTATTTCAGGATTTTTATTTGACTCTGTGAATCATATTTGATTGACACGATGTAGTCCAAGGAAACATTTGAATAAACAAATGCATTGTTCAGTGGGACTGTCAGTAGTGCCTGTATGATATCCATATTGTATTGAATATTGAAAAAAAAGCACTCTCTGGGTGTTTTATAGACAGATTCCAGATGTCTTTTTTTCGCATTGTGGAGTTTAATAAAATGGAGCAGTGGAGGACTTTATGCAAAGCCTGGGAAGTAGTTAGAAACAATAAATCATGTAAACTCTGATGGTCAAGACAGTGACGGCTGTGACGAAATTTCTAGTTTCTAGTCCACGTCCTTTGATTTTGAAGACAAATTATCATGACTAGACTTGTATCTGTCTTAGAGCTGCCTTAGGTGTGGTTTTCAATCACAGTCTCTAGTCTATCTGAAAATTCGGGGATCACACATCTGGCCTGAATGATGTCAGGTGTGGTTTTAGGTAATCAGCTGATCAAGAAGATTTGGCAGTAGTTGAAATGAACATCCTCAGAACATAGTGGGCTCAATAATTGATTTTGGCAGTTAAATGATCAAGGTGGAAAAGTACATGATTGACTTACTACAGTGATCACACTATATTAAAAACTCAAGCAAAATGAATGGATGGCAGCAGGGCCCAGGGTGTTGGTTGTAGGCAGGTATTTTTACTTCTGTGGCTTGTTGTTTTCATGACTATATGTGTGACATGGTTGTGTTTGTATACAAAAATAAATAGTTGAAGCAATTATTCATAGAAGCCAAATTCCCACTCTTTACCTATCACCTGAGTAATGTATATTAATATTCAGATTATTCAATAAAAATTGAACAGAATTATCTGAGTACAGAAATGAGTATATGAATTTGCAAATCTGTAAGTATGAACAGTCTAGCCTGAGATGGATTTATTCATTTGATAGGACTAAGGTAAGCTTTGTAGATTTGTCATCCATGGAGCAATTTGTTTCTGTGGCTCTGTGGCCACCAACTGTATCCAAAACTTGACCAACCATCTACGTACACGTCATTTGGCTGCAAGGAAGAACGGGAGAGAGGGAGAGAGAAAGGTGACATCAGCGATAGCACGTCTGTTATCATTCTGGTTAAGACCACCCAAGTTATATGCCCTTCTGATGCAGACCAAGATGCCGTGATCGTATTTGAAGGATACACCTCTCAGGTTTTCTCCTATGTTTCAGGCTGCCTCTTCTGAGTCTCTTAATCTCTGAAATGTGGGATTTCCTCATGATATCTTTTGGGCCATCACAGTTTTTTCACTAGACTCCTGTCCTAGGAAATCTCATCCCTTCCTGTGGTGTTTGTTTCGCTTATATTCCAGATCTGCTCCTTTCAGTGTAGAGCTTTCTGGTAAAATTCAGATGCATCTTCAGATTCCTTTATTTATTAAGATCTCCATTTGAATGTCTCATGCTCCCTCAAATCCAAAATGTCTAAATCTGTCTTTATCACTTCTTCTTCTCCTCCCTCTGCTAAATCCACACTTTCGACAATGCTCCCTCTCTGGCCCTTTTCTCAACTCCCCACACTCACTCACTCACTCACTCAATCAGTCACGTGTCAGTCAGATCCCCATCTCCCCTGAGATCACTTTATTTCAGGCCACCGTCATTTCCCACTTGGCCTTTCCTTCAGATTTCCCATGTCTCCTCTTGTGGGAGGATTCATGCAGTTCCCCTGCCCATACTTTTCCTCCATAGTATTTATCTTGGTTTGTAATCCTAAACTTGCATGACTAAGTGGTGCTTATCTCTTTCTGTAAATGTGAGCTCCACGAGAGCAGTCACTGGGCTCATTTTGGTTTCCATCGTCTGGTGTAGAATAGAAGTTAAGTTCATATTTGTTGAAGGAATAATGGAATCAATCTGGCTTCTTGCTACAGCTTAATCACCATCTCTCTCTTGGGTCTTGCTCTTCTTGACCCCATTTGGCATTTTGCAAAACAGAATGAACTTTGAAAGCGCATCTAAGCTTGCCCTGTCCCTACGAATCATCCTTCAATGAATGATAGAGTCTGAGCCTCTCCTGGTTTGGTCCCCACCAGTGTCTCCAGTTTCACTTTTATTTTTGCTGCTTGCCTCTTTCCCATCTAACCCTCCTAGTTTTGCTAACTTCTCTGCATCCTCCAGATCTCAACTGAAGTGTCACCTGCCAGGAATCTTTTTGTGCATTTCCAAACGCTTCACAACCTGTTTTGCGCCTCTACCGTAATTTGCATGTGTCCCAGCACATTGAAGGATAACCCTGATTTGTTACGTGTCTGTCTCCCCACTGGACGCTTGAGGGTAGAGTCCAGTGCCTGGGAAAAAGTAGATGGATGTCTGGCTCATAGCGACAGGATGCACGGTGCTTGGGTGGCCCAGGGCTCTGTCTCAGAGGGATGATGAGTTAGGCTAGTGTAGACTTGTGGCTGCCTTGGGTCAGTGGGTCCTGGAAAGGTTCTCTCAACCTAACTGGATTCTCCTTATCCTGCTAGGACCCCACTTAATAATTAATAAGACAGGGTGAGGAGTGAAGGAAAGTAATCAGTGCACAAAGAGGAAGGGGAGTGAGGGCGGAGCCCAGATAAAAATATACAGCAACAGCGCAGGAGACTGTGATAAAGAGGCAAGTGAGTTATCACCTATTAGAGTCTGGGTGATTTGTGACCCAAATTGTCTCACGTGAGAGCACTTCTGTGTGACAGAGTTCCCCAACTTTGTGTTACAGGGATGTGATTGCGATACGGAAGTGGCAAAATTCTTTGGTACATTTGGGAATATGGATCTTGATTCCATTATTTTAATTCTTAATTCTAATTCTGGCAAGTCACAGAACGGCCCGTTGCCTCTGTTCCTTCTTTTTCTCAGGTGGGCTTAATTAGACTTGGGTTTGCAGCAATAACTTGCCCTTTTGGTTCTCAGGTTAATTTTCAGAAAAGCTCAAGCTTGTTTAATGTTTAAAAATTTAAAGTTACAGGCAGCAGAACTCCTGTTTTCACTTCTTCGTGATTTACAGAAAATTGTGCCACTTAAACGACACTTCCATGCTTAGTCACAGACCAAACTAAAACAGTTTTTAGGAAATTAAGAATTTGCTCATTTCAGAGACTTCTCAGTTACATTGAAGAGAGTGTGTGATTTACGAATAACATTTCAGGGTTTTTCTGGTTATTAGTGAATCAAAACACCAAAATCTAAAAGCCCAGAAGGGACTTCCCTGGTGGTCCAGTGGGTAAGACTCTGCTCTCCCAATGAATGGGGACTGGATTCGATCCCTGGTCAGGGAACTAGATCTCACATGCATGCTGCAACTAAGAAACCCACACGCTGCAACTAAGACACCTGCATGCCACAACTAAGACTTGGTGCAGCCTAAATAAATAAATAAACATATTTTTTAAAAGCCCGGAAATATGAAGTTATAAAGGTAAGAGGTTTTAAAGACAAAGACAATTAAAAAAGAAGAACACGGTGTTAATCTACCACTTGATAATTACTGAGTAAATCTTAATTTCCTATGTACTGTAGACCCATATTCCTCCCCAGGGAGGCTAGATCAATATTTAATTGTAAGGAGTACACTGAAACCAATAAAAGATAGCGTAAAATTATGTTCACTTTAGTTCAAGTCAACAGACATTTCTTTTAAAAATAAGTATATTATTTTTTAAAATAAATATGGTATACATTTAAGGTATACAACATGGTAATTTGGTTTATGTAGTGAAATGATTACTGCAGTCAAGTATCAGCTTACATAGTTACCATTTTTTGTGGATGTATGTGACGGGGTGGGGGGGGGGCCCTGAAATCTACTCCGTTAGCAAATTTCCAGCATTTAATACAGTATTGACTGTAGTCATCATGCTGCACGTCAAATCTCCAGCCTTCCTCATCCTATATACCCTACAGCTTTATACCCTTTGACCAGCATCTCCCCTCACCTCCCCACCCCTGGTAACCATGGTTCTACTTTCCACCTCTGTGTATTTGACTTTTTAAGATTTCACATACAAATGAGATTGTAAAGTTTTTTTCTTTCTGTGTCTGGCTTATTTCAATCAGCATTATGTCTTTTGGGTGCCTTCATGTTGGTGCAAATGACAGAATCTTCTTTTTCAAGGCTGAATAGTATTCCATTGTATAGCTATTCCACAATTTCTTTATCCATTCATCTGTCAACGGACATTTGGGTTGTTTCCATCTCTTGGCTATTGTGAATAATGCTGCCATGAATATGGGGGTGCAGATCTCTCTTTGAGGTACTGATTTCATTTCCTTTGGGTTTATTCCCAGAAGAGGGATTTCTGGATCATATGGCAGTTCTGTTTCTAGTTTTTTGAGGAACTTCCCACTGTTTTCCATAGTGGCTGCACCAAATTACATTCCCACCCACAATATACAAGGATTCCTTGTATTTTGTATCTTCCTCCACAACCTCCGGAACACTCTTTATCTTTTTTTTTTTTTTTATAATAGCCATACTAATATGTATGAGGTGATATCTCATTATGGTTTAGATTTAATTCAGCAGACATTTCTGGAGCTCCTACTCTCTGCCAGATACTGAGATAGTTACCAGGGATGAAAAGGTGGCCATAATTTATCTTTGCTTTTGAGAATCTCTGAGTCTCCCGGGTGAGAGACCGTGACTTGACTTCCTTTGGCTGCTGTAACAAATTTCCATAAACTTCGTTGTTTTCTTAAAACAGCACACACTTTTTATCTTATAGCTCTGACAGTGTGTCTGACATGGGTCTCACAGGCTTAACAGCAGGAGTCAGAGGGCCGTGTACCTTCTGGATGCTCCAGGGGAGACCCCATTCCTTGCCTTTCTGGCTTCTAGAGGTGCCTGCAGCCCTTGGCTCCTGGCTGCATCACTCTGGCCTCCGTTTCTGTCCTCTCCTCTCCTTTTCTGACTCTGATCCTCTGCTTCCCTCTTATAAGGACCCTGGTGATGACATTGGACCCGCTCGAAACTCCAGGGTGATCTCCCCATCTGAAGATCCTTAACTTAGTCACATATGCGATGCCCCTTTTGCCAAAGAAGGGAACATATACGTAGGCTCCAGGGACTAGGATGTGACCTCTTTGGGGGCCATGATTCACTCCACCACAGCATATAAACCCCTGAACCATCACGGTCTACTTATATTCACGTAGTCCCGGCCTCCCCGTTGCTAAGCAGCGAGCAGCAGCTTCTCCTGTTCTATAAGCCACGCCCAGGCGGCGCACAGAAAAGCACAAGGGATCCGCAATGTAAGGAAAGCCGTGCAAAGCGTCACTGTGGAGAAAACAGCGCAGGTAAAGGCTTTGGGACTGTAGGTGATCTTGAAACTTGGCCTGGAGGTATGAGTTCATCCACTAGAGAGCCGGGCGTGCAAAGGCACCGAAGCGTGAAGGCGGCTGGTGTTTCTGGGAGTGGAAAGTAGTTGGGTTTGTTGGACATAAATGTGTGTATGTCTGTGTACGTGTGTGTGTGTATGTGTGTATGTGTGTGTATGCACGTGTCTATGTGTGTGTATGTGTGTGTGGTGTGTGTATGTGTACGTGTGTGTGGTATATGTATGTGTGTATATGTGTGTATGTGTGTTGTGTATGTGTGTGGGGTATGTGTGTTTATGTGTGTATATGTGTGTATGTGTGTGTGGTGTATGTGTGTGTATGGTGTGTGTGTGTACATGTGTGTGGTGTGTGTATGTGTGTGTGGTATATGCATGTGTGTATATGTGTGTATGTGTGTTGTGTGTGGGGGGGGTATGTGTGTTTATGTGTGTATGTGTGTGTGTATGTGTGTATGTGTGTGTATGCACATGTATATGTGTGTGTATGTGTGTGTGGTGTGTGTATGTGTATATGTGTGTGTGGTATACGTATGTGTGTGTGTATGTGTGTATGTGTGTTGTGTATGTGTGTGGGGTGTGTGTGTTTATGTGTGTATATATGTGTGTATGTGTGTGTGTATATGTGTGTATGTGTGTGTGGTGTGTGTATGTGTATATATGTGTGTGGTATACGTATGTGTGTGTATATGTGTGTATGTGTGTTGTGTATGTGTGTGGGGTGTGTGTGTTTATGTGTGTATATATGTGTGTATGTGTGTGTGTATATGTGTGTGGTGTGTGTGTGTATGTGTATATGTGTGTGTGGTATATGTATGTGTGTGCGTGTTTATGTGTGTATATGTGTGTGTGTGGTGTGTGTGTGTATGCACGTGTATATGTGTGTATGTGTGTGTGGTGTGTGTGTGTATGCACGTGTATATGTGTGTGTGTGGTGTGTGTGTGTATATGTGTGTATGTGTGTGGTGTGTGTGTGTATGTGTATATGTGTGCGGTATATGTATGTGTGCGCGTGTTTATGTGTGTATGTGTGTGGGGTGTGTGTGTTTATGTGTGTATATATGTGTGTGTGGTGTGTGTGTGTATATGTGTGTATGTGTGTGGTGTGTGTGTATGTGTATATGTGTGCGGTATATGTATGTGTGTGCGTGTTTATGTGTGTATATGTGTGTATGTGTGTGTGTGGTGTGTGTGTATATGTGTGTATGTGTGTGTGGTGTGTGTGTATGTGTGTGTGTATGCACGTGTATGTGTGGTGTGTGTGTATATGTGTGTGGTGTGTGTGTATGTGTATATGTGTGTGTGGTATATGTATGTGTGTGCGTGTTTATGTGTGTATATGTGTGTATGTGTGTGTGGTGTGTGTGTGTATGTGTATATGTGTGTGTGGTATATGTATGTGTGTGCGTGTTTATGTGTGTATATGTGTGTATGTGTGTGTGGTGTGTGTGTATATGTGTGTATGTGTGTGGTGTGTGTGTGTATATGTGTGCGGTATATGTATGTGTGTGCGTGTTTATGTGTGTATATGTGTGTATGTGTGTGTGGTGTGTGTGTGTATGTGTATGCACGTGTATATGTGTGTGTGTGTGGTGTGTGTGTGTATATGTGTGTATGTGTGTGTGGTGTGTGTGTATGTGTATGTGTGTGTATGCACGTGTGTATGTGTGTGTGTGGTGTGTGTGTGTATATGTGTGTGGTGTGTGTGTGTATGTGTACGTGTGTGTGGTATATGTATGTGTGTGTATATGTGTGTATGTGTGTTGTGTATGTGTGTGGGGTATGTGTGTTTATGTGTGTATATATGTGTGTATGTGTGTGTGATGTATGTGTGTGTGGTGTGTGTGTGTACATGTGTGTATGTGTGTGGTGTGTGTATGTGTATATGTGTGTGTGGTATATGCATGTGTGTATATGTGTGTTGTGTGTGGGGTATGTGTGTGTATGTGTGTATGTGTGTGTATGCACGTGTCTATGTGTGTGTATGTGTGTGTGGTGTGTGTATGTGTACGTGTGTGTGTGGTATACGTATGTGTGTGTATATGTGTGTATGTGTGTTGTGTATGTGTGTGGGGTGTGTGTGTTTATGTGTGTATATATGTGTGTGTGTGTATATGTGTGTATGTGTGTGTGGTGTGTGTGTGTATGTGTATATGTGTGTGCGGTATATGTATGTGTGTGCGTGTTTATGTGTGTATATGTGTGTATGTGTGTGTGGTGTGTGTGTGTATGCACGTGTATATGTGTGTGTATGTGTGTGTGGTGTGTGTATGTGTATATGTGTGTGTGGTATACGTATGTGTGTGTATATGTGTGTATGTGTGTTGTGTATGTGTGTGGGGTGTGTGTGTTTATGTGTGTATATATGTGTGTATGTGTGTGTGTGTGTATGTGTGTATGTGTGTGGTGTGTGTGTGTGTATATGTGTGTGCGGTATATGTATGTGTGTGCGTGTTTATGTGTGTATGTGTGTGTGGTGTGTGTGTGTGTATGCACGTGTATATGTGTGTGCGTGTGTGGTGTGTGTGTGTGTATATGTGTGTATGTGTGTGGTGTGTGTGTGTATGTGTATATGTGTGTGTGGTATATGTATGTGTGTGCGTGTTTATGTGTGTATATGTGTGTATGTGTGTGTGGTGTGTGTGTGTGTGTATGCACGTGTATGTGTGTGTGTGTGTGGTGTGTGTGTGGTGTGTGTGCATATATGTGTGTGGGGGTGGGGGGTGGGGGGTAGTCTCAGAGGCATCTACCCGCTCTTCCGACCACAGTGGTCCTAAGTCCACACTAGATCACCCAGGACCGTCGGCTGTAAAGCTCTGACGCCCCAGTGACCCCCTCGTGGTGCAAGGGGGCGACGGCAGGCGGGCTGCTCCGCTGTAGCCTCGTGGCCTCCGTCCCGATCATCACTGCACGAGGAACACGCCCGGGACGAAGGTCCTGGGCTCTGTGGGCAGGGCAGGCTTCTGCCAGTGCAGGCGCGTCTCGGAAACCCGCAGGTCACCAGGCTCGGTGGCTGACACCCCCTTCCCCTGCGCTCCCGCGGGAGACTGCCCGGCCGTGGGCTTGCACTGGCCTCCCTCAAGGCCGCAGCCCTTTCTGAGCCCTGGGTGTGGGTGTCAGCTCCCTCCCTGCAGCTTTTTCTTCAGACTCACTGCCGCAGAGAGGCTCTTGTCTTGAGTGAGAGCGGACTGATCTGAGCCTCCTGTTTTCCTTCTTTTGAACCTCGTGTTTGATTAAAAAAATCAATAGACTTTATTTTTTCAGGGTGGCCTTAAGTTTACAGAAAAACTGAGCAGAAACTACAGAGCGCACCCGTGTGCCCCCTCCGCACCCTGCCCAGTCCCCCCATAGAGTTTCCCCATTAGTAACATCTTGTGTTAATGTGGTACGTTTGTTACAATTGACGAGCCAATCTTGATTGGCTCAATAATATTGAGGATATCAATGATATTATTAACTAAAGTCCACGGTTTACAGCAGGGTTCACTCTTTGGGTTGTGCATTCTATGGGTTTTGACAAATGCATAATGACACGTTTTCCTTTTTCGAGATTTTCAAAGCAATGACCAGAACACCCTCCGTGATATTTGCAGTGACGACAGCCTGTGCCATTTAAGTGCCACGGCCATTACTAAGCTATGCTTCACCCCCCACCTGCCTGCCCCTCAGCCCGACCCATCACAGGTCAGAGCCCTAGGGACTGTGACCAGCGATGGCATCCTTACCCAGTTCCAAAGTCTGCTTCTGAGCATTTGCTTTCCAGGGCTGCCCTAACACCGGCCGTCCCAGCTCAGTCAAAGACAAAGGCTAACGTGTGAGTAGCTTATGGGAGCAGGAGTGGGAGCTGGGGGGAGACACCTGGAGGGAGGGCGAGCCCACACAAGCAGCTCGGTCCCAGGGACCTTAGGAGACACAGCGTCACAGAACCGGGCGCCTCTGACCGGGCGTCGTCAGTGCTCTTGGCTTCTTGGTTGCACAAGGGGAGTGCTGAGTGGGGCTCTTGGACGCACCTGCGACCTCAGGGGAGCCTGGGGCCGGAGGTCAGAGGCGTGGGGAGCAGTTATGAAGTGCCGCGACCACGTGGGACCGACCCCGCTGCAGTGCGGGGCTGGGCTGGGGGTGCAGCGGGAAGATTTCAGGTGTAGCACTCACAGGGGTGGCGCACAGTCAGAATGCAAGTGTGTAAAGTGCTTGGAACACTGACCTGTAAAGAAGTGTTGGCTGTGATGGTGATGATGGTGTCATCACTATTATTACCTGCAGCAGAAAGAGCCAAGCATCACTGCACAGATTGAGCATGCTTGTTCCTCTCCTGGGAAGCTGTCATACACACTGCAAGGGTCCTTGCTGCTGTTCCCCGATGTCAGGCAGTTTTGGCCGCCCCCAGTCTGAATCCGGTCCCCCGCACTGTTCAGATTCGTAAAATGCGTGGCTTTGGATCTGCACGGTCCTGTCTGGCTACAGCGCCCACTAGACTCTCTGGCCTTACAGCTACTTCACGGGTTTGCCCTGAAAGGTCACATCCACTGATCGGTCCTGGACATTTGGTGTCTGCAGTAGTTGCTGGTTATGTAGAGGGGTTAAAAGTTCCATTGTCCGGGGGTTGCCCAGACACCACTTGATTCTGGGTACGGCCGGGGTGAACTGGGACGGTCACGACAATGCCCTCCCCTTGGCCTGTGTGTAGACCAGAGCCTTGTGAGCTGAATCCGAAAGGAGGAGAGCATAGTGGGGGCCTGGCCCACCTGCAGGGGCGTGGGTCACCTGGGGGGGAGTTGTTCCTGACCTGCACTCTAGGGGGCGCCATGCAGGCTGGTCTCGTGGCTCCACCCCTGGGCCAGGTCCTGGGGAGACATGAGCTCTCCTGGGCCCCTGGACCTTGCAGTACCCTCTGTCCTCTGTTTTCATTCTTTCAAGATCTTCACTTTGAAGGCCAAGCGGCTACTTCCAACTCCTAATTATAGACAGTATTTTGTTCCTTTTGGGCGTGTGAATTCTGATATTCTGTGCTACAGCATGCTTGCTTCCATCAGATAAAGACCAAGATTGGAAAATTACATTGCCATTGGGTCTCTTTATTTTGGCCTAAGGGCATGTAAGAGATAACTTATTGGTAAAAATTTTTTTAAAAGAATATTTCCAAATATTTCAAATATTTTCTAATGTTCCTATTATTAACTTAGTCTCGTTGTTTGCTTTTTTGTTAAGTTTATGAAGAAATAAAAATACATCATGGTTCACCACTGTAGACATTAGAACCAGGTCGAGTACAAATGATAGGAGTTTAAAGATTAAATACAAATTGTAGGGACTTAAGATGTATGTGCTCACAAAATATTTTTAGATACAAGACAATTTGATTCTAGATCATACTAAGCCTAGATCAGTTAGACAGGAATCTTCTTTGCAATAAGCTGGTGATACAAGTGTTGCCAGGAAAATAGATATTTTCTGACTATTTCGCAAAAATTTTGTTATTTTTTTCTGTTAAAGAAAAGAAGGAAATACATTTGTCAGCCATGATGAGTTTTAAAGAGGTTCTATAGATGCAGGTGTGCCTCGAATTAAGAAAGCCAGACATTGAAATAGTTGACCTCACAGAGCACGTAAATTAGAGGGTAATTACATAAATGTTCTTCAGTTTGTGAAAGGATTTACAACAGGGTTTCTCTAAATAGCTAACTCTCTAGTGAATTTAAATTACTGGTGTGTGTGTGTTTTAAAATTAACCCCTTTTTCTTTTTGTAAAGAAACACACATGTTGCATCAAACAAGGTGTGTCAGAATTAAGAAAAGCTGAAGCGTTTGTCACGCACATTTGTAGGCTGAGTTGTAACTTGTATTTACTAGGCTTCCTCTGGGAGAGGAGGGATTTCTCAGCAATAAACTGTAAAGGCAAGGCTGAGCTCACTTTGGCTCTGGCTTCTTGGAATCAGGGGTGCGGGGCCTCTAGGTACCTATGGGTTGGGGCACTGCCCTGGCTTCCAGTTGGGGACTGGGGTGAGGGGAGGGTGAATGCCTGTGGAGCCCAGGGCTGCCCCGGGCTGAGCCTTTCTGTCCTGGGGTGGGAGTGGGGGTGGGGGTGGGGGTGGGCATGATCCCGGATGGTGAAGACCAAGAGGAGGAGAAAGCATTGACCTTGACTGGATCCGGCTCTGTGACCCGGAGCAGAAGTATAACACCTCCTGGCCTTAGTTACACCACCCTTCAAAAGGACATGGAAATTCAGCCAAGATGAGAAATTCTTCCCTTTAAGACTGGGTTTCTCAATATCTGCACTTATAATAGACGTGTGTTCCATCTAAAGACCAAATCTCATGAACATTAGTCCTCAGTCTCGGCATATCCCTGCCCTTGCTACCTTGCAGATGGCTCCTGGTTGTGCCTGTACTGACACATGTCTCTAACTTGAGGCTCTGCAAGACCATGGATTTGGTCCACCATGTGTGCATTCAGCCGGACAAGTGCTGCTCTTTTGGGTGGAAAGAATGAGGTTGAGGCCCAAGGTCATTGTTTTGAGCTTGGTCTGTTGCTAATTACCGACCCAAGGTAAATTGTTCGTCATTCATTAATCCAAGGAATGTTTCTATGTCTCCTAGTTTACGTTCATGACGGTAGTTGCCACTGGGTATCTGGCCGTCAGTGGGACATGGAATGCCTGTCCTACTTGGGGAAGTAGGCAATGGTAAATAAGGCAAGCAGACATAGAGTTGTTCTTGGCAAAATTAAAAAGATAAGGAGAATGTAGTATGCTTTTCATATGGCTGTATGAATTTAAGGTGAAATACTGCTTACATATCATATTATATTTCTCTTAATATTTTAGAATTAGAGTTCCATCTGTATTTATGAAACAATCTTGATATCAGATAGTGATAAAACATTTAGCAAATTAAAATTTGGTGTGCTTGCCAGGCCCCAGGGTTGCCCCTGATGCTCCTCGCCTTGTGGTGTCCCCAGGCTTGTAGAGGATTTGTGTCAGGTGGGTCCGTGTGAACAATAGACCCCAGCAGAGTGATGGTGGCCAATTCTGAGACTAGGTTCTAAGACACTTCGGCTTCCATCACGGTCACCGGCTCTTTCTTGGATCTTTGGATGGGGTGAAATCAGCTGCCCTCTTGCCATCAGTCCTGTAGGGAAGGCCAGGCAGTGCAGCACTGAGGCCTCTGTGAACAGCCAGGGGATGACTCAGGCCCACAGCCAACAGCACCCAGCTGAGCATGGGAGCAGGTTCTCTGCCCAGTTGAGCCTTCAGTGGACTGCAGCCCCCGCGGACACAGCAACTGTGTCCTCATGAGACATCAGGAGCCAGAACCACCCAGCTGACTCACTCCCGGACCCCTGAACCTCAGAAACTGTGAGATGCTTAACGTTTGTGGGACAAACCATAATTCAAAAGGATACATGCACCCTTATGTTCATAGCAGCTCTGTTCGCAGTAGCTACGGCATGGAAGCAGCCTAAATGTCCATCGACAGAAGAATGGATACAGAAGTTGTGGTATATTTATACAATGGAATACTACTCAGCCATAAAAAAGAATGAAATTATGCCACTTTCAGCAACATGGATGGACGTAGAGATTGTCATACTGAGAGGAGTAAGTCAGACAGAGAAAGAGAAATATCATGTGATATTGCTTATATGTGGTATCTAAAATATGACACAAATGAACTTATCTATGGAACAGAAACAGATGCACAGACATAGAGAACAGACTTGTGGTTGCCAAGGGGGAGAGGGTGGGGGAGGGAGGGAGTGGGAGTTTGGGATTAGTAGATGCAAACTCTTATGTAAAAAATGGATAAACAACAAGGTCCTACTGTATAGCACAGGAAACTACATTCAATATCCTGTGATAAACCATAATGGAAAAGAATATAAAAAAGAATGTATATATATGTATAATTAAATCACTTTACTGTACAGCAGAAATTAACACCACATTTTAAATCAACTATACTTCAATAAAAAAAAATAATGTTTGTGTTTTAAGCCACTACATTTTGGGGCAGTTTGTTATGCAGCCATAGCTGACAGATACAATTGGAACCCTACTGCTGAACTGTTTTCAAATAATGAAAATGCAAAAGTGTAGCAACTGCCGTTCCTTATGAAAATAGAGTCTCTTTGCAAAGAAATGTGGGCAAAATTATACTTCTTTGTATGGTACTGTTGATTATTCTGTGTTTACAAGTGTCCCTAGCACATGGTAGGGTTACTGCTGTTCCAACACATTGTACACAATTATCCGTTGGCTATAACTTCAGTGTGGTTGCATCTCTTGCCTGAAATGTCATCCTATCTCCCTTTCTTTTATCCAGATCCTTTTGGGTCACAAATAGTGCATTTAACAGCTGTTACTAGGTGGATGAATAACAGAATGGATTGAGAGTTTGGGATTAGCAAATGTAAGCTATTATATACAGAATAGATAAACAACAAGGTCTTAATGTAGAGCACAGGGAACTATATTCAATATCCTGTAATAAACCATAATGGAAAAGAATATAAAAAAGAATGTATATATATATGTCTAACTGAATCACTTTGCTGTACAGCGGAAATGAACACAACGTTGTAAATCAACTCTACTTCAGTAAAAAATAAAAGAAGAGAGGGAGATTTGCTGAGAGGGTCTTAGAATAATCCAGGTAAGGAAGGTGGGAAGCAAGGGGCTTGAGGAGAGGCAGACAGGGCATGTGAACAGGTTAGTATTCTCAACTCCTGCTCCTGAGGTTGGGCTAACAAACCCACAAAACACATACAGGTAGGTGTGGTCCGCACACCTGCAGTCTCACACGATGAAGAGGGCAATAAGCACAAGATTTATGACTATTATTATGATTTGGCCGTGAGGCACTGATGTGTACGGTATGGATCAGGGAGCCAGGTTTCAACGTCTGGCCCCACTCCTTCCTTGGACAAGTTACTGAATCTTTCTGTCCCTCGGTTTTCTCGTCTGTGCAATGGGATGGTGAAATCAGGGCTGTAACGTGGATTATGGCACTGAGCCCATACAACTCTTGATATTATTATTCTGTAGTGTGTGGAGCTAAGGAGAAGGTGCGTCGTAATTTCCATCAATTTTGTGCCCCCGCCTGGCTCTGCCCAGTGTGTAATCAGGATTACATAGGGCTCTTTACATACCAAAAGAAGTGACACTGAATTCTTTTGAAATTTTTTGAGAAATTTGGTAACTTGAGATCTAAGTTTTGCTAGTGTTCAGATGCTGAACGTACGAATTTTGTGATGAAGTAACAGGTGATTTTATTCATTTAATTTTTTAAACGTTATCATAGATGTCTTTTTATACTTGTCCAGCTTTCATTCAACACGTGTTTATTTGGTGCCTATTATGTGTCAGGCCCTGTTCTAGATGCTTGGGAGACAAAGGTTCCTGCCCTCCTAAAATATTTCTGACAACCAAACAAAAAATTGGCCATTTACACTTTTTATAAGCAATTTATCAGATGTTGGGGCTTATATTGTAAAGATTCTGGGGAAACAAAGGATTGACACATATACACTCTTGATACTATGTATAAAATAGATAACTAATGAGAACCTGCTGTATAGCACAGGGAACTCTACTCAATGCTCTGTGGTGACCTACATGGGAAGGAAATCCAAAGAAAGAGGGGATAGATGTATACGTAGAGCTGATTCACTTTGCTGTACAGTAGAAACTAACACAATATTGTAAAGCAACTATATTCCAATAAAAATTATTAAAAAGATCATCATAAAATAAAAGATATGACGCAAAACCCAACATTTGCTCTCCTAAATAACATGATGGTATGTAATGAACAAAAACAAATCTTCACATGGTACTCTGTGTCATAAAAGTTATCCTGTTTTATAGATTATTACCAGATGCTAAGATTTAGGATCTATCACTGTGGAAATGAAAGCACAGAAAAGGAGGGGAATGAAAATAAATAAGGCAAAAAAATAATCCTGAAAGAATTAGTCCTGAAAGAATAATTCAACCCAATAGTTGAAAAATACAAAAGACTTACAATTTATGACAAATAAAAATAAAACATTTTAATGAAGTCCCAGGTTCCTGATTTCTCAATATCAAAATCAGAGATTACAACCACTGTAAATCAGGAGAAATGAAAAAAAAATTAAACCACGTGTAGAGTTTATAATCTTCTATGCACTGTCCATGTTCAATCTCATTTAATCTTTACTTTCAATTCTAGGGTGAATTTTATTATCTTCACTTAAGAGGAGAGAACAGAGGACTTGGAAAGGTGAGAAACTTTTCCTGGATGATGGAGTTAGAATGTGCTAGAAAGGGCACTTGAATTTTCCCTATTGGCTTCCAAAGGCTAAACATGTTTTTAACAAATGACATTCATTCCCATGGGGCTGTCCCAAAATTATATTTGGCTCTTAAAATGATTCATTCTCGATTGATCATAGTTTTGTCTTCTTGATGCAGTGGTCTAGCAGAATGAAAATTTCCCGTGAACTTATCCCCTGGACATGCTCAGGTTCAGAGATCCATAGAGCTACTGCCAATTAGGACAGAAACACAGTTGGTTCGACTCAACCCCAAATTGTTAGAACGTTATAAGTCAAAGCCGTCAACTCAGACTATTGGGACACCCAATTTTTTGGGCATATGCTGTTCTAACAACAAAACTTGTCTAAAGGTATTGAAACAATATTTAGTTATGAATTGATATATTTATGTGTAATCAGGACACCAAGTAATATCTAGAAGGGTTCAATTAGATAATTAAGTGTAGCTACTATTAGATTATTGTTCTAAGATCATGTTTTTTCTGGAAGATCAGTCTTTTGTACCTGCCATTCCGTTTTTCTTTTTAATTTAGTTTTTAATTATGTTAACCTCTATATTAAGCATTTAAGATCATCCATAGAATTCCAAGTCACATGTCACCGTGTGCTAGTCAAAATAAACATTACAGGATATGTTATATCTATGTAAAATATATTTAGAAATGTCCATGTGCTTTAAGTAAAGCTATATGCTACGAACACTTTCTATAGGGTATAAAGACTTTATTAAAAGAAACTTTGAAGCACAGAATACTCAGTTGCGTCAATTTCTGAGACCTTAAATTTCATTGAAATCAAATCTGACGCAATTTGTTCAGGTCAGATTTGTTATCAACATCATCTCGTGCCCTGGGACAGTCTGTCTAGTTAAGGGGCTTTCTTTACTAGTTACCATGCATTCAGAGAATCAAATCCAAATCTGTGGACTAAAAGTAATTAGATATTTTAAGCAGTGATAAGAACATCACAAATAATCAATTTCTATGGCATTACTAGGTACTTCCTCAAGAAAAAGTCCATAAACACAAGAATTTATTACTGAATATCAGCCAGTCTATTGGGCATTGATTCCTCAGTATGCATAGACTGCTGGGTGTAAAGGGAGGTCTGTAATAATGCTCACTTTTCATTTTCCCCCTCAGATAAAAAGAAGGCAAGTTGCCCATAAAGCCCTCAGTATAAGCAAATGAGTGTCTTTATGGTTGTAAAGATGTATTATGAGACTTTTCACAAAAATAGGAAACCAGCAAACTGCTTGGGAGTAATTAGACGTAATCTGATGTGTGCCACCTCCTAAAGAGGCAGAGCTAATTACAATTACAATACACCATGCTTAGAAACATATTTATTATGCTTATTGCGCAGATGTTTATTTCACCTGAAAGAAAAGGACTACAAAGGCATTTCCATGTAATCAAAACAGCGATCATCTTCTTTTACCAACCATACTTATTTCAATTTCTCAAGCTCATGGCAGACAGCATTTTTATCCACTTTAACCTTTGGGCTTCTTACATGTTTAAAACGAACATAGCTTAAGAAAAAATTCACATATTCACCCTCAGCTCCCTCCTCCCCACCACTGGAGACAGCATGAAAGACAATAATTTAACACAATAACTTAGCCAGAGTTTCCTTGGGAAAGGAATTCAACACTTATATATTCATTAAAAGATGAAACACGCACTTAATCCTCAAAACTGAAATGAACTGCAAAGATCCAACAGAACTTCCCCAGCGCACTTTCATACATGCTGCCCTCATAATGAAGCATGGAATATTCATTACTGTTATTAAAATAACACCAATTGGAACCAAAAAGTAAGTTGTGACTTAAAGTAGGAAAGTGGAGATGGATTAATAATATTCCCATTATTCAGGTTGACTTTGACCTATTAAGATGCAATATAAAGCAAAAACCTTCCATCCTATACCTCAAGTTAATTTTCTTTTCATTCTATCCGGAACGTGACTTCTGTGTTATATAGGAGATACCTGAAATTAAAGTTTAAGTAGAAGAGGAAGGAAATTAAAAGAATTAAGGGGATAATTGCAACTTTATAAGAATTCGGTGGTGACGCACTTCTTTTCAGGGCATGGTGTGCTGAGGCTGGAAGCTGGGTGGGAGCTGAGTAGTAGTGGTTACCATTCTTCCCAGGGAAGAAGTGACGTGTGTTCACAGGCAGGCACATGTAGGTAGGTCTCTCGTGGTCTCTGGTGGTCCCTGGCGCTCAGATCCCAGGATGTGTGGGGTTCTTTGTACAGTTAGGAGGAGAGCTCTGTAGCAAAATACCCTGGGACCTTCTGATCCCATGTGGCCTTTTCTGTGATGTAGCCTCTGTCCTAGCAGTGGCCTGAATTAAAATCTGCTCCCTGGAAAGGGCAAATCAGTGAAGATACATTTAGTCTAAAAATGCAGCTTTTAAAAAATGTAGTTTTGGAATATGCTAAGCTGTTTCCTTACACTGGAACCTCTCCTTTGCCCCAGAGATTTGTCAAACAGAATTGGGTGCATACACATTATTGCTGGAGTATGATAATTCCACGTGTCCTTCTGCATTTTGGAGAAAATACCAGCAACGGCGAAAGATGCCGACCAAGAGTTCTGACTACATTACTACTCCAGGGTTTTTCCCATGGAAGATTTAAATTTAGAACTCATTGAATTAACATTTTTAGTTTAAGGCATGATTGAAAGGCAAACAGTGTCTCATTGGTAGCTGGGATGTGATTGGATAATATCTCTCAAGTTTATCAATTACTGAACAAAAGGATGCATACAATTTCTCCAAGTTTTGATTCTTAAAGATTTAAGTTGACAGACATATTTTCATCACAAAGAACTACAATAAAGCTTTGGTTGTGTTTACAACAATGTCAAGACATGCAACAAAGACCCTTTGCAAAATATCACAAGCCTTGTTAAAATCTCAGCCAAAGTTTTTTTGGGTGATTCTTTGGTTTTCTTCAACATTTACATTCTAAGAATGTGGAAATCGTAGAAGCCACTTTGACAGTAGCACTGACTGGTGAGAAAAATGGAGAGTTCTATAAAACACCGGCACCATCTAAATCTGCTTTAGGTCAACACTGAAGACTTTGCAGTAAATCGGAATTCAAAGAGCCAGGCTGCACCCAGGAAGGTCCAGGCTGGCTGGGAAGATCATTCTCCCCTCCTGGCGAAGCAGAGCTGCTGTGAGCACATCAGACAGAGTCAGATGTGACCGCTGACACCAAAAGCCACATAAATGGGAGGCACTCTAATGACACACACATGATTCCGGCCCCTCTCTGCATGTTCTCACGGGGAAAATAGCACACATATAACATGACAACCTGAAGAGAGCACAAACTACTGGGAAACAAGACCTTCTGTGCTACGCAGGAGTCATGAGTTTCTACTAGCTGCCTGGACAGATCCAGGCATGTTCCATTGCTCATCCCATTATGACTGGCAATTAAACAGAGGGTTCCAGCTAGGAGATGCTAAATTTGATTCCATAATCTCCGCATCTTCGCATTACCCAATTTGACTTTTTTCTACTAAAAACCTTCATGCGTCCATATAGCTGTCTACGTATGTGTAGGTGTATTCCTAATGCACCTGAACAAATGTGACAGCCCTGTGATAATAGAATATGGATTCTCTACCATGAAAGAGAAGGAATTTTACAAAAGTACGAAGTCTCCATGGTTATTTTAAACACCCATGTGTTTAAAAATACACCCACTTTGATACTGTCTTTGAACTCTGTCCTGTCTACGTATGTTGGCACCAGAAGCTCCAAGTTGGTTAACCCTTGAATGTACAGAGAGATGGAATGTGAGGTTTACAAGGCTCCAAAGAATAATAATCCAAACACAACTTGGTAAACATGGAAGTCTTGGGAGGCTACAATATGTTACAAAGAGGAAATATAAGAAAGATCTGTGAAGTGTGACCAAAGTATGAAAAGAATCTTGCGAAGGAGCACATTGTGCATTTATTTAAGACAACTCTGTTTGCCGGAATGAAAAATGCATTTTAGCGAGAGCCTGGTGGGATCCGCAGATTGTCACGGGAGCAAGAATGACCACCGTTAAGAGATCTGGTGACACGTGACATCTTTCCTTAAAAACAAACCCGCAAATGGGAAAAAAGAACAATACCTTAAAAAGAATTACTCACCAATTGGCAACTCAGATTTTGCTTTATTAGTATGGCCAAGCCAATTTTATGTGATAGTTTGTTGTATTTAAAGACAGTGTAAAACTCTCATTGCAAACAGTTGTTTACAGTGCGTTTTCCAGCGCTGAGCTGTCTTAAAGCTCAATTGTGCATTTTGCAGATAAAGTGGGAAAACTAACTGAAGGCTGTATTGTAAGCAGTGGTTGCCGTGGAAACCCCAGTTTCAAGAGCTGGTTCTCCATTACCACTTAATTTAGGCTTCCTAATTGCATTCCACTAAATCGGTAGCGACAATATCTGCAGAGCAAAACTGCATGCCCAGTCTAGCGCAAACCTCTTTGAAACAGGCTTTTTGAAAGCCAGGAGCTATAAAAACTCAGCAGGACGCGGACCATATGAGAAACCTGCAGTTCAAATGTACTCCTGTCTGCTTTCTCATCCTTGGTAACTTCAACGCGTTCCACACCAATCTATTAGTTCAGTCTACCTTAAAGATCATAAAGCTCTACCATGTGGAAAGTCATCTGTCCAGCCACACACTGGTGCAAAATAGATTTAATTGTCCTCCCAACCCGGTGTCACGTCCATCTTATTTCACTCCACACCAGCAGGAAGCCACGCACAGGCTCACTTTCCTTGAACTGCCCTTGCTCCGCAATGCAAGGACAACCATCCTTTCTCAGTTGAAACGACTGGCCGCTGTTGGGCTGAGCGGAGGGCCAGACCGCCCATATGCGACTGTGAGAGAGGCTTGTCAGAACCGCAAAACATAAAAGCATCCCAATTATCGACCACACCACTTTAAGAGAGGAGGGAACTAATATGATTGTGTAAGTGATGCTACGGCGAGGAGCTCTCCGTCACTGTCAGATTAACACTTGAGTTAAACTCTTGTAAATCAGTCACATTATGCTGCTGCAGGAGAAATGCACATGGACCTATTAGGCTTCGGATTCCAGAGGGCTCTCTCCGCCCGAGGAGTGATGCCGGATGCCCTATTCATCTGAATTTTGTCATGTTTATTATTTTGCAATTACTAATGTGGGCAACGTTGGAAAGATGGAAGTTGCCTGTGATGAGATTCTAGAACGGAGGCGTGTGCCTTGGGTGGCAGAGGGGGAGGCCAGCCTGCCTGGGAGCGCGCGGTGGGCACCCCGGGTAACGCCCAGTGGGAGAGGCAGCCGGCTCACCCTTGACCGACAGCCGAATCCCACAATCCCCGTCTTCTCTCTAAACAGCAAGTGCTTTCAGACAGAATGCTTTGCTGTCTTGCAGTTACACGGCTTTGTGCCCATCCTCGGCGAAGCTCATCATTTCCTAGCGCGGGTCGCAAGGATTTGGCATCTCTATTCTAGGCGAAGAGATGCTTTTGCTCCAGAGAGACCAGTAAACAACCGCAGCGTTTAACCTCTCCCTGGCGTTGGCACACGTTGCTAAAGCAGCCCGGGGGCGGCTGCCAAGACTGCGCTATTGTCCCCCATCTCTCAAGGTTTTTAATGCCCTTGCTCACCCAGCTGCGGGGCTTTGGCGGGAATGAATGAGGCATTTCCCAGGACAAGACGTTATGAATGAGACAGACTGTTGTATTACAAGGCAAGGGGCTCCGTGCATTCCCCAGATTAAGAAAGCGAATATTAAGGCAGTCTTGCCTCTCTGTTCTAGGAGGACTGTGGAGGGAAGGGAAATAACTCCCCTGATGCGACTTTGCCAGGAAGTCTCTCCACTGAGTCACGCTAGACAAAGGGCAGGCATCTGAGAGCCCTGGTCCTGGTGGATTCTGATATGCAAACACGTGTTGGTCCAAGGTAGCCGGGAGGTATCACGCTGTTGGACCATTTCAAGCTGCAGGAGAACAAGGCCACTGTGTGAGTGTGGCTGACGGCTCCGTGGTGCAGACTTGCAAGTTACCTTTGCACTGAATACACTGACAGGCTTCTGTGAACCGGGAACCTGTTATCGTGGAGACTGAGTTCCTGCAAAATCATGAGTTACAGCCCTGGCGTTTCAGTTGTCCTCAGTCGTGCAGACCTAATCAGTGCGTTCATGTCCGATCCCCTAGAGCTTCCTGAAGCTTCTTAGGCATGCGCTTTGAGCGGTGAACACACCTCTCTAATTCTGCTGCGCCCTGACTCTGGGTGCTTCAATATCCGTCCAAGTCCATTTCTGTTCGTTTTTTCCCTCTCCGTAGATGGAGAAAAGTAAATGAGCATGTTTTGTGTCATCACCTTGATGTTGCCATCCTTCAACTAAGCAAGGAAAGCCAACCCTCACCCCCAACCTTGCTCCCGGCCCCCAGTCCCGTGTCCTTGCCTGCAAAGCACTCAGCAGCAGGTCCCAGAGGAGCCAGCAGCCTCGAAATCAAGGAAAAGTAGAGGCAACTTTGATCAAGCATCAGGTTCCTGCTAATTTCCTCTCACGCTACCGTCATGGAAACGCCTCTGATTTTATCTGCATTCTCCCACTTTGCCACTGCTTATCTCTGGTCCATCTTATGAAACTCACGAAATAAAAGACTAATGTTTCCTCCTCATCCTTAACAATGACTTCTAATTCTAAAACTTCTTTGATCGCCTCTCTATTTTCCTAAAATGAAACCCCAAATCTTTGGATGTAAAAATCAAGCCTTGTTTCGGGATACAGCCTGGGTACTCCATGGAAAGAAAATCACAACAGCCACAGAGAAGATAACTGTTGAATTACAAATCATGGAGAGTTGCATAAATAGTTATGAGGGAAAACTGTGAGCTAATGCTGCTGATAGGATCAATAGCATCCTTGATAGTAACATACCCAGGGGTCCTATATATTATCTATCCACCAAAATGTCAATATAATAAAACTTAGAGGAATTTATATCAAGATCCATTCTCTGTTAATTCCCAAGTGAATAATAAGTCAAACTGGATATCTTAAAGATCTTCTCTAATCGACTTAAGAAACTGGTTGAATTGGTCATCACACTGTTTCAACTAATGGCTGTTAGGAAGCCTTTCTCTCTCTTTCAAAATTTATACACCGTTTTAGCATATTGCCCAGGATAGCAATGAAAAAAACAATGGACCCTTTATATATTCTGTAAGTCATTAGGACCCACGCAATTATATTTACTAGAAAATATTTTATATTGATATTATTTCTTTCTGAATCCCAGTGCTTAGTTAGGGGCCCAGAACATATAAAATGCTTTTGGAATAAGCAAATATGCATTGACTGGGCTTTTTGAAATCTTTAGCTGTCACTGCTCATTTTCTCTTTTTTTTTCTTGCTATCTTTGAATTAATTACTCTGTGAACTTTCAAATGTTAGATAGCAACCTATATACAATTTTGGAGAAAAATTATAGATGCATTAAGAGGAAGCCTTTTATGATCCTAGGATGACACCACAGTCAGACTTCTATAGGTCTCCCTGTCATATCAGGCAGCTTTGAAAGTGGCAAGGATGCGTCCAGCTCACTGGGGGGCGGCTGATTAAATCTTATTAACACAAACATGGCTTTCATATATATCTCTCTACAAAAAAAAAAAAAAAAAAAGATTTTAGAGCTCCATATCATGGTCTACATGTTAATTAATATTCAGTTTAATAAAATCCCAGGAAAATAAACATCTTCCTTTTTTCTTTCTTTTTTTGTTTTTTTAAACAAACCCTATATTAGGTTTGTTTGTTTTTAAAAGGTATTTGGCCTGAGTCAAATGACAAAGCAGCTATTTCCTACATGTTTTAGGCACTAAAGAATGTTATCAAAGGGGGTCACCAGGTACGCATCTGCACATGGCCCGGTGCTGGGGGCTAAATCTGGTGAAGCAGCCAGAGCTCCCTGAGGCAGGTGTCATGGTTTTCAGTAAATCTAGCCATTGTCTTTATTTTTATTTATTTATTTATTTATTTATTTTTGGCTGTGTTGGGTCTTCGTTGCTGCGCGCGGGCTTTCTCTAGCTGCGGCGAGCGGGGGCTACTCTTCGTTGCGGTGCGCAGGCTTCTCATTGCGGTGGCTTCTCTTTGTTGTGGAGCACGGGCTCTAGGCGCGTGGGCTTCAGTAGATATGGTGCGCAGGCTCAGTAGTTGTGGCGCATGGGCTTAGTTGCTCTGCGGCATGTGGGATCTTCCTGGACCAGGGCTCGAACCCGTGCCCCCTGCATTGGCAAGCGGATTCTTAACCATTGCACCACCAGGGAAGTCCCCATTGTCTTAACATAGAACCTAAATTATCGATTCTATTTGAAACGAAAGATGTTCAAGAAATTTTGCTTCCAAACGTCTTGATTAGCTACTTTAATTCTTAGGAGAGAAAACATATAGTGTGGATGGTCTGGTCCTGCGGTTGGCGTTGGTGCAAAATGAAATGTAGCGCCTTTTTTAAACAAAAATGAAGTATCTCAAAAGGGAAACAGCAGAGCATTGAACCAAGCGTGGGCCCCTCTAAGCGCGGGCCCGTGTGTCTGCAGGCGTGGCTCTCTGTGGGCTGCCTGGGTCTGGATTCCAGGTGTCTCTGTGCTCCGAAGCAAGATATACTCTCTCAGCCTCGGTGTTTTGGTCTTTCCCGTGTGTCCTTTACACACGCCTTCCCTCACACTTATCTGGTTGGTGTGAGCAAAAATGTGAAAGTGCTTCGTGAATTTTAAAACATGATATGAAACTGTGTCTTGTGATTTCATTATTATTTTTAAGTTGTGGGATCGTGCATCGGGCTGGGAACGGACAAGATTGTGACAGTCGTATCCACGCTGTTTCCTTCTCTGACCTTAGAGTGATGCCTTGATGTTCCTCTCAGTCTCCCTGGGCTCCAGGTCACATGACTACGACATCCTATTTTTCTGTGAAACAGAAAGGACAACCCACCTTCTGTCCATTGTCTTAGCACTCTTTTCCCACTAGTCACCGGTCACCAAGAATTTATCGTACGGAACTGACCGTGAGCCTGGGGATATAAAATAACAAAGTCCCCGTGAGCCACTTTTCTGAGCCCTGATAGCATAAACATAAACACTCCGGTGAGCCTGCATGATGTCAGAATGTAACAGGGAAGAGCCAAATCTTGACTACAAATCTTGAAATGTTTCTTTTATAGCACGGAGAGGGGGAGGAGATGAGGAAGTAATGTAAAAAGACCATAAGATTTGCAAATATCCCCTGGAATGGCCAGCCTCGGGGAGGGGATGTGTTCATTTTTTGTTCCTTGCAGCCATTCCCAGGTGGACAGGGTCCGGATGTTTCCCTGAACAAAGGCACTTTGGTTTAACCTTCAGGCAGAGGGGCAGGGTTCCCCGAGGCAGGCCATTGTGTATAGACAGTATCCTTTTAGTGAACAAAAGCAGCAGAAAGCAAAGGTTACAGAAAAAGAAACAGAGCCAACATGTAGTCAAGAGTTGGCTTTTCCCTGTTACAGAAAGAGCGTGGTTCTCACTCAGACCCCGGCAGGGAAAAGGCCAGGCGACATGAAGATATTTCTCCTCTTGGAAACCACGGCCGACTCTCCCATTTGAGAGGAGTAGCTCCTAGTAGGAGTTGGGGCATCTCAGCAGGCCCCAGCCTGCTTCTGAAGGTCTCTGAAGCAGCACCCCCGGCTGGAGGGCTCCCTGGGAATAGAAGTTTCCATTGCATCTAAGGCAAAGGTGTTACCGAACCAGGTTTGTTTTGCCAGATGCTCAGCAAGACAAAAGGATGAAGTGCAGAGGTTTGCAGCAAAGAGAGGGTTTATTCGCCTGGCAGCCAAGTGAGGAGATTGGAGAACAAGTCTCAGATTTGCCTCCCGGAAGGCGAGGGGCTCGGGATATTTATGAGATAAAGAATAAAGCAGCAGGGTGGTCTGAGGTGTGGGCATCGTGCGGAACGGTGATTGGAAAAAAGTGTGGTCACCGTCGTTCTGAGCAGATGTAACTAAGCCACAGGTCTGTGTACATTAAAAAGTGGAGGCGCTCAACATGATCTGAGGGTGGGGTTTTCTGCCTTCTGATGTCAGAAGGTCACCGAGTGCCCAGTTGGGGGCCGGTGGTCCTATCCAGCCTTAACTGGCTCAGCTCGAACTAGACACAGCTGACTCCAAGTTCCTGGAAAACAACTCAGGCAAACATCTTTTTTGCCGGGGAGGGATACTTATTAAAAAAAATTTTTTTTGTTTTAATTGAAGTATAGTTGATTTACAATGTTGTGTTAATCTCTGCTGGACAGCAAAGTGAATCAGTTTTATATATATATATATATATTCTATTTCATATTCTTTTCCATTATGGTTTATCACAGGATATTGAATATAGTTCCCTGTGTTATACAGTAAGACCTTGTTGTTTATCCATCCCATATAGAATAGTTTGCATCTGCTAACCCCAAACCCCCAATCCTTCCCTCCCCCTCCCCTCCTCCCCCTTGGCAACCACAGGTCTGTTCTCTGTGTCTGTGAGTCTGTTTCTGTTTTGTACATAAGTTCATTTGTGTCATATTTTAGATTCCACATATAAGTGGTATCATATGGTATTTATCTTTCTCTGTCTGGTTTACTTCACTTAGTGTGATAATCTCTAGGTCCGTCCATGTTGCTGCAAATGACATTATTTCATTCTTTTTTATGGCTGAGTAATATTCCATTGTACATATGTACCACATCTTCTTTATCCATTCATCTGTCAATGGACATTTAGGTTGTTTCCCTGTCTTGGCTATTGTGAATAATGCTGCTGTGAACATTGGGGTGCATGTATCTTTTTGAATTATAGTTTTCTCTGGATATATGCCCAGGAGTGGGATTGCTGGATCATATGGCAACTCTATGTTTAGTTTTTTGAGGAACCTGCATACTGTTTTCCATAGTGGCTGCACCAACTTACATTCCCACCAACACTGTAGGAGGGTTCTCAGGCAAACATCTTACTGTTTAGGCACCCTGCTGCTTGGAGGGCACTCAAGTCCTTTGCAGTGACAGTTAAAATGACCTTGACTAGTGAAGGCAGGTGAAATGGATTTGACTCATGACTACCCACTGTTTCAAAGGGACCAGATGTAGCTCTCTTTCCTCCAGGACACTTCTGACTGGATTGGCTTATGTAGTGGGGAATCTGTCAGGTTCAGAGCTGGGCCTTATTGTCAGCAGCAGTAGCTTAACCGAGTGTAAGTACCAGCTTCTCCGGCTTTTCCCCAGAACCTCACTGGTGTGCAGGCTTGCCCGGAGGAGGCCTGGTAACCAAGGGGTGTCTTCACAACACTGGGTGTCATCTCAAAAACCCACGTGGGCAGAACCCGCCACACACAAATTCCAAATCAAACAAGGGCAACTTGTATCCTAAGCAGCTAATACCGTTAATAACAAAGAGCTCCTAAAATTTGAGATGAAAAAGATGAACAGTCTGATGGCAAAGAGGGCAAGGTTGTTCAGCAGGCAGTTGACAGAAAAGATGAAAGGATCCTTAAACACATGAAAAGGTGATCAACCTCCTTCATGGTGAAAGAAAGGCAAATTCAGAGTACATTTAGACACAACTGGCAAAAAACTCCTATGTGTCAGCATAATTTGTGGGTGAGGCTGTGAGGAAACAGGCTCTATCATATATCGATGGTAAAGGTGTAAAATGGTACACCCTCTAGAGAGGGAAATTAGGAAATATCTAGAAAAATTACACGATTTTACCCTTTAACCCAGAAATCTCACTTCTAGGAATCTATCCCATAGATACACTACCAAAGCCACAATAAGGCAGATGCACAAAATTATTCATTGCAACAGATTAGTATATAAGCAAAAGGTTGAAAACAACCCAGGTGGACTTCCCTGGCGGTCCAGTGGATAAGACTCGGCCCTTCCACTGCAGGGTGTGTGGGTCTACTTGGCCTGGGAACTAAGATCCCACATGCCTCACAGCTTGGCCAAAACAAACAAACAAACAAAACCCCAAACCAAAAAACAAACAAAAAGACCAACCCAGGTGTCTCCATTAACAAGGGGCTGTGGGAATAGAGTGTCCATACAAAGAAACTCTACATGCCCCCCCGCCTCCCAAAAAAAGGAAATGAGAAAGATCTTTATACACGGAGAGAAAAGAGCAAAAGGTAAAACACAAACCTTTGGCATGAGAGGCAATATAAATATATTTACTTATTTGTTCATATCTTCAAAAAGCAACACTGGAGAGAGACACCAAAAATAAGTATTGGATTGGCCAAAAAGTTCATTCTGGTCTTTCCGTAAGATGGTTTGGAAAAACCCAAATGAACTTTTTGGCCAGCCCAATACAAATCATTACCTCAAGGAGCAGGCAGAGGGGACAAATGAAAATGACACTTCTCTGAATTATGTCAATATTTGGCAGATTCAAAAAAATATACAATTAAAATTTCAAGACATAAGAAATGGGTGAGCGTACTCTATATCAATTTGGTGACATAATCACACAGAGAAAAGAATAATTTCAAGTAACTTTAGTAACATTATTTAACCCATACGCCCATAGAGGTGTATTTTGTAGGGGGAAATAGGGCTGTAACACACTATTAAACTCCACTGAGCACTTTTATTGTTAGCAATGATATTGGTAATATTACTCTGTGGTTATTTTACATATTTTGCAGCATAAAGCAAATGAGTAATTTGGAGCCAAAATTTTCAGAGCAAGGGAAAAGAAATACAAGTATAAAATCAAAGAAGACAAGAAAAATCCTTGCAATGTGAATTGAAAATTTCAGTATTAACTGATGTTTTAAAAAATTAAAACAGCAGGGCGGTGGGGAGATAAAATTGATGATGTGTAAAGGTACAAATCTGCATGAGTAGTTAATATGCCATAGTGATCTAATGTACAGTAGAATAACTAGAGACAACAGTATTGTACTATGATTATGTTACGTGATAAATACTGATACAAGGGCAATCATGTTACAATATATAAATGTAAATATCAAAGTAACATGGTGTGCATCTTAAATTTATACAATGTTATAGGTCAAATATATTCAATTAGAAAAAAGAAAAAAAAAAGACTAACCCTGCCTAGAAGTAGAGGCACCTCTAAATAGTGGTCTCTAAGTGCGATTTCCCATTGAAAGGAACCAGTTCTAGGACAGAAAATACACCAATGAGCCAGGACATTTTGGTGTGTCAGAAAGGAAGGAAGCTTGCAAAGACTAGTGGACTCATGTCAAAACGACACACTGGACAATGTGAAGGGCGCCACTGACCCAAGATAGAGCAATTGGAGCATCAAAAATGATGATTAATTAATTTAAATACAGGAAATATGAAAATATGTAAACTGTCAGTGATACTAAAGGGGGGGGTGGGTGAAAACAAAAACAGAACGAAAGAAAGCACACAAGTGCAGAGAAAACAAAACAATTTGTTGGTAACCATTACAGGTAAGCAGGACGTCAAGTCCTCTGTCTGAGCACTGACAACTAAAGGAAAAGAATCGGGCACGTATCCACTTTTTATGTACAAAAGTAGTAGCTTTCGTTGATGAAGGAAATTTCTTTACAAAAAGAGTGGAAAATTTGACTGAATTAGAAAGTCGCCCTTTTACAGCGGATAATGAGTGATGTGACTCAAGCCCAGGTCATCCATGGAGGAAACCATTAGATAAAAGTGTGATGGGAACTTTATGGGGGAAGGATTAGGCTGTCACCACTTAATCCACCCACACAGAACTGTAACTGATTGTGCTTCCGCGGGTGGCCCCGATGACATCTCCCAACCTCTACTGCAGTGTGGCCTTGTGGGAGAATCTCTTTCCAATCCTTTTGATCCAGGCTGGCCTTGTGACTGGTTCTGACCAATGGATGAGTTGGCAGTCATGCTATGTGTCTTCTAAGGCTGGCCCTTCAGAGACCTGCAGCTTCTGTCTGTCACTTGGAACCCTCCCTCTTTAAAACCAGCTGTCTCATAAGACTCCCCGGAGACCAGGGTGCTTTAAGGAAACCTGAGCCAAGCATGTGGAAGGAGAGACCACGTGGATGAGAGCTGGGACCTGCCACTGTGTTGAACTCCCCAGCCCAGCCCAGCTGAACCCAGTAGGATGAATGATCCCACCCAATGCCACACGGATGATCAGGAAAAACTGCCAGGCTGAGCTCGCCCAAACTGTCACCTCCTGAAGTGTGAGCAAATAAAATGGTTATGGTTGTTAAGCCATCAAGTTTGGGGTAGTTTGTTATGTAGTAGCAATAACACAATTAGAAAGTCACTGTTTTGTGGTCTATCATGAAGTATCCAGTTCAGGCACAGATTATCAAGGAGGAAATCAATACATGAAAGTTGGGCAGACTGTCGCCATCTGGGCGTCACTGAGTGGGGGACAGCCAGGTGTGAGGCAACCAGGAGTAAACAATCCATAAAATGTTCTCGTGAAAAATGAAAAACGCAAAAGATTCGGAGTTGAACCTGATGGATTCTTTGGAGCGAAATTCCAACTTAGGGAAAATACAGCCCTGGAATCGCGAGTTCAAAGATGCAGAGAAGAGGCGAAGAGGTGAATTCGGGGACAGAGGTTTCTACAGCACACAGACCTGGCTGATCTTCATAGAGCCAACCACAGAGAAAGAGGGGGGGCAGCCCTAGATTAAAAGAGACCAGAAGGCTTCTCAGCCACGCTGTGTACCAACCTTGTGGGAACCCCGATTCTCACAGGCCACGTGGTAAAAGACACACTGAGACTCTCAGGGAAATCGGAATATGGGTTGTTCCATGACACCAAGAAATTATTTTTAATTTTTGAGTCTGTGATAATGGCATGGTAGTTACGTAAGATCTACCTGTTTTTCTTTTTTTAAATGAGATATATGCTAACTATGTAGAAGTGAAATGACATGAGGGTTGAAATTTGTTTTGAAATTCTCTGCCAATTAAAAAAAAAGAAGAAAAGGAGTCAGGAAAGGAGGAAGAGAGAGAGAAAGGAATAAATGATAAAAACATCTTGATAATAGTAGAATCTGGTGAGGAGATACAGGGACTTATGATATGAAACGTCTCTCTACTTTTGCTTATGTTTGAAATTTTTCACAGTATAATTTATGCAATGAATATTTACAAAATATGAAATCTGTGTCACTTTTTACATTCTGGCTTGAATCATGTCAGTACACTTTCTAATCTAGAAGTGTGACTTTGCCAATGAAATAACCTAGAGTTTCTTCCCAAATATTTGAGTAAAACTGAGCTTCCAGAAAGACCTGACGCCATTTACATTCAGGATAAGAAGCCGAGGCTTTACTTCTCAGCGCAGTCTTCTATTCGTTGGTTGTTGCTCATTCTTGTTTTAACAGTTTTCAGTGTTATGTGTTAGCTATTTAATTAGTTAATTGTAAATGATTGTTGGCTATTGTTAGGGTATGAAGAAAGAAATTTAATGTCACACTGACAGTGTTTGACAACCTTGCTGTGCTTGCTTTTATTAACTGGATTCAGGCACAAACTGATACCTGATGTGAGCTCTGGATCCCATCAATGCTGGAATCTTTCTTTTTTCTTTTTTTTTTTTCACTGCGGTAAAATATACATAACATAAAGTTGACCATCTTAACGACTTTTAAGTGTACAGTTCAATAGAATTAAATACATTCACATTGTTGTGCAATCATCATTACCATCCACCTCCAGAATGTTTGCATCTCCCCAGACTGAAGCTCTGTCCCCGTTAAACACTCACTCCCCAGTACCCCTGCCCCATTTCCTGATAACCACCCTCAAACTTTCTGTCTCTATGGATTTGACCCCTCTAGGGACCTCCTTTAAGTAGAATTCTACAGCGTTTGTCTTCTTGTGACTGGCTTATTTCATGGAGTAGAATGTCTTCAGGGTTCATTTGTGTTGCAGCATGTGTCGGAATTTAATTCTTTTTAAAGACTGAGTGATATTCTAAATGCTGAAATCTTGATCTGATGGTAAGTCTGAGGGGTGGGGACTTAGGTGAGTGTGGGTTGGTATCTCTTTGGGGAAAGGATACTTTCTTGGAGGTTCACAAATTACACTGTGGAATTAGTTGCCTATTTTGCTGCTCTCTGAAGCCAACGCAGGCTTAGTTTTCAGAATAAAGAGTTCGTAGAATTTATGAGCTATGGAAAATGGAAGAATTTACAAGGGGTCATTGCGACAAGCATAGATCGAGAACCACTGGGCTCAGAGCTCATTCCAGGCTGCTTAAGGGCTGCAGAGAGTGCAGCCAGCTTCCTGATGTCACACTTGCCTCTGACATCATGGCTTTTCAGAGTATGCCCATGCTTTTTGGCACTCAGTGTGCTTACGTAAATTTCAAGACAATTTTTGGTCATGAGAGCAAATATTTGCTGGGTTATTAGCCAGATGAAAGGAAAACAAAACATGGCCTTCTAGGGCTCAGCCCATATCTAGGATGTGAATTTAAAGGAACCTCAATTCCTGCACATTTAAGTCTGAATCATTTGGGTACAGGCCTGAATTGATCAATTCTGTGGGGATTTTTCCACCCCTCCCTGCATTGTTAATATTCAAGAAAAACAATGATGAGTGTGGAAACCAAATGAGATTCGACTAAAACCCAGAATAAATAAGGATTTTGATCTCATCCTTTCCTGACTCATGTCTTGCATGTTTTAAATTCTCCTGGTCCAATAAACACATTACAACTAATTATGGCTGAAGCTCAAAAGGCTTGGGGGTTGGGTACATAGTGGATTCCAAGGCATGAAAACCCAGCTCAATTTCTCCATGTTGGCAAAAGGGCCAAAAACACTGGGGAGGCCGTGAAATCGTTTGCTGCCAAAGGCAGGGGAGGAGGGAAGAGAAATAGAAATCAATCATCCCTCACCGCTTGGGGTTTTGGTTTTCCTCTAGTTTGTCCATTTATTGTAACAGCTGGAAGGGTGAGCTCGGCTGACTTAAAGATATTTTGTGGTACTAACATATCTGGTGACAACTCAGCCTTTGGACCTTTGACAAAAGCAGGGAGATTCAAATCATAGCCAGAGGTTTGAGAATTCTCTGACATCATAGAGAAGAAATTGAAGTTTTTCTTCTTTGAGTTTATATATGGCGTGAGTGTGATCAGTTATCGGTCTTGAGAACTGAAACTCAACAGCAGAGAGCAGCAGGGAATGGGGTTAGAGCAGGTGACTTGTGGAGGCGAGGCCCTGTTACCCCACCAGGCAAGCGGTGATGGGGAGCGGGGGAGGGGAGCAGTGCCTATGGCCCACAAGGCTTTCAGGGGCTCACAAAAATGGTTTCAAGTTCAGAAGAAAAAATAAACTTTTGAGTCAAGTAAAGTGTTTTAATATATGATATTAACATATTTATTTTTAGATTAACACGGTTGGAAACTAACAGTTTTTAATCTTATTTTCATGGAGGAAAGGTCCCATGAAAGCAAAGTGTCTGGGTCCCATGAAAGCCATGATGAAGTTCCACGAGATGCTATTGGCATGCCCCCCTCCCTGCCCCAAGCCTCTGTTGACATCTCCGTCTTGGAAGCAGCCCCAGTGGGTTGGTCAGTGTCCCCTGGCCGTATGGCTGTTTGCATGTACCTACTGAGTCCATGCAGATTTATATGGAACAAAAGGGATTTGGATTTTGACCATTTCCCTTTGAGATTCAGGTATTACGAACCTAGGTGGAGTTTCTTTCCTGTCTGAAGCCAGTGTCCTTCTTTCCACCGGACTCTTTGGCTGGGTGGGAATAGCAGATCCTCTTTCCTGAGACAGAGGTCATGGGATTCCCAGCCCCTGGGAACCTGACAGCGAATTTCCCCAGGGGCCTGAAGCGGTGACTAGACTGTGACTCCTGGGCCGCATCCGGTCGTGCAGGAGCCGGGAGGGGACAGGGGCACTAAAGGACAAACCCGGCCACATGCGCTCTGAGTCTAAACCCACCCCCTGAGCACAAGTGGGCCTTCTGAGCTCTGTACAATGACAAGTCAGGTCCGTCCGGGTCACCTTCTGTGGTTGTTACTGAAGTCAGATAAAGTAACGATTGTGAACGTGTTTTGTGAACTTGGAGAATTTTCTCCAATGTCAGGATCTATGTCATTTCACATATTATGCCTCAGTTTCTTTACGGGTGAAATGCGGAGGGTGATCCTGGTGTCCAGGTGTCCCCACGTTGGGTGTCATTCCTAAGCTGATTAATCCGACCTGCATGTCATCATGCAGACTCTCACTGGGACCCGGAAATGTTGTATGTTGCATCTAGAAAAACCTACTCCAGAGCAGAACCTTCGCGTTCAGCGCGGCGGAGGCGCGGTTTTCAGTTTCCGCGGTGGTGATGCTTCCACACACCTGCTTCCACGCGCCAGGCCCTGCCGGCTCCCTCTGCCCTGTGCCCACGCCCGGCCCTTCCTCACTACATGTCTCCCCCACTGCGGGCAGGTGCGGATTGGGAAAGGGCCTGAACTTGGTCCTGGCAGTTCCCTTCCTCTCTGGCCCAGCCTTTGACGCGCCCCCCAGGAACCACGGGAGGGAAAGCATCTCCTGCCTGTCGCAAGGGCTCAGCCTCCCCAGGAGAAGACACCTGGCTTCTGCAGCCGACGGAGGGAGCGGTCGACAGAGGGAGGGGCGAGGAGGGAAGAGCATCAAGCGGAAGGCAGGCGAGGTCTACTCTGGTGGGGTCTTGTGTAACACACACACATCTGTTCCCAGAGCGCAAGCTGTGCCCTGATTGCCTGGCCACGTGCGTGGTCTTTCCGGGAGACGCAGGTCCCCGAGCAGCGATCACACTGGACGTCAGACCTGAGCCTTCACTCCTGTTCCCAACAGCTATTTACTGAGTTCCTCTTGAGCCCGGCTGGGCGCCTGGGGGGCCGGGGGCGGGACTCTGGAAAGGCAGTGTGGCTCCTCGGCTAACGTCCTCACGGGGCCGGAGACAGAACATACGTCCACAGAGGGACAAACAGAACGCACATCCACAGAGCAACATCCCAACACCTGCGAACCGTGGGGAGAGGAGGAGAGGCCGTCCTTCCTCTGGACCCCAGCCCACCTCCTTGCGCCCCGTCCCCCGCCCCCTTCACGCTAACTGATGGCCTCATCCATGGCTCACTGGAGGCCAGCGGACTCTACCTGCAGCCTCGCCCACCACCCTTACACACCTGCCTGCATTTGTGTCTCCTTCCTTTTTCCTCCCGTTTTGACAGCCAAGCTCCCCCGGGCGCCAGCTCCAGACGCTCCTCTTTCTAAGGGGCTCCGTCCACAGTGCCCCTCACCTCCCCCTCTACAGCCCATCATTCCCATAGCCATACAGACACACTACCTGCCTCACCCTAAAAAGTGACCAACTCCGACCTTACACCTCGCGCCAGTTTCGGTCCCACTTCTCTGCTCCTTCTCGGTTAAACTTCATAAAGGTCTTGCCTTCACGCGGGCTGGCTGCATACAACGGCAGGACCCAGCGTAAAGTGAAATCCAGGGGGTGAGGAAGCCCCTGTCCTCAGCGCTGGTGGAAGAGACCCGCGGGGTCACAGCCTGGAGGCTGGGATGCGCTGCGCGGCCCGGATGCAGGTGGGCGACAGGCGGCCGCTGAGGCGCCCACATCGAATGCTCCCTGGGGTGGACGGCCGTCACCAGCCCTGCCCCGAGAAGCCGCAGGGCATGTGACTGACGCCCCACCCGCACGCCCTCGCCCAGGTCCCTCCGGTGGGATGGAGGCTGGCAGCCGTGGGGTGAAGGGCGGGTGGGGGAGGGGTGCGGTGGGTGGCGTGTCCTGGAGGTCCCGACCTTGACCCCAGACCCCGGCCCCCACCCCAGGGGAGGCTGGAGGAGGCCGGACTGCGCGGAGCCAGGCGCCAAGCCTCTAGTGATGCTGGACCCTCGACTGTCTGTGGGTCCCAGCAGGTACCACTTACCAAACCAAATTCAAAAATAAAGTTAATAGTTTCAAGACGGTGACCACAGGGCATTAATTCCCGGCGCGATTCCACTGGCCGCTTGCTGTGTTGCCTCACTTCCTCCTGCGGGGTCCTCTGCCCTCGCGGGGGGGCCCCTGTTCCCCGCGTTCTTGTCAAGCTGCCAGATGCGGGGGCTGCTCATCCTCAGCCCCACCTCACTCAGCCTTCGGCCGGCTCAGCAGCTCTGGCAGCCCCAGACGCTCCCTCCTGGACGGGGGTTTTGAGACAGCCCCCCTCGCTCTTACCTTGCTCACCCTGGCTGCTCTGGGCAAACCCCAGCTCCCTGGGGCCCCATCCTATCCATCCATCCATCCATCCATCCATCCAGCCAGCCAGCCAGCCAGCCAGCCAGCCATCCATCCATCCATCCATCTATCTACACAACATATATGTTTATAAAAACTTTCGTATTAAATTAGTTGGCCCACCGTACCCGCGGGTTCTTCATTCGGGGATTCAACCAACTCAGGATCTTGTATAATGTTTACAATCCACCCGCAGTTTGTTGAATCCGCGGATGCAGAACTCGCGGATGCAGAACTCGCGAATGCAGAACTCGCGAATACTGCCGCTGGACTGTGTGTCGTGAACGAGGTGGAGTGTATCTGCCGCCAGTCCTGGAACCAATGCCCTGCAGCTATTGGCAGACAGATGTAGCTGTTTTGTGTGCTTGAGGGATGCTCTCACTATTTGGCATATACACTTTGAGTAAAAATAAGCTTTGAGAAGAATGGTATGAACTCTATTCCTCCCTCCCTCCCTCCCTCCCTCCCTCCCTTCCTTCCTTCCTTCCTTCCTTCCTTCCTTCCTTCCTTCCTTCCTTCCTTCCTCCCTTCCTTCCTTCCTTCAATAAATATATACTGAGCAGGATACAGGATTCAGGATACAGGAATATGAGATAGTCTTCACACTTAGGGAGCATAAAATCTGGTAAGAACACACAATACTTTAATGTAGCCACATGACTTTTTTGTCTTGAAAATTTCAAATGTCAGAAGCAAATTTCTCTGCAAACTAAAAGACAGTTTCTGATGAGTGTTCAGGCGTTTTGTCTTGAATTCATATTATCAACTTGATGTCTCTGCTGTGTTAGGAGAGATAGTCATGAGACAGCTGAAAGGGATAATATTAAAATAGATTAGGTGATTGTATTCAGTGTCTATAAAAAGCTATCATCTAAAGGCCTAGAAAGTTTATTTCTATAACTACTAAAATGTAAATGGACATTCAAATGTGGCATTCATATTTTTAGCCAAACATGGCTTTTCTCACATATAAACAAACAAGTAATCCAAGATTGTCAAAGAAGTTGTTAGAAGTATAAAATGACTAATTAAAATAAGAAATACCGGTCTTATTACCCCGCAGTGGTCTGGAACAGAATTGAATGCTGTTTGATTTAGGAATTATAGCAATTCATATCTTAAGGGCTCTGGAGTCTTCATCAAACCATGGAAAATATGGTACATTAACTCTGGAGACCATACAGAGAGATGCTAAGCTAAGGAACATTCTAACCAATGGGAATTCCTAGGGGGGAGCCAGCTCCTTCTCTGCATTCCATGTTCGATCTGCTTAGTTCTGCGTAACCTTTGTTCAACCCTCACCATTTTAGTCAAGTTCTTTTTCGGGATTGGGAGCAAATACTCATATTTTCCAGAGGTCATCTATTCAATAGGCATATTTCCTTGCTCCTCCCTATAGGATTTTTGAGGACCTGAAAATGAACAAGGTGATGAGAAACTTGCAGAACTGGACACAAGGGCAGTATAAGAAGCCCAACCCCACCTGCGGGAGTAGAGAGATCAAATTACAAATGTTAGAAAACAAAGCTGGGTTACGAGAAACACTTTGAGATCAACAACAACAAAAGGACAGTGTTTCTGCTTCAACCTAAAGATTTACACTGGGTTCTTGGAAGGGATTTCTCTCTGCTCGTCCCCACTCTAGAATGTGATGTTTTAAGGTCTAAGTGCAATTTTAAATAACCCGTCTTCCATTGATAAAGAGGTTCTGAAATTCTTTGGGTGGATTTGAATTAACGTGGGATGAAACTTTCTCGTAGTTATTCCATTATATTGGGCAAGACAAATTAAGAAAATGAAGACAAAGTTTAGCACGTATTTGCACAGTCAACACTCAGGACGGCTTCCTTCCTTCTCAACTGCTGCTTCCTTTTCTCTGTTGCTTCTTTTCCTCTGTGTTTTCCATTTCCCTCCCTCCGCTTCCCTCCCTCCTTCCCTCCCTCCCTCCCTCCTTTCCTTCCTTCCTTCCTTCTTTTATATTTATATTAATGGAGAAATATTTCACTTGTAATTTTTTTTTTTTACCTTAAGAAAATTGTCATTCTGCCTCTTCTTTCTGAAATAAATCAGAATTTAGATATTTTTGGGTTAAATTGACCATTTCAAAAGTACATCATTACCTATTAGAAGTTTCCTCCTGGGCTGAAAATGTAGGCTTGTATTGCCAGGAGCAACCCCCCAAATCTCTAAAATTTGATATATTTATAGTTATACCGATGAGTAATCAGTAATAGATAACAATTTTGGAAAATAGAAGAAAAAATTAATCTCTTAGAAAGACATTTAAAAACATTTCCCTTGAAGTCTGTGGGTAATAATTCCTATAGGAAATGCTTCTTTCCTTGTATTCAACTTGGGATTTGCTTATCAAGTCAATTCAATTTATCCAATTTTTATTGTGTCTACTCTGTGAAAAGAACGTGTCCAAATGAAATACTTTGGTATACCATTACAGGAAATGGTGCATGCCTTACTACTGACAGTAACTTAGTGCCATTTAAAAAATATTAAACTCCGCAGTTGTAGAAGTGGTTCTTTTAGAGGGAGCGTTGGTATGTTTTTTATAGGGCACATCTGGTGTCAATGCAAGGAGCTTACGAAGGATGGCACTAGGACACCTCCGTGGGCTGAAGGGCCATATAGTTCAATCTCTTAGTCTTTGCTACTTATACCTAACCCTACCACACGATTTGCTCTCTAGCTATACAAACCATTTATTACTGGATAAAACCAGAAACCCAGAATCAATATACCTCAAGAGATAACTGATTGCATTTGGTTAACACTACTCTGAGTTTTATCCGTGGAGAGGATTCTTGGAAATCTTATCTTTGATTTCAGATTTAGCAGATAGCACATTTAAAAACTTACTTCACTTCTTCTCCGATTTTTTCTTGATTGATTCACAGGTGAAGTTTTATAGTTTTAATTCTTGTGGTGTTTGGAACTCTCTACAGATGTTAAAATTTTCCTTGCAACCAGGATTCAGTCAGAAATCAAATATAAGCAGATATGTGTGATAAGAATGTAGCTGTGGAAAAGTTCAATTTGTAGGGTCCAGCTGCCTGTGTCTGTATCTTGGTTCTTTCACTCACCAGCTGGGAAATGCTGGGCAAGTTACTGACCCTCTCTGTGCTTCTGCAAGATGAGGTTGGTGATAGAGCTTACTCACAGAGTTATGTGGATGAATATCTGGAAGGCATTTAAAGTCATTCCTGGGGCATAGCTAGTGCTCAATAAATGTTTACTATAATTATATTAAAGGGTAAAATGTAATGTTTTCTATTATATGTTAAAAGGTATAGATAAATTTAAATCTTAATGAATATAGTCAAATTCAGTTTCACAGGCACACATCTTTTGAGAAGAGAATGTATTGCGTATGGGGAAAATGACAGGGGCTGAATTCAGCATGACCAACTGCAAAGGAAATTTAAATATGGTCACTTAGCAGACAGCAACAGAGGGAGGGCAAGAGTCCTGTCTTGATTTCCACTATCTCACCAGAATTTTTTCTCACTGTGCAGATACTTGGTGACCCTCTGAGGTCCTGGATCTTGAAGGAATCTTTTCTCTCCTTATTTTCAGTATCTAATTCTTCCATCAACTTTGCATCTCCTTCGGGGTCTAAAGTGGTCTCCGCCTCACTCCTTCTGGTTCCTTAGGGTCATGCCCTCTTTCTTACAGCCCTTTGCCACCGTCCCCCACCCCACGCTCTCCCCATGGGATGGAGCGAGGAGCCCGTGGGGCTGCAGGTGCTTAGTCACGGAGCCTGGGGCCCAGCTGCCTTGCTTGTGATGACTGTCTGTGCCTGAGCACCAATTCTTGCTACTAAGTTGATATCAAACTGTCGAGATGTAGGACACCACCACGTGGACAACTGGACCTGAAGAAGCATTTAATCCCAGTTTTCTGAATTTTAACTCAAGGATTCCCATACTGTTTCTCAGTAGCTCTCGCAGCTCTTTGGACTGAGCGTTGCCTGCGACTTGGCTCTTAGTTTTTGCCCCGTCACAATATTACTTACCGGCAAACACGGGTACCTTAAGGCAACCACAGAAAAGTGAAGCAAACTCGAGGATGGTGTATGGTTACAAATCCCAGTGAAACCTTGCTTGTCTCTCCAGAACCTTTCCGTTAAATCCCTGCCCTGAAGTTAGCTATGTCTCTATCTGCGTCTACAAGATTTGTACCTCGGTGAGGAAAAACCATTTTGTTCTTTATTTGATGAACTTCATAAAGGCTAGAATTTCCTCTCTTTACAATGTTTACATCTTTTAAAAAAAGTTTACATTCTGTATACAAGCCACTTTAAATATTAACAATTTCAATTCTGTAGTTAGCACGATATTAAAAATTATATTTTAATGGATTCTGCCCATCTGAAAAGACATACTGTTGGAGAGTGTTGACTGAAGGCCACTTTGGAGAACACCAAAGCCATAGGGTCAATGCCTACAGTTTTTACCGTTCTTTTCCCAAAGCTTGGAGAAAGGTTCAAAACCTCGTTTATGCTCAGTGGCACTCAATGCAATGACATGAATGTTGTACTGACAATAATTAGAATTCGATCCATTACAGGGACAGGAGAAAGCCTTCCTGAGATGAATTTGGAAAGAGGATGAGGACACACAAATTTACCAAAGGCAGCACCCCAAAACTCAAAGCGAACCTGCCCCCAGAAACCAGCTGCTGGTGGAAGCGTACAAATCTCCAAGTGGTAAACACATGTCCAGAATTTTCCATAAGCACTTTCTGAAAAAAAGTACTGTGAAAGCTTTGGTGCTCAAAGCATACCAAACCCAAACTCAAACACTAAAACTGGATCGATATTGTGAGAGTAAAACTATATGTTGAGGCGTGAATACTCTGCCGGAAAAGCTGATTACAATGATATTAACAAAGGCGTGTATTGTTTCAAGATCTCTATCTTCTGCCAGTGTCACAGTCTGCCCGCGGGGTGGGAGAAAGAGTGGCAATTCGGAAAGGAAGAAAACAATTTTATGGTAACTGTTTGGTAATTAGTTTACTAAAACCTGAATTGGAACATGTAGACACGAAGTACGTTGAAAAGATTTTTAGCTTTCCGGAAAGGAAATCCATTGCAATAAAAAAGTCTAACAGTCTCTTCAATTGACAGCAAGAATTCCTTTCAGTTTTCTATGTGTGAACAAAATCCCATCACATCAAATTATCCAACTAGTTAATAAAAACAAATTCCCCTGAAACTGCACATTATTGAAGTCCTCCAAATTAGAGGCGGTCAGCTCAATCTGTGCTCGGGGGTCCCCGGGTGGGAACTATGGACCCGTCAGCCAGGCTGGCTCTGCTGCAGGCTACCTGGATGACCCCAGGGAGGCTCAGCTTCAGTGACTGCCTTCCTGAGCGGCCAGGGCTGTCCCTTCTCCCACACCACGAGGGTTAGAGCTTCTTTGAGCCTTCCCACGCCTCACCCACAAGCCCCAAGTTAGCCCAGTTCAAATGCTTCCCTGAGTTTCTAGATGTTCCTCTATCTCCTATGCCATTGGCCTGGAACCAGAGTTTTTCATCTACAATTTCCCCCTCAAAACACAGAGCGGACAAGGCCCCTTGCTGGTTTTTGCTGGGGAAACCATTTACTTACCTCCTTACTTTGTACCGTACAGGGAAGCGACCAAAAATGTGTTTTCTGTTTATTGGTAACGGGTCCCGTTGGATTAAATGACTGAAGAATGCGTCTATTGCAGCTGAAAGAGGTATCATGTTTACAGTAACATTTTAAAGTTTGGTTACTCTGGGAGCATCAGCTTACATGGGAGTAAATAGGCGATAATGAATACGATGAAGGATTCTGCGTTAAAGGTGTAGCTCTCTAGAAAATGTTGGTGTGTTTGAATAGCCTCCCCAGGAGCAGCTGCAGGTCGGTGGGACACAGCACTCAAGGTTGCATTTCTCTACGCCTTAAAGAGTAGGGAACAAAGGATGCCCCGTGAAATTTTCTCACGTGAAATCTTCACGAAGGTATTGGCAACAGGTTGCTTACGGTCTGATTGTGGAGAAACCAGATTAGGAAGTAGCTGTGGGAAAATAAAACTAGTATTAGGATTTAAGTGGTCTGCCAGAAATTCTGATTGAAGTCATAGTACTTAGGAGAGGAGGAGTCTGGGTCAATGGCACATTCCATCCGGTGTCCTGGGACCCCTCTTGACGGGCTGCTGTCTGTCCTGTGCTGATCTAGGGCCCAGGGTCCACGGCATTTACTTCTCTCTCTTCTCGGTGACTGGTTATCCCCTAAAACACTGCAGGAGCGGCTCCCTTCTGCCTCTTGCTCACTGTCTCCCCACTGTGCATCTCTTGCTGTTCCCTCCCCAACCCTGGCCTGTCCTCTGGAATCTCTAGGCTTCCCAGTGGGCAGAGCCTATACACTGGAAACACAATTTTCATCCTCCTGCAAATTCTTAGCGCAACTGGGCTCTTTCTCCAAAAACACTTTATTTCCCATTCGTTACCCTGTGGAGGTCATACCTTCCACACCCAAGAGCACAGGGGACATGTCAGAACCTGCCTGTCCTTTGTCTTCGTTTCCCTGGCATCCCCAGCACAGGCTCTGAGATTCTTGGTCACTTCTGCCGCCCTGCCCCTTGGCTGCCACACCCCTTACCCAACGCATGCCCCCTGAGAGGCTCTTCTGTCATGCGTCACAGTCTTTGTAGCCAAAAACACATGGCTGCCCAGCTGATGCTCTGACGAGCATCTTGTCAAGTTCAGCCAGACGACCCATTTCCACCTCCCAGGCATGGCACACACACCCCAGCTCTCCAGGCGTGGAAGCCTGGAATCAGATCATCCTCTCCAGTGGCTCTCTTGACTGCTTATAGCTAGCAGCTGCCTCACCAGAGCGGCTGGACACAGCGCCCTCTTTTCTGGTACCCAATTCAGCATGGCCTTCTCCCTGTTCATTTACCCTTTGCCATCATTATTAATAACGATGACATTCCATCCTTTATTTACTCCTGATTGGCTCATACCGCGGCAGCTGTTTCAGGTCTTTTACTCTCCTTAACTCCAATTTTCACCCGGGCTCAACTTCACTGAGCAGCTTACTTACCTTCTATTAAGAAGATGGAAAACATCTAGAAAGATCTCTTTTTGTATTTTTACCCATCCTTTAACGTATCCCTGGGTCAACGCTTCTCTCCTGCTTCAGAAGACGCCATATTAGACACAAAAGTGCCAACCTATGTAGAAGACAAAACAGGTGGTTCGTTTTCAAAATCTAAATAATTAATCAAATGATTAAAATAAAACTGTCTTCAGCTTTTAACAAATAGGAAATACCCAGTTCATTTCACTAAGAATATGATAGTGTAATTTCAAGTGTTATGCCAATTACTCTCCTTCCGCACAGCATTAAAAGCATTTTAAAACCTGGTTACAAAAGTAAAATGTTTATTGAGAAAATGTGGACAAATACAAAAATTATAGGGGGGAAAATAATCCATAGAACACAGGGTGGTGAGTGTTATGTCGGACCTAGATTGTCTAGGATTAAACACTGGCTGCTTATTAGCGGAATGATTTTACACAATTGAACCTCTATTTGCTAGTTTCATCGTTGTTGAAATAAAAGTCAAAATAGCATCCCTTCTGTGAAGTATTTCGATGACAAAATGAAATAATTCATTCAGTTTTATCACATTCCCTGGCACTTAGGAAACCTCAAGCAATGTGGTTTTTATGCTTTCTTCCAATTTTTACATGTGCGTATTACATATCATATACATGTGTAAGTGTTTACAAAACCGAGGTCACATTGCAGCGAACGTGCTACGGCCTGCTTTTTCACTCAGCATTGTCTTGTCAGCATTTTCCTGAGCTATTTCGTATTCTTTGAACATGTGTTTTTAAATGGTGGAATAGCATTCTATTCCATGGATTTACTATAATTTACTTAATCTCTATTGTTGGTTAATTAGGCAGTGACGATCTTTTGCTATTATAAATAGCATCGCAGTGAACATCCTTGTATATAATTCTTTGTTTCTCTGATAATTTCCTTGGGATCAATTCCAAGAAGTGTAATTATTAGGTCAAAGGATCAGAACATTTGAAAAAATCTTGATCCCTGTGCCAATCTGAGCTCCAGGAAGTTTGTCCTAATTTATATTCTCTGCATCAAGAAGGAGGAGTTTTTATTTCATCACACCTTGACTGTTGATGAGTAATGCACAGAATCTCATTTTGGAGGCTGCTAGCCTCTTAGTAACAGGAGACCCGACAGCACCTTCCATTTGTCAGGTTTGGTTCTAGGAGTGAGTTTTGGGTGATGTTAGGAGAATAGACCTTCAGGACAGGTTTCCTTTAGGCAATTACTCCAGAGTACTAAAATGAACTTGAAAGTCTTTAATATATAAGTACGGAAAATTAAATGCAGCTCTCAACAATCATTTTACAGACAAACATCATTCTTATTTTTAAAATGTTTATAAAACGGATACTGTTTATTTGGTGATTAATCTGCACTGCTTCACCCCAGCAGTTTCACCTTCGCTGTCACTTGCAGGATGACAGTGTGTCCCCAGGAACTAGGGAGCCATGGTTTCTCCCACACAGAGACCCCCTTTTAACGTCTCTCATGCTTGGGCACCAACTCTGGGCCCATGCCATTGGCTTTGCTTAAGAATTTGCTCTTGACATTTAAATAGGAATCAAAAGGAAGCCTTTTTTTTTTTTTTTTTTTTTTAAACTTACACTACTTCCCAAGAATCCATGGTGGAGAAAAAAGCTGATAATAGGATTAGATGGGATAACTGAATCCAGGAAAGCTGTCCCCATTAGAAGATACTGGACTTGCTGCTTCCAGATACCCTGATATTTTTGAGTCCCTTGACCACCTGCTTTTTAACTGATAAGGCTAATATGAAAAGTTATATCCACCACTGCGATGGTGCATTTTATATGAATATGTATAAATTGTGTGTGTGTGTTTCAGCCAGGGTTTTTGTTTGTTTGTTTGAAAGAGTGCATACTGTGTTTTTTTTTTTTTTTTCAAAGTTAATGGTTGATGTATATTTTTAAAAGCTATTCAACAAATATTCTAAAGCTGAGGGAAGGGAAAAATCTTTCCTTTCCCAGTGCCTGGTACACAGTAGACACAGGCAAATGTATGTTAAATTATTGTTAAAATTTTCTTATATCTTTCTTTTTAAAAATTTTTATTAGAGTTGACTTACAATGTTGTGTTAGTTTCAGGTGTACAGCAGAGTGACATCAGTTATACATAAACAGAAATCCATTCTTTTTCAGATTCTTTTCCCATATAGAGAATATTGAGCGGAGTTCCCTGTGCTGTACAGTAGGTCCTTGTTAGTTATCTATTTTGTATATAATACTGTGTGTATGTTAATCCCAATCTCCTAAGAGCGTGCACTGTTTAGAAGAGGCATGACTTACACTTGACTGTGAGATGGAGATTTGTGTTGAATCTAGGTCTGTGTATGGAGTAGGGTAAAAAAGGAAAGTCCTTCATTTTGCCTATGAGTGTGATGGCAATTAACACGTTTGTCTGAACAGACGAGAAGCAGTTTCTCTGTGCCGTGGGGAAGTGATGAGATCCTTGCCTACTCAAGAGTGGAGAGCGGATAGGGGAGGGGGCGGTTTGGTGTGAGGGCTGCCAGCACTCGAGTTGGACCAGACAGCTGAGGGGAGGCTGGACGGGAAAGTAAATCATTCAGGAGGGTGAAAACCCACGAAACAACTCATTGCTGAGATGCTGAGGAAAAGGCAGAGCATAAACAGAACTCAGGGATAGATTGGTTTAACGAAATGCAAATTAGATTTCACTGGTTCTTTTTCCTCATTTGCTTAACTTGTGTATCATGTTGTTTTAGTCACAAGTTTAAGTTTCTTCGGTCTACATATTTTTATGAAAATGAAGTCCTCAGTTAGATATTGTCTGTTATACCAACAGGGATGGATTTTAACTTAGATCTTTTGGTGCTAGGTGTGCTGCACCTGTAAAGCACAGTCATTGTTTTCCTGTCACACTGTCGTCATTGAGGTATGAGGAGAGACTAGATTAACACTGCAATTTCTCTACGTCTTTGGTAGCTTTGTCAAGCAAATCTTCTAGAAGATGTGATGCTTGGCCAAACACCTTCTTTGATTTTCGGGTAGACTGAGCTTTGATTCAACGGCTGCTTGGGACTGTTGTTCCCGTCGGCACGTGGTGTGTCACCAAGGCAGTGGGAGCGCAGACACAGGGCTCTGTCACGGGCAGAATTCTAGTGAGTTGGTTCAGGCTGGGACTCAGGACTCTGATTTCCTCACTCAGCCTTGAATTTGTGCTTTTCGCACGTGAGTCCTTCTTGATTCTTATCTCGGTCTGTAAATAGCACAGAAATTGCACATGGAAAAATGGAACAAATCATACTTTCTTTCAAAGGGCAAATTAAACATTCCATAGAATAAGGGAAGAGTTGTTAGCAGGAAAAAAAAAATGCACCCTCGCTAGTGCCAGTGTGAAAAAAGAACGGAGTCAATTGGACTCAAACTCAACCTTCAAGAAAGTTTTGAGCATTTGCACTTTTTTCTTTAACCACCCTCTTAGCCCTCTTGCCAAATCTCAAATCCTGAGTTTTCCAAAGGTTTGAAAATATTCTCATTAATTTTTTTCTCTCCTAGCCCTGTATTTACCAGGGCTTGAAATGGAAATACTGAAACCTAGTAATAAAGGGCACTATGGTATTCCCGGTCTGTCTGAGGCCAAGCCCTCCTGGCAAAACTCTCAGGAAGTCCCATTCCTACCAGGCTACAGTGGAGTTTTCAGTTATGGACTGTTCTGAAAAATTCAGGTAAATTTAGAAGAAGCTGTTTACTTCAAGAAATGAAGTGAGCTATTTCTTTGACTAAAAATTAAATACATTTGTGGAGGAAATTCAGAAACTATCTTCTTGAAAGGAGAGAGGAGATGAACCTTCTGCGAGATTGACCTTGGAATTATAGCATCTTCTCCTTCTTGGACAGGAGACACTGAGTATGTCACCTGTGATTTGGCCAGAGTTCATGAGCACACAGGGCTTGTTTCTCACCTGTGGAGTTGGAGAATGCCACGATCTTATTCGACTCTTCATGCCTTCGCCAGGCAGCCGTTACGTGAGCGCTTCAGGAGAGGGGGTCTTCTGGCCACTGCGCATCCTTGGTACCCGGGACCATGCACAATCCACAGAGGATGTTTGGTGACCATTGTTCAGTGGATGACTAGATGAGTGGACGCAGAAAGAGAATGCCTGGCTCTAGCGTTGAAGAAGCTGCCACGCGGCTGCATCCTGACCACGTTCCCATAGCTGGTTAGTGGTCTAGTTAGTCCTGGAGTCCAAATGCTGCCCCTTGATCTCCAACCATTCACCAACCACGCCAGCTCAAGTCTTTCCCAAAGGTACAGCCGGCTCCACTGCCCTTCACTCCTCTCATCCTGACCCTTCATTTTATCCCCATCTGCTCTCATGGTCCATTGGTGAACAGCAGTATCACTCAAGTCCCACCTGCCCCTCCTGCATCGCTCAGCTTCCCCTGAGCCGCATTTCTTAAGCGTCCCCACTCTGTGCCTCTAAGCAGAGCCTCTTCGCCCATCTGCCCTTTCTCTCTGGGAGGGGCATCCCTGTTCCTCTCTGGGGGGATGCCTTCAGCGAGGGTCTCAGCCCCACCCTCTTCCACCCTTCCAGGGCGAGGGCCCTGTCTCCCTCTAGTCCCGTTGGGCCCCGAGCCATTCTCTAGGCAGGTGGGACCCCAGCACCAGGCTGGGGCTGCTCAGACCTCGACTCCTCTGCATGGGGAACTCTCTAGAGCTCCCTTCCTCTTTTTTGCTTGTCTGTGATTTTGTGGACATTTGCTCTTGATATGTAAATTTACATATTTAGCAAAAGCTCATCTTAGAAAATATGGGAAACACATCATGCAATAAAGCAAAAATCACCATAGTCTTGTCTCAATGTTCTCTGTGCGTTTAGTCATTGTGCAAAATTTACTAACGTCAGTGAATGAGGTGCAGTGGAATCACAAAAGTAACAATGGCCAAATAACAATGAAGGTGCTGCTTACTGTTATTATACAGGCAGGTTATGCAGGCTCTGTTCCAGACCACCACAATAAATTGAATATTGCGGTACAGTGAGTCCCATGAATTTTTTGGTTTCCCTGTGCATACAAAAGTTATGTGGAGGTACGCCTGTCACTTGTTCATATTTTACCAATGAGCAAACTAAAGCTCAGAGAGGCTAAATGATTAAGGGCAACACAGAGACTTAATGGCAGAACTAATACAGTAAAAATGACTGAGGTTCTAGAAATACAGTGATAGGGAAGAGATGTTAGCTGAGGAAGCTTTGATAGAAGAAGCATCATGAGCTGAATCTTGCAGTGAACGGACTAGAGAATAGAGAGGCTTCCAGGGTGGAGAACCATGGTAGATAGGATGGCCCAGCTCAAGCATGGGAAGAGAGTAAAAGACACTTGAGGGTGACCACATGTACGGGCAGAGAAGGTGGAGTCCCTTTTCTTATGAAGCTTGTAATTCCATCTCCTCCGAAGTCAGCCATTGGCTCCTGTTTCTGGGCAGCAGACCATGTTACTCACTGTTCCTTCAGGACCTGCCTTCCTTGTTTATTTCCAAATTCAGAGGGGCCAGAATACCACTACTGAAGGAATAACAGAGATGACAAAGGCAATGAATGAGCAGAGAACTCAGGTTGCCCGTGGGTACTGTGGTCTGAGTTTCGTAATTCATAATTAAATTAATATATTTTACACATTAGTTTAAAAAAGACTTAAAAGTATACCTTTAGTGTATTTATAACATTTTATTGTTTTAGACTCTTTTATTCCTTCAAAAAATTGCTTTACTTTGAAATACTGTAAAATTTACAAAAAAAGTTGCAAAAACAGGAGAGATTGCTTCAAAAACAATACGCAACGTTTCCATATACCCTTTGGTGAGGTTACCCAGATTTTAACCTCTCATATAGTATAATTATCAAATTCAGGAAACTAATATTGATATAATATTAATTAATCTACAGACATTATTCAAAGTTCACCAATTGTCCCATGTATGTTTTTTGGTCCGGTATCTATCAGTTCCCATGTTGCATCTATCTACCTATCTATCTATCTATCTATCTATCTATCTATCTATCTATCTATCTATCATCATCATCTATCTATTATCTATCTATTATCTATCATCATCTATCTATCATGTATCTACCTATCTATCTATCATCTATCATCTATCTACCTATCTACCTATCTATCTATCATCATCTATCTATCTATCTATCTACCTATCTATCTATCTATCTATCTATCTATCTATCTATCTATCTATCATCTATCTTTCTACCTTGGCTGTGCCCTGCAGTTTTCAGGATCTTACTTCCCTGACCAGGGATTGAACCCGGGCCCGCGGCAGTGAAAGCGTGGAGTCCCAACCACTGGACCGCCAGAGAATTCCACCCCCCACAACCCCCCTCCCCGCCATGTTGCATTTAGTTTTACATCTGTAGTCTCTTCCAAACTGGGACAGTTCCTTGGTTGCTCATAATATTGACACTTTTGAAGAGTCTGGCCAGTTAGTTGATAGAACTTGGGTTGGGTTTTTCTGATATATCTTCATAACTCAGGTTATACATTTTCCCCAAGAATATCACAGAAGTGATGTTGTGTCCTTCTCAGCATATCGTGTTGGGAGGTACATTGTGTTAATGTAACGTAATTAGTGGTGATCTTAATCTTCATCACTTGGCTAAGGTGGGGGAGATCTGAGGACTGCTTACAAATGCAATCATTTAAAACTATCTACTTTGAAGGCATTTAGTAGAGCAGACATGATAGAAAATTATGACTTTTCAATAGGAGGGAATATGGAAAAGCAAATGCTTTATTCAGTGCAAGCGTGCACATTATCAGAAAAATTTCAAAGTTAATAAAAAGAATTAGAGAGACTACACCATTGTGGATGAAACACTCTTTAAGGTTTGTGTCTGAGAATTGTACATGTTGTGGGCTTTTGTCAGGCTTTAAATACATGAACCATAGTCTGCTATTAGAATTCTGCCAACTTTTAAGGCTTTTGCATACCTAATGCAGCTTCTAAGTGTTATCAATTAATAAAATGTATGCCGTAGCAAACATTTGGTAAATATTTACTATAATTATTGAATTGTACTTACCTCAAGGTTTTTTTCTCTTCCGCTTCTGAAAAAGCATGACATGGATTGCAGTAGAACCTGGCAGCCACACAGATGTTGAAGTGTGAATTTTGGATGTTTGCAAGTTGTAAATATGTGGAATTTTGATCTTGAATGGGAATTTAATATTACAACCTTACACGGTTGGAAAAATTCTGCAATAGCCACCATTTCACATTTGCATAAACAGCTTTATTATAGTTGGGGTAATATATAGAAAGAACACAAATTACTCTGACCAGAGTTAAACCTATAAAGCAATCACGTTTGAATGAGGATTTTACTTAAAATCAGAGACTCATCAACTTTAAAGTGTTTTTATCTTTCACAAGAGACAAATTTAGCCTGTTATGAATAAAATCCCGTAATATCTGCATTTTCTGGCTGGCATGTGTGTATTGCCTCCATGGAACTTTAAAATCAGACCACACATATGAAAAAATTAAAAAAGAGGCAAAGAACCAAAACATTTGACCAGATTTTTTTTTTTACTCCATGTAGTTAAATAATTGAGTCTAAAGTGTTTATTTTAATGGGATTTTAAGCCTATAATCCGTTTCAATTCTTGACTTGACTTTGAGGTGCAGAGGGTACAGAAACTGCTAGAATCTTTTGAGATTTATCCTCGTCATACCTTCTGTTGATGTTGGCACGATTCCTCTCTCTTCGTTCAGTGGAAGTACAGTTCTGGTGGTGCAATTTTACAAGTATTTTGTTACAGTATTCATGGAGTTAGGTACCTACCTTCCAAATGCAACAAATTATAAGGTATTTTTCTTGATTAATCAGAAAACTTTATGACACACGTTTTTAAGCCTAAGGCTGAAAACAATTTGTATATCACCATCAAAGGTGTGATACGCATTTGAAGAATTCTGTAAGTTAGTTCAGCATCTTGGATAAATGTTGGATTAATTATTTGGCTCCTAGGAAGTTTCACTCAGGCATGTTTTAGTTCCCTATGGTTTGAAAATAAAAAGCTGTTGAACTGAGAAATACAAATATAGTATTGCATGATATGGCTATTTTTATTGTAACTCTAAGTTGGTTTTATATAGCAAAACTCCAAACTTCAACTGAGGAAACCTTTATAGTTTTTAATATGTTTTAACACAACTGGTTATAAACTCCATCTCTTAAAAATAGTAATTTGTAAATTTGGAGGGAATGAAGCAAAATTGTCTAATCATTTGAAAACTGGTAAAACCATTTAAAATGAAAACATTCATCTACAGAATTTCATTTCTCTACTCTCATTCAAATTGATGTTAACTTGTCAAAGCCATTCTAATTTTTATGTATCTTTATTCACTTTTAAAACCCTGAATGGTGCTTTGCTTCCTTAAGTTCAGAAGTGGAGTGTTAATTCGGGAGACAGAGCTGTAAAAATCAGAACGTCTTTGTATTTTTCTCCTGACAAATCAATGGTTTATGCAGATATGAGGAGGAAAAGGAGACATTTCCAAGGTAGAGTTCTTTTAAGGGAAGGAATGAGAAAAGATAAAGGAAACCGTACCAACGTTTCTCCAAACATCAGCTGGATATTAGAGCATAGCTGGCTGATTTTAGTCTTTATTTTGAATTTGAGAACTGAAAACTGGATTTTCACTTCTTAGAGATTTAGATTTTTACACACAACCCTGTGAGGTAGATAGGGATATTACCCCATTTTGCAGATGGATTAACAGAGGAGGAGAGGTTACATCACTTGTCAACGGTCGTTCTGCCAGCAATTCTAACCCAGGTGGTCTGCCTCCAGAGGACTTGATGTGTTACGCTGCCTTCCTGGAATTGAAATTCTTATGACTGTGTATTGTTTGGGCCCTCTGCAAAGGGCGTGGCAAGCAATTTCGAACACTGTCTACTTGAAAATAAAAATAAGTGAAAAGAATGAATCTGAAATCACATGGGATCCCATTACCAAGTGATGCAGACGAGAAAGCTTCTGGTAATTCCAGGTTTCTCCATATGTTTGGACATACCAGCACCCACATTTCCTGAGCCCTCAGCGTTCTTTGGGAGAAGAGGACCATCAGTCAACCAGACAATGCCTGTTGCTTTTCATCATGATGGCGTACTACGCAGAGCTGCCCAGGCAGGAAGCAGCTCACTAGCAAACCAGCGTGTGCTCTTTGCAGAATTCTGCCTCTGTGTGTGTGTGTGTGTGTGTGTGTGTGTGTGTGTTGGGTTTTTTCCCTCCAAATTGCTGCTCCTTTTTCCTTCTCTGCCCGTAGTGTCTCCAGACATGCAGCATTTCTCTCTCCATCAGCTGTTCTAGGACCATCTCATAACTCCTTTTTAGTTGCTCTGGAGGTTGACTGCTTAGAAATTGAAGGTACTCCCAACACCTCCACGTCATATACCTGATTGCAAGTAGCCTGTATTTACTTAACCCACATGGTCTCAAATCTACTCTCCAAAATTAGTGAGTGTGCGCTTGCGCTCTCAATTTGTCTCTGTCTTGCTTTCTGTGGCATTTATTAGGACTCCTCCCCAAAGATTTCCAACACACCGCCTTCAGGGTGCTTTGTAGGACCACATTTTCTGGTCTTGTGATGGTGTAGGGTTATGTGGCTGGTTCTAGCCCATGAGATGCAGCATTAATTGCTAGTGCAAGACACCGGAGCACCATGGTTCATACAAATGTAAGTCACATACAAAATTTAAAATTTTCTTGTAGCCACACTAAAAAAGTGAAAGGTAACAGGTAAAATTAACTTTAACGATCTATTTTCTTTAACCTAAGCTATTCAAAATATATTCATCTCAACACGTAATCAACATAAAATTATTGCGATCGTTTACATTCTTTTATTATTACTATGATTCTTTCTACAGAGTCTTTGAAGTCAGGCGCATCTCCATTCACACAGGCCCCAGGTCAAGTTGTTTGCTATTATACAATACAACAAGCAGTGCTGTAATAATCATCCTTATAGTTAAACCTTAGGGTACAATAATTTTTTTTTAACATAAACTCCTAGAAGTGAAGTAACTGGGATAAAGGCACAGCACTTCTTATAGTGTTTAACAATTACTTCTGGTTATTTCCTCAGAAGGTATCCGTGTATTCTTTTACCACCTGAAGCATGGCACAGAGTATTTTAATTTTTAATTTTTTATTTATTTTAAAATTTCTTATTGAGGTTAATATTTTTTCATATGTGAGTTTGACAATTGTATATTGTTTTGTTAATTGCTTGTTCATGTCAGTTGCCCTTTTTTCCTAGTAAGGTGTTCATTTAAAAAAATTGGCTTGTAATAATTCTGTCTGTATGCCTGCTGTTAACCTTTAGTTGTCATAAATATTTTATATGTTACTAATTGGTCATTTTCGTCAAAATTGAGATTTTTATAAAAAATAGAAATATATGACTTAAATTATACTTTTAAATATGACTTGTCTTTAAATCAGGTAATTTTGGTTCTTCAGAAGTAAACTAAAGTAAAATATTATGGAAGATTTAGTTAATCATTATCTATTCTCTCATCCTCTATAAAAAGCTACTGGTAAAAACCTCCTTGATCACAGAACTAGACATACATTATAATTACTAAATATGATCTCACATTTTTAACAGAAAATCCCCTAAGTTGTGTGTGTATCTTCCACGTGTAAACATACAACATCCATCCAGTATTTCTATGACAATTTTAGATGAACTATACTAGGTATATCTTACGGTTTGATACAACAAAGTTACTTTTGACAATCATTTACATGAAACTGTGAGAGTTAATTCTCCTTTCCCACTTCCCCACTTTGGCCAGGTGACTCACCATGAATTCTTCCTAAAGGATTCTCTTGGTTCTAATGGGCTTGGTGGTCCCTAATTCCTGTTATCGTTCCATGCTTGCGACATCCTCTTGTTGTTTCTGGAAAAGTGTACTGTGAACTACAAGCTTATTCTATTTCTTAGCCCTTGTATGTCATTCTTAACACACACAAGATGATTTGCATTCATTTGTAATCATTGTTCTTTGCAAAATACTGGTAAGAGTGTTATTAATAACTGCCATTTTGCCCGTGGGGAAACTAAGGGCCAGAAAGGTTAAGTGACTTACCCAAAGGCATACAGAGAATTGATGGTAGCACCAGGATTTGCGGGTGGGAATCCTTAGAGGTTCTCTATTGTTAAGAACACTCAGCAAGAGGGCCCCTTGGCTGTGTTTTCTTTCTTCCACCTGTCACATTTTGTTACTCTTTCACTATGCGAAGGATTCTTTAAGAACACGTGACATGCTTATAATAATACAAGGTTGGAATAATGATATCTCTTCTATTTTTTCTTTCTCTTTTATTATTTATTTATTATTTTTGGCCGTGTTGGGTCTTCGTTTCTGCGCGAGGGCTTTCTCTAGTTGCGGGAAGCGGGGGCCACTCTTCATTGCGGTGCGTGGGCCTCTCACCATCGCGGCCTCTCTTGTTGTGGAGCACAGGCTCCAGACGCGCAGGCTCAGTAATTGTGGCTCACGGGCCCAGTTGCTCCGCGGCATGTGGGATCTTCCCGGACCGGGGCTCGAACCCGTGTCCCCTGCATTGGCAGGCAGATTCTCGACCACTGCATCACCACGGAAGCCCTTTCTTTCTCTCTTAAAATGTATTATTTCCACAACTTGGAAGTAGGTGGGAAATGAAGAAGTCATTCAAGCTTTTTACATGGAACGACCGAATGGAATCACTGAAGAATCCAGAAATGTACCCAGTCTTTTCCTTTAGCGGATGGGAAATGCACTCCAGTGAGAAGGATACTCATGCACTCTCCTCTACTCACATATGCGTAAATAATAGGAGGTGAAGAATGGATATTAATAGTGTCACAAATAAGTGCCGTGATTTCAAATGTTCTTTTAATTGTTGAGTGACTAAACAATGTAAACAAAAGTCTGTAGGGATACGAATTTCAAGTTACCCTTCAAGTGTATTTTGTAATACAACTTTTTTTTTTTTTTTTTTTTAAACCACTCCAGGACACAGAAATTCTATTAAACTGTTAAATAAAGGTTGTCAGTTAGTTGAAAAGGATTTTTCGGCTTCATGTCTCGGAGAACAGACCCTTCGCTATGTCCTTCTAAAATCAACACTAGCATCGTTTTCATCGTAAGATTTTGGGAGTGGTTAGGCAATTCTGCATTTAGGTATGTTTTTGAAAATCAGTACTCTATTCATAAAAAATACCAGGCTATAACTTAGAAATTACCATCTCCCACTCTCACCATTCCCCCATTTTAAGTAAACTTTGTGTCTGTCATCTTTGGAATACCGTTTGTGGGTAGTTTTCCCCGTTTAAAAAATGCGCTTTTGGCTTCTCTTTCTATATAAATTATGAGCAAATGTGATTTTTACAGGGATCTTTGGAAAGCACCTGAAGAATGTGAGGAAAATTGTTGTTCAACTTAATGTAGTGCCCTAATTTGGAACAGAAACCTTGTTTATTTGCCTCCGAATGCTTTTTCAGCAACCCTCTCCCCAAGAAGATATCAGTTATTACCTACCCTCAGGAAGCAGCCTTGTCTTTGAGAGTAATCAGATTAAGAGGGGAACTCAATCTGATTCACCTTAGAAGTAAGTTTTCTTTTTCAAACTTCCAGAAATGACTCAAATACACATTTAGCTAATTCGGGGGCTCTGGATGAAGAGGAGGAGGTCCCATTGCCCCCTGGGGGCTCCTCACACCTACATTTTCTTTCTCTTCATTCTGAAGTGCTCCTCCTACCCCAGGAAAATTGGGGATAAGAAGAAACACTCATCCTTTTTAGGCAACCTTAGGCCTTAGATTTCAGAGACTAATAAAACAGGAAAATCAAGCCAGCAAGCAAAAGGTCCTTTAGTTTACCCCTAAGTCAAGTGGTTGTATAAAAGCATAACCCCCCTTCTCTTTGGCTATCACCCCATCTCCTGCCTTTTTACCCCACCACCTCTAGCTTTTTTTTTTTTTTTAATTTATTTTATTTGTTTATGGCTGTGTTGGGTCTTCGTTTCTGTGCGAGGGCTTCCTCTAGTTGCGGCAAGCGGGGGCCACTCTTCATCGCGGTGCACAGGCCTCTCACTATCGCGGCCTCTCCTGTTGCAGAGCACAGGCTCCAGATGCGCAGGCTCAGCAATTGTGGCCCACGGGCCCAGTTGCTCGGCGGCATGTGGGATCCTCCCAGACCAGGGCTCGAACCCGTGTGCCCTGCATTGGCAGGCAGATTCTCAACCACTGCGCCACCAGGGAAGACCCACCTCTAGCTTTTGATGGTCGCATCCCCACTCTACTCAACGCAGGAGGGAGGCTGAGAGATGCTATTTCCAGTGGGCTTCCTCCACCTTCATTCTCGGGGGTGGGGGGATGGGAGGGTAGATGAAATAACACCCCTCGTCTGTTTCCCCTCTGCCTGCTTCCCGGCCGCGGGCGGGGGAGGGGACGGCCACTGCATCTTTCCGCACCCTGACCTGGGGCAGTGGAAACCGGTGGGTTCTGCCACCAGGGAGACAAGGGAAATGTTTCTCAAGGGAAATGAGTCTGCAAACTCATGTTTTACTGGCATAGCTTGGGCCTTGCATGATGCCACGTGTGATGTGAGTTAGACACTTTCAGGAGAGAAGATACAGGGCTGGCGGGGGGCGGGGGAGGGGGGCGGGCGCAGTGCTCAGTACTGGCCTGAGTGGTTCACACCCAGGATGCGGGAAACCTACGCCGTCATCACCTGGCCGGTTCTCAGCTGACCCCTTGTCCTCTGAAGGGTCATGTTCTCATCCTCAAAAGAACTGGATAAAAGAGAGAGCCTCCTTCAGCCACGGCGTGTGCAGACACAATTTCAGAGGTAAATAGTTACCAGGTCTGGCGATCAACTCTTCCGGCTCATTTCACTGAAATTCAGGAGTTTGGGGACGCCATGATTGGTGGAGGATTTTGGCAACCCCCGGGCCTGCAGGAGAGCGAAACGCCCGAATTGTCTTATTTAAACCAGATATCTGGCGACATTTATTGATGTTGTTTTGGCAAACATTTTTTAAAATCCATTTTCTTTCAAGTTAAAAGCTCACTTAAATCCCCTTCATATAAGCTTCCGCTCCGTCCCCCACTGGTTCCCCTTCTTTTGCTCTATCTGTTCCCTGGAGATACAAAGACCCGTATTGATGCTAAATAAAAACCAGAAAGAGCAACCTTGATGTCATTTATTTCTCTGAGATTGAACCAAAAAAAAAAAAAAAAAATACTAGTTTTTTCCCCTTAGAAAACTGTTTTGGTTTAAAATAAAAACAGTTCAAAAGGTACTTTATATGTATATCTTCCGTGCGAAAAAAACCTCCCCATCTAGTGATTTTCTCATCTTGTCCCTGTCTGACAAGATCTGTACTGAAATATCTTAAAAAAAAAAAAAAAAAAAAAGAAAGAAAAAGGAAAAGAAAAAAGAAAGCGTCCGTGGGCAGCAGAATTCTCCTGCTCAGTTTCTCAGTCTGGGCTAAGCTGCCCCGGGAGGGAGGGGCGCGCAGAGGGCTCGCCCCGGCTTTGGGGCCAGGCTGGTCCCCGCGGTCCCCGGGCTCCAGCTGCTGCCTCCTTCATTCTGCTCGACCTGGGAGCCCGGGGCCCGCTCCTCCCGGGAATTCGCCCCTGGACCCTGCAATTGTCCCTCCTGTCTGACCTCTGCTGCCCTAAGTCCCAACAAGGTGATCTGGAAAAGCGCCGCCGGCTCCCCGGCGGCAGGCGGGTCCCGGACTCGCCAGGTCGCGCCCTCGGCGGCGGTTCTCGGTCCCGGGAGCACCGAGCCCTCGGCTTCGCGCGGCCGATCTCTGGCTCGGGCAGGGGTTGGGGTAGCGCGGACCCCGCAGCTCCAGGGCGCCCCCTGTTCCCCGCTCCCGCCGCCGAGCGCGCAGCCGGGATGGAGAGAGAGGCTGTGCCCGCCCCCCGCGGGCGCCGCGCGCGAGGACGCGGGATGCCCACCCCGGACCCCAAACCCTTGGCCGCCGGGTTGTTCTTACTGGGGTTTCGTGTCAGTGCCCACGGGGGATCTGCCGTACAAAGAACTGGAGCGAGAGTGACTAAGAGCCAAAAGGCAGCCGGTGAACCTGGGCACAGTGGGTCTTTGTGCTCAGGGGCAAGGACGGCCCAGATGGGACCAGGGCTGGACCCCGCGCTGCCGGGAGGGGGGACGGCGACCCCGGGGAAGCAGGCAGCGCAGGCCTGGCCGGGAGATGCGCGCCTGCAGACCCTCTTCTAGGAGGTGGCACCCGCGGGCAGCAGGGGACCACTCCGGCCTCCCTTCTGGAGCCACTTGCTTTTTCCTTCTCAGTGTTTGCCCAGAACGTGTGTGTTGCTGCCGTTCTTTCCCCGTGAGAGCGTTTCCCAGAGAACTGAGGGAGCCCGACTCTGGATGCCACACTCTCACTTTTTCTCCTGGCCGGGAAAGCGAGGAAACGAGCCCAAAGCACCCGCGCTCTCCCCCGCCCGCCTCTTTGGCCTGCTCCATTGAAAAGGCCTTCTCTAAAACTGCAAAGAAAGAGCACAGCTTCAGAGAAACCGGGCAGAGGCTCAAGGCGAAGGGACAAAAAGGACGATCTCTGTCCTCCCCTCTTAGATGTATACAAAAGGCTGTGCTCGGATTCTTAGGTCTGTGAAACGCTATTTGAATTGAAACACAATACCGCCTCACAGGGCATGCATGGAAAGTGATTTCAGGCCGCGATAACTTAGGGTAATTCACTTTATTTTATAAACATCATTAAGTCATCTTATGCGATGATGCGAAAATATTTAACATTTTCCTTTTGCACTTTTCAGAAAAGTGGATTCTGGATGCAATCACATTTATTAGCAGGTGATTCAAAATGGTGCACCAGAAAGAAAAAGTGACTTAAAAAGAAGTTTAAGGAAAAAATATGCACAGAGTTTCCATTTTCACTGTAAAACTCTTCTCAACACAGTGCTTTCAAATGGCAAATATGTTTATTCCTGTAGTAGAATGGAAAATGAGAATTGAAAAGTAAAGAAACTTTATATTCCAAGATGCTATTTGTGTAAAATATATATTCAAAGATATCAATTGTCTATATTTCAACTACATTTAAAAATTCTAAGTACTCCAGAATTGTAAATTATTCCTAAAGCAGAACTAAAGATATTTTCATGATTGCAAAATAATGCGAATTAAACTTCTTACAAAAAATCGTCTCATGTTTGAAGTGTGTCTTGTTCTATGATTTTGTCTAAGCTACCAAAGTTTTCTTGACAAAATAGAAAGATTAATTTGGTTGTGGCAGTTTTTCTGTCTTACTGTTTTAGCAGATGGCTTTCTGTTAAGCTTAGTATCAAATGTGTAAAGCTTTTCCTTAAACAAATTGTGGTCTTAAACTGAGGCATATTGTGTGTATTCTTGAAGTTGTGATGGCTGTTTTTTGGTGCGGGGTGGTGTTTCTTTTTAATTTTTAGATTTCTCTAAGTCTGTTAAATTTCACTGTTCTTGTAGTTCTGAGCTAGTAAATCTGCACTTGATCTGGGCCCAAACATATTTTGATTGTAAATAAAAAGTCTTCTTTTATGAGGATGTTCACTTCACAGCTTGAGCAGTGTAATTTTTATACGGGTCTCAGCAATCAATAAAAAAGCCACAGGAGGAATGATTTATCTTGTTGGTTACAGAGACTGTCACCGAGAGAAATTGTAAAAGATCAATTTACACAACCTGGTGTGAGAATGTTATTGATATAACACGGTTGATCAGTTTCTGGTTGTCTATGCACGGGCACTGCAGAGGGGGCACCTCCCTGAGATGGGCCGGCTCGCCAAGGTCTTAATAGACTCCGAGCTCCGTAAAAGGGACGCGGAGCCTATGGCCCCGGAGGTGGCCCAGTGGCTCGGGGCTCAGGGGACCCAGCACTGGCTGTGCTCCCATCCTTGGTTAAGCAGTGTCATGCTTCCCTTCCTCCTCCATCTCCTCCTCCTTTTCCTCTCTGTCTCTCTCCCTCTCCTTTTTTCCCTCCTACTGTGAGAACTGTTCACTTGGAGACTCCCTGTCTTAATTACAAAGAGCCCTTTTAACCATAGGTCACGGGACTTGGCTCTCTTGACAGGAAATAAGGAAACAAGCTACCTTCCTGGGAAAAAAAAAAAAAAATTCAAACTTCCACTTCTCAAATTAGTTAAATGAAGCTTATCAACGGTTGAGCCTTTGACAGTTGGCTAATTGCAGTTGGTACATTAACTATGTTTTAACCAGAGCTGCTTGGGATGTAAGAAAAAAAAATAAAAAATAAAATAAAGCCTAGGCAGTTCCAGTGAAAGGCGAAGTGCTGCAACGGTGAAAAAAAAAACATTTAAACACATTTAATCTTGGTCTGACTTGCTGTAAATATTATAACACAAAATGGAGTCCTAGGCCTCAATTAACATTTTAATTAAATAGATTCACAAGCATTAACATTTTAAAAAATGACACAAGCTTCTTCTTTATATCTAAGCTCTCTCTCTCTCTTTTGGCTCTACCTTCAAAATATCCTCTGCCTATACTTTTATATTAAATATACTACAGAAAATCCACCTAGTAAATATCTGGTTCCGAGTCTGTGTACACCATTCTCAAATACAGAACTTTTTAAAATGAAGATAAACCTTAGTTGAATTGGTTTATTTTCTGATTTGCATTTCTTTAATATTATTACAGAAGATAGAATATCAGTTACAGTAAAATAACATAAACCACCCACTCTAGTGGTTTCCTTATTGAAAAACTATTATAATAAGGTGAGCAGAGAAAAGCAACCAAGATTTAGAAAAATATAATAGTGTTTTTGTGTATTTAATTTGTTATTTGCACGAATATGTAATGTCATTATAATGTGGCCTGAGTTACGGGAATATAAAAGAATGAAAAGTCTAAGAAGACAAATTATTGTGTACTTCCAGCTAAGACTTTTAGCTGTGACTTCAGTAGTATTCTCTCATGCTGTTTTGCTTTCTAACAGATTCCACATTTCCTTATATCTATATGTGTGTTATATGTATATCCATATATCCATATATATATATTTGAAGTCTGTCTTTGCTTTTTTCATTTCTTTGGAACATACACTCACACACACACACACACACAAACCTTTCACTTGGAAAAATGGACGAATCCCATGCTTTCTGAACACCTATTTAAAAGGTAAGGATCAACTAGTTCTATGCATTCTATTAGATCAATTTTTAATTGCTAAATGTCCAATTAGTATTTATTTGCTTTTGTTTACAGAAGAGTGAATACATGGGATTTTGCTTTCATATTCCTGTATATTAAAACTCCCTAACAGCTCTCATTGTCTTTCATTAGCTAAAATTAGTACTCAGATCTCTTACCACATTCATTAGAAACTCAACACAAACAAAAGACCGCTCACAAAATATGCTTTCCCTTCATTTCTCCTCCACATTCTTTCCTGGCATGGATAGACGTTCCTATCTCAGTACCAATGAGGCCTGCGATCTGGCATCGGACAGCTTTGCAGCTTATTCCTTCTTCAGGACCCTCACTGAATCAGCTCTCATATGACGTAGGTGGCCATATCCCCCCCAGCTCTACAGGGCGATCAATGTTCCTCTCCAGACCAGAAAAACAACGCCTCAATTTCTTCACATCTGGAGAAGACAAGCTTGCTCGCATCTTCAACCGAGGTCTGCTGGTTGTTTTTTTTTTTTTTTTTTTTTAATGCAGTTTTTATTCCTGCCAAGCTTGTGATGGCCGCAGGCCCTGAAGTGGTCTGGCACTGACTGTTCTCTGCCCTGGTCCTCCTCCCACCTCCACACCCCCCTAACCAGATCAGCCCCTCCCCGGCAGGCATCCTACAGATCCAAGTTAAAATGCAATTTCCTGCTTTTGATAAGCAGACACTATCCAGCCAGAACAAAACAGAACACTCTGATACAATTGTCTCCTGGCCAACGGGGACGCCAGCTCCCACCCTTCAAGTCTCCCCTCCTGTATGCCAAGCAGGAAATGCAATTTCTGATCTTGATTCCTATATTTTTCACCAGACTCTCCAGAAACATATTGACAGGGTCTGCACATGCAAATCAGTCAGGGAGCCGAGGCTAAGGTCTCAATCACGGGATGTTGTAGATGGTCCCACCCACCCTACTAATTTGAACTTTTATGGATACTTACATTCTCGAATAGGCAAATAGTCAGAAGAACTCTAGTTCAACAGCTCCACAAATGTATTTTCAGACCAGACGTAGCTGTCTACCAGAGTAAGCCTTATCTTGGGAGGGTGTCAAACTACCAACAAATGTGGCCTGACTTTTGCTAGAAGACTTTACCTAGGAGTTATCCAGCTGCATCTCTCTCCTGAAGGCTACCAGTTCTTATTCGGTGATCGTTAACATTACTTGCAACCTCTGCTGTGTCTGGGGGACCTAGTGCATACAGCAGGACAGAGGGGAGGGGGCTGAGGGGTTTATCAATCATTGTGTTTCCTCCACACGCAAAGCACTCTGGGAGCCCCAAAGAAGAATGTAAAAAATGGACTCTCATCTGAACAAGTTTATAAATCGGTTGGCAAGAAATTGTACTCAATGGTAAAGAGTCACTGTGAAATTGGATTGAATTGACTAGATGTTTTCCAGGGGAGTGTGACATCAGCAAAGTTTGGAATTATCAGGAAAGTTTTCCAAGGTAGAAATGATTTGGATTGAAGAAAGGAAGAATGGAGAGAATTAGAGTGAAGAAAGAGCAGAAGAGATGGTGTTGGAGGCAGGAATGAGTTCAGCAGGGCCTGCAGTCCATATTATGGTGGGGTCCATATTAAGATGGAGTCCATATTATGGTCAGGTCCGTATTACGATGGGCTCCATATTGTGATGGGGTCCATATTATGATTAAGTCCATATTAAGGTGGAGTCCATATTATGATGGGGTCCATATCACCTACTGGGTAGTGATGGGAACCATGTTGGAAAGGCAGGAGGCCTGATTTGGTTGGGGAACATATCCATAGTTTGGGGCATGTATTAGGAAGAAATTGGAATCATTTTAAGTAAAATATCCAATAGGAAGTTAAACACTGACTAGACCTTGGTTGAAAGAGTAAGACAGATGATACACATGTGGAGTCATAAAGAGTTTATTTTAGTGGATAAATCCAACAAGGCATGAACGTAGGCTGTATCTATATGCATTTAATCTGGGTTTGAGGAGGAACGGGATACATTTAGCCGCATCCTTGTAATTTTTAATGATAAAAGTAGTGTATGCAAATTAAAGTGGCATAGAAATAGCATACAAATATAATGTATGCCATTTAAAATACGTAAAATGACATCTTTTTAGACTGAACCAGGCTCTTTATTATGTTTTTGAAAGTAAAGGACTCATTCTATTCTAGCATATATATTTTTTGATAAACCATAAAGATGTGTGCACAGAGAAACATGAAGAATCAACCTCTCTTTCCACTAAAGCAAAGTGCCACGTCATAGAAGCTCTCCACGCTGAACTCACATTTCACAACCAGGAGTTTGTGAACACAGAAAAAATCTTTTGAGGAAAAAAGGAGTTGTTGAGTGAATGATGGATGTAATAAAAGCAGGACTCAGGGTCAAATGATCAGGCAACAAATTTCAAGCATGTAACTGGGCACCAGGGTGCTTGTCAAAGGCTGGCTTGTTTAGGAGAGCTAGGAAGCTTTTGCTCAAATAGTACCTTTAATTTGATTTTTGCCAGAATTAGCTATGAAAATAAAGAAAATAAACTCTGTATGTAATAAACATTCTAATGACAAGGAATTTAACTATTGATAGTATGGTCAGCTCAATTATGAAATTCTTTTCTTTTTTTAATAAATTTATTTATTTGTTTTTGGTTGCATTGGGTCTTTGTTGCTGCGCGCAGGCTTTCTCTAGTTGCGGTGAGCGGGGGCTACTGTTTGCTGCGGTGCACTGGCTTCTCATTGCGGTGGCTTCTCTTGTTGCGGAGCACAGGCTCTAGAGCGCAGCCTCAGTAGTTGTGGCGCACGGGCTCAGTAGTTGTGACGCACGGGCTTAGTTGCTCTGCGGCACGTGGGATCTTCCCAGACCAGGGCTCGAACCTGTGTCCCCTGCATTGGCAGGTGGATTCTTAACCACTGCTCCACCAGGGAGGTCCCATGAATTTATTTTCTGATAACGTAAAGCATATTTTAATTTTAATTCAAATCGATACCACTCAAGACAGACATACGTAACGTTGGTTGAGCAAAACTGAGAAATGAGAACAAACCTGTTACAAAAATTGACTTTGAAACCCTTTACGAAACAAATGCATAGAGGCATAAGTGGCAGTTTACTCCTTTCCAGAAGTTCTGATCTGCTTTTGGGTGACAGAACTTTAAATCATTTGTGAATTAATGCTGGGGAACTAAGGTTATGATAGGCCAGCTGCTCTACTGGATGTAAGGACAAGAATGAAGAAAAAAAGGAAAGAAAAATATATTTGTGACGAATGCTTAGGACTCATTTAAAATTCTGACACAGTAGATGAGGACATTCAACTTGCCACGATTAATTTAAAGCACTTTCATATGAGTAAATCTAGAGCTTATTTTAAGTGTAAAAATACTAGGTCACATGAGTATCTGAAAAATCTTTATATTCAAAAACCAGAATTATGTGAAACCAAAGAATACTGATGTCCTCAAAGAGAAACAAATACATTTTGATTCATCAGTTTAATGGAACAAACCATTCATGCTTAACAAGAATTTTTGTAGATGGGGAATAGAAGAAATTGTCCCAAACATAAGGAGGACCTTTGAGAAACCAGCCCTAGGAATATCCAGAGGCAGCTTCTTTAGAATCAAGAACAAGACTAGAAACCCTCTCACACTGCTGGGTCTAGATAAGGCAACCTGACAGATGTGTCCAAAAAGAGAAGATCAAACAGAAGAGAAAGTAGTAAAGACATTAACTAGGGCTTATCATTTGGGGCACACTTTTATTTGGATTGAACAGGAAGGTCTACTCACATTTGATTTATTTTTATCATGAGATTTTAGTGAGTGGTGGCATTGGTCCTTTTTTTTTCTTTATTGTGGAAAAATATGCATAACATAAAATGTACTATTTAAATCATGTTTAAATATACAGCTCAGTGGCATTAAAGACATTCACATTATTGTATAACCATCACCACCTTCCATCTGAGAACCATTTTCCTCCTTCCAAACTGAAACTCTGCCTGTTAAACACTAACTCTCCATGTCTCTCCCCAGAACCCCTGGAACCCACCCTTCTACTTTCTGTGGATTTGACTACCACGGGTACTTCCTATAAGTGGAATCATACACTATTTGTCCTTTTGTGACTGGCTGATTTCACTTAACATAATATCTTCATTTCATCCATGTTGTAGCAGGTGTCAGAATTTCCTTCCTTTGTAGGACTGAATAATATTCCATTGTATGGACTGAACACACGTTGTTCATTCATTCACCTTTCAACAGACTTTGGGTTATTTCCACCTTTTGGCTTTTGTCAGTAATGCTGCTGTGAACATGAGTGAACAAATATCTGTTTGAACCTCTGTTTTCGTTTCTTTCCGGCATGACCCCTGAAGTGGAATTGCTGGATCATATGGTAATTCTATGTTTAAGTTTCTGAGGAAACTCCATATTGTTTTCCCCAGTGGCTGTACCAAGGTACACTCCCACCAACAGTGCACAAAGTTTCCAATTTCTCCACATGCTCATCAACACTTATTTTCTGATGCTTTGTTTTAGTTTTTTTTGTTTTTTGTTTATGGTAGTAACCATCCTAGTGAGTGTGGGTACTGGTCCTTCAGAATCCTCTGTTCCGCGTAAAGCGGAGCACACGTCATTTAGTTTTAGCCGATTTCTAAAGATTAAAATCTAAATACATGCTGAGGAAGCACAAACCCCAGGTGATGAAGGCAAAGCATGATTCTTTTCTTCTTCTTCGAGAGCGTGTGTAATCGTGCAAGCATCATGTCATCGTGTACATGTGCAGAGAGGGAGGCGCCCACCTGCAGGCTGGTCACTGCCTTCAAGGCACACTAACGCACTCGAGTCTCAGGGTCTTGGAGCAGCTCTTGAATCTAGGGAAGTGAGAATATATGCATGTTTATGGATGGTCCCCTTGGTTGGTACTTGGGGAAAGCTCCTTTCCTCAGACACTGAGATATGTCCTCACCCTGATTTCTGCAGCTATTTCTTTTCTCTCCACACCCTCATACTCACTTGAGAAACAAGAAAGTTACTTCTTATTTAGGTATATTTTTTTCTTTGCATGATTCTAGACCAATGCCCAATATTCTTTCAGTCAAATAGCTTCAAAGTCAAGCTGAAGGACAAGCTCATTGGCAAAAGTCAGTGTATTTCACCACAAAACAAGAAACCTTTCTCCATCTTTTGGGGTCCCCAGCTGTATCTTTATCCAGAAACCCCAGGAATCCCACCATCTGACCAGGCTGAGTTCCTGGTACACGTGGAATCAAACAGTTACCTGGAAAAGGATGTGCTGGCTCGTGAAACGTTGGAGAGGAGGTGGAGAGAAGGGGTAGGGTCCAATGGGGAAACAAAGAAATTTGGGATGAGGGGTCCCCAGCAGGAGAGCTTTGAAAAACAGAATCAAAATCCCTGGGGAGGGGCTTTTATAAGCAGCCCTACCTGCTTCTTGTGTTTGAGTCAGGTTAAGGTTTTCCAGCAACGGAGACTTTTAATCATCTGTTGGGTGAAAGAGGGCAAATAGGGCTTGTAAGGAACGTAATAAAGACCAGATACAGTCCTTTGCCTCACAAGCCCGCAGTGTAATAATGTCCACATCCAGTGAGGGTGTGCTGGGTACGCATGGATCATAGAAACATGATTTCAATGTTCACTCTTAAGACACACATTTATAAAGTACTCAAAAAATCCACTTCCTTGAGCTATGTAATTTGAGCCCATGTCTTAGGTAAGTGTAACAATAGAGATGAATTTTTAAAATTTCAGTCTCTTCATCATCAAGAAAGGTTGTGTTTTTGGATATGTAAGAATGATATTGAGAGTACTGCTATACATGTAAATCCTTCGTACTGCTTGTGCATTTCTTTTTTTCAACACGGAAAGCCATGTTGGAGAACTTTCACTAAAGCTACGGTTTTGTTTTGTTTTGTTTTTTTAATCACAAAAGAGAAACAGCCAATAAAATTATTTAATGTGTATTTGAAAAAAATGTTTGTGAGAAAATAGTTGAAATAGTACCTTGCTATTCTCTCTGTGAAACTTCAGAATTGCACGAAATAATGGCAGATAAGAGCTACCTAAAAAGAAATGTCTGATATTACTGGGAAATGCTGACTCTCTGTTTCTTTAACAGCACAAACATTTCAACCTTCTTTCTAAAGCAAAGGGAGAAAGAGAGTAAGAGAGAGATTTTGGGGATGGGAAACAGAAGGGGCTACCAAAAATCTATCTTTCAATTCCAGTAGATCTTAATGTTTAAAATCTCTGAAGTTTTCTTGTACTTTATGAAAAGCTACAAATTTATCTTTTTCCATTTTCCCAAAGGAGGCTGACCCAAATCCAACAGCAGCAGTTGAAAAATTTCTCTCAGCTTTATTAAATGGCCCCTACAGAGCCCAGCTTAAAATTAAAAGCTCCCCCTACCAGAGGGAATATATGTGACTTTAATAACTGAAATGTGTTTTTACTTTCTATTACAGAGGTCAAAAGGTTTCTAAACAAACCAAATTTATCAATTATTTAGAGTTGATTTCTTCTGAAGTGGTATTTCTGGGATATTATTTGGTGGATAAATTCAATGTTCTAGAGCCAACAGCAGTATTTTATTCATAACAAATTTCCACTAAACTGAATTTGCTGGGGGAACTTAATTTCCACTATCGTGTTTGCACTGTAGAAATATCAGCTGAGGTGTTATAGGGCCTAACTAGTGGGCTTTTCAAAGAAATATTCCATCTAAGCACATTTATTCAGCACCTCCCTGCTTTCTGTTTATTGCTTAAGAAATGAACTAACTTCTCTATCTTCTGGGATTCAGTTTTTTTTTTTAGCTCCTGAAACATTTTTCAAAACCACAGAGACACCATGAAAGTTAAAAACAATATCTTAAACGACATTGCCATCCTAGCAGCCAAAGAAAATGAGATTGTCGTCAAGATTTTGACTAAAGAGAGTTTTTTTTTTTTCAAATGAAGGAGACCCAGGTTTGTGTGCCCACAAGCGTGTGCCGACAAGCATGTGTACGTCTGTGCGTGTGTGTGTGTGTGTACTTGGGGTGAGTCAGGGTCTCTCTGCAAAAATTCTCCTGGAATCTTGACGGACTACTTGGGGTAGGGCTCTATGTTAGAGAATTCAATAACAGTTTATAGAGCAACTCTTCTAGATTCTTAACACAGCGCATAGCCCATGTAAATATTATGTTTATTATATACTAACTAAACATATATTGGGTTTCTGCCTAAAGTCTGCCATTTGGTGTATGCAGAAAACATTATAGAACAGTTCATAAATTCATTTGAAGCTGTGTTAAATGAAAGCAGCCATCCAGAAGCTGAAATTTTTTCATCTTTAAAATAGCAGCCTTCGCAGCTCAAAAGCGGTGGGTTTATTTACGCTGGTGAATGCAACGCCCCCAAAGAAATCAAGGAGCAAGGCTGCATATTCTGTTTTAATGAAAGCAAATTTCGTTATGGCAAAAGACTGAGTTAGACTGCCCTTATCAATATGGGCCTTTATTTTATGGTTTTTATTATTATAATTATTGATTTTATTTTGGGGGCAGATTCAGGGAGAAAGAAAAAAAAAAAAACTTTTCCTTCCCCGATACCTATTAGCCTGCTCAAGATGGAAATAACAGCAATTAGGTTTTCCAGATGTCCACTGATAAAGATAAATGAGAAATGAAGGCGGAAAGAGGGAAGGGCACGGGCGAGCCATTCTACCTCTCCAGGAATTGGATGGCTGGGGGGTGCTGGTCAGAGGGTGGACCACTCGCACCTCTGAATGGCTGGCTGGCATCCAGCTGGCGCCCTCGGAGACGCCCCCAAAGGCTACTGGCCAACCTTGTGTGGGCGTGGTCTCCGGAGGTGAGTTGTGGGCTCTTTGAATATGAAGAGGGGCAGAGCTGGTACCCATGTGGAGACCAACTGGAGGGTTTGAACCCTTACCTGTGCACCTCGTTCCTGGAACTGGTTCACGGTAGGTTTGGCTGAATTCAGCTCCAAACAGAACATTTGGGATTTTCACCAGTTCACTGAGTTGACAATTTCAGCCCTGCAGAAATAGAAGACAGAGTGTTCTCTGTCGCTGCTGCCATTTTTTATCACCACGTGTCGAAGTGCTTATTAAAGTACCTTTGATTGTAAGCAAGGCTTGGAAACTAACACTGCACGGAAGAGGGATTGGGCTGTTTTGGTAACAGTCTTCGTGGGGATGCTGGGGTTGCAGGTGTTGTTACCAAATCAATAAACCAACATCTTTTGCTCCACGAGCAGGGACTTCTGTCTGTTTGGTTCACAGACTTATCTCTAGCACCTGAAACAGTGGCGGTCACATAGGATGTGCTCTGCTAAGTGTACAGTGACCGAAGCGTCCAATCCGTTATTTAAACAGTGATTTTAAACCTCACAGTTATGAACATTGCTTTTCCCAAATGTTCACCATTGCGCTGGGAATGGAATGCTTCTTCTGGCTTCAGACTTTAGAGTAGTTGAGCCTTTACTCTTTGTACAGAAAAAAGAAACTTAACCCTATGCGGGCAGATCTTCTGTGGACCCTGTTTATGGAAAGTCATCTCCTGAGAGGAGCAGGGGCCATCAGTTGCTGGAGTATCAGGTCAATACCTGATAAATCCTCCCTTGTGGAGAATTGAGTGTTAACAAGGGGAAAGATCCGTTCTTTCTGGTGGCTTTTTAAGAATTTGCATTTGCATCTGCTCAGCTGTGCAACTTGGAGTCCCATGGGGGTGGTTCCTTGTGAGGTTACAGCAACCTGGCTCCTAAAAATATTTACCACAACTCAGAGATTCCAGAATTCTTACTTTTTTCACTGATGCTCCTCCCGCAAATCATTTGAACGCTCAGGTAGCTTAAAATTCATCCTGAGAACTGTAGCCGTCAAGACCCCAATGAGATGATTAGTAAGTAAAGAATGCACCCTCTCATATATAAAATAGATAAACAAGGTTCTACTGTGTAGCACAGGGAACAATAATCAATATCTTGTAATAACCTCTCATGGAAAAGAATCAGAAAGAGAATATATATACATGTATAACTGAATCACTTTGCTGTACACCTAAAACATTGTAAATCAACTTATACCTCAATCAAAAAATAAAAATTAAAAAAGTTATAAAAGAAAAAAAAAAATGCACCCTCTCAAACCCAGAAGGAGTGTCCAGGGGCTGGATCTTGATGCTATTAAGATGCCACGTGACCTTGGGTTCCTCCCTTCCCCACTCTAAGGGTTTGCAGCGCCTACACTATCCAGATGTTTGATATTTTCAGACATGAACAAAGATCACGAATGTAATGATTGTTTTTATCCTCGATGGTTCTTGCACTTGTGGTCTACGATTGTGCGCAGGGTGAGGGCCAGATCAGTGCTTTCGAAATCTCAGTAGAAGGACAAGATATCTGAGCAACAGCTACCTTTTTTGCTGCTTTAACAGGAAACGCTACATCCCAAACAAGGATGGCCAGACTGTGGGGAACCACCTCGGTTCCTGAGCCTGTCCTGAGGCTCTCCTGCTGGGTACGTGACTGCAGGAGAAACAGAAGGGGAAGCACAGTCCCCCACCTGAGATTCTTCTCGGCCCCTACCTTGCCCACCGGGTCTGTCCTCAGGGGAGGATGCGGAAGTAGTTTCGTATATTGTTACTACATAGATAGTTGCGGCTTTAGGTGCTTCCCCCGAGCACTGCTACCTCTGAATGAAATCCCGGTGTCTTCCTGCGCCTACATCCTGTACTAACTACTGTAGAACTGTCAGCCATCCTCTGGTAGAAAGTGCAAACAGAAGTAGAACCTGAAAACTGGAGGTTTTCTTAAGTTCTTGCCTGCTCTTTCAGTCAATCCTTCTCTTCAGTCTTGATTGCAGGTAAAAAGAGAAAGGACCCCCGTACCACGTCATTTGCTGAGCTGGAAAAAAATGGAGCGACATATGGATCCATTTTTAAGAAATGTGACAGTAACAAGACATGGCACCATGTGAAGACAAAATAGAGATGTCAGCTTTTGGAATGATGTTAATTATTTTTATTACTAATCTTAATATAATTTTCCAGTTAAAGAATAGTGTTCCTAAGCACAGGGGAAAAAAGTAAAAAATTTGTGGTCAATCGGGCTTTAAAAATTATCTGTAGTTGTCTAATCAATCAATCAATAGCCAATTAGCACACTTGTGTCCCAGCGTGAATAACACATGTCCTCCCCCTGCAATCCCCATAAACACACACACACACACAGAGACACACACGCCTACTGTCTGTCAGAACAAATATACTGTCACACCGTTATCTATAAAGAGGTTCATGGAAACATACAGAAACCGTGAATGTGTAAAGTGCTGACAGGACAGCCCCTGTCAACGTGAATTCTTACTCCCTATTTTGGTTCTCAGACCCAGTTGACCAAACTTGCCTCTGATCTTTACAACGTAGGAAGACACTAGCTTTAATGGAGATCTTATGCCTAATTCTTAACAGTTTGTAAAAGTTGCTCAGTGAGTGTTTTGGTGTATTTGGATTCCATTTTCTACTGATAAATATTTTACCCAGTTGTCATGATTCTCTTAACAGGGAGACAAGGAGATACAAGATGAATCCAAGTGTTGTTGGAGGCAAGCTGATAACTTCTAGAGAAAAGTGTTGATTTTATTTGCAGCACAGAACCTGTAAGCCATTCAGTTTTCTAAGACTTCGATGGTGGAAATAATGAGTACTTGTCCTTCCACACAAATACCAGCCAAAAGCCCCTATGCCATTCTGTTTTGCACATTCTTTAAAAAATGATAGGGGTTCTGAGATAGTGTAACTTTATCTTTCATTATTGCCAATTATTTAGGAAAAAACACCCCAGGTTGAAGGCTATGGACTGAATGTTTGTGTCCCCTCCCTCCAAATTCATATGTGGAAGACTAATCCCTAATGCGATGGCATTTGGAAGTGGGCCTTTGGGAAGAGATTGGGTCCTGAATGTGGAGCTCTCATGAGGGAATTAGAATTAATAGACTCAAACTATTACATTTAGAATGGATAAACAACAAGGTGCTGCTGTATAGCACAGGGGACTCTATCCAATCTCCTGGGATAAACCATAAGGGAAAAGAATATTAAAAAAGAATGTATATATGTGTATAACTGAGTCACTTTGCTGTACAGCAGAAATGAGCACAACGCTGTAAATCAACTGTACTTCAATAAAAAAAGGAAGACACACGAGAGAGATGACGGCTCTCTCCACCACATGAGAACTCAGAGAGAAGATAGCCGTCTGCAAGCCAGGAGGTGGATCCTCACCAGGAAATGAATCTTGTTCCTGGACCCTGCAGCCTCCAGAACTGTGAGAAATAAACGTCTATTGTTGAAGTCTCCCCCGCCTCTGGCATGTTGTGACTAAGACACTTGCTAACTTGGCTTGGGGTGAGGCACCTTCACAGAGGACCACAACCTACACATTCAGGTGTGGCAATCCCGAAGGTCACTGTCATTTAGGGCCCTCAAAAGGCGTGAATTCTCTTCGTCCCTTTTATTTGGAAAACGTTCTATTATGAGATCATCACGATCTCGTTCGCAGTCAGGTCCTGGGTACCCCGTAGGTGTCACGTGCTGGGGACCTCTGTGTGTGGGCTAAAGTGTCCACCCCCCGTGTCAGCTGCCAGCCTCCCTGCCCCCAACTGACCGCCTCCAGGAAGGAGCTTCTAAGTGTTGGTCTTACTGAAGATGCAGATTTTTCCAGCGGGTAAGGCCACTGTAAGTTAAAACTCAGACCCACGGATTTTCTCTGTTCTTTCTTTCCTGCTGGCTGCAGAAAGGGTAATCAGCCTACTGGTCTACCTTTCCCTTTCACCACTCCTGCCCCCACTGCATTACACACACACACTCACACACACACGCAGACACACTCACACACATGGGCACACACACACACATGCGCACACACAATACACACATATGCACACACAGACACACACTCATACACACACACGTGCGTGCACACACACACAGTCACATACGCACACACACATGCGCGCGCACACACACACACACACCTGGCTCAGCCTTCTCCCTTCATCTCTTGTATCTGCTGCCCTACTTGGAGGGCTTAGACTGACAGATGGGTTTTGAGCTCCAGCCTCACGGGGAAGGGTTATTTTTATTTGCTGCTGCCACTTGAACATATGTCCCTCAGGGACTTTGTATGGAAGAGTTACTATGTTTTGGGCAGGATTCAGGCATTCTCGGGGCCCTTGGGCTAATTCTGTCAAGGACTCATGGTAGCCTTTACCAGAGGCTTTACCCTCTCTCTCCTCTAATGGTCTAGAAAGGAGTTAAGCATCTCCATTTGACGGGTGAGAAAACTGAGGTTCAAGACTTGCTCAAGCTCACCTAAATGGGGAGATAGAAAACAAAGAAGTAAACTAACCCCAAAGTACAGTTTCAGTATTTATCAGTGCTATAAAGAGAATAAGGTGGGCGAGGGCAGAGTCAGTGATGGGGGGGGTGGCGCTGATTAGTGCTGGTTGTGGGGATGGCTTGGAACGCATAAAGGGTCATTCTGGCTTGCAGCTGAATGGGTCCTGGGTTGAGGTCACATAGGACCGATTGAACGCTCAGCAGGGCAATTCAATCAATACATATTCCTACAGAATTTGTTCCACCCACTGTATAAGCTTTGCTTGCGTTCATGAAAACTTTCTCACCTGTGCACATTCTTATCCTTGTGAATTAAAATTTAAGGCTATGTGTTCATGGGCTAAATAAATGTTAAAAATCATGTTCTTTAACCAAGATGTAGTTTTCCAAGATATTATAGCTTGGTGTCAAAGGCCAACGTAGGGTGTAACGGAAGTGGGGAAAGCCTCAAGGACTTATGGAAATGCTCAGGAATGCAACGGTTCCACGAGCTGTGTTGACACAGTCTGAATGTTTGCACACACTACTGCTTGCTCATGTGGTGCCTTTGTGCAAATCAGGAAAACCTGCCCCTTGCTCCTGGGATGACCCAGCCCCTTGACCCATCACAAGGCTGGGTGAGCCAGGAATGGGCTGTATTTCGGCTTACCCTTCCCCCCTCAAGCAGGTGCCCTTAAGCAGGGCGGGCATGGTGTCCATAACCCTGTAACAATCCCTGACCTTTCAGGCAATAGTAACAACTCCTTACACTCCTGTGGTGCATCAAAGCCATTGTACAAATGCCGTCTCATTAATTCCCCAAATCATGTTGAGTGATGAATGGGGCAAAGATCCTTATTTTATAGTTATCGGACCAAGGTACAGAGATGGTAAGTGACTTCCCCGAAGTCACACTGATCCTAGGTGGCTCTGGCCAGGAGTGGAGGTTAGTGACCCTTGGCCTTTTCCTTTCAGGTGTATTAGCATCATCCAGGCTAGAGACATCTATCAGTTCATTGCCTTTGTCATTTGTCATTCAAGATCACAAGTTCTCGAGGGAAGGGCTCTGTCTCATTCATCCTTGTGTTTCACAAACCTATCATAATATTGGACACATACTAAGTATGCAATGAATGTTTGTTACACGAATGACAGAAAGCACTGGTTGTTTGGGTTGTGTCATTGCAGACGTGTTCTGCGGAGACATTTGGCTGCAAAGGGTGACTGCAGTGCTTCACTGCCTTTGTCTGCTGCTAAACCTGTAGGCGCGGTCAGCATTCCACAGGACCCTCGGCCTTTCTGCAAAAGCCAGTTCACGGCTGCATCGGTCGAAGCTCTGTGGGAAACAGAAGAAAGCTCAGATGCTAAATAGGCAGATGCAGGTCTGAGAGGCTGCTCAGAAGGTAATGAATCTACACCTTCTGTTGCCTTCAGAAAAGTGATGTCATGGAAAGGATGGCATCTGAAAGCCTGGGCTCCTTTAAAGATGCCGCGTGATCGCCGAGGTTTTCCCCCTGGGTATTGCCTGCTGGTTTCCCTAACATATCCGTCAGGCCCTTCAGAAAATGGAAAAAATAACCTTGCAGGGCTCAGAATAAACCAGCTCAGACCGCTCCCCCAGCCATTTGTTGGGTTATTACTAATGTTCAGTTAGAACTTTTGGAGCCTCCACGAGAAGACTTAGCTTCTCCTGGTGTCCTCAGCTACGTGAATTCCCATCTGAAGAGGTTCCCAAGATTACGGGTGAAGTGTCGGAATTCATTAGCCAAATGGGTAGCTTCAACCCTCATAAAAACGAAGGGCCTTCTGTGAATAGCTCCCTGTCGAAATCACGAAAATCCCACCCAAGTTGATTTTCCATAGGTCTAAAAATATGGGGAACCAGTGAGTTACTCTTACGCAGCTCAGAATAATGTCATAATTGAACGATCTATAAACGGCATTATGCAAAGGAACATTGAACAAATGCAGCTGAATGCTCTTCTATTGGAATCTTTTCTTTCTCACAATTAAATGTCATTATGAGGGATTCTACTCTATTTTATACGTAATCAGGACTTGTAAAGTCTCCATATAAACACCATCTTTATTTGATCAGAGTTCATTATGAGAAGAAACTACTGTATAGAAAAATGTCTGAAATTATACTCTGGACTCGAAGTCAGGATTTAGTAAATGGAAGGGAAAAATGGCTGCCTTGCCAAGCAGGCATACCTTTGCAATCTGGTGCATTTCCTTCTGTGGCCTTGCTCGGGCTTATAAACCACTGGAATCAATTTCTTTTAAAAACACGTTTTTCAGAAACTTATTACGCACTTTAGAGATATATTATATACCTTCAGCGGCAAAAGAAGAAAAATTACAGGTGCAAAAGCAGCCCATTTTTCTAGCAGCTGAAAATGATGCTTTGTACTAGTCACAGGGGAACAGTAAAAATTACGTTCCGACAGCAACAGGGCAGAAGCCTACAAAGGCACAGCCGGGCGAGTGGCACGGCCAGGGAGTGTACTAATAAATCAAGATAATTCTCTGCCTGCCTTGAACTTAGACCCGGCTACAATTCACTGGTACAGCCGGAAAAAAAAAAAAAAAAGTCTGTTAGTGGAATTCAGCTTTACTGGGGGGACGTGATTAGTCACTGGGCAGATTGAGCCTCGATTGCATCTAAATGGTCCACTTTATGAACCATTTATCTTCTGCTCAGACCATTTTCATTACACCAAAAACTGAGCCACCAGCTGTAAGATACAGCCTGGTGAAAATTAATAACCTTTCCCAACGCCCCCCCCCCCCGACTTCCGCAGGACTCCTGCATATGTGCGCAGGAGCATTTATCCCTGTTTTGCTGCTATTTGCATTCCAGCATCCCTGGCACTCTTTCAATTTTCTCAAGTCTCTTAGCCTTTGCCCCCTGTTTCGCTTTTGCTACACAAACAATCCATCCTATGCATTTAAAATTCTCTTAGCGCCCTGACATCATGCTAGAGCCCTAGAGCAGGAAGCAGTTTACACAGAAAGGGCTCTTATTAATTCCTCTGTCCTGCTTTCCCGCTAAAATATAGGGATCTTGAGATTACTGCTGGGTCCCTTAAAGACCATTTAGAGCTGTGCAATTTAAAAAAGGGAGACCTTTATTAATACCTGCTTAGGCTACTGACTGTGGGGAGGGCAGAGGAGGGCTGGCTGTGATGGAAGATAGTCTTGCGCTGAAGCAGAGTCACATGACCTGTAATTCACGGCAGCCTATTGAGTGTTGCCTGGCCACTGAGATATATGCTGATATGATTACAATAACATACAATGAAATTATGGAGTATTAATGGTGCTTAACCACTGTCAGGCATTATGCAGAATTAACAGGAGCCTTTCTCAGAGCAGACATAGTTTTGATAGGGCTGATTAAGGATTTGGTTACCTAAGAAAGCTCATTATAGTATTAATTGGGATACAATGAGCCCAAAGTGTGATGCTTTGGCACAGTTCTGCATGGGGCCGCATGTATGGGGCGGAGCTTGGAGCTCATTGCCTCAGCCCCGGAGTTGAGGGACGCCATACAATTTTGGTTTCCTGGAGCAGGTTTTTGTGTTGGCTCCCATCTTACTTTTTTTCTCTCTGGAAGCACGCTGAGAAGATTTTGATAACCAGTTTTCTGTATCCATAACAAAGGCTAGCCTGTCACTAGATTGCTAATAAGTTTACAGAGAAATATTTTATGTCTGAGGGAGGATCTTGTGATGGTTTTTGAAATTCTTCAAAAGAGATTTGTTGTTGTTTTTAAACAAATATTGTAAAGTTTAGGCCAAAGGCAGAATGGTCCATTCAATGGCATTTTAAGTTTGTGACTGTATTACACTTTGCAGTTTTTTTCTTCAGTATATGTCACATGATGGCAGTTGGGAGAAAACTCACTAATTCCTCCCTTTTATTAATAGTCTTAATATATCATTTATTTAAATATTATATCTGTATGCACAGCTTTAACACGTGCATGTGTTTATTTTTTTGGATGCTAGTTTCTTTTTTTAAAATTTTTATTGGGGTATAGTTGATTTACAGTGCTGTGTTAGTTTCAGGCATACAGCAAAGTGAATCAGCTATAGGTGTACATATGTCCACTCTTTTTTTTTTTAGATTCTTTTCCCATATAGCTCATTACAGAGTATTGAGTAGAGTTCCCTGTGCTATACAGCAGATTTTTATTAGTTATCTATTATATATATATATATATATCAATAGTAGTGTGTATATGTTAGTTCCCATCTCCTAATTTATCTCTCCCCTCCCATCTCCTAGTAACCGTAAGTTTGTTTTCTTCATCCGTGACTCTACTTTTGTTTTGTAAGTAAGTTCATTTGTAGCCTTTTTTTAGATTCCACATATAAGTGATATCATATGGTATTTGTCTTTCTCTGTCTGACTTCACTTAGTATGATAATCTCTAGGTCCATCCGTGTTGCTGCAAATGGCATTATTTCATTCCTTTTTATGGTTGAGTAATATTCCATTGTATATATGTACCACATCTTCTTTATCCATTCCTCTGTTGATGGACTACTTCCTTTTTTAAAAAAAAATTCCTCTTCTATCATGGCTGATCTTTGATAAGGAGATTCTTGCCTTTGGAGCACTGCATTAGTTCCTTCTGCCAGACAGGATGCTTTTAGAGGTAGCATAAGGAGACTTTAGAGGATGCTTTTGGAGGTGGACCATTTGGTGACGGGACCTGAGGTCAAAATGAGCCACTGACCAGCATGAACATGGTTCATGAACCATGAACATGGATCAGTTTCAGGTCTTTCCTTTGTCATCACTCTGCATGGAGCCCACCCTGGGCAGCTGGGACCACGGCCTGCCTGTCAACTCCACTGTGATGAGCTCCACGCCCACCTCTGCAGAGGCACTGAGCCCCAGGCTGATCTGCAAGATGGCCACATGGAGCCCATGAGCTGTGTCCATTCATTTTGTCTAGACGTGGCTTCGGTTGACCAGCTGGGTGTGTGCAGCCCGTCTGCTTGACAGCTGCTAACTGTCAACGGGCCTCATGTAGCCATGGAAAGTTGCAGACTTTGGAACACTCAAGGGCACGGACCAAATTCCCTGGGAGAGAGATTTTCACGAGGATGTCTGGGGGCTCTAATGAGCCTACTCTCATTGGTCTCCTTTTTCACAAACTTCTGGCCAAAATGAAAGAACCGAGCCCCAACTCAAAGCCTCGGGGAAACAACCACTGTCAAAACTATGTTAAGTATTAAAGTTTCAAAGTTAGGGAGAACCCGGGAGACTGCATGCATATTAATGAAGTCTTTGGTGCCACTGGCCTCAGATGCCTCTCTTCAAGAGTTTGGATCTGACTATAAGTTTCGAAGTTGAAAGAGAGAAAGACAACTTTTTGGACTCTCAACATACTAAACTAGCCAAGGTTGTCTCCAGTGAGAGAATGCAAATGACTACATTTTTTAAAATAAATAATTACAGCATTAAATTGAGGGATGTGAGGAAAGGATTAGCTTTCATCTTGCTTTTTGGGGCCAATACTTTTCTTTAAATCAAGTTGACAAAACATGAGGGGCACTTCCAAAGAGTATCTCTGCTTTGTGTTACAAAATAAAGCAATTGAGGAATTGTCTTCCAGGGGCTATTTTTATTGATATTTTATATTTTTACTATAATGGTGCATAATCTTGATGTAGAATTTATAAACCTACGTAGGCGTAGTAGTAAGATTAGAGGTTTCAGAAAATAGTGATTTTTCTGGTAATGACTTTCTCTGCTACCATGGCCAACAGAAGATTTCTACCTGTTCTGGGGGAAATCAGCTGGTAGCAATTTTGGTAGCCAGAACCTCAGTGAGTGCAGTTTGACAAGGAGATAAGAAGAATCAAGGAGGATATAGTATAAGCAAATTTTAAAAAGTGAGTTGCATGAAAAAGAATATATGTATATATATTTATATATATGTATAACTGAATCACTTTGCTGTGCACCTGAAACATTGTAAATTAACTATACTTCAATAAAGAAGAATGCTACTTAAAACAAACAAACAAACAAACAAACAAAAAGTGAGTTGGAAATGGCTTACCTGCATGGCATATGTAGACAACGAATACAAGGGCAGTGGGCGGGGAAAGCCTGGTCTCCCTCCCTCCAGAGATTTATGCACACGTGTTCCCTCTGCCCGGCCTCTGGCCTCCTGTCAACAGAGGAATGTGCCTACAGCAGAGTCCAAGGACAGGAATAAAGATCTCATGGAAGGTGACCAACACCCCCTCGGAGGCGTGGATGGCTTGGTACAAAAGCTGGAAGAAAACCAAAATTCTTTGCTGGGGCGCTGCTGGGAGTGGCAAAGGCCACTTAAAAGAAGCAGGATGGGAAGCATTTCTTAATTTGCTTCTGAGTGGCCGTGAGTTTATCTCCTTCATACAAGCGTTAGGATGAGGCTCTCACAAACAGCTATGATGTTTAGGTGTGTCAATTTGAGAACTAGATCATTACAGTCGTTCTTGGAGACTGTGTGAGTTTGCGGTGACTCTGAAAGATTATGAGTTACGTCCAAACCAAAGCTTCCCTAAGATAGGAACTAACTCAGTAGGTTGGTGGGCAAACGCCAGTGTTCACTGAGTGTTTGCTACCTTTCAGGCGCAATGAAGATACAGAAAGCGGATAAAAAGCTTAGCTCTTGTTCTTGAAGTGGTCAGTTCAGCAGGCGAAGAGAGCTCTGTAGCAAGAGTCACTGCACAGTGTGGGCAGTGCAACAGGGGGTTCAAGCAGCGGGGGGCTGGAGGAACATCTCGGGCCAACGGTGAGTCAGGCTGTAGGTAAACCTGGGCTCCCAGGAGGTCACCTGCGCGCTGATAGAGAATCTACCAGAACAAAGGAGGAGATGAGGTCACAAGCAGAAGGACAAGCCTGTGCATGGGCACAGGGGCTGGACAGAAGCTGGTGCACGAGGCCATCGCCATGATGCTCAGGGTGGGGGAGGGAGACGACCTCGGGGACTGTGTTAATTCAAAGGGTGACGTTTTTTTCTTTTCCATTGTGGTTTATTACCAGACACTGAATATAATTCCCTGTGCTACACAGTAGTACTTTCCTGTTTATCTATTGTTTTATATAGTAGTGTGTCTATGTTAATCCCAAACTCCTAATTTATCCCTCCCCACCCCCTTTCCCCTTTGGTAACCATAAATTTGTTTTCTATGTCTGTGACTCTCTCTCTGCTTTGTAAATAAGTTCATTTGTATCTTTCTTTTTTTAAGATTCCACATATAAGCAATATCATATGATACTTGTCTTTCTCTGTCTGACTTACTTCACTTAGTATGATAATCTCTAGGTCCATCCATGTTGCTGCAAATGGCATTATTTCATTCTTTTTTATGGCTGAGTAGTATTCCGTTGTATATATACACCACATCTTCTTTATCCACTCATCTGTTGATGGACAGTTAGGTTGCTACTCGGACTCTACTTTATTTTTTAAATTTATTTTTGGCTGCATTAGGTCTTCATAGCTGCATGTGGGCTTTCTCTAGTTGCAGCGAGAGGGGGCTACTCTTTGTTGCAGTGCATGGGCTTCTGATTGTGGTGGCTTCTCTTGTTGCGGAGCATGGGCTCTAGGCGTGCGAGCTTCAGTAGTTGTAACACACAGGCTCAGTAATTGTGGCACGTGGGCTCTAGAGCGCAGGCTCAGTAGTTGTGGCGCATGGGCTTAGTTGCTCCATGGCATGTGGGATCTTCCTGGACCAGGGCTTGAACCTGTGTCCCCTGCATTGGCAGGCGGATTCTTAACAACTGCACCACCAGGGAAGCCCCTAGGGCTCTACTTTTAATGCTGGATGATGCCTGTGTCTGTCCTTTGTCTGCTTTTCTCTCGTCTTCTCACTCTTTCTGGGTAATCTCACTCACATCCACGACTTCAACTACCACCTGAGTAGTAATGATTTTCAAATCTAAATGTTAAAAATGTAAATCTTAAACTCCAGACTGGTAGATTAACTTATGTCAGCAATTTTCGTACTTGTGTTTGGAATCCCATGAGGAACCCTGGTATCCAACCCCTGACGACCTGGTTTATGAGGCTTGGGGTGAGCGTGAGAGGAGAGACTTGAACATCTGCATTTTCTAAAGCTTCTTAGGCGATGATGAATATAAAGCCCTGAGAAATATTAAACGATCAACTGGATATCACCCCTTGGATGTCTCATGTTCATCTTAAACTTCACATGTCCTCAAATGAACTCATAATTTCTTCCCCCAAGCCTGATATTCTGATGTTTCCGAACTTGTTTAATGGTCCACATTCCACTGGTTTGTGCCCAGTGAGAAAACTGATATTCATCTTAGATTCCTTCTTATTCACATCTTAAGCCTTTTGATTCTAAGTCCTAAGTATATTATTTTGCTTTCTTTTCTCCATCCCCCAAAGCACCAAGTCCCACCTTCTTACCTGGATTGTTACAATAAGCTCTTCATTGGCGCCACCTCCAGCCTGCTTCCCCTCAACCATCTCCCATGCTGCTGGAGACATCTCCCTAAAATTACTGTCTGATTGTGTGATCGTCCTGCTCAAACCTTCCAGTGGATCGCCCCCATTCACAGTTTCAGTGGATTCTCAGAGTCACCCATAATTTCACCCCATCAGCCTTTTTCTGACCACATCTCCTTTCCCAGTTCAGCAAGTCAAGATACTAGAACTCTTGCTCAGGTAGAAGCTAGGCTCCCTGGCGAGGGGAGGATTTCTAGTGAATACAAAGTACACAATACAGACATGTGAGTTAGTCATTTATTTTTTAGGAAGTTTCAAAATGTTCCTGGATCCAAATTATCCTCATCAAAATGTTAAATCTGCATACCAAGGAAATAGAGGGTCAACAGATTTTTTTTTTTTTTTAAAGCATGAGTAAGTAAATGATGGCAATATTGCTGTTAGAATATAAATGATGAATGAATGAATGAGGGCGTTAATGAATGAGGAGAGTCCAGTTAGAAGCTATTTAATAGCTTGAGAGAGAAAGAATTAGGACCTGAGTTTTTGTCAATACAGTGACATTAAATTAAAGTGAGTATTAATAAGGATTGGGAAATTTCTTGGTGGGCAGTCTGGGCATAACTCTACCACTTTGAAATTTTCTTTATTTACCCATAATGCTGTTGGACTTGATGGAGTAATGCTGTGGACTTTTTATATGTACCATATTGCTATGAGATGAACTAAAGGATTTCTGCCCTTTGTAAGGAGCCTAGGAAGGCTTGAATTAACCCGTGGGGCATGAGGTCAGTGATCTGGGGAGGGTAAGGTTAAGTCTGTGGAAGGCCAACAGTGCCAAAGAAAAGAAGGCTTTTTTTTTTTTTTTTTAATTTAAGCATCATGTCTGAAAGAGCATAGATTTTACATCAGGCTATAGTTCTAAAGATAAGATAATGAATATTTGAAGGTAATTTAAAATCCAAGTTTGGAAAAAGAAGGCAAAAACGGGAACTTGAAAGGGACTGTTGCATCCATGCTGACTAGCTGGGAAAAGTAATTTGGGCTTCCAAAAGCTTGAGGAATTCTGGGAAACTCCTTGAGGCCAGGGACCATTTCTCATGCATCTTTGTATCCTCAGCACCTACTTGGTGTCTGGTATCCTGTAGGTACTCTATAAATGTTTTAAAAAAAATGATAAATTTGTAAGTGTACAAAATATTATTGTTGACTAGATGTACAATGTTTACATCAGATTTGTCTGTCAGTGGACATGTACATTTTTTTCTATATCTTGGCTTTTGTGTATAGGTTACAATGATTATGGGGGTGTATACACCTCATAAAGGTTCTGATTTCGTTTCTTTTGGATAAATACCCAGAAGTGGAGTTGCTGGGTCATATGATAGTTCTATTTTTAATTTTTTTTTTTTTTTTTTGAGGAACCTCCATACTATTTTCCATAGTGGCTGCACTAATTTACATTTACACTTCCAGTGCTTGAGGGTTCTGATTTCTCCATGTCTTCACCAGCCAGCATGTGTTATCTTTTGTATTTTTGATGATAGCCATTCTAACAGGCGTGAGGTGATATCTCATCATGGTCTTGATTTGTATTTTCCCTGATGATTAATGATGTTTATGTACCTGTTGGTCATTTGTATGTCTTTGGAGAAATGGTCCAATCAAGTCAGGTTATTAGTTGTTGGGTTTGTTTTTGGTCTTGAGTTGTAAAAATAAGCTGTAGGTAATTTTAAACTTAGCCTGACACAGTGTGCATCATTCCCATAATTTAAATTGGATACTTTTAAACTTTAAGTTTTTTCATTAATATAAAGAAAAGCAAAAATATTTGTGGCAACTCACTTATCAAAATTTATCAAAAGCCAAGCACTATGTTGGATGTTGGGTGGAGAGAAAGTAAATAAAAAGATCAGTGAAGGCCTAAGGCACAGCCCTCAAAGACTCAACCTCCATGACATCTGAGAGGACAGCAAAGGTGTAAACGTAAATACCCTCACTGAAACCAACGCATAGTGTATAAGAGAGTTTAACAAAGGAGCACAGCTTATATTTTGCTTATTACAGTCTGTGCTACTTCATTAGGTTTATAACTGAGTGTCTTCCCTTGGAGATCATACCAGCGTTTATTTCAAATCAATGCTGAAAATTAAATGGTAATCCTTAAGGGGAGGGAGTCTCTTCCACAACCACTGCTTTCTATTGGAAATCTTTCTTTCATGTTTCTGCTTAGTACTCAATCCAGGGTTTGAAATTAATTAAAAGATATCCTTTCTCTAATCTTTAGATAATTAGCTTCAAAGATTTTCTTCAAAATGTTGTAATAACTTTATCTTTTATGTGTAAATTCAGAACTGTTTCTGTCTGGACAATAGTAATCCAGTAGTAGTTCGTAATTGAGGAAAAGGAATTTTTGTCAGTTATTTGAGTGGCTGAGGTTGTCATCGAAGATACGTATTTATTATGAAGCACTTTTTTGACTTTTTTGTATAAGACTTTAGTAAGGATGAGTAGACAGTCCCAAATAAACTCCTAAATATTGGAGTTGGAAAGTACTACCTAAGTTTTAGCTTCTCATTTTGTGGATAGGGAAAATCTAATCCAGATAAGATGTAAATACCTTTCATTATAGAAACTACTGATATCAATTGTAAGTTTTCTACTAACGTCTTGACTATCTTCAAGAAGACAGAATAAGGAAATGACTTTAAATTACAATAAGAAAATTTCAGTTAGCTGTCAGTTCAGCCTTTAGAAGACATTTTTTCTTAGTGAAGATGTGAAGGAGGAAAAGGAGATGACAAATTTTGGATGCTCCCATTATTGATAGGCAGGGTCTAGTTCCCTTCCCCTTAAATCTATTTTGGCCTGATTGATGCCAAGAATGCAGTGGAGATGACATTTCTGGACTTCGGAGGCTAAGTCATAAGAAGCCTTGGGGCTTCTGCCTGGGTCTCTGAGAGCAGTCGTTTTGGAGTCTGGATCTCCAAAAGTCTGATTATCCTGATGCCACCATGCTGTGAGGAAGCCCAAGGTAGCCTCGTGGAGAGCTTGTGTGGGGTGGTTCCAGATGTGTGAAGTCGGAAGCTTCCAGGTGGTCAAGTCACAGCCACATCTACATGTAACTGTATGAAGGCCCCCAAAAGGCTCACTTTCCTATAACTGAGAGAGGCTATAATGAATTGATGTTTTATGACACCACAGCTTGCTACGGTTTATTATGCAACAGTAGAAAACTGGAATAGTAGGCATTTTTAAAACTCAGAAAAAAATGTCTTGGAGGGGGCATGGTAAAATATCCTTACCCAGAGATTATGAGTAACAACATCTGACTTGAACAGTTGAAGCATGGATTCTTGTTATCTGGGGTAATTTGGATAAAATATTAATGATTTGAGATGATGGTCATTTCTCCAAGGATGTCTGCACAAAAATGTTAATTGCAGTAGCAAATAATAAAAAAATCTGTGAACAATATAAATGACTACAATTAAGCAAAACATGGGGACTTGTGGAGTATAGGTGCTTTACAATGTTGTGTTCGTTTCTACAGTACAGCAAAGTAAATCAGCTATGCATATACATATATCCTCTCTTTAAAAAAATGTGATTTGATACATACTTTTAGCAATAATCCCACCTCAAATAAACTTCATTGGCTACAAAACTGCCCCTGAGCAAAGCCTGATACATTCTTAATGTCAGAGAAAATGGCTTTGATATAATATGTAACAAAAAAGTAATATACATAACAGCGCTTACAACATGATCTAATCTTTAAGTAAGTATAAAAATATGCAAAAATTAACTTTTTTCACCGATTGATGGATGTATTAATAATGACTTTATTTGTGTCTTTATACACTAATGTATGATATATATTTCCAAATCAGTTTGTTTTACTTTAATCCACAGAAAAATGCAAACTGAAAACATCGTATTCACAATTTTTATGGGTAGCAGAATGCTTACCTTATTTATTATTTATTTATTTATTTCTCCAACTGTATTGACTCCTACGACCTATCAGGCATTATTCCAGATGCCTAGGGCACGTCAGTCCAATGTGGGCTCACATTTCAGCAGTGGGCAACAGAAAATTAACAGTAAACATATCAAATAAGGGAGTTAAACGGTGTGATAGAGGATGATAAAAGCGTGATGGTGAAAAGAAAGAGCAAAGTGGAATAAGAGGGATCAAGAATCAAAAAAGGCAGGGATGTTGGGGGATGTGGGATAAGGGAGACAGACAGGCAGGTGGAGGTATTAAATCAAGCGATTGCCTTACGCCTCATTGGGAAGGTGACATATGAGCAAAGATGTGCAGATGAGGAAGTTAACCATGCAGATATCCGGGAGAAAGGACCATCTAAGCAGAGAGAACAATCAGAGAGAAAGTCCTAGGACAAGGATGGCTTTGTAGGAAGAGCAGGGAGGCTGGAGCAGAGTGAGTGATGAAGAAAATATAGTAGCCAAGACCAGAGAGGTACTGGCAGGAGGGCTGGGGCAGGCAGACCATGGAGGGCATTGGTAGCCGTTGTAAGTACTTTGGTTTTTACCGTAAGTGAAAAGGGGAGCCGTGCAAGGGTTCTGAGTAGATGGATGACTGCTGCCTTTAAAGGTTTCCTCTGACAGTTGTGGGATTAAGTTGAGTGAGGGCAGAAGCAGGAGGCCGACCTGGGAGGCTGATACAGTCATCTGGGCAAAAGCGTGTTGGCTCTGACCAATGTGGTAGCCATAACAGTGAGGAGAAGTCGGGTTCTGGGTACATTCTGAAGGCAAAGCCAGCGGAATTCCTAGTGCGTTAGATGTGGGTGTGAGGGAAAGAGGAGAGGTGAGGATGACCAAGACTTGAGCAACCAGAAAGATGGAGTTGGTATCAATGGGATGGGGAAGGCTGCAGGTGGGCAAGTCCTGATGAGATGAGATCAAGAGAGAAAAGGGGAAAGACCTGCACCTTAAGAAGGTCCACAGTAAGACATCTGGGAGGAGAGAGGAAGGGGCCATGGTGACCAAAAAAGAGCCACTAGGGGGGTAGGAGGGAGCTCAAGAATGTAAGGTATCCCCAAAGGCCAGGGAAGCACATGAACCAAGGAGGAGAGAGTGATGGATTGTGCTAAAGCTGCTACGTCAGCAAAAGGACATTTATTGACCAATCGGAGCTGAGGATCCTGAGAGCAGATGTGAAGTCCTCTTCCGATCACTTCCATTTTCTCAGGGAAGAAGGAAGCAAGGTCATGGGCTGCAGATGAGGATGGAGGAAGGAACTGGAGGTCCAGATGTCCTTCTCAGGTGTTCCAGGTGGCCAGCACTGTGAGAAAACTTTCTGTATCTTAATTCAACAGAGGTAATACTTCTTAGGGGTTGTACTGGTGCCCAATCACCATGTTCAAGTTGAAGTACAGTCTACAGAAAGTGGGAGGCATGAATAAGTCGGTTGGCAGCTCTATAGAAGCTGGAGAGTTAATAAAGTTGAAAGTTAATAATCTCAGCCTCTAAGTTTAAAACTGTAGTTTTCATGTCAGGGGCTGGCCACCATGCCTCTGCATCTTAATCTCAACCTGCTCTAACCTGAGTAGTAAGATTTGTGTCTTCCTTATTAAGAAACAGAGAACAAAGGACAGGAGATGTCTCCTTTATCACTAATCTAACATAGAGGGATGAATGAGATCAACCATTCAATATAAGCAAAACCCACAATTTTCTCATCCTTACTAAAAATGATAAGATTTTACAGCACATTAGTTTAAACCAAATTTACTAATCTGATCTGTTAGAAAGGAACCGTGTAAAAGATGAATATGATGGACTAGTGCCTCTAACAGAATGGAAGACTCCTGGATTTTCACGTCATATTAGTGACTTTCACGCTCTTTGTGCAATTCTCTGATGGAATTAGTGCCCATCTGCAGAACAGCTTTCATGTATCACACTGTCTGAGGGACTTTGGCAACACACAGGCAGTCTCGCACATTTAAACATTGCTTCAACGTGTCATCAAGTGTTTTGTTTTCCCAAGTTGAGCAGAAAGTCATTCCACAAAAGGCAATTGTTTTGCGTGTCTTTCTACTTCAGTAGGACAGGTCCTTGGAGCATCCGTGTGTCCTCCACCAGCCAGGAACGTTCCGCCATGTGGACCCTCTCACACTCTGCCACCTCACCTCTGATAGTCAGACCTGGGAGTTTGCCAGCTTGAGGGACAGGATTGTGATGAGTCTTTGGTCTCTAAAATATGCTATTTTTTTTAAAAAAAAAAAGCTTATTTATCCAAATAGGCAGGAAAACTGGACTTGTGGAATTTGATGAAATTGTTCAATCATTGGCCTCCTGTTGCAGTAGCATCAAGACTTTGCTCTTCAGTGTGACCCCCAGGGCATCCTCTGTGCCGGATGAAGCTTATCACGTGCCTTCTCTCTTGCGGTCCTTCTACTTGGCCCCCTCTATTCACGTCTTCCTGAGCTATCTCAGTTCCCCAAAGATGTCGGGCCGTTTCACAACTGTGACTTTGCCACGCGTGCAGCGTGGGCTCTTCAGCCTGGGGGAGCCTCAGCACCTCCCCCTCCTTCACCTAATGGTTTCCCTTCCCTTCTGGTCCTCGCTCTCTATGCGCCCTCCCCATCTCATCTTTGTCATCCGCTTAGGTCCCTCTCTCTGGAGCCCCCACGTTATATCTCCTCCTGTATAATAACTGTACGCCGGCGTGTCTTTCTGCCTTTCTAGGTAGTGAGCTATATGAAGGTGGGGTCTATGCCTTTTATCTTTGGATCCCTTCTTTAGTTTCCAACACAAGAAATGTGTAAAGAATAAATGAGTGTGTGGGCAGATGGCAAGGTCACTAGGACTAAACTCTTATCAGCCTGGAAGTTCCTCCTTTATTGATAACAAGTCAACCTTGACCTGTGCATGTTTACTTAGGACAAGTTTCTACTTTGTGCAGCTCCTCAGCATATCTATTTCTATCTATCTATCTATCTATCTATCTATCTATCTATCTATCTATCTGTCATCTTTATCTATCTCTCTATCTCTCTATCTATCTATCCATCTATCATCTATCTACCAATCTATTATCTATCTATATCTATCTATCAATCTATTATCTATCTATATCTGTCTATATGTCTATCTATCTGTCTATCCAACTATCATATATCTACCAATCTATTATCTATCTATATCTGTCTGTCTATCTATCTATCTTCTATCCATCATCTATGTATGTATGTTTGTATCATCTATCTATCTACCAATCTATTATCTATCTATCATTTATCTACCAGTCTATTATCTATCTATCTATCTAAGCATAAATTGTACTCCAATCTGGCAGTAATCTTGGCTTTTCTGCAGGTCGAAGGTAAATGAAACCTTCCAAAACATTACAGAAATGATTTTGCAGGTATGTTTCTTGTCTTAGAAAAGCTATTCTAATTAACACCGATATTAATGGGCGCTGCGAAAGGAGGTACCGATAAGAAGTCCTTCTAGACAGATAATGAGACTCTTTCACTCTGCGCGGATCGTTTGATAATTGTTTGATGAAAATGAAGTGGTTTAGCCCACATTCAGTCCAAAGTAGGCTCCCTGTGGCTGGCTGGGCTTTGGAATTCGGTTGGATATGTGGAACCATGATGTGGCTACTGTGTACTCATACACATAAGACAGGTAGAGTGTTTAAGACCTTCTAAACAAATGGCAGCTCATCGAGTAATGTCTGTTACCTTAATGAGGGTGTCAAGGTCTCCTGGGCTGACTGTTTATTTGACCAGCTATTCTAGGAGTGGGTGACTGAGGGAATTGTATGCACATAGAACACATGCCAGTAAAGGCAGGGCATTCCTTGGAATAGATGGAAAGATTCTAAAAAGTGATTTGTATTGCATCTTAGATCAATTTCCCATGAGTAATCAAATCTGAAATTATAATAGAAATCAAGGTGAAAATATTTTTTTCTCTCTGTATTTTGTTTTATGTACAATTTCCTACTATTTTGACATATTCAACTGTAAGAATGGTTGCCTCCCTCTTGTTTCTGAAACAGATTCTTTTTATCCATCCTGAGCTGCTCTATGAAGCTTTTAAATATGTGAAACTCAATAAGGTATTATTTAATGAAATAAATCTATCTTCTCGCTTCTCCCGAAGCAGGCAAGAAAGGGAATCAAAAGAAATCAGAAACATGATTCTGATTCTGTGTTTTCCTTCCTCAAGCAGACCTCTCTTCCTAGCGTAAATTTCTAGAGTGAGTGAAAGATGGGATATTTGGCTGCAATAATTGCTGGTGTTGTACGTGACAACCTATTTTAGAATGCTTGGGGTTTTTATAGTTTCTGGGACTAGTCCTTGTGCTGAAACAAGAGATTACTCTCCTTGGACAGACTGTAATTTGATAGCATAACTTTGGAGCTGGCCACCCTGCCTGTATTCCACTGCCTGCTCTTGTCACCTGCTGGTACATAGAAGCTCAGCATCACATCACCTGTTCAGCCTGCATATCGTGCTTGTATTTGGACACATCAAAGCTGGGAAGAATCAAGGCTTTGTGAAATATAACCATCTCCATGTTTACTTACGCTTTCTGAACTACATTTGGATAGTAGAAGGGAATGTTCTGTTTTATGAAAAAAGTCACAGTTTCAAAAATACGCAAATTGAGAGAGGAGTCTTGTCTGCATAAAGCTATGGTATTAACAGTATATTTTCATTAGGTTTTCATTGTACTCTCATGTCATCTTAAGCATTCCTCACAGTTTACCTGTGTGTGGGGTAATGCCATTTCTACTTTAAAGATGGGGAAACAGGCTTCAAGAAGACAAATGACTTGTTTAAGATTATACAGTCACTAAGTATCAGACATCGGAATTCAAACTTGGGGCTTCTGATTCCGCATCAACAGTTCTTCTCTACTGAATGTGTAACAGATACCATGAAAACACAAATATAAGGACAGACACACAGCTCATTCTCCATTACTAAAGTGGCAGATTTAAACTTGAAGGCCCCCAAGAGCCATACATCCAGTTTCTCGAAACCAATTTGAGTCCCTTCCGCCAAGAATTTGAACTGCCCTGTGTCACTGATTGAAGGGGATGGAGTGATGCAGTGGGACTTTCACTCCGAGGTCCTGGGAAGACCTGAAGCTTCAGCGTTAGTGTCATGGTACCCTCAGTCTGGAGTAAACCAACCTCCTAGAAGGAAGTTTGACCACGCTGAGACCACCATGCTAGGAGAGAGCCCAGCTAGTCGTCAGGGGGCCACATGCAGAGAGAGATAGCTGACCCCGCTGTTCCAGCTACCCTAGCCCAAGTGTCAGAATTGGAAGTGAAGAAGCCTCTGGAAAACTCAGCCATTGTCACCAAGTGGCAGCAATCATGAGAGAGGCTCTGAGCAACAATCGTTCAGCTGAGCCAAGAACCATGAGAGACAATAATAAATTGTCTGAAGTCATTACGTTGTGATTGGTTTGAGAGATAGCAATCGATAACCGGAAGAGTGATGTAAACACCTTTGATTGGTTTGAGAGATAGCAATCGATAACCGGAAGAGTGATGTAAACACCTTCTCCCATTTTCCTTTGGAAATGCCATTTAATGTCTATATATTTTCAAGCAAACATCAAAACTTAAATGAACATTTTCCTCCATAAAAGGTAAGTAATCTGAACAGTTTCAGAGCACATGGAAAGCTGATAATTCCAAGTCATGGTTTTCAGAATATCAAGGTTGGGGGCCAGTTCTCCAAGGGCCTCTCATATTTCAGGACAATTGCGTGAGCAAAAGCACTGACTGCCTTTGTTCTGGACCACCTTTTCAAGGATGTTGTAGAGCAGACGACCTTGGAAAATAGAACGAGCATCTCCATCTGGAACAAGAAGGAGATTTTCCCTCATTTGCAAGCTAACAAATTAGCCTGCTGTAGTTTCACAAATGCGGGTAATATAATGAAGGTGATTTACTCTGGGGCAGAGACCAGGCAGGCTCAGTGCCCATTATAAAATATCCCTGTTCTCTAAGCTGAGAGTTCCTCTCCTGTGACACAGCCCACAGTGCATACATGCGTTGCCTGGTCCTCTTCGTGTCACCTTGTGGGAACTGGGGCTTAGGGAATCAGGGCAAATGCTAACACTACTGTTGATATGAGGAATGCACTGTCTTTTGTAGCTGACCCGGGAGTTCCATGTCTTATACTAGCAACCATGAAACTAGAGCAGACTCGTGAGCTTCCAAGTAGAGCAAAAGCTCAGATGCTTCTCAGCTCTTGAGAATCAGTTGAGCTCATTTGCTGAATCACGTAAATGCAAGGCCAACTAATATTATGACTTTAAAATATATGTAGAGATTATACGCAAGCTCTCTTAGACCTTGTTCCATTGAACTTAATGGGAAGTGAGTGAAGGCTTGAACACTTGATAATGCTAATGAGAGAAACGAGTCCCCTCTTGGATGAGTCAGCTGAGCGCTGTACCCCAAATGATGATATTCTATTTAATAGGACTCAGACCAGACTCCTAGCAAGCTGACTAGACCCTTTGGGTTTTTAAATTTTTTTTTAGTTTAAAAAAAAAAAAAAATTATTTATTTGGTTGCACCGGGTCTTAGTTGTGGCAGGCAGGCTCCTTAGTTTCAGCATGTGGGCTCCTTAGTTGTGGCTTGCCGGCTCCTTTGTTGTGGCACACAGGCTCCTCAGTTGCGGGATGCGAACTCTTAGTTGTAGCATGCATGTGGGATCTAGTTCCCTGACCAGGGATCGAACCTGGGCTCCCTGCATTGGGAGTGTGGAGTCCTATCCACTGCGCCACCAGTGAAGTCCCTTTTTGGGTTTAAAGAAAGGTAGAAAGGGCCGTGGACGGTCCGAGGACGAAATCAGGACTTTAGTGAAGAATTTCATCTCTTGCCTTTTATATTCCCCATGAGCAGACTTGTTTTCAGATGGTGAGAATTGCTTTAGCTTCATAGTACAAATTTTGCTGTATTTTATTTTAGTTTTATTTATTTATTTATTTATTTATTTATTTATTTATTTTTGGCTGTGTTGGGTCTTCGTTTCTGTGCGCGGGCTTTCTCTAGTTGCGGCGAGCGGGGGCCACTCTTCATCGTGGTGCGCGGGCTTCTCACTGTCATGGCTTCTCTTGTTGTGGAGCACAGGCTCTACACGTGCAGGCTCAGTAGTTGTGGCTCACGGGCCTAGCCGCTCTGCAGCATGTGGGATCTTCCCAGACCAGGGCTTGAACCCGTGTCCCCTGCATTAGCAGGTAGATTCTCAACCACTGCGCCACCAGGGAAGCACTATTTTAGTTTTATTTCGGTATTTTTGACTTCCCTTGAGACTAAATCAGGTAAATGCAAGGCTGTAATCCTAATTGTTTTTCTTCTACTGTTAAAAAATCATTTTTCTCTGGCTTATTGAAGAAGTCTGTCTTTAGTTTTTGGAAATTTAATTATGGTTTGTCTTAGTGTGGATTTCTTTGCATTTATCCTATGTGGAATTCACCCAGCTTCTTGAATCTGTACGTTTATGGGTTTTGGCAAAATTCGAAAGATTTCTACCATAATTCTTTCAAGAATTTTTCAGTCTCACCCTCTTTCGCTTTTTATTCTAGAACTCTGATGACTCAAATGCTAGATCTTTTGTTATACTTAACACAGATTCTTGAGGGTCTTTTTTTTTTTTTTTTGTCTATTCACTGGGCTTTTATTTCAACTACTGTGTTTTTTCAGTTCCAAAATGTCCATTTAGTTCTTATTTATATCTTCCATTTCTTTCTGACATTTAAAATTTTTCATTCGTTTCAAGTCTTTCCATACTTTCTCATGAAAGCGTTGCTCTAAAATCGTTGGCAGATAATTCTGGCATCTCCACTGTCTTTTTTTTTGCATCTATTGATGGCCTTTTTTTCATTTGTTTGAGATCTTCCTGGTTTTTGCTTCATGTTATGTTATGAGACTGTGGATCTTATTTAAGTCTGTTTTAGCTGGCGTCCTCTAAAACTGCTCTGGTAAGGGAAAGTGGGGGCAGGGAGTGTTGTTATTTCCAGGTGGAAATCCAGGTCCCGCACTTGCCTCTGGGTAAGCTTCTTGTTATTGTTGGGCAGGAGTGGGAGTTTCTGCTTCCTGTGTAGTCTCTCTGCTGACACTGCGGTGGGGGTGACCTCTTTACTGGTAGATGATGGTGCAAGTCCTGACTCTTCATCAGGCCTTCCCTAATATCACCTCAGTAGGACAGGGGAGAAATGTCTCTTACCACCAGGTAGGGGGGAGAAGTTCATGTTCCCCTGTGGTCTCCACTGACACTGCAGGGAGAGGTGCTTTGTTATTTGCTGGTGGGGTTTAAAGTCCCAGCTCCCTATTGGTCTTCTCTGATACCAATCTCGCAGGAGGTTTTGAATAAAGTGAATAATGGGGTATTCATTACAATCTGATAAGGATGGAAGTCTAGGTCCCCTTTGCTGATGTGGGCAGGTTTGGGGACTCAGTTTCTTCCACGATGTTTGGCTGGAGTAGAGTAGGTATTGTCTAAACATTCCGTCTTGTTAGTATTTACTTTTCCTGGTCATTTGGCTGGAGAGATTATGCTTTTCTTGTGGCTTTTTGTCTTTACCATTGGGTTTTCCATATTGGCAGCTTCTTCAGCTCCAAGTATAGGGTATACAAGGCAAATAGAAAATCCAGGGGTCTCACCGTCATGACTTCCCTCTGATCCTAAGGTCCCTTGCTATTCTATATTCTTCTCGCCACCTTTCAGAGTCTTCTTATATTTGTTTTACATACAATATTCAAGGTGCAGAAGTCCCGTCAGCATTTTAAAAAATACCTTTCCAGGTATAATCAAATTTGAGAAACTGTGGCTGCTGCATACAGTGAGATTTTGTGTCCACAGGCTTTTAAGGCATTTCCTTATTTTTGTTACTACAGCCAACACATCTGGTAGGTTCCTTTCCATAGCGGCCCCTTTGGGGGTCCACTCCTATCCCTCTTACATGCTTTGTGACTCTGGGGTGCCACTGTTAAGTTCCACCTGTCAGTATTTGCCTCTCTGGGTGTGTGCTTTCTCCACATCACGGTAGCTTCTCTGCCCAGAGGGCCAGGGAGCTAAAATTCACAGAAGCAGCCCTCAACTAACAACAGACTGGAATGGGCATATCAATATCCCATCTTCTTCACACCTCTGTTAAAATAACCGTGAGGTACTTCACTTTCCAGCATTTTCCTACTGGATTAAGCTTCATGTGCCACAATGATGGTTGGTATTTTATTTAACAATTTGTTAAATAAAACAAATTTATTCTCTGTCTCATTTCTTTACCCCTCAACCCACATTTCTTGCACCTCCCAAATAAACACTGTGCCCTTGAATCCCTGCCTCAGGGTCTACTTTCCAACCTTCTACTACACGTCACTCCACCAGGCTCACGCAGTGTCTGAGCAGTTCAAACCCTGGCTTCTGTTTTTGTAGAAACAAGGTAAAGTCTTTCTCCTTCAAACACAGAGATGTCACAGATCCAAGCTAAGGTTAAAATGTTTGAATCCTAGTTTCTTTGCTAATTTGCTATGTTACTGTGGAGATGACCCTTAGCTTCTCTGAACCTCCATTTCCTCATTTTCAAAGTAGGGATAATAATACCTACATTGTAGTTTGAGAGGTTTCAACGAGGTAATGGTTTTAAAGCATGTAACATAGTGCCTGGCACATAATAATTGCTCTATAATATTATCCAATGTAATTATCGGCATTCATGCTCATTTCTACTTCTCCTTTTAACGTTTTGACCATCTTTCTTAGCCTCCTTCCTAGCTCTGCTTTCTCAGGATCTCATCCTTGGTCCTCTTCTCCTCTCACCTTAAATGTTCACACAGTTTGACCTCATCTGATCCTGTAACTTCCATTTCTATTGCACTAAGCACTGCAAGTTCTGTTTCTCCATCCTCCCCTATTTTCCTGGTCTCTAAACCCCATGTTTTCAACTCTGTGAGTTCAGACTCAGCGTGTACAAAAGAAGACTTCTCTACACCAGCAAATCAAAATGTATTTTTCTTCCAGTTATTTATCCATTCCTATTGTGGTTAAAGGCATCCATCATCCTGACGTCCAACCTAGAAATCCTGAGGTTAACTTTAATTTCTTCTTTCTTTATGTTTTTCATAAACAATCAGCTACCAATTTTGTGGCTTCCATTTTCTAAGTCAGGGTTTTCAAACTGAAGATTGCAACCTGTTAGTGACTTCACCCCAGTCTGACCGGTTCGCACTGACGCTGGCAAGCTCTTGCTAGTTGCTAACGTTTCCGAGTTACCTTTCCACAGCTGCCAGTTGCTGAATGTCTTAACTGGTAATAGAAATACCCCCTTTTTAGCCTTTATGTGTAAATTTTAAGGAAGGAATCCTATAATTTCATACAAGAAGGAAGAAAGAAAATCCAAGGAGAATCTACCAAAACAGATTTTTAGAAACTAGGAGAATAAGAACAAACATCTTTTACTGAGGATGATGTGATATGTATATTTGGTCTTTGTCCCTGATTCCTGGCACAGAGTCCCTAAAACTCTTGGAACTTGGAATCTTTTAAATGGTAACAGGGTCTTTTGCATGCTATTGAGATGACTTAAGTCTGCAGGCCCCCCCAGATGGCTTCAGGATAGAGGCTGGTAGAAACACAAAGCCATGAATAGAGCATTAGGACTTTCAGCTCTACTCCCCGACTTCTGGGGAGGGAAATGAAGGTGGAATTGAGTTCAATCACCGGTGGCCAATGATTTAATCAATCATGCTTACGATATACAAATTCCACAGAAACCTCTAAATGATGGCGTTTGGGGATCTCCTGGGTTGGTGAGCATATTGAGATGCGGAGAGGGTAGTGTGCCTGGAGAGGTCATGAACGTTCTGCACCCACCCCACCCCACCCTATACCTAGACCTATGTATCTCTTCCATTTGGCTGTTTCTGAGTTGAATCCTTTGTAATAAACCACCAATAGTAAAATAAAATGCTTCCCTGGGTTCTGTGCGTTGTTCTAGTAAATTATGGAACCTGAGGAGGAGTAGTGGAAACCCTTAAATTTTATAGCCAGTTGGTTAGAAGTATGGGTGGCCCCTGGGACTTTTGAGCTGGCTTCTGAAGTGGGGTCAGTCTTGTGGGGCTGAGCCCTTCACCTATGAGGTCTGCATTAACCTATGAGGTCTGAGTAGCTAGTGTCAGAACTGAACTGAATCCATGAGCACCCAGTTACTGCCAAAGAATTGGTGTGGAAAAACGACAAGTATTTGGTGTCTCAAGAAACCCCACACATTTGGTGTCAGAAGTGGTTTCAGAAAAAAGACATCACAGATGAGTAATCAGACTTTTTATAAACAAATTCTGCAACCTTAAAGAAAAAGATAATCAGACTATACAAGAGATAGCTCAAAAGAATATTTTGGGAAAAAAGAAAGATTTTTCCAAAAAACAGAGGTAAAATTTGGATCACAATAGCAATTAAAAATAATAGTTCCTATAAAGTAGGAAATAAAAGATGAGAGACTAAGAAAACATTGAAATAAAAAGTAATTTCATTGCGATAAAGAAAATATTTTCTGCCATAGCAGAATGTGGGAGACTTAAGAAAATTGATATTGCAGAAAATTGATCAGTTTTATGGAAGATTAATTTGAGAAAACCCCTTAGGATATGGAGGTAAAAAACAACCATACGAAAATAATAAATATGATACATATGAAGGCAAGGTAATGAAGAGCCAATTTATATATAGAAGTGTGGCCAAGAAATGAAGCAGAATGAATAGAAGAACTGGAAGGGAAACACTATTGAAAGTTTTAATCGGAAAATGAATGTTAAAATTTTTTTCACAGCTGACATTTTTCCATCAAATGAAACAATACACAGAACCCTACAAAGGAATCAAATGATAAAAATGGAACCATGATGACTGAAAAAGCCACTGGAGGTTTAGAGGGTTTGCATTTCATTCTCTTGATCCTTTAATAAGCTTGATTTAAAAAGGCTCACTAAATACCAAGCAAACACTACAACTTAGAAATATTTTGCTGAAACAATTGAATTTTAAGGCCATAGAAATCATTCAAGCAGGGAAAACCATAAAATATGATAAAAAGAGGTTAAAAAAATATGAATAGTCTCCATCTTGCCATAATATTCCACACATATTAGATGCCAGAAAACCAGTAGGGCTTTGTCTGCAGAGTTTGACAAAAAGGTGATCTGACTTCTAAATTCTGTACCAACCAGACTGCGTTTATGAGTGAAAAGAACAGAAAGACACTCTCAGATGTGGAAAGAAACTGGGAAGAAGTTTATCAATAATGTTTCATTCCTGAAAAAAATATTTAAAAATATAACAAAGTCAACTGAGACAATAAACATATAATACATGTTGAAACCCATGGATTAAGAAGCCATAGTGTGAAAGAACCTGTAGTGAGCATAACACCATCTAAACAAACCAATAAACAGCACATTGTAATTTCAGGGACAGAAGAATACAAATCTTACAAAGTTTGAAAGAAGGAAGATGTAATAATAGAATCATAATAAGTCCAGATAAAAATCTCAGAGAAGAAAATGTGTGACGGGATCTGGGGGAGGTGGATGTCCACTGGTGATGTCAATGATGCTCAGTTCATTTTTGTGGAGGATGATCTTAGAAACAGACATGGATTTTTAAATTTTACAGTGTCAATGACTAAAGATAGATGCATAAATCCAAAATTACAAGAGGAAGAAATTAAAGAAAATACTGATCAGATTTAAAAAAGGCAGAAAGCACAAAAATATCAAGAAAGCATTAAAAAAGTAAGAACACAAAACATGATGTAATCGGCATATATTGATAAGCCTATCTGTCATGGTTTTAATACAAATGGGAGAACTCACATTTTAATACAAATGAAGTCTTAATTAAAGGTTAAAATGTTAACTATATGTTGCTTATGAGTTATACCTAAAACAAAGTGATAAAAGATAATTTTATGTTAAAGATGGCCAAAGATATACCAAAAATATGCATATGTTATGAGACAAAGTATCATAATCTAGATATGATCTAACATGAAATGTTAACTATTATGAACTTTTGTTTGTAAAGTAACATAGCACTGAAATATATGAAAAAATTATTAACAATTGAAGGAGAAAATACAATAATACTAGGGTATTTTGGTATAGTTATTTTTTAATCTTTTCCACACAAAGAGCTTATAAGAGAGGTATAAAATGTTAATAAAGAAAAACCAAAAATAGGTCAAAATAAAAAACGATTTTTAAAAGATAATAGTGTTGCTAATTATCTCTGACAACAGTGCAATAAAATTTGTAATTAAAAATGAAACTATAAAAACTATTCTTTTTAGTTTCTTAAAACCGTCAGAGGAATAAAATCAAATTGAGTGTGTAATACCTTAAAATAATGGTGGTAGCATTATTACATATCAATTCTTACAAAACATAGTCAAAATTGTACTCAGGTGAAAATTCATGGTTTTTGATGCTTTTCCATAAATAAAAATGTGAATGTGTAAATAAGTAAATTTTAAGAATTTACTAACAAATATGTTAGTAAAAAAAAAAAGAACAGAATTAAGAAATGAACTCAGTAACTGTCCATTTGGAATAAACAATACATAACAGGAGCTATAGGAGATTAAAGAACTAAAAGGGAATACTTGTTCAACTTTATATTAAATGTTGTACAAAGTAGATTGTTGTTTCAGGGTTCAGATTATAAAAAATATTCAATAAGAATTAGAAGTGTTAAGTAGATCAATAACCGTTGGGAAAAATGAAAAAAGCTAGTTCTAGGCTCAAAGGAATTCTGTTAAAACTTCAAGGAACAATTATTTCCCAATTTACATAAACTGTTACGTAGACTAAAAATGAAGCAAGTTTTATTAACTCTTTTTATCAAGGTAGCATAACCTTTTAACCAAATCTTCCCAAAAATTGAACGAAAAAGAGAAAACTATAGATCCATATCACTTTTGAGTATAAATTAAAAATTCCTAAATAAGCTATTACTAGAATGAATTCAGCGGTATTTAAAAAATTTATCCACCCTGACCAATTAAGGTTTATTCCAGGAATGTAAAAGTGACTTCACGTGTATTGGTATAATTCATTATATCTACATGAGAAGAAGAAACACTATTTTGTAGGATCCAGTGACTCATTATGCAAAGTTTAACATCTGTTCTTGATTATAACAACTTGTAGCAAAATGGACACAGAATATCTTAAACTATAAAACAGGGTCATGTTCTGTGGTGAAGTAGTGAAAGTATTTCTTTAAACGCAGGAGAAGGCAAGGCTACCCACCAGTACCATTGTTCTTTATTTTTCAGAAAGAGTCAACCAATGCAATTAGATAAGAAATCAAAATACGGTATGTAAATACTGAGAAAGGAGAGAGAAAATTATTATTTGTAGGTGATATGATTGTGGATTGGTAAAATAAAAAAGGGGTCAATCAGGGATAGCAAGCAATCAGGAATAGTGAGAAACTTTGGCAGGTAAGAAAATAAAAATAAAATGTGATAACTTTCTCATAGAATTATAATAGGTATTAAAAATGGTATGATAATCTCATATCCAGTAATATGCTTGGAAAGAAAAGTAGGTGGCTGACATGAAAGACTAAAACTACTGAGAGACATGATCAAAAAGGCTTGCATAAATGAAAAGATTGCAGTATTATGCAATGGGAACACTCAGTAATAATAAAAACATTAACTTCTTCCAGAGTAAAAAAAATAAATTGAATAAAATTTTAATAAAATCTCAGTCAGAGTCTGGAACTTACCATTATTCTAAACAATCCACTCGTAAGACTTAACACTCCAGAATGCAAAGGGAATTTGGAAAATAAATATGAGGAAAGATTTGCTTTAACAGATAATAAAATATACTATAAAGCTGAAAACTGTATGGCCCTGGTACAGCAATAGTCAGATTATTGGAATAAAAATATTAAAAGAAAATACAGATGAACGTGTAATTTTGGGGTGTGTGGGAAAGCCTACCTTAGCAATGCACTGGTGGCAGGCAGTGTGAAGGAAGATACAACACACTTACCAGATTATGATAAGCACAAATTAAGTAACCCGCCCCCCAGTTTCTATACCATAATAACAAACTAAAACATTACAAAAATAGTTAGAAGGCAAAAAACAAAATTAAAGAATGTTTTTACAACTAAATAATAAAGGTTAACATGCTTAATATATAAAGGAGCTTTTCTATATCAATAAGAAAAAAAAGTGAACGTCCCAGTAGACCCATGAGAAAGTCATAAAGGATTCACCAGAGAAAAATACATGTGAAAAACTTCAAACTGCAGATATCAATGGATTTCAAACAAAAAAAAATATACAGTTTATCACAGATTTGAAAGAATGAGAATAATCAGAATTTTCCATGTCTGAGAAAAAAGACAGTCTCTCCTAAATGGATGTGAGGAATATTAATTGGCACAACCTTTTAGGGGTAACTGGATGTAAGTGTGTGTGTGTGTGTGTGTGTGTGTGTGTGTCTACATATAGTAAGCACTCTAAAAATGTATTTTTTTTAATCCAGCAATTTCATCTATAAGATTTTTTTTTCCTAAGGAAAAAAATTTAAACAAACTAATCAACTAGTTTCTTTATAAATACTAATGACCTTTCTCTCTATGTCCTTACTTTTTAAAAAATATTTCAAGTAAATTTATTTTTAGTCATAGCACCAATACAATTCTGAATGACATTTCCTACTTTATCATTGTTTCAGGGCATAAATGCTAATCCATGCAGCTCAAAAACCATGGTTTATATTAATTATTTACAAACATTTAATGTGATGTTCATTGCATGAGAATTACAAATTTAAAGACAATATTAAAAAAAAACAAACACCAGGAAGAATCTAAAACTGTTCTAAAAAATAAAGTCTGTTAAAAAAATACACCAGGATGTGACCTGGGTTTTAATTTGAATTAAAAAACTAAACTAAATTAAAAACAATTATTGCAACTTAATTTGGTGCTGGGAGCTGAGTACTAATAAGTGCTTGGATTAGAAAGGTGAATGCCAAGACCATCTCTTCTCAGTTACACAGGGACATCAAGTGGGCACATTCCAGGCAGGGGTCTGTCTATCAAAGGAGAAATCGGGAAAACAAAAATCAGTGCTGGTGACTCAAGCACCAGGAGTTGCGAGATTTTGAGTGACATCTGTCATCCGCTTTTCATGAGAGAATTGCGGGGTCTACCTGGTGGCCCGTTGAAAGCAAAACTGCTGCAATACACAGGGGGTGCTCTGTCCCTGACGGTGTAATATTAATTCATGGGAAGTAAACAGCTATTACCAGGATTCATAAAAGGCATAATTAATGGTATTGTTGGCTTTTTAAAAAATTAGAAAATAAATGGCCACTTAGTAGTTGTTTTGAAATGCTAATGAATTACCATGGGATCATTTCCAGTTAGTCAAGTTTAGTCCCCCAAAGCCAGTTTTGCAAATCCTGTTCAGAATCCAAATCGATATTGCTCATATGTAGACATTTTCAACAGGTATTAGGTGGAAATAACGGGGTCTTGATTGAAGAGCTTTCCTCACCACCTCCTCAGGCAGGGCTCTTGTTGCCCTCGTGGGCCTGGAAAACATTTCCCAGTAGTTTTTAAGGAACATATTTCACATTGAAAAATGACTGACGGGATGATCTATAAATTGGGGGCAGGAGGGAAATAAAGAATAAAAATACAAGGTGGCATGGTAAGAGGGAATTAGGCTTTGGATAATATTATGGTATTTAAAAATTGGGGCATTATCTTCCTTTCAGCTGTTAACTAAACACTAACCCTTCCCGGTCTGGTCATTTTGGGAAAGAGATGCCCATGGGGAGGACTTCATGGCGTTTGAAACTGAGCCGGTAGAACCTTCCTTGTCCCCGCACGACCTCTAATTCCTTGCCTGTTGCGTCCAACTCTCCTCCCAGGTTCACAAAACACACATATATATTTAAAAAATTAAATAACCCCAAGCACAAAGAGTTAGTATCCCCTTTCTCTCTGTTCTCTGTCACTGTCTCTCCTTCCTCCCCACCCCCAGCCCAGCCCACCCACCTCACCGCCCTCCCCACGGATGCAAACAAAGGGACCAGTCCCAGCTCCTCCTGGAGCCGCGGATGCCAGGACCATAGGTATATCTGTCACTGATGAAATGTCACCTTGCCTTCTCCAATCCACCGCACACTCAGAACGGGAAAAGTGCTTGTTTAGAAAGATGTAGCAAGGACCACTGTTTGGCCAACTGAGAGATGGGGCGGGTGTGGGCAGGGGGCTGTCCAAATAACCTCCTTTAAAGAGAGTTTTCATTTCGAACAGGACAATTTCCATGGGTAATGTACATGGGCGCGTGCACGCGCGCGCCCCTCAAACTACCCCGCTCAATCCCCTCTCTCACCTGTTTTGAAATATTTCCCCCACTTCATCTATTTTAAGAATCAGAGCTTTTGTGCAGACCTGTCTGGGGGCGCCAAGGCCTCCCTATTTACCGTTGAAGAAATTCGAAATAAACAGCCGTGTCCCCAGCCCCCTCTGGCTCCGTCAAGCCAATTACCCGTTGAGCACAAAAGTGCCCAGTGAAAAACAAATAAACAAAGAAAAAAACCTCAAACCGTGGAGCAGTCACATTTTGGAGGAGGCAACAAAAGCTTTTATTTGCAGAGACCAGAGCTGGAGAGATGTTTTAAATGAGCAAAGACGCACTGCTCCCTGGGAACAGAGAGGAAGCCGGGAGCCCCTGGGACCCGGGACCACTTTCCTCACCTCCCTGGCCAGAGGAAAAGGCTGCTTTAATTGCCCAAGTTTATTTTTTCAGAGCAGTCTTTAGAGGAAGACCCTTGGCAATCCGCACTTTGAAGATTTACACATGGCAGTTACCAACTCTACTTTCATATATTTGAAATAAAAATAGCTCAGCAGCAATTTGCTTCTTTTTGACCCTTGTTTTAAAACTCATTTCTCTCCTACCTTTGAAGTGCAGAGAACTCTTAGGCCCCAGCCCTTTTGGATGGCAAAATGTTAATCATAAGAATTTATTTTCTGTGCTAACGAATGTTTTTCTTGGAGTTTTTTTTTTTTTTTTTCTTCTATCATTTAGACAGAACTTTCAAAAAAAGATATAAATTAAATCAGCTTGTTGAGAAATTTCCCTGGGGAGCAACGCCTTCGTTTATAAGATTCTCCTGATCTCTGAAATTCTCAGTGAGTTTAGGGTTCCTACAGAGAAAAGAAAACACTCACCACTAAGACGTGAAGTCAAGGCGCATTTTCTTCTAAGGACATTTTATTCCAATGATCCAACAGGCAAATAATAATAATAGTAATAAAGTAAATTTAAAAAAGAATCCCAAACAATCCCACACACTTGCAGGGTGTCCCTTACACCCAAAGTTTCTGCAGTTGCACATGAAGGATTTTGACGTGTTTCTCCAGAGAATCAGCAGATTTGATACATGGATTTGGATCAATTTTTTCTTATGGCAAATCTATATGTTATTCTCCGTCTTCATTTGGCGCTATTTGCTGAGTGGCTGTTACTCGGGAGCAGAGGTCACTCTCTGGTGGGTGAAGCAGCCTAGTAATCTTTTACTCCTTCTGAGAGGAGCGTGAGAGATTAAATCACTCTTGATGCACCTGAAGCCCAGCGACTTCATCCATATTTTATCTGCTGTAAATTTAATACCACAGCACTTTTTAGGGTGATGTATTTATTAACTGGCTGGGGATGAGCAGTACAGAAATTCAGTTTGTTCAGAAAAATAAAATGAAGACAGTCTGACGAGTTTATGAAGTAAGCACAATAGCTATTTATTACTTTTTAAACACAGTTTGCTGAAATGTCTTTAGCAGTGTTTGTTCAATACATGCATAATGCTTTCTAAATCCTCTCAGCTTATTTTTTTTTCTTTGAATTTTAATCAAGACCTTTCCTCTTAAAGCCATCGGCGGGGCCCCTACTCACAGTGTCTCTGTGTCGGATGGCTCACCTGCACTCTGCAGGGAAAGAACCACACCTTTGTTCTGCTGGAGCCGCCCTGCAGGATTGTGGGAAATGGAATCACATTTAGACCTGCTGTAGCCAGTCTCTGACCCCAGAAGTCAGAAGGTACACTCTTTCAGAGTGACAGTTACCAAGAGCCCGGCTTCTCTCAATTTTTTTGGCCTAACTTTTCATTCTTTCTTTTCATTTTCTTTCTCCTTCCCTTCCTCCCTTCTTTCTTTCTTCTTTTCTACCTTTCTTTCTTTCTTTCTTTCTTTTCTTCCTTCCTTCCTTTCTTTCTTTCTTTCTTCCTTCCTTCCTTTCTTTCTTTCTTTTCTTTCTTCCTTCCTTCCTTTCTTTCTTTTTCTCTCCCTCTCACTCTCTTTCCTTCTTTCTTTTTCTCTCCCTCCCTCTTTCTTTCTTTCCTTCCTTCCTTCCTTTCTTTCTTTCTTTTCTTTCTTCCTTCCTTCCTTTCTTTCTTTTTCTCTCCCTCTCACTCTCTTTCTTTCTTTTTCTCTCCCTCTCTCTTTCTTTCTCTCTCTTTCTTTCTTCTTTCCTTTCTTTTTTCTCTTTCTTTCTTTTTCTCGCCCTCCCTCTCTCTTTCTTTTTCTTTCTTTCTTCCTTTCTTTCTTTCTTTCTCTCTCTCTCTCTCTCTTTCTTTCTTTCACATTCCCTGTGTTTCACAGCATTTGTGCTCCAAATTTCTTATTCTACCTCCAGATTAATTACAGGCTTTGCTCTTGTAATCCACAGGCTGGCCTCACTTTCCCTTCCTCTGTCTGGTATCCTGAGATGTCAGCTATTTATTGAAAGGAAGAATGGGGTCAGCTCCATTTATTTATATAGACATTCAGCCTGATAAAACTTTCCTTTCCTTTCCTTTCTTGGAAGATAACATCTTGAGAACCTGGGCTGAGTTTAAACCTCTGTAAGTTCCAGCTGAGCCAGGGCAGCATTCTCACAGCTACCTTCCTGATTTCATTTGTGGATCATTTTCATTGGTGCTCTTGGCTTTCAGTCAATTCACTCACCAGCCTGAAGCTGATATCTCTATGGAAATCAGGAAGGCTCCATACTTTAACCTTGGGATTAAGTTCAAGCGTGCTAATTCCACAACACGGGACTAGAGCAGCAGTTCTCAAAGTGTGTTCTGACCGGCAGCAGCAGTTGCATCCCCCGGCAACTTGTTGGGTGTGAAAATTCTCTGGCCTCACTCGCTGACTCAGAACTGTGGGGGAGGGCCTGGGGGAGGGCTCAGTGGTCCATGTCTTAACCAGCCCTCCAGGTGTTCCTGATGCCTGTTCAAGCTTGAGAATCACTGGACTAAAGTCTTGATGAGCTACCTGCAAACCAATGATCTCTTTGCAATATTAACGTCCTTGCCAGCCCTTCCACACTCCCATATAACAGGCTTCTGGAAGGATCTGTGATCCTCAGGGAGTGAGCACACATTTGACTGCCTTTAGAAACGCTGCTCGGACAAAGTACATTCCAGTGCCAGATACAAATACTGTTTTGGATAACCTGAAATATTTAGGATCATTTCTTGGCATGGCTTGTTGAAAGATGACTCAATCTTGCTTTAGAAAGGGGACAGGCAAGAGAACTCACAGTTTTTGAGGGACAGAAAACTGATATCAATAAATCTCTTTAAAAGTTAGCTTCTACAACGTTTTAATACTGCCATGATACAATTGTTAGCGTCGCTTTGGCCTTCATAAAGCATTTACTCCTATGACTAAGATCTGAATATTTTCAGGAAACACCATTTCAATTCAATTGCGTATGCACCATTTTCTTTTTCTCTGGCATGATTTAAAAATAAACAGAATATGTAAATAGTGAATGCTTCAAACCTATCTTTTTATCATCCTTTTTAAATATCTTAGCTCTTTTTTTTACCTTCCTGAGCACATCATTCCAAAACGCATTTCAATTCGTTCCTTGATGTTTTCCCTCTCTGAAGCATTGGAAGATGCAAATCTGCAGGTCATACTCTTGTCTCTGACAGAATGTATCACACTGAATTATCAGAACATGAGTTTTGGATCTTACATGCTGAGGAAATTGATTGCATAATAGTTGATATATAAAGAAAATACTAGAAATTCACAAAAAGAGCTTGCATTCGTCTCCAAAATTTGGGGATGCATTTGGGTTTCACAAGTCAGAACTTAAATGGAACCACAATCTGCTGTCTGACTTGAACTGTTTTTTTTAACTATAAAATGTGTTCTGTTTAAGAAGGTCACATCCAGTGAAAGGAAACATACTGTTATATGACTGGAGAAAAATGAAGTGGGTTCCCAGAGCCTAAACCTCTGAAATCTGTTAATCCCTTTCATTCCAGGCAAACAACAAAGCATTCATTAAAAAAAAAAAAAAATTCTGAAAACTTTTAAGTGTATACATGTGACAACATCTTTATAATCCTGAACTTCAGCGTCTGAAAGTGAAAGAAAAATCTACTTATTAGGTTAGCCTATCATATAAAGCAGTGTTGTTTTCAAACAGCTGATTGTGACCCAATTGTGGCTCATGATATCAATTTTGTTGGTCATGATCTGTGTTAAAAAATTAAATTGAATGGATGAACCAGACTAGACTAAAATAGAATACAATAGAACATAATAGAATACATCACGGTATATAGTGAAGCTACGTATTATTTGGGGAAACTTGTTTTAGTATAAGGATGCATATACGTCTTGATAAAAACACTGATAATAGAGTCTTGAATATTTATAGTTAATGGATTTATTATTAGTGTGATTTGTCTGGCATTCTCTTACCTTCATCATCAACAACAAAGGAATAACAAAACACCCCCAAATAAATTCAGATTAGAGGTTGTTGGAAGCAGAGGCGCACAGCTAAACAGAGTTTAAGCATAAAGGCAGTGTTCAGATACCTATATTCATTCCTTTATTAATTTGTACATTGGTGAACCTTGAGTAAATTATAACATTTCTCTGTGTCTCAATTTCCTTATCTGTAAAATGCCACTGACAACGGAACCTATCTATTAAATAATTGTGAGTAGTAAATGAGTTAATACATGTAAAATGCTTAGAATAGCGTGAGTACTAAATAAAATGTTAGTTATTAATATAGATATCATCCGAATTTAATGCATGCCCACTACGTGTGTGAGAGAGTGCTTGGTTCATGAAGGATCCATTTTGATGTATGATCCCTCATGGAAGGACCTATAGATCAAGCTTCCATATATTTATTGCCTTTGGGCATAAGTCAAAATGAAGGGGATGCCATCCACGTTTGTTTATTTAAGAAGTATTTATTTATTTGTGTGTTCCGAGAAGGAGAAAGCAAAAGAAAAGTCAAGACTTCGGTCTAGAGGTTCTTGTAGAGTGAAGGAGAATCAAGCACATGCGCCCTTGCCAAGCTGAGTGACCGCTATCAAGGCTCTTCACCTTGCAGAATGGTCCTCATCCGGGCCGTGGAGACCTGGGCTCTGATTTCTGAGGGCCCTTCTGCTATAGACTGAATAGTGTCCCTCTGAAGTCACATGTTGAAGCCCTAGCTCCAATGTGACGGTATTTGGGGACAGAGACTTTACGAGGTTTAGTTAAAGTTAAATGAGGTCGTAAGGGGGGGACCCCAATCCTGGAGGGTTAGTGTCCTTATAAAGGGGAGGAAACGCCAGAGAGCCTTCCATCCTTCTTCCCCCCGCATTCTCTCTCTCGCTCATCATTTGTGAATAGTTCTCTCATTAACCTCCCCACTCTGATACCCTCTTATAATTAATTGTTAAAGTCAAGATTTTAGGGAAATAAAAATCTGCTTTTTCCACGAAAGACCTGGCTGAGGAGAATCTCAGTGTGCTACACATACTTACAGTTCTCAGGACAAGATAGTGACTACAGTGGGTCCAATAGTGTCTCCCCAAATTCATGTCCACTTGGAAGCTATGAATGTGACTTTATTTGGAAATTGAGTCTTGGAAGACGTAATCAAGTTAAAATGAGGTCATACTGGATTAGAGAGGGCCCTAAATCTAATTTATAGGAAGAGGGAAATTTGGTCACAGACATACAGGGGAGAAGGCCACGTGAAGATGCAGCAGAGACTGGAGTGATGTATTTACAGGCTGAGGTACACCAAGGACTTCTGGGCACCCAGAAGCTGAAAGAAAGTATTCTTCCCTAGAGCCTTTGGAGGGAGCATGGCCCTGATAACACCTTGGTTGTGAACTTCTAGCTTCCAGAATCGTGAGAGCATAAGTTTCTGTTGGTTTAGCCCCCCAGTTTGTGATAATTTGCTATGGCAGTCCTTGCAAACTAATACAGTGCTAAGAATAAAACAAACCGCAAAGACAAATCATTTATATTTAAAAAATATATTTAAAACTTGTTATAAATTAATAGCCTCCCACGTTGTAACAATTCCCAAACAACACCATATAAACAAGAACTGAAGTTTAGAAAGATACTAGCAAAATGACAAAAATGCATGCCCATTCCTTTTATATCTGTTGGTTATCCACTGTGTGTGAGGTGATACACACTTGTACATTACATTGCAATTTCACATCACTGGGAAGCACTAGACCTAGGTAAATCTGGGAAGTTTTTTCTAAGTTCCTTTTCCTGGAGTGTGGACGGGCTAAACTCTTCTCAATCTCTACTGCTGAGTGGAGAGAGAGTCAAGCCTGCATTTGTTAAAGGATTAACCACTGTACCAGCTGGAGGAGGAGGAGCTGTGGATGAAACCACGAAAGAAGAGGCCCCAAGTCTTCATTTCATGTATCAGGTGTCCTCATCAATCTTCAGGCGTTTCCCATACTTTTCTTATTCTCGATGCTAAGAAATCCAAAGTCCAGGGCTTGTTTACCCATCACTAAGGACTTGGTACCCATCATGCTGGATGAGGAGCTGGGGATTCAGGGATGTGGAAGACAACCTGTCCAGAGAGGATGCCCGGCCCAGAGGAAAAAAGGGACATGAAAATTTTAAAAAAGGAATAGAATATAGAACGTGAAAAACAAACAAACCCAGAAAATAGGCAGTGATCGTCTCTGCAGGCAGCCTTCCTGCTGGGCATAGCACATGGGTACCATTGCATCAGGGAAGAGGTGGGAAGGACTTTTAAAAAAAATTATTGAAGTAAAGTTGATTTACGATGCTGTGTTAGTTTCAGGTGTACAGCAAAGTGATTCAGTTATACATATATATATATATATATATATATACATCCATTCTTTTTCAGATTATTTTCTCATATAGGTTATCAGAGAATATTAAGTAGAGTTCCCGTTACCTGTCTTATATATAGTAGTGTGTGTATGTTCATCCCAAGCTCCTAATTTATCCCTCCCCTCATGTTTCCCCATTGGTAACCATGTTTGTTTTCAATATCTGTGAGTCTGTTTCTGTCTTGTAAATAAGTTCGTGTCATTTTTTAAAATTAGATTCCACTTATGAGTGATATCATGTGATGTTTGTCTTTGTCTGATTTACTTCACTCAATATAATCATCTCTAGGTCCATCTACATTGCTGCGAAAAGTCCATCGACAGAGGAATGGATAAAGAGGATGGGGTACATACAGTATCCCTCTGCCATAGGGAAGGGCTTTTGAAGACCAGGAAGTAGTGAGAACAATGTCAGGACATGAGCCTTCACGAAGCGCCTTTGGGAGGGCACGTGCCCCGCAGAGGGAGGTGGGGATGAGGTTGGTGAGATGAGATGGGGGGTTTATTCTTCACGCTGGATGATAGGGATGAAAGGAGAAATTCAAATGCATTGTCTTCCAAAGAGGATCTTGCTGCACGTTGAACAGAGGCTTGGAGACAGGGGAGGCAGGAGGACCTCAAGGGAAACTACCTCCTTTGTCTGAAGTTCCCAAGGTTCAGTTCTGGCATCACGTGGAAGAATGTGGACATTAAGGTAAAAGTTGAATTGTGGCACATGTCTACATTGGAATATTACTCAGCCATAAAAAGCAATGAAATTGTGCCATTTGCAGAGACGTGGATGGACCTAGAGACTGTCATACAGGGTGAAGTCGGTCAGAAAGAGAAAAAGAAATATTGTCTAATATCACTTATACGTGGAATCTAGAAAAATGGTACAGATGAACCTATTCGTAAAGCAGAAATAGAGACACAGACGTAGAGAACAAACGTATGGATACCAAGTGTGGGGAGGTGGGGTGGGATGAATTGGGAGAGTGGGATTGACATATACACACTACTATGTATAAAATAGACAACTAATGAGAACCTACTGTAGAGCACAGGGAACTGTACTCAACGCTCTGTGGTGACCTACATGGGAAGGAAATCCAAAAAAGAGGGGATATATGTATACGTAGAGCTGATTCACTTTGCTGTACAGCAGAAACTAACACAACATTGTAAAACAACGATACTCCAATAAAAATTAATAAGAAAATAAAATCACGTTTATCAGAAGTTTGGTATTTGAGAACAAGCAGGGTAACTTGGGTGGTACCAGAGCTGCTGGCGTTGCTGAGTCCGTGCCAGACCTTGTTAGTGGTTTCTGTGGTTACTCGCCTAGTCCCCAGCCAAGCCCTGGGAGGTCGTGGGGCGCTGATTCCCGTCTCACCCAAGGAGATTTCTAGAGTTCAGTTCACTCGCACTTACAGAATCAAATTCTATTGGGGGAGGCCTGGGAACCTGAATTTCTGTAAGCCGTCCAAGGACAAAGTTCAGGTTTGCAGAGGTTTGAGAATCTGAAGGGAGGCGTGTCGGGGGGATGAGGACAGAGCCGCCTCTGTGTGTCCCCTGAAGTTTGCATCCTCTTCCTACACTGTGAAATGCCAGGTGAGAGACAAATGATAAATTCATTTCCATTTTTATCCAGGAGGATTTGAATAGGGGGTTGGGAAGGTGAGACGGAAATGGGACCCAAAGAAGTTGTAAAGGGGAAAAATCTGTTGAGACGAGAAAAGCAAAGGAGGCAGAGAAATGACATGAATGAGCGACTGAAGTGACAGGAGGAGGAATGTCACAGGGCCCCGCAGAGCAGAGAGAGGAGAGATCAAACCCTCAGCATCCTTGCCTTTCCTTTGTTTTATGGGAGCCCTCACACCCTTCTCCATTCCACCTCCTTTACTTAGTGGAAGACGAGGGCGCTGTAGAGAAATTCATACACCAAAGTAAAAGTGAGAGGGGCAGCGGTCACTCATGAAGGACTTGGGCTTTTTAACTTTGCCCAAAATGACCATGATAAAAATAACCCCCTCCCCATCCACCCAAACTGTGAGAGCAAAATACAGACTCAACTGGCCACGTTTTAATTCCTTTACAGTTCAGCTCACATGAGAGAATCAGATTCTCTTGTCTGCCTTGAAAAACCTCTTCAGATGATTTTGATTTTTGATTTTGATGTGTGACCCTCCTTATCAATCCCTGGACCAGATCCTCCCGAGGCCCTTTTATGTCTGACACTAGATTTTTACCAGGTATTCCTGGTACAAATGTCCCATTGTGTGTGGAGGAATTTCATCCTGCCGTAGGAGCTAAAATAGAAGGCTCCGAGGGTTTCCTAATATGCAGGTCAATGTTTTCCTGCCACGCAGGCTGCAACGTGGTTTAAGCATGGCCTGATGTCCTGTTAGGCGTGGGCTGTAGCAGGTGGACACTCTCCAGGACACGGCAGGATGGACGCACTGGCCTCAGCTCTGGGGAGGAGTAGAAGACCTGAAAGCCGTACCGCCCCCGGAGAGCTTGGTCTCCGGAGTAATCGAGAATTACAGCTCCCGTTCAAAATAGGCTTTAGAAAGAAAGTGCTGAGGGAAGCAGGAGTCATTTAGCGTTTGATCAGTGGGGTGAACCGACACGCTGTAGGCCAGGAGGTGTCAGCCAGCCCTGCGTATGCGGAAAGGACCACACGACGCGCGGAGAAAAGCCGAGAAGGGGGAGTGGGCGCAGGAAGGGGGGCTCTCGCCAGGCGCCCACGGGAGCTGCTGGGACAGAGCTGGGGTCTCCGTGGTCCCAGGGCCCTGGGGTGTGGTGAGACGGCCACTAGGAGGGATGGGGGCGGAGGCTCTTCCTTGCTCACGGCTGCTGCTATGGCCTGAATGTGTGTCCCCCAAGTCCGTATGCTGAAACTGAATCACCAGCGTGATGTCTTAGGAGGTGGGGCCTCCGGGGGGTGATGAGATCAGGAGGGCAGAGCCCTCGTGAGGGGAATTCGTGCCCTCATAAGAGACCCCACCAAGCTGGCGTATCCCTTCCACCAGTGCGGACACAGGGGGAGACGGCCGTCTATGGACCAGGAAGCAGGCTCTCACCAGACACTGGATCTTGGACTCCCAGCCTCCAGGACAGTCAAAAATGTGTGTGTTGTTTATAAGCCACTGGGTTTATGGGATTTTTGTTATAGCAGCCAGAACAAACCAAGACCGGGACCAGGAGAAGCCACTTCTCCTTACACGTGACCCAACTACTTCTCTCTCTGAGATTCGCCAAAGACACTGTCACCCTGGCCTTATGTGTAGAAAAAGGAAGCGGTTTGGCAGGGATGACCCCTGCCAAAACGGTCTCACGTGCTTTCTGCTGGCCTGAGCTTGGGAGGTGTGTGCACGTGTGCACGTGTGCAGGTTTGCATGTGTGTGTCCGTGTGCACTTGCTGTGTTTGTGTGTGTGTGGCCAGAGAGGCAGCCCAGGCCCAGTGCCCACCGTGTGCTCGATCCCTCTGGAGAGTTGCCCTCTGGCTCTGTCAGCTCGGCTACCGTAACAGAATCCCACCGACGGGGCTTGCACAGCAGAGATGCACTTCTCATAGTTCTGGAGGCCACAGGTCCAAGATCAAGGTGCCTGGCGGGTCCCTCCCTGCGGGGCGGGTGGTGGCCTTCCCCATGGGTCCTCCCCTGGCCTGACCACCACACGCCCGTCCTCTGCCAACCCGATCCAGTCCTCTAGGGGATGACTCTGGACTCGCCTTGTAGGAAGCGCACACGTGCTAAAGGCATTTGTTCTGCATGTAGGTGTCCATCAGAAACAGCTCCAAACCCGGCACTTAGGCTCTGAACCAAGTCTCACTGCACTCATTTCCCGTCCCTGGGTAACAAGGGCGAACAACGTCACTACCACGCACACTAAAGGGGAGGTGCTATAAAATGCAAATTACACTGTTGCTTGCCTACTCACCTGCGCCCCTCACTGGAGCACTTTGCTTCAAAGTGCTTTTAATCTTCTTAAGTGTAAGGCCAGGTCTTGCTTGCCCACGAGGATGAGGAATGGGGTGCCATAAAGAGATGAGCCCCACAGATGATTTATTTTTCTTATTGCACCATTACTTTTGACCTCTTTCCTCATCCAACCTTTGACAAAAACTACTGATGTGCAGCAAAACTGACTCATTTGAGTCTCATCTTTATTTTTCAGGCTTAGTCTTTTGCCGAGGTGCTAACGGGGACTCAGTCGCCCCGAAGGTGGGCAGTGTCAGGGGGCTTACGGAGATCGAAGGAGCCTGCAGCGTCCATCCCGACATGATCAAGACATTTTCTAAGTTCTCTTTATTTTTAAGGAGATAATCACAGTGATATAGAAAGGGCTGCTGGTGTGAGTGTTTACATTCTGTCATCGTTTGTCGTGTTAGATTGCATTTTCCTGCTGATGCCGTCGGACCACTGAACTCAAAGAAGAGCCCCCAGGATGGACAGCCCCCATTTGGTCCGGTTCAGAGTCCCCCCAGAACCCTTTATACACATTTGTCCACTGGGGGCTTCCTGATTCAGGCTTTCAGTAATACTCTAACTCAGGGGTTTTACAGACATGACACCGGTTTCCCACCACTTTCCGCATTTCTAAATTGGGTAGGGTCCCCTAACACTCAGGAGGAGGTGTGGCTAAGAGACAAGCGAGGAAGGGTTGTAGCTGGCATGGCACCCAGCCCCATGCCCGGGGTCTGAGCACCCATCCGACATTACCACCCACCTCCTCATCTTGAGCTGTCTCCCTCCTGACATTTAGAACCAAGAAACCTCAGCTTTTGATTGTTTCAAACGGCAACAGCTACTTAACTGGTTCCATTTCTTTATCTCTCCTGAAGACATTCATAGAATAAAACAAAAGGCCCATTGAACTTAATTAGCTTTGGGGGGATCCCGACTCTTAAGGGATTCAAGCAGTTTAGGGCCATCAACTCCTTGGTTCAAGACCTTTTCAGCTGAGAGATGTAAATCAGTGGTCCCCAACCTTTTTGGCACCGGGCACTGGTTTTGTGGAATTCTTCCATGGATGGGCGGGAGATGGTTCAGATGGTAACGTGAGCGATGGGGGAGGGGGGATGGTTCAGGCGGTGATGCCAGCGATGTGGAACGATGGGGAGCGGTGGGGAGGGGCAGACGAAGCTTTGCTCGCTACCCCGCCGCTCACCTCCTGCTGTGCGGCCAGGTTCCTAACAGACCAGTACCAGGCCCTGTACTGGTCCGCAGCCCGGGGTTCAGGACCCCTGATGTGAATCATTGCCCTTGATTTAATGTCGTGAGCACTTCTGGGGTAGAGTGATAAAGTGGCACTCAAAGTCCTGGATAAAGGATCTTACAAACGGAAGCAATATTCTAGCAGGATTTCTGGGAGGAGGGCAGATATCTAGAGGTCAGTCTTCTGGAAAAAAAAAAAGGGAAGACAAGCTGAGAAAATGGCAGCAGAACCTTTGTTAATGAGCTTCCAGACCAGCAGGAAACTCGCGCTTGGGAACTGATGTCCCACCATCGTGCCCACTGGCTGATGGCTGGCTGCACCCAGTGAAGGGCTGCAGGTTGGCGCAGGTGGCGTTCATCCAGGGTTTGTCCTGAGCACCAGCCGGGGCGCCTGTAGCCTCAGCAGGGCGCACGAGAGGGCATCTTTCTGCTAATCTCTCCAAGCATGAGTCCACTCCACGGAGAAGTGCCTCTTTCCACCTCCTAGGTCTACCTGAGCGGCTGCACGTGTAAATAGAATGGCTATTTTTGTTAAACAGAGCTTAACTATTTCTGAAACAGCCATTTATTTGTGAAGACTATTTTATGTTAATTTAATTATAAGAAAATTGAAAAGTGTAATACATAGCTAAGCCCTTAAGGCCAGTTAATCTATTTGGATTGTAACAAATATAATTTTTATTAGCTCAGCCTATTTGGATGGTAACGAGTGTAACCTTTCCATAGACATTACAGACTCTGAGTTATGGTCTATTTTTATGTAAAACCATCCTTGAGTAGAACAAAAGGGAGTTCTTTTATCTGTCATTGTGTTATGGAATCATTATATTAATGAAAGTAGAAGCTGGGCCATCCCTATTATCTTAGAGTGGAGCTCAAGTCTTCCCTAGGTGTGATTGGAAAAAAAAAAAAAAAACCCAAGCAGTTATTAGAAAAATGACCAGCCTTATAGAGAGGCAAGATATATTCTGAAACCTCCTTTGGGTAAAATATGTTGATTTTTAAGAGGAAGGGTTGATCATTTTTCTAGACAATTAGACTATCTATCCAGAACCTCAGCTATGTTGGAACCCAGATGAGAACTTGGAGAGAAGCAAAAGAGGACCCCAGGAGGCCAAAAAGGGTGTCAGAAAATCTGAGTGCCAGAGAAGTTCTTTTCTTTCACAGAGTCTCCTATTGTACGTGGGTTCCCAGCCTGGGACAGACAATCAACAGGGCAACCACTGGGGTAACATTTCCATCCTGAATGCATTCAGCAGAGTCAAGAGCACAGAGTCTGGAGCCAGACAGGCTGTGGTCCAATCCTACCTCCGCCGTTTGCATGGGGAGACCCATGCACCTCAGTTTCCCTTTCCGTAAAGTGGGGATGACAGTTGAGCTGTGTGAAGACGTGGAAGAGTTAATCCATGTTAAACATTGAGCAGCTCCAGCACGCAGAGAGCCCAATATGTGCACTGACAGTACGTTATCACCGTGTAAACGAAGGCAGCATTATTATTTCCCTTTTTAACCTATAGCATCTTTAAATGGGATCATTGGCTGACTAGTGCAATTTTAGCTTTTGCCCTATCTCCTGCTCCAAGTGAAAGCAACTGATTGCTCTGAAGTCCATTTACCCGTCCTCTCTAGGGGGAATTGTTTGGATTCCCACATGCACCCTCACAACATCCCATTTATAGCTGTGACAAAGAAGTAAGCAATTAATCAGACGCCTTTTTTTTTTTTTTTTTTTTTTTATTGGGTACTGGGGTATAGTTGCTCTACAACGTTGTCTTAGTTTCTGCTGTACGAAACAGCAAGTGAATCAGCTATACGTATACATATATCCCCTCCCTCTTGGACCCCCTCACCATCCCACCCATTCCGTCACCACAGGGCACCGAGCTGAGCTCCCTGCGCTACACAGCAGGTTCCCACTGGCTGTCTGTTTTACACATGGTAGTGTATATATGTCAATCCCAATCTCCCAGTTCATCCCACCCCCCCTTCTCCCGTCCCGCGTCCACAAGTCCGTTCTCTACATCTGTGGATCTGCTCCTTATTTTACAGGCCCTGGTGCCCACAGGGCCGGACAACGGTGCACATTTTTGAACCTTCCTTCAGTATCAATTTTTGAACTGATATGCTAAAAACAGTTTTGAAATGTACACATTTTAAAAAGTTCATGTAAATTTTGGGAGAATTTCAGTATACTGAGCCACGGTGCTTAACGGAGACCCGCTGTGCGTCAGGCCTGGAGCTAAGTACTTCTGATATGAGTCGAACATATTGTATTTTATGCCAGCTGGGGAGCCTTTGAGGGCAAAAGCAAGTCTGTGGATAATCACCCCTGGACTCCTGAGGCTAACCAGGACAGGCACCATGTTAAATTCTCACCATGGCTCCTCTGACAGGCAGGCAGTACCACGTCCGTCTTGCAGACGAGAAAACACGGGCTTAGAGGAAACATGCTGTGCTTAGCTAGAATGTGACAGAGCCAGAATTCAAGTACAAGTTCACTCTACTTCGATACACTTGCCATTAACCACTGGACTACACTGCCCGTCTTAGTCAGCTCGGGTTGCTGTAAACAGAATACCACCGACTGGGGTGCTTAAACAACAGAAATTTATTTCTCATGGTTCTGGAGCCCTTGAAGGCCAAGGTCGAGGCACCAGGCGATTTGGTTCCTGGTGAGGGCGTTCTCTTTGGTTTGCAGACAGCCACCTCTCCCTTTCTCCTCGCATAGGAGAGAGGGGATGATCTCTCTCTCATAGGGCACTAATCCCCTTGATGAGGGCTCCACCCCATGACCTAATCGCCTCCCAAAGGCCCCACCTCCAAACACCAGTACTTTGGGGATTCAGTCTTCCACATTTGAATTTTGGGAGGACACAAACATTCAGTCTGTAGTTCTGCCCTTCATCTCTAGCTAAGAATCTCTTTGACTTATTCATAGCTTCAATTGAGACTAAAATAGCTGCTCACTTATTTGGTCTCTTCCTTGAAGTCTAATAGTCCAGAATGTTTAAGTTAAGGTGTCTCCACTGAGGGAAATGTGATTTTTCTTGGTTCATAAAAATGTTGCCTTAGAACTTCACTAAATGTAACTTCAAGAGGACTGTATATGATTCTAGAAAACCTTGCTTATTTGAGTGAAACCTGAGTTACTTGAATCAGCAGGTCATTTTTTCCATTCCTCCTCGTTTTAGAAGGAACTGAAGGACATAAATGTTCTTTGGTGCACATTCTCAGGCCAACGCCATGTCTTGTTCCTGGGTTTCCCTGGTGTTATCCACTCTCTCGGGTGGTAGAAATTGGGGCCACCTGTTCTGAGCTAGATTCGTTGATTCATACATCCACATACTCATTTATCTGACAAGCAGTTTTTTGAGTTCCTATTTGATGCCAAATTCCATACCAGGATCTGAAGATGCACTGGTGAGCAAAATCAGCCTAAGGGGTCTCTTCTCATTCCATTAGCTGTTCAATTAGGGACCAAATGTTTTCTGAGTCTCCTAGACAGAGAGTGGACTGGACCAGTGACCAGGATTACCAACCATCCCAGTTTGTCCAGGACTGAGGGGTTCCCCAGGGGGACTTTCCAGGGCTTTCCAGGCCTGGCTAAAACCGGGACAGCCCAGAGCAAACGGTTATTGGGCTTGGAGGTCCCACTCTCTGGAAGGGAACTCGATTAGAGTCAATTTCCAGTTTAGGTCATACCCGTTGGATGCTTCTCTTGGGCATCCTGGGAATGCTTGGGAAGAAGAATCTTCCAGGTTGTTGACTTGCCCAGTTCTTGGCTTGAAGGTAGTGTTAAGAAGGGGGAAACCCCCAGCGGACCTCCACACCTACAGTTGTGCTGGACTCCAGGGCCTGCAGCCAGCGCTGCCCCCTGGCCGATGACCTCTTGGGCACAGGGACATTTGCCAACCCCCCTCTGAGCCTGTTGGACATGAGTGGCCGCAGAGGCTGCAGTGGCCCGGGAGAGGCTCTGGAGGTAGATTGCTGGGTTTGAAGCTCTGCTCCTCCCTTTCTAAGCACGGGCAAGTTATTTCACTTTCCTAAAATCTGAAAGATGAGAGTAGTACCAGCACGGTAACCATGCGTACTAAGTGGGTAGACAGAGCACAGTGTCTGACTCCCAGGAAAGTAATAACGCTAGCCTGTTAGAACATTCCTGGCATGTGGAAAGGGGCCAGGGTGCCATGGAACAAGCACAGACACGGTATGAGAGACACAAAGCTGCCTTTCCTCAGCCCCCTCCTAAGCAAGCGGGGGGTGCCTGGAAATGGCCAGGCCTCCCTGCCTCTTCCACCTGGAGTGGAGGCCGCACCCGCCCAGAGGCTGAGCCCAGGCTGGGCCGCCCTGGAGACAGGCCCATGGTCCTGGCTGACACAGCCCTCAGCCCCCCGCAGGTGACCAAGGAGACTCCTGGGGGCTCAGGTGAGACCAGCAGAGCTACCCAGAAAACCACAGGGTTGTGAGGAATTACACATTGTTCGTCAGCACTCAGTTTCGATGTGGTGTGTTACATTTCTATTCTGTGCCAGGCACTTAAATCCTCATAAAAACAAAGAAAGGGGATATCCTTAGCCCCATTTTACAGACCAGGAAGTGGGCTCAGAAGCACAAACATCTTGTCCCAGATGTCACTCCTGGTCAGTGGCTCCTTCACGCCGGGGCTGCCTGACTCTAAACTAGGGATTTATGCTAGCTTCCAGGTTCTTCAGAACATTACCGTGTTTTGACTTAAAAAAAATCTCCTGTAGGTCAAACCTGTTTGTATCTTGATGAATGTAATCTTTTCCTTCTGAGGGTATCCAAGCAATTTAAAGATAATTTCTCAGTAGTAATCCTGGTTAAGATGGGGAGAAGCAGTTATTTCTCCACAGAAGTCAACAGGATGTTTAAAAAAATTCACTGCCCAGTGGATAAGAGCTGTCTTTACAAGAACCTGTAGAGAAGGCACAGGGTGGGGACCTGCCCAGAAAGATGGGCACCCTTAGTGTGCTGGCTTTGTACTGGCCAGGGGCTGGCTGACCTTGCGTCAAAGGCCAGATGGTAAATATTTTAGGCTGTGAGACTCATATGGTCTCGGTCAACTATGCTACTCAGCTATGCTGTTGTAGGGAAAATAGCCAGAGACAATACATAAATGAATGGGCATGGCTATATTCCAATAAAACTTTATTTGTAACACAAGCAGTGAGACAGATTTGACTTCCAGCCTTAGTATGTAGAACTCTGCTCTGGAGAATTTGAAGTGGCAGATATGCCCTTGACCTTGAAGAATCTATCATTTACCCTCCTCAATATTAGGGGACTTTGCTGTGATTTTTTCCTCTGTCCCTCTCCTTCATCAATGGTTTCTCTTGTTTTTCTTGCTGCTTTCCCTGCTCCTGCCTTGGAAAGTATGGGCAGTGCTTTACCTCTGGTGACCCTCAAGGTTAAAGGGTGTGTTGACCCAGTCTCAGCCAAGCTGCTACATGACTTTGCTGGAATCTGTTACCTTAGGTTCCGGAATATAAGGCAAACTCCCTCCACCCTCCCCATCACCACCAAATTGTCATTCGAAAAAAAAAAGCAGTTGCCTTATATTTGACTCTTTGCTAACCTTTTTTTTTCCCAACTGGGTGCTCTCTCAATCACTTTTTTTTTTCATCCAAATCCCATTTAGGGAAAACTTTATACCCTGAAACTTCTTCAATCAGTTTTGTCTTTGGATGCTTATAGGGGTAAGCTGAGGACTTTCTGTTACCTCTTTAGCTTAAAAACTTTCAAGTCATATTTTATGAAATCTAAGGGAAATGTACTTTTATGGGATAGATGAAATAAATAACTGTTCTAATATTCTGTGGCTTTGGATAAAGGGTTAAAAATGCTGTAGCTCAAACAAATTAGATGTAAATAGAGGTGATGTGACAGCCAGACTGATTTAGATGATTCAAAAGTGGCTGGTCTAATGATGGAGAAGATGTTGATGAAGAGTTTGAATCTTTTTTTTTTCATAAAGTGGGAGGTTGAAAAACAGTAATATTTCTAAATTAATATCTTATTTTCTATAAGAGGTTCGTCACATCAAGTATTCTGATAATGACACCTCTTTCATAAAGTTGTTGTAAGTTTTAAGTAAGATAGTGAATGTCGAGCACTTGCATCTAGGAGGTGTTCAATACATAGTAATACTATTTTTCTTCCCTTTAATAATAAAAGGGAATACCCAAGAATCAGTTTAATCCAGGGTTTAATTCAGAGAACTAGTGTTCCATAGAACGTGATTTGGGAATCCCTATGGTTAGTTTTATGTCAACGTGGCTGGGCCATGGTGTCCAGATATTTGATCAAACATTATTCTGGATGTTTCTCTGAGGGTTTTTTTTTTTTTTCAATGTCGTAAAAACTCATGTTATGTTCCCTGGTTTTCTTTTTTCCTTTTTTTAAAAATTAATTTTTATTGGAGTATAGTTGCTTTTGTGAGGGTGTTTTTTGGATGAGATTAACATTTAAATCAGAGGACTTTGAGTAAAGCAGATTACCCTCCATCGTTGTCGGTGGGCCTCACCAAATCCGTGGAAGGCTTTCGTAGAACATAGTCTGACTTCTGAGCAAGAAGGAATTCTGCCAGCAGATTTTCTTTGGATTTGGACTGCGGCTCTTTCCCGGGTCTCCAGCTCCCCAGCCCTGCTGCATCCTGAAGATTTTGGATTTACCCAACCTCCACAATCATAAGCCAATTCTTTAAAATAAATCTCTCTCTCTCTCTCTCTACGTCCTGGTGGATGTATTTCTCCGGAGAACTCTGACCAATACACCTACCCTCTACATAACATTTAGGAAGCAGATTGGGCTAAAGAGAATCAGGAGGAAATAATGAAGAAGGTGAGAGAAAAATCAAACTTTGGTTAAAGAAATGCTTTCTCTGTGTCAGGCAGTCGTTACGACTTTCTGAATTCCTTTAAAAATAATTAAATTATACCTGGCTACTGTCTCCTGGACCCAGGTCCGCTCTGGAGATTGCCACTCTATTCCACGACAAACCAGGTGAGGTAATGAAAGGATAGTTGTCTTTTTCTCTGAACCTGAACTCATCTCAAGACTTGTGTGTGTGTCTGTGTGTGTGTGTGTGTGTGTGTGTGTGTGTGTGAGACAGAGAGAGAGAGGGAAAGAGAGAGAGAGATTATTTTAATAAACACAGAAGGGAAGTCGAGGGGGGGGAGCAGGGAAATGAAGGAAGGTTTTGAGTTTCATATTTCCAACTTGAAAACCATTGTGGGAAGGATCAGTGTCCTTCAAAGGAAAAAGGATACAAACTTGAAAGGGGGCAGGATATGAGAAAGGGAGAGTGTAATGGGCTGTTGAGTGGAGAAGGAAGCCGGCCATATGCGGTGCCCTGAGGGGAGCGTGGATAAACAAAGCGAGAGGACGCTGGCTTCCGGAAGTGGACGGAGCGCGGAGACCCGAGAGGGGAAGGCGGCTGGGCAGAGGGATACAGAGACCCCGAGGGATGCAGGCAACTTCCCACAGATGCCCCAGACGTTTGTGAGCCACATGTGGAAAGAAAGATAAGCCATGAAAGCACTTTATAGTAGAATCCACAAAGGTCACAAGTTCTGAGGGCAGCTTGGGGGGAGCAACACGAGTAAAGACATTCAGGATTTGGAGTCTTAGAAAAAGGCACATGGTGTTTTCAAAATCAACTGGAAGTCCTGGGTGACAGGGAGACCGGCATTAGCAATGCGGGAATTAGCAGCATTAGCTGCTCTAGTGGAAATTTACCGATAAGACTAACTCTCTGAAAACACTGTGCATGTTAGTCCCAACCCACTACCGCATATAAAATAGACAATCAACAAGGACCTACTGTATAGCACAGGGAACTCTACTCGGTACTCTGATAACATATATGGGAAAAGAATCTGAAAGAGAATAGATATGTGACTATGTATAAGTAAATGACTTTGCTGTACACCTGAAACCAACACAACATTGTCAATCAACTATACCCCAGTATAAGATAAAAAATTTAAAAAATAGATAAATAAATAAATAATAAAATACTTTGCATGGAGGATGTGTTAAGAATTTTAGCTAGAAACGAAGGACAACATATACTACTTAAACTCTGGAGTGTAAGGCAATGACCATAGGGCAGGAGGAATTAGAGGCATTTTCATTTAGCTTGGCTTATGTTGAAAAGTAATCTGCCCACGTTATATATTACCTGTTAATATGTCCAGATCACCAGTTAAGATATAGGCAATATAGGCAATTGTTAACCGTGGGCGTGTTGTACCTCAAGAAGAGACTAATGGATTTTGTGTTTATTTCAAAGAATGCTGATCTGTTTCAATGGAATTATATATGACTTTGGAAAAAAAATAAGTGTACGTGTAGTAAAAATAAGTGGATGGCAATCTTTCCGACCTCTCCAAAATAATCTAACTCTAAATGCAATGTAGCCTTACAATTTAAAAATCTTTGTATGACTGTGTACATGAAGGGCAGAACAATTGGGGAGCATGCATGAATATCACGAAACTAAAACCTGTCACAAGGGTGACTTAACATTGGAAGAAAAAATAATCCGGCTTTTTCTGTGCTTACTGATATTTAAACCTTTTAAATCTCGAAGTTGCACTGACATTTTATTTTTGAAGCAGCAGAGGTGAATTAAGCCTAACACTGCTGGGCATAATATGGCTCCTTCTCATCTGTGTAAGTTTCCAAAAATTAAAAAAAAAAAAAAAGGAACGAAAAAGAGAATGCACTCTATTGGGTGCATCCTTTTATGCTGCAGCCTCTGAATGAGCATGATATGGACATAATCTACTTTTGTAGGTGAGCAGCAGCATACAAACCATCCCTGGAGAAGCGCTTTCCTTCTCATTACAGGTCTCGTGCCAGGGACGTCCGTAATATGTGTTTGCTTCAGGGCTGGTTAGGAGAGCAGCTTCTTGCTTGGTGGAGACATTGCTAGGCTGTTACTCCTGGCATATACTATGCTGTGATTTTAATTAAAGCATTTGAATGATGGCAGGTCAGTATCGTTAGGAGAGATGTCTGATTAATTGCTTACTTCTTTGTCACAGCTATAAATGGGATGTTGTGAGGGTGCATGTGGGAATCCAAACAATTCCCCCTAGAGAGGACGGGTAAATGGACTTCAGAGCAATCAGTTGCTTTCACTTGGAGCAGGAGATAGGGCAAAAGCTAAAATTGCACTGGTCAGCCAATGATCCCATTTAAAGATGCTATAGGTTAAAAATGCTTCCTAGTGATGGATGGTGGACCAGAGCAACTCTTTATGTGCGACGCCACCAGCCCCAAGGTACAGGGGGGATTCAGCAGGTAAAGAACTCCACTCACCGCCAGCCAGATTAATAAATGTGCAAATTAAAAAGGATGTCAGAGCACTAAAGAAACATCTGCTAACCAAAGTAAAAAAGTAATGACGATGATGATAAATAGGGAGAGACAAAAGGGATTTCAGCTTCAGGCAAATTTCCATCCAGCTGCACCCTACTGCAAGGAGCCATCAGAGTCTCCACGAGGTTCTCTCACAGGAGAGAGATTTAGAATGCTATCTTTGAGCAACGAGGTGATAGACTTAGACTCTTGACACTTGAGAAATCAATTACCAAACACTGGCAACTGCCCCCGTTCACCCTAATTCATGGTTCCTCAAATTTGGCATTCTTGACGTTTTGGACCAGGTAACTCCTTGTTGTGAGAGCTGTTTTGTGCATTGTAGGATGCTTATCCCCAGTCATTAAAAACAAAAACCTTCCCAGACATTGCCAAATGTCCCATGGGGAGCAAAATTGATCCTAGCTGAGGACCACTGCCTTAGTTCAGCTTGCTGAAACATGGTGCCCTCCACTGGAGCATGCACCGATGGACAAACAATATTTACAGTAGCACAATGATAGAGACGGTGCCTTAAGGATTCACTTACAATATTTCTGCATGGTAACAATCAGGGTCGAATTGCATATGTTCCATATAATAGTTAGAATTGATAAACCTTCAGGAAATTAAAAAATATTCACCTCTTATAAATCCGGGCTCCTGTGCACACTCGTACACACAGTTTTCTATTTGCGATGCTTTGTCTTTGCTCCCTTCTGCAGGAAATTTGGAGCAGAAGTGATGCCTTTCCCGGCAACGCGATGAACAGTTTTGGTTTTCATGAGGCAATCCATCAATGACTCTTTTCACGACTTAAAATGATGAAAAGAATCATGTCACTAAACAGAGCATCCTAAGATCTTTCCCATGAACTTCCTGTTTAGAAACAACATAGCAATTACTAATTGCAATTATGTCCCGAATCTCTACAACCAGCTGTCTGCTCTTTCTGGTGTTGTTCATGAAGCAGGTGAAGTCAATACTAATTTTTGGAATTTGCAGGAATCACTTGGGAAAATTCATTGCTGATTATTCACCATGACAGTTTGCTTTACCTATGTGTTCATCTTTAGAAGATAGACATTTTCCATATCACGTTGTTTATAAGGGCGCAACTTATAATTGATATCAAATGATGTGTTGTCATTTTATGAAACTAGAAGAGAGTCAGATGAAGTGCAGTGATAGAGAAACGTTTGGGATATTATACTTAGTACATTTCCGTTGCCAAAATAAAGTCTTGGCCATTATTTTTGCAAATAAGGGCTAAGTCTGTAGTCAAATTCATCTAATATAATAACGTCTAAAAACATACTATAAGCACACTAAAGGACTCTCTCTTTTCCATTTAGTTTTCTATTTTCAGTTTACTAAAATAGTCATTATAAAGTGGAATATTGATATGTGAAAAAGCATGATGAATAAATACAACAATCAAGTTGCCCATCTTCCCAGTGGACCACACACTCCTGCGTGTGTGCACGCACACACACACACAGAGTCATGATCTTCTGTAGAAGTCACATTTTAAAAGTTTCAGATGAGACTTTAGAACTAATCAGAACCTCTCTCAAATCAAAGACTTCCTTCTGCAAATACAGTCCCGACCTCCTCAATATTAAACAGTTGGAAAAACATATTCTATTTCCCCCATGATAAAATAGGATATTTAGCATTTCCACCATGATATGCTTAATTTGAAACCCAACGTGGCCCATTTTGTATCATTCTTTCCTTCCACTTGGCTTTGGGGTGTGTCTCCCAACACTTTCTCACTTAACTGAGCCACCTCCAAGTTTATTTCATAATTTGATAGGAAAAACAGCAGATGAAAAGGCACGTCAAGGTCCATAATATTTACAGGCTAACCCCTCACTTCAGACCAATCCAGCAGTCTACAGAAATTTACACAAGATTTGAAAAAGCAGCCAAACTTGCAGCGTTCTTGTCCAAATGCAATCTTACAGTCTTTCTTAATTCATCTGGTCCTAACAGAAACCAGACCGTTTCTCCATCTTGGATTACAGAGTAGTGAAGGATGCCAGTGTACTTATTACTAAGATTCTGAGTACCCTTTGTATAGTATGGGGATACTAAAATTATACTCAATTTTTTTTCAATGTACTGTTCATAGATACGCTGAATATTCATCCATGCATATAAATGTACCTTCAGTTACAAGATCACAAAAACTTGGGAGAAATTACAATTCAAAGCAACTGCTGAGGGAATCAAAGAATCACAGAACTTAAAAGCACTTTGGAAGATCACCTAGAACATCTCCCTTCCCATTTCAAAGGGAAAACTCTCCCCTCTTTCTGGAGAGATGCCCTGGAGAGGAAGACCCACCGGCCTCTTGCCTGTCTCTGTGACATTGGATGATTTGCTTCTTTTGGGATCTAGAAACTTCCCTCTGTCACCCGTCTCCTTGTAAAGAGGCAGAGAAATATATGAGGTCTTCCACGACCACTGGGGAATGTTATTTATTGTAAAATAACTATACAGTCAAAAAGCATTTGCACTGATGGGCTGTGGGCCATTGCTGGCCAACCAGAGAGCAAGGTTGTGAAAAGAGCTGAGGAACAGCTGTGGCTCAGTGATCATGTGACCTTCCATCGTGCCGACTGGCCAAGAAAGCCATTTTCGTCTATTATAATTAAAAGATGATGTGAAGTTGGTAGAAGGGTATACTGTTCAGTCAATGGATCCCAGGTCAGATAAATGCCTTTGGAGAGCTGAGGGACATCCCAACCGTAAGTCTAATTTAATTGGCTGAATGTCCTCGTGAGAAAAAGATAATACACACAATGTGCTCCAAACAGGAAGCACATAGTTCACAGCTAAGCAGTCGACAGGCAGGTGGAGTGCAAGCTTAGCAGAATGGGTACCATTAATGGTAGGCGTCGGAAGACTGGGAAATGAATGGGCTGGGAGGAGGACTGCGGATATTTTAGGTCTTGGGGAAAATTAACCCTTTGCTGGAGACATGTGTGCACGCTTTTCACATGGGTGGCCTGTTTGTTGTGTGGAAGGAGACACAGACTGGGCTTGGGTGAGAACACCTGTGTTCCAACTGGACTTTGAACAAGTTTCTTTTTCCTACATCAATGCGCTGGACAATGTGAGACCTTCCTGCCCTTAGTCCCTTTCTCCCTCCGAGTGTGTGAGATTTAGAATGGATACACAATCGGGACTTCCCTGGTGGTCCAGCGGCTAAGGCTTCGAGCGTCCACTGCAGGGGGGCCGGGTTCAATCCTTGGTCGGAGAACTGCTAAGATCCCGCATGCCGTGCGACGCTGCAAAAATCTCCATCTGCTGTAGAATGGATGCACAATCATTACAAACGTGCACGCTCTCTGCATGAAAACCTAGCTATAGAGTGGGATCTACCTCAAAACCCTATCAGTGAAAATCAGGACTGCTGTGGTGAACACCATCTAATTTTTAAAAATTCATCGACAGGGATATAGGTTAGCCTCCCATCTCCACACACTGTGCTTGGGTAATGTTGATTTATTAGTACAGTAGAATCCCGCTAATTAGCCCTAACGACAGGGCAACCCATTGTGGATCATAGAATTTTGCAAATTAGCGAGTACATGAATAAACAATAAAAATCAGGAGTCCTGCACTGCAAAATGTCCTTTTCCACTTATTTTGACAGGAAGGTATTTAATGTTGATTATTTGTGATAATTCTTCATCATGCATTGCTAATGTTAGAGTCTGTTAAAAGGGGCATTTGTGAGGATGAATGGAGTAATGCTCATAAAGCAGTTGAATAGAAGGAGGCACACGAGTGCAAAACAGGATGACGAGGCCTAATGAAGTCCTAGAGATGGAGACAGGAAACCTCCAAGCTTAAGATGAGTAGGCAGCTGGATGTTTCGGGGGGATTATTAGAATTTTGAGTTTGTGCGTGAGAATTAGCAATACTTCAATCTTAAATGACTGTGAAAAACGGATCTCAGCCAGTGTTTGTCATCGAGAGATTCAGGTGATTGAATGTGTTATATTAGCTACTGTGAACGATCTGATTTTACAGGTGGCACCTTCTAGCAATAATAAATGTGCCGAATACATAATGGACACGAGGTCCACAAATGAAATGTATGGGAACTTTACTTAAAATTTTCTCTACAAGGAATTTTTTTCTACTTATGGATTTGGATGTTTGATACTGAATATTTAATTATGGAAACTATCTAGAGGATTGGGGACAGTGTCCAGAGTTGGGCCATGTGTGGACTTGGTCTTGGGAATAACTGATCGAGCAATGTTAAGGACTCATGCTTTAATGCCCATGACTTAGGAACTCATAATATATCTGTGGATAAATAACTAAAGCTGAAGAAGAGTTATTCTGCTCATTGAAGACGTTAAAGCCTTGTAATTAGAAGTAAAATTTCAGGCTTCATCAGCCTTGAAATAGGTTTTAAAAGTATATGGTGCTAGGTTACAAAATTTTGCATCCCTCCTAAGCAAATACCAATAAGAACACTCCCCAGATTGAAATCTTGCTACCCAGCTGTTTAAACCGTAGCTTGACCATGGTCAGTTCTGTTGGTTCCCCAGTCTCGTTCACTGGCATCTGTCAAGTTGTGGTAACTTACCTGATGGTTGATGATGAAAGAATTATTTCCTAAAGTGTGTGAAACTAAGCTGGTCCACACACATTTCAGAGACTCTCTGAGCTTCAAGAGCAAAATAGACATCTCTGCTTCAGCTTCCTGTTAGTCCACAAGCAGGCATTTTGCAAATTTACCAGCCAGCAGTCTTGATTTTCCAGAGAAGCAAACAGCAAAAGTCCCCAGAGACAATCGCAGTTGGGTATTTCTGAAGGAATGGGAATCAAGGTTGAGAGGCAGGACCCAGGGGTGTCTGTAATTATTCTCCATCCATTCTGTTGCTCCCTGAGCCCTGCTAAAACGAGATTCTGCCCACAAAACAGGCTGGCAAGTTAGCATATGCAAATAGACTCATGGAAATTTATTTTAAATTGCCCACTTGGGCTTGGAAATAGAGGTTAGACACCTGTCAGTTTGATCTAAACCCCGGTGAAAATACTAAATCATTTTTTGGTTTTGTGTCTCACAGTTTGAAGCAGTTGTCCTAACACAGAATTTAAAAAAAAAACAAAACAGGTCCTGAAGGGCCTTGGGAGTTTTGCATTCCAAGACTTCCTGCTGCTTGGCTTGTGTGCACCTCTGATCCAGGAAAGGAAGGGTTTGGCTTCACTCCGTGGTCCACTTTGACTCCTAAATGAAAAAAATGTTTTGATGATGTGTATAACCCTATCCTAACTCAGTTTTAATGAGGGCACTAGTTTGCCAATATTTTTGCTTCTTTGATCTATAAAAAAAATCACTAAACATGTCAAGATACAAAATGGAATCACTATGGCTCAGAAAGTTACTTTCAAATATAAAATCTGGAAATTATACTTGGGCTTTCATTTCCTTTCTGAACCAACCAACAAACAAATAGAACCCAACCATCATACAAATAAACTACAGGATATTCCAAAAAATCCTATGAAAAAATCTTATATATGTTTAAAATATCTTTTTGTAAATCACAATGTTCAGTTAGCAAAAAGATATGACATAAGCATTATTGCATCCTAAACACTAATTGCTCATGAGAAGACAGTGTAAATATTAGATGTCTTCAATGATTATTCCAGCTGCTTTGCCCATAAAGTTTTAAACTATTCTTTTTTTGACCATGTGTAGGGATTTATAGAAAAATGTGACCCTTAGCCCCCAACCCATTTACATTTAATTCAACAAAGCATCACCAGTGAGCTCCACTAGATGCTCTGTACCTGTTTATCATGCTTCCCCCCTAGAAGTTAGAAAATTAGCAAGAATAAATGAAATCGAAACCCAAAGGGTATTAGTCAGATCTAGTGCTGTAGTAGCATCGGAAAGTGGCAGAATTAATTTTTCATCCTGAATGTATGTGTTTCCCAGGGCAAGTGCATTTTCCTAGCAGGCTGTTGGCTCTCAGTGAATCTCCGATAAACAAGCAATTGCCGAAGAGAAACGTTGCCTGGAAATCCGTTGACATCTTCAAATAAAGCATTAAATTTTACTCATGAGTACTAATGCCATATGCCCAGTAAAAGAAATGCCACATTTCCATCCCTTGGGTGTTGTTGAAAGAGATTACCTCAGGGCCAATGCTTCTGTTTCAGTGGCATGCCATATTATTGCTACCTGTGACACCAACTGGGGACGCAGTTTTTCACACCCCCGCAGGAGTCAAGGTTGCCAAAATGTAGCCTATCATCTTAAGCGGAAACGCAAAGCAACAGGAGAATTTACATATGCAGTACACACGCGCGCACACACGCACCCAGGCAGCATCAGATCCAGGAGGTGTTTACACCTGCCACGTGGTGGTCCAGGGATGGAGAGCATGCCGGGAATGTGGAATGCTGGGAATTCCATCTCTAGGAGCAGAACTACCTGCTCAGAATCTCCATCCTCAGCCAAAATCTTCTCTTTCCTTAGCATTTCACACGCAATTCCAAGTTTGAGAACGATATTTCCGAGCAACGTTTGAGCTTTCGAAATGGTTGGGTTCCTTCTTTTCAGGTTTACCTCTCAGTGTTGGTACCAAAAGTGAACTCTTATTATGCAGAATTCTTTGAGTTCTGGAAGCTTTCACTGTGGGGCTAGGCACTCATTGCATCGGGGAGCCGAGAACATTCAGGAAAATTGTTCTGCTTAGTTCCAACTGGGATTTCTTAGAATAGGGTATGTATTACGGCATCATTGGATAGGAAGCTTGTGTTTTCCCAGGTGGACCGAGGGAATGAAGCCGTGATCAAATAGATCATTTTTTATGTCATGCGACTTCATTGATAAGCAAGAAGAAACTGGATTGTTTGCGGGAATTGAGGTTGTTGGTTGGTTACCCATCTCATCACTTCTCTTCACTTGTGGACAAAACCATAGACATATGTCCTCAGGCGGTGCTCCTGCTTTAATTATGCCCCGGGTCACTGCTGGGAGCTTCAGCAGGTTGGTTTCCTGTGACAACCAAGAGAATAGTGGCTTCTCTGAGACTATGACAGTTGACAGTTATCTTGCCTTAAGGTTTTTCATCAAATATTTTACCATAAAGGGAAGGAATTAGAAGGAAGACCATTCAAATCCTTCAGCTTCTTTCCTGGCTACTTTGAGGAAAAACCACAGAGAGTTCTTTCATTTGTAAACTTCCGGAATTATAGGCAAAATTTGTTCCAATGGAAGAAATGACGTGCGAGGTCTCACCCAGATCACCCAAGCTTCTCCTCTCGGTCCCCTTTTAATTTTTACAGGGCAGGTTTCAACACCAAAGAGGTTGATCAAATAGAAGACTGTGCTCATGGCCACAAGGTAGATCAGGGCTCCAGAGAAGGGAGTCAAGACATAGGCAGCTGGGACAGGCTCTGTTCTCTTCAGAAAGTTCTTCTAAGAGAGAACTATTTTTTCCCAGTCAAATATTTCCATCCAGTGAAAACCTACCCAGAAAGAAAACTGCCTTTGGGTTTCTCTGACAAAGATTTCTCCCTGTTGGCATCTGATGAGGGTTACAGGGCCTATGCCTGGGCCTCCTTGCAGACTTTCCCTACTTGCTGCTGGGAAAGTGAGTAAAGCACAAGTGTTCTGGGGTTTTCCACAGCACCCTGCAGCCTGCACTGACTGCTTCCTCGTGCCGGGCCCTCCCAGGCAGGCGGCAGGGGCTTCTCTGCAGTGGTTCCTGCATTTACTGATGTCTGGGTCAGGGCCGCCCACTCCCCAGCTGTCTAAAGGCAGTAGGTCCCAGGAGTATAGGTATTAGCTTTTCTTGGTGGAATTTTTGGTAGAATTCCCCTGTGAAGCCATCTGGTCTTGGGCTTTTGTTTGTTGGGATTTTTTAATTTAAGAATTCAATTTAACTTCTAGTGGTCAGTCTGTTCAGGTTGTCTGTGTTTTCCTTTGTGGTTTGATGATTTTCTTTGGTACTATGCCTGTGCTCCTTTCTTTCTTCCTTTTGTATATCTATTGTAGGTTTTTGATTTGTGGTTACCATGGCATTCATATATGTTGACCTATAACTATATCTACTTTTTAAAAACTGATAGACATTTAAGTTCAAACACATTCTAAAAGATCTACCTTTTTTTTTACTGCCCTCTCCCACATTTTGTGTTTCTGACGTCATGTTTTACATCTTCATGTTTATCTCTTCACTGTTTACTGTAGTTATAGTTTCTTTTACATTTTTTTCGGTCTTTAAATCTTTGTACTAGCTTTTTTAAGTGGTTGATCCTCAGCCCTTACTATATATTTGCCTTTTCTAGTGGAATTTTTCCTTTCTTATAGATTCTTACTTCTTCTTACAGTCTTTTCTTTTCCAGTTAGAGAAGACACTTTGACATTTATTTTCGGGTAGGTTTAGTATTGATAAACTCTTTTAGTTTTTGCGTCTCTTAGTTCTTTCTCTCTCCTTCGATTCGAAATTATAATCTTGCTGGGTAGAGTATCCTGAGTTGCAGGTTTTTCCCTTTCAGTACTTTGAATATATCCTGCCACTCCCTCTGGCCTGCAAAGTTTCTGCGGAGAAAGCAGCTGATTGCCTTATGGGGGTTCTCTCGCGTATGACTCTTTGTTTTTCTCCTGCTGCCTTTAGAATTCTCTTTAACTTTTGCCATTTTAATGATGATATGTCTTGGTGTGGGTCAGTTTGGGTGCATCGTGTTTGGGACCCTCCGTGCTTCCTGTACCTGGATATCTGTTTCCTTCTTCATGTTTGGGACGTTTTCAGCCATAATTTCATCAAATACGTTTCTGACATGTAAGGTGAGGGCTGCGGTGGGCTGGCCACAGGCAGAGGTCCGGGCTGCTTCTGATGCTTTGCTTGTCAAGCGGCAGCAATGGTAGCCCCGGCGACATCTGAGTCTCCTTTGTCTCTTGGAGCTGATTACCCTCCCCAGCCTCTGCGTCCCCCACCCGACTCTGGAACCTGCAGGGCAGACGGGGCCCCCGTGGGCCTGGGCGGTCGGGGTCCAGCGGAGATCAGAGGTCGGGGCCACCTCTGATGCACCGCCAGCCTAAGTACAGTAATGGCCGCCCTCGCTGTGCTCAGATGCCGCCCTGGGTCCAAGTTGCCTCTGCATCCCACGGCCAAGCTCTCGCCGGGTCATAGCAGCCTTCTCTGCAGTGTGGAGCCGTGATGTGAACGCTTGTGCTCCTCACTGGTGGGGTCCTGGCTTCCACAGCCCTGTTAGTCCCACTGACCCTCCAACCAGCCAGGGGGGCTCGTCTTCCCTGTGTTGGACCCCAGGGCTGGGGGTCCCAATATGTGGCTCAAACCACTCGCTCCCCAGGACAGATCTCCACTCCCCTCCACCCCATGTCATCTCCCTTTGAGTCCCCTCCCAGGGGAACAGGTCCTGACCTGATGGCTTCTGTTCCCGTCCTACCTGATTCAGTGGATCTTTCTTACAGCCTTGGTCGTACAGGAGTCTTTCTGCCCGTTTCCAGTTAGTTTTCAGTGAGAATCGTTCCACATGTAGATGTATTTTTGATGTGTTTGTAGGGGGAGGTGAGTTCCACGCCCTCCACCCTGCCATCTTGATCAGTCTCAGAAAGCTTGTATTTTTAAACAAAATAGCCTGGGTTGGCAACAGAATCAGTTTTAAGCAGAAGAGCAGAGGCACTGAAGCTGGAATGATGGACTGAAGTCTGGTCAGAGGGGCCTTCAGTGCCTGGCAGAGACTGAAGATCTGAAATAAGAGGGGAGGGGGGAAGTGCAGGTTGAGGCTTTGGGGGTAGAATCTACAGGATCTGGCAAAGGTTTGGGTGGTGGGAGTAGCAAGTGTGGCTTCTGGGGATGGTGACGCTGTGACAGAAATGAAATGTGCAGGAGTGGGACTCTGGGTGGTCAGTGTGGCTGTGGACTTTGGTGCTGGCCGTTACTGGATGTCCGGGGGGAGAAGGTAACAGTAGGTGGGATGTGGGTGGGGCTGCTTTAAGAGGGGTGGGAGCTGAGAGAGGACCCATTTGGGCATCATCAGATTAGTGATAGTGGTTGAAAGTGTGAGTCTGTATTGAAGGAATCCAGAATAACCACTGTGGCATGAAAATTATTTTGAACGGAAGGCATTTGACAATAGGTGTTACTTTACTTTCTCTTTCTACTCTTCCTATTCCTTCTCCTTCTCCTCCTCCTCCTCCTCCTCCTCCTTCTTCTTCTTCCTCCAAACAGCACAAACTCTCAAAAGAACTCAACCGTCAAAATCCCTCCCCTGGGACTTTTGAAACCAGGGAAATTCGACTCATCACTGAACAGGAGAAATTGGCACCCTACCTAAACAGACATTGTCCCCAAATTATCATATCTCCTATCTATTCTCCTAAGGGCCTATTATCTTTCCTAAAAGTCATTTGTTTTCCCCTAGTGCCCCTTCTCAACTCCCTCCCCCATTAAAAAGTCGTATGTTTTTCCGTAAGTGTCCTTCTCCCCATCCTCTTCTCCTAGTAAGATGATATATAAGCCCCCGATTCTAACCACCTCCTTAAGTCATAATTTTCTGTGAGCTTCCATGTATGTATGTGAATAAAAATCTGTCTTTTGTCCTGCTAATTTGTCTTGTTGTCAGTTTAATTCACAGGCCCCCAAGAACTGAACATAATAGCGCAGAGGGAAAGTTTTTCTTCCTTAAGTGTATCATCGCCCAAGGAGAGAGAGAAGGGCGGAGGCCAGAACTTCAAGAATACCAACAGATAGTTGTCCAGAGGAGAAGAATAAAGAAATGGATGTGGAATGGTCAGAGAAGGAGGGGGGGACTCAGGAGAGTGTGGGGAGTGAACGGTTTCAAGATACAAGGGTGGGAGCAGTGACAGATCTCACATAGGGTTTGGAGGGACAAACATTTTACTGTGTGTTTACTGTTTACTACCCTGCACCAGGCTTGGAAAGCATCATGTCATTTAATCCTGACAGCAAGCAGGTGCCTGAGAGAAGGCTGTATTCTCCTTTTACAAGCTCAGAAAAGTTGGGGGGCTTTCCTAAGGTCATTCAGCTGTGAGAGAAGGAGCTGAGCGCAGGTCAAGAGATTTTACATCCCTGCCTTTCTGCTTTCATGTGGCATGTTGTTTGTTTCTCCAAACTAGGACAACATTCTGAACACTGTGCATTTAGCTTCTGAGTGATCTTCTCCAAAACCAGAAATCAACAAACTCCAGTCTTTGGCACATATCTAGCCCGTTTCTGGAAATAAAGTTTTACTGGCACATGGCCATGGCCACGACCACGACCGGCCACTCATTTACGTGCTGCCCGGGGCTGCTTTCTCTCTATGGCAGAAGAGTTGAGGGGTTGTAAGGAGACACATGAAGACTTACAAGTTATTATTGGTCCTTTGCAGAAAGTGTGCTGACCCCTGCCTTAAACCACGAGGTTGCATAAAAAATACTATAGGGCTTCCCTGGTTGAGAATCCACCCGCCAATGCAGGGGGCACAGGTTCGAGCCCTGGTCCGGGAAGATCCCACATGCCGTGGAGCAACTAAACCCGTGCACCACAACTACGGAGCCTGCGCTCTAGAGAGAGCGAGCCACAACTACTGAGCCCGCGTGTCACAACTACTGAAGCCCGCATGCCTACAGGCCATGCTTCGCAACAAGAGAAGCCACCGCAATGAGAAGCCCGCGCACCGTAACGAAAGGTAACCCCCACTCGCCACAACTAGAGAAAGCCCACGCGCAGCAACGAAGACCCAACGCAGCCAAAGATAAATAAATAAAATAAATACATTTATTAAAAAAATGTTATAGATTAGGAATTCTGATTCAGTCTAATGTAAAATTCTCTTCTTATAATGAAAATACACTCATGGAGAAAATCAGATAGGATACCAGTGCGATTTCCATCTACTAGGAAATAACACCAGTTACGCTAAACTCTACTTAGTCGAGTATTTTTTTCAATGATTTGGAAGAAACAAAAGATGAGGAATGAGAATTTTGTAGCCCCGGTGCAGCAGCACACACCAACTCAGAAAAGAGTCAAATCTGGTAAAAATCTTTGCCTCTCTCAAGAATGCAGGAAGGGTGGGTGGGGCAGTAGAAACGATGAGGGGCCTCATACTTAAAAGGCAACCGACAATCCCCAAAGACCTTGACTTCAGCACGTAATCGGGCAGCGGTCACTTTGTCCGCCATCCATTCATCAGGACCCCAGGGCCTTGAGAAAGGACACGTGTCTCTCTCTTCTTCTACCGTGCCTGGCGGGGCCACGAGCTCCTCCGAGGTGGGAGGGTGTCCCCCGGGGCTGGCGGCCTCCCGGGTGGTGGAAGCACAGCGGGCTGTCTGAGGCGGCAGTCCTGCTGGGGCACATCTGTCCTTCTCAATATTCACACTGCTAATGTCGCACTCGGGTGACAAATGCAAATCGTGTGGCTTCGTCCAAACATGTCAGCCTCATTAGCAGGCGCACAGCAACTGACATAACACACCGGCCTCTGGTTCTTCTGTTTCTACTTCCATCCTTCCCGAGTGCTGAGGGGGAGCCCTGGTGTGGGAACCAGGCAGGAAGCACTTTATGAAAAAAGAAGGGTCTGTGGGTACTAGGGGTTGTTCATCCTGGGTTATCCTCTGTAAAGCAAGCAGATCTCCTCTGGCCAAAAACTGAGTGAAATCAGACTAGGATACACCTTGATCTTGAAGAAAACTTATGGCAACTGCTGTGCCCCCAGGACAGAATGGAATATAAGATCACAACTCTGGAGAAGAATAAGAGGACAAAACGGATTTATTATTATTATTATTGATATTATTATTTTGGCCGCACCATATGGCTTGCAGGATCTTAGTTCCCTGACCAGAGATCGAACCAGGGCCCTCGGCAGTGAAAGCGTTGAGTCCTGACAAGATGAATTTATCTATCTATCTATCTATCTATCTATCTATCTATCTATCTATCTATCTATCTATCTATCTACGCTGTGCTAGGTCTTAGTTGTGGCATGAGGGATCTAGTTCCCTGATCAGGGATGGAACGTGGGACCCCTGCATTGGGAGCACAGAGTCGTACCCACTGGACCACCAAGGAAGTCCCAAGATGGATTTTTTTAATTTGATAAACACATACTTGTTGATTAAGAAAAATATTTTTGGTGAAAAATTTGATGAACATTATAATTTATCATTAAAACTTCGCTTTTCCTTCCATTTAAATGAATCTACACTCTTCAGTAATTTTCTCTCTTAGATCAGAAATTTAAATGCACAAAATGATTTTGAGTTGCTTAAATGTTTGATAGAGACATTGTGATAACAACAGCATGGAAATTAAGTTAGTGATGATGGTCTCGTCATTAACAAATGCCCCATATTCTTAGGTCCTGGAAAGGTCTGAATTGTCTTTGTGGCCACTGAAATTCTTTTAAAGTCTTTTTTGATGCCAATCACGTGTTTGTTTCATGAACATAGATTAACTATGAAGGTGTTGGGTAACAAAGGACTAGACAAAACATTATTTGATAACAATAAGGGTCTCTACTTTCCCTTTATTTGACCTTCAGTATACATTTTGCATTGCCAGATAAGTCATTTTTACTGCTAACATATCACGTGATGATTTTAAAGCATGTTGAGAGACAGTATCAATTCTCTGTTCCCTTATCTGGAAATTTTTGGGGGGACACAAGAGATGTATCTTTTGTATTTGAGCTTAATATTCACTTTCACATAGAAAGTTAATATGTATCTTCTTCAGTAAAGAAAATTTTGAATTTTTTCCCCCAGAAGTTTGTTTCTCAGAAAACAAAAATGACTACAATTTCCAGAACTTTTACCACGACACATCCCTGTTCTAAGTTCATACAGAATAAATCAATGAGGAAAAAAAATAATTTAACAATGGAATATATAATTTCCCTATTGTTTCTTTTATGCTTTATTTTAAGGATATCAAATGGTCAGATAAAAATTTGGTCAATTGTTTGGATGGCCAAACATCTAGGCATTTGACACCAGCGACAGACCTCTGGATTTTCACACTTCCTTTTGGTTTCATGCATGTACTTGGCACTGTATAATTCAGTCAATGTACGCTAAGGGTTTCTTTTTACAGATTTCAAAAACATTCCTCACCTTTTAACTGCAGCACACATCCAGCATGGTTATTGTTTGAATATTTTCTTTCTCAAAGACCACCTCTCCCCTGAAATCAGGTCACTGTGTGACCATCTCTTTAAGGGAATCAAACTGCCTGGGCGAGGGTGCAGAGGGCCTCCATGCTGTGTGCCTGTCTTAGGGACAAAGCTAAGGGGAGGGAGAAGAAAGCTGTCTGAGAATTGGAGAGAGATGGAGTGTCTGTGGGGCGAGGGGCCTTGGCAGTTCAAGCCCAAGAGCCTTGTCTGCAGTGTGCGAGGGTGCAAGCGTTCGCCTCGGCCACCCGGCCACCGGGCCACCCGGCCTCTGGGGCTCCGCTTCCTGTCAGCACTGTGCATCATTGCCCACAAAAGTGACCAGCACTTCATTTTTTCTCCTTTTTTAAAATAATTAATTAATTCATTTTTATTTATTTATTTTCGGCTGCGTTGGGTCTTCGTTGTTGCGGGCGGGCTTTCTCTCGTTGCGGCGAGCGGGGGCTATTCCTCGCTGCGGTGCGCGGGCTTCTCATTGCAGTGGCTTCTCTTGTTGCGGAGCACGGGCTCTAGGCGCGCAGGCTTCAGTAGTTGTGGCACATGGGCTCAGTAGTTGTGGTGCACGGGCTCAGTAGTTGTGGCGCACGGGCTTAGCTGCACCGCGGCATGTGGGATCTTCCTGGACCAGGGCTCGAACCCGTGTCCCCTGCATGGGCAGGCGGATTCTTAACCACTGCGCCACCAGGGAAGCCCCTCCCTCCTTCTTAAAGCACTTAGTGTCTTAGGGTGACAGCTGATGTGACCCGCCTTCCTCCTTGCCCGATGAGGACATGGCGGGCTGCCTCCGCCCAGCCCTCTCTCTGTCTGGCGGTGGGGGGCACGCCTGGCTGTCACCACGTATCCCAGCTCCTGTGCACTGCCGTCCGTTTGTGTCCTGCCATTTCTCCCCAAGCCCCAAGTTTAAGAAAAAGGCCTTCAGTTCTTTGCAGTGCTAGGTGCCCGCATCTGCATCTCCCAGCCACATCGAACACTAGTCGAAACACAAAGTGCCCCCTGCCTGCCCCCGGCTGGGACAGCTCCAGGTGTGGCAGGCAGGTGCCAGGCATCGGGAGGGACAGGACAGGCGTCTCCTGTAGTCACCCTTCCAGCTGGAGGTCTCCGCTGGACCAGAATCCTGGCAGGTGAGGGCGTGCCCGACTGTGCGGTTGGCACGGAGGGGGAGGTGTTGGCTGGGGTGCCCTCAGAGATGGCGCCTTGACTCTGCTGATGCGTCTCTCCGCAGTAAAAAAGTCCCTCTCATTTCTCGAAGGGGAAGCTGGGAAAGGGGGGAGGAAATGTGCAGGTGGTTCTGAGAACTGACTTCTTTCTCTCTGTCTACATAGTCACCTTGCATAAAGTTCCAGAATATCCATGTGGAAACCTACGTGCTTATCAATGAATGCCATAGACCCAACTCATCTGATGGAATGCAGCATTATTACCACGCTCAGAATTCCTTCAAGATCCACAGAAAGCTCCGGCCGGTATGCAACCCCCAGGGGGCGTAGTTCTGGGCCAGTTTCATAACTTGAGATCAAAAATACCCACCTTTGTTCAAACCCTTTCTTTCATCTAACCTGATGTCTTGATGTTGGTTAGAAAGAGTTGGGCCGATTTATACGCCCCTTCAAAAGAGTTGAATAGCCGGTGGGTTGGCACAGGGAATTATGTCTTTGGAAGGACCTGGGCATTAAATTATTTCAGGTGCTCCATTCAGAATAAAGCCAGTGTTTCAAGATCTGAAAGCTGTAGTTGAATTTGTGGTACAAATATCGGGAAACCCCCCAGTTATTTGGAGTTAGCCTGCTAAACTGTGCGATCTGGAAAGATTTAGACCGCACAGAGGTGGCAGACTTAAATGGCTTCAGGGAGATAGCCAAGGTGGGAAGTGGCAGAGATACAAGGTAACAGGCCACTCGGGGATGCGGGATGCCCTGAACCTCTGCTTACGGCGGTCCGATTCCCTTTAATCCAACACATCTCAATGGCTTAGCGAAATCCTCTACAGGCCTTTCATCTGATGGTCCAACCCACTGTTTACACACCACGGACAGAGGCCAGGTCATCCTGTGACTCGTCCAGGATCACCCAGATCATCCATCAGAGAGCGGCCTGCAACCCGGGGCTTCGGACCCCAGCTCAGGGTGTGGTCCACCCTCCGTCAGCACTTCACGTCCCAACAGGAGGAAAATGGCCATTGAAAGCTTAGTGTACACTCAGTATTCTCTTCTTCTCAGGCTCTGGTTATCTGAGCCTCTTACTCTCGTGTGCAAATGGGTATCACACTTTTTACCCACGAGGTTGGTGCAAGGATGAAGTGAGATAATATATGTTAACAAAGTCACAGTAATTGGGATACAGCAGAGCGTAAACTTTCTCTCTCCCTGTTCTTGCCCTCCCTCCCTCTTCTCTTCCCATTGACTCTTCCTCCCCTCCCCTCCCCTCCCCTCTCTTCCCCTCCCGTCCCCTCCCCTCTCCTCTCTTCTCTTCACTTTGTCTTACTTGATTTTGTAGCATAGTTCCTTATATGCAGCAAGTATTCAAGAAATCCAGAGCAAGAGGGTTGGGGCAAAGCGGGCAGGTGGTTAGCTGTTCCATCCTGTCGGAGGGCAGAGGCAGGCATCACACTGTCAGGGATCTACTGCCCTTTAGGTGTGGCGGTCCAGAGCCTGAGCTCCCAGGGGTCTTTCCGGCAAGGGTAATAGGTTATCCTGATCACATCTGCAGAAAGGCCGGTGGGGTCTGCGGAAGAGTCTGCGATTCTGGCAAAGCTAGTCGGAGCGTTTGCCGACTGAAGATGCAGCCCTGACCTTGGTAGCACCGTGCTCTATGCTGTTGTCCTTCTCCTCACCTAGGAGCCAGGTCTTGGTTTGTTTGCAGAAGACTGTGGCCCACCAGCCAGGCGGGGGGGCCTCACACTTGGCCTGCAGGTGCAGAGGTGCAGGTGGCCCTGTCTCTGGGAGAGCCGCGGAGGGAGCATCAGGGCCGAGGGGGCCCTGCGGCACCGCTGAGTCCGCTCTTCCCGGAGTGAGCATGCCCTCCGGCGGCTCCCGGGGCAGAGACCTGCTCGGACTGACGACGGTCAGCAGCTGCCGCGTCTGGTGCTTGGTTGTCTGACCCCAGCCTGTCTGCTTTGTTCCTTTACAAGAAGATGGTCTTAGGGATGGTGGGGACTGTGGGTGGGACTGGCCCATGTATTGGAGGAAAAGACTACAGCATCCTGCTTTGCTGTCCCTTCTCCCTTTTTCTGAGAAATTTTAATTGTGATCTCAGTATGATAGACTTTTGCCAAGAGGCATGATGAGAAATTTCAAGCACTACTCAAAGTAATAATAACAATTTAAAAAATATGTATTTATGTGGTGCTTATTATCTGTCAGTGCTTTAGAAACTTAAATCATTCCCTTCTCATGCAACTGTGGTTTCCCCAGCCTTCTCTGCCCTTGACGGAACTGACCCACATAGAGGGCAAGCATCGTTGTGCATGGTCACACGCCTGGTGGATGGTGGGGTCCAGATCGGAACCTGTGTAGGTTGGCTCCAAGCCTTAACCAGGGCCCTAGACGCCTTCACCAATTACACCAGAGATCTTGCAGTGCAGGCCTGCCGTGCCTAATGTGTACCCTCGGGGGCTGCAGGCTCCTTATTCCAACCCCCCCCCACCGCCCCACGTGTGACAGGCTACAGCATCCTGCCCTCCGCACCTGCCCCTCCTGGGCCCTCCTCCCTGCTCTCACCTCAGAACCCTCAATGTCCCTCTCTGGCAGCCTCTGTGAAACAGCTGCAGTTCTCTCCGAGTTGAAATTTATTTCTACTGTTCTCAGAAATTACCATGGCCAAACGCTGACCTGCTTATCCCAGGGCAGTTTGAAATATTATTTCTGAACTTGCTGATGAGAATAACTACACTTGAACGGTATGTGTTGGCAATGAGACTTTTTCGTGGGTGTGTTTGTGTCTGAGTGTGTGTATTTTCTCCAGGAGTCTCCAGAGAGCTACACCCTTCAGGAAGTGTTGGCTCTAAGGTCCCATGAAGGGTCCTGTCCCTCCAGTAGGTTTCATCCTTTTAGCTTGACATGCACCAGACAGTGTGCCAGGTTCCCAGGGATGACACGGTCGCTCTGACCCTGAGAAGGTCACCATCGAGGGCAAGTGACGTACTGGGTTCCTGAAGAGGAGAACCTAAGTTGAGTCAAACCTTGTTCTGGGTTTAACCTGGAGCCATTTGCCAGAAAGACTTCATCATCTGGAACTTTAGACTTGGAGGATTCTTTTGTTTTTCTGGTTAATTTTTTTTTAAAAAATTGAGATATAATTGGCATATAACATTGCATAGGTTTGTGTACAATGTATTGGTTTGATAATTAGATGTTGCAATATGGTTACCACGGTAGCAATAGCTAACACCCCTATCATATCACATAATTATTGTTTCTTTTTAGGTTGAGAACAGTTCAGATTTAGTCTCTCAGCAATTTTGAAGTTTATAATACAGTATTGTTGACTATAATCACTATGCTGTGTGTATTACATCTCCGGGGCTTATTTATCTACTAGTTTCCAGTTTGTGCCTTCAGACAACATCTTTCAATACCCTCCCCCTCCCCCCAGCCCCTCGAAACCGCTACTCTACTCTCTGTTTTTGCAAGTTGAGTTGTTTTAGATTCCACACAGAAGGGAGATTGTATAGTATCTGTCTTTCTCTGACTTATCTCATTTAGCATAATGCCCTCAAGGTCCGTCCATCCGTGTTGTGGCAAAAGGCAGGATTTTCTTCCTTCCTATGGTAGAATAATATTCCATCTTCTTTATCCATTTCTTGTTGGCAGACACTGAAACTCTGGGTCCCAACATCCAGAGATGTTTTAATCTGGCCTCACAACCACAGCACCACATCGGTCCCCCAGGACCTTTTTGATGGCCCCTCGTCTCTCCTGTTCTTCTCTCCTTCCCTTTCTTCTATCACCTCTTTGCCCAATCTTACCCTTGTCTTTGCTATCCCTTCCTTTTAGCTTCCTTTTCCATGTAGTTAGGAAGGAAACCAAGAGCAGGTGAGAAACAAGCTTATTCCACAGCTTTTGCATAGCTATGAGGCATGTGAATAATTTCATATTTACTTGCATTTACAAAAATGATGAAGACTGGGCAAGTCTGGGAGAATATTTGGGTAGTGGGAGAGAGATAGGTACATGGGGTCTGGAGAAATTCTATTCACAAAATAGACATTTTTCAAATTTTAATAAGGGAATGCATTTTCTATTCTTAAGTTCAAAGCTAAAGAAGGCATAGAGGGAGTAATATTTGCCAGATTTTACATTTATTAAAAGCCAGGACAGACAGGTATAATAACATACCTCAGTATTTATGATGTGTCAGCCTCTGCACAAATACTAGAATTAGGCAGTTATCATCAGAACTATTTGTTGTTTATATTTTCTTTCAAGTTTTAATGAACACAAATGCTACTTACGTGGTAAAGTTCAATACTTGAAAAAATAACCCGTTTGGCCATTCATGAAGCACACCAAAGAACTGTCATGGGAAAAAGTCATTTTAAAACTAAATAATAATTTGAGAAGGCATCAAAAAAGACTTCTGCTTCCGCGAAGATGGAGTAAACGTACTTTTCCCTCCTCCTCCTGCTGAGAGCAATTGAAAACCGTGGACATTATATATGAAACAAACATAAAAGCGCTGCAAGGTGGAGAGAAGGCAGCTGACTAGGGCCCGTGGACTGAAAAATGACATGTCAGTGAGTTTCTCGGGGCTTCTTTTTGCCTCACGAGTCCCAGACCAGATACTGGAGAAGCCAGCAACCTGGAAATGCCAACGTGTGCAGCCGTGAAAGCCCCGAGAAAAGCCACAGGATGGGGAAAGTGGTGTCCCAGGCGAGTCACACACAAACCTTTCATATAATTAATGTTCTGCTTTTGACAAACACCACAGAACATGTGTGGCCCCATCCCTCCCGTCAGCAAAGACTGACTTCCATGCTCACGAGGCTGCAGGAAAATGCTCCACCCCCACCCCAGTTGCATCAGACAAGGCTAAGGGGAGCAGTGCATCCATCCCATTGGGTGGTAATGAATGACCCCATCACAGACACACTCCCTTCTCCGTGCTAATGACTCCACCCCTACCCCATGCACTGTTGGGAAACTGCTTGGGGAGCCTTGACCCCCCCCCTGGCAGTAAGGAGGTGCCCATCCCACACTCTCAGGACTTTCATCACCACTTAACAGTAGTAAGGCTTTTCCCCCAGCCCCCTTTGGTGTCAGTGGAGGATATGTGGGGAGTAGTAAACCGTGGTCTCTGTGCCTCCCAGCCAAGATGGTACCAGCAGAGGCCCAGTGGGGAGCCTGAACTCCCACACTTCTCAGCAGTAAAAAGGAGCTCCTCCTCCCTAGGTGTAATTGGGGTCCCAGTGGGGAACCTGGACTTCTGTCCGCACCTACCAGAAATGAGGTGGTGTCGGAGGAGGCCTTCTAAATCCCAAGACTGTAATAAAAAGAAGAGTCTTATAATATCCCAAATTTCCAGGTTTCAATCTAAGATCACTTGTCATAATAACTACCAGAAAGATTACAAACTGAAAGAGAAAAGAAAACCAGCATTTTCAAATGCAGAGATGACACAGACGTTAGAATTATTTGACCAGGGTTTTAAAGAAGCCATCATAAAAATGCTTCAGTGCAGAATTACAGACATGTTTGACAGAAATGAAAAATAGTCTTAGAAAAAAATATAAGTTGTAAAGAAGAACCAAATGGTATTTTAGAATTGAAAAATATAATAAGTTAAAAAAAACCCTCAATGGATAGAATTAAACTCAACAGCAGATGGTGTGGACAGAGGGAAGAGCCTATTGACCTTAAAGATAAGTAAATAGATAAAATTCAAGCTCAAAAACAGAAAGAAAATAGACTGTGAAAAAAACCCCAGAGTATGTGTAACTATAATTAAAATCTAAAATTCGTGTCATTAAATTCCCAGAGGAGGAGAAATAGTCAACACTATTAGGTTTTGATAAGTTAAATATATACTAAAATCTAAAGCATCCATTAAAAATATTACACAAGGCAATATACTCAAAAACACTATAGATAAATCAAAATGGAGTTCTAAAAAAAAATGTTCAAGTAATCCACCAGAAGGCAGGACAAAATAAACAGAGAAACCAAACACAGACAACAAACAGATTAAATGTAAATGATCTAAATACACAAATTAAAAGACAGAAGTGGGCATACTGAGTGAAAATACAACCCAACTATACACTTTTTCTGGGAAACACATCAAATACAATGATATATAGAGGCTGAATTAAAAGGATGGAAAAGATATACTATGCAAACTTTAAACAAAGGAAAGTGTGAGTGGGTTTATTAATAATCAGATAAGTAGATTTTAAAGTAGGGAAATTTGACAGGGAGAGGGACATTACCTAATGATTAAAATGATTAAATATCAATCCACCAAGAACATATAGAAGTATTAAATGTATATGTGTCAAAAAATGGAGTGGTATAATACACATCTATAATTATAGCTGGAGATTTCAAAACCTGCTCTAGTTTCAAAACTAGACAGAAAATCGGCAATATAGAATAATTGAACAAAATACCCCATCGAAAGAATCCAACTGACATTTACAGAACACTCCACACAACAGCAGCAGAATATGTATATTTTCCAAGTGCTTCTGGTACATATATAAAGTAGACCATATACTGGGCCATAAAGCAAACCTCAAAAATTTAAAAGAACTGAAATAAATAAAAAAATAAAATAAATAAAAAGTGTGTCCTCTGTCCACAAGGAAATCAACTAGAAATCAATAATAGATAACAGAAAAATATCCAAACACCCAGAAACTAAATACAATACATGTCAATTCATGGGTCAAAAAGGAAGTCTCAAAGGAAACTAAAAACATCCATTGAACTAAAAGAAAATTAAAATACAACATGTCAAAATTTGTGGGAAACAGTTAAAATAGTGTTAAGAGGGAAATTTATCGTATGAAATAATTACATTAGAAAAGAGGGAAAGTCTCAGATCAACAGACCAAACTCCTACCTCAAGAACCAAAAGAAGAAAAACAGAATAAACCCAAACAAGAAGAAGGATGGAAATACTAAGTGTAAGAACAAATATAAATGAAATTGAAAAGAGAAAAAAACAATAGAAAAATTTATGAAACAATGCTGATTCTTTAAAAAGATCAATACAAGATAAACATACAACATGTGGCCTTGCTCAACTCACTAATTAGTTCTAAAAGTGTTTTTGTACACCTTATGAGATATTATGCATAGGCAATCATGTCATCTGCAGGTAGAAAGAGCATTCTTTCTTCCTTTGTGATCTATTGGGTTGGCCCAAAAGTTCGTTCAGTTTTTCCATAAGGTGGTAGGGAGAAACCCAAAAGAACTTTTGGGCCAAACCAATATATGCATTTTATTTCTTTTTCTTTGCCTTATTGTGCTGGTTGAAGTCCCAGTACAATGTTGCATAGCAGTGATGGCTCAGAGGTCCTTGCCTTCACAGCAATTTTAGCGGAAAAGTATTGTCTTTTACCACTAAGTATTATATTAGTGTAGGTTTTAAAGACATGCTATTATGATGAGGACATCCTTTATTCCTATTTTTCAGCAGGTTTATATCATACACAGAGTTGGATTCGTCAGATAATTTTTCTGCAAAAATTGATACGATCATGTGGATTTTCTTCTTTAGCTTATTAATATGGTAGATGACATTGATTTTTGAATACTGAACAACCCTTGCATTCCTGGAATAAACCCCACTTGGTCATGGTGTACACTCTTAAAATTCAACTAAAGAAACCTCAAACAATTGAATTATAAAATGGGATAAAGTCATGAAGAGTCATTTCATCAAAGAGGATAAACAGATGGCAAATAAGCACATGAAAAGATGTTCAGTATACTTAGCCATTAGAGAAATGTAAATAAATACCATAATGAGATATCACTACACACTTACTAGAACAGCTAAAATAGGAAAAGTGAAAATATCAAATGCTTGTGAGCATGCTGAGAAAGTGGATCTCTCACACATTGCTGGTGTAAAGTAGACTGTAAAAGGATACAGCCACTCTGGGAGATTGGCAGTTGATTTAAAAACTAAAATATATTTACCATATGACCCAGCAATAGAGAATTTATGTCCATACCAAACAGTGTACATAATTGTTCATAGCAGCATTATTTGTAATATCCCCAAACTACAAACAACCAAAATGTCCCTCAATAAATGAATGTTTAAATAAACTGTGGTTATTCCACATCACGGAATACTACTCAGCAATAAAAAGGAACAGACTCTTGATATACGTATCAGCTTGAGTAGATCTCCAGGGTATTGTGCTGAGTGAAAAAAGTCAAGGTCAATATGTCATTTACTGTATGATTCCATTACACAATATTCTTGTAATGATGACATTATAGAGATTTAGGATTTAGGGATAGTGGGGGAGAGGAGTGGGTATGATTGCAAAGAGGAAACAGGAAGATGGTGATAGATTAGTTCTCCATCCTGACTGTGGTTATAAGAATATGAAATGGGCAACATGATAAAATGACATAGAACTATGCATATGTGTTGTACTGCTGTCGGAACTATGCATATGTGTTATACCGCTTTCAGTTTCCTGGTTTTGATATTGTGATATAATTATGTCAGATGTAACCTTTGGGTGAAACTGGGTGATGAGTACACCAGACCTCTGCAATTTCCTGTGAACCTATAATTGTTGCAAAACAAAAATTAAAAAAAAAACACAAAACACAGAAGGCAAAAAGCAAAACAACAAGACCTTCTTAAATCCCTTCAAAATAAAAGTAGAAATTCTATACATGAGCTGACTCTATTTTTACTCCTGGCATTATCACCTCAAAGTATAACAGAACCAGAATGGCTGAATGAATGAATGAATGAATGATGGGAGACGGGAGAGTTGTCCTCCTTGTAATTTGCTGTTTTTTTAAAATTTCAGGTTCTGAACACTCATTTTTATTTAATGTCTGTTCAATTTTGATTTCACAGCAATTACAACTACCAAAACATGCTAAGGAGAGCTGCTAAAAGAGAGAAAGGGGACCCAGCAGCCTCTGGCTAAATGCTCTGAGGGAACATCCAGAAATGAGATACACAGAAGCCAGATGAAGCACATTTGGAACTACACATAAGGATAAGGAATATACCACACACAAGAAAAAGGAATCTGAAAACCAGCCTGCGCTGATCGCTGCTTTAGCTATGTATGAGGATTCCCTAAAGGGATTGAGATGCTCGTGTCTTCCAAAATACACCTACTTAAAAAGTCTTTTCAAGTGCCGCTCTAAGGCAAACCTTCCTCTTTTATTCCTGTTTCTTCACAGCTATTCCAAAGCCTGGAATGGGCTGCTCATTTTTTGCCACCTACACCAACTCATCCATATCTGAGACCAGCAGCTGCGCCCAAATGTCCCACCTCCCGAGAGGTCGTAAATGTTTTTCTTAGCAATACCGTATCCTCTTAAAGTCACGCCGCCCTGGCTTATACGGCACACAGCCTTCCCTCCCGGGGCCGGCCATACCGCCTGTCCCTTAAGGCGCACACGTGTGCGTCAGCGGACAGGCTGTTACTCCCTGGGCCAGGACCACCTCCACGTGGTGTCAATCAAAGAGGCAAGTTCTGGAGGGTCACGCGTTCACATCCTAGAAGGCTTCAAGTGTTTCCAAATGGGACTCGGACTCTATTCCCAATTTGTGATTTTAAAAACGCAATAGATTCTCCTACTTGATCAACTAGCATTAGCTTGCGAGGCTGCTGTCCTACGTCACAGACAGCATGGGAAGGGGAGGCAAAGGAAGACAAAGCAATGAATTTTGCTAACCACCATCGTCAAGGGTTGTTGACCACGTACTTCCACCACGTGGAATACTAAGGCGACACCCGCAACCTCCGCGAGCGTGAACCCTACCCAGACTCAACTGGGCAAACTTTACAAAATTATTGTTATTATCAAGGACATGTCACACTTTGGGATATATCTGTGCCACAGAAAGAGCTATGGCATCTTTAAATTACTGGGTAACGGACAGAGCTGGAAGTCTGCCAAGGTAAAAGTTGTAAAACTGGATTGATTTTTGCTCCAGCTTGCTAAGGGCTCCCCGGAGTCAGGATGCAAGGTTCAAATATAATAATTGATAGCCTGAAAAAATATTTCTGATAAGTGTGCAGAGGTAACGCAGAGCCCTGCCTGAGATGAAGTGAGCCTTTGTGCTTCGGCAAACCCTACAACCAAGGTGATCCCTGGCACCCGTTTCAGCTCTGATTAGAGCCACCGGCTTCCTGCTTTCCCAAGTCCCCCTGCCTTTACTGAGCTTCCTCCAGCTGTAGAGAAAATGGTCTTGGCCTTCAAGCAGGAGCGTTTGTTAAATGCTGTTGTGGAAAAGTAATTATCCAACGATCAGACCTGTATGTGTAGGGGAAATCGCGTTCGTTAATACCACCTTGGTAATCCCAGGGGGCAGGGAGGGTTCCCGTTAATCTGACCCCTTTTCAGTCGTGCCTTGGTGCGCTGACCACCCCAAGCTGTGAGTGTGTGTGTCTAAATTGCTCGGGATTCAATTGAACACATTAAAATTTAAAAAGGATTTAACTGAATATTTTCAATAGCTTCTGAGGAGGGGGATAATTTATTAGCTCGGAGTAAATTAAAATCTCAAGCAGGGGTAAAGACTTCGAAGATTGCTTTAATACATTTTATATGCTTTCAAAAGAAATGTTCTTTTTAAATGGTCCAAAAATCAGCTAATTTTGCCCTATTTAGCAAATCACCTCCTAAAGCCACAATGTTGAAAAAACTTAACAATTATTTTTTTTTTTAAAGGGAAAAACAGAGGAGGGGGTGAAAAAAATCATACACCTTCCATAGGAAACAACCAAACCCTAAATTGCTACGTCTTTTATATGCCACAGTTAGGATTATTTTTTTTTTCTTTCTGAATTCAAAAGTCAGTGAAACGTTTGCGTTAGCTTCTGCCAGGCCACACACAGGACCTTTTTTCCACTTGGTAATTGTAGGCAGAGGAGGCATGAGGTTAATGGAGGGGCCTTGGAAGGTTAAGTCCCCATGTGCTGTGCTGATAATTCGTACCTTTATTTCAGGCCACATTCACCTGTGGCGCAGCAAGTCCACGGAGTTGCGTTGAACTAGATGCCCTGTTCAGCCCAGAGGCCATCCCTGTCCCGACAGGGGATTTCTTGCTCAGAATTATCTGTGTAGTAAAAGACTCCTGCCCAGCTCCAAGTCACGTTCTGAGGCTGAGGGAGGAGGATTCAATTTTTCCACATTTCTTTTTCTCCTTCACTTTTCTTTCTTTCTGATGATAACCAATATTTTGTGGTTTGTATTTTGGAGAGTTTTCTTAATGTGTTGCATTCAGCTCCCGGCTTGTGGTCTACTGGGGGCTGCTTATCTTCCTCTGACTGGAGCAACGAGGCGGTAAAAGAGACCCCCTCTCTTCCAAGGAGTGCTTCTACTGTGGAATTCACCGTGGGGCATCCTGTCCAAGTTTTGGAGCACTTTAGACACGGATCAGTTTGAGAGCATAGCTGTGATCATTTTAGAGGTCTTTAGAGCCAAGACTGACTCTTTCTTGTGATTCTGTCTATCTATCTATCATCTATCTATCTATCTATCTATCTATCTATCTATCTATCTATCTATCTATCTATCTATCTATTATCTATCATTTCCACCTGCAAGACAGAAAGTGATAAAGAAAAAATAAAAGAAAATGAAGAAAAAATAGGAGAACTGTGATCTATCCAGCCTGTTCTTCCTAATCAAGAACTAATTATTTAAGTGCCAGGTCTCTATTCTGGGTATATGTGAGACGCAGCTTGGAGGGCAGGCGATAAAAACATACACTCTACACAGCGTGTGACTTCCACATTCTTGCTCATTTGAAGCAGCACTTGCTTCTCTTCAGGGTCTCACCAAGAAGATAAAAGCCCTCAGGATATTGGATCAATTTTGAGGTCTGAAATGATCACCCAGTGGAAACAGGTACAGTGTGCAGATGACGTCTATGGTTGGTTGACTCCACGGGCATTTGAAAATTTGCGTGCTGACAGGGAAGAGAAGTTATATGGATTTCAGGCTTAACAAAGGCTTCTTAATGTTTTGGCAACTCAGAATATGAGACGCCTTGTTTGCAAAAATTACCAAGTTCTCTTTAAATGCCAAGGATTTGCTTACAAAGAATGGTGATTTCCCTCAGGGTGTTTATTTATTTATTATTTTAATTCCCCTCCCCCTCAGGTTTCTTGATTCTCTTTTTTACTTCTATATTTTCTAGTTCATTAATATCTGTTATCTTTTTGCTTTTGCCATCAGTTTTCTTTGGGTTTATTCCTTATCTCTTTTCAAATTTTTTCAAACTTCCCAAGTGGAATTCAATATTTTTTTTTTTACTGTAATTACTGGTTTATTTGGATATCTTATACTGTGTTATGTTTTCTATTTTCAATGATTTTCCTTTTCTTAGTTTTTCTATTCTTTGATTTTATTAATTTGATAGCATATCTTCAATTCATTCCCTCACTTCCTTCCTGGATTTGAAAGCTTCAGGTCCCAGAAAACCTGGTTCTTCAATACCTCTATTCTTTAACAAGAATTTTTGATGTGAAAAAGTCTATCAATATTTATACTCTCTCCCAACGAAACAGAACATTTTAGCTTTAATCTCCCCTGTCTCCTATCTTCTATGTTATTGTTGATCAGTATTTTGAATCATTGTTTTAAAATCTTCCAGGTAAGGTATATTTTAAATTTTTTATGCCAGTAAATTGGTTTATATTTACTTACATATTTACCAATTTCTTTTGTCATCAATGCTTCTTACAATTTACTTTTTTTCTTCTGTATTCAATTTCTTTTAAATGTGTTCTTTAATATTTATTAAGAATCTATAACTGCTATACTTTCTAAATGTCCATCTAAAAACATCTTTATTTTACCCTCACTTTTAAATATTAGTTTAATTGTCTATAGGTTGACAAGTTATTCTCCTTTTGTCTGGTCTCTATTATAGATGATGAGATGCCTGCATTTAGCATATTGTTTCCTTTGTGGATAATGTCTGCCTTCTAATTACTTTCAAGATTTTTTCTTTGTTTCATGTTTTTTAATTTTATTTGGATGGATCTAGGTGTGAATTTGTTTTGTTTTATTTGCTAAGAAATTGGGACATCTCTATAATTTGCAGCCTCATGGCTTTCTTCAATTCAGGAAAATTATCAATTATTTTCTCTTCAAATATCCTCTTGATTTTTTAATTGGTGGAATCCTTATTAGATAAATATGGGGCATTTTCTCTGTTGTTTAACTCCTTTAAAATTTAACCTCTTTTTCTGACTTACTTCACTCTTTATGACACTCTCTAGGTCCATCCATGTCTCTACAAATGACCTAATTTCATTCCTTTTTATGGCTGAGTAATATTCCATTGTATATATGTGCCACATCTTCTTTACCCATTCCTCTGTTGACGGACTTCTAGGTTGGTTCCGTGTCCTGGCTACTGTAAATAGTGCTGCAATGAACACTGGGGTACATGGCTCTTTTTGAATTATGGTTTTCTCAGGGTATATGCCCAGTAGTGGGATTGCTGGGTCATATGGTAGTTCTATTTTTAGATTTTTAAGGAATCTCCGTACTGTTTTCCATAGTGACAGTATCAATTTACAGTCCCACCAACAGTGTATGAGGGTTCCATTTTCTCCACACCCTCTCCAGCATTTATTGTTTGTAGATTTTTTGATGATGGCCATTCTGACCGATGTGAGGTGATACCTCATTGTAGTTTTGATTTGCATTTCTCTAATAATTATGTGATGTTGAGCATCTTTTCATGTGTTTGTTGGCCATCTGTATGTCTTCTTTGGGGAAATGTCTATTTAGGCCTTCTGCCCATTTTTTGATTGGGTTTTTTTTTTTTCGACATTGAGCTGTATGTGCTGCCTGTATATTTTAATAACGTATATATGTGTAATCTAGAAAAATGGTATAGGTGATCTTAGTTGCAAAGCAGAAATAGAGACACAGACGTAGAGAACAAATGTATGGATACCAAGGGGGAAAGGGGTGGGGTGGGAGGAATTGGGAGACTGGGATTGACACATATACATTATCGATACTATGTATAAAATGGACAACTGATGGGAACATGCTGTTAGCACAGGGAACTCACCTAGTGCACTGTGGTAACCTAAATGGGAGGGAAGTCCAAAAGCGAAGGGATATTTGTATGTGTGTGGCTGATTCATTTCGTTGTGTAGTGGAGGCTAACACAACATTGTAAAGCAACAATACTCCAATAAAAATTAACTAAGGGGCTTCCCTGGTGGCACAGTGGTTAAGAATCTGCTTGCCAATGAAGGGGACATAGGTTCAAGCCCTGGTCCAGGAAGATCCCACATGCCGTGGAGCAACTAAGCTCGTGCTCTAGAGCGCATGAGCCACACCTACTGAGCCTGTGTGCCACAACTACTGAAGCCCACGTGCCTCGAGCCTGTGCTCCGCAACAAGAGAAGCCACTGCAAAGAGAAGCCTGAGCACTGCAATGAAGAGCAGCCCCCGCTCGCTGCAATTAGAAGAAAGCCCATGTGCAGCCACGAAGACCCAACGCAGACAAAAATAAATAAATAAAATAAAATAAATAAAAATTAATTAAAAAATACTTACACCAGACATAGAAAGTCAAAAACAAAAATTTAACCTCTTAATGAATTTATTTTTTTTGCTGCACAGTGATATTCTCAAATTGTTTTCCAGTTCATTAATTCTTTTGTCAGCTATGTCTAATGGGCTGTTTTACACATCCACTGCTTTTAAACTTGTTGATGGCTACAATTTTAGTTTCTAGAAGTTTAAAAGAGTTTGTTATTAAAAATGTCTGTTTTTTTTGTATCTCTTGTTCTTTGGTTATGATACATATATGTGCATATATATGTACTTTTAAAATTCTTTATTCATTTTCAACACCTATTTCCTAGCCTTTTTCTTATTGTTCAGTTATTGAGGTTGTAAATCTGCATCTATAATAACACCTTTTTTCTTATGTGCTTACATGGAGTCTTTGTGTTTTTTGTTTTTTGGTTTTTTTTGTAAGTAGGCAGGAGTCCATATGGCCCTGGGTTGTGTAATTGTCCCTACAAAGCAGTTTTCCTTTTTTTCTTTTTCAGGCTTCTTGGGATTTTATATTACAGATGAAAGTTTCTTGTTAGTTTTTCATTTTGGTGCTCCCACAGCACAGGGATAATAATACAAATTTGGACCTCACATACACCCATGGCACAAGCCTGGGGGTTTTAATTTCTTGTAGGAGATCTTTTCTCTCCTATAGCTGAAGGCAGATGGAAAGTTGCATTTTTTTCCCCCAGGTTGGTAAATGGAGTTTTTAATTCTTGTCATGGACTACGTAACTCTTCACAACTCCAGGCTTTAAAAAAATGACTTATTCCACTTCTTCACCTTCTGCATGTGAGAGGTTTCCTCACCTGTCTCAGTGTGGGTGTTAAAGGACCAGTCCCAGACCCGGGGGTCTGGGTCAGGAAATACACTCCAGTGAGCCGTAATGGTGTCTGTTCTAGATTTGCATACTCTCTCAGTTCCTCTTACTTGGAAAGTTCCTTTTGTCCTTTTGAACTTGCCTATGCATTAGAACTTATTATATCCTTTTCAACATATTTATATGTTCCCATCAGGAGGGGACCTCTCCCCATCAGCTGGGTCTGCCAGGTTGCTGAAGTCTCACACAGATATTTAGAGAAATTAGAGCTGCTATGTGATGGTCATTAAAAAAATTTTTATGTTAAAAAATTAACAAAGTTTATTACGTTAATTTTTGTTGTTATGTTAATTTTTGTACGTTAAGTTTATTATCTTCTAAAAAGTTGGGAAGAATGGCTGCATTTGATGATGAACTCTTACGTGATTTTAAGCAGGGGAGTGACCTAAGTGTTGCTTTTTATTAATGATTCAGCAGTTACGTGCTTGTCCACATTTGCTAAACATTTAAAGTGTGCCAGGCACTGTCCTAAGCACTTTGCTGAAATTTCTAATTTAATCCTCACCAAACCCTATCATGTGGATACTATCATTAACTCCATGTGGGTAAACCTAGGCTACCTAGGCCATGACAAGAAGAATTAAAAACTCCAACCTGGTTGGGGGGGAATGTGTTTTGCTGATGAGGAAATCCAGTTAGAGGGTAGGCAACGTGATTGAGAAGTTTCCCAGTAGGATTTAAACCTAACCAGCCTGCCTGCAGAGTCCATGCTAAGGTACAGGCATGATGACTGTGATTAATAGTCATAGTAGTAATAATAATGACAAAATAGCAGTTGGCATTTATTAAGTGCAACTATACTCTGGGAAATTGTTGGAAGCATTTTATAGATTAACTGATTCCCATCATCACAACAATCCCGTAAGCCAGCGATTTTTACCCCCACTTTTACAGGTGAAAAGAGAAACTGAGACTAAAACTCATATAGCTCATAAATGGCGGATTTGGGTTTTTAACCAGGCAGTCAAATTCTAGAGCTCACCTTCATAACTCATCTTCAGTGTTGGGAAGGGTGAAAGACTAGTTAGCTGTGTGTTCTAGTGGTTCAGTAAGGAAATAACCAGGGGTTGAGCAGAAGTGGTGGTAATCAGGATGGGGGAGGGGCAGATATGACAGCCACGAAGGAGCTAAAATAACACCATTTGGCTTCATGTGGGTTGAAGAAAAGTCTATAGGTCAGGGAGGACCTGAGAATCATTTCTTGACCTCTGGCTTGTGTTGGATCGGACTGCCTTTACCCAAAGTAAGAACAGTTTGGATGCAAACATAGGCTTTGCTCTATAAAAGAAACGCGGGACTGAAAAGTTTTGTTCAATTCAACTATTGTTAAAATAACGTTTCATCGAAGATTTGCCAATTAAGTAACTCCAGAACATTTGTGGTTGCTTTTAGTCAAATGAGTTTCCGCAAACTGAATGCTCACCCTTCTCTATGTCAGTACTCTCCGCTTTGTCTGTTGTATTCTCATTCAGTTACGTATTTTCCAAGGATATGAAATTTAGTGACAGTTTAACAAGTTATCACAAAATCCACAGGGTATGCATGTCTTGAGGGTTATGCTTGACGTCCTTTTTAAATAGAGGTGACCATCCTTATCAACCACTAGGAACTCTTAGAGGGGCTGATTTCCCAGTCACGACAGAAGTGCAGCACTCCATCCAGACCCTTCTACAAGTCTCCTCCTCCTGACCATGGACATACATTTTCAAGACATACATTTACAAGACATTTGGGAGTAGTCTGGGGACACGAACCAGACTAAAGCTAAGTGGCCCACATGGGCACTGAACCCCTAACCTTCGCCTCATTAGTCTGAACCTCCGACCATCTGAGCTTATCCGCCATAGACTAATGATGTGCGTGTGTGTAGGCTCGGCCGCATCAATCACATTTCCCGAAGCAAAGCTCACTTCCCTGAAAGTAACGGGAAGAACTATCTGTACAGATCTCATCACTGGGAGAACCAGAACTCTCCTCATGGATGGCTGATGTGCCTCGTTCCTACAAGCCGCCCATTCATCACCCCCGAGTCTTAAAAGCACTTGAAGATTCTAGAGATTCACGTTAGTTAATTCCCACTTTTAAGCATGTACCTCTTCTTCCAAGCTACTGCAGCCAGCATGGATGGAACTTGTGATTCTGATACCTCAAAGAGTAAAACTTTGAAAGCCCCCCAGGGAGGAATTCTTAATCTGTTCTCATAGATTGATGTTTAGTCGTGGTGCCTCAGCCCGTGGAAGATCATTAAGCTCCTGAAATTTTATGTAAGAAAAGTGTGTGCGTGCATAGGTGTGTGTGTATATATATATATACACACACACCATAAGTATATATAAATAATAAAATAATAATATATATATATTTGGGAGAATATTCAGAGATTTTTAAAATTAAAGTATAGTTGACTTACAATGTTGTGTTAGTTTCAGGTGTACAGCAGAGTGACTCAGATATATATTCTTTTTCAGATTCTTTTTCCTAATAGGTTATTACAAAATATTGATTATAGTTCCCTGTGCTAAATAGTAGGTCCTTGTTGATTATCTGTTTTACATATAGTAGTGTGTATATGTTCATCCCAAACTCCTAATTTGTCTCTCCCCCCCCCATCACCCTTTCCCCTTTGGTAATGATAAATTTGTTCTCTATGTCTGTGGGTCTAATTTTGGTTTGTAAATAAGTTCATTTGTATAATTTTTTTTTAGATTCCACATCTCAGAGGTATCTATGACCCAAAGCCTATGATCTGAGGCCTTAAATCAGGAAAGAAGTTAAAGGGGAAAAAATGTTTTTACCATAAAACCTCTACTAGGTAAGAAGCCACTCGTCGTATTATTATAAATAATGGATGGAAGAGAAGTTTGATGCCATAGGAAACATATAAGAGCATTTGATTGCCTCAGGTCAAAGGTGTAAAGTGCTGCAAAAACAACCACATTACCTGTGGAAGGTGTGAGCTATGCCCCTCTCACCAGCCAGTGGTGGGGAAATGTGATGAGAGTTTGTACCTTGGCATTGATGCTCCAGGACTCTGTATGAGAGTCACAAAGGGTCGGCAGCAACTGCTTGCAGCCTGTGTTCTGGTTTATTGAAAGCTGTTGCTCATTTTAGCCAAAAAAGCCTACTTTCGGGGCTTCCCTGGTGGCACGGTGGTTGAGAGTCTGCCTGCCAATGCAGGGGACACGGGTTCGAGCCCTGGTCTGCGAGGATCCCACGTGCCGCGGAGCGGCTGGGCCCGTGAGCCACAATTGCTGAGCCTGCGCGTTTGGAGCCTGTGCTCCACAACAAGAGAGGCCGCGATAGTGAGAGGCCCGCGCACCGCGATGAAGAGTGGCCCCCGCTTGCCGCAACTGGAGAAAGCCCTCGCGCGGAAGCGAAGACCCAGCACAGCCATAAATAAATAAATAAATAAATAAATTTAAAAAAGAAAAATTATTAAAAAAAAAAAAAGCCTACTTTGAAAGAAAGGAAAGGGGAAAGTAATCAGAGATGTCCTCTTTCCTCTGATACATATTCTGGAAGATTCCCAAAGGGATGGGAGGATTGGGATGTCTAAATAATCTGGCTAAGCTGGATGAAAATAAGAATAAAGAATGGAAATGAGAATAGTTCTGCTTCTAGCAAGTTTGCCCCTGGAGGGTACGAGGCCCCTTGTATTATGATCTCACTTAATTCTGACAGCAGCCCTGTGAGAAAGCCCTGTGTTATCATCATACTTCTACAAGTGACATCAAGAGGAGTTTAAGTAAATGACCCAGGGTCATGCAGTCAGAGGTCCTGGTGTCAGGACTTGAACCTAGTCTGTCCTGCCCCATAGCCTGTGCTCTAAGCCAAGGGTCAGCAAACTGTGGTCCCTGGGCCAATTCCAACCTGCTCTCTGGTTTTGCAAATAAAGTTTTATTGGAACATGGCCCCTCTCAGGTGCTTATGTGTGGTCTATTGCTGTGTTTGCACTCCAGTGGCAGAGGTGAGAGATTGTGACAGAGGCTGTCTGACCCATGCAGGACCAAGGCCCAGAGCAAAATGAAAATTCAGGGCTTCATGTTCATACATTATTGAGAATTAAAAAATGGTGACAGGAGAGACCTTCAAGATGGCGGAGGAGTAAGACGTGGAGATCACCTTCCTTCCCACAAATACATCAGAAATACATGTACATGTGGAACAACTCCTACAGAACACCTACTGAATGCTGGCAGAAGACCTCAGACTTCCTAAAAGATATATATATTATTTTTCCTTTTTCTCTTTTTGTGAGTGTGTATGTGCATGCTTCTTTGGGTGATTTTGTCTGTATAGCTTTGCTTTTACTATTTGTCCTAGGGTTCTGTCAGTTTTTTTTTTTTTTTAGCATAGTTTTTAGCTCTTGTTATCATTGGTGGATTTGTTTTTTGGTTTGGTTGCTCTCTTTCTTTCTTTCTTTTATTTTTCCTTTTTTGTTACTTAAAATTTTTTTTATTTTTAATAATTCTTAAAACGTTTTATTTTAATAACTTTATTTAATTTTATTCTTTCTTCTTCCTCTCTTCCTTCCTTCCTTCCTTTCTTTCTTTCTTTCTTTCTTTCTTTCTTTCTTTCTTTCTTTCTTTCTTTCTCCCTTTTCTTCTGAGCCTTGTGGCTGACAGGGTCTTCATGATCTGGCTGGGTGTCAGGCCTATGCCTCTGAGGTGGGAGAGCCGAGTTCAGGACATTGGTCTACCAGACCTCCTGGCTCCACGTAATATCAAACAGTGAAAGCTCTCCCAGAGGTCTCCATCTCAATGCTAAGACCCAACTCCACTCAATGACCAGCAAGCTACAGTGCTGGACACCCTATGCCAAACAACTAACAAGACAGGAACACCACCCCACCCATTAGCAGAGAGGCTGCCTAAAATCATAATAAGTTCACAGACACCCCAAAACACACCACCACATGTGGTCCTGCCCACCAGAAAGACAAGATCCAGCCTCATCCACCAGAACACAGGCACCAGTCTGCTCCACCAGGAAGCCTACACAACCCACTGAACAAGCCTTAGCCACTGGGGGCAGACACCAAAAACAACAGGAAATACGTACCTGCAGCCTGTGAAAAGGAGACCCCAAACACAGTAAGTTAAGCAAAATGAGAAGACAGAGAAACACAACAGATGAAGGAGCAAGGTAAAAAGCCACCAGACCAAACAAATGAAGAGGAAATAGGCAGTCTACCTGAAAAAGAATTCAGAGTAATGATAGAAAAGGTGATCCAAAATCTTGGAAATAGAATGGAGAAAATACAAGAAACGGTTAACAAGGACCTAGAAGAACTAAAGAGCAAACAATGATGAACAACACAATAAATGAAATTAAAAATTCTCTAGAAGGAATCTATAGCAGAATAACTGAGGCAGAAGAATGGATAAGTGACCTGGAAGATAAAATAGTGGAAATAACTACCACAGAATAAAGAAAAAAGAATGAAAAGAATTGAGGACAGTGTCAGAGACCTCTGGGACAACATTAAATGCACCAACATTCGAATTATAGGGGTCCTAGAAGAAGAAGAGAAAAAGAAAGGGACTGAGAAAATATTTGAAGAGATTATAATTGAAAACTTCCCTAATATGGGAAATGAAATAGTCAATCAAGTCCAGGAAGTGCAGAGGGTCCCATACAGAATAAATCCAAGGAGAAACACGTCAAGACACACATTAGTCAAACTGTCAAAAACTAAATACAAGAAAAAATATTAAAAGCAGCAAGGGAAAACCAACAAATAACATACAAGGGAATCCCCATAAGGTTAACAGCTGATCTTACAGCAGAAACTCTGCAAGCCGGAAGGGAGTGGCAGGACATATTTAAAGTGATGAAAGGGAAAAACCTACAATTAAGGTTACTCTACCCAGCAAGGATCTCATTCAGATTTGATGGAGACAAGCCTTTACAGACAAGCAAAAGCTAAGAGAATTCAGCACCACCAAACCAGCTTTACAACAAATGCTGAAGGAACTTCTCCAGGCAGGAAACACAAGAGAAGGAAAGACTAGCAACAGAAAACCCAAAACAATTAAGAAAATGGTAATTGGAACATACATAGCGATAAATACCTTAAATGTAAATGGATTAAACGCTCCAACCAAAAGACACAGAGTAGGCATAGAGGGAACTTACCCCAACATAATAAAGGCCATATATGACAAACCCACAGCCAACATCGTTCTCAATGGTGAAAAACTGAAACCATTTCCTCTAAGATCAGGAACGAGACAAGGTTGTCCACTCTCACCACTATTATTCAACATAGTTTTGGAAGTTTTAGCCACTGCAATCAGAGAAGAAAAAGAAATAAAAGGAATCCAAATCGGAAAAGAAGAAGTACAGCTGTCACTGTTTGCAGATGACATGATACTATACATAGAGAATCCTAAAGATGCTACCAGAAAACTACTAGAGCTAATCAATGAATTTGGTAAAGTAGCAGGATACAAAATTAATGCACAGAGATCTCTTGCATTCCTATACACTAATGATGAAAAATCTGAAAGTGAAATTAAGAAAACACTCCCATTTACCACTGCAACAAAAATACCTAGGAATAAACCTACCTAAGGAGACAAAAGACCTGTATGCAGAAAACTATAAGACACTGATGAAAAAAATTAAAGATGATACAAACAGATGGAGAGATATACCATGTTCTTGAATTGGAAGAATCAACATTGTGAAAATGACTCTACTACCCAAAGCAATCTACGGATTCAATGCAATCCCTATCAAACTAGCAATGGCATTTTTCACAGAACTAGAACAAAAAATCTCACAATTTGTATGGAAACACAAAGACCCCAAATAGCCAAAGCACTCTTGAGAAAGAAAAACGGAGCTAGAGGAATCAGGCTCCCTGACTTCAGACAATACTACAAAGCTACAGTAATCAAGACAGTATGGTACTGGCACAAAAACAGAAATATAGATCGATGGAACAGGATAGAAAGCCCAGAGATAAACCCATGTACATATGGTCACCTTATTTTTGATAAAGGAGGCAAGAAGATACAATGGAGGAAAGACAGCCTCTTCAATAAGTGGTGCTGGGAAAACTGGACAGCTACATGTAAATGAATGAAATTAGAACACTTCCTAGTACCATACACAAAAATAAACTCAAAATGCATTAGAGACCTAAATATGAGGCCAGACACTATAAAACTCTTAGAGGAAAACATAGGCAGAACACTCTATGACATAAATCACAGCAAGATCCTTTTTGACCCACCTCCTAGAGAAATGGAAATAAAAACAAAAATAAACAAATGGGATCTAATGAAACTTAAAAGCTTTTGCACAGCAAAGGAAAACAGAAACAAGACAAAAAGACAACCCTCAGAATGGGAGAAAATATTTGCAAGTGAAGCAACTGACAAGGGATTAATCTCCAAAATTTACAAGCAGTTCATGCAGCTCAATATTAAAAAAACAAACAACCCAATCCAAAATTGGGCAGAAGACCTAAATGGATATTTCTCCAAAGAAGATATACAGATTGCCAACAAACACATGAAAGGAGGCTCAACGTCGCTAATCATTAGAGAAATGCAAATCAAAACTACGATGTGTCACTGCAAACCAGTCAGAATGGCCATCATCAAAAAATCTACAAACAATAAGTGTTGGAGAGGGTGTGGAGAAAAGGGAACCCTCCTGCACTGTTGGTGGGAATGTAGATTGATACAGCCACTGTGGAGAACAGTATGGAGGTTCCTTAAAAAATTAATAATAGAACTACCATGCGACCCAGCAATCCCACTATTGCCAATCAACAACAACAAAAAAACCATGGTAGAATCTAGACTCAGAGTCAGGTCCTCTGGCTTGTGTTATTATGCTTTTTTCAGTCAACCCCCAAAGGGGACACCTTCCCAATGGGATGAGGTTCATCACATGTTAGGGGTGACAACAAAATTAAGAAATGTTTGCTTTTCTAAAAAACAATTGCTGGCATCTTGGAATGCACTTACAAATGCAGAAGGTGTTCTTTCCTCTGGTCTCTACCTCTTCCTTATTGTTTCTTTTATCCTCATCACAGAATTATGGAGCCAAAATTGACCCTCAGAGACAATTCTCATTTTGCTCCAGTGAAAGGACAAAAGTCAAATAATTATAGAGCGGAAATGGTTCATGCTTTCAATCATCTAATTCTGCTTCTCTCAGAGTCCTTAGTGTACCTGTCACGTCTACAGCCTTGCAGATGGGCTGGCTTTGCTCATGGCTTCCTTGAATCTCTCCTGGTATATTGTCATCCTCTTCCCATCCACCGAAAAACAGCTGCTCCTCTCCCACTGCAGACTTGAAGACTGTCATTCAGTTCTCCGTTAGCTGCCTTTCTTTAGGCTAATTAAACCAAGGTCCTTTTGCATTTTTTTCACAAAGACTATCCCAAGACGTCATCATTTGGGGTTTTCATTCCTCTTGCACTTCACGCTCTCCTGTTCCCCACTTAGACGTTGCATGGCATCTCTGGAGGCCAATGTTGAGAGTTTAGATCAATGGTTTTCAAAGTGTCCTCTCTCAACGAGCAGCATCAGCACCATCGGTACCACCAGGAATTTGTTAGAAAAGCAAATCATTCGGTCCCACACCTACCAAATCAGAAACTCTGGCACTGGGGCCCTACAGTCAGGTTTAACAAATTCTCCAGGGAATTCTGATGCACGGTAAAGTTGGAGAGTTATTTTTCAGCCCTCTCTTTCCCCTCCCTTCGTCGGCGAAAATGCTTTTTAGCCCCCTTCATGTTGGGCGTGGCCACGTGACTTGCATTGGCCAATGGAATGTGAGTCAGTGTGAGGCAAGCCTTAAAGGTGCTGGCGGGACTTGGGTTGGCTCTTGCATACCAGTGATTGATCGTAAGACGAATGCGCCCCTGGTCCAAGAGAGTGTGGAGTTACCTGGAACAGAACACTTCAGTTTGTTTCAAAGAGAAGTGGAAGCAGAGATAAACTCTTTAGAAGTCTGTCTCCCTTACAGTCTAGACTCGGCCATGGACAGTATATGACACATTAGGAAGTACAGACGTGCCCAGTGAACCAACAGTCTATCGCACATGCTGCTAAAAGCGAACAAACAAACAATAAATAAATGGAGAGAAATGATTAGATGAAGTACAGTATACATTTTAGGCCAACTTTGTTTAGACAACCTTTTGGATTCTTTAGGGGTAAAATAAAACCTCAATCACAGCAGATGAAGTAAATACAGCAGATGAAGTAAATAATTTTTTCACGTTGTATGATGTCTGGAGAGAGATGGATGCTGTCATGGGTTCAGTGTGTGGATGATATCAGATCAGTTCACGTGTGGAGAAGGGGCTGGCACTGAGTTCGTCCCTTTCTAGGTATTTCAAATAGAGGGTGTTTAATAAAGGAAATGACTATGTAAGGGTCAGAAGTGCAGAAAAGCGAATGGGGGGCATGACACCCTCCAGATATTAGCAGCATCATGAAGGACCAGAGAGATAAAAAGGGACATCTCTGAGGCATATTTGGAGGTCCCCAGCAGATCTGAGCTCAGACACCTATGGCATTCTCCTGCTCACAAGTGCATCCTGTATTAACTTTTCTCACTTTCCCACAATCCTACCACTTCTTCGTAGATTACTACTAAGATAACCACTTGCATCCACATCTTTATCTATAGGTGCTAAAGATCACCCATCATGGTTTCAGAGAACAGTTTTATTACACAAATGGGTTTTGCTTCCACAATGGGTGATTTTTAACCAAATGATTTGAGGGGTCTTCGTGGGTTCTCCCAGAAGCAAAGCTGAGATAAGGATATGGCTTACAACACTTGACCAGGAAAATGTAAAGTAATTAAACAATTAAAAAAAAATTGTGCCAGATAACATACAATATAAAATTTTCTAACAACTATTTTGAAGTGTACAGTTCACAGTGCTAAGTACATTCACACTGTTGTGCAACCATCACCACCACCCATCTCCAGAACTTTTCGTCTTGCAAAACTGAAACTCTGTACCCATTAAATAATAACTCCCTATTTCCCACTATACTAGCCCCTGGCAATCACTATTCTACTTTCGGTCTCTATGAATTTGACTACTTTAGGAACTTCATGTATGTGGAATCATACACTATTTGTCTTTTTGTGTCTGGCTTATTTCACTCAGCATAATGTCCTCAAGGTTCATCCATATTGTAGCAGGTGCCAGAATTTCCTTCATTTTTAAGGCTGCATAATATTCCATTGTGTGTACATACCACTTTTAGTTTATTTGTTTGTCAATGGACACTTTCATTTTTTAGCTATTGGGAAGAATACTGTTATGAACAAGGTGTACAAGGAATTGAACTGTTCTTACAGCAGCCTTCTTTGAGAAGTGGGTAAAGAAGATAAATTTATGTAGAAAATAGTTGAGTGCCGTCATGCTAAATTTGAATTAATTATGTCTAGTTAGTTTATGGAGACATAAATAGAGACACCAAATTGAATGCCTTGAGAGAGGTTAAACATGAAAACAGAAATCTGAAAATTATGAACAGAGAGGAAATTCATAAAATATTTAAGTGATTTTCATTAGGATGGGAGTGGGTTGGGATATAACTGCTGAGGTAAGGGGGGTGTATTGGATTTTCTAGACTCATCCCAAGACAAATAACAGAAGTCTAAGCTCAACAAAATCTTTCTGGTGGGTCACAATATAGAGACGTCAGATGGAGAAAGCACACGGACTGAAGTAAAAATTGAGAACCAATGTTTTGGGAAGATAATCTATAAAAGAGCAGACTTGGTAGAAGACAGATCACCATTCAGAAACAGGACAGAATGCAGTTGCTAGTGGAGATTTTGAAATATTGGAACGAAAACAGAGTTCTTTGAAAATTGAAGTTAGAGGAAATCTCTAGTAGGAGTGACAGAGAAATCATTCAGAAAATATTTATTTACTTCTTTTACATTTATTTACTTCTTTTAGAAACAATGCTTGGGCATTCCTTGTGGCAGATTCTACTTTCCAAAGATGGACACAGCATTACCTCTGGAAACCAATGCTCTTCTAGAACATTCCCAGTAAGGAGTAGAATCTAATTCTCTTCTCCTAGAATCTGGATCAACTCGGGACTCACTTGTAACTAAGAGAATTCAGTGGAAATGATGTTGTGTGACTCCCACTCCTGGGTCCAAAAAGTCTTCATGACGTCTGCCTTGCAGTAGGAATACTTGGTCTTGAAGCCCTTAGTTGTGACGTAAGTAGCCTTCTATCCTGAGACAGCCATGCTGTAAGGAAGCACAACTAACCAGATGGAGAGAGACCAAACTGAGAGGCTCTGAGTCTATGGAAGAGAAAAAGATGCTCAGAAAGTCCCCAGCTGTTATGTCCCCTGCAACTGCATGGGAGACCCTGAGGCAGAACCGTTGAGAATGTGGGTCAGGAACTAGCCCCTCCCTGATTCCTGACCCACAGACCCCGTGAGAGATAATGAGAAAGGTTCTTGCTTTACGCAACTACATTTTGGAGTGGTTTGTTACACAGCCTTGGATGCCAGAGCACTACTTGTGGGCCAGGTGCCATTTTGTGTGCTGAGGGTCAGTGGTTTGAAAATAGAACTGCCCTTGGTTTCATGAGGTGTACACACCAGGTAGAAACAGAGAAAATGAGGGTGATTAGACTCAACACCTGTCAAAGAGATAGGATGGAATGACAAAGAAGAATGGCAGGGAAAAATACCAATGACCCAGGCTGGCTAGGACTTTTCTGGCATTTTGGGGTGAAGGAGACGAAAGTATCTTATATGCAAGAGAAGCGTTGTTCCTTCCCCACTTCCTTGCTGCTGGTAGGATGGGAAGTGAGGTGCAGAAGCACCAGGAGGGAGGAAGGAAGAGGGAGAGATAGAAACTTTAATGCCTCTCTGGGGCAAGTGTAACCTGAGCGATGCCAAGGTGTGTTAAACCAGTTCCTAGAGATGAGCAAAATGCTGTTACAATAATCTCCCTTTTGGGGGCACTCAGGGGTCACGCTTCCTTAAAGGTACTCATTGTTAAGCCGTGGGCAGAACCATGCCTAGCTGTGGGTGCCTTGTGGCCGGAACAAAGGACAAAAATAGGTGTACACTCCCCCCTACGCCCCACATATAATATGTAGCATTTTAATCTTTCTACTTGTCTCCGCTTATGAATTTCTTATAGAATTATTTAATGATGTGAGTTCAATGGGCAATTTGAAAATCTACTTAATTTACCGTTTCTTTCCTCAGTGATTCAGTGAGGCACTGCACGCCGTACTGCAGAGGCAGCAGGCTGAACGTGGCCGAGAGGAAAATCATCTGAAGCGAGACAGTTAACACTTAAGCAGCCTCAGATTCTCAATCCCGGGATCCCTATAACCATGACAGGACGGTGGGGAGCTTCACAGATCAAAGAAAGAGTGGATCACGTTAAAGAAACAGCATCAAACACATCTCACGCCCAGTCTCGGAATGCCCCCCGTGTGTCTAGACGTCCTATGATGTGAAGGGAATGAGTTTTACAGGCAAATGCAATACAAGCAAAGGAGCAGAGGATGTAATCTTAAATTGAGTCAGTAGTCTGGAAAAGGAGACATGGAGAATATGCCCAGTAGCATTGCAGGAACGCGTTCCTGTAATAAGCTCGGGAATCACCTGTACAGATCTCTGACATTAGTGAATATACATTAGTAACTCAGGATGACTAAGAATATTCGCGATTCTTCTGAATGGACCAAGCACATTGACTGGCAATAGGAGACAAAGGACAGAGTTGGGGGGAAGGAGAGGTTGCACAAACAGGTGTTAAGAGTCCTCATCTCACAGATGTATCTGATTCGCTACCATTGGCTTGTCTCTCAAGACGTGTCCTCAGCAAAGCTGATGGATACCAAGGTGGGTCTCACCCACAGGTGAGGTATTCCACTCCCCCCCGGGTCAAGTTAGAGCAGCTCATTATGTCTTAGGGCAAATCGATGTCAGAGCACTTGTTCTTTGCATGGGGCGAACGGGTAGGTCGCAGTTTCAAATCCAGAGTGTAATGACTGAAGGGCATGACCTCGCCTGGGAGAGTCTTCGACCGCCTCTGCAGGTCTCAGCTCAGTTCTTAACAGAGAAATGTCCGCGCTGCTCAGCCGATGGTTCTGCTGACGGAAGGCAAAAGTAGCCACCACCAGGCTCCCCTTCCTCACCTTGATGTACACGGAGGCTGTGAGAAGGTGTCTGGTCACATGGAGGGAAAGCTGCAGACATCAAAACCGTCCACGAGTGCTTTCACAAGCATCACATTCAAACTGGAGAGAGAGACTCAAATTAGTAAGCAAGCCTGCCTCTGTTTCCTAATGCTCATTCAGACAGAGGTTCAATGGCTGGAAATTATTGAAATGAGGCAGATGTCAAGGGGATCCTGCAAATGCAGCTCCTTCCCGGCAGCAGTAATTGTGTGCCTACGGTTTCAGGATCCGTGTGAAATCTCCACACTGTGAAGAGTCCTAAAGTACCTGCCGCTGCCACTTTCCATTTTGTTGCCAAGTTGAACGAACGCACAGACGGAGTTGAAAGCTCTGGGATGTGCTTGGAGCTGAATCCCAGCATCATGTTTCCAATCGTGAGATGGAGTAAAGCCCCCGTGCGCCATCTCCCACCCCGACCCCAAGACCGTGCACATCATTTCAGGCGACTTCCGTCCTCCTGTCACTGTTTTCCCTCCGCTCCTCCCACTGAAACTGGTCGGTCTGGATTTTCCTTGCTCGGGAAGAGACACAGTCTTGAAATATTAGGTTTCCTCTTGGTTTCTCGGCTGAGCACTGTCGGTCTCCGTTTTTCAAACCAACAGATGTAAAGCATCTAAGAGGTGAGAAAATAATCACATTTACGGCGTGGGATGGGGGGAGTTTGCTGTTATGGTTGTTTTTGAAAAGGTGGCCCAAGCCCAGGAATTCCGGGTCTGAAGGAGACAGGAAGAGGGGAGGGGGGGTTAAACACAGGTCTTTTTCGGAATCTGTGACCACGTGATGCCCGGCGACATCCCACCATTGTGAGGACCCGCAGAGATGCCAGGAAGGCGGCTCAGCCATACTCCCCCCTTCAGGAGGGGGCGGGGGACCATCCAGGTGGCAAACCGAGCTAGACAATGAAACGAGGGTTTTCTTCCAGTGGAGAAATGTCTTTATGTTTAGGCTGGATAGGTGAGCAGGTACAACTAAAAGTTGACAAGGAGCCCTTTGTGCTCGAAAATGCTGCTGATGGAATCTGGACACTTAGCTGTCTCAGCGTGGCCCCCTGAGCAAGGGCTTGCATCGCAAACAGGAGGGAGACAGGTCCTACCCGGCACTCACCTGCTCCCCACGACCCAGCGCCCCGAGAGCCGGCAGCTGGGTGGGGAGAACGCCAGCACCTTGCAAACTCCACCCACACGGCTTTTTTTTGGGCGGGGCCAGTGTACATATTTTATGTGAAATATTGAATCTAAGTTAAATATTAAAGCTATTTAAGAGAAAAAAAATTTGCCCAATTCAGCATCTGACCTCACCTCACTTTAGAGCAAGGTGGTAAAATACAGCAGAACGGCTTTCTTAAAACTTACTTACATTGACCTTCGTTCCATAGAGAATAGTATTCAGAATCTGTGGGGTGTTTTCCCGTTCTCATCAAACAACACCATCAAAAAAAAAAAAAAAAAAAAAAGGAAGAAAAATGAACTGTCATATGTTACCTTATATACACCACAAGAGTTCAGGTATTTTTAAATGTAAAACTTTTAAGTGTAATATAAAAAAATGTACTTGAAAGACATAAATATGTTTTTGACTTCACAAAAGAAACACTTCATGATTTACACCATCCTTTCTTGAAGAAGAACTTCGTCACTCATGAATTACTGGTTTCTTCCCATGGTTAAATATTGACTGTTTATCTGTCTGGTTCATATTTTTTCCACTGAGTTTTAGCACTCAGAAATAACGAACCTATGTGAAACTCAATGCACAAGGAATTTTGTTATAAATTGCAGTAAGCTGGCAAAACTCAGAACATGTTAACTTCTGCAAACCAGTGTGGGAAGCTGGGTTGGTTAGTTCACGGAGATGACTGTGACTGCTTCATAGATAATCTACTAGAATCATGTCACTTTAATAAATTATATCCATTTAACTTCCGTTAGAAAAATATACTTAGAACTTTTTAATCCCGTAATCTGTTAAGATTTAGGTATGTGAAGTTTTTTTTAAAATCACTACTAAGCTAAAATATGTATACGTTCAAAATTGTATTCAATTGCAAACAATCCCTAAACAATAGTTAGAAGGGCAATACACTGTTCCTAGAAGCTTGCCTAGACATTACCTAAAAATGCCCAAATTGTGAACTTTGCCGGTAACTTACACACCGTTTATCATGACTGCAAATTCATGAACTTTGTTAATTCTTCTTTAGTTTGTCTCTATACATTTCACATACGTAAAAACAAAAATAGGTATAAAGATGCTCCAAAAAACTTGGTCTGGGAACAGATTGGAATTTGGGTTTTAGTCATCAAAGATGTGATAAACAATACCGGGCATTAATGTAGAAAACAGATTGAGCTTTTTTAATGGGACATCAAACAAGACTTTATTAGCGTCTATTAGGTTCAACCCAAAGCTCAAGAAATCGCATTAATGAGCATCATATATCAGCGTGTCTGTTATTGGATAACAGTATCCCTGAAAACTAGCAAGCCGTATAGGACTTTATACTTTTTTACCTTTACCTTTAGAATTAGCTGACATTCTATCCTGTTACACTGGCCTTACTATTAGTAATAGGGAACCAATTTATAAACCCATTAGTGACACTTTTTCCAGAAGATAAAAACAGTCAAAATTATCTGGCAGCAATTAATCTTAATGGCTGTATGCAGTAAACAGCAATGGGCTAATTCCAGCTCTGTCAGCCCCATCAAACAATCCCGCATTAGGCAGCCTTTCAGTGATCCATTAAGCATATTCAGAACAACAACAAATTCAATGCTGAAGGCATATGCACTAAACATTACAACAGTGATCTTCTGAAGCCATCATTATCTCTTAAATAGTACTTCCCCCATGTATTATCATTATGCTGTACATTAGAAATACTTTGATTAAACTCCCTTAATTCATAACAGACAGCTGCAGACCATTTATGCAGTTAATCTCAACACAACAGCTATTGAGGAAATATAACAAACGAAGGCTGTAAACTGGAAGTCATTACTATGAAAGATACTGGTTTCCTAGCCCTCTTAGAGCAGAGTGCATCATGAGTATAGGCTTTGGGTCTACAAGGATGGGGGTGAAGCCATTAATGACCTTCCACTCTCCCTGGAACATCTGTCCTGAGGGTTGTTGTCTTGTAGGCTGGGCGTGTGACCAGTTTAGACAGGGCTGTTTCCTGGGTACTGACTACCCCAAGGGTCTGACCGAGGAGAACCAAAGCTTTGGTGTCAGCAAGTCAAGGCTTGGGTTATATGAATAATCTCATTGATTTCACTGAATTGTTACCGTAAAGCACTGACAAACCGTTCTGCTTGTGTGGCACCCTTAGGAACAGCTTCCGATTTCCTTTCCAACACGCAGTGTCTGTTAAAGTTTAGTTCATAGTACTTGAGTTCACATACTTTCAAAAAAAGATCCCTACCCAATTTCCCCGGAAGCTTTCTTTCCCACGTGTGTGGTATCTTTATTGAACAATTTAGAAAGATCTCTGTGCAAAAAATTCCCACCCCCAACAATTTAAGTAGCCACACCACAAGTTCATGTTCTGCTGAGTAAAATATGCGCTGGCTTAATTTGATGTACAAGAAAGCTGTGTAAACTTCCCCCATAATATACCTTCACAAATCTTTTCCTTTTCGCAGGTAGAGAAACCATAAACATGCAGATGAATGGGTTCTATGTGCCTGGCAATTTTTCCCCTCACATAGGGTTTATTTCAAAGTTCAAAACCACAGACATCGTGTCTACCTTTTGATGAAATGGCCAACTAATTAAAACATAAATTTTGCGTCCCCTTGCCGACTCTGACAGTATGTTCAGTTTTCGGGCTTAGCATTGATGAATTAAATATTGATTCCAAATGTAAAGCACCCTCACTGTGGAGCGATAAGGGTTTAGCTTCAGAGGCAAAGACCAATCCCAGTGGCGGTTTACTCTGAATGTCTCAGTGGTTAAGTTGGCCCATCCCTCCAAGACGTCCGTGAACTCAAGACTGTTCATGCTTCTGCCCGTTTGCAGAGACCAGATGGGCTGGGTGGAGGTGACTCGGCACTCTGGCCCCTCGGTGACCTCTGGGGCAGTAGAGACCCCTTCTTCCCCTCTCCCATGTTCCCACCCACCCCCTCCTAGAACACCATGCTTTTTAAAAAATGACAACTCTGTGGAACTTTCCTTATTTTTTTCTCCTTTCCCTTAAATTTGTTTGAAACCCGTGAATATAGTGACTGCTTGCTCTATCCCTTATTTCTCAGACTTGCTTTTGTGACAAAGCTGTGATGAAACAGCCCCGCACACCTGGACATCCTGAGGTCAACTTCAGGCCTGAAGTGCAGTTTGGACCAGCCAGGACTTTCACCCATTTTGACAAGTCTTTCCATCCTGAGACCTCACTCCCTGCCACTTCCAGTTCCTGAGACACAGATCAGTTTGAGAAAATAATGTCCCTCCTTAGAAATTCACAACACCTGTCAGCATAGGAAAGCCTCCGAGTTCTAGAAAAAAAGAAGCCTGGTTTGACTGTGATTAACTCAGTACACCAATCCTACCCAACGGATTTCTCCTTCAATGGAATAACCGTTAACATCTTATAGGGCATCAATCTATTATGGTCTCTATTTTGGGGACATGTTTTTCTAAATTCCTTCTTGTAATATTATTGCCTCAAGATTAATCTGTGATAGGAAAGAGCAAGGCTGTGATTTGATTAATTATGTTTTCTTCTAATTTTTGTTCATAAGATTTGGTTTAACTTAAAGCTATTCCACTGTTGACAAGTGCCAGCAGCAAACGAAAATGTGTTTGGAATTCACAAGTTTTTGGACTTCCATTGATGTTGCCATTCATTCCAGGAATCTAAAAGCATCAAACAGTGTTTACAGGGAATTTTTTGTTTTCTGATTGAGGGTAAGCTTTTCTTCAACTAATGATTAGATCTTCGCAACTGATGCTAAACATATGGATAATTCACGAATGTGCTAATTTTCCCTGCTGTGGAACATTATCTTAGCTACAACACAATTATATCATGCATCCAGAGTTCTATCTAGACATATTTACATACATCAATACCTGCGTCTATTCAGGAAACTTCAAATTATGAGCAGGTAACTTCTACATTCTAATTTGAAGTATGTTGCTTGGGAACTCAGTACACACTTTCCAAAAGAAATGTATTACAAATGGTGTTTATGTTCGCGATCTAACCTATAAAAGTCTGTTTAATCCACTGCACCTGCATGGCTGAAAAGCTACATACCGCAATAAGCCAAATATCAGTACAGTTGCTATGCTGGTAAATTAAACCGAGTAGAAAAATCATAAGGTGATGAAATTAGCTAAGAAATTCTTTGAAAGGTTTGATCTAAAATGCTAAAGCTTGAGGAAATATCGGTTTAATTTTAAAAGATGAGGTTGTAGACGGAGATTTGTGTGTGTGTGTATGTGTGTGTAGCTTCTGTTGCAAATTTCTAATTGCAATATTTCTAATTTTTCTTCTAAACATCCTCTCCTACTCCAGCCCTCTGTTATACAGACATCACAGTAAGTCTCTTTCCAGGAAAAAGGAGTAAGACCCCTGTAAGAAATATAAGTGAAACAGAATGAGAGAGAACAGAAAAAAAAGTAGTTTCCTATGAAATCCAGGTAAGAATTGGCAGTGATAAGGAAAGGAGAAAGTACCTTTCGCGCGCGCGCACACACACACACACACACACACACACACACACACACACACACACACACAAGAAACAGAGTTCCTTTGATGGATTTAGGTGAAATATGAGGAGTGAAATACAGAACAACTTGGGGAACAGCATGTGTGCAGCGATGTTTCTGAAGGTGGCCACTTGGAGCGGGGGTCAAGTAGGGAGAATAGTCTTGCACATGCGCCCGGTGTCCAGCGTGTCTTGGATTGTGCCCCACACACCTGTATAGCCACCAACCCCCAACTTTTGCAAAGACTCCTGCTGCAGAGTTTAGCTCCTGTGACTAAGGTCCAGCTCCCCTTCCTGGGTTTGCTGTCTGGTTCTCCACTGAGCTGGTGCCCGGGCACCTCAACCCTCATTAGTCCTTTTCCCCAGAAGGCTGGCCCCTGCCCGCTGTGCTCAACCCACTGCCTCGACCCCGATGTGGACCCCTTTCCAGCCCCCACGCCCTTGCCTCCTCCTTTCCCCCCTGCTCCCAGCTGCTTCCTTCTGTTCCGGGTCCTTCAAGAGCTTCTCATCACCTGGGCTCAGGTCAGCCTTCCCTGCCGTCCACTCGTCTACTCTGCCGCGTCCACACTTTACACTGTTCTCGGAGTAGCCTTAATAAATGCCAGCTCGACCTTGGCTGAACCCTCCCAACGAGCATCACCCAGCCTCTGCCTTATGTCTCCGCTCCCGGGCGCCAGCTCTCCTGACCTCCAGGCTGTTCCTCAAATGTGCAATGTTTATTCTCAACTCCTGGTCCCCTCCCCCTCACTTCTTCCCTATTAACTGCCTCCTACTCATCAATACTGAGTTCATTTATCATGTGTTTGGAACATCTCAGTCTCTGGCTAAGTAAGATGCACCTACTCACTGAATTATAATTCACGGAACTGTAATTACTTTCTTTTCTCACTTTGACCCACGTGAAAGCAAGGACATTTCATTTTGCATCAGGAGCCTGGAGACTATTTCTTGGAACATAGTAGGTACTTAAAAAAATATTCATCGGATGAAGGGACCAGAGAATATACAGAAATGTCAAGTACAACGATTACTCCTCTTTCAGGCATACTGTAGAGCTGCAGAATTCTTAGATGGTTAACAGTGAGTTACTAGTAGATATGAACTACATTATATAGAGAAAAAGGTATTCATAGTGTTCACATAAAAAGATTAACAAGTGCCGATCTGCCTGTGGTAGGATTACAAGTGGTCTCATTCAACTTTTACAGGCATGAGTGTCTCGCTTAAATTGTTCTTGAAAAGCATGGACTATTTTCATTATGAGAAACACTGAGAGAGAATGAAAAAAGTAAAGTGTCTCCTTAGCATGGTGCATGACTTTGCAAAGAGACAGGACACACAGGGCCCACTGCTGCCTCCTGTGTGGCCCCTGGGCCTCTGGTCTATTCGGCTCTTCTTGCCCCTCTGTTTCCCTCATTTTCTTGCTTTCCCCCATGGCGTCTGTGATGGGCGATTTGGCCTTGACCTGGTGAGATTTGGCTCATGTTGGAACGCGGGTGGGATGCTTCCAATATCAGTGTGATTGTCCAGGTTAGTCACCTCTGCTGAGACGGACCGCTGTGTATGGTCGATCAGCTGATCCCTGTGTTGACGTGTCCCAAAGTTGTGGTGGAAGGGGCGCAGAGCCTTGCTAGAGGGTTCACTCCTCCCGGCATTCCTGGAGACGTGGGTTTGCTCGAAGGGAGAGTCGTGGACCGTCGTTTACTTGCCTCAAGACACACGGAACCAATTTTTCATAAGGAGGCAGAGTGGCTGGTTTACCAAACAAAAATAAAGGAACTCAGCCAAGAGGCCACACAAGGTCCCTCCAGCAGCTGTGTGTGTCCCGAGCACCCCTCTGGACCATTAAGGCGGCACCTCTGCCCACGGCAGGGCTGAGTGCAGAGCCCACCCTATAAGTGCTCTTCATGGGCTAGTCTTTCTGAGTTCCACTGAATGGGCCTTTCATTCCTATGAAAGTTAGTGAATTCTCTTAAATAGCAATGCAATATTTCATGTTTTTTCCTAACACTACATCTACATGCATATTGAGGAAAATTGGTGTGCTAGTCTAATAGTATTAAAGATGATCAAGAAAAAACATAATGATACTTGAAACAGGCCAACCTTCTCTATTCATGACAGCGTCAGGTGACTGGAGGCTTTGTTTAATGACGAGGTTTGTTGGTATGCTAAATTAATTCAGTTCAACAAACATTTAGTGGGCGTCTCACCCATTCACGGCACCATGCTCCCATGGTAGGGGCTTTGGGGGGATAAACGATACAGGAATTTACAATATGGTGCCTGTAAAAGAACTGAGATATAAATTCTCTCCTCCTTGATCATAACTTGGTTGAATAAACATTTTTTTTTAAAAAAATAATTAATTAATTTATTTTTTATTTTTGGCTGTGTTGGGTTTTCGTTTCTGTGCGAGGGCTTTCTCCATTTGCGGCTTGTGGGGGCCACTCTTCATCGCGGTGCGCGGGCCTCTCACTGTCGCGGCCTCTCCCATTCCGAAGCACAGGCTCCAGACGCGCAGGCTCAGTAGTTGTGGCTCACGGGCTTAGTTGCTCCGTGGCATGTGGGATCTTCCCAGACCAGGGCTCGAACCCATGTCCCCTGCATTGGCAGGCAGATTCTTAACCACTGCACCACCAGGGAAGCCCCTGAATAAACATTTTTATTTGCATTTATTGGATGATTTTCTTTTAACCAAGATTTACTCTGAGACCTCCTTGAAAATTTCGGTAACTTACAAACTCCGTTATCCATAACTTTTCAGCACGCTTCTGTTTGCTCACTGATCCCTTCATTTATGACCTTTCAACAAATGTTTGTTTAATGCTCCTCTAGGCCAGGAACTGTTCTAGGAGTTTAGAGATATAGCAGTGACCAAAACTTTACACACACACACACACACACACACACACACACACACACACTCCTTACCGAGAATGATTACCGGCTGAGGAGAGACAGAGAGCATCTGGAAAGGGGGTGAGAAGCTCTTCTGAGATGGGGTGTCAGGAAGACTCCCTGAAAAACTGGCATTTGAATGGAGACTTGACAAGCCTGGGGGGTGAGCACACAGGACAGGTGTCCCCGCAAGTACAGAGGCCTGAAGCACAATGAGGTAAGAGTGTCTGCCCAACAGTGAAAAGAGCAAAGCAGCTGAGGAGAGCGCGCTGGGTAGGAGGTGATGGCTGAACCGTGATTAGGCTCCAGAATCGAGGGGCTTGTCGGCTGGGGTAAGGCCGATGGGCCACATCCCAAGTGGAGGGCGTTGGGCTTAGAAGAGTCCTAATTTGACCTTCCCTAAAACTGTGAATCACTCTATTGTACACCTGTAACTTGTATAATATTGTATATCGACTATAATTTAAAAAAAGGAAGATCCCTCTGACTACTCCATGGAGAAGAGCTTGCAGAATAAGTTAACGAAAATGAATAAATAGCTACGCCATTATTTTAGTCCTTGGTCCAAACGAATTTGCACGGACATACAACTCTTTCCTGCTTTCCACTACACTGCTAACAATTTGTCAACACCATTGGTATTATCCAAGAGCAATTTCTGCCTAGAAGATTGGGCTCCATGTCTAGAACTTCCCAGCAACGAGGTCCTGTCTGGAAGGGATCCAAATAGAAACTGGGTGACCCGCTTGTCTGGGGCCTTGTAGGGGTGGTTCCTACCCTGAAAGGACACAAACCCAGGTGCCTCTAAGCTCCTGTCCTGCTCTGAGACTTGCTAATACTCGGGATTCATTTGCTCAGCACTTAGTAGTATCCACAGCGCAGGAGTCTAGGTTTCAGAGAAGATGGGGAGGGTACCGCGGACGTCGGCAGTGCTTCCCACTCGTGCATTCCGGGAGTGGGTGTGGTGGGGGCAGACTACTCTCATCTCTCAGCCTCTCCTGACCTCCTCCTCGGCTTGAGAGAGCTCTTTGCCCAGGGTCGTGCTGGGATACCCCGTGTCAGTGACCAGTCGATGTGGGGTTTTAAAGGCCTGACCCCTTTGCTCCATTCTGAGACAAATATGAAGGGCCATTCTGGCCCCGGAGCCCCCCGAGGTTGCTGGGACATTGTCGACACCGCAGCCCGGCATCTCCCTCTGCCCAGTCCCGCTCTGTTCCCTTCCTTCCTACCACGTTGGACACTGGTCCCTAGACATGTCCCCACTAACCCTCCTGCAGGCTACGTTCCGTCCCTGTGTCTGCTTCTTGGGAACCCAAATAGAGAACATCATCGTGTGAGAAAGCAAAGTGCCTCTGATGCAGCTCAGGGTTCCTGGGAGCATCTTGAGGATGTGCATCTTCACATAAGCCTCAGGGGGGCCTCGGAGCCAGCCAGGGTCTCTCAAGCCAGAAAGAACACAGGGGTCTCCACGCTCGCTCCAGGGATGGGCAGGGAGTGCAGTACTGGGTTCGCAGGGGTGGCTCAGTGAGTTTGTATTAAAAGTCGTCAGCACACATCACAAACCTGTACCCCAGTCACGTGTGCACAAGCACCGTGCTCCAATGTGGAAGGTTCCGAGCGTTGCCCTAAGGGCCAGCGCACGCTGGAGCTGGAGACCTGCAGCTCCCGAAGGCAAGGGGGCTTCTCCATAGTGCATCCATGTGATGCGCCAGGTGGTAAAGAGGTCAGGACTGTGGTTTCTCCTTGGTGGCGAAGGAGAAAGAAGGTTGTCACATGCTCTGCAAACTGCAGGGGGCCCTGGGCCATCTCCCAGCATTGAGTGAGATAACGGGGCAGCGCTGTAAGAGAAATTCAGAAATCACCTAGACACGGAGAAGCTTCCTTTCTCAAAGGTTTTCAGCCCGTGCTATAGTTGATAGCTTCACCCCAAATCATTTTATATCATCCTCTGACACTTTATTATTCCTTTTATGTCCCTTCCTGAAGTGCTTCAAGAATAAATTTTTTGGCAAGTATCTTTCATACGAATTGGCCCGTTGGCATCGAAAAGTTACACTATGAATTTAGCTACAATACAGAAACATTAAATATAATATATATAGGCATAGATGTCACTGGAACTAAGTCTGTATGTAACTGTATTTCGGTCTGAGGGTAGGAGACAAATTTCGTGGACATTAATTTGAATTCTTATATGCACCATAGAAAATGAAAGCATCCGAATATGTTGTATGAAAAGGAATAACTAGTTGAGTCCATTCACAAGAGGGTTTTAATCAACGTTTCTAACCTTCTTGCTGCCCAGAGTCTGGGATGGGTCACTCTGACCAACCACCATTGCTTTTGCAGGATGGTCCAGAGCAGTTCAATGGTCCAGGCCCAGGAAGCCCATCCCGGGATCAAATCCTGGCTCTACTCTCCAGCTGCATGGCATTGAGCAACTTACCTAGTCTTCATGGCTCAGTTTCCTCATCCATAAAATGGGCATGAAAACAATAATACCTACCTTATAGGGCTGTTCTGAGAAGTTAATATACATCAAATACTTGGAATAGTGCCTGGCACCTAAAAGGCTCTAAATAATTGACTATTACTCAAGTGGAGCTCCCCTTTAAAAAAAAAGTGTGCCCAAGATATTTTGAGGCAGTTTGTGTGTTGTGTATCACACTTGACTTCTCCCACCTGAGAATGTTACAAAGTTAGGAAGCCTATTTAGGAATCAAATATGGTGACAAGGGAAGGCTGATACCCTCTACCACCACTGGAAGCGTCCCTGGCTTTTCTCCCATTTCCAGCTCTATAATTCATTCATCTTGGCTTCGGAGAAATATTTTACTTTATGCATTTTATTTCTCTCATCTGTAAAATGGGCAGAAAATACTTAACTCTCTAGAGTTCAGGGCAAAATACTTGCTGAATAATTAGACTCCTTAGAGTCCAGTGGGAGCTGCTCATATAGGAAACCAAGATCATACTTGGTTTTGCAAGAACATTCGGGATGAGAGGTGGCTTCTCTTATCGTCTCTTGCATAGCTTCTTCTCCAGCGCCTGCAGCACGCGGCTGAGGCATCTGGATTTGAGCCTTGACTGTTCCCTCTCATCACTGGATCATCTCAGGCTGTAAACAAGTCTTGCTTTGGAGTCCATCGGACCGGGGTCCAATCCAGGCTCTGAGAAAGCAGAGAGTTAGTTAGGCAACCTCCTGTGGGGTCTGATACCTTATCTCACGGACAGCTGTGAACAGGAAGGAAGCATCAGACAAGGCAGAGGACCCAGCAGTGGTGGTCTCCTTCTCTTCCTTCTCATGCTCAGGGGTGGTGCTCTTATACCTGCAAAGCTCCATGGTTGGCACATCACAGGTGCTTCATCCATGATGACAGAATTCGAATTTGTGGTACTTATTTCCAGAGTTCAATCTAAGAACGATAACACGGTGTGTTTCCACACGAACTTGAATCATCGTTTCCCTGTGGCGCACACGTGCCTCCATATCAGTAATCTATACTTGTCCCTGTGTCTTCATTCCTTGACTAAAACAAACAAACAGACAGACAAAAAAGATAAGAGGTGAGAGATTTACTCATTTCAATTTCCACCGTGTATTTAACTTAGAGTGAAGTTTCAGAGGAGTTTTCTGATTTTAGGTACCTTATTTTTCCATTCTCTCAAATGGGTAACTTGCTAATCGAAGAGTTAGAATTTAGTGAAAGTATTTTCTCCATACTTGAACTGTTGCTTGCATTTTGTCCATTTCATTGGCATGAAATCTTTCAAAAACAAATTTATTAATTTTAACATTAGGAATTACATCATCATCTAAGGAGTCAACATGCATGTCTACACAGAGATACTATTAGGGGCTATAGTCATTATAATAGCATCCAAGAGAAGTCAAGAAAATTTATAGCCGTGCGCTAATTATCCTTTGCATTTTTTTTTTCTCTCTCAAGTTTACATCACTGTGAAAATTCTTCTTTTAGGGTTAGGTAGCATCTCAGGTGACTCCTAAGGCAGGTATTGGGTATGTTTATTATGGTGTCTCTACACAAAGCAGAGTGGATACAGATGCTGAGAATACCATATATTCTAAAGGAATAAAATCTAATACGCTGTAATAGTATTTCCTGCTTCTATACAAGACAGATACCTAAACGCGAAACCACACTTGATTCAGTTTCTTTAAAACATCCCTCTTTAATAATGAATTTTTCTTCTGCATTCCCACCCCCCTCAAACTTATTGGACCCATCATGCTGGCTTTCGTGTACACGGGGCCTTTACACTCTACCAAGAAGGAAACCTCTAAAGGTTGTGCTCTGAACTGTAGTTTTCTCTCTCAAGTCAAACACATTTCTTTCTTCCTTTTTTTTTTCCAGCTACAAAGCTACAACAATGTTTATATTCATATGAAGTATTTCAGCAATTCATAGCCAATTTATCAATGACCACGCAGCTGCAGGCCCTGCAGTCTAAAAAAATATACCAGCTCACTTGGTGTTTACACAGGCCTTGAAAGCCCTGAGTTGAGGCAGGGGGATGGAAGGCATGGGAGTCGTTAGAAAGGTACAGTGGAGATCCTGCCAATGATGGTGGAGGGATGTTTGCATTATAGCCCAACACATCATTAAGGACACAATTGTTATTTAATGTGGTGCAATCATCTTTCTACTCTTCGTGAAACCCACTTAAGTAATTACCTTCTTAGCTCATTGGCTCCACAAGCCACCTGGTTAGAAAGGGTTATATCTAAGGAAATATTAAAAACGGGCTTATACAATTGCCCCCTTCAAGCTGACTTTTACTTATTAGCATATTCAAAACGAAGATCTTTTTTCCTACTCTGAGACTCTGGAAACTCCAAGATAAATAAATGCTCTGGAGCATTAGAAAGATTTCAAGAGAATAAGAACACATTAGCCAAAGTGTATTCTACTGTCAGGCATCCTTAAAATGCAGCTGATACCCACATAATGCCTGACTTCTTTGTATTTTCACTTTGACATCTGTTTTAGCCAATCAATTTTTCATTAAAGCCAAAATGCTGTCTTAAGAACTGCCTTGACTTTCTCCTTTTAAGACAAGAACGAATGTATGAAGAAAATATTCCTTTACAAAACTCAATGCCAGCTTACCAAGCTGTGTGTATCTTAATAAGTGGCATCATTTTGAAGGCTCGCTTTGAATAGTCTAGATATTAAGACGGAAGATTTAAAGAATCCACAGAACTTGTTTTCAGAGCACATTTACATGTCTTTTAAACAGATTTTTTTTTTTTTTTATTATGACGTGTCCAAGATATTTAGCACCCTTTAAGAGGAGCAGTGCTGAAGCACAGAATTGAAATTGCTTGATAACACACATCTGCATTTTAAACTTTAAGCTGGCTTTCAAAATACACTGTACCATCCATGTTTACTATAAATACAGCGAGGTAAGTCTGAAATACCTTTATCTGATTTGGTAGCTCTGTGTTGGAGCCTCTTTGTTTGAACAGAAGTGTCAGCTGTATTTTACTTTATTATATAAAAAAGTTTCAGAATTTAATTAAGGGTCAAGTACCAGCAGTAGATAAATGCAACAGCTAAAGCGTATTTCTGATCACTCTGAAGTCTGCAATCATGAAAATTATTATCATTGAGTAAAACTGGTCTCAATGATGGTGACTGGGAGATGGATTCTGTGTTACTCAGCTGTCATTTACATAATAATGGGTTCCCGTTTTCATCAGCACCTTTTGTTTGTACGGTGCTTACTGCTACAGTAAATTGTCAAAATGTCATTCCTCTCCAATCAGCCAGAAAATATCAACAGTAAACAAGGCACAGGAAGAAATTCTCTGATTAGAAGTGTGGCCGAGGAAGAGTCGGGCTGAAGTCTCTGTGATCACTGGAAACATGTTATTCTGGTGTCCCCAAGAATACTGCCACCCGGCTTAGGAAAATGACTTCTTGCTTCCGCCCCCTCCACCAGCCCTTTTAATGAAGAAATACCACTCTGCTATGGAGGTCATTCTGAAGCCTCAGGGCTGTCGCTGGGGATTAATAGATTTACATATGTATCTGTCCCTGTCACTCGGTTCCCTCTTCCTGGGAATCAGCCCCACCTTTCTCTGGCAGAGTATCTCCGATTCACCGGGGCTGGATTCTCCTGGTGTTCTCTCCCTGCCGATTCCCTGATTGTTGGCTAGTGGGAGTTCCAGAGAATAAAGGGGTCTTGGACACACTGCCATCACATGGGGCTGCTACAGAGAGGCTCCCACCAGCCGACCAACAACGCGCTTCTGTTTCAGACTGAAGAGAGGCTGAGAGGCGGCTCCCCGAGGAGAGGAGGTGTGTCGGGACTCAGGAGCTGGGGAAGCACTCCAAGTGGCGCCCCTCGACTTTCCACCCGTCCATCACTTGAACTTGGGGACCAGAGATGTGGAAGGTTAAGATGCCAGAGCCCAAAGCCAGTGTCAGCATTTAGGGCGCTGAGTCCCGAGGGCCCAGCTCCAAATTTTCTTTCTCCCTGGTCTGCATCCCTCCCCACTCTTCCACAATATTTTAAAGTCTGTAAGATACATGAAATAGATGCTTCTTTCTGTTCCTCAATGAAATCTGCCCAGGACCAGAAAAGGATGAGGATGAATTAACACAGTATATGCCTTATAACCATTATAGTTACAAAGTATATTAAAATTAAAGACTTCACATTGTGTTTGAAGTAAAAATGAATATAGCAGCATTCTGCCAAGAGTCGCAGAAACCACTCTTGTGTGGAATTGAAACATTTGGCTCATATAATACTTAATTTATTTTTATGAAACGACAAGTTATATAAATGTATGTTTAAAACAGAGGGACACAACTTTTTCTTTTTTTTTTTTTTTTTTGGGTAAGTTTCTCTGTATTCTGGCTTATATAGCTACACATAGTTAGGACTTATATCTAAATAGAACAAAAAATAATAAACTTTCCCAAAGTGATTTTTTTTTTAAGCTACGCGTTCTCCAAATATTTCAAAATGTGATCATGTAGTTAGGTTACCCAGGGAAAGGCTCATAGTACCTTCTTTTGGAAACGAATAGGAGGTTTTAAATCTATTGAAATGAAGTGTTGACATCAGGAAATATTTTGTAGAGCTTTCGGCTTTCTTCCCATGCACTTTATTTTGCTTGGCTACTTTTAATTCCCCCCCCACCCCACTTCTTCTGTTTGAAAATCTGACATTGTCCAAACCCTTTCGATTAAAAAGCTCGGCTGAATGAAAGCACCGTGATGCTGTGCTGGTGCATCCGTAAACAGGGGGGCTCGTGCCGCTGGGCAGCGTGCGGAGAAATAGGGCTGATCTGCCGTAATTACCCTGACACCTCATGCAGTACAGGGAATTAAACTCCTAGGACTTTGGGCCGAATGAAGAAGTTGATGTTTCATGTTGTGAATGCATCAGTGCCTGAACCCATTACCAGTTTTAACGGAGATGGGAATTTACTATACTTTTTTTTTTTTTTTTGGCTGGGCATGTACAGCGATGTGCAGAAAATGAGCCAGGAATTCAGGATGCTGAAGAAACAGCGGTTTGTATTTTTATTATGGCCTCTACCTTCTGATTCTGTTCCCTATCTATAAAACATAAATAAAAGACAAGAGCCATGCAAACACTGTCTTGAAAAGAGGGAGCCTGCTGTCTTAGGGGAGAGGTTAGCGTGTCACTAAAGTGGGTGAAGGTATTCCAGGACAGACCTAGAGGGACGGAAGTGCTTGGAAACACAGAGCAGGAGGGGAAACACAGCTCAAAAGGCAACTAGTTAGCAGCTGGCACTCTGACCTTTAACTGCATCCATGGTAACTGGGCTAAAAGATGGAGTTCCATTTTATTATTCTCACACCCACAATGTTAAGCCTGTGAATCCCCATTGCAATTTAATGGCTGAAATCAGAAGGCAGATCTGTGTTCATTGGACCACTGCCGATACCCTCTTAGCTAATGAGCGCAATAAACATTTTCATGCCAGGAAGCCAGTGCAAGTGGAAATATTATGCCATACAGAAATATATACCCAAACACAAAGAAATGGTCAGGGAAGCCTGTCTTTTATGTGTGTTTGCATATTCTAACATTCAAAGCCAATCATCTTTTAAGGAAAGGATTAAAAAAAGCTGCTAGACTATTAAAAACTGTGGCATACCACAAAGCTTATTGTGAATGAGAAATCTCAAGTTATGAATTCTAGAGTTAATGAGTATTACTGCCTCTTCTATTATTTTCCTTAATGAATCTTATTATTTGTAAATGCATGCTTCCTTTTATGTGGCTCTAATACACTTGGTGCCTTTTCCCTGACTATACACTGTACCGCCAGCGGAGTGGAAAACATTGCAAAAGCAACCCACACTTTTTTGGTACCAGTGAAGAGATTTTTGTTATAACTTTGCCTTTGCAGCCATTTAGTCCAGAGTTCTTTAAGGATTAACGACAACAGTGTCATTCTGTCCTCGTGTACTCTGCAACCTACAAGGATACATAGATCACACTGGTTTGTTTTGAAAAACAGAAAAAAAAAAAAAAGATGAAGCCGACCACCAGCAGATGAGCTTTTGCACAGGCACTGCCTTTCTGAACGAGTGCTGGTAACACTTTTGATGAAAATACACAGATTTAGGTTCAGAAGGAGATGAAAACTGAATCTGAACTCCTCAGCCCAAGAAACAGCCAGTTGCAGAGGTTCAAGTGTAGTCAACATATTCTGTGAATTTCATGTAATTTTTCTGTTGCCATCCTCCCCAAAATTCTCTTTGCAAGACTTACTTCTACCACATTAAAGTTTAGCAGTTTAAATGTACCGCTGCTATCAAAAGGCTGCCAAGAATTATCCTGGAAATGTGTCTTATTTGATTCAAGAGGTAGAGTCCCCGTTCTAAAACTCCGTGAGTACCTGCAGAAAATGTCAGCTATGGAATTTTTTCCCTTGCTTTCCTTCAAATTTTTCCTCAGTAGTTCGTAAAATACTCTTCAATTTTATTTTGGTTAAATGGTTTTCTGAGAAAAGATGAGGGCTTAATAACTTTCCTTATCAGGAACAATAAATGTTTTTCTTGTGGCACGATGCCAGGGATCCTTTGTAAGAAAAAGCTTCAACTCTTTTGCTAACAGAAACTACTTGTTCTAGAAACGACAAAGGTCAGGGAGAAAATAATTTTGGTGCTTCTTATGCTTTAAGACAATGTCACTTTTCTCATTATCAGAGAGTTTTAGGAGGGTTGGGGGAAAAAAAGAGCGAGACAAAGGATGTGAGAACTCAGAGCCCTGAATAATCACACCTGTTTACTTGACTTATGAAAGGGCAGGATGTGCCTCTATCCATTTAATAAAAGATGTTCTATCAATTTAGACAATTATACCAAAGATTAAGAATGTCATGAAGCTGATGAAATCTCCTAGGTAACATTAAAAAATAATATGCTTTTAGATCACATCATATATTAAATGACAACTGCCAATTCTTTTTAAAGGAGTCCTCAAAATTCTTTCCTGAATGACAATTTGAAGTTAAAATACTTTGTTCTTAACAGTTAACTTCATTGACATGACACTTCTACTTCTTGACTCAGGAGACTTGGCGAAGAAGAGCTTTTTGTTTATCCAAGTAAAAGCAGACTGCAAGATACAGTATTTCATGGCCTTTCTGCATCTTTGCTTAATTAAAGAACAACAAGAAATGTTTTGCTAGCATATTACTTGGTTAAAAATATCTAAATCTGACTTACATTTAAATATTTACCATCCACTTAACTTTACTTTTTTGGCTTCTGTACAACTGTTTTTCTTATCATTAGCTTAGTAAAATTAAAAATTCAAGCTTTCAGGAAAAGAATCACCATGGGAAAGTTAAGAAGATGTGCCCGCCATGACCTTGGTCAGCCCCAGCTCTGGGGAGGGCAGCTTGCAGGACCAGAGGCGAGTGGGTTAACGCAGCTCCTCTGCTGCCTGTCTCCCGTTTGCTCTGGTACACAAATTCTATCGACTGGAGGTCTGTTCTTGAGGATGGTTATACAGAGGCCCGACAGCCACGAGCAACCTGGTAGACCCTCAACACGGGAGCTACGGAAACACTTAGAATCGTTTAATCACCTTTAACATATGTATTTGTATAGTCTTAGAACCTGGGTGGAAGGCATCACCGGTCCCCTTGCCCTCTACCGCCTGAAGCCCCACCCTCAGGAAAGGTCCATCTCTCCACATTGGCCCAAATGGTGAAGGGGGAGGGCCTGAGCCCCACCGACCACCAGGCAGACTCGAGGCCTGGAACGTGTGCATTGGTGACAAGCTCTAGGGGACCAGGATGTAAGCAGAGCTATTACCTGCCAGCAAGGATGCTGTCCTTTTCAAGGTACTCTGCTGCCGCTGCTAACTCCAGCTTGGATGATGTTTCCCTTGCCCAGACCTGCCCTCTGCGCCTCCTCCCCCACCTCCATCCTCACCTTCTGGCTCCCAGCCCAGTTTCACAATTTAACTCTCTGCCCGGCAAAGCACCAAGTGCTTCTGGCTTGTTTGTGACAAGGTGTAAAAAGCCTATTGTCATTCTGCACTTTTCAGCTTCTGGGCCCTGGTATGCAGATCCTTTTGTTTATGTAGTAGATGTGAAACTACCATTGTTATTATCAACAGCATCTGCAGGACCGATACTCACTTGGTAAGCTCTTAGCCCGGGCATGTCGTAAGCACCATCTCATTTAATCCTTAGAGCAATTCTATGGGGAAACCAATTTGGGGAGGTTAAGTAAATTATCGAGATAGTAAGTCATTTAGTCAAGCTGTAATTCTCAGAAATCCAAGCTCTGATGACATAAATCTAAGTTTTGGTTATATTTTGTGGTGCAGATGCTGTGATCTGGGGATCCTTAACCAGTGTTTCTATCTGTGGAATTGGAGGAGGAGGGATGTTTTTGTATCAGATTTTCTTATAAAGATCCTAGAAGCGTCATCTACCTGATCGCTTAGAGAGAGCCTGCACGTCATTGGACACCCACCAGCCTAGATCGTCTGTGCCTCTTGGGTTTGTACTCTGAACCTTGCACACTGACCGCAAAGCAATGACAGTGGGGTTTCACTCCAGCACCCTCCTTGGGCCATTCCCCAGTCCACGACATGCCCGTGAGTGACTTCATGCTACAGTGTCCACGGGCCATTTTACGTCCATGGCCTGGCTTGTGGTTCGTATTCAAAAGTGTATCCATTGGATCACTTGACAAATTTTAGTGGCCTCTTTTAGCAAAAATCATCTTGCAAGATGACTTTAACAGAAAGAGAACGTGGACGAGAAATGATCACAAAGTTATCAGTTGAGGTAGGATGTTATTTACATGTAATATCACCATCACTCTTTCCTCCAAGGGGAAAGTAGGAGACATGTAAGATAATCTATCAAAACATCGTTTGAGTTTTTAAGAAGAAAGACTTAAAAAGAAGGTTGTACTTGACATTGGGAAACATCCAACATGGTCATGCAGGGTCCTCACCAACATGGAATTTTGCATCCCACCTACAGCTTCTGTCTGAGTGAGAGAGCAGGGGCCATGTGATGATCTGGACACACTGGGCAGGGAACCAGGCTTTTGCCAGAGCAGGAAACTTCTCTAGACAGGATCAGTGAGAGGAACAGCTCTGAATCCAGAAGTGTCTTCTCCAATTTCTCACTGTATTCTGACTACAGGGGAGAAAAAGTCACATCACAGAAGACTCGTGGAAAGAAGGCAGACAAGCAGTAGAACACAATTTTCTAACGATATCAGTTCTCAGACTGTGGATGACAGCAGAAACGAAAGCAACATGGTTCAAACGTGGCCCCGTGACAATCTAACACCAGAGCGATGGAAGAGAAAACGACTGATGGAAAGAAACAAAGGAGAGTTGAAAGGCACAAAATTGGTTTATGGGAATAAGGCAAGTAATGTCAGGGGAATGGAGAAAACACACAAACTAGAGGCCCTGATCTCTGGGCAATAAATAAGGCAATTTGCATGGGTGGCTCAAAATGGAATTGTATGGGAAGAAAATCAAGCAATAATTCAAAATGAAAAATGATTCCATCCTCAAATAAAATCACAACTCTTCTTATCAAACAGTAGAGCCAACCGATCAATGTAGAGAATCTAGTACCTTTGGTAGAGGGTTCAATTTAAGATTCAGAAGGAATTATACAGGAAGGGTAAAGATGACTTTTCCAAAGGCCAAGATCATGACTTCATATGTTGGTGCTATTAGTATTATCACTGTTAGTTTCCTTAATGGAAAAATCAAAAGGGTAAGAGGTCAAAGAGAGAAGAGTATTCACATGATAGTTTTTAAAAAAATAAATATCACATACTGCTGTTTAGAGTGGGTTAAACATAATGAAATTACAGATAAAGTCCTATCCTCCTAACGTATTTGGAACTTTTAAAATTATAAATCAGGGCTTCTCTAAGCAGATGAATAATGCTAATCAGGCTTCTATTTATTTCTGCTATAGCATGGCAGCAACTGCACCATTTGGGTAACACTGATAATTCCAGTAGAAACCAAAATAGACATCCATAGAGGGGAGACTGTCAGGGTAAATGTACTCTAGGACCAGAAGCACAGCAGACAATTTGTGTTGACACCTTAATCAGGACATGCTTCCCTTTGGTCAGTCTTTCTGGATGGTAATTGTTTGGGCTCTGAGATCATCTGACAATCTCGCTCTATCTTCCTGTGAATCCAAGGAGAGTCTAAAGCCTTAATTAGCAAGTAGGCTTTAAGAAGAAGGCAGTTTGGATTTTCTGGGTAACTGAAACATCGTCAATTAGGGCCAACAACTTTGGGTTCTTTCCATTTTTACTGATAATTTCCTCAAAAATGTTGTCATGGAGTTTCACATCTGCACACTTAACTTGCTGAAATTCAAGTGCATACATTTCGGAGAGGAAGTATCAGAGAGAGAATTGAAAAATGGAAAGAGCTCAGGCCGAGCTCCCATCCCCCCTTGCTCTCCATGAGCATTGCTGTAGGGTTTGGGCAATGAGAGGCCTGGCGCTTCTGGTCTTTCAGTGACCACAGAGCTGTCGCACCTCCTCTCTGAGTGGGGTCCTGGGGGTATGGACACAGGAAGTGCTCTTCACACAGAGTGGCGTCCAAATACAAGACAACTGCACAATTCTTTGTTCAGCCTCAGAAACAATGATCTATTCCAGTTTGAGTGGAAAAATAGTCTATAGTGAATTTATGGAGAGTTTGTACCATGTTATTCTGTGGTGGATATAAAGGGTGCTTCTGATCATATTTTTCACTTTAGCTGAAATCCTCACCTCTAAGTAAGATGTGACTCACCTTACACACATATTTAAACATAATAAATCAAGTTTAGGGACTTCCCTGGTGGCGCAGTGGATAAGACTCTGAGCTCCCAATGCAGGGGACCCGGGGTTTGATCCCTGGTCACTGAACTAGATCCCACGTGCATGCTGTGACTAAGAGTTCACATGCCGCAACTAATGAGCCTGCGAGCTGCATCTAAGGAGCCTGCGAGCTGCAACTAAGGAGCCCGCCTGTCGCAACTAAAACCGGGCGCAACCAAATAAATAAATAAAAAATAACTAAATAAAGAAATCAAGTTTACTACTGGTGGGCTTTATCTTGACTTGGGGCCATACAGTATCATGTAATCTATACGATGAAATGTTTACTAGTAAATTTATTTTATAAATTTTTTGTCATTTACTTCCTGTTCCTAAAATTATAGTTTAGAGCAGTAGCTATGTAATATTTTGGGGAAAATGGTATATTGGTAAAAAATTAAATACTATTTTATTTTATTTATTTTATTTTTAATTTAATTTTTATTTTATATTGGAGTATAGTTGATTTACAATGTTGTGTTAGTTTCAGGTGCACAGTAAAGTGAATCAGTTATACATATATATATGCCCTCTTTTTCAGATTCTTTTCCCATATAGGTCATTACAGAGTATTGGGTAGAGTTCTCTGTGTTATACTGTAGGTCCTTGTTGATTATCTATTTCACATATAATAGTGTGTGTATGTTAATCCCAAACTCCTAGTTTAACCCTCCCCCTACCTTTTATGTTATAAAGTGATGGAATTCTATATTTTTTTGATTTATTAAGCCACATTAATCTCTATTACCACATCAGAAATGACTTCTACTTTCTGTTGATTTCAACCACTTGTTTGTTTCATTTGCATTGCACCTTTGCTGTTCAGTACGGTAGGCATTAGCTACATGTAGCTATTTAAATTTAAATTATTTAAAATTAAGTATAGTAAAAAAGATCAGTTTCTTACTAGCATTGGCCACATTTCAAATGCTCAGTAGCTATCTGTGGCTTGTGGCTACCTATGCGTTGTTGTATTCCTGCAACTATAGGCAAAAATAGGAAACAGCATTATTGATTTACGATAGTGCTAACTCCTCAGGATTTTGTTTTTGCTTTTGCTTTTTTAAAAAAATTTTTGCTCATCTCAAGATTTACTGGTGTTTGAGATATTTAGACACGGTAGAATTTGAAATTGTAGATTCTTTGAATTACATAAACTATTTAAAATACATGGTGCAGTTTCCTGCTTTTTGGAACAGTGAACTAGTTTGGTGGAATGAACCCTCCTATGGGTAGGATAAAAATGTAAAATCAAAACAAAAAGTAAACTCCCAAAAACCCAAACAACTTGCAGTTACTTTTGAGAGACAAAGCAGACAAGAGACTTAGAGGCGAGGGATCTGACTTTGGAAGATGGGTTACAACAGGTGAGATTTGGGAGTTTATGGCCTTTTGCCAGAGGACACGCCCTAATCTGAACATGGTTTGGGTGGCAGAAAGCCATGGTTGGCTTGAGGTGTCAGGAGACAGTTTTAGAAGCTGGCTGAGCCGCCAGAAGCTTAGGGAATAAAACCCAGAAGTGTGAGCATTGCAAAGCGGGGTGAACCCCCAATTTGTGTAAAAACTTTTCCCAGATCTTTAGATTTCTATCAAACAGTATATAGGGGAAGACCTTAGGGAACACAACAGAAAAGCAGCAGATGGAAGTTAAAATAATTGAACAGAGACGTTTGTTGCTACCAGCACTTGGGAGACAGTGTTTGCAGTTTGAATGTAGACAAATACCCAACTATATATTGTCTACAAGAGACATACTTAACATGCAAAGACACAAACAGGTTTAAAGTTAAATGGATAGAAAAGATACGCTGTGCAAACACGAATCATAAGAAAGCTGATCTGTATTAAGAACAAAGTAGACTTGAAGAAAAGGGGTATTACCAGAGATAAAGGGAATTTTCATCACAGTAAGAGGATCAATACATCTGGATGGCATAATTATATTAAGGACTTTATTATTATATACGTGATAATTATTATGTACATACCTGGTTTTATAGCACTCACTTCACTGCGCTTCACAGATATTGCATTTTTTACAAATTTAAGGTTTGCGGCAACCCTGAGTTGAGCAAGTCTGTCAGCTCCATTTTTCTAACAAACAGTATTTTCTCACTCAGTACCTCTGTGTCACATTTTGGTAATTCTCGCAATATCTCAAACGTTTTCATTATTATTGTGTTTGTTATATTATTATATTATATTTTCATTATTATATTTATATTATGATATTATACTTTTATTATATTTCATTATTATATATATGGTGATCTGTGATCACTGATCTTTGATGTTACTTTTGCAAAAAGATTACGACTTGCTGAAGGCTGAGATGCTAGCTAGCATTTTTAGCAATCAAGCATTTTTAAATTAAGGTATGTACAATTTTTAAAGACATAAGGCTATTGCATGCTTAATAGACTATAGAACAACATGAACATAACTTTTTTATGCAGTGGGAAACCAAAAATTTTATGTGACTAGCTTTACTGAGATATTTGTTTTATTGCGGTGGTCTGGAACTGAACCTGTAAATCTTTGAGGTCTGCCTGTAATGTGTACATAATAATTATGATGTAACCTATAAGAGAGGTTCAAAACAAAAACTCTCAGAACTAAAAGGAGAAGTAGATAATCACAATCACAATGGAAAATTCAATACTACTTTCTCAGTAAACGACAGAACAACTAGAAAAGTCGGCTGTTTCTAGAACTAAAGTCACTAAAGGCATAGAAGATGTGAATGACACCAGCGACTTGACCTAACTGACACTTATAGAACGCAAGACCCAACAATTGCAGAATATGCAGTCTTTTCAAATGCACACAAAATGCCTACCAAAGTTGGTCATATACTGGACTGCAAAACAAATCTCACATTTCAAAAGCATGATATCTCACAGAATATGTTATTTGAAAAAAATAGAATTAAATTGAAATGCATAATTCAACTTCTTTTGAAAATCAGATTTTACATTTTTACAGAGTGCGAATTATAGTATTCAGACAGAATTCACTAAAGCATTTTTTATACTTCTACAAATGACACTATGATTTTTGGAAGCTGAGATTTCAAAATAAAATTCTCAGAAGTGGAGGATTACATAAGACTTAGTGCTGAAGCTGAAATGTAAGTCCTCAGTAGAACAAGGTAGCTCAACATACATTCACTGGACAGAAAACTGGGTTTGATATTGCTAGGAAAATGTTATAAACACTAGTGCCAATAGAGCTGTCTACATTAAAAATTTATACGATACTCCTACATTTGGTTAGAACTCCAAAATGAAAACATTTTTGTAACATAATTTGTCGGTATGTTTCATAAGTCTTGGAATAGATGCTGTTATGGCACTTTTCAAAAGAATATTGTCTGTAATGTTCTGATTTGTAATATATCCAGTACAGTGTTATTGATAACCACGAATATGACTATTTTACTCTTATTATAGAATATTATTCACCTAAAAATAAGCTCATAATACACTGCTAGGAAACAAATCAAATCATATGAAAAGTATCTAAAGAATGATACCATTTTATAAAAATAATAAATGTATATGTACATTAGAAAATAATAAAAAAATTAACGGAAAATTAACAGTGTTTTCTCTAGTAATTGTCTTCTTTGGTGCTATCTTTAACACATTATTTGTTAAAAATCTGTAATGTTATACTTCCTCATCAAGACTATGGACTAATCTGTGATCTTGATATCACAGCTGGCATGATGTGACTACTCACTGTGTTTCAGTGCTTCATGTGAAGCACTGAAAGGCAGTGCCTTGAAGCAATAAATATTTCCATTTTACAGATGAGGAAAGTGAGGCAGAGAGATTGCCCAAGTGCATGCAGGTGGCACGTGGCTGAGCTGAGATCTGATCCTCAGGAGAATGACTCCAGAGTTGCAGCTCTTAACCCTTGTGCCACTGAAGCCATCCAGAAGGGAAAATACAAAAAGGGAAAATTGCTAAATAAGATAAGCCTCTCAGCAGACCAGCAAAGAGAAAGAAATGCACAGTGCTGTGGTCAGTGGGGTACCTGCAGGGCTTCAGTTCTCGAACTATGTAGGAACAATAAATTTTGCTATTGTGGGTAACAGGGTCCAAAGATGCTTCAAATGGGATGGGGGCAAGATATTGGGGTTATTGCTTGAAAACAGGTCTGGAGTGGAGCTCCCAGGCTGGTGGGAGAAGACTGGAGACACCTGCCTGGTGCTGCTCTCGGGGGTGGTGGCCTCTGTGAACCTGTGTGTGCAGGACACGGGCACTGCTGCATCCTCAGGACCGAGGCAGGCATCCCCTGAATATGTGCTCTCAGTGACACTACAAGACAAGACACTGAGGACTTCTACAGCCATATAACACCTGCCTCTGGAGTCAGGTCCCCAGGAGGGTGAAGTAGGGTGCCCAAAAGGGTCCTACACAAGGGATGAGCACAGAAAGAGATACACACACACAGTATGACGGAACGTTTCACAGACGAGCCTACCAACCAAAATTTCAAGGTGTGTTGAAGAATTCTAGTGCTGAGAAATGGAACCTAAAAGTAAAAAATGCAAATATATATGCCCTCTAGACAGAAATCAAAACAACAGAACAATTCCTTTAAAATGCCTTTAAGTGTGCTTAGGAATCGTCAATGAGACCAACGATGGAACAGCCCTGTAACAAGAATAATAAATCACAGAAGACAGGAGTTAAACAAAGAATGATTCATGTAAAATAAGTTGAAAATCTTGGAAGTAAAAAAAAAATTGTAATTCATATAAAATACAAAATTGATGAGGTGAATTCTAGACTGGACATGTTACAAGGGAATTAGAAAATTGAGAGATAGTACTGAAAATTTCGCCCAGAATCTCTTTCTCACTCTCACTCTCACTCTCCTTATCTATAAAATGGAAATATTTACTGCTGCAAAGAATGAATGAGATGATATATATATATACTATATATCTATATATATCTATATCTATATATATATATATATCTATCAGAGGATGGTTAGCATTTTTAGCAATAAATTTTTTTTTAAATTAAGGTCTGTACATTGTTTTTTTGACATAATGTTACTGCACACTTAATAGACTACAGTATGGTGTAAACATACTTTTATATGCACTGGGAAACCAAAAAATTCATGTGTCTTGCTTTATCGTGATATTCATTTTATTGCAGTGTTCTGGAACCAAAATCACAATATTTTCGAGGTATCTGTGTGTGTGTGAGAGAGAGAGAGAGAGAGAGAGAGAGAGGGAGAGAGTAGGGAGGAATACTCTTTCTATACATCTATTCTCAAAAGGTACAAACTTCCAGTTATAAGATAAATAAGTTCTAGGGGTATAATGTACAGCATGGTGACTATAGTTAAAAATACTCTATATAAACTTTAAAATATATTTTAAAGCTGCTAACAGAGTAGATCTTAAAAGTTCTCATGACAAGAAAAAAAGATTTGTAACTGTCTGTGATTATGGATGTTAACTAAACCTATTGTGGTGATCATTTCAATATATACATATATCAAATCATTATATTATACGCCTAAAACCAAGACAATGTTATAGATCAGTTATATCTCAAAATATAAAGAAATATATTGATATGTACAGTAAATAAACTATACTTTAATAAAATAAAAAAATAAGTATATTTATGTAAATATAAACTGATAAACTTATGGAGGTCAAAAAGATCAAAACGCTCAGCCATAGGTCAACTAGGACTTCAGGAGAAAGGAATAGAAGGGATGGTGGAGAAGTCATATTAGATGAAAGGATGGCTGAAAATTTGCCAACATTGATTAAAAATACAAGTTCTTAGATTAAAAACGTCTTTCAAATAAGGAACCAAAAACAGAAAAAAAAGGAAAAGAAATCCACTTTTAGACATATCAGTGTGTAACAGCGTAATATAAAAGAGGTCGCCAGGAAAAAAAGACGGTTTACAAGTGTCTGACAGCAGATTCCTCATTGGCAATAAGAGATGCCAGAAGACCACAGATAAATACCTCCAGTGCCATCAACCTTGAGTTCTACACCCAGCGAACTTATTATTCATTAAGGAGATTTTTAAAAAAATTCAGAAATGCAGAGATAGAGTTTACTACTTGCAGAACTTATTGAAAAAATTCCTGATGATGTACTTCAGTAAGAAGAAAAATAAATGTGGAGAGGAGTAGGATAGAAAAATAATAGAAAAACTGATAGTGCAATTGTTAAAAAAAAGCAAAAACAACTTTTTTCTTTTGTTTTTAAAGATGGAACTTAAAAGTGTATTAAACAACAATAGTAGGACAGAGGAGGTGGTGAGAGAAGCAGAGAGAGACAGAGACTGAGAGACAGAGAGACTGTGGGAGGGGAAGAAGGAATGGGTCCTGTTCAGCACGCAGTGTGGGCTAAGACCCTTGTCTTAAGGGGACCAGAGACACCAAATCACCGTAGATCTGGCTAGAAACATTTATGTTAATTTTCTGGGGTAAGTGAAGGAAAAGAATACTGAAAACTTTGTATCAAACACACAGAAATCACAGTTAGAAGTAAAGAAAAAACGGGGCAATGAAAAAGAATTGCAGTAAAACAAGTTCCAAATGTATCAGTAGTTGCAATAAATGTTAATAGATTAAACACACATATTTCGAGACTGACACCAGCACAGTGGATTTTTAAAAAGAGTATACCGTATCCTGTTCATATGAAACAAAATCACACAAATATTAAAAATAGAAGAACGGAAATAGATCTAATAACTTCCAAATGTTGGTGTAGCAACGTTAATACCAGACAAAAAAAGAGTTTATGGCAAAAGTCATCATTATGGTTAAAGAGGGAAATTGTCTGACTGAGGGGATTAAAGAGGCAAACTGTCCAGGTGAGCATGCATATGCAGTTTAGAATTTGGAGTAACTATGACCTTGACAACCAGAAGGTATGGGAGTCTCCCCTCACCTCCTCCCCAACACATGCCCCTGACACCAAGGCATTTTGTGAGATTAAATTCTTTTCCTTCTGAAATCCTGGCTATTTTGATGTTCAATCTCTATGAGTTGAAGACAGAGGAAATTCTTTTTCCAATTCTGTTTTTTATTGTTATAGTTTAACTCTTCTCCCTTCGTTGTAGGCACGCTAGAGAAATCAGGGAAAAGCACGTACGAGAGACATGGAAAATGAGCAAGATACATGCAAGGATTTCCTGAGGTGGAAGAGAGGAGTATTCATGTAGGAAGATAAGGCAACTCACTGGACAGAGTGCATGGCCTGCAGAAGAGTGGGCCCCGTAGGTGTGAGGGGGCTTCCTGGGCTTAGGGGAGGGGCACCCCCCGGACAGCTGTGGGGACCACATGAAGTGACAGCCACCAGCCAGTCACCATCCTCCTTGCAAGACCCCTTAGACAGAGGAAAGATTCATTCCTTGTTAACGTGTCAAGGATGGAAAAGGAAATCAAATATAGGGTTAAAAATGTGGAAGGTGGGTGGAGGAATCTTTCAAATGTTGCAGGAAAGATGTGAGCTGAAGTCCTTCATGGAATTTCAGAGGATTCCAGGCTTCAAACAAAAGAGACACGGTTTGGCTGTAAAATATATATATATATTTTTATAAATTTATTTATTTATTATTTATTTTTAGCTGCATTGGGCCTTCGTTGCTGCACGCAGGCTTTCTCTAGTTGCGGTGAGCAGGGGCTACTCTTCGTTGTTGTGCGCGGGCTTCTTATTGTGGTGGCTTCTCTTGTTTCAGAGCACAGGGTCTAGGCGCGTGGGCTTCAGTAGTTGCAGCATGCGGGCCTTAGATTGTGCGGCCTTTGCTAGTTGCAGCACATGGGCTCAGTAGTTGTGGCTCGCAGGTTCTAGAGTGCAGGCTCAGTAGTTGTGGCGCACGGGCTTAGTTGCTCCGTGGCATGTGGGATCTTCCCGGACCAAGGCTCGAACCCATGTCCCCTGCAGGAGGATTCTTAACCACTGCACCAAAAATATTATTAAATGTAAAGGAAAGATGCTTGGGTGTGTCTTTAACACAAACTTTCAAATTTAAGTAAGAGTCAAATTCAATCTGAAGCATCACATCAAATGTGCAATAGAAAGGGAATGAGTATTAATATTTTAAAGAGATACTTCCTTACGAGACAAGGTTGCCCACTCTCACCACTATTATTCAACATAGTTTTGGAAGTTTTAGCCACAGCAATTAGAGAAGAAAAAGAAATAAAAGGAATCCAAATCGTAAAAGAAGAAGTAAAACTGTCACTGTTTGAAGATGACATGATACTATACATAGAGAATCCTAAAGATGCTACCAGAAAACTACTAGAGCTAATCAATGAATTTGGTAAAGTAGCAGGATACGAAATTAATGCACAGAGATCTCTTGCATTCCTATACACTAATGATGAAAAATCTGAAAGTGAAATTAAGAAAACACTCCCATTTACCACTGCAACAAAAAGAACAAAATATCTAGGAATAAACCTACCTAAGGAGACCAAAGACCTGTATGCAGAAAACTATAAGACACTGATGAAAGAAATTAAAGATGATACAAATAGATGGAGAGATATACCATGTTCTTTGATTGGAAGACTCAACATTGTGAAAATGACTCTACTACCCAAAGCAATCTACGGATTCAATGCAATCCCTATCAAACTACCACTGGCATTTTTCACAGAACTAGAACAAAAAATTTCACAATTTGTATGGAAGCACAAAAGACCCCGAATAGCCAAAGCAATCTTGAGAAAGAAAAACGGAGCTAGTGGAATCAGGCTCCCTGACTTCAGACAATACTACAAAGCTACAGTAATCAAGACAGTATGGTACTGGCACAAAATCAGAAATATAGATCAATGGAACAGGATAGAAAGCCCAGAGGTAAACCCACGCACATATGGTCACCTTATCTTTGATAAAGGAGGCAAGCATATACAGTGGAGAAAAGACAGCCTCTTCAATAAGTGGTGCTGGGAAAACTGGACAGCTACATGTAAAAGAATGAAGTTAGAACACTTCCTAACACCATACACAAAAATAAACTCAAAATGGATTAAAGACCTAAATGTAAGGCCAGACACTATCAAACCCTTGGAGGAAAACATAGGCAGAACACTCTATGACATAAATCACAGCAAGATCCTTTTTGATACACCTCCTAGAGAAATGGAAATAAAAACAAAAATAAATGGGACCTAATGAAACTTAAAAGCTTTTGCACAGCAAAGGAAACCATAAACAAGATGAAAAGACAACCCTCAGAATGGGAGAAAATATTTGCAAATGAATCAACTGACAAAGGAGTAATCTCCAAAACATACAAGCAACTCATGCAGCTCAATATCAAAAAAACAAACGACCTAATCCAAAAATGGGCAGAAGACCTAAATAGACATTTCTCCAAAGAAGATATACAGATTGCCAACAAACACATGAAAGAAAGCTCAACATCATTAATCATTAGATTAATGCTAATCAAAACTACAACGAGATATCATCTCACACCAATCAGAATGGCCATCATCAAAAAATCTACAAACAATAAATGCCGGAGAGGGTGTGGAGAAAAGGGAACCCTCTTGCACTGTTGGTGGGAACGTAAATTGATACAGCCACTATGGAGAACAGTATGGAGGTTCCTTAAAAAACTAAAAATAGAACTACCATACGACCCAGCAATCCCACTACTGGGCACATACCCTGAGAAAACCATAATTCAAAAAGAGTCATGTACCAAAATGTTCATTGAAGCTCTATTTACAATAGCCAGGACATGGAAGCAACCTAAGTGTCCATCAACAGATGAATGGATAAAGAAGATGTGGCACATATGTACAATGGAATATTACTCAGCCATAAAAAGGAACGAAACTGAGTTATTTGTAGTGAGGTGGATGGACCTAGAGACTGTCATACAGAGTGAAGTAAGTCAGAAAGAGAAAAACAAATACTGTATGCTAACACATATATATCGAATCTAAAAAAAAAAAAAAAGGTCAGAAGAACCTAGGGGCAAGACGGGAATAAAGATGCAGACCTACTAGAGAATGGACTTGAGGACACGGGCAGGGGGAAGGGTAAGCTGGGACAAAGTGAGAGAGTGGCATGGACATATATACACTACCAAAGGTAAAATAGATAGCTAGTGGGAAGCAGCCGCGTAGCACAGGGAGATCAGCTCTGTGCTTTGTGACCACCTAGAGGGGTGGGATAGGGAGGGTGGGAGGGAGGGAGACACAAGAGGGAAGAGATATGGGAACATATGTATATGTATAACTGATTCACTTTGGTATGAAGCAGAAACTAACACACCATTGTAAAGCAATTATACTCTAAGAAAGATGTTAAAAAAAAATAAATAAAGAGATACTTCCTTGCAAAAGCTAAAACCTTAGAAGACAGTTCTGTTTTGGCCGCAGGGAGCATGTGGTGTTTTGTAAAGTGGAGGAGGATGAGCAGTGGTTCTCTGTATTCTCTCTCTCCCATTCCCACTTTGTAAAGTCTTCGGAATTTACAAAGACTCACTGCTTTGGATTGGAGTTTCCCAAGTTCTTATTTGAATCTTGCTTAAATAAGATAATCGCTGACTGCGAGAGAGTCCTAAAAGGACCCCGAATTCTCACACTGTTTTGCATTTACGTTTTAAATATTTAGTATTCTAAATATTTTGATGTGGATTAATGTTCAATTCTGTTTTATGTTTCCTCCTTTTTCCTCAAGTTTCTCTCTACTTCTTTCTAGAAGAATCACAGCCATCGTTGGTGGGGGTGGGCTGTGTGGAGTTTGTCTGCTGGAGGTAAAGGAGGCGCCATCACCAGCCTGTGAACACTATTCCTGTAACTGCAGGCACCCTGGGCACCACTGGCCAGACCCCCACTTCCCAAAGCCCAGGTGAATATATTCCCTTTACCTCCTCAGCCCTAGAGAGGGAGGAGAAAACCCAACACAACTTGTTTTTCACATGCCATTTTATTTCACATTGTCAATTTTGTATTACTGCTAAACCATGAAAGTGTCTTTGATCACGTGCTTTTTAAAAAGCCTTGCTACATCTGCAAAATATTTTTTCATACAAGTCCTTATTACTTCCAACCAATAATGACCTATTTGGTTAACAGCAATTAGATATAGTTTAATGGAGCTTCTCTTGTGTGTGATAATTATACATAGATTTTTAAAAGCATCTGTGTTTTTGGAGGAATAGGAAGAAATTTACTCTTGCCTTGAACAAAATGGGCAGTGTAAATATTTGCTGTGAAATAAGTAAATGTGATTCAAGTGACTTGAGTTTTGGCATTACTGAGAATTTCATATTTTTAAAATAAATCTTGAACTTCATAACGGCCTGTGTGGGATATTTTAGGTGGTAAATATATATTTGTGTTTTGACCTTGTGATCAATTCCCAAACTATTTTAGTATTTTATTTTTCCCGAGGCAGCCACCTGGGAGTAACCCTTTTTGTATCTTTCAGACACTGCGGCGTCTATAAATAGCTTTGTAGCGTTACATTAGGTAAGAGACAGTCCAATATTCCATTGCATGAGCAATGTGGAATTTTGGATTTTGAATTAAAAGTAGTTTAAATGGCATTTTGGTTTCAGTAGTGAGATTAAAAACAAGAAACAAATCACGGATGAGGGACAAACAGATGTTTCTCTGATAGTTGGTTTCCTTAGAAAATTGACTATAAACTCAGGAAGATAATTATTAACATTGGATTATATAATCAGGATGATTTGGCTGGTTGTCTACAAAGTCATTAAAATGTGTCAGAAGAATCAAATGTATGTTGTATACGAAGCAGGACCTGCGGCTGGTCTTCACTGAAATCCCTTCTGCATTTCTTGTTGTGTAACTTAATTAGCAAAGTTAAAATTAAAATGAGATTCCAGTGTGTTTAGATGAAACAATTTCTATGAGAGGACCCTTCATTAAGACATTTAATAATGCATTAAACTCTTGGTTATCAAAGGAATCTCTTAAAACTATTTTTTTCCAATGAATATAATTACTCAATCTAAAATATTGGTGCTGTTCAAGAAAACTCCAAATACTGCTCCTGCCATGGGCACGTAGGCTGAGCACTTGTTAGATGCTCTGATTACAATCACTGCTTTCCGGTCTTCCAGCTTTTAGCAATACTGTAATCCAACATCAGTCTATTGAATGTCTAGTATATACATGACAATATTCTAGGTTTTATGGGAATAGCAGTGAATGGGACAAAGCACCTACTCCCATGAAGCTCACATTCTGAGGAAGACAGGCAATAAACATAGAAAACTAACTAATAAGTAACATAGATATTTAGATATTCACAGAGTTGTGCGACCATCATTAAAGTCGATTTTGGAAAATTTCACCACCCTCAAAAGAAACTCTATACTCTTTAGCTGTCAGCCCCAATTCTCCTAATCCCCTCAGTCCTTGGCAACTACAAACTTACCGTCTGTCTTTATAGATTTCCCTATCCTGGACGTTCCCTATCCTGGACCATTCCATAAAAATGGAATTATACAATATGGGGTCTTTTGTGATTGGCTTTTTTCACTCAGCATGATGTTTTCAAGGTTTATCCATGTTGTACCATGTATTGCTACTTCTTTTGGTTGTTGAATAATATTCCATTAAGTGGTTTTTATTTATCCATGCATCAGTTGATGGACATTGGTGTCGTTTTCACTGTTTTGCTGTTATGAATAATGCTGCTATGAATATTCAAGCACAAGTTTTTCTGTGGACATAGATTTTCTTTCTTTTTTGGGGGACGTACATGCTTTGGAGTGGAGTGGGAAGGTTATATGGTAACTCTTTGTTTAATGTTTTCAGGAACTGCCAGACTGTTTTCCAAAGTTGCTGCTTCATTTTACATTTTCACCAGCAGTATATGAATGTTTCAATTTTTACACATCCTCCTCAACACTTGCTATTATCTGTTTTGTTTTGTTTTTTTTCATTTTAGCCATGCTAGTGGGTGTGAAATGCATCTCACTGTGGTTTTGATTTGCATTTTCCTAAGGAATAATGATGTTGAGCATCTTTCCATGTACTTTTTGGTTACTTACATAAATTCCCTTTGAAGAAATGTCTATTAAGATCCTTTGCCTATTTTAAAATAGGATTATTTACCTTTGTTATTGAGTAGTAAGAATTCTTTATTTTACACATATTCTAGATAGAAGTCTCTTATAAGATATATGATTTGCAAGTATTTTCTCCCATTCGGTATGTTGTCTTTTTACTATTTTTATGGTATCTTTTGACACACAACTAAAAAAATTTTTCATGAAGTTTGACTTATCTATATTTTCTTTGGTTGCTTGGGCTTTTGGTGTCATGTATTAGAAACCATTGCCAAATCCAAGGTCGCAAAGATTTACCCCTATGTTTTCTTCTAAGAGTTTTATAGTTTTAGCTCCTCCATTTAGATCTTTGATACATTTTGACTAGATTTATACATATGGTGTGAGATAGGAATAACGTCCTATTTTTGACAGTGCATTATCCCCCAGGAAGGAACAATTTTTTAAAAATAAAAATAGTGTCAGAAAAATAGTGTTAACTTATTAAAAACTGTTTATGCTTATGCCTGCACATTTTATGCCTGTGCATAAAATAGAAAAATCTCTAGCTTTCAAGGTTACATTGTACACTGACGGATGTAAACAAATAAATACATACAACAAAATTAAGTGGTGTAAGAAGTACAAAAACTACAGAAAGATAAAAGGAGTTGGAGACTGCTGAAGGGGCTATTTTTATATCGTGTTATCAGAGAGGACTTTTCAGGTAAGGTGATATTTGGGCAGAGACTTGAAGAAAATGAGGGAGTAAACCCCTGAAGACATCTGGCAGGAAAGCATTCCAGGCAGAGGGAAGAACAGGCACAAAAGCCCTGGGGTGGGAGTGTGTCAGGCATGTCTGAGGAACAGCAGGAGGACAGTGTAACCCAGCAGAGGAGTGATAGGCATGGAGAACGGGGAAGTATTCAGGAGCTGGAACACTTGGGGCCCCATGTATCATGGGAGAATCTTTGGATGTAACGCTGATGAGTCTAGAAGACACTGGTGGCGGGGGAGGTTCGAACAGAGGGATCAAGTGATCTGATTTACGTTTACGAAGGGTCACCTTGTTTGCTGCAGATTGGAGAATAATCTGAAACTGATTAGAAAGCAATCATTCAGGCTAGAGAGGATGGAGGATGGAGTGTTGGAGAAGGTCAGAGGCTAGGTATATTTGGAAGATATTAACGAGACACATGAGATGTGATGGAAAGAGAGAAGGTCAGGATCATTCAAGGTTTTTGGCTGGGCAATTGGAAGCATGAGGTGCCCTTAACTAAGATGGGGGAGATTACAGGTGTGCTTATCTTAGGGCAAAGATAGAAGTTCAACTTGGGGCATATTAGGATGGAGGTGACTATTGAAACCCAAGTGAAAGTAAGGGGGTAGTTTGTTACAATTGTGGCTTTGAGGGGAAAGGTCTGAGCTGGAGGTATATATTAGATGGTTTATAGCACGGAGCTGGTGTTCTCAGCTTTGGGACTGCATGAGATCACTTAAGGAGTGAGGAGGACAAGAGAGGGAGGAGGTATAAGCAATGATTCCTGTGGTCCATTTCTAAGTGGAGAGAGGAAAAAGAATTGGCAAAGGAGTCCAGGGAGATGTGAGCAGTAAGCGAGGTTACTCCAGAGAGGGTGATGGAGTGGCCTCGGGAGAAAATTGGAGGAAAAAAGGGTAGAGACAGTGAGTAAGATTACAGTAAGTTATTTAGGCTCGAAAAGCATTTACTGAGCACTTCCTGTGTGCCAGCGGTTGTTTCAGAGATAAATTGGTGAAGAAAAGAGACCCAAATCTAGCCTTTGTGAGGATGGCATTCTAACAGGGGCAGACAGACAATAAATGATGCGTATGCAAGTTACACAATACTAGAAGGTGATTCCTGCGTTGAAAAATAGAGTAAGCAAAGAGAGAGAGGAATCCGAGTAGGGTGCACATTTTTGACCTGAAAAGCTACGAGGATTGGGTCTCCACCTAAGATGGGGAGAACATGAAACAGATGGGGGGGGGTTTACTTAATAATTTTGCTTGCTCAGCCACTATTTATAAAATACTAAAGTAGTAAGTTTTCAGGGAATTACCATTTAGTCAAATATAATTAGCAATAATAGTCTACTAAACTTAACTTCGTTTTAATGTTTAAGGTCTTTCAAAATTTCCTGATTTTTAATGTTAATGTGGTATTGTCCTGATCCTATGACACACCATGAGGATTATAATTTTTTTTTTAATAGCTACTTTATTTATTTATTTATTTATTTATTTATTTATTTATTTATTTATTTATTTTTAGCTGTGTTGGGTCTTCGTTTCGTGCGAGGGCTTTCTCTAGTTGCGGCAAGCGGGGGCCACTCTTCATCGCGGTGCGCGGGCCTCTCACTATCGCAGCCTTTCTTGTTGCGGAGCACGGGCTCCAGACGCGCAGGCTCAGTAGTTGTGGCTCACGGGCCCAGTTGCTCCGCTGCATGTGGGATCTTCCCAGACCAGGGCTCGAACCCGTGTCCCCTGCATTAGCAGGCAGATTCTCAACCACTGCGCCACCAGGGAAGCCCAGGATTATAATTTTAATAATAAATCTTTGACTTTAGCTAGTAAGAGTTTTCCATTAAAGAAATTATTGTAGAATATGTTTTTAATGACTCTTTTTTGAGCTCCTCAATTTGGATTCTGAATAAACAGCCATCTGTTATGTATCAGTGACCCATGTTTGTGAATGATTAATGCTCTTAAAAAGTAAACATCTTTGGTTTGGGAAAGTTAAATAAGCCTTTTAAATACTCAGGCTATATAGTCCTCTAGGAAATGTAAAATTTAGATAACAGAGGAGGTCTTGTCTGTGACATTTTTCACCTATAACTTACGGTTCTGTAGTGTGTTAATAATATATTTCATTATTAACCTCGGTTGTATAGCCACGTATTTACCAGCTGAAATAAAACCAACTTCCAATACCCTTCCTCCTTTCAACCAAAGTGAATCTCTGGATGAGAAACCTCCGGCTTGAATATCACACCCCATGAGATTCCTCAGGGCACTTGTGGCTCATTGAGGGGCCCTGTCATAGCGGTTGGTTTATATCTCAATTATAAGCATCACCACACTGTATTTAATTATGTGCTCGCACGTCTGTCCCCTTGGTGCTATCAGGTGCTCCTGACAGCAGAAGGTCACGATCTGTCCATTTCGTAGCCCTCAGAGTCTACCTGGTTCCTGGAGTATGAAAGATGCCCAGTAGATGTTGAATGAATGAAGACATCCATGAATGAGTAAACGCTTCCATACGCTGTAACATACATAAAGGTTGTATTTGAACTCTCCCCTTGAGAAGTTAAAACAATGACAAGCCAAAGGCAGCTTCTCCCCTGTTCTTCACTGAAGCAGAATCACAGACTTGGGGGGCCACCTTCGGTATTCCTCCAAGGCTTGCTAAGGAGCCCGAGAAACTCAAGAGGGAACAAGGCAAAGCCACGAGAGCCCAAGAGCAAAAATGGTCCCTTCTCAGAATCCCTTTTGGCTACAGGAGTCAAAGTTTCCTTGCTTAGCTTCTACTCAGACGTGCTAATTCTATGACATAATACGCTTAATTTTTCAGAGACTAGATCCAAACTAATACACACACGAATGGATTATATCCCTTTCTGGGTAGCAGACTAAGGCTATAATACTGCTTCTCCCTGATGCCATAAAAGACAGCCAGTAGTGGGACAACTAGGTCTTTCTAGACAGCATCTTGTCTTCATAGCCACACCGCCCACTTTGATGTCACTCACATCCTCAGTGTTCTGAAGAGTGCCTATTTAGGGCAAGAGAAAATGCAGCTACCTAAGTATTTGCACGGGGCAGAGGACTAGTAAAAAAATCCCACTGGTCTAGGATTTCTCCGTTGCTTTGAGGGAACCAGGGGATTCTCTAGCAGCCATAGTTAAGGGTCACTTTAGCAATTGGAAACAATGATCAAGCAGCAAATTGTTGGCAGGGGAAATCCAGACAGAAGGTAGCTTAAATTGATGGCTTCTGTGGAAGCCAAGGGAATTTGAAACAGAATTTGCCTGGGATTTTGTGTGCCCAAATCACCTTTATGAAAGAACTGTGATGCCCAAACAATGCCCATACCCCAGATCAGATTCCCAAGCTGGAATCGAGAGTTTCTAAATAAATAAGAGTTATTCTAGAGGGACAAAATGACCATCTTCCAAAAAACGCTTTCTCAGTTTATTGCCCCAATTTGCTCTGAACGCATCATTATTCTCCACCCATCCAGGGGCTTCAGCACTTGGTGTTATCAGGCGCCAATCAACTTCAAAGAATCTTTTATATGATCTCTGTGAATTTAAGCTTTATTTAACTATAGTTGTTTATGACCTCTTTCGTTGATACTCATTTGACATGGATGGCAACTTAACTCAGATTAAAGCTGGATGAGTCCAGCTGGATATACATCTCTGTCCTGAAAAGATGCAGATGACAGTGGAGACAACTGTCACCATCATCTCCCACCACCTCTGTCAACAACACACCCTACTTGTTCCCTCTTCCTCTAGCTTTTTCACGTCAGAACCACAGCAGCCCGCCTATGTGTACCCACTGCAATGGTCCCCCACTGCCTGAAGGCTAAAACCAAAGATGCTTGGCAAGCTATGCACGTAGGATTGGACCCATGCTCCCCTCCCCAGCCTCACTTTTTGCTGCTGCCCCGGCATTGGCTCTACTGAGCTCTCCAGGTCTCCACGAGGCTCAGGGCTCTCTTGTCCTCCACGTGCTCCCTCTGCTTAGCAACTTCTGTTCCAGGGCCAGACCCCGCCTCTCGGCTGAACCCTGCTCACTCTTCTATCAGCTAGGATGCCTTTGCTGAACACCAGGAGCCCTCACAATACCCACAACTCTCTGCAGGTGCTTCTCTGTGCCGTGCAAAGTCCTCACCCCTTCTCAGTACTTACTGTGCTTTGCTGTGTGGTAATTGTCAGGGACATAGCCTGTTCTCCAAGCTATTCCCAGGACCTAGTTTATTGTAAAGGCACAGTGCACATTTAATAAATAAATGAGACCACCCAAACAGCCCCCTACCCCCAAAAAACAAAAAAGTCTGAGGATTTTTGCCTTTGAAAGAAGGCAGTCTTGGTGTAAAAGAAAAACTAAAACCTGATTTTGTATCACAAAGGCATGAGCTTCAACCAGCTCTGTTATCACCATGCTTGCGTCCTCAGGAAATCACTTCCGTTCTAGAAGACCCAGTTTGTGTATCTGTAGAATAAGGGTAATGATGCTTTTCTTATAAGGCATCTGTGATGACCAAAGGTTTACTACTGTATGACAGAATCAGTACAGTATTTAAAACATTGCTGGTGACAGTAAAATCATTCATCATGTCCACGGATATGCTGGATGAATGTTCATGGGCAGTGCAGCTGGGCAAAGCCTATGCCTCCGTCCCCTCACGACCTCATCATGTCTTTGCTGAGTCACCACAGCTGAGTTCCAGGCTTCCTTGGCAATCATCCCCTGAACCGCCCTACAGGCACACACTGGTGTCACTGCAGAGGAAGCAGCGTGAATACTTCACACCCAAACCCACCAAATGAAAACTTCCAGTACACTCGCCAGAGGGGATTCTTTGTGGTCTGTTTATAGGCGACGTTAAGTTATTAAATGTAACAAAAATGGTATGTGCTTATGGTCCAAGAAAACAATAGATCAAGGAGGAGAGGACTAGGGTAGAAGATGTAGGTTTCAGCACTGAGTCAGTGTGCGGTGCCTGTGTGCATCATTCTTCCTTCGACATAATTTTTTCTTTAACAGGTCTTGTTAAAGGAATATTAGCCATGTCTCATAAATTTTGCATCATTTTCAAAGGGTCAAGTGGATTATTTTATTTTATTTGGAAAAGGATACTTTGTCTTTGGGATATGAAGGTGCTGTCAACTTTTATGGGCGACAAAAGTTATAACAACAATAAAAGTAACACCAATTGAGAGCTCACTGTGTGGCAGACACTGTAATAAGAATGGTCCATGTGAAGTGAGTTGGAGATTTGATTCCCCAGTGATATTTGAGAAGGTTTCAGATGTTAAAGGGAAACTATCCAATCCTACTGTTTCCATAGAGAGAAGGAAATTTTTGTTTCACTTTCCAGGAGAGACAAATAAAGGTGGAAATGTCCCACCTTATCTCTGCCCCATCTTCCCTCCTTCCTGATGGGTAGGAGGGGCTTTATGTAAACAGTGAGTTTGGAAAATGAGCTAAGCACGGCGGGCTCCTCACAACCTGCTCTGCTTGGATGCACCTGTCTACTAGCAAGTACATTTTGGCCTGTCCTTGGCTTCAGTAAGCTCGCAGGAGCAGGCTTTGCCCATGTGGGACCCTAAGCAAATGGTAAAATGACCAAGTTGGAGGAGGTGCAAATCTAAAACATATTCTTAAATCAGCTTTAGTAGGAATAAAGCTGATATTTTCATTTCTGTCTCCTGTGTCTTAATTCTTAACGGATTCCAAACCAGGAGGGAAGGTAGAATTTTTATTTGCCACTTCAAATTCCCAAACCAAAATGTTAACTGGAAAACCAAACACCGACGGAGTAACCAGCTTTGCATTACCAACCGATTCCATAAGTCTGTGAGGGGGGCACACAGCACTTGTTTGAGAACGAGACGCCTAATTCGGAGCAGCCTCAAGGAAATGGGATTTGTGAAGATCTGATCCCCAGAATATAGATCCTTCTTTTGAAGAGAGAGAAGGGATTGATTTGAGTCATATGGGCGTTGCCAAAGCTTTGCCTAGGAATTTAAATGCCCTTTTGAGTACACACACGCACACCCAAATCATTACTTCTAAAACAAACATCCTTTGGGACTTCCCTGGTGGTCCAGTGGTTAGGACTTCCCCTTCCAGTGTGGGGGGTGCAGGTTTGATCCCCGGTCAGGGAGCTAGGATCCCACATGCCTCGCAGCCAAGAGGCCAAAACATAAAACAGAAGCAATATTGTAACAAATTCAATAAAGACTTAAAAAAAAATGGTCCACATCAAAAAAAGAAAAAAACTCTTAAAAAAAAACCAACATACATCCTTCTTGTTGGGGAGCAAAATGTGAGTTTTTTAAACAGAATCCTACCATTCACCTTCTCACCTGAATCTCACTTCCATTTATCCTATACCATCATCTCCTTCTGCATAACAATAACTCTTCTTACCATTTTAAAATTGAACTTTGAACTATTAGTAAAATAAAAATATTCAGGTCATCCGCATATCTCAACAAAGTGGAGGAAAACAAATTCTGTAAGAATTTTTTTTATTATACCTGTTGTTAATCTTACCTGTGTCCTTTGGATACAAATGTTTGATCTGTGTGAATAACACATGGTAAACCCCCCATTATGCATTTGGGAAGGTAAACATGAATTAACTCTAATCCTACCCAATTAATTACTTAATGATTAAGATTAATTTTAATAATTCTAATAAAGAGACACATTGTCTAATTTGTACAAACACAGTATATTTTTAGAACCCATGCATGCAAGACTATTTTACAGGTTATTTTCGCATCTACTCCTAGGAGGCAATGGTGCAGTGCCATTGCTAAATCTGGGTGCTCCAGGGCTTTTATCTTCCCCTGAGTTATAAAATGAGTTTTTCTGGGATAAGATCACAAGAGTTCAAGGTGGTCTGAGTCAACTAGAGCCACGCTTTCTGGCAATAAAACACTGTACAGAATTTTCCTCTTTTCTCTGACACTATGAAAGGAAGGTTAGATTAGGTCTGAGATCACAAGGAAAATTCCCTGGGAAGTAAACTTTTCTATATGGTAGTGAAAAGTACCACTCCTAGGAGTCAAAGAGATAGCCCTCTCACCTCAGAGTCAATAGGAAATTCAAGTCCATTGACATTGTGATTGGCAAAGGGAGTTTTTGGGTGATTGACATAAATTGCTATCTTGGAAGAACTGTAAAGAAATGTCATTTCCAAAATTAAATAGCTCCAAGCTCCGTGACCGGGGGCTGGGTGGCAGGTGGATTCCCACCACACAGCAGGGAGTTCGCCTGGCATTTAGCTCAGTTACACTGATGCACTGAACATAAACATCTGAAAGGGGAAAAAAGACAAGGAAAGGGGCAGAGAGACTCCATTGCTTTGAAAACCAAAGCCTCACTACACTCAAACCAAGCAGAGAGACGGACAGGTCCCTTTCATACCTTGCCTTGCTTTGTATCATACTTTCGTCGTTAAAGAAAGGAAAGAAAAGAGGACATTTTCTGACGAATCATCTGATGTGACAAGAGAGTGAAACAGGAGCCCTCTCTCGGAATCTCCGCTGAGGAGTGGGGATTACCTGTGTTTGCAGCTCTCTCTAGGAAGGGAGGAGGAGGGAGCTCAGAAAGGTAACTGATGAATAACACCTCAGCATACAAGTTGCCAGCTTTCATCCCGTCACACAAGATAGCAGGAAGAAACACAATACGGGCCGCTGTCCGAGGAGGAACCTGGTGGTTGCAGAATCAGTGTCGTTCTACTTACACGTGAATTTAGTGCTTTGTTTGCTTGCTAATTGCATTGTGTCAACAGAAGCGATTTCTGCTAGAAAAAAACCCGAAACGGTGATTTATCGATGATAGTCTGAATCGACGTGTCTTTGAAGAGTGAGAAATGGTATAACGAATTGCTAACATTTAAACTCACGGAAGGGCGCTCCTTTAGAAAAATGAGATGTGTACTTAAATTATCTTGAAGTGTCGATGGTTGAAAGGAACAAAAAATGCCATGAGAAAGAATAGTTTGGTGTCCTGCAATTTGCTTGGGGCTTTGCTTTCATTTCAGATCTTTGGAGGAGATTGGCAGATATTCCGGGGAGTCAAATAACCATCCACTTAGATCGGTGTCGTCCTGCCCCTCTGGTTAGTACTGTGTTGCTGGAGAATGCTGTCCCAGCTAGCCAGCACTTTCAAAATCCTGATTTCAACATCCTATCATCTTCCCTAGATTGACGCCCTTCAAAACTGTTAGGTGAATTTTCCAGTTATCTATGGCTCTATAGCAAATGATTCCCAAACCCAGTCCTTAAAAATAACCATTTTATGATGCTCAGACTTTCTGGGGGTCAGAAATTCAGAATGGCTACAAGGTGGCGGGGTAGGGCTTGCCTTGCCTTCATTTGTCTGGGCCTCAGCTGGGAGGTCTTAAACTTGTTGTTTTTTTTTGGTTGCAATTCCCTGTAGTTTTAAAGGATATTTCACATTTTATTTTATGGAAAAGGAAGGTAAGATGTATCCTGGCTCTTTTGTTTTAAAATTTAAAAATACAACCATTGAACGACGGTAAAATGGAAAGATTATAAAATGTTAAGGGTGACGGTGGAGGATTTGCCATTTTTTGTCTGAGGCTTTAGAAGGGAATTTTTTAAACATTAAATAAATGGGCATTACATTGGGAATACACACTGGCATTACATGTGAGGAGCCTGAGGCAGGGCTCCCACCTAGAAACGTGGAGTTGGAACCATCGGCGTTCGGATCTGGGAAGACACCTGCAATTTTCTGTATTTAAGCCTATTTCCCATTGCCCTAGCTATTGACAATACAATTGAGAGCATTTTTTTTTTTTTTTTGAGAATCAAAAAGAATCATCTGAAAAGGCTACATACCGTATGACCCCAACTGTATGACATTCTGGAAAAGGTAAAACTCATTTTAGATCAGTGATTGCCAGGAAGTAGAGTAGAGAGAGGGATAAACGGGCAGAGCACAGAGCATTTTTTAGGGCAGTGAAACTATTCTGTATGATGTTATCATGGTGATACATGTCATTATACGTTCGTCAAAACCCATAGAATGTACACCAAAAGTGAAGCCTAATCTAAATGATGGACTTGGGGTGATAATGACGCATCACTGTAGGTCCAGTGATTATAACAATGTCCCAGTCTGGGGTGGGGGGGCTGTATGTGGAGACAGAGGTAAATGGGAGTTCTCTGTGCTTTGTGTTCAATTTTGCTGTGAACCTAAAACCACTCGAAAAAATAAAGTTTATTTTTTTTAAGAGGTACATCAGGTGAATTTGCTTTCATATAATTTGGAAAAATTAGGTGTTTGGGACTAACATATACACACTACTATATATAAAACAGATAATCAGCAAGGACCTACTGTACAGCACAGGGAACTCTGCGCAATATTCTGTAATAACCTGTATGGGAAAAGAATCTGAAAAAGAATGGATACATGTATCTGTATAATGGAATCACTTTGCTGTACACCTGAAACCAACACAACATTGTAAATCAAGTATACTCTAATATAAAATAAAAATTAAGTTAAAAAAATAAAAAGGCACATCAGGTGAATTTGCTTTCATATAATTTGGACAACAAAAGTTTGGTACTCAGCACAAAAACTTTATGTGAAGAAACAGGCTAGCAAAATAAGGGTCCAGTTAGCGAAAAGATTCCAACAAGTACATCCTTGTTTCGAAGACTGAAGATTCATCAGAGAAAAGGCAGCCAATCCCCCTCTCCAGGTGAACCGTTTGGAGAACATCATCAAGAGCCAGCAGATATGACCATCTGCCAAGGAACGTCGGACTGTGGCGGTTTATGTGAAGAGGTGCTCACGTGCAGAGCAAGCTAAGCAATTATTCCTTTGACGTGAGCAGGACGGGCTCCATTGGGAGCCTGGGTTTGGGGCAATCCGCCTTTCACAGACAGAACAAATTAGAGGGAGTTCTGAAGGGAGCATCCAAATTGATAAAAGATTTAGAAAATGTGACCCAGGAGACAAGGTTAAGAGAACTGGACACATTCAATCTACAGAAAAGAAGACCCGAGGGAGACATAATAACTATTTTACTCCTACATAAAAGGATATTATAAAGAAGATGGGGCCAATTATTCTCATTAGTCAATGGGACAAAATAAGAAGTAATAGGCTTACACTGCAGCAGGGCAGACCGAGGTTAAAAATCAGGACGAGTTTTAACATCATCAGAAGTTAGGGAAGATGAAGGAGGGTTTGTGTAAGCTTGTCTTCCTTCGAGAAAGCTGGGGTTGAATTTAAAGTGTGATTAATTGGGATGGGTTTGGATTTTTTTAAAATCAAGTTCTCTCTGATAGATGTAGCTCGGTGTGTCATTTAATCCTCTCCCTCCATTTAAACAACAGATTTCGGTATCGATGTGAATGGGGATGGATATATATGTCTAAGGGTTTCCCATCCTACATCTTTACATTATAGTGTCAAGAGAGGGAATGCTATTCTTAAATGAGCGTCAAAATACATTTATTACATCTGTTATTAGAGAGTGCACAGTGTACTATTTTCTAATTCGGGAAATGTACAACTTCCATCAACCTTTGAAATGTTTTACAGAAACATAACACTCAATAATGTCTAAACAAGTGTGTGACAAGAACATTGAGACGTGCTTTTTCTATAAGGAATAAAATCGTATTACCGGTAGGTTCTCTCTCTCTCTCTCTGTCTCTCTCTACCCCTCTCAGTCATTACCTGGTTTCAATCAGGCTTTAGAAAACCCTTGGCACCTGAACCAAGGAACGTAGGGCTCCAAACACTCACCCCCTACTGTGGCTTATTGGAATTTTATCTGCCTAAAGATTGGGCAAGTTTACCTCATTATTTCTCCACTCTCTTATTGGTCACAAAGTTTGTAGCCCTTGATACATCTTTTCATGGAGCCATTAAGTGAAACAGCCAGTAATGAGTGTCTCCATAATGACTCATTTAGTTCCTTCCACTGGAAGTGATGCATGTTACTTCTGCAACATCTCACCTATTCCATTCAAGAAACCAGCAGCCCTGGTTAGTTGCCGTTCCAAACTTAACTTCTCTTGAAATCACTAGGGCTACAAAACGTTCCTTTAACTCCCCATCCTCTTGATTTTTAAAACATGTCTCATTTATTGTGAGAGCGGTGAAACAATTTTAGAGATTCCCATGGTTTTCATATATTTACATATGCCCCAAACTCTTTCAGCCGCCGATTGTTCATTAAAATCAAGTCAACTGCAGTCATTTATAAGCAAACAAAGTAGTTTAATACTATACTATGTCGACCTTCCCAGGATATCTTTGTGAAAATAGCATGCTTCAAAATAATTCTGAATTTCTAAATGGATTGTTTAGAGACAAGCTTTCATTCATTCATAGCTATTGATACTACAGATGCCATGCCTACATTTCCTGGTAAATAGAGCCTAAATTACCACCCAGGCCCTGAAGATGGGCAAGATCCTCTCACCAACACTGAGCACCAGTTTATCATGTAAAGAACTGTACCCAGGAGACACACTTGAAACAATTCAATGCTGTATTTCTTGGCTTGGAATATGTTTTCAATATACGTTAATGAATAATGGGCTTTGTATTCTTAAAGGAAATAGGTCCTTAAGAAAAATTGGAATCAGATTTTACTAGATAATATTTACTCCACACTAAAATGTAATAATTCAACATCCTAACTGTATTTGAAATTCTGAGACCAAAATCAGCAGATATTTGAATTTGAAAAAAGTTTTTAGGCAGTCTTACGGAAGTTACTTTGGGCATTAAAACATAAATAAAACGTGTCTAAATTTCTGATACATACAATTAGCCAATTCCAAGTCCTTTATACCTTCTCGGAATTATAGCCACCGCCGATCTCTTATTCTCAATGATGCCAGGTTCACCTTCTAAATTGCAAACTGACCATCCAAGTTCTCTGTTTAAAAACTCTTACTGCAAACTATTACATGTAGAATGGATAAACAACAAGGTCCTACTGTAGAGCATAGGGGACTGTACCCAGTCCCCCGGGATAAACCATAATAGAAAAGAATATTAAAAAAAGAATGTATATATGTGTAAAACTGAGTCACTCTGCTGTATAGCAGAGATTGGCACAAAACTGTAAATCAACTATACTTCGATAAACAAACAAACAAACACCTTACTGACTCCGAATTGTCTACAGACAAAAGCCCAGACTGTGCAGGATCTCTCGCTCTTGTCAACACTTCTTCGATTTTTTTGAGCATTAACTCTTTTTGCTTTTGATTATACAAGCAATAAAAGCTTACCATATCCTATTTGGAAAATAGTAAAAGCTTAAAGATTACAATAAAAACCAACCATCACCTCACACTTAAGCAACTTGAAATCCACCGGATGAGTCTGAAATCCACCAAATGAGTCTGAAATCCACCAAATGAGTGAGTCTGAAATTCCACCAAATGAGTCTAAAATCCCCCAAATGAGTCTGTCTCCGTGCTTTACCTGTAATGATTTCTGCCAGATCGCCTTCCTCCTACTCAGCCGTCTTAAGACTGACTTTTTAACCTTGAAGATTCAGGTAACATCTTGGTAATGCTTTCTATGGCCCCTGACCCCAGGAGGTCAGAGTTCTTCATGCTGTGGTCATTTGGTTTAAATACTTGTTACTCTTCTCCATCGGATGGTGAGCTGCATCAAGGTCAGGGCTGTCTTATGCATTTTTATATTCTCAGCCCTTAACAACCTGCCTGCATCAAGTGGGTTCAGTACATTTTTCATAAGTGAATAAATGAATCATTTCCTTTCAGTCACTGCAGTGTCACCTCACTGCCATCCGTGCCCTGCCCACCCTCATGGGGAACAGGAAAACCATCCAATATGTAGGTCTGGGTAGAAAACCTACATGATGGAACCAATTCTCCTCAAACTGGTTCATCTCTTGATGTTGCTATTTAAGTCAGCCTTCTCCGACAAAGTTTGAGCCTGTAGTACTCATCTAGTTACTGCGTTATTCGTTTCAAAGAAAATCATTTCTATTGGTGAACACTCTTTCTGCCACTGATGTAGATTAAAAATAGCTATATTTAATGAAACCATCCTGCCCGCCTTAAAATTTTACTAAGCACTGATTCTAGTTTTCACTAAGTTTTATGAGCTTATCTGTTGTAAACTCCAAAAGGAATGCTGTTGTATTCAGTCTCTACAGGACCAGGCATGGCCAGCACCCGCTTCTTTGCCAGCAATAAATCCTCACACTGAAAAGTTTGAAGCTGGCATTTCTCATTTGTGCTGCTACACTTGTATTCCACCACAAGATTGATTCCCTGAATTCAAAGAATTCTAGCAAACGAATGATTAGAAATACATAATTTTAGGTGACAACCATAGGTCTGCAGGAGAATGCTTTGATATTTGAAGAGAACACTTATCCTAAGAAATATCATTGTGATGTGATTTGAACCACAGTAAGTTCAAAAAGAAAGGAAGTGGGGGGTATCCTTTGGGAATCTTGAAAAACCACTTTTTTTGCAGTAGATTGGTTGTTTTAACTCTGTCTTGAAATATTACTATGGCTGAAGCTTAGAATGAAAAGAAGTTTTCGGTAATGTGGCGTCATTTATATGGCTTTCCACTGTATGTAGTCAAGTTAACATACAGTTTAATTGATGAGGTCTCTTTTCGGGACCTCATCGTTTTCTTTCTGGAAAGGCCTTGTGCATACACGTGTGGTGGAGTGTGGCACAGAGAACGCAGTGCTGTGGGTCGGGAGACCCGGGCCCTGGCACCGTCTCTGGGCCACGACCTACACAATTTTGTACAAATAACTCAGCCGCTCTGGCCTTCCCAGTCCCTGTTTATTGTCCTTGAGGTCTCTTCCATCTTTACCATTGCATGAGTCTATTTCCCATGTGGTTTTTATGGTCCTCCCTCTAGGGATGGCTATTGTTCCTAAGATAATTTCCCATCTTTCTATGCACTGGGTTCCTGCTCTGAGCGTTTGAAGATGGTCATCCTCACGGGTACCTCCAACTGTGATGTAAACCTTTGGACCACCTTGGAGCTTTTTGAGCCGTGAGGGTCCAGTGAACCTGTTCGCTGAAATGCATGATGTGCCGTCAGAGAGGCCTGAGGGTACACGTTTGTGGACTCAACAGGGGATGTTCATTCTCAAGGCCCTTGATGATGAGGCCTCGTCTGCCCTGCGTCCCTCTCACCCCCCCCGGGGGCCCAGCACGGAGCTTTCCGTGGCCCCCATCTGCTGATTGCGGGGCACCCGGGGAGTGTGGAGAAGAGCATAGGGAACGTGGGTTAGAGCTTTAGGTGCAGAAGCCAGGGTACCTTCAATCCAGATGTGCAGAGGCCTTGTGTTATCCAGCCTTTGAAAGAGACAAAGGCTATTGTGTGCTTATGGCTTATTTTCCTCCAAGAGAAAAACTTAGTAAGCGTTTTTGACACATGGACTCAGTATGTCTGCGTAGCAGCTGGAATGATACAATGGACCCTAATAGCTGTTTCAGGTTTTTTCATACTATTGCACACTCAATCCCTCCTCTTCCCTCAGAATATCTGCTTACAAACCACTTTGCCCTGGGCAGTGTTCAGATTTAGATATTTATTACGTGAAATACAAGAGCCACGTAGCTTCGAAGACCCATCCCTTGAAGGAGGCACTTTGTTCTTCACACACGTTTATTCCTTGGCAAGTCCAAATGCTGCCTATGCGTGAGATTATTTTCCATTTTGGATGGTGACATGGCTTATGCTGCAAAGATATCAGGTCTCTGAAGTCCGTTTTTGTCCCCCCAGTTCTGTTCACTGCCAGGTGTGTATCCCTAGGAGGCTGTAAATGTGCGGTTTTGGTAGCAAGGGTGGCCGCGTGGCTGTGATTACGTCTGAATTAACACAGCGATGTTATGAAGCTCAGAGAAAAACACGTTTCTCAGACGTGTATTTGTGGTTTGTAAGTTTTGTAAATGGAACAGATGAAACAATGACACACTCTGTCCCTTGTTTCTCCTTGCATGTTTGTTGGTTCGTTTGCAGTGTTTTGGATACAGGGAAATGAAAGACAGGTAGGGATGTGTGTATAGATGTTTATCATTTATAAATAGAGGGTAAATTGAGCACGCCGCCTCTCCATCAGCCGTGATATCAATGGTTGATGTTAGAATGCATTTCTCCACAAGGGATCGTCTCTGTGGCTTTGTTTATACCAGCTTTTTGCTTCCAGTTCTGGTTGGAGGAGTGCGGGGGGGCCGGGGGGGGGGCGGGGGGGCTGTGAGATTAGAGAGCTACAGCTTTCTGATGGCCACTTTCTTTTCCAGCAAATTCTTGTCACAAGCCACAGGCACATGACTTTAAATAGATCCATGAGAAAGAGTTAAAAAAGCATTAGGTCCTTTTGTTCTTCTGTGGGCAAAATAACAACTTCCGCTTGTATTTCAAGATGCATATTTGCTGTGTTGGTCCTAAGGACTTAAAAGTGAAGTTGAAATCAATCTCAGATGGATTATCTGTGTGATATAAACATGTGGGCATGGAATGTATGGAGTGTACATATGGCAGCCCCATCTGATATAAACAAGTGGGGCTTAGGAACACACATACATGCCTTGATTGATTTGTTAACTGTGTCTGTAAATGGAGCTGAAAGCCCATTTTCAAGCATGACCTGCGATAAGCAAACGCATATAAACACACAATAAACCAAGATAACACAAGAATAACATCAATTAAAACAATTATGACAACTTCCAGTCATCACGAGGCATTGTTTCAGCTCCATCTTAAAACAGGAAAAGCTTCCAATTGTTCTTAAATCGACTGGTAACTGATTCCACATTTGTGGAGCCTTGACACAAAAGGGTTTTTGTCCTGCGTTTGTATTCACCGAGGACATGTGAGTTCCAGAGCCTCAGAAGGGAAGTTCTGTGTGGCTCTCTGTTTGCCAGGTTAAAGTGATGCCTACCAAGAAGACGCTGCCTTTATTTCATCGTTGGAAATACGCATTTTCTATTTCCCTACCAAGCTGAAAGGATGTGAGTCTAAGCATTCATATGTTTAATGGTTTCCTTAGAGTCTATAGGCTAACGAATCTAAAACACAATTTATACTTTGGTAAATCAATTTGCCTTATTTGGTGATGTAATCAAATTGAATAGTATGCACAGTAACATACCTAAATTCATAAGGCAGAGAGTTACGAGGAATCCATGCTCCCGTGACACGAAATTATTTTGTTCATGTGCATGGGTGCACGTCTAGCGTCAAGAAGCAAGTTTTACAAAATATTACAATATTTTGTAATAACCTATAAAGGAAAAAATGTGAAAAAGAAAAAAATATATATATATAACTGAACCCCTGTGCTGTATACCTGAAACTAACATGACGTTGTAAATCGATTATACTTCAACTAAAAAAAAAAAAAAAAAAAGAAGCAAGTTGTATTGTCACACAGCCAGGGCACCAGCACTGGCTGTTTTATATATTTGCATCTGGGTCTTTGTGTGGACTTTGCTTCTGAATCAGCTTTTTCTCCACAGTTGCTGAAGAGGTGGTTAAAACACCTGCTCTCTGAAGCCCGGCTGATTCCCCAGGCAGAGGGTTTGCTTCTTCTCACAGCTTCTCCCCTCTTCTCCTCTGCAGCAGAGACCCCTGCCCTGACCCTCATCGCTTGCCCCTGTTGACCCCAGTTACACAGGGTTATTCATGGACCCGTTTCCCTGCGAGGCTGCCGTCTTGGGCAGAGAAAAGCATCTCATGTGTCTTACTGACCACTCTGTCTCAGCATCGAGATGGTGTCCACCTAGAAGGTTCTCAGCAAGTGGATGCTGAATGGCTTACACCATTCTAGAATTTACAAATCTTTGCATAGACTCAGAATTTCAGACATTTCCTAGATACCCACAGATTATCATCATAGCAAAATCAGAAGTATCTCCACCCGGCATCTACAACTATATTTTATGAGAGACCAGGGCCAAATAACCCTGATTTAGAATCTGCATATCATCTCTGACTTGACCTCTCCAGTGAAATCTTGACCCCGCGTGAGGAAGGTCTGATCATACTGACACAGCGATTCCTTTCTCCTCGGAGCCCTCCCAGCTCTGCTGCTCCACTGGTCACCACCTCCCACTCAACCAGCACATTCTAGGGTCGCTATTTGCAGTTGGCTGTCATCTTTCCCCAGGAGAAAATATATTTATGGATTTTTTAGCTCCACCTCTGAGCGGTGGCCTTCAATTCTCTATTTACTTTCTTTGTGAGGTACTCATTGAATTACAAAGCCATCTTGGGCATAAATTCTGTTACTCATAGTTTGAATAGAATTTGTGAAATCAGGAGACTTGGTATTTAATTTGAGCTTCTATATGAGATGTGATTCAGTCATTTCTTTTGAAACTCATAGGCATACGGCACAGCCATGCAGGGAGACATTCTGTCTTCTGACTCAGAATCAGACCAATTAGCCCTTTGACACAGCTGTACTGATCCCCTGGTGTAGACTGACCACCAGGGTGATTTGCAGAAAAGCTACGGAAGTCTCTTCTCCACTGCGTAGGCTTCTTTTCTCAGTGTCTCAATACGACGTGTTATAATAAGATGAAAGGAGCTGTTGCCGGGGCCGAGGGAGGGGGTCTCTTCACTTCCCTGAGCCTGTTTCGTCCTCCACAGAGCCAGGGGCTGGACCAGGTGACGATTGTGTAAGTTCCTTTCTGACAATAGCAGTGCATCTCTACAGCCATGAAGGTTACCAACGCACACAGCTTTTAATTGTGAATGTAATGCTCCTGTTGGGGTGACACATGTCCTCTGTAGAAGGTCACCTGAGGTCACTGGTCAAAGATGCTTATTTTAAAAGGCAACATCCACCCAGGTTTTCTCAATTGTGACCAAAGAGACCGACCAATTTTAAATGATGCTTAGCTACGTGGCTACGTCAAGTGGGAGGATTCCTGCCTCAATTCTGTCAGGAGGGGAGATGTATTTCCTGTGGAATTCGGGAAAAAGACTCAGTTAACCTCTGTGATGATAGGTGTGGCTCGACTCACCTGGAAGTGAGGGTGGTGCCATGTTGAGTTGGAGGAGCGATGGGCAGTGTGATAGGACGGCAGATTGAACACAAGGCAGGGAGTGTAGGAGATGAGGGTGGACACACAGGGACAGGGCCAAAGGGGGCATAACTCACTGAGTTAAGGACACATGCTCTTCCCCTAGAGGTGAGGGGCTGTTGAAGCCTGGTGAGCAGGGAGGGCTGTGGTCAGGTTCCTCAGCCCGTGACAACCCATGGGATGGACAGAGGTAGACACACACTGCCGGGCGCCTGGTCACCAGTCTGGGCTTCAGAAAACCTACACTACGAAGGGCTTTGCCCACTGGGCAGGGCCAGCCTGAGCAAAACGTGAAAGAGGAATGCCTACTGATTTTACAGATCTCCAGTGAATCTGGACAGGACTTTCATTTGTGCTGAGAATCACTATGGAAAATCAAAGGACTGAATGTTTTAGTGAGAAAGCTGTAAAGGGAAAATACGTAATCATTTCTGTGGAAACTTTTGCCCAAACAAGGCCCCTTGTTTGGAGCTCTGAGAAGAGTTATCAGTTCCTCACAAACCATCCCTTTATGATACAAAAGCTTCTCTGATAGCCAACAGAAGAGTGAGATGTACAGCTTAAGACAAAGTCAAGTTGGGATTTGGTTGTGATATTCCCACCAGAGTCTACATCTGCAGATCTTCTGGGATAAAATGAAGAGCATCTTCGGGCGGGGTCTCCAGAAGCAGGTGGGAGGTGAGGAGTCGTTTGCAAAGGAGATACAAGGTAGGGCTCCCAGGAGGAAGCCAGCCAGGGAGTCTTCTCAGGCAGTGGCAGCCCCAGCCTGAGCCCCAGGGGAAGCTCTGGGGAATGAATTAAAGCTGAGAGGTATCCTGATGGAGGTGAGGGAGCTGGGTGCTTACAATCCCACTCTTGTTAGGCTTTGGTCAGGGGAGGCCAGGAGCCCAAGGGCAGTCCTCTGCAGAGACGTCCCCATGCAGGCATGAGAAGCAATAACACAGAGGAAACGGTGGGGACCAGACCAACAGCCCCATAAAGGGAAGCAAGGGAATCTTCCTGGAGCAGGAAAAGTATCCCCACAAACTTTTACCAGCCAAGGTTTGCATAGAGCCTAGTGGGTACCACTTGGAGCCAGATGTACGGTTTTTTTCTTGAACGTCTAAGTTTCATACTAGATGTAGAAACTTGAGCAAGGTCCTTAGATTTTTCCACACATAAGAGCTCAGTTTTTACTTTTCAAAACAGGAATAATGTTATTGCTTCCCTTATGGGATGGTTGTGACACAGAATACATGTAATGCTCTGCTCTGAGTCTGACCCCAACTTAATAAATGGTTAATAGATGGGAAGTGCCACGAGAATTGAATGTCTTATGCTTAAATAATCATCACTGGCTAAATGTTTAATCAGAAAACACACACATAGTGTGGATAAGGGAAACTACAAATCAAATTTGTCCTGATACTTGAGGGCAAACATATCATCTGGCTTTTGAATTCAGATACCTCAGCTTCTTTTGATCTGAATTATTCGGGGAACAAATTCAACTTTCTGCCTCAGTCCTGTTTTGCTTGGAAAACACAAATGCTACTGACATTATGACTCTTTCATTACACAAATCATAGAACTTCTCTGGGCCAAACTTTCCCCTCTATAAATAAGATAGTTTGACAAATGATCTCTAAGTTTCCTTCCAAAGTTTACTATGATTCTATTATTTTGTGCATGCCATTTTAGAGTGAATTAATCATAGGAAAATAAACTTTTCAATTGTACTGAAGGTTTCAAACAAACTCCTAACCTTTACAATTCAAGAACATTATACGAACACTGTAAATAAGAATTCAATTAGCGGGATGAAGATAGGAACATAAACTGTTTTGTTTTGGTGCTGTTTTGATGTTTTGTTATTTTGGATTTGAAAACAGTGCAAGGTAAGAGAAGAGGTGAGGGTTGCCTTAAAAAAAGCTCCAACAACTTTAATTATTTCTGCAGAAAATTTGCAGACCAGAGAAAAAGTCGTATGCTGCATTTTGCCCTACATGAAAGAAACTGTCAGAATGATAAAGCTCTTTATGACAGAGCTATTATGTTGAAGGCGTTTACTCTAGCAGTGTTTTTTGGAGGTACAAAGCATGGCCTTCGTAAAATACACAGATTCTAAGTTAGGAGAGTTCTCAGTCTAAGATATGCTTATCCTCTTTAAAAGAAACCTAAAAGCAATTAACAAACAGGATAATGAGATTTGATCATTTAAATTATTCTAGAGAAACTCAAGAGGATATGGAAAATTACATATACTGAATTATAATTGTGATGATTTAATAATATGATCCTTCTCGATCCTACTATGAAGCAATATTTTTATGGTAGTTTATTTTACCTTTGAAAGATCCTCCCATGGAGACTTCCCTGGTGGTCCCGTGGTTAAGACTTGCGCTTCCACTGCAGGGGGCGTTGGTTCGATCGCTGGTTGGGGAACTAAAATCCCACATGCCGCGTGTTGAGGCCAAAAAAAAACCAAAAAACAAAAAATCCTCCCATGGAGGGATATGAAGTAAATAAGAATTTCTTCATGGATTTAAATATTAGGCTTGGAAACGTGAAGATTAAACAATGCTATCTACATTTGGGATACTACATTTATATTCTTAGGTTGTCCTTATATTAATTATATATATGGAGATATGTTTTATTTAATTAAAAAAATGTTATTGGAGTATAGTTGATTTACAATGTTGAGTTAGTTTCTGCTGTACAGCGAACTGAGTCAGTTATACATATACATATATCCACTTTTTTTTAGATTCTATTCCCCTATAGGTCATTACAGAGTACTGAATAGAGTTCCCTGTGCTATTCAGTAGGTTCTTATTAATTATTTATTTTGTATATAGTAGTGGGTATACGTCAATCCCAATCTCCCAATTTATCCCTCCCTCTCCCCTTTCCCCCCTGGTAAGCACAAGTTTGTTTTCTACATCTGTGACTCAACTTCTGTTTTGTAAATAGGTTCATTTGTACCATTTCTTTAAATTCCACATATCGACGATATCATATATTTGTCTTTCTCTGTCTGAGTTACATCACTCAGTATAAGGAGTTTCAGAATATGAGAAATTAAAATTTTTTGAAAGCTCAAAATGGGATAGTTTGCCTCCCTCCACAATATATCCTGCGCCAGCCTCAAGCATCAGTCTTAGCTAAGAAAGGAGCCCCCTTAGCACAAACGTGAACTTTTCCTCTGCAGATTCCAATTAAGATGGGCAAAGGAATATAAAAACAGGAGGTGGGGTGGGGAGGAAATCAGTGCTGAAAATTAAGGTGGTGTTACAAAAATATTTAGAAATTCAAGTCAGATATTATGCAGCCGGACTAGATTTAACAAAGACACCAAGAGAAAACTCTTGCTTTTCCTTCCTAGAAAGAAATGTGCTTCAACAAGATATAAACAGAGATTCTGTGAGAAACCCAATTGCACCAGTTTGGAGGGGCAAGAGCAGGTCACAAAGAAGAAGGGGAGTACCACTCAGAACCTGTTTTTCTAGCTTTTAATAACAGCATCAAAAATGGAGATCAGGCATGGCTACACCAAGCAGCAGAGCATGGTTTGATGGGCATTCCCTGATGCTCGATGGAGCCAATAGAGGACTTTAAGGCCTGCGTTTTAAAGGCATGAGGTAGTCAAATTAAAATAGGGTATATAACTTCATAATTACTAGAGAAACTTGATCAAATAGATCATAGTTCACACTGCCAAAAAGAGAAAAAGAAAATAAAATAGAAGAAAGAAGAAAGAAGTAAAAAAAAAAAAAAAAATCATAATGACAAAAAGGGACTAAACATATCACTTAATGACAATAAATGAAAATGAGATAATGCTCTCTATTAATATCTGGCAAAGCATATTTGAAGGCAAATAAAAGCATATGACAAAACCAAGAGGGACACTTTCTTTCTTTTAAAAATTAAGAATATAATCACCAAAGAAGATAATGCTCATGAAAGTTTATGTACAGAATTACCTAGTAGCAAACTATATAAATAAATGTGGTTGAAAACACAAAAGGCGATTGACAGAAAATCAATAGAAGTGAGAGACTTTGATGTATTTTTATGAATGCTTACCAGATAATAGGCAAAAAACTAATGGATATTTAAGATCTAAGTCACGAAGCCAATTTGATGTGATGAAATAAATATGTAGTTATACTGTACATTTCAAATGTCCATGACTAACTTAAATACGATTATATTGTTTACAAAGCCAACCTCAGTACAGTCCACAAAATAGAAATTCTCTCAGTGTCTGACATCAGTGCAAAAAACTAGAAGTTAATATCAAAAAATATAAAAGGTACTCATAAAATCATCTCTTTTTAACAAATAAAAAAACATAAATAATGCTTAACAAAGGAACAGGAGAAATGGTGGTTATGGAATATTTAATAAACAAAATAAAAACTCACATACATAGAAATTTATGGGATGTTGTCACAGTTCTAATTAGACATAAATTTACAGTATAAAATACTTCTGATATTAAACACGAAAGAGTAGAATGACACAAGTTAATTATTCATATTAAGGTTAGAAAAATAAGGGTGAAACAAAAACAAACCAGGAGTAAAAGAGAAAGGATCTATTACTCTAAAAGCAGATTACATAAATAAATCTGAGGTTTTCTTTTTAAGAAAATGTTATTTTCAATCTCTAGCTAGTCTTTTTAAGAAAAAAGATCAGAAAACTCATATATTCCTAGATTCAAAGGAAATTAAATTTATGAAAATTACAATGCACTATTTTATATTGTTTTGAAAAAACACGAATTAAATGGTCAGTTCTCCCCTGTTTTAAAATACAACTTTTGTGATATACCAAATACTTATATGTTTTATGTTTTATTTCTGGAGTTTTATCCCATACCTTTAATCTGCCTGGCTATTCTAGGACTAACATCACACTGTTTTAATTATTGCAAGTCTTTTAAGACACTTAAATAGGAGGGAGGTCAAGCCTTTCATTATTTTGCTGTTTCTAAATTTTCTTAGCTACTCTTATTCATTTTTTACTCTAGAATAATTTTGTCTCGTTACAAATTTCATTGAAATTACAGTAAGTATGTTATTTGATTTTGGAAGTATTAAGTTATTTGCAAATATTTAATTTTTTAACCAAAATCATAGTATGTCCCGCCACTCTTTTGGATTTTATTTTAGGTCATTAAAGTTTTGGGGATTTTAAAAAATAAACATATTTATAAGTCTATTCTTAGGATTTTTTTTCTACTGTGAATTTTTTTATTTTCTACTCGATTTTTCACTGTAGAAATCTGTTTATTTCCATATATTTATTTTATAGCTAGTCACATAATTGAAATATCTTACCAATACACAAATTTGAATTTCTTTCCTTGGTTTTCTAGGAAGTCAATCAGAATATAAGAAGAAAAAGATAAATCTGACTCTTCTATTCCAGGTATGACCTCTCTTGTTTACTTTCTTGTCTGATTGCACTAGGTAGAAGTTTCACAAAAAGTTCACTATTCATGATAAAAACATACATTTTTGTTTAAGGGTACACTTTTTGTTTTGCTCTGATGTCTGATTTTTAATTATTTTAAGATATTTTTATTATGTTAGGAGAGTAATCTTTCAATTTTACTTTACTGTGACATTTAAAAAAATTCAACTTTGATAGAACAACCACTAAGAAAGCTATACAAAAGGGTATACACAAAAACACTATAAATAAATCAAGATGGAATCCTGAGAAAATGTACAAGTATCCCACAGGAATTCAAGAAAAGAGAAACAGAGGAATAAAAAACTGAGAAAACAAACAGTACAATTTCAGACTTATGGCCTGTCATATCAATAATTACCTTAAAAGTAAATGATCTAAGTACATCAACTAAAAGATAGAAATTTGTAAAATGGATTTAAAAAAGAAAGATCCAACTATATGCTGTCTATAAGAAACTCAATTCAAATACAACCTACGTGGGTGGAAAGTAAAAGAATGGAAAAAGATGTGCCATACAAACATTATTTTTAAAAAAGAAGGATGACCACATTACTATAGTAAAGTAGACTTCAGAACAAAGAAAATTACTAGAGACAAAGAGGGACATTACATAATCATAAAAGGATCAACACACAAAGAAGACGTAATGATCCTAAAAATAGGTATGTACCAATTATGTGAAGCCTCAATATACATGAAGCAAAACTGATAGAGCTGAAAGGGGAAATAGAGAAATCAACAACTACAGTTACAGACTTCAACACCCTACTCTCAGTAATTTATCAAACTACTAGGCAGAAAGCCAACAAGGATATAGAAAAACTGAACAACAAAATCAACCAAAAGAAAAATATATCAAAAACCCATAAAATATTCAACGAAGTAGACCACATCTTGGGCCATACAACAACCCTAGCAAATTTGTTTTAATAAAATCATGAAGAGTTTGTTTTCTGACCATTATGTACTCAAACCAAGAAAGACAACAGGAAAATCTCCAAACATTTGGAAATTAAACAATATACTTCTAAATAAACCATTGGGTAAAAGAGAAAGTGTGAAAGGAAATTTTAAAATGTACATAATTCAATGAAATGAAAATACAACGTATCAAGATATGTGGGAAACAACTAAAGCAGCCCTGAGAGAAAAATTTATTGTACTAAAATGCTTACATTAAAAAAGAGGAAAGTTCTCATATTAATAATGCAAGTTTCTATATCAAGGAATGAGAAAATGAAGAGTAAAATGAACACAAAACAAGCAGAAAGGAGGACATAATAAAGGTAAGGGCAAAATCCAATGAAATTATCACAAAAATAACAGATATAAACAATGAAACAAAAGTGGGTTCTTTAACAAATAATAAAATTATAAAAGTCTAGCAAGACTTACAAAGATAAAAAGACAGAATACAAACATCACCAATATCAGGAATGAAACAAGATATTACTACAGAATCTTCAGCCATTAAAAGGAAAATAACGGAATACCACGTAGTTCTTTATGTCCATAATTTCAACGACTTAGAAGATTGAACTAATTCCTCAAAACCACAAACTACCAAAACTCACCAAGATGAAATAGACAATTTGAATAGTCATAAACCATTAAAGAAATTGAATCCATTGATTAAAATTTCCCCCCAAAGAAATCTCAGGCCCAGGTGGTTGCACAGGAGAATTCTAAGCATTTGAAGAGGAAGTAACACCAATTCTACACAATCTTGTTCAGCAACAGAAGAGGAAGGAACATTCACAACTCATCGTATGAAACTACTATCAATACTAGATAGAAAGAGGACAAAAAAGAAAAATACAGACCCATATTTCTCATGAACTTAGTCAAAAAACTCCTCAGCAATATATTAACAGACTGAATCCAAAAATGTATAGACATAATCATATACCATGTACAACTGAAGTTTCTTCCAGAAGTGCAAGGCTGGTTCAACACTTGAAAATCAATGTAGTCTACCATTTCAAGCTAAAAGGAAAAATGATATGATTATTTATATAATTTTATATGATTATTATTATCAATTTATGCAGAGAAATCACTTGAAAATTCCAATACTCATTCATAATGAAAACTCAGAAAAATAGGAACAGAGGGAAATTAATTTGATGAAGAGCATCTACAAATGATGTATATCTATCATAGTATTTAATGCTGAAAGAATGAATTCTTCTCCCTAAGATCAGAAACAAGAAAGAATGTCTGCCTTCATCACTCACATTCAACAGAGTGCTGGAAGTTTTACTGAGCAATAAGAAATAAAGAGCATGCATGCCTAAAAGGAAAGCTATTTGTAGTTCCCCTTATAACTTTATTGTCTACATGGAATACCCCAAGACATCACAAAACTGTCTCCTAGAACTGATCAATGATTTCAGTAAAGTTTCAAGATACAAGATCAACACAGAAAAATCAACTGTTTTTCTATAAACTAGCAACAGACCAGTAGAAACCAAAACTAAAACCAAAATATAATCTATAATTATGCCAAAGCAAATGCAGTAGTTATAAATCTAATGTTATATATACATGTTATATATATAATATTATAGATGTATAACCTCTATGCTGGAAATTACACACTGCTAATGAATGAAATCAAAGAAGATCTGACTAAATGAAGAGACATACCTCCTTCATGGATTGGGAGACTCAACATAGTAAAAATATCAATTTTCCCCAAATTGATCTATGGGTTTAATGCAATTCCTATCAAATTCCCGGCAACATTTTTTGTAGACTTAGACAAGTTAAATTTATACAGAAAAGCACAGGCTTTAAAATAGCTAAAAACGAATTTGAAGAAGAATAAAGTGAAAGGTCTCACTCTACAATAATAAGGCCACTACATAGTAATTCAAGACAGTGTGATATGGGTGGAGGGACAGACACATAAGGGTGAGAACCCCAAAATAGTCCTATACAAATATGCCCAATTTATTTTTGACAAAGGTATAAAAATAATTTGATAGAGGAAGGATAGCTTTTTCAATAAATGGTGCTGGAGAAATTGGGCATCAATATGCAAAAAAGACAAACCTTTACCTACGTCTCCTACATTATACAAAAATTAACTTAATGGATCACAAATTTAAGTATACTAAAAGTGTAAAACTTTAAGAAAAAATACTTTAAGAGAAAACCTTCAGGATCTAGAGCTTGCCCAGGAGTTCCTGGACATGACACCAAAAGCACAAGTCATAAAAGGACAAATAAAAGGATAAATTGGACTTCATCAAAAATAAAACTTTGCTCTGCCCAAACTCTGTTAAGAAAATGAAAAGACAGGCTACAGACTGGTAGAAAATATTTGCAAACAAACCAATTAGAAAACGGGCAAAAGACAAGAATAGACATTTTACTGAAGAAGGTACACGGATGGCAAATAAGCACATGAAAAGATGTGCAATATCATTAGCCATTAGGGAAATGCAAATTAAAACCACAAGGAGATATTACTACACACCTAAAAGAATGGCTAAAATAAAAAATAGTGATATAACCAAATGCCAGCGAGGATTCAGAGAAACTGGAAAACTCATATATTGCTAGTGGGAATGTAAAATGAAAATGAGTATGGCAGTTGGTTACAAAACTAAACATATGCATACCATATGACCCAGCAACTGCACTTTAAAAAAAAAAAAATTTGAAGATGAATTGAGCCATTTATTCAAGAGAAACAAAAACTGATGTTCACAGAAAAACCTGCACATAAATTTTCATAGTAGCTTTATACATAATAATCAAACTACACTAAACAACTCATAAGTCCTTCAATAGGTGAATGGTTATACAAACAAACAAACAAACAACAGCTGTGGTACATCCATACCATGAAATAAAGCTCAGCAATGAATGGAATAAACTATTGATACATGCAACAACTTGGATGTATCTCTACGTCATTATGCTGAGTGAAGAAAATCAGAAAGGTTACATGATTATATTGATACATATATAACATTAATGATTCATTTATACAACATTCTTGAAAATAAAATGACAAATCATAGAAATAGTGAACAGATCAGTGTTCATCATGGGAAGTGTCTGTGGCTATGAACGTCAGCATAAGGGGTCCTTATGATGGAAGTGCTCTGCACCTTGACTGTGGTGGTGGTCACACTGGTGACAAAATTGCATAGAACTAAACACATGTAAATGAGTGCATGTAAAACTGGCGGAATTCGAATAAGGTTGATAGAGTTCATCAGTACAAATTTCTCAGTTGTGATATTGTACTATAGCTATGTAAGATGTTACACTGGGAAAACTGGGTATATTATCTCCATGTTATTATTCTACATTATTTCTTACAACTGTGTGTGAACGTACAATTTGCTCAAAATGAAAAATGTTTAAAAAATAGATCTTTGGTAATGTTTTATGGTAATCATATGGTTTCTCTATTGATTTAATACTAATAGGTTCCCCATAATGAACCATTCATGAAAGCCCAGATTAAAGCCCAACTGGGTATGGCATGTTAATTTTTCTCTGTATATCTAGATTTGATTGATTTGGTCTTCTAATATGGTTTAGGTGTTTTAACATCCATGTGCACAATTGAGATTAGACTGTAGTTTTGTTTTTCAGTGTTGTGCAACCTTTGCAAATGTAACCAGGAAACTTTCCATCTTTTTCTATGCTCTGATTCAGTTTATATAGCATGGAACTTCTTTGAATTTTTTGAAAGAATTCACCCACAGCACTATTTGGATCTACATTTCATGGAGACAATTCTTTGAAGACAATTCCAGTTTCTTCCAGTGTTTATTGTTATATTAAGTTTGTTAACTTTTCCAGCCAATGTTGTCACTTTATATTTTCATAGATTCTTTAATGTTTCCAAATCTATTAGTACTGAGTATATATTTGATATTATATTACAATTTTAACATCTTGTTTATGTAGTAATAGCTAATATTTCAGTTCCAACTCACCCTAACCAAAATTTATGTGTTCTTCTTGTTCTTTCAGTTTTAGCTTTTCCATGCAACCTTTAAAACCAGTGGGAACAATTTTGGTGTAAGGAATCTTGTAGGGTTCTAATTAATTAAATAATTTATATTTATATAAAAGTCCCTGGAAAACATGGAATTTATTTGATCTCCGGTTGGAGAAGCCTTTTCTAAGCATAAAAGCAAAAGGGAAACATAAAAAGATTGATATGTTTAACTAAACCAAAAAGTTACGAGAAAAACTGTATATATCAAAACATTGTAGATATTTCAACACTTGGTGCAAGAACAATTAGGTATCTATAACCAACAAATGGACTTTGACCCATATAATCTCATCATATGAAAAAATTAACTTAAAATGTATCATCGACCTAAATGTGAAACCTAAAACTATATAACTTCTAGAAGAAAACACAAGAGAAAAATCTCTGTGACTTTGCCAGCGTACAGATTTCTTAGCTACAACGGCAAAATCACTATCCGTAGAAGAAAAAAAAGTGATAAATTTAAATTGGACTTCATCAGAATTGAAAATTTCCTCTCTCCAAAAGACACTATTAATAAGAAGCAAAGCCAAGCCACACACTGAAGAAAATATTTTCAGAGCAAACATTTGAAAAAAGACTTCTTTCTGGAAAGTAAAGAACTCTCAAAATTCAATAATAAGAAAAGAAAAAAAATTCAATTATAAATGGGTAAAATATTTGAGTAGACACTTCACCTCAGAAGTTACACAGATGACAAATAAGCACATGAAAAGATGCTCAACATCATTAATGATCAGGGAATGCAAATTAAAATCACAATGAGATACTACTGCATACATATTAGAATGGCAAATGGCTAGAATTAAAAACACTAGTCCTCACATATGCTGATGAGGATGTGGATGAATTAGAGCATTGACACCCTACTGATGGAAATGCAAAATGGTGCCACTCTTTGAAAAATTGTTTAATTGGTTATATTTCTTAAAATAGTAGACAAACTCCTGCCATATGATCCAGCCATCTCACTGCTATGTATTTATGAAATACAATGACAATGGAAATATAAGTCCATGCAAAAACATTTACACAAATGTTCATCTAGATTTGTTGATAATATTCAAAAACTGAAAATAACCCAAATATCCATAAAGTGTTGCATGGATAAACAAAATGTAATATATTCGTAGAGTGAACTAGTATTCATCAATAAAAAATTATAAACTCTTGATATATGCCACAATATGTATGGTTCTCAAATAATGTGTATTGCTATTGTATGTGTAATATTTAAATCATTCCATAGTTGTTATGCTGATAATACATCTCAGATTCAAATTCCAAAGTGAATCAAATCAGAATTCCTAAGTAGGAATCTGTTCTGTGATCCTCTACAGTTGGAAATGCTGTGCTTCTTAACCAAGCTCTTTTTTTCTGGTACTGCTCCTTCTCTCTGAACTAGACTCTCCTTTCTGCTGCAGGTCACTCCCCAAATGTATTTCTCTGTCCATGGGCATTTCTACATTTTCTTTCTCTACAAAACAAGTATCTTAGTTTCAGTATCCTTTCCCCCCAAAATATATGTTTAAACTCGAGCAGTTAAAGTTTCCCCACCTGAAGTAACTTTTTCAGTATAATTATAAGTGCAGTGCTTTTTAAATCTTGCTTGATTTGTGTTGGTTTCTCTCTGTTGCTTCTACCTGCTTCTCTATATTATTCCTTTATTCAGCAAGCATTCAAAATATCCTTCTTAAAAACGGTACAGATGAACCAGTTTGCAAGGCAGAAATAGAGACACAGATGTAGAGAACAAACGTCTGGACACCAAGGGAGGAAAGGGGCGGGTGTGATGAATTGGGAGATTGGGATTGACATATATACACTAATATGTATAAAATAGATAACTAATGAGAACCTGCTGTATAGCACAGGGAACTCCACTTTGCTGTACAGTAGAAACTAACACATTGTAAAACAACTATACCCCAATTAAAAAAAGAAAAAGAAAAAGAATCCTTCTTATATGCCAGTCATTGTTCTGGGTTGTAGAGATACAAAGTGGGGTAAAACATGATCCTATTTTTGAAGATAAAATGATCTGCTTGGAACAAGAGACAAGAAACAAGGATAACACCAATGCCCAGAGAGCTACAAAGAAGATGTGCACAGAGGGTCCAGGGCAGGGGTGGTGGGGTTCTTGTCCTGAAGTGTTCTACTTTCTAAACTTCGAATTTTGTGGACAGTCAACAAATGCCATTGCCCAAATGTTCAGATATTGTTTCATAAGTGGAATATAATCCACATGGAAATAAAAACACATATCTGAAATGTATCATTGAATATAGAAATGCGATTCAAAGATAAGATTAAGAAGACTACTTTAGTCTTTGAAAATCTCACCATTGTTTTCATTGTGCACCCTTGCGACGTGGCACCTGGCTAAGATCTGATAAGGGGATCCTAAGGTTTCTGGCTCTAGTAGTACGGTAGATTAGATACCATGAATGTCCTCTGGGTACAAACACCAAAAAGGCAAGATATTATTTAATGAAGATTCTTTTAATGATCTAAGGTGGAAACTCCTCAAGTGGCAGAATAAAGAGTGGTACCCGTTTTTGTGCTAGTATCATACAGTCTTGATTACTGTAGCTTTGTAGTATAGTCAAGGGAACCCTCTTGCACTGTTGGTGGGAATGTAAATTGATGCAGCCACTATGGAGAACAATATGGAGTTTCCTTAAAAAACTAAAAATAGAACTACCATACGACCCAGCAATCCCACTACTGGGCACATACCCTGAGAAAACCATAATTCAAAAGGAGACATGTACCACAATATTCACTGCAGCACTATTTATAATAACCAGGACACGGAAGCAACCTAAGTGTCCATCGACAGATGAATGGATAAAGAAGATGCGGTGCATATATACAATGGAATATTACTCAGCCATAAAAAGAAACAAAATTGAGTTATTTGTAGTGAGGTGGATGGACCTAGAGTCTGTCATACAGAGTGAAGTATGTCAGGAAGAGAAAAACAAATACCGTATGGTAACATATATATATGGAATCTAAAAGAAAAAAAAGGTTCTCATGAACCTAGGGGCAGGACAGGAATAAAGACGCAGATGTAGAGAATGGACTTGAGGACACGGGGAGGGGGAAGGGTAAGCTGGAACGAACTGAGAGGGTGGCATGGACATATATACACTACCAAATGTGAAATAGATAGCTAGTGGGAAGCAGCCGCATAGCACAGGGAGATCAGCTCGGTGCTTTGTGACCACCTAGAGGGGTGGGATGGGGAGGGTGGGAGGGAGACGCAAGAGGGAAGAGAGATGGGGATGTACGTATATGTATAGCTGATGCACTTTGTTATACAGCAGAAACTAACACAACATTGTAAAGCGATTCTACTCCAATAAAGATGTTAAAAAAAAAAAAAGTGGTATTCGAAGTGGACAGTCAGCATAGACTACAGAATACAGATAAGTAACCATTGGAGGCTAGAGTTGAAATTCAAACATTTCCAGACAGAGACTCAGAGTCTACCATTCACAGGCATCATTGAAAAAGGCTACTTCAGGAATTAAAAATGTATACAATGGAATATTACTCAGACATGGAAAAGAATGAAATAATGCCATTTACAGCAACATGGATGGACCTAGAGATGATCACACTAAGTGAAGTAAGCCAGACAAAGAGAGACAACTATCATGATATCATTTATATGTGGAATCTAAAAAAATGATACAATGAACTTATATACAAAACAGAAATAGACCCACAGACATAGAAAGCAAACTTACGGTTACCAAAAGGGAAGTGGGGGGAGGGATAAATTAGCAGTTTGGGATTAATATATATACACTACTATATATAAAATAGATAAACAACAAGGACCTACTTTATAGCACGGAGAAATGTACTCAGCATTTTGTAATTACCTAGAAGGGAAAAGAATCTGAAAAAAATTAGATATATATGTATGTATAACTGAATCGCTTTGCTGTACACCTGAAACTAACACAACATTGTATATGAACTATATTTCAATTTAAAAAAAGAGTAATGACAATGGCTACTTCTTTTGGAATATATACTCTGGGTTTTGCTAACAAAAAAATGAATCTCTAATGATAAAATAAATATTTTAAATAATTAAAAACATGAACCCTAAAGTCAGCAGAAAAGTGAAAGAGGAAATTAAAAATCATGTAGACAAAAGAAATACATTCATAAAAGAATATTAATGGAAAGGAGGAAGACAGGTACTAAGGCTTATTATAAAGCCATAGTGACTAAATCATTGCGATGCTTGTGGAAGGGTAAACAAATTGACCACTAGAAGAGAATCGGGAGATTGGGAACAGACATCTACACACGTGTGTGTGAGTGTACACACAGGAGCTCAGCATGGTGCCCCTAGATTGTGCTGGGATGACAAATAAGGAGAGACATAATGGGCTTGTCAATAAATGGTGCAGAAAAAACTGGAAGGAGAAGAGATTGAAAAGATAAAATTAGATTGAAAAGATAAAATCAGATAAAGATAATATTGAGTATAGTTCCCTGTGCTATACTACCTCACACTCTTTTCATGAAAACTATATTCCAGATGGACAAGTGCTTTGAATATGAAAAATAAAACTAAAAATTTTAGAAGGAAATATAAGAGAATGTACTTTTGATACAGAGTTTAAGTATTTCTTAAATGACAGCAAAAAAGAACACACTACAAGATTTATTTGTCAGCATACCATAAAGATGCCATAAAATAGAAGTTCAAAAAACAAATTTAAACAACCAGCTATATAATCGTTAAAGAATTAGCATCCATAATATATTAAGAATAAGTTCAAGTAAGAAAATATAAGCCTTAAAATAAGTAGGTATAGAAAGAAAATTTATTGGCAAGAGTAAATTAGGAAAAGATGGTGATGTGCTTTAGTGGGTTTTAGGGTCAGGCTGACTTGCAATTCAATGCCATATTAACTGTGTCACCTCACTGGAATAGAATAAGCTTGAATTATGATAGTGGTGTCCAGAGGAGAATTATCATCATAATGATATTTTATTCATTCAACAAACAGTTCCATAGGGCTTACCATGTAACAGGGACAGAGGTACTGTTACTTCTCTCTACCTGGGACATGAAGAAATGCAGGTACAAGGAGCGTAAGAAACTAGTACTCAAACCCAGACTGCTGACTCGGGGTTCAGAGCCTGTACTCCTTACATACCCTCTCTCAATTCAAAGGATGTATATGTGTATGTATATGTGTATTTGTATGTATATTGTGTATATGTATGTGTATATGGGTCTGTGTATGTATACGCACATATATGTATGTGTGTATGTGTATATGTGCATGCGAATGTATATGTGTATGTATGTGTGTACATGTTTAAGTGTGTGTATATTATATATGTATGTGTGTACTGTGTATATATGTGTATGTGTATGTGCATGTGTTTTGTGTATGTACGTATGTGTATGCATATTGTATATATGTATATGTGTATGTGTATGTGCATGTGTTTTGTGTATGTATGTATGTGTATGTATATTGTATATATGTATATGTGTATGTATATTGTATGTATGTGTGTATGTGTATGTATCTGTATCTGTGTCTGTATATGTGTATGTGCATGTGTTTTGTGTATGTATGTGTATATGTGTATGTATATTGTATGTATGTGTGTATATGTGTATGTATATGTGTCTGTGTATGTATATATGTGTGTGTAACATATACCATCAAGTATACACTAGCAAGATTAGTACACATTTATAGAATAATTAGGATTTTTTAAGTTGGGAGATTTTGGATATTTACACTCTGAAAAGGCTACGTATTTTTAATTTGTAGGATGACTCAGAGTAATTCTGGGGTTTTGCTCTAGCGGTCTAAAATGATTCTATCAAGAAATATATAGAAAGTCTCTCAGAAATAGTGTTATCTAATGGGAATCAATGAGAGTTCAGTCCTTAAAAGAAGACTTTTGCTACTGAAGAAAAAGAATTTGGCAATTTACTTCAGTAATTAAGTCGGAAAAAACCCTCTTGCTTCAATAACAAGCAGAGAGCATACTTTTCAGGTTTTTCCTTTTCATCTTTCTAAATGAACTAGTGTAGACAAAAACGCTCGTGTACACTAAACAGTACACGCAAAAGCCAATTTCGCGTAAGGCAGGGCTGATTTCCCAGCTCTGCCCTCCTCCCACCCAAGGGCAGCTCCATCTCTCTGGCTTTCCCCTCTGGATCACAAATGTCTTAGTGACACCTGAGTGCCCCTCCACCTTCTTACACCTGGGAAATAATTTTGGGTCTTCATTTATACTTTAAATACAACAGGTACATCAATTGTTAAAGCTCACAGATATTGGAATCTTTATGGCAGTAACTCCGATTTGTAGGATGAATGTCTTTTTCCTCCTCCATCAAAGAAAGATAGGCAATTTTGATCTGATGGAGCCTAAATCCGGGGTCTACTCCTAACTCTGAAACTATACGTAAACATGGTTTGTGCAAGGTGTGTGTGTGTGGAGGTAGGTGAGAATTGTGTCCTTGGAAAATTGAGGAAATGTCTGGACCAGCCCCTCCCACCGATGTAAGCATAGTCTCTCTTCTTTGTGTCCAAGATGCCCAGATGCCAGGGATTTGGTGCACGTGTCTCTGAGGTCACGTGTCTCCTGCATTTCTCCATCCCCTCAGCTTCAAGATGGGTCTCTGGGCTCAGGCAGCTTTGGGAAAGGGCCGTGGTGACTGGAACCACTTCCTTTCTAGGTGCTCAAGGGAGGAGCTCAGGGAAACTGCTGACACTGAGGCTGGCTGGAGATGCTGGGAGATGCCAAGTGAGGAGACAAACCAAACCTCCATCTATAGCTCTTTCTGTGAACAGTTTTCCTTCTTCCTAATTACCCTGCAGCACCATCATGGGTATCTGTACCGTGCCCTCCAATGTGTCAGCTTAACAGTTTGGGGCCTTCTGTTTGTCTACACCAGCAAACAGTACGTGGACAATCATTGTATGGCATGTCCCACCCTCCCCTCTGCGGTGTGAGCAAGCAGAGGTTAAAACTGTGAGGCAGCAGCACAATTTGTCAAGAATATGTGTTCTGAGTCAGAGAGGCCTGGGTCTGCATACGGTTCCAGCTCTTACTCTGTCCCGTTGGAAAGTTATTTCAGCTAGCCCTCGCTTTCTCATCTGTGAAATAAGGATAATAGTGGCTACTTCAAAGTGTTTCTGGGAGAATTAATTGGGACAATGCATGCTAAGTGCCTGGTACATAGTAAGTACACAATAATAATAGATGCTATCATAGCATAATCATAAGACCTCCCTTTCATGATAACATAAGGCACTCAAAAAAACCCATTCCTTTATTGAATTATATATTCTGAGGTCTTAGAATGTTATTAAACTATGAACTCATTTAAGGCATCATGTGATTAAAAAACGAATTGGCCAGAATTGGGGGATCAAAAATTGGTTAAAAATATTGAATTTGTAAAATTTAAATGTAGTGATTTTGCTAAATCGCTAGAGAATACTGAAGAACAGCTAGTAATAGAGGACAGGATAAGTTTAGATCGCAAAGACAATCTAATTCTTAATTTGATTTGTAACAATGTAGGCTTCTTGAGCAACTATCTGTAGTATCTCCTGCCTTTTTTTGTCTCACCCCATAAAAGGTGAGATTTACAAATGAAGAAATGTTCATTGGGGAGGGAACAACAGAGAAAACCAAGGGTCTGAATAAATCTCCAATTGGATAAACCAGTTACATTCACAGATACGGTGCCCCGTGGTTAAAGAGAATCCATTATTCATGGGTTATTTATTGGAACAAAGTTTTGGCCACGCAAGTTTCCCTCATAACTGCCCAAATGAACTATTGTGCAATTTTTTCCTCCCTAAATATCACAATGCAAAAGGAAAGCATAGACAGGACAGGTAAAGGTGAAGTTGGTGTTCAACTAACATTTTTGTTTTAAAAGTAAAAAGAGCAGAGATTTCTGTAGCTTGTTTGAAAAGCCCAACAACCACAGCTGAAACTGACAAGGTCTGACATCTCCCCCTGCTTTTCCTGCTCCCATTTTCTATGAAAATACTGTAGACACTGGATCAGGAAAGACAGCGGAGCCTTAAAATAATCACTCTTTCAATTTGCCCCGTGTTAGTTTCCATAAGAGACAAAAGTGGGAGCTGTAGCCGGCAGCGAGCAACTGTCTTGTTAGAACCTCCCTTGTCGATTCAGCTGTTGGCTGAAATCTGAAAGTGGCATTTTTCAAAAGGCCCTTTGGCTTCTGAGTCGATGGAGTTTTCACTTTGGAAAGCAATAAAAACGAATGGAAAAAAAGTGAAAATTACTTCCAAGTTTTCATATACCTTAGGATACTATTTCTCATGCAAAGAACTTTTTATTTCTCTGCCTGGTAGTTTATGTATGAGAACCGAAACCCACTTTATAAAAGTGAAAAGATACATCAAAAAATGAAACTGTGCATCTTTGGAAGGTTAAATCCTGGGTCTTGGATGTGGGCTACCGTAACTGTAAACCTTGTCGTGTGAAATTGCTTACATAAACATTCCATTTCGGGAGGTAGCTGAGTTTCCATCGAATACCATTCTTGGTTCCTTCATATTTTACAAACAAGTTGTAAAGTTACAAAAGCTGGACAGACTTCCACAGAAGAAAGGTAGAGAGGATTTATAGAAAACACAGCCAGCCATGGAATTTAAATTGTTTTAAAAATATATTCACTTGGGAAAGAATATTATTCAAAACGTTACCACTGAACAGAGTTTCAAGCACTAATTCTTATAAAACTTTAAAATACAGAAGCCTCAAATAATCCTCAATACGTGATTTTTTTGGAGGGGGGGAAGCACTTTACAAACGTTCACTGCTATGAATGTACAATACAGTGAAGTAGTAATTCTTAGATAAAAGTTTTATCAAAAATCTGTGAGGTTTGAAAAACATCCCACAAAAGTAAGTCTAAATGATGTGTTCTGGCTTCTCTGCTGTAGTCATCAAATCTCTAATATGTTTCTTTAAGATGGGGAAAACCCCACTCTACTGTGAGAGAGAAAAGAATGAAAACAATATAAAGAGGAAACATTTATTATACATATTTACGCAATTTAAGTGGAAAGTAATCTGTCAGATACACACTTATACCAGAGAGTAATCCATCCAATACATTAAAGTACGTGATCTAAATCATCTGTGAAACCTTCCACACTTTCACTTTCTCTTTGATTTTTACCTGCAACGTCACAAATGACAAAGACCACAACGAAAGGATGCTGGCTGTGACTTTTTTTTTTTCAGTTTAACAGAAAAGCACATTGCAATTTTCACTTCTGACTTTTTTTTTTTAACATTCGAATACTTATATCTAAAAAAATCATGTGCTTCAACTTATTTCTCATTTCCCACTCCCATCACCTGGGGGCATTAGTGTTCACATATCTTGCTTTTTTTTTTTTTTTTTTAAAATCAAAGAAGAGGCCAGGTTTGTAGATACATTTACATATTTCTGCATTAGATTTAAGTTTTTCACAAATTTTTTTTTTTTTTTTTTTTTTTGATATTCGAGGCTCGATGTTGGAGCAAAGCTAAGTATTAGGATTGGGGTGTGGGAAAGATGCCGCAGACTGGAAGTTACAGATTTAAAAAGAACAGACAATTCTGGAGGAAAATTGCTCCGCTTAAATACATCAGGAGTCTGGTGTGCTTTTCAAGTGGTTACTAAACAATTTGTGTGTAAGTAGGATCGCAGTAATGGAAACACTGTTCAGATTGCCTGCTCTTCCTTCATGACTCATTAATGCCTTTGCCATGGGTTCTTTATGTGGCATGCATTAGGAGTGTACGCTAATAACAGTTTAATCCCACTACACCCAATTATATATCCCCCTTAACCGGTGTCTGCCTTCCTTTGCCCCTCTCCCTCGGAATTACGCCTAATAAAATAGAATACGCTAACAGAGAGTACTGAAAAGGCAACAAACCTCTCCCTTCCCAACATTAAAAATTACAAACGGTAACTGTAACGCAACAGATATAGCCAGAGAGTGGGCTGAAGTGCATAATGATGTACAGATGGCCTCTTACCCCATCTTCTATCATTAATAATACCACACCTGACAAAAGACACTGCCCGCTAGAACAAAACCACAGAAACACCCAAGATTTTATTAAACAACCCATTTTAGAACTTAAATCATTAAACCACATCTCCACGGGCTCTTCAGAAGGGCTGTCTGAGAAAAATAATGGATTGTCTGCAAACTTTTATCTTAGCTATTGCCTCTATAGAGTTGTGCTGTTTAATTATTAAAATGTGGTATTAATGAAACATGCAATCCTGGAAAGGAAACTACTTTTATCATGGCACATGAAAGGCAAAAATTTAATATACTGCATATACTGTATACACATTACAAATGTATTTGCATCCACCTTCTAAATAGCAAGCACCCCCCAACTCCCCCCTCCTCTCCTTTACAGCTGCTCAATCTGCAAGAATGTGCAGAAGTAATTTATCTGAAATGGCCACTATTGTTCTTGATTCTGATTTGATTCCAAAAAAGCCAAATAATAGAAACCATTTTGAACATCTATTTTGTGCACCTGTTGTGCTGCATTATGATACTCTGCGATTTCCATTTACGTCACATCTCTTGACATGCCTTTGATACACCATGCTGCTTTGCTCAACAAAAATCCAGGATGCTAGAAACCAATGCCACACTTATTTTATTAACAAAATGGCAATGGCAAATGCTCCTGAATGGGAGCTCTGGAAGGAAACAGGAACAAGTCCATCTGACTACCAGCCAGACTACATTTAACCAACGTTAAGTAGATTTAAAGTAGTTGAACAGCCTGGAGGGACTTAATAAAAATATAAGATATTACTATCGTTAATGATTCTGTTACTCAGGTAAAACAGTAAGACCTTGGTAGTTCCCTTTTTTCCCCTTGTTGTTCTGGTCCTTGAATGTAATGGAGCTGAGAATCTGAACAGGTTTTCTGCTGGACTCTCTGTGTGGGCTGGTTTCTTTGTTGATCAACTCAGGAAGGCATGGGATTCCGCATTTGCTGCTTTTTAACTCTGCAGCCGTCATCTTAATTTGCATTTCAATATTATGGCTTCTTCGACATTTCAAATACTTCCTTAGTAGCTTCTCACCTTAGCTTCTCTGTATAATGACACCACAATTATATGAAGACTTACAGTGACCAAAAGGGGTTGGTTGTGATAGCTGTGGGTGAGAGGACCATCAGATTTGCGTAGCACTGGTGGACACATGGATTTTGAAGTCTTGAAATACCCAAGATGCCTTGGCTGTCTTTCATGTTTGTTAACAAGCTTCTTCCGTGCTGAGTGGAGTCATGTAAATGCTCATGAAGCCCAGATATCTTTGGTCACCTTTACTTATGTCCAATGATCACAATGCCAAGACTTTATGGCATGGAGATTATCCCTTAACAGTGAAAGCGTCAAGAACTTTGGTGTGCCTCCTAGGTGGTATTAATGAATCATATGAAATGGTTCCTTTCAAACATTTGAAGAAGATGAAAACTGTCAGACTCGTAGCATGAAATGGGACATCTAAAGTCAAGTCTGGCTCTGTCCTAATGTAGGACTCAATCTCTCCTTCAACATCTTTGACAGATGGTCTTCCAGGTTCTGTGTGAACTTTCCATCGAAGGGCAAAGCCTGTTTAACAAAGCCGTGTGCTCTATTTGTAAACAGCCTAATTGTTAGATAGTTTCCCTTCACACTGAGCTGAAATCTGGGCCTTTTGAAGCAGAACCAGATAACACGCAGATATTCAGTGCCCACCAAGACCCCCTTCATGGGTGTGGGACCTGTGCCTTCACACCTGCCTGGTTTAAGGCTCTGTGGTCATCCTCTTGAAATTCTTAACCATTGTTAACAAGGGCTCCCACAGGTTCATTTTTACGTGACCCCACAAATGACCAGTTGATACAGATGCCAGTTGTGATCTAAGATGAGAGACCTATAAGATCTCTTACACAACATGCCCTTTTTCGGGGCTTCTGGTATTATATATGGCAAAATAAAATAATATCTGTATATGTATCTTATCAGTGGAATTACATAATATTTTTTGGACTTATTTGCAAACCAGTTTTTAATTCACAGATCTTTTCCATTGCCATGCGCTCTCTCCCTCACACCTGCCCTCATGCCACTTAATTTAGTGGGGTGCCAGGATGGGGTTGGAATATAAACTTGATGAAGTCACAGTCTCTGAGCTTCAGTATGATTAAACTGCTCTCTCTTTTGCTTTTGAGGTACTAACTCAAACCCTCCCTGTCAGTCAAAGTAGTAGTACATGTTTTGGCTAAGTTAAGCAGGGTCTAAGCTAAGGAACAGCATGAAGTCAGAACACGTGGTTTGAATGCTGATTCATGCTTGACCTTGGAAGTGGCCCTCAACCCGGATGCGTTCCCTTCCTCATCCGGCCTGCCTGTACCTCCCACGGCTGCAGCCAAGCTTGACTCAGAGCGCTGGAATGTTGACTAACCCCAGAGCTTTGCCGAACTGGACACAGGGTTTCTCAGGCCCCAGCCTCGAGCTCTATCCTTCCCACCCCACCCAGACTCAGAGCCCACAGAGAAATGTCTTAGAACCCCCCGCCAGACAGACCTGCGCACAGTGAACGCAGACCTTGTGTTTTTTCTCTTGGTTTTGCCTGATGCTCTTCAGGGATCGTGTGTTATCTCAGAGTTGTGGAAGAAATTCTGCAAAAAGTTTTCAAGGAAGAGCAAAGCTACTGGAACCTTCTTAGATCGTGGGCCTTGAGCATGAATGCATGAGGGAGTCATTTAAAGCACTAGCTGTTAAAGTTTGGGAAATGATCTCATCGAGAGGGAGAGAGATAAAGTACAAACCCAGTCCTGCTTCAGCCAGGACTGTCTGACTAGTGTGGAAGTGGGGCTCCCAGATGAATAACTAGAAGCCAGGACTCCGAGAGATTGACTGCAACAGAAATTATAACCTGAAAAAACCAGAATCTCAACACCCTGCTGATCAACAAAGCAAAGAGTACTACTGGCATATCTCTAATCTCTATTCCCAAGAAAAAAAAATCATCCTTTCTATGAGATATGAATATTCCACTCCCAGTTGAAAGCCTACTTCAGCAAATATGATGGAAAATACGTTAAGTGGTGGTAATTTGGTGATTTGTTAGAATCTATTATTATGACCAGTTTAAAATTGGATGTGAATTTTATTGATGCATAACTTCAACTCTATGTCTCTTCTACCAGCTGGTTAAATGAACTAAGCTATAATTAAATTGCTTTTGATGATAAAAATCGAACATTTCTTAAAAGATAAAATAATGTGCATGAAAAGTGTTTTGAAATTATATTTCCATATAAAGTATTACTATCTTAAAAGTAAATTGCAATGTTTGGGTCTAGGAAAAAAAAAGCATCCCCTAATTGAACCTAAGAAGTGAGCGTGTGGATATTTGAATACTGTACACGCTCAGTTTTCAAGGTAGATGTGAGTGACTTTGAACATTTCTCAGAAGTAGTTTTCTGTTGTGAAAACTTTTTGGTATTTATTTCAGATGAATAACATCGCTCAGATTCCATATTTTGACTTTAAGATACCCTAACTGGCAATTTGGTGATTTCTCAGGACACACGCACACGCGTTCCTTACCAGGCTAGACTCTTGACCGGAAACAATCACTTTCATGAAAGCACATCACTTATTTCCTTATCTAGAAAATTTAGGTTTTCACCTATCAACCTCTCTTGTCAGCTTGGCCAAAAGAGAGAAAAGAAAATGGACATGGTGTTTTTGTACCTCCCCTCTAAGTTGGTATCACCTTTCTTTGGCTGGTGAGATAAAAATTGTGCTGCCAGCATCGGCTCTCCAGAGGGGACCACAGTCAGCGACCCCGCTCTCTGGGCTGCGGCTGTAGCCCAGGGCTCAGGACACATCTGCCAATTGCCCAGACCCTTGAGGATCCAGGTTCTCTCCAAATACCATTGTTGTTAAATAAGCAGCACATGGATCTACAACAAGTCACAGCAATGGATTGCCTGGAAGTGTCTGAACTTGGAAGCATGTATTTCCTCCTGTACAGTCACGAGTTTCTGAAGAAGTTTTTCCCCACCGGAGAAAAAAAGTCATAATCATTTTTTTTTTTTTTCTGGGACATGTTCATTTCATGTGTGAAACCAGTTGGTAGGAGTGAGATATTTCTATTGACTGACTTCGACTATAGTGATTTTGTAATCAAGTAAAACATTAAACTCATAAACAAGGAAGGAATTTACCATGAGCAAGGGATGGGAAACTAGGACAGGGCACGTAATATGGCAGGTACCCTTTTGATCTTTTTCTCTGAACTCTCTCACTTCTTGCAGGCATCGTTTTTGGAAGAGAAATTGAAATCCTGCATTATATTTATCTTCCCTCGCCCCAAATTCTCTTTGCTGAAGACCAAGGATAACTTTTTAACTGTTAGTCACTAGAAAGTTAAAGAGTGAAGATGAAGGAAGAGTGGGGTGTGTTGACCTTCTACTCTGTTGGAGAGACTGCCTGGGTTTTTTTTTTTTTTTTTAAATTAATTAATTAATTTATGGCTGTGTTGGGTCTTCGTTTCTGTGCGAGGGCTTTCTCTAGTTGCGGCAGGCGGGGGCCACTCTTCATCGCGGTGCGCGGGCCTCTTACTATCGCGGCCTCTCTTGTCGCGGAGCACAGGCTCCAGACGCGCAGGCTCAGTAGTTGTGGCTCACGGGCCCAGTCGCTCCGCGGCACGTGGGATCTTCCCGGACCAGGGCTCGAACCCGTGTCCCTTGCATTGGCAGGCAGATTCTCAACCACTGCGCCACCAGGGAAGCCCAGACTGCCTGGTTTTGTCCAATACGGACTTTCAGGGCAAAAGCTCTCTCTGCTCTCACCTTCCCATGACAATTAGCCTCCTCTGTTCCACCTCCAGCAATGCGTGGATATTAGGCTTTGGATGTCCGATTTCCATCGATCTGATGGAACCCTCTTAACTCCCGCTGTCCACTCGCTTCAGCAGCTTATAGAGAGATGCTTATTATCTTGTGCCTCTCTTCTTTCTGGCATTTGTGAGGCTGGGCATGTTATTTTTAAGCCAGAATAGAAAGAGATTCTGAGGAGACTAATACCATGTGGATATAGTCTTCTTTTTTATTTTATTATGATTGACAGAACGCCTATCAAAGAGTATGAAGTACTATTTCATTAAAATTAGAAGCTATAACTGTATCTTCTCTGACACATTAATTTCCAGAAACGACCCTTTTTCTGAAATGGACTTCCAGGTACCATGATGGGTTTCCAGGGAACAGAAGGAAATAACCATTATTTTCATGTCATTGGTGCTATCGACTTTCATAGGACCCTGGAACACAGTGCAATGCTCATCAATTGCTGTCCTCTCTCAATCTCTAGCTCCCTTTCTCATCCCCTCCATCTCTTTGTCTTTCAAGAATGAGGGAACATAAACACCCACCAATGTCGTGATAGCTGTATTATTAAAGTATTATTTGCCTGGTTGCTCCAGTTTTTACTTTACTGAAGAGCGGAGTACCACATGACACAAGATACTGGCTTTTCTGAGTCTCAGAAAGATGTCAGCTTCCTACATGGAAAACACACCTTGGGAAGGTCTTTGTTGCCAAAAGAACTGCCTCTTTTGGGGTTTCTATCAAAGTGTCAGGAAGACTGTTGTAGATGAAAAGCAGAAGAAATATTTAAAAATTATTTCCCCAGTCACTTGGGCATGGTAGATCTGTGTGGGACAGGCTGAGGTTGTTTTTCTTCCCTTCTCTCTCCAGGTCATGTGGAAGCGTGAGCCTACAGAGGCAACCAAGGTGAACTGGCTCATTCCACACAACAGGGTGGATCATTCACCACGGGGTGTCCTTGATGGTGTGCTGTCCACTCTAATTTTAAACTTCTAAGCAATGGGAGTCCCACCACTTCCCTTGGAAGATTACCCTACAGTCTAATAGACCTCAACATTAAGAAGATTTTCAATTGGTAATTGGTAATCAACCTAAATTTCCCTTTTCTTAATTTCATCCCATTACTCCAAACCCTATCCCCTTGTCCCACGGAGCATTTCACCCTCATTAATGTTTACGCTCTCCAAATACTAATAGACTGCTGGAAAAAAAACCAAAAACCAAAACCAAAACCCAAACCCTCTCGGTTACCATTTAGCTAGACCACAGATAGTCACTTCTTCTTTGAGAAATATGTCAGTTTCCATATACACTGTTCTCCTTAAAAGCATTCTTTAATGGTAAAAGATTTAAGTATTTTTTTTTTTTAATAAGCAAAAAAAAGTCTATAAGTGAAAAACACAGCAGTCTGTAATAGACTAGAGGGGAATACATGCATTCTTAATGTGGGCGGGTGATAATGGTATAGCTAACTTCACCTTCTTTTGCCCTTTACACAGACACAGAACAAACCATTAAGACAATTGGATGAAGACTTTTCCCCCCAAAGTTATCTATTTCTATTCTGGTTCTTTTGTAATAGTATCCTTGCATGTTATGAACTAACAGAGTGTTTTCCTGGTTGACAAAAACACTGATTGATAATGTATTGTCTATCAATAATCATTAATTTAATAAAACCATCGATATTAGTGCTAATAATTTGGGTTACTGCATGGTTATATAAAATATTACAGCAGAGTAATTCTGCAGGTGAAAACCAAGCCTTAATTTATGTCTCATTCATACCACTCACTGTTCCTTTCTATATCTAGACCACTTCACCAACTTGATTTACTGGTAAAGTCAAAGACCGTGTTTTAGTAGAAAATCTTCAAAATAGTATGTGTTTTAAAAAATTGAGATTTCCATTTATTTTCCTCCAGTGTTTGAGAACTCCAGCCCCCTGGTCTCTGTTTAGAGAAATAATCACATCCCTACTGTATCTAGATCTCTGTAGTAGCAGCTTGGTTCTGACTCTATCCTTGAATGCTGTGATACGTCTTGATTCTTTTGACTTTTATCTTGAACTTTAAGCTAGTTTTCTGCTTACATTTGTGATCCCTGTTACATGTTTTACCTGAATATACAAGTCAATGGAACAGAAGGAATATTGCATAACTTTTGGAAAGTTATTCTATACACTGTACCCTGAAACACTTAATCCTCTAAGACGGTATCCTCGTGATGTAAACTATTGGCATTCCCGAAGATATTTATGTGCCTTTCCAGAAAACTTCTGGTTGACATCATGAACATTTGTAACTGCTACCAGATTCAACAACATTTCAGTTTCACTACGTGGATACAAGCCCAAGACTGAGTGCTCTTCGCTACACTTCCTCCCTTAGGCCACATGTTTGAATGTCTAGGACGTTGCATTGATTTATAAGAATTTCCTGTTCACATATTTGCTAGCAGCACATAAGATCCCTTTAAGTTGGAAACAAGAGAAATAAACTCTAGGAAACGTAAGCAGAAGAGGGGGATTGGCTAAGATAACACTGTGGCATTTCAAGGCATCAAACGTGAGGAGTTGATGACTCTTGTCTGCAGAAAGAGCACAAAGGTGGTTGAAGCTAGGTCTTCCGGAACGACGTATAAAATTCATCTGTCTTCTGCCATGTCGGTATTGATGTCACCGAGTTCCAACAGCCCTCAGCAAGTGGGCATTTCTTTTTCCAACGTTAAATTCCTGGGAGAGAGAACCCAGCTCTATGTGAGCTCCTGTGGAGACTGGTCCATGAACTAAGTCAGGGATTGGGACTCAGGAAATTTGCAGGGCACCTGGGGCCCCACCCTTCTGCAACAGGGATTCCTCCCAGAGATGGAGAAATCGCTCTGAGAAATCCGTGCATAAGAGAGGTCTAACCCTCTGGAGTTGAAGCTATATTGCGTGGCAGGTCCGGAAGAAGATTAATTTGACATATTGCAGCCAACACTTGTTCAGTGTTACTTTCCCCCCTTTTTTTGAGATTGGCATATCGAATTTGTAACATTTCCTTGGGTCATTGAGGGTAGATCTTTATGTGAAAATCTAGGATCTTTCGAGTGTAGGTGGTTGCAAAATTTCAGTGACAATGCAACTTGTATATGAAGTGAAAATATAATTTATTTTCTTTATTTTGGTGGCAGCTCATCTCGGCTTCTTCCTGAGGCCTCAATTGGTAGTGAGCGAGGGTATGGGAGAGAAATTAATTAAATGTCCAATCAAGTTTGGAGCTGTCAGGCCTGATAATTTAAGCCATCTTTCTCAGTTGGTGTTCATTCTTCCATTTGGATAGAAAGACCAATCTCTTAGGTATTTACCCCTTCCCTGCTTCTTCCCCTAAGATGACATCCTAGTGATGGGAAAGGTGGGTGCAATTTATGCATCCTGCTGTCCTTGGGGATAAAGTAGGAATTGTATCATCTTCTGGTCCTCTCCTGGCTGAGTCCACTGTCTCTCTGGTCTCTAGATGTCTGCTTGCATTCCTGGAAGTAGTTCAGAGCTGGTGAACTCATGATTCTTCATTTTGTCTTGGGCAGAATGATAGGGGAGGGCACAGGACTCCTCTTGTGGATATGACCTCAGTTTACCTTTCCATCTGGAGAACCCCATGTCCCTGCCCTGAGATCAATCCAGCTCAGTGACCAGTGGTTGGTCCCCAGTCTTCGCCATGTGGCTGCCTTGCCCTGTGATGGCAGCACCCACCCATTAAGTAACCGGGAGCAGCGAGGAAAGCTCAACCACAGGGCTTCCCTCTGCCTAATCACTTGACAAGGCAATGGCCACTGTGATGTGGGATTTGTAAGAAACATTATATCAGTTCTTCAGTTGTTTTGAGGACGAGCTTTGTATGGAGAATATCTACCTTTAACACTCAGGCCCTTTATTCTGGATGGTAAAATTTGCCGGACACTTTCGTGAGATAAAAATATTGAAGTCTAAGATTATTTCCATGTGCATGAAATCACAGTTTACAGAGTTTCTCTGACCATACAACTTTTGATTTCATAGGACAAGTTGAAGTCTTCTTCCAACAGTAGATTTAGATGTCAAATTGTCCAAGGACTAACCTTGCTTGAATCTCTTCCCCAATCTGCTGTACTATGGGGATTTTCCAAGGTTACCTAAGTCTTCACAGAAAATCTAAATGTTCACAGCTCTTCATGTAGTTTCTGGATCAGGGATGTCCTTTATTATTATCACATACATTGAAATAGCAGAGAATTTTTTCCATATTAAGATTGATATAGTAAATGGCCTTTCTGTTAAATATAATTAGTTTTATTAAAACAAGATACGTGGTTTTATTCCAGGTCTGGTGTGATTCTTTGAAAAATAAGTCCAAAGGTGTTATTTTCAGTGGTACCTCACCAGAGCCCAGCGTCTGGATTCTGACTTACATTCTCTTTATTGTTTTGGTTTTCCATCCCCAAGCCTACAGAAATGTAAAATGAACTTTCCATAGAGCTGTTTTCTTAAAATACTGCTCTTTTTTAGTCTCTGTATGTTGTATGCTTTCTTTGTAAGCAGGGAGTAGTTACGGAGTGTAAATAAATTGAACTTCTTTTCTTATTTTCATACTGACCTTTTCAGAGAATGTTACGATTTTCCCTCTCCTGCCACTTGTGACTGTTCTCTGGCTATATCTTCTTACACTCTTAGATCCTTAACATTCGGGGGTTCTATTTAGGCCTGTTTGAGCATGTCATGTAATTTATTTTTTTTGGAAAAATGTATTTTCAGTGGATTTGCATGCCTAGGAAACCCACGCGCCCCAGGTGGAGAATACGTGGCTTTCAAATCTCCTCCCTCCATGTGTGATGACCTCTAGGTAGTAAGGAGATGGGCTCCAAGGAGTGAAAAAGCTCTCCTGTTTCTCTCCTCCTGTGCTCAACCTGGGTCATCCATTCGCTCATTTATCCTCTCAGGAAAGATTTCTTGGGTACCCACTGTTTCCCAAGAGCTAAGAGGGGTCAGCAGAAAACAGAAAACTCTGTCTTTGGCCACAATTTACATTTAACTCCAGTCGGTGTTCTATCTTTCTCTTACTTGTAGAGGGATCCAGATAGTGAACTAAAGGAAGGTCAGGTTATGGTCATCACAAATATTAGCAAATAAAATACCTATAAACTAAACTCACATGCCAAGAACCACCATTTCGGTCATTATCTCCAATATTTCTACCAATTATAGTCAGGGCTTGCAGACATGTTGAGTTATCATGTTTATGGAAAACATGAGCTGAAACATGAAGACCAACAGGCATGGCAGTCGCCAGAAGACTGGGATGAAGAGACTGATGCTGAGGCAGCATCTATTCTTCATTGAGGTCATCTCCCCAAACCACCTGAGAGGTTAAATCTTGCTATAATAATTTGCCTTCCGCAGACAGAGTTCAAGATGAAGACATGAACAAATAAAAACATCCTATGTCTTAACGCTAACCTTTGGTGATTATTACATGTATATGGTAAGTCAAACCATAGTGTAGAATTTTGTCTGCTAGATATGTTTATTGTTTTTATCCTCAAGAGAAGCTTTGTGACTCTCTTTAATAGCATAATTGGTTCAATCTCTCTCTCTCTCTCTCTCTCATCCTCTGCGTATATATATATTTATATATATATGCAAATGCAGGATATAAACATGTATTGCCATATGATAGAAACATTTATTTTTATGGAGAAATAAAACCTCCATGAGTACCTTGCTATTCAAAACTAGTGTTCGCATTATAGCTTTTTGTTTGTTTGTTTTGTTTCATTTTTTTAATTTTTACTGGAGTACAGTTGCTTTACAGTATTGTGTTAGTTTCTACTGTACAGCAAAGTGAATCAGCTATATGTATACCTATATCCCCTCTTTTTTGGATGCATGATAGTTTTTTTAAAAGTATTTTTTCCGTGCTAAATAAGTATTTTTTAAAAAGCTGACAAGGCAACAAGGTGGATTTTACTTTTTAAAGCGTTCACTTAGTTATCAGAAAAGTCCCTATAATGTCAATAAGTGGCCCTGTGAAAACATTTACAAATTAGACAAAAAGCAAATCTGGGCTTTTTAATCTCATCAACTAATAGCTCTAAAATAACCAAGCGCCTCTGATAGTGAGGCTAGAGCAAAAAGACAAGCTCTCGGGTGATACTAGAAATTATACCCCTGTCTAACCAAACACTGCCCGTCCCACCGGACACCGCCATCTTCCTTTTCCTTAGGAGGATGGTGCCATCTTTATCAGACAACACTTTGTGCTGTGTTCAGGCTACTGTTTCTTCAATGTCTTCTTTAACTTTTACTTTGTTCTTCAACCTGTTGTACATGACAAGCGGGGGCTCTCAACAACTTATGAAAGCTTTTCATGAATCTCCTTTCCCAAGGCTCTTGGCCAACAGGTGAAAAATAGTGAACGTAGAGATTTAGCGATAAAAGGACAACTTATTGTAATGGCAAAGACCTCACCCATTGGATTTCGGAAATGGCATCAAGAAGGACTCTTAGAGGACACAGGGGTGACACTGGGGTGACTGCAGCAGTATGGAGGTAAAAAGCTAATTTCTGACCCTCTACAAAATTACATGGCATATTGTCTCTCCTTCTGGGGGAGTGAGTGGATGAGATCCCTAAGAAGCTAATTAGCATGTGTTTCTACTTCTCTCTCCTCTGTGGAATTACTCATGCTGAACCCAGAGTCAGAGGGCAGTCCCTCCCTGCTCTTCTCTTAAGCAATTTATTTTTTCATTTATTTTATACCCATCTTTACCAACTTGCTGTAATTTAGTTTATATTACTACTATGCCAATATATGAACTAGGGAAGAACTTCTTCCGCTTATGGTACCATATGAATTGGTCAAGGGCAACGACAATTCCAAGGAGAAATTTGGCCTTGAAAACCGAGTTCCTCCCACCGTCAGCCTCCCTGGCACATCGCCATTTGTATCGAAAGCTTCTTCTGAGGAAATCACAGCAGGTTGTTCCCTGATTGCCAATACATTCTCCAAAAGGCGGGATGAGAGGCTTTGACAAAATCCAGCCTCTCGTGAGGTGACTCTACATGAAGGTCATCTTTAAAATAGAGTCATATTTTGCAGCTCTTCAGGCAGACACCACAACGCGTTTTACAGAAACATACCAAGATGGCAAAACAGTTCAGTCCTGTTGGAAGAGTCCTTATTTTCTATTTTCCCCTTTCCCTAAAATGGGCGATCGCTTTTCTGCCAAGGAGGCTCAAAAGGGCCATGAAAACTAAAGTCTTTCAAAGCTGTTCAACGCAGCTTCCAATCTACAATAAAATTCAGCATGATAAAATCTTCCAGGAAAATCTCTGGAACACCCTAGCCCCATTACACAATTTTCCTTTAAGTTCAGATTTTGGCATTCAACACCTTGAGAAACAGGGAGAGCAAATGTGTGCAGGGAGAGCAAAACAAAACAAAAACCAAAATAGAAAAAAAAAAAAAAAACCCAACAACAAAGACAGTGAGAAAAACGCAAACAACCACGCGAGCTATGAAGCATATGCCAGAGTAAACCATCGGTGTGGGTTTGCCACGACTCTGCCCTGCAGGTAGAGGCAGGCAGCATGGGAGCAATGGAAGGGGAAAGAGAAAGACAGCAGAGTCTAGGAGCTGGGAGCCCGCCCGAGCAGGATGCAGGATGCAGGACGGCCTGCCCGGGAGCCGCAAGACACACCGTCAGCCATGCAAAACAGGACATACCTTTCTGGCTCGCTCGTTCTGTCGGCTGAGACAAAGCAGTCCCATTCGCAGCGGGAGGCCAAATCAAAATGAAATTTTATTTAGTCTGCACTGTCCCCAGATTGGGTTTCAGAATGACTGCTTTAGGAGATAGCACGGATGGGGCTCTGCATGCTTTGCATATGAAACTGCGGTAGGAAAAGAAATCTACATAATCAAAAAAATCTGTGCTCTGCCTGTGTGACAAAAAACCCGGACTCCAGTGATTTTACTGCAGAGTATGTTTTCAGGCAAGCCCTTTTGGGGTGAAATACGTTTTTTTTTAAAAAAAATGTCTTATACAATATTATCAACAAATAGTAGTAAATCTGAAATACTCCGGTTTATGAAAATACACAGGTGCCTCATTACAACTCTGCCACATTGAAATAATTGTGATTTTTCCGTATATTTTTGAATGCATCAAAAATTTGTGTGAGGAAACAAATGGAATTTTAAAACACGTGCAGATTATTTCTGGGGGGGGGGTTGTTCTGACAACGACTCTACCTCTGAACCTCAACAAAATAAATGAAAAGCTTAAGCCTGATGCAAGATTGAAATAAAGACCCTTTGACTTTTCTCTGGGAAGATACTTAACTCATTCATATTTAGAAGCTATTTTTAAAAATGGGGGGAGAG